>NC_138967.1:73370000-74620000 GCF_055761805.1 Camellia sinensis
AGGAAGAGTTTTTTCAGAGGATTTTCAGAAGTTTTTTGTCTGCCTCAGCCTCAGCATCAACCTTGGTT
Organism: Camellia sinensis; assembly: GCF_055761805.1. Classification (NCBI taxonomy): domain Eukaryota; kingdom Viridiplantae; phylum Streptophyta; class Magnoliopsida; order Ericales; family Theaceae; genus Camellia; species Camellia sinensis. Next base: position 73,370,069 of record NC_138967.1, read on the forward strand.
AAATAGACGGGCAGCCACGCGTATCGCGCGCCACTTGACGCCAGACGACAAACGGGCGCGCCAGCCAAGGCACTCACGTGCCTCGCCATCATGTCCGGCACATCTTTTTATGACTTGGGCTCGCCTTTTGATGGCATGTCTTTTTATGGATTGGGCACGCCTTTTGATGGCACGCCTTTTGAAAGATTGGGCACACCTTTTGAGGGTGCGACTTTTTAGGGGTCCGACAAGACTCTGTAAACTGTCCCGACATTGATTCCGGTTAGTTTCTACAAGGGTCCGACAAGACTCTGTAAATTGTCCCGACATTGATTCCGGTTAGCTCCTTCATAGGTCCGACAAGACTCTGTAAACTGTCCCGACACTGATTCCGGTTAGTTTCTACAAGGGTCCAGCAAGACTCCATAAACTGTCACAACATTGTCTGCTACAACGGTCCGACATGACCCCATAAACTGTTTTCTACATCGGTCTGACACCACCATCCTCTACACCGTTATGACACCCCCATACAGTGTCCTCTACAACGTTATGACACCACCATACAGTGTCCTCTACAACGTTATGACACCACCATCCAGTGTCTTCACCAATAGTCTGACACGACCATACAGTGTCTCTTATCCTCTTTTATTTTTATGTATTTTCTTGTTTTTGTTACTCTCTCCAAACTCAAGTTGGTTAGTTCCTATCCCCCTTGAGTTTGCGGGGGCTGTTAAAATCCACCTACTCTCCACCTACTTCACCCACTTAAACCTACTCCACTAAACCTAACCCACTACACCACTACCACCTCACCTACTCCACTAAACCTAACCCACTACACCACTACCACCTCCACTTCACCTACTCCTTACCTACTACACACTCACCATCTTCTATATATAGGAATCATGAATCATTGTAATTAATATAACATTATGTATCAATCAATAATACAATTCTCTATTTCTCTTTATACATTAAATTTCTACAGCATATGTTCTCAACATCTTGTAGTATCTGTCCATTCACAATTTGATGTGTGATTATTTGCTGTAGCAAACAATGCTAAGAGCCACCTTTTTTGTCCATCAATTTGTTGTGGAACAACCTCCTAGGAATAGGCATTTTTTTTTTGTTTGGGGGGGGGGGGGAGGGGGGGGGGGTGGAGTTGTCTAGTCTTCTTGGAACACCACATGGTCGCATACCTATCCAATAATATTTTGTAATTTGTTGATGGGCCCTTTCATGAACAAGAGAGAGAAATAAGAAAGAGAAGAACCCTAGGTTCTAGAGAGAGAATTTCTCAATCAATCAATGTTCAATATCTAAAAATTGGTTACAAAGTGGTTATGAGTCCTCTAGATATAGACTACAATCACCCACCACTACCTATCCCGTGCCAAACACACAGGATATTCTATATCACACTCTCCCACTCGAAAGAACTTGTCCTCAAGTGAAGACAAACAAAGTGCAACTAATGTGCAAGAAATGAAACACAAAACTAGAAAGTACCATACAAACAAATTCTACAAAGGAAACTAATCTACAATAAAGGAAATGGTGTTTGTGCAAGAAGAACCCGGTAACAAGGGAAGTGACTAAGTAGTTGCAAGTCCTTATTCAAGATTACCCTGGCAAATATCCTTCCATGAAAACGAGTTCTCGTTTATGCACATCAACCGAAGTCATGTTGAGGTGTGAATCGTCCACCTATATAGCATGTTGCTTTGGAAGCAAGATGTCATCAAAATAATGCTTCTCGCATGGCCCAAGAATAAACTCATCTACACGAACACAAAGTGGAACAAATGGCTTTTAAGATAGCATAAGAGGCATTTCTTGGAAGCAAAGCTCATTCAACAATCATGTAACTTCAATGTCACGACTTTTCACCATAATTTTCACAGAATATAGAAAAGGGTTAGGTGGGATTGAAACCACTTCCTTCATGGGAAGCGATATTTCTTTATCCTCATGTACGCCTTCAATTTCTACAAGAAGGTCATCATCTTCATCATCATTGTTGTCAAAAATTGAAACTCCTTCGTACTCACAAGCATCAACTTCTTCTTTGTACTCACAGGCATCAACTTCCTCATGTTCTTCATCACCATCTTATGATGACATCCCTCATCAAAAGTCTAATCAAAGTTAGTTGAATAACTGACTTGGACATAGTCATAGGATGGTGGTTTGATTGCAAAGCCGTTTTGGTATTGATGTCCGGAACTTGAAATGCCCAACAAAGGTGGCATGCAATTAGAAGGCAAGAAGTGCTCCTTCAGCTTCTTCTTCATCTTCCTTTACTCTCCAACCCTTTCTTGGCCTTTTCTTTGCCTACCAACTTGTAATTGTTTCCACCAATCAGAGGTACACTAATTTCACCTTCCTTGCTTTTGGCACATCATAACACTCCAAATGATTCTCAATTGTCTTCAACCATTCCTTGAACACATCCGGATTGTAGCTTCCACAGAATTCGGAAGACTCTAAAATCGTTTATGGTGTCATTCCATTTAGAATCAACTCATGTGAATGTGCTTTATGCTTATGTAGAGCATTGAAGGAATCATCAAATTGACGATCCTTGGAACCATTACTACCACTTCAATAGGAGGTAGGAGACGTTGCACTGTCTTGATTAAAGTGGCAATTTGCCGTCTCATCTCAACCATTTCATCTCTTTGATATGGGACCCCATTATCCTCGGCATCATCACCCAAATCTAGGACATAAGCCCTACCACGAGCACCCTGACGACCTCGACCCCATTGAGCCATTAAAATCCGTGAATGTTCAAAGGCACAATAATCACAAACCCAATTGGTCAACAACAAATAGCACAACAAGTTACCAATCATAGCATAGTGAACAATAGGAAATGATCCAGCAAATCAAAACCTAGATATTCAAGAACCACCCAATGTCCAATTCAAGAATCAAGTTACCGAAATTGATTTGAAGTCAAGAATTGAAACAGAGAAGTGGAGGCACTTACCCAGATGGTTCAAATAACCCAGGAAGAAGCCCAGATTTGAAGTCAAATATTGAAGAAGGTGTTGAAGTCGATACCAAATGTTGAAGTCGACTGTGGAAGCCAGGCTTTGGTCAACCCAGATTTCAAGAATCGGCTAGAGGATTGGAAATCGTGCGACCCAAGAGTAGCCAAGCCTAATTTCGATTCTCATGGACAAACCCAAGTCTGGACAAGGGAGTCGAAGAACAAAGACCCAAGTAGTACGAAGGTCTCCTTCGATCAAGACTAGTGAAGAATCAAAACTAGGTCTTCAATCACGATGGAATTTCAGAGTCACGAACTGGAATCTCAAATCCCACCCAGATCAGAACTTCTTTTCACAAGAACAAACCCCAAGTTTGATTCGATTTACGAAATCAAATCACAGGCCAGATTAAAGTTATGTGAAGTCGATGAATGAAACCAAGACAGCGAAGGATTTCAGTTGCAAATCAGAATCTAGATGTAAACTGGTCCTGCGAACTTGAATCAAGGAGAGAGAGCTTCGAATTCCAGCATCACTCGAAAGCCGAACACAAATCGCAACTGAGAGTAGGACTTGACTTGCGAAGTTGAATTTCAACTCGCGAAATCAATTGCAAGAATAGAACCAATTTGCAGCTTTGAATCTAGATCGAATTTGCTGTATCTCAACACAACAAATGGTTCTAATCACGTGCCTAGGTCATAGAATAGCATTAGGTGATGAATTAGTTAGAATCTGAGATATTAGGACCCAATTCTGATGCTCTGATACCAAAATGATGGGTCCATTCAAGAACAAGAGAGAGAACCGGAGGTTATAGAGAGAATTTCTTAATCAATCAATGTTCAATATCTAAAAATTGGTTACAAAGTGGTTATGACTCCTTTAGATATAGCTACAATTTCCCACCAATAACTATCACATGCCCAACACATGATATCCTACATCATTTGTTTGCCATGTTCCTTGATAATTTCGGCCCATGTAATGATTTAGCCCCTTGCTATTGGGCACAGCCAACATGGAACTCCCAGAAGACAAGATAATTTCTATGTAATCATTTAGCCTGTTGTTGTGGTTGGTGACTATTGAAATATCTCATGGTACATTTCTATGAAAGGATGATATAAGTGTTTTGGTTTCTTCAACAACGAACACTAATTGATATGATTGTCAGATTAAATTATTTTGCTTCTAAATAATGTATTTGTGATTTTGGTTTACACATTGTAACTAAAATAATGCTGCTCATGATTGATTTTATGATTGGTTTAGGTTGTATGTCATTGTTATCCTTTTTTTAAATTATCCAAAACTTTTTGACATGTCCTGCCCCATGAAAAGGTTCCCTCCAAATAAAGGAAAGCTTCAACTCTTTAGTGTCTGATATGGGTTGTTTTGAGTTTGTGAGTAAATTCTGTGGACCTGGAAAGGATCTATCACCCATCTGTGTTTTTAAAAAGGATAACATACAATAGATGCTTTGATTTTTTCTTCTAACAGAAAGTTGGGGAGTGGAATGTCTTGTTTTTTAAGATAGAAAGAGAGACCAGTTTGTTCTATGGTTCTAAATAGTGGTTCTTGCATAACAATGTTCCAGCAGGATGATTGTTTATGGTCTTCTTCTATAACGGACGTAACAGCTTTTAGAGTAAATCTTGTTAAGTCATAATGGAGCATAGTGGCTCATTATGCTTTTGCTATGCATCTATTACTCTAGTGCTAGTCAGGCTCTGATGGAAGATTAATTTGTTGTCTACTGTTACTGCTTAGGCTAATTTTTTGCAGATTCTCTCAATTATCCATGAATTTAACATAATTTTTTTTTTGCTATTTTGATATCACAAGCCTGTTTTAAACAGTATTTTGATGGTGATGTTTAGGTGTGCGATATTTCAAGATGATTGCAAAGTTGTTTCAGACTCACCACCTCTAATTAACATCAAGCTCAGGTTTCAGAAACTGATTAATTGTTAAAATCATAGAATTGCATCCCATATTATATAAACTGAGTTCTCTATGCATGAATAACAGGCCATACTCAAAGGATGCAGGCTATGAGGATTTAGATGTTTCTGCCCTTCTTTCTGTGAGGTTAGTGGTTCTTCCTTAGTTTCACTTTTCTTTTGGGTTAATATGTTCACTGTTATCATGCCTCTTTGTGATTTCCCATTTCTCGCTTTGTTAGGTTTTTACCTGGCTATCCATACAAGTGCCCTAAGCTGCAGATAGCTCCGGAGAAAGGTTTGTCAAAAGCTGATGCTGATAACCTTCTATCTTTGCTAAATTACCAGGTACGAGTGACTGTTTATTCATTAACACGATTAAATGTGTGACAATAGTAAGTATTTTATTACCATGCTGTGGATGTTCTCCAACATTCGCAATTAAGAAACCAGCTCTACTTGGTTCAACTCTTCAAAACCTTGTCCTAAATATATGGCTTTGGATAAAAAAAAAAAACAAAAGGCTTTGGATCTTGTTTTAACATTTATCCCTATCCAGCTATTATTTGGTCTCTCAATCTGGTTTTTAATTCTGTTTTCATATTCTGCTGTAATAAGCTGGTAAATATTCTCTTCCATGAGGTGGCGAAAATGAACAATTAATCAGGAATTGTTTGGGACTTTTCCTGTGTTGGATGTCAAACTATCCATGATTTCATCTTTAGTTGACAGCTACCTATAAAATGCAACTCTTAAACAAATTGGAGAAAGCCGTACTGAATCTGTGGGGTACAAGCTGAGAGCCCAACTTTCTATTTTTTTGTATTCTCAAGTATGAAACTGAAATGCTGTTCTAGAAGGTCCATCGGTAACATCCCAATCTTGCCGTCTTTACACAGCCTTTTTTAAAAAAATATTTAATTGGCAACGAGAATATTATTAAAAATTAGAAAAAAGAAAAATGCCAAGATGATCGAGGAGGGAAAGCGATCCTTCAAAGAGAGAATAAAAGAAAAATAAAATTACAATTCACATATAGCTCTCAAATCCCTAGAAACGAAAAAACAAAGGAATCCTTTAAAAGGGGATGAAACTGAAGCCCAAAAAGATGACAAATAACAACTTCTATACCATAATCCTTCAACATCATGAAATTTATCTTCAAATATTTTGTGTTCCTCTCCAACCAAATAACTCAAAGCACTGCACATACAACACAACTCCAAAGAACTTGGGCTTCTCATTTGTGCCAAAACCTCCAATGACGAGTATTTGTACATAAGAAACTTAAACAACCGAATCAACTTTTTTCATTTGAAACAAACAATGCCATAATTCCATAATTACAGGGCAGTGTAAAAATAGATGATCAATGCTCTCCTCATACTTCTTACGCATAATCCACAATTATGCACCATTGTGGAAGTTCATAGTAATTGGATCTCCTTTTCTGAAATATGTTTTTAGTATTGAGCTTCAAATGAGCCACTAAGAAGCACGGATACGGATACGGATGCGAACACGGACACGAACACGGACACGGACACGGACACGGACACGGACACGATGATTTCAAAAAAATAGAGACATGGACACAGAGGGGACACGACAATAAAATATGTTTTTATATATTTTTATTTGCTATTTAATATTACATCCACAAACAATCAATATTAAAAAAACTAACTATAATTCTATTTTTTTTAAAAATTAAAAAAAACACTTTTAAATTAACACTTACAGTTTATATATTTTTTTATGGATGATCTATTAAGCATTTAAATCTAAGAAAAAAAATAATAAACATTCAAGATTGAACATTCAACATTCATCCAAAACATTAAATAAAATGGGAAAAAAGACAACTTGACATGTCCTTAGTATGTCTCCCAAGTGTCCCCAGCATACTTCCTAAAAATAAATTAATTAAGGGGATACGCCATGTGGTGTGTCCCATACGTGTCCCTGAAGTGTCCTTGTGTCCAACACGGATACGACACTTGTTTTGAAGTATTTGTACTTCATAGGCCATGAACCATGCAAAGATTGTTGCTTATATGCATCATTCCAAATCATCTTATGAGCAAAAAGTGCAACACTTGGAGCACACATTTTATTAGTATTTTTGTTTAATTATAGACTTTTCGTACACAAGTTGCTTGGAGCACTTCTTTTGTTGTTTTGAGCATAATTTTAATAATTGTTATGCTATGCATGCATACTTCAAACCTTGCTTCTTCTTCTTTCTTTTTCCCTTTCTTTTTTTTGATTTACTAATAAATGTTCCAGGCTAATTCTAATGCTCGTGAAGGACGTGTTATGATTTACAATTTGGTGGAGGCTGCTCAAGAGTTCTTGTCTGAAATTGTTCCAGTGGGACGGCAACATGAATCTGTAAGCTCTACAACCATCAGATTGGTGTTTCAATAATCCATTAATATAAGATATACAAGGATCAAAGTTTTGTTTCAATTTTATTTTGGTTTGCTTGGAAATGGATACGTAATGGAAACAAAGAGAATTTAGAAACATAAAGAAACATTGGGGATCATGAACTAAAATTCGTCAATGTGTATTTCTAAGGCTAATAGTAATTGAACAAGTTTGGCGCTGTAAAATAAAAAACACTAGAGAACACAAAGATGGTATTGGATGGTAAAATGTTAGTGTGTGCCAAAAAAATACTGATCTGAATTGGTTGTATGTGATTATATGAAAAATAACATTGTTTTTGTAACGAATCGGTACTAGTGCATCTATCTGCCTGCTAGTGATTTTATTATGGCTTATTTGTCATTTTGTTCTTGATGTTTCTAGGGCTTTTCTTGAGTACATGTCATTTTAGTTTTGATTGTTTCACATGCCAAGTGTGTAGAAATCTTAAGTTTGTTATTTTCCTCTCAAGGAATACAAAAATTTCCTTTCTGCTTGTTAGTGGATAAGTAAATGATCAATGATCTGTTGTCATTTCTTTTTGGAAGGTTACATGCCAGGAAACAAATAATAGCAGTCGATTTTCTGTGAAGGATGCAACAGTTTCATGTAACAAGACTTGTTCTCCGAGGGGACCTTTTGTTTATGGTTTCATAGATCTTTTCAGTGGCTCTGGTGAGTCATGGCATTGGGGTCTTGAAATGGAGGAGAACCATGGGATAAATTCTTCAGTACATTCCCATAAACTAGATCGATCTAAACATGGATACAAGGCGCTAGAGAAGAAAATTGACCAGAATGTGAAGCCATCTGTGATTCAGGAGACGAAACAAATTTCTTTACGCGCTTCCTCTGTAAAATTGGATACTCTTGATGAAGAGGGTGAAGATGATTGTAAGAACTTATCTGCTAGTGATTTGAGTAGATCGCTATCAGGGGAATCGGTTGGAAATGCTACCATTGATGAGGCAAAGGTAATGTTGAACTTTCTTTTGTTCAAGCTTGAGTTTTGAATGCTTATGAATTAATAAGTAAATTGTTGTCTATAGACTATACTATCCAAGTGAACTTATATTAAATGAAAAACAAAATGTATAATTATCTTTAAAAAATGTATAATTATTAAGAATAACCCTATAGAAGTTCACATAAAATTAAATGAAAAACAAAAAAGTTAGGTAAATTTATTTATTTATTTTTGATTGGCACGGGATGTCTGGATCAAAGTTTGACTAATCCAGGAGTGCACAGGCTCTCGGCAAGGAGTTTTCCGCAAGTGCACCACGGTTAATTCAAGGGTTTTCCCTCAGTTTGATGGTCCCAAGGAATTGTTAGCACTAAGAGGTTTCGATCCCTGAATCTTGGAGGGAGCACACCCCCAAGACCCAAGGCCTTGGCACCACTAGGCCAACGCCTTGGGGTTAAAAAAGTTACGTAAATGTATTTGTAGATGGTTAAGGATGAGGCAAATGTCACAATTATTTATGTTTGTTATAGTAAAAAATTCATGTAAGATAATTAGGGGGTTGTTTGGGGTGTTCTAAATAAGTATACTTTTTGACTTTTTAGACTAAAAAGTTGAGGGGAAAAAGATAATTGTTTGGGATAAATTTTTGTCTTTTTATGAAAAGATGTGTAATATAATATTATTACAAATGGTAAAATGATTGTTTTACCCTTCCCAATTGACAACGCAGTAGGAAGACTTGTGACGTGTTGTTGGGTACCGTGCCTGTCAATGAGTGGTCCACCTAATTGGAGAATTCAAACACTGTTCAACGGTAATATTTGTTCTATAACAGTATTTTTGATTTTTTATTCATTTCTTAATTCGAAACATTGTGCAACGGTTATGCACAGTGCTTGGACATTATTATTTATTTATTTTTTTTCTTTTCCTTTTCTATTCATTATTTTTTGTTTTCATTCTTTTCCTTTTAACATTATTTTTTTCTATTCTTTTCCTTTTACTCATTTTTTTATTCTTTTCCTTTTAATATTTTTGTTTTTATTATTTTCCTTTTTGAAATAATTTTTTTTTTCTTTTCCTTTTAACATTATAATTTTTTTTATTCTTTTCCTTTTTTCTTCATTTATTTTTGTTTTCATTCTTTTCCTTTTAACATTCTTTTTTTTATTATTTTCCTTTTTTAGTCATTATTTTTTTTTGTTATTCTTTTCCTTTTTTATTCTTTTCCTTTTAATGTTATTATTTTTTTAATTCTTTTCCTTTTAACATTATTATGTTTTTATTCTTTTCCTTTTAACATTTTTATTGTTTTCGTTTTTTTATTTATTTATTTTTGTTTTCATTCTTTTTCTTTTGACATTTTTGTTTTATTCTTTTCCTTTTTTAGTCATTATTTTTTTTTATTGTTTTCCGTTGTTATTCTTTTCCTTTTAACATTTTTATGTTTTTTTCTTTTCCTTTTAACATTATTATTTTTTTTATTCTTTTCCTTTTAACATTATTTTTTTTTATTGTTTTCCTTTTTTGATCATTGTTTTTTTATTCTTTTCCTTTTTTGTTCAATTTTTTTTCAGATTGTTTTCCTTTTTTATTCTTTTCCTTTTAACAATTTTTTTTTAATTATTTTCCTTTTTTTGTATTGTTTTCTTTTTAACAAATCTTTTTTTTTCTTTTGGTTTTCCTTTTTTTTTCAGCTGGTCATGCACAGTACTATTGTAAGTTGTTAAACAATTTTTTTTAATAAAATTCTTTTCCTTTTCTTTTGAACATTGTTTTTGGGTCATATGAACATAAAAATGGATAGGAAAGTATATAAAGTTCCTGCTGAGAAGTATTAAAAATTCAGATAAGCTAAACAAATTATTGCGTAATTTTTTTCTTATGTGTTTTTTCAAATTTCTTCGAGACTGATTTTTGTTTATAGAAGGTGCATCTAATTTTTTTTTCCAAAAAGAATCACAAAATTATTGGACATACGTCCATGTATTTTATATGTTAATGATTGGACATACTTCCTGTTAAAATAAAATTTGTTCACAATGTAATTTACCGAAGACATCAGAATATTAAAACCAAACGTTTTTTAAGAAGATATGATAATATAAATTTGAATCTCAGTTACACACATTATAAATTTAACGAACATTAATGTTTCAAATATTCGTGTTCAGTTGGCGTTTGAGTTGGTACGTAATGTTCACTCGTACAGTAGCCATTGCGGGGTCGGAGTCCCCTTCTTCAATCACATCGGCAACCCGTGTGTATTTGTCGTGGTCGGAGTCCCCTACCTAGCCCCATACAAGGGGTATAGGTATCACCAAAATGCCCATCGGAATCGAACACCATAGAATGAGTTCGAACTGTTTAATAAGGCACATTCGTCATTGCGTAGTTGTATCGAGCGGACATTTGGTGCGTGGAAGTCGAGGTGGGGGGCATTGCGGAATATTCAGAAGTTGTGTTTCTCTAATCAAGTGACCTTTGTATGTGCGTCGATGGTGTTACATAACTTCATACGTTGACATAGTCAAATTCATGAGGTCACGCTGGCTATCCTAGACAGCACCGAATATGTGTCCCCGGAAATGCCCGACCACGACGAATACACACGGGTTGCCGATGTGATTGAGAAAGGGGACTCCGACCCCGCAATGGCTACTGTACGAGCGAACATTACATACCCAACTCAGATGCCAACTGAACACGAATATTTGAAACATTAATGTTGGTTAAATTTGTAATGTGCGTAACTCAGATTCAAATTTATATTATCATATCTTCTTAAAAAACGTTTGGTTTTAATATTATGATGTCTTCGGTAAATTACATTGTGAACGAATTTTATTTTAACAGGAAGTATGTCCAATCATTAACATATAAAATACATGAAGGACGTATGTCCAATAATTTTGTGATTCTTTTTGAAAAAAGATTTTAGATGCACCTTTTATAAACAAAAATCAGTCTCAAAGAAATTTGAAAGAACACATACGCAATAATTTGTTTAGCTTGTTTGAATTTAGGAACTTTATATACTTTCCTATCCATTTTTATGTTCATATGACCCAAAAACAATGTTCAAAAGAGAAGGAAAAGAATTTTATTAAAAAAAATTGTTTAACAACTTACAACAGTACTGTGCATGACCAGCTGAAAAAAAAGGAAAACCAAAAGAAAAAAAAGATTTGTTAAAAAGAAAACAATACAAAAAAGGAAAATAATTAAAAAAAATTGTTAAAAGGAAAAGAATAAAAAAGGAAAACAATCTGAAAAAAAAATTGAACAAAAGAGGAAAAGAATAAAAAAACAATGATCAAAAAAGGAAAACAATAAAAAAAATATTGTTAAAAGGAAAAGAATAAAAAAAAATAATAATGTTAAAAGGAGAAGAAAAAAAATAAAAATGTTAAAAGGAAAAGAATAACAAAGGATAACAATAAAAAAAAAATAATGACTAAAAAAGGAAAAGAATAAAACAAAAATGTCAAAAGAAAAAGAATGAAAACAAAAAAAAAAAAATGAATAAAAAAATGAAAACAATTAAAATGTTAAAAGGAAAAGAATAAAAAAATAATAATGTTAAAAGGAAAAGAATTAAAAAAATAATAATGTTAAAAGAAAAGAATAAAAAAGGAAAAGAATAACAAAAAAAATAATGACTAAAAAAGGAAAATAATAATAAAAAAATAATGTTAAAAGGAAAAGAATGAAAACAAAAATAAATGAATAAAAAAGGAAAGAATAAAAAAAATAATAATGTTAAAAGGAAAAGAAAAAAAAAGTTACTTCAAAAAGGAAAATAATAAAAACAAAAATGTTAAAAGGAAAAGAATAAAAAAAATGAGTACAAGGAAAAGAATAAAAAAAAAATAATGTTAAAAGGAAAAGAATGAAAACAAAAAATAATGAATAGAAAAGGAAAAGAAAAAAAATAAAATAAATAATGTCCAAGCATTGTGCATAGCCGTTGCACAGTGTTTCGAATTGGGAAATGAATAAAAAATAAAAAATATTGTTATAGAACAAATATTACCGTTGAACAGTGATTGAATTCCCCAATTAGGTGGAACACTCATTGACAGGCACGGTACCCAACAACGCGTAACAGTCTTCCTGCTACGTTGTCAGTTGGGAAGTGTAAAACAGTCATTTTACCATTTGTAATAATATTATATTACACATCTTTTCATAAAAGATAAAAATTTATCCCAAATAACTCTCCTTTTCCCCTCAACTTTTTAGTCTAAAAAGTCAAAAATTGCACTTATTTAGGACATCCCAAACAATCCCTAGATACAAGATTTACTTCGTATAAAGTGATTATTTAATTATGTAAATATTAATTATTCCTAGATAATATAATATGAAGATTTAATTATTTGTGTCGTATCAGAATTGTGTCCATATCCTACTTTTTTGGAAATTACCGTGTTGACGTGTCCTTGTTGTGCTGTGTCGTAAGCCTTTGGTTTTGATTTATAGGTATTGGAAGGCTCCATTCCATGTGCACTTTTGTTTCCTTTTATTCCTCTTTTCTTCTGTTGGTGGATCTCGTTCTTCTTATTGCACCTTGTACTTTTGCCACTTTTTTCATAATATTTTACTGTTGTTGATAAAAAAAGGGAAAAATACTATTTTAAGCTAAAGGCAAGGTTTTAAAAAGCAGTGCTACGTAGCGGTTGCGGTGGTAGGCACAACCCGTTACACCTGCTTTTGCGGTGTGACTAAAATTCATATGCGTAACGGCTATTTCGGTGTTACGTAACAGCCGTAACGCACCTTTACAATATTCTAAATAGCTTTCTTTCAAAAGAAAAAAAAAAGTTTACAAAAAAAGAACGAATCCTCAAGTGATCCAAACCCAAAGAAAAAACTTTGCATGCTTTTTTTTTGTCTTTATAATTTATTTTTTAATTTTTATTTCATTACATTAGCATGTAAAATAAAAAATATATAAACCGTGGTTGTATTTATTTTTATAATAATTTCATATAATATTTAACTGTAAATATTTTTTATTTTGTTACTGTAATAGATTGTCAAAAAAATGTATTTAAAAAAAAAATCAGTTGCTCAAAAATAATTTTTGCTTATGGCACAATTTTATTTTTATAATTATTTCATTGAATACTTAATTGTAAATAATTTTATTTAGTTAGTTGTAAAGTGTTGTTTAAAAAAATGTCTTTTAAAATAAAAAATCATTAGCTCAAAAATAAATTTTTTTTATGGCACAATTTTTGTTTTTATAATCATTTCATTTAATAATTGTAAATATTTTTATTTAGTTAGTTCAGGTATTGATCAAAAATAATTTTGTAGACATTTATAATAAATTATTCTTAAAGTCATTAACTATTGCAATAAAATGTAAAAAGCTCCTTTAATGGTGATTTAAAAATATGAAATGTATTGGATCATACTTAAAAACTAACAAAAATTGATCGTTTGCTTTGAAGGCTGGTAAATGGAGCCAACCCTAAAATATTCAAGTTATTTAGTGGTCATGTTGTTGCACAATCTAGTTGGTTAGTTTCTGACTTCTGGAAAATGGATGTTTTCTATACCATCTATTGATCATTCACAAGATTTTGCAGGATTTTTTTGTAAAGCATTATGAAGAAACTGATGATGGTGATTCAGATAGCGAGCCTTCAGAATCTGTATCTTCTGGTTCTATGATTACTGATCAGTTATCTCACACTAAGGAGAGAGATTTGATTATGGTAATTTTTCTCACTATTATTTATTTATTTTTATTTTCCCATTCTAAACGCGGCTTTGCTTCCTTTAGGCTCACCTCCTTCGCCTTGCTTGCTCTTCTAAGGGACAAATAGCTGATGCTTTGCCAGAAATAACAACTGAGCTATACAATATGGGAGTATGTAATTAATGTTTTTCTGTTTAAATTAGCTCATATTTCTGTTTACTTTAGCATGCTAAAAGTCTACACTACTTAATGGTGATTTGTTTCAGATCATTTCCAAACGGGTGCAGGATTTAGCTACTAAACCATCTTCACTCTTTGACCAAACTTTTGATCATGTTTTCAAACGGCAAATGGTTGGTCACTTTTTTTCCCGATATTTTTTGATCATCTAGAATTTGGCCTCATCTTTTATTTGACAATGCTATCTTTAACCAATTCTCTTTAATAGATTTCATCCAAAATCTCTCTGTTCTGGAAATTTACTTCTGATTATGGAGGCCAGAATACTTCATCTATTCCAACTTCTCGCTATCTCAACGACTTTGAGGAGCTCCAGTCCCTTGGTTAGTGGATTTGATCTCTGTAGTTTACTTTGTATCTTTTTCTCTGTAGACCTTTGTTTCTTGAAAAATATAGAAGGCAGTGTAATTAGTTTCTTACAGTTTGTCTTAGGCTGGTGTTGTGGTTTTTATTGGATTAGGTTTACCTTCAATATTTCTTTTGATGCATTTGAAATTTCCTGGAGTACTTATAACCTTGATTGTTTCGCATATGCCTAATTGCAATTCAATTGTATTTACATTGATGACTCAAGACTATTCACTTGGTCCCTCTCTTTTTACCCTTGCACTCCATATTAAGCTGATAGTTGTCTCTTTTTTGTTACCTGAGATGGGAGCAAAAGATTATTACCGTGGTTGAAAACTTTGTTTGTATTAAAGAAAGCAACTCATCTCTATATTTTTAATTACTATTAAGACTTTTGATGTAGTTCATTTTGTAATATTAGTTAGCTAATACGTGATGGTTGTGTGTGTGGTCTGTCCTATGCCTATAAATAGGTGTTTGGGCGCCTAATAAGGGAACTTTGGATCATTTGAGGTTGTATTTTCAGAGCTTTGCTCTTGTATTTCCCATTGGGAATTTTCTTTCTAGATTCATTCTCGGTTAATGGTAAAACCTTGGCCTAATAACCTTGAGGTTATGGGTTCAAGTCTTAGGACAACCACTTTGTGCGTTATGCCAAAGGTTAGGTGTGTACCCAATCTTTTCCCTCCCAAACACACATTAATGCGTACTCTTTGGGCGTTGTTTTTTTATTCATTCTCGGTTTACATCTTAGGTCCATTTGGTATCAGAGACCTAGATTCTGTACCTACTTCTCTCTACTGTGCCTCGATTCTATCAGTTGGAGTGGAATTGGTGATGGCATGGACCATGTGTGTTCAATCGCAGGACAGATTCAAACCCTAGGCTGCAAGATTTAATTCTGAATGTGTGAACTGATCGTGAAATCAGCAAAGTAGTTCGTACCTTGGAAGTCACTGTGTTTGCATCTAGTGATTTGAACTGGAGTAACATTTGAGCTTGAGTTCGGAACTTGTGCGACTCCCACATGGATCCAAGCTTTGTTGCGACTTTGGAATTCAGTTGACAGATCAGATCGTGACTTTGATATCCAATAACAACAGATTTCGATTTCGGGCTGATTTATAGTCATGCTTTGACAAGGACCCCTACGCACGTCGACCTTGGAATCAAGTTGAGAAATTGCTTGCTAACCACTTCAACATGTCTTGTGATGGTCGTTAGCCTCGATCGCATTAGAATCTGTGCTTGCCATCCCTAGATCGCATTTGGAATTATCTGTGGTGCCGTGATTTGATTCACTAGTGTTGCTGTAAAAGCCTTGAAGCCTTGCAGACTACTGTGTTTCTAATTCGAAGCTTTGATTTAGTCCTTGCATTGTTGTCGTGACTCAGAATCTATTGTTGCTGCTTTTGATTGTTAGAGTTTGTTCTTAGTCTGCTTCAACTTGGGCTTCCCTTTCTGGTTTGATTGTCAATATTGATATTTGACTCGGTTCCAAAATCATTGCAGACTCAATTTTGAGTTTTCTGAAGCTTCAATTTGTTGATCAATTGTTTTGAATCAGTTAACAATTACTTTCAAATGCTGGAGATTGGTTTGGCTTCCTTCGGAATACTAGAATTCAATTGGAATGGTTTCTGATTCGAGTTACAGGCTATGTGCAGTTGAGTTTCTAGTCTGATCAAGTTGTGATCTCTTAAAATTACTCTGCAAGTCCATCTTCGATCTCCTAGATTCAATTTGAATATCACTTGCAATCTAATTTGGAGCTTCAAAGCATTCCAGATTAGGTTGTTTTGACACATCGAAAATTTGTTACTTGGCTGTGTATTATCTCTAGATAGCTGAATTCATGACTGTAATTGTTGTTAGCTATGGCTGAACCAATGTTTTAAAGCCGAAAACTCAAGGCGAATTTTATCCTTGATGAGACAAGGTGTAAGCCTTTTGAATTTTTATTTTTATTTTTATAAAATATAAAATAAAATAAATATAGCATAAAAGAGTATAAAAATAAGAAATAGGAAATAAATTCATAAAGACCATTTATGCCTAAAAATAATTGAATTAATATATTAACCAATAAGCAAGAAAATGACACTCTTAAAAATATAAAACAATTATTTTGCAATAAATACAAAGAGTCCGACTAAAAATCATTGAGCCATAATACTCTTAAAAAGAAAAAGAGAACAAAAAAAGAAGAATTTATTATGCAATAATACAAGAGTCCAACCATCAGTCATTCAACCACAACACTTTAAAAAAAAAAAAAGGAGAAGATTTTTTTTACAATAAATAATAGAGTCCAACCCAAAAGTCATTCAATCAATGGCCTCGTTTGGGAAGTGGCTATTTTAGTAGGCTATTTGGCTTTTTGGCTATTTTAGTGGCTATTTTAGTTTTTGTGTTTGGGAAGATGAGATGATTTTTTAGTTGAGTTATTGTATTGAAAAGTGTGTTGAAATGATGTTTAAATTTAAAATGACAAATTTATCCCTAAAAATATATTTTTTTAAATTGATATCAAGGGGTAAAATGGTAATTTACTTATTGATGGGACAAAGGTTGTAGCTGACAGTGTAGGCACAGCCTACACTGCCGGCTGTGCAGAATTTTTTTTTTTTTTTTTTTGAAAAAGGTTGCAATAGTGTTGCTTTTGGGCTACTTTGTCAAAATAGGCTATAATAGCCTTATTTTGTGCTTCCCAAACAGGCCCAATATAGAAAAGAGATGGAATGATTGTGAGAGAGAGAGAGAGAGAGAGAGAGCCAGATTGAGAGCGAGAAAGAAAACGATAGGAGAGAGAGAGTGTGATCGAGAGAGAAAACGAGGGAGAGAGAGAATGACGGCGCATAGATCAAACATTAAAAGCCCTAATTTGTTGCTGAAAAAGACCTGAAGTTGAGCCGAAGTTGTTTGGATGAAGAAGATCAATCGTTTGCAGCTCTGCATCTATGGTATTTATACCTTCTCATTCAAAGTTGTATGCCTCATGGCCTCACTGTAAATGCGTGAAAAGCGCAAAAATTGTGTTTGATGCGAACGCCTCTGAGGTTGAGGCTTACGCATAGCTGGTGCTTTGCCTAAAAATCAATGCACAGGTGCGTTTTGGTGTGCCCCAAGAACGCCTTTAAAAACATTGGGCTGAACGCGGTGAAGGAGGAAGCGGTAGGGCTTTTGCTGAAGAAGAAGAAATGAATCATCAAATTGGGAAGAACAATGGCAATCAAACTCAAAGGAATTAGATTGAACAGTTGAGTGAACCAGTGTTTTTAAAGGCTCAAGGCTCACCAAGGCGTCAAAGGTCTCTTGGGGCTTAGGCGCAAAGTGTAAGGTGAGGGGCACACTTCATTGAAGCGAGGCACACCGTTTTAGTAAAAAATAGATAAATTAACCTAGACTAATAAATTTAGACATCAACATAAGCAAAATAAATAATTCAAAGCTTATAACCACTAAGACAGAATTTAAAAATAAAAAATTAAAGAGCTAGAGAGCTAGAGCAAATTGTAGAAGAATTTTTCAAAACCATAAAAGTACATATCATTCCAAATACAAAATAACCAACATTCAACACACGTAAGAGCACAAAAAAAAAAAAAAAAACTATTCAAAAGCACCAGTGGATACCAGTGAGTATATAAAACAATGCTCATAACAGTGTGAATGAGGCATTAATCAAAACTTTATCTTTCGAACATCTTTGCAAGACAGCAGCAAACCAGAAGAAGGAAGGAGAAACCAGCAAAACAGAGTAGAAAATCAGAGAAGATGAAGGAGAAGAGAAGAAAACTGGAACCTGGAAGCAGAAGAAAAGAAAATGAACAAAAAAAATGGCCTAACAAAAAAAAAAAAAAATCTGAAACAATGAGCTGGAAGAAGAAGAAGAAACAAAAGAAGAGGAGAGGAAGAGAAGTAAAGTGAAGCTGTAAGGAGGAGAAAAATAAACATAAGCACTGAACTTGGAAGGAGAAACAAAGAAACAGGGGAAAGAAAAATCAGACCCAGCAACTTGAAAGATGAAAAAAGAGGACAAGAAGAAAAAAAAAAAGGAGGAGAAGAAAAAGAAGAAAAAGAGGAAGACAAGAAGAAAAGGAAAACATACTACAGAATCTGGAGAAGAAGTTGCCACCGGAGAAGAAGTCGACTTTAGGACTTTTCTGTTAGGGTTTTTCTCTATTTGATGTATCAATGATATATATATGTATATATATTTAGAGTGTTTTAATCCAGTGTGGCGGCACGTAATTATATTTGAGAACTTTAATCTACTATGATAGCACACAAATTTGCGTCATAGACAAAAAATGAAAAAAAAAAGAAAGTAAAATCAATGGTTAACAAAAGCCAAAAAACAAAAAAATGAATAAAGCACGCTTTTCTTGTGCCTTAAGTGCATGATGCGCGTTCCTTGCTGCACTTCTTTGAATGCGCTGCGCCTGGGCTTGTACAAGTTGCAGAAGCTGTGCCTTTTGCCTAGGCGTGCCTTTTACAACACTGGAGTAAACAAATCACTACCTTGATTGGAAGAGTGCAATGTTTGTAACTTCTAACCAACGGTAGTGATGGTTCCAAGGATCATCAAATTCAATTTAATAGTTTACTTGTGCTCCACATTGATGTAGAGCATACATGAAGGATGATGAGCTTTCGAATTCCATGTGAGCTATATTCTGGATGTGTTTGTGAAATGGTTGAACACTACTAGTCTTTTGGAGTATTATGATGTGCTGGAGGGAAGGAAAGTGAAGTTGATGTCTCAAAACCTCAAAAGGTCAAGCCTCTGATTTGGTGGAAAGAAGTGCAAATTTGTGGGGAAAGAAGTGGCAAAGTAAAGAATAGAGATTGGGAGAAAATAAAGAAGCAGCTCAACGAGAAATTCTTGCCTTTTCATAACATACAACCTTTGTTGGTTGAAAAGCAACAAAAGAAGAGTGTTTCAAGGTTCGGACATCAATACCATGACATTTACGAATTTTGGCAGCCATTTTATAACTATTTCCAGTAGTATGTGTTTTGAGGAAAAAGTGGAAAAACAAATTTCAAGATTTCAGTTGAATATTTTATTATTATTGGAAGTATTTGTAATTGTACAAAGTTTAATGGCGTACTGTGTAGTGTATCTCCATTTGGTCTTGGATTCTCTATTTAGTTTTGGATTTTGTTAGTCTTGTTCTTGGTTAGAATTAGTTTAGTTTTATTTAGTTTATAAAGTTTAGGGTGTGTGAGGATTAATGAGTATAATAGCACTACCCCACTCCCATTGAATCAAACTTTTAGCTAAGATAACCACAATAGTAGTAGTTAATTTCCTAGTTAGTTAGAAACCTTATTATTTTTTGATTCTTTCTTTTGGCCTCTCACTACAAATTGGTAGAAAGGAGAAAATGGACTCTGAGACGACGTTACATGGACTTGGTTAGGAGTGTCAGGTACGGGTATGTATCTAGAGATTGGACTTGGCAAACCTCTAAATGAGGGATACACGGGTACGTCTAAAAAATATCCAAAAATTAGACACAGGTACACAGATACGGCTAAACATGGATGTATCAAAAAAATATTATGTGTTAAAATCCACCTACTCTCCACCTACTTCACCCACTTAAACCTACTCCACTAAACCTAACCCACTACACCACTACCACCTCACCTACTCCACTAAACCTAACCCACTACACCACTACCACCTCCACTTCACCTACTCCTTACCTACTACACACTTACCCTCTTCTATATATAGGAATCATGAATCATTGTAATAGAAATTAATACAAATCAATCAATAATACATAAATTCTTTCATGGTATCAGAGCAATAGGTTAAAGATCTTGGTGTTCTTCGCCTTCCGGCGGGCGGCAACCCTGCCTTGACCGCCCGCCGGATCTCAACCAATTCAAACCTCCCTCTCCCTCTCGGCACCTCACTGTTGCCATCACTCGATACATACACACAAACACATGCATGGGGGGATACAGAGCATTTACCACACACACAGAGGCAGCAGCTGTTCAAAGCTGTCTCTGATCTCTCTCTCTGTGTCTACAGATCTAGACAGAGAAACAAAAGACAAGGGTTATTGTCGGAGCCTCAGCTCTCCTCTCTCTCTCTCGCTCTCTCTCTCTCTGTAAATACATACACATCTATATATAAAGAGAGAATGTCCTCATCTCCGGCTCCGGTGTCCACCACATCGCCGCCACCCGCAGCGTCGACCACTACCTCACAAAATGCTCTCTGCTCTTCTTCCGACCACCGCAACTCCCTCGGCAGTAGCATCCACCGGAACTACGGTCTCCCCTTTGCTACACTGCTTTCAAACCCTTCTCCAAGCGAAGCGACGCAACTCTCTCTCTATCTCTCTTGAAACTCATCTCTTTCTACGGCCTCTGATCGATCGAGCCGTAGAAGAAATGCTCGAGGTTTACCGGACCAGCTCCATTGACTGGAAGCCGTCTCCCGTCGTAGCCCTAGCCACCAGCGCCGACGACTCTCAAGTCGCCGCCGCTCGCGACGACGGCTCTCTCGAGATTTGGCTCGTCTCTCCCGGCTCCGTCGGCTTGGCACTGCCAACTGACAATACATGGAAACAGCAATTCTAGGGTTTCTTCTCTTGTTTGGTGTCGCTCCGGTTCGACTGGTTTGCCTTCTGGTCGGTTGTTTTCGTCTAGCATTGATGGGTCGGTTTCAGAATGGGATCTTTTTGATTTGAAACAGAAGATTGTGCTAGATACAATTGGTGTCTCGATTTGGCAAATGGCTGCAGCAACCAATATTAGTTCAGCCAGTCGTACAAAGGATGAGCCCTTGCATATTGAAAATGAAAATGGGTATGATAATGAGGGGCTTTTCCCAATATAAGCCATTTTTTCATTGTATTTCCAAAACTAGGCCAACTTCTGACGGAATTCCAAAACTAAGTTAAAGCGCCATTACTATTCGCGCTTTTACTGTTAGGACCGTAAAAGTAGATGAACAGGAAAGTCGCTATTACAAATAGCGACTTTGATTAAGAAGTCGCTATTGCAAATAGCGCTTCTAGCTTTACTTTTTGTCCGGATAAAAACGCTTTTCTCAACAGCGATTTTCACACAAAATTTTCTTGCAAAAAAACGCTATTCATAATAGCGATTTTAAGAAATTTTTTTTGCAAAAAAACGCTATTTAAAATAGCGATTTTACTGTGTATATAATAATTTTTTTTTTTTTTTTTTTTAAAAACGCCATTTGAAATGGCGTTTCTACTTCATTCACCCAAAGCCAACCCACACACTGACACACACACACACCAATGGGCACACCCATCAAGCATTGAAATAATATAATTTATATATATAATAATAATTTATAATAATTAATTATATAATTTTTATAATTTTCGTAAATATAAACCATTTTTAGGTTATGAATGGTTTGATTTATAATACGTCTGTAAGGATAAAATTTTTTATAATCAAAAATAATTTTTATAATTTTTATAATCGAAAACAATTATAATACGTATGTATTATAAAAAAATTTATAATAATTTATAATACGTATGTATTATTTGAATCTTTACATTTTTTATTTAAAATTTTTCACAGTAAACCCATCTTCACATTTTATAATACGTATGTATTATTCAAAAATAATTTATAAAAATTTATAATTAATACGTATGTAAATAATTTAATACGTATCTTCACATTTACATTTACAGTAAACCCATCTTCACATTTACATATGTATGGTTTAAGGGTAAATTTTTTGATAAATGACTTAAATGATAAATCAAACCATCCATAACCTAAATTTTTTTACCCTTACATACGTATGGTTTAAATAATTTATAAAAATTATTGTCATACGTATGTAAAAATCGATTATAAAAATTGCAAAAATTATTCAAAAATTATTACAGTAAATCCATCTTCACATTTAGATTATTTATAATTTTTAAAATTGCAAAATATAATTTTCGTAAATATAAATCATTTTTTTACCCTTTATTTATAAAATAAAGTGTAAAAAAATTGTAAAAATTGTAAAAATTAAAAAAATTTAAAAAATTATAAAAATTATATAATTGATTATTATAAATTATTATTATATATAAAAAAATTTATAATCAATTTTTGCAATTTTTATAATCAATTTTTACATACGTATGGCAATAATTTTTATAAATTATTTAAACCATACGTATGTAAGGGTAAAAAATTTTAGGTTATGAATGGTTTGATTTATCATTTAAGTCATTTATAAAAAAATTTACCCTTAAACCATACGTATGTAAATGTGAAGATGGGTTTACTGTAAATGTAAATGTGAAGATACGTATTAAATTATTTACATACGTATTAATTATAAATTTTTATAAATTATTTTTGAATAATACATACGTATTATAAAATGTGAAGATGGGTTTACTGTGAAAAATTTTAAATAAAAAATGTAAAGATTCAAATAATACATACGTATTATAAATTATTATAAATTTTTTTATAATACATACGTATTATAAATTGTTTTTGATTATAAAAATTATAAAAATTATTTTTGATTATAAAAATTTTTATCCTTACATACGTATTATAAATCAAACCATTCATAACCTAAAAATGATTTATATTTACGAAAATTATAAAAATTATATAATTAATTATTGTAAATTATTATTATATATATAAATTATATTATTTTAATGCTTGATGGGTGTGCCCATTGGTGTGTGTGTGTGTCACTGTGTGGGTTGGCTTTGGGTGAATGAAGTAGAAACGCCATTTCAAATGGCGTTTTTAAAAAAAAAAAAAAAAAAAAAAATTATTATATGCACAGTAAAATCGCTATTTTAAATAGCGTTTTTTTGTAAAAAAATTTTCTTAAAATCGCTATTATGAATAGCGTTTTTTTGCAAGAAAATTTTGTGTGAAAATCGCTGTTGAGAAAAGCGTTTTTATCCGGACAAAAAGTAAAGCTAGAAGCGCTATTTGCAATAGCGACTTCTTAATCAAAGTCGCTATTTGTAATAGCGACTTTCCTGTTCATCTACTTTTACGGTCCTAACAGTAAAAACGCGAATAGTAATGGCGCTTTAACTTAG
The DNA here is from genome assembly GCF_055761805.1 of Camellia sinensis. NCBI lineage: Eukaryota > Viridiplantae > Streptophyta > Magnoliopsida > Ericales > Theaceae > Camellia > Camellia sinensis. Next base: position 73,393,798 of record NC_138967.1, read on the forward strand.
TTTTGGAATTCCGTCAGAAGTTGGCCTAGTTTTGGAAATACAATGAAAAAATGGCTTATATTGGGAAAAGCCCCTGATAATGATGAACTTTTGTCCCCCTCTTTTCGTTTCTTTTTAATTTAATATTCTCCACCCACTCTTCTTTTCTTTAAACATAACACCCTCTCTCCACCCATTCACTTTATTATTATTATTATGCACCATCCTTTTTCTTTTTCATTCTTTCCACACACTCATGTTCCACACTCAAATTTTTTTTTTTCCCTTAACAAACACCCTGTTATTCCCTTTTCTCTCTCAAAAAAAAAAAAAAAAAACGGTACACAGAGTCAGCCATACAGCTTATAAACAGACTAGTACACGTCACCACCTTTTTTTTTCTACCACAGTTTGTAGCATGGCACGCAGATACAAAACTTTGAAATTTCAAACAGGACCCACTTGAAATTACAACACTTTGAAATTTCAATCAAAACTTTGAAATTACAAAACTTTGAAATTTCAAAACTTTAAATCTCCCATTTCTTTTTTATTTTTTTATTACTTTCACATTCATCCACTTCTCTTCAATTTTCTTTTCTTTTATACTTTATTTTTATTTATTTATTTTTTTTTTAGTCTTCCATCCGAAGAACATGGGTATGAGTAAAAAAAAAAAAAAAAAACAAAATGGCACACCAAACCTTACCTTATTCATCTCAGGGATCAACCCCGATCACAATTTTACACACAAACACAAAAAAAAAAAAAAAAAAAACAAACAAACAACCCACATCCACAGGCGGGATTTTTCTTCTCTACTCTGCCGCCGGTCTTTTCTTCTTGCCTCCGTCCTGGGCGGCCCTTGCCGGTGTTGCCTCCGTGTTTCCCACTCCACTGGGCATGATCACTACTCCCTGCTCCTCCACTACAGCATATGGCGGCCCTCCAAATCGGAACATCACGGTGGCCTTCCGCTTCAGCTCCTTATTTTCCGCCTTTAGCACACTTATCTCTGCTCGCGCATCCTTATACATGCGCTGGAGCAGAGCCAGTTGGGCGTTTAACTGCTGCACCTCATTTGTCCTACTCTGCAGCCGGTGCGACAAGTTTGTGACCGCAGTCATGGTTTCCACGCATGACTTCAAAGTATACTGATTGGCCTCAATATCAGTTTGCACCGCCATTTTTTGCTCCACAGACCGCATCGGAAAGTTCAACGGAGCAAAACCAGAGGTGTTTGGTTGAGGTTCACTGGCCACCGCACTGGTTATCTCTCTTGTTGACTCGTTGAGGTCGGGAAAGAGAGTGAGCAGACCACGGGACGAAGAGGCCATATTCTGGGTAGCTGAACGGGAAGACGAGGCCATGTTATGGGTTGCTGAGTGTTTCAGAGAAAGGTTGGTTAAGTGTTTACAGAGTGTTTCAAGATTTGCAGCTCTTAGCGACAAGCTCTCAGAGAACGAAGAGGTTTCAACTGGTTTGTTATGCTTCCAAGCCTCAGCCTCCGCTTCGGTTTATAAAGACCATGATGAAGAGGCAGACACGCGCATCATGCGCCTCTCGGTGCTCGCCGACAACTTGGGCGCGCCTTTTGATGGCACGTCTTTTGATGGCATGCCTTTTTATGAATTGGGCACGCCTTTTGATGGCACGCCTTTTGATAGATTGGGCACACCTTTTGAGGGTGCGACTTTTTAAGGGTCCGACAAGACTCTGTAAACTGTCCCGACATTGATTCCGGTTAGTTTCTACAAGTTTCCAGCAAGACTCTGTAAACTGTCACAACAACTGTCACAACATTGTCTGCTACATCGGTCCGACATGACCTCATAAACTGTCTTCTACAACGGTCCGACATGACCCCATAAACTGTCTTCTACATCAGTCTGACACAGCCATCCAGTGTCCTCTACACCGTTATGACACCACCATACAGTGTCCTCTACATGGTTATGACACCCCCATACAGTGTCCTCTACAACGTTATGACACCACCATCCAGTGTCTTCACCAATGGTCTGACACGACCATACAGTGTCTCTTATCCTCTTTTATTTTTATGTATTTTCTTGTTTTGTTACTCTCTCCAAACTCAAGTTGGTTAGTTCCTATCCCCCTTGAGTTTGCGGGGGGCTGTTAAAATCCACCTACTCTCCACCTACTTCACCCACTTAAACCTACTCCACTAAACCTAACCCACTACACCACTACCACCTCACCTACTCCACTAAACCTAACCCACTACACCACTACCACCTCCACTTCACCTACTCCTTACCTACTACACACTCACCCTCTTCTATATATAGGAATCATGAATCATTGTAATAGAAATTAATACAAATCAATCAATAATACATAAATTCTTTCATTATGTATTTTTCTGATGACATGGTGGTTCTATTATAATTTCTTCTTAAACCAAAAGTAACACACCCAATAATTTCTCTTCACCACACTACAGCCACTGATCACCCATACTTGAATTGGCATCCCACTAAACATCACTCCAATAATGAAAGTTCTTTATTTTATTTATTTATAATTGAAATATATAACATATATTTTTTTGGGCTTTATTCAAATATATTAAAGTTATTTATTTTATTTATTTTTACATTTTTATATAATATGCCTTTTTTTAATGGGCTTTGATTGTAATATAATTAGTATCCAATATTTTTGGAATCTATAAACTAAGACCAACTATAGGCCCAATGAAGCCCATTGAACATTTTAACTGAAGCCCATCACCCTAAAGCTAGGTCAAAAAAAAAAATATATATATATATATAAAGAAAAGAAAGATAAACACAACAAATAAATGGGGCAGTTGTGACGTTTCTCTCTCTCTTTGAAGACTGGCTTGAGTCCTTCGACTGCTCTCTTCGTCTGGTCCTTCGACTGCTTCAACTTTCTCTTCTCTCTTCGTTTGTTTGCTTCATCCTCTTTTGAAAGGTATGCACCTTTCTTCTTCTTCTTCTTCTACTACTACTACTACTACCTTCTCTTCTTCTTCTTCCTCTATCCCATATCTAATTTCAAAAAAAATCATGTTCTTTTTTCTCGTCTCAGATCCATATCCTCAGATCTATACTCATACCCATGTCGTGTTGTATCGACACGGTACTTCGCCAAAAGTGACTAGTCCGTGTAACGTAGCTCTGAGAAGATTAGTGTTTCTTTGTGACAACTTTTGTAGTAAACTGCATTGTAGCCTTGTAGGCTTTGTTTTAGAGGAGGTTTGTAGTGAAGGTCTTACTTGTGGAAGGGAGACATTTGGAAGATTCGAATTTCTCAAAATTGAAGTGGTTGGAGTATGAATTATGTGTTGATCCATAAGGTCGGATGGAGTCGGAAGTAATGTCAGCAATTCATGCTTCTGGGATGCTGGATCGTATGCCTTTTTTATTTTTTGGAGGGTGTTGGTAGACTTGAGTAGGGTACAGTCTTGGAGGATGTTGACTTAGGTGTTGATTTCCAGCTTTTTGTGCTATTCTTAGATAGGTAGTATGGGGGTTATGAAATATCGGGTGTCAACAAGGATGACAATTACATAAATGAGTGAATCAAAATTTGGGTTATCCAAGGATTAGAGTGGAGGGGACCTAAATGGGTACTTTTATTTGAAATTCCCTTCGTTGGGGAGGCCAAAAGGGTCTTGGAAGAGAAATAATGGGCTGTCAGCTGAGCCATTCTATATAGGGGGTGTTTGGGAAGCAAAAGTTGAGGCTAAAATAGCCTTAAATACAAAAAAAGCCAAAAAGCCACACTAATCCATTGATTTAAAAAAAAAATAAAAAAAAAATAAATTTATAGCCCAGCCTACACTGTCAACGTGACAGTGTAGGGGACAAGTAATGATAGTCCCATCTTTTAGAAGTAAATGACAATTTTGCCCCTTTAAACCTATTTTGAAAAAATAAAGTTAGGGACAAATTTGTCATTTCAACTTCAAACATCATTTCAAACACATTTTTTAATACACAACTCAAATAAAAATCCATCTTATCTTCCCAAACATAAAAATTAAAATAACCTACTAAAATAGCCAAAAAGCCAAAAAGCCAAAAAGCCTCTAAAATAGCCACTTTCCAAACACCCACATAGACTCCTAGGGGTTTGCTAGAGGATGTTACAAACTAGGGTTAGGATCTAATAATACTTTTTGGATGAGAGTGCTACGTCTTCCATTGAACTTGGTGTGCTAAAGGAGGGGTGTTTGGTGGAAATTATTTTAAGCTAAAAGTTGATAATAAAAAAGCAGAAGCTAAAAGCACCTCTCCCCTAGCTTTTGGAAAATCATCGTTTTTCAGCTTATTTAAGCTATTTCTGCTTAATAAGCTATTAACAGAAGTTGCACCAAACAGTTTGACAAAGACTCCCAAATTAAAATAAGCTATAATAATCACCTCTTAGAATCTGTAACAAACAGCCCCAAAGTATTTTGGACCATTAATGATAGGTTTGTGAGGCTTGAGGGTTTAGGACAGTTGCAATTATTGGCATGGACTTTGAGATAATAAGCCTATGGTCTTGGTGGTTTGCTTGGTTGAAGCAGATGGGTGCCATTTTCCACCGTCAACTAGAGTTAACAAAATATTTGGCACTTAGTAGCACAAAGCGGGGGTGGGGGAGGTGGAGGGGGAGCGGAAGCGAGGGCATATAGAAGTATCTAAAATTGGGAGCACTATGGGAGAGTGTATATATTTTATATATTAAACATATAAATATATTCTAACAATTTTTTTTTTCCATCGTAGTTGTAATATATGCGTTAAAATATGACTTATTATTTGAAATTGATGTAAACTACAAAGTATCTTTTTAAAGTATAAATAAATACTATGTAAATAGGAAGTACTAGAATGAATTTGACTTTTTCTCTTTGGTTTCTTTGAGATTTGTATATTTGAGAGGTTTTATCTCAGTTGGAGCAAGTTTCTTCCTTCACGAGAGTGAGTTTCTTATAGGTTCTTACTTAGGCCTCGTTTGGGGAGTGGCTATTTTAGCCAAAAAGCCAAAAAGTTACTAAAAGTTGTCACATCACCTCTCCTCTCTATTTTTCTACACATCTTTTCATAAAAAGCCAAAAAATTACTAAAATAGCCTGTTCCCAAACGAGGCCTTAGGCCCCGTTTGAGAACAGGCTAATTTAGTAACTTTTTGGCTATTTGGCTAAAATATGAGCTAAAAAAAACTAGTATGTTTGGGATGACTTTTTGACTTTTTACGAAAAGATGTGCAAAAAGGAGAGAGAAAAGAGAATCTTTGACTTTTTGGTATGGGTTGTTGGCTTTTTGGCTAATTTTAGGAGTGCAGAATCGCATTTTAGGGTAAGAAATCTCACCCATCTGGGAGTTTCTTGCTACTAAGATTTGGCAACTATGGTGGTTGTTTGTAACCAACAAATTTGGAGCTCAAGCCTAATTTAATTGTGAGTACTAAATGTTGGAAGATGTATAATAAGAAAGGAGTTAGAATGTTCTACCTTCGGTGTAGTTTACTCTCATTGTTAAGGGAACATTTTCAAAAGCTTCTTGATTGCTGTGGAAGCAATTGCTTTGAGAAAGGGCTGCTACGGTAGTTAAACTTAACTATATATACATATATTTTCCTGCAGCATTTTTTTTATTATTTTCGATTATGATTGTACTTTACTAAAAAGTAAAGCTAATTTAGTACCCATTGGAAAGGGGTTTGGGGGGATAAATTTGTTAAAAACTTGATCTTTGGCATAATTTGCACAAAGTGGCTACGCTTTGATTTGAACTCAAAACCTCAAGATTAGTCGATTGAGATTTAACTACTGAACCAATGGCTTCGTGTGCCACTTTCTCTTTCTAATTATTTTACATTTGAATTGATTAGTATTTACTCTCTCTAATAAAAGCTTATACCAAGTTAAAAGACAAGGTGAGTAAGAGGTTTCTTTATTAGTTAAGTGCTGTTTAGTGAACCACATGAATGTCTTAGATGATTGAAAAGGAAGCCAATAGGGGCTTTGCCTATGTATTATGACTTATACTCTAGAGCATATGAGCAACAACTTGTTTTGCTGATTAAACTTGGCAGTTTGGCTTTTTTAGATTTTTCCTTGTAGTCTATGTAACTTCAATTCATTGTGGCAGGCCGTGGTGGATTTGGTCATGTTGTATTGTGCAAAAATAAGCTAGATGGAAGGCAATATGCTGTTAAGAAGATTCTCTTGAAGGACAAAAGCCCACCGGTGGATGACCGCATACTACGGTAATTATATGCCATCATATTATACAAAACATCAAACATACACTTACCTTGAAAGAAAAAAGATATGTTATCCTTTTGATGCTCTAATTGTGGTAATATGTGCTTCTCTTGATTTATTTGTTTTACTAATTTATTATCTAGTTTTATATTGCAGATTAGTAGTTTAATTCAAGTTGGAAGACAAATTATGCATCGCTAGTCCAAAAATTTAGGGTCCTATCAATATTTTAAAGGGGTTTTTGGTTAGTAGTCCCTCAATCTCTAGCTTTATTGTAAAGGATAGGTCAAAATAATTTCTTGATAGACCAAGTTTAAAATATGACAATATGACAATAATACCCTCAAGTAAAATTCACTAGCTTCTTCTCCCACCTCCTCACACTATCACAACTACTGTGGGCTATTGAAGGCCACCACCCACCGACGGTAACTTCCAGCAACGATAAGTCTTCGGCGACCACCCGGAGCAACCGATGACTCTTCGACAACCATTTTCTGGGAAGAATCTTCGTTGACCATTTCCCTACAACTCTTTAGACTCTTCTCCAATGACTCATCTCTTAACTTGCTTCAGCTTGCCACTACCTCTGGAAACTCTTCGTATCATCACACTATTTCAGTTATAGATTTATATTTAAAAAGACAGTAAAGTTTTATTGTTTGACACATACATTTATACCCCTCAATTTGAGATTTTTAACATTGAAAATTGAAATTGTTGTCCTTCAATTTAAAATATTTACATGTCATTTATAAAATTTCTATATGAAAATACAGTAAAATTTCACTGTCATACTGAGTAAAGTTTTATTGTCTAAACAACGAACAAATAAAAATCCATGTATCAAATCACATAGAAGTTGTCTTTAAGTTTAGATTAAAACAAATAGGGTATTAAAAAAATGAAAAAAACAAGATATAAATAGAGAGAGAGAGAGAGAGAGAGTGAGTAATGGTCATCGATCTCAAATCTAAGATTTCAAATTTGTTTCGAACCAAAGTCAAATTTCACTGTCCAAAATATTGAACGGTTTTCCATGCATTCAAACCACATAGAAATCATTTTTAAGTTGATCTTTAAACAAACAAGGTACCAAAACTGAATCGGGGGGGGGGGGGGAGAGAGAGAGAGAGAGAGAGAGAGAGAGAGAGAGAGAGAGAGAGATTTGAGGTCACTGGTGAAATCTGAGATGGTGGATGGGGTGAAGATGGTGGTAGATCTGAGATGGTGGACCGGTGAGAGAGAGATATTAGTGATCGGTGTCAAACCATAGATGGGGTGAGTGGCGGTGGCAGACAGTGAGATGGTAGAAAGAGAGAGATCTGATATTTTGAGAGAATTGAAAGAATTGTATAAGAGGCTTATGGGCAAAAATGTCCGAAATGTCCAAAGCATGTTGAGGTCTACTGTGATAGTCAAAGTGCCATTTGTTTAACAAAGAACCAAGTTCATCATTGCCTCTGTTTCCATTTTGTTTGAAAAATTGTGAATGAAGGGGATATTCTACTTCAGAAGTTAGTATGACATATAATTCTGTGGATATGCTCACTAAAATGTTATTTGGGATCAATTTCCAACATTGTTTGGACTTGGTCAACATCTCTAAGAATTGAGCAACTTTGGTTGCATGGCAGCGTTGATCGATCACTATGTTGGATGGAGAATTGTTGGACGTAGTCAACATCTCTTAGGTGGAGATTTGTTGCTTGTTTGGTCTAATTTATGAAGCCAAGGAAGTCAAATATGGCTGCACATGAAGAAAAACAAAGGACACAAAAGTGACTAGAGATTTTGCACACAGTTTTCAGCTGAGCTAGATTTTTGTAGAGTGGCTATAGTTAATGTCCTTATTTTTTGTTGATGGCGGTGCTCACTTTGGCCTTCTTCCCATGCATGTATAAATAGGGAGTATATGGGATGGGTTCAAAGTGCAAAAGCAAAAGTTTAGAATATAAAAGTGTAGTAGAAATCAAAGTACGTGTAAGCTAACGAGGGGTGAGGTGAGTGAGAAACACTTTGTAATTTCTTTCCATATAGTGAAATCCGCTGCACGTGGATGTAGTTGGGTTGCTGAACTATGCAAATGTTGTTGTCTTTATTGTGTGTATTGGTGTTTGTTTTTGGGTCTTGGGCATAACATTTCGATCCATGACCATTTCGTGTTGTGTTAACGTATCATGTCAAAAAATTTCACAATTAGCTAAAATTATCAAGTGTACGAAAAAAATGAATTTTTTTTTCACAAGTTAAATTTAATAAAATCTCTATTGAACGAAATTATTCCCAAGAATATTTGATTTCAACTGAATTTTATTTCGAGTAAATTACCAATAGGTCCTGCTTTTGGGGCTTATTACGCATTAAGTCCTATTGATAAATTTGTTAAATGATAAATTTATTAGTCTCTTTTGTTTTTATGAACAAATTTACAGTGATAAATTTATTAGTTAAGACCTGTAGGTAAATAAATCTAGTTAATAGGACTAATTGGTAAGTGTCCCTTTTATTTTCTTAATTTACAAAAACTATATCCTATTATTATACTTTTAACTTGATTAACTCAAATAGTACACACAAAATATATTATCTTAAATTAAAAACAGAAATAAAACGTATATTAGGCTTAAAATCGTACTTTATATACTTTTTAATAAGTTGGATGGAGTTGCATAAAAGATTAAAATGTCATGTCATCTATAGTAGAAATAATATTAAAATGTGTAACTAATTTTTTATTAAACTGGTTATCCATGTCAACTTCGTGTGATGTAGGTTCGACATTAACCCGTCCTGTTTGATGTTCGTGTTATTGGGTCGTGTCATATGTGCATTCGTGTCGGAAATGGTCAACCCTGACTTGCTAACTCTATGTACGGTTTAAGTCGTGCTATCGTGTCGTGTCAAAAATTTTCACCCTTAAAAAAACTCATCATTCTGACCAAAACTCCCTTCGTCTTCGTCTTCGTCTTCGTCTTTGTTTTTGGGTGAATAATCTTCGTAATCAACGTGGTTGAGATGGGGGACGTCGGGGAGTAATAGCTAATCTGAGAGTAAAAGGCGTTTAGAGGGAATAAGAGAGAGATGAGGTATGAGACTCAGAGATATGAGAGAGAGGAGAGAGATCATTACAAAACACAATGGAGAAAGAAGTTGAAGTCAATGGTCAATATAGAGAAAGATATTGCTGATGTAAAGATAAGGTAGAGACATTTGTGAAGATAAGGTGCAATCCTACCTATTCAATTATACAATGCCATGTGTACAAAATGATGAGTGTAAGCTGAAGAATCTCTTCACAGCTAGTATATTTTACATCTTAAAAGTGGATATAATCAGTCGGTGTGGGTGGAGTGTATATTTTTTTGTGTTGCTTGGGTTACAAGTGTTTTAGCCTGATGCCGATCGCTGCTTTCCATGAAGCTGACTGTTCATGTGTTGGTTGATTCAGTTCGGTTGGTTTGACCAGGTTGGCTTGATTTTTGAACATCCCTACCGAGAGTTTATCTATTTGTTGCTTTACTTCTTGATGTCTGCCATACGTGCTTATTGTTGTTGTTGTGGTGGTGGTGGTGGTTGCTGTAGCTGTTGTTATTAGTTCCATGTCTTACTATTTTTTTTTTTCTGGATATCATTTTTATTTTCTTTTACCCCATGTACTATTATGAGGTACTTAGAGAGGTTGCCACGCTTTCCCGGTTGCAGCATCAGCATGTTGTGCGTTACTATCAGGTATGCACTTGTAAATAGTTTTGTCTCTTCTCTGCGTGTTCTATTTCTATAAATTCAATATAGCGTTTCTTTCATGTTTTTGTTTGAAAATTTTTATTGTTTGGGCTAACCCAAATTCAATATTTGGTAAACAATGTCAGGCATGGTATGAAACAGGATTTGCTGGTTGCTATGCTGATGCCACATGGGGCTCAAGTGCTCCATTGAGCTCCAGTTTTAGTGACAAGGCTGCAAGTTCTGCAGATAATGAGAATAAGCTTGAATCGAAGTACCTTTATATTCAAATGGAATATTGCCCAAGGTAAATTTTCTCGTCTTCCTACTCCATGTTAAATTAATTTGGAACTATCTTTCTGTATATGGCCTTTGGCATCTCTCTTCTATAATTTTCAGACTCCTTTTGCTGTTTGGAGTTCACTGCATAAGTTGAATTAATGAAAATTTAATACAATTCTTGGGGTGATAAACTCTTAATGTGAATGCGCTCTAGTAGTAGACTAAATGCTAAATTTTTGGATGATTACAGCTTGTTTTTAGCTGCCTTTTGAATTGCTTTTATTCCTCCCCTTCTTTTTCGCTTTCTTTCTTGTTTGTTGCAACTAGAATAAGATAAACAAATGTCAGTTAATAATCCATGTAGAAAAGGTTTACAATGAACCACACAAAACAGTTACAGGTCCCAATGATAACCATGACATGAACTTTCTAACCTTTGATGCTTGGGCACAAAAATGATCCAAAGTTAATTTCCTTTGTTCCCCTTTTTGTTCAAATACTTTCTCATGCAGTAATTCATATTTCTCTCTGCATTTATTTTTATGTTTTCTAATTAATTTGGTTTTTTCACTTGTTTCCAGGACACTGAGGCAGAAGTTTGAATCATATAATCATTTCGATAAGGACAATGCATGGCATTTGTTTCGCCAAATTGTAGAAGGCCTGGCAAACATACATGGACAGGGAATCATCCATCGTGACTTGACTCCTAATAATATCTTCTTTGATGCTCGCAATGATATTAAAATTGGGGATTTTGGTCTTGGTACGATGCGCTTTCTATTTTGATAACGATGCTTTTCTAATTATGTCTTTGAGCTGCGTAGTGTTCATTGCTGCATCTGTTGCAAATTCATATTTTGCCAATGTTTCAGAATGCTGTTTGTATCTGAATTGTAGGATACTTAGGAGGAGATGCATGGAATTTCATTCAGGAACCAAAGTCACTTAAATGGCTGGGGACCTACAAAACCATTTTAAAAATGATAGATGTGGTACAACTTGTATAAACTTTCATTTTAATTTTCAGTTACTTTCAGTGGCTTGTAGAATATCTTGAAATGGTTGAAAGCTAGATGGAGGCTGCAGAGGAGCCTTCTTCTTTTCCCTCTTCTTCCATCTTAAGTGCCACTTGGACAGTGTCTGCCATATGGTAAAGCCCGCTAGCAGCCAATCCACAAGAGATTTGCTGATTTGGTGCCTGATGACGGTACATGGAAATCATCACATCCCCCATTCCATGGAAACTCGGATGTTGTAGCCAAATTGTAGAATAATCGAGTGTATTCATCTACAAACTTGCTTCCTTGTGTTAACTGAGTGAATTGCTAGTGAGATCGTTGCTTATAGCTCGGTGGAACAAAGGAATGGTTCATTGCAATTTTTATGTCTTCCTAGTTACACACAGTGCGATAATATTCCCGCTGATATTTTGTCCACCAAATCCTAGTTTTTTTGGCCTTTTGGGCTAAAATAGCACCGAGACAAAAGAGACTAAAATAACAAATGAGACAAAATGTCACATCAAACCCATAATCATTTCACTTTTTCTCTCACAAACATTACATCCAACTGTAAAAAAATCTAACTCTCTTTCCAAACACAACTATTTTAGCCTACTAAAATCGTCAAAAACTAAAATAGCCTACTAAAATAGCCAACTTCCAAACGGGGTAGTAATATTCTAACACTCCTCCTCAAGCTGGTGTGTAGATGTCTCTCATGCCTAGTTTGCCAAGAATATCATGAAATATTTTACTTCCCACCCCCTTTGTGAGGATGTCTGCAAGTTGTTCGCTGAACTTCAAAAGGCGTACATATCATACCGTCAAGGAGTTTCTCCTTGATGAAGTGGCGATCAATCTCAACATATTTTGTTTGGTCCCATTGAACAGAATTGTGAGCTATGTTGATGGCAGCTTTATTATCACAATATAGCCGCATGGGTTCTGCCTGGCCAATCCCTAAATCACTCAACAATAGCTTGATCCCCAAGAGTTCACACACACCTTGAGTCATAGCTCTACACTCAGCCTCTGCACTCGTTCTAGCCACCACATTCTGTTTCTTACTTCTCCATGTAACAAGATTGCCTTCCATAAAGGTGCAATATCGTGATGTAGATCTCCTATCAGTTATTGACCCTGCCCAATTAACTTCTGTATAAGCTTCTACACGGAGGTGATCATGTTTGAAAAAAAAAGAAGACCCTTTCTAGGTGAAGATTTCAAGTACTTCAGAATTTTCACAGTTGCGGTCAAGTGAATTTCATGAGGAGCACGCATAAACTGGCTAACCACACTTACAACCATAACAATATCGGGGTGAGAGTGAGATAAGTAAATGAGCTTACCTACCAGTCCCTGATACTTCCCCCTATCAACGACTGCTCCCCTTTCATCATCACCAAGTTTTTGATTACGTTCCAGTGCAGTATCACAGGCCTTACATCCAAGCATTCTTGTTTTCTTCAATAGGTCAAGCACATATTTTCTTTGTGAGATGAAAATTCCATCATTGGAGCGAGCAATTTTGATTCCCAGAAAGTAATTCAAGTTCTTCAAGTATTTGATTTCAAACTCACTTGCCAAATACCTTTTCAGCGGAGAAATTTCCTCTTCATCATCTCCAGTCAGTACTATGCCATCCACATATACAATAAGAGCAATGGTCTTACCATGAGGGGAATGCTTAACAAACAGAGTATGATCAACCTGACTCTTTTGAAGCCATATTTCGGCGTTGCTTGAGTGAATCTCTCAAACTAGGCTTTAGGTGACTGTTTGAGACCATATAAGTATTCTTGCAGTTGGCACACCTTACCCTTTGTTTGAGGAGCTTTGAAACTAGGGGGAATATCCATATACACCTCTTCTTCTATATCACCATGAAGAAAAGTATTCTTCACATCAAATTGGTGAAGTGACCAATCTAGATTAGCTACAAGAGAAAGAAGCACTCTGACTGAATTTATTTTTGCAATTGGAGCAAATGTCTCTTAGTAGTCCACTTTATAGGTCTGAGTAAAGCCCTTTGTCATAAGTCTGGCTTTATACCATTCAATTGAACCATCCGCCTTGTGTTTCACTGTGTATATCCATTGGTATCCCACTGTTCGTTTGCCCCTAGGTAACTCAGTCAAATCCTAAGTGCCATTCTTATGAAGTGCTTTTATTTCCTTTACCATGGCCAATTTCTACTTAGGAATAGTAAGAGCATCCTAAAAATGATTAGGTATACTCAGAGAATTTTTGACACAAAAGCTTTATATGAAGAGGACAAATGAGAATAAAGCACAAAGTTAGATATAGGATGATGAGTACAAAATCTTACACCCTTTCTCTTGGCAATGGGTATATCAAGATCGGTAGGCTCAAACTCAAAGGTAGCAATATCAGGAGTTTCAGGATTACCTGGACCTTTATCAAGAGAAGAAGATGACAGTGATTGATCATAAATGGTCTCTTATATCTAAGTAACTTTCTGCCTTTCTTTATCCCTGACATAGACTTGTACTTCTTGGTTCTTGGCTACATTCGATTATGTATTGCTAGTAATAGGTACCCGCTGGTGGTGGTACTGGGCCAAGAACAATAGGAGCAACGGGACTCTCTTCACACTAAGACTCCCCTTGAAGAGGTGACTTGGACGCTGGACCAGACATAAAGTAGGATTGAGACTCAAAGAAGGTGACATCCATGGACACAAACCATTTACTAGAGGGAGGATGATAACACTTGTACCCCTTTTGAGTAGGTGAGTAACCCAAGAACACACACTTGAGAGAACGAGGATCCAACTTACCTTGAGAAGGGAAATGATTATGAACAAAACATACACAACCAAAGATTTATGGAGGAATGGAAAGTTGAGACTCAGAACCTAAGAGAACTTGAAGAGGTACCCTTTTTTGTAACACTTGTGTAGGAAGACGGTTAATGAAATAGGTAGTATTGAGAACGGCCTCGCCCCAGTAGGCCTGAGGTATGCCCATAGAAACACATACAGTGAGCCATATCAAGGAGATGACGATTCTTGCGCTCTGCAATCCTATTCTGTTGAGGGTTGTTAGTGCAAGATCTTTGATGGATGATGGTCATGATTGGAAAAATATCTCGCCAACCTAGAATCAATGTACTCATCCCTTTTATCAGAATGCAATACTTTAACAACCGCCCCAAATTGGGTACTAATCGTCTTATGGAAGTTTTGAAATATAGAGAAAACCTCACTTTTTTCTTTGATGAGGTACACCCAAGTAGCACGAGAGCAGTTATCTATAACAGTAACAAACCAGCAATGACCCTTCATTGACATCACACAAGAGGGACTCCAAAATCAGAATGAACTAAAGAAAAAGGAATTGAGCTTTTATTATTACTAGGAGCAAAAGAAGCTTGGTGTTGTTTGCCAAGTCGGCAAGATTCACAATGAAATTCAGAAACTTTATTCTTGATAAAAACAGAAGGAAATAAATGTCTAAGTAATAAAAAAGATGGATGTCCTAGACTTTGATGTCACAACAATAAATCTTCCTTGGTGGATGGAGACTGGATGGAATTATGAGTCAGCTTGTTAGTCTAATCCAGTAAATAGAGACCATTTTCTGCTCTACTATTGCCAATCGTCTTCTTTGTGATATGGTCCTAAAATAGACAAGAATCAGGGGAAAAGGTTACACTATAACTCAAATACCAAGTAAGACGTCTCAATGACAATAGGTTAACAGAAAAATTAGGAATATGTAAACCATAAGACAAAGATAGAGAAGGGGTGGCACTGATTAAACCTTTTGCAGAGATAGAAGAAATAGTATCATCACTAATCCTAACTTTATCTTGATCAAAGGCTGGTGTATAGTCTGAGAAGAGATCAGAAGACCCAAATATATGATCTGAGGTACTAGAATCAGTAATCCATGACAAGGCCTTATGGGATAGAAAAATACTAGAAGATGAGGCTGAGTTACCCGAACGGGCATACGAAGAAGAAGAAGAAGAAGCACCTGGAGGAACAGGAGACCGGCGATCAAGCAGATGGTGCAAAGACCGGCGATCAAGCAGATTGGCCAAATTAAAATTTTGCATAACTGGAGCTGGTTCATGTTTCTCTATAGCACTAGACTGATGAGCGTGAGAGTGAGACCCATGTCCTCTCGACTGACTAGAACGGCCGCTTCTATGACCAGAGCGATCCTCTCAACCCGCTGATGGATTACCATGAAGCTTCCAACAATTTTCACGAGTATGCCTTGGTCGGTGATAGTAATCACAGAACAAATTATCCTTCCCTGAAGGATGAGAAGAAGGAAGTGACAAATCTGCCCCATCTCGAAAAGGAGCAGAAAGTAATGTTGAACGGTCTGTACAAGATGGTGGTAAGATAGAAGAACGATAACTCTCCTCATTTTGGGCATAAGCAAAGGCTTCCTAAAGTGATGGAAGAACAACCATGCTAAGGACATGACTTTGGACTGGATCAAACTTCACATTGAGGCCTTCCAGGAACTTGAAAACCCTTTCTTGTGCAAGTAACTTTCACGAACCAATTGAGTCAACTTTGCAGATGGGCTTGTAATTCAGGGGATGATCTAGGCGTTTCGAACCATTAGTCAGAAAGGTGTAGTACTGAAAAATTGTCTGCTCCCCCTGTATTGAGCGTTCAATAGACCGGCACAACTCAAATGGTTGAGAAAAATTTCCCTTTTGGGAACATGTTGCAAATATGCCTCCCAAACATCTTGGGCAGTCTCTATGGATAAGTAATCTTCATCAATCTCAGGGACTATGGAATGAGTGAGTCACCCCATGATCAAAGAGTTGGTAATCTCCCATTGATCATAGCTAGGATCAGTAATATTTGGTGCTTGAACTCTCCCATCAACATATCCCATCTTCTCCCTACTCTTTAGAAAAAGTGTCAACTGTGACCAAGTAAGATAATTCTGGCCATTAAAAGGAGAGCTGGTGATTTTAAGGCTAGGATTGATGTTCTCAAAAGTAGTGGTTATAATAGGACTTTCCGCTTTAGGTGCCTGAGAACTAATGGTGGATTCACTATTTTCAGCCATCTCAATATACTACTATCCAAACAACAGCCTGCAATAATCACTACTACTGGAAGAGGAAAAAACGGAATCAAAGCACAGAAAATCATCCACAGACCATGGAGGGAGCAATACAATCAGTCAAAGCTGAGCAATGGGGCCATAAAGTGACCCAAAAATAACGGAAGTACGGGAGAATTAAAAAAAATTCAATCAAAACAGCAGGCTACGAATCCCAATCAAAAGAAAAACTGTAGCAAGGAAGAGAATGAAGGCCTGAGGGTTCAATCAATGCATGGGCTGGATTCGATGCACTTATCTGATTAAGAGAGAGTCTCGAACAAACAAGATGGACTGGTCAGTGGCTGGACCAAGCCCTGAAGCAGCCGACAGAGAATGGCTATCGGGCAAGACCTAGGCGTGGAATGGCCTGTGCCATGGCTGGGGGACAGCCTACAAGTGCCGACAGGGCTTCTAGATGTAAAAGGGGGCTGCTGTGAGTGCTCCTGGGTGAAAAAGGGACTGCCGGCAGTGTTGCTGGACAGATGGGTGATGCCGACAGGAGGAGAAGACGAAAGGAGGGGTGGGCTAGGGGTTTTGGCTTTGATACCATGTTTGTTTGAGAGAAGAATAAACTTAGGGAATGATGTGACAATCATCCTCTTTATATTGATAACACGTAGCTTACAATGGAAGTCTTAATGCACAAATAAGGAAAGTTCATAATAAGGAAATTACAGCTAGATCAAATCATAACATAATATTCTAACAGGGGCGTGTTTTATAAATGGTATAGGGCTTGTGAGGCACTGTAATGTCTTGGGGAATAGGCTGATTTCTGGGTTTTAGGGTTTTCAGCTTTTAAAGTGGGTAATAGAGTTTGGTGTCACGACTCCATCCTGTCCCCGAATGAGATACTGTGGTGACCAGCCGGTAGTCATAGACTGACGAATGCCTAACTAAACATAGCAAGTTGGACTCTTGTGATAATTGGGATGAAATTTGTTTTAAGTAGCGGAAGTCATTTGTTTATTTGAATTAGTCCATTTGAAACATCTATTCAGAGCAATGCATTAGTATATGAAATGAAGCACGCAATGGTTTCACTAACTTATGTCAACGTTACACAAGTATACAAAGCTTACAAAGTACAACCTACTACAACAGAATCTATTCTCCTTCTTGAGCTAGCATATTACAAGACCTTTCACAAGCATGACCTGCAGATAGATTACATTACTCAAACTATGATCTCTTCAATCCCGGCTTTCTTCTTCAGCTACATACATATACGGGAGAGGGGTGAGTCAAAGCCTAGCGAATAATATTATAGTAAAGTGGTAAGTGAATCTCATCAACAAGTTTTACAAAGCATAATTATCTATCTTAGTTCGAGAGAATTCAAGAGCTATGCATTTCAAAGTAAGATAATCAAAACATAATAGCAATGTACAATCCATAGGTGCAAGACAAGACAAGCATATAATGGTCCTTACACCGATTAGACGAACCCACCCTCAGGTGGCAAACTAGATCTCGAAAATCATGCTACTAGCATATTAAGGTCCCCTAGTAACCAGGACCATTCCGAGGATGCCATCTAATACATTGATATGAAAGCATAGGATATTCATTCATTCTGAAACAAAACTAAGTTTTCTCAAAGTATGATACATTCTTGAGTTTCAAAACAAGCTTTTAATTTTTAAACATAACTTTACAATAATATTACTCACTAATGATGACACAGTGGAATATCCACAAAACTAGATATCGTTCTAGTAGACGAAGACTGTTGAATCCACAAGGAAAACAGAGTAACTTAAAAATTATATTGATAGAGAATGCCTTTGCCTCTAGGCTTACATAACTATTTATACTAGATAAAGTCTTGGTCACCAAGCATAATTAGAGACCAAGTAATATAAATAAATAAAAACTAATTAACTTGGATAGTACTAGTCTTGGTCACCAAGTATAATTGGAGACCAAATAATTATATATATATATATATATAAAAGAGTAACTAGTTAGGGTATTCCTTGGTCACCAAGGAAATTAGATTCTATAATAAAAATTCTTGGTGGCCAAGTAAAAATTATCCAAATTTATCATTTCCCTCAAGAAATCTGCAGCCACTTGTTCCACATCAAATGACTCTTAGGAATGGGGATAGTCTGCAAGGCTTTGACCTACACAAATGAAAATGCAAGCATTTGTGAAACACGACTCAAATTGATGCGTTACTACTCTTTTTGGCGTCCAATTCTAGTGTTCTAGCTTAGGTTTACATTACTTTCTTTAGCTATACACTTCTAGGTCAATTTTAAAGTCTTATTCCAGTTCATTTCAAGTTCCAATTAGGCAAAACGAGGCCCGACGAACCAATAGGGTGAAAAAGGAGCAAAATTGTGTGCTACATGTGCGGATTATTCAAGCAGTCCCCTTAGAGGTCTGGCTGCACGTGCGGAGGTTTGGCCACAGGTGCAACAGATTTTTTGGTCTAATTTCAAATGGGCATATCTTTTTCATTTGAAGTCAGTTTTCGGCAAATCTTATCTCTAAACTGAAGCCCCAAAAGTCTAGTTTCTAATAGTGGTGGTATTACATCCAAATTCCAAATATAAAGGGTGACATGGTTGAATTAGTGATAGCTGCTCACTTTCTCTTAATAATTTCTAGTCAATTTCTTTCCTAATTTACTCTTTTTCGGTCTTTCTTTCATTCCTTTCATTAAATCTTCAATTAAACCTAGCTTAGCTTTATTTTTTGTTGGTTAAGATGATTATCATGTGAAAGAGGATGGAGAATCTTACCTTTTGATGATTTTTAGTTGATTTTTGAGCTAGGATTTGAGCCCTCTTTTTTGTTGTTGCTTCTTCTTCTTCTTTCTATCTTATTTTCTTCTCTCTTCTTCTCTTGGTCCAAGAGAAAATTCTCTTTCTTCTCTCTCATTTTTGTATTTTATATTAGAGAGAAACACTTGTCTCAATTTGGCTTATCATCATCCAAAAGAGGTGGTAGCTTCACCTACTAGCTTTCATAATCTCTCATTAGCTTAGCTAATCAAGTTTAGTATCAAATCATCATTAACTTAATTAATCACGCTTAGGCCTAATTAGGCCTACTTAATTAGCGCTAATCCTGATTAAGTTTTGGTACAATGTGTAGGAAAGCTCTATTCATTAAACCTAAGTCATTTAGCACCTTGACTAGGCTTTCGGATTTTTATGGTACTTCATATTCAATTTCGAAACCATTCCCCTAACTCCTAGTGTTCAAGTATTTCTACTTCTATGTTTTTTGTCGAGGCCAGCCCTTCACTTCTATTTTCTCTATTCCTATCACTTACACCTCTTAAGTTCTCTGACTATTGCATTTATCTTCTAAGTTGTTATCCTAGCGATTCATATTCCTATCTCAAATGCAATCTAAGGTAATTGAACAAGGTTAAGTGTTTGGTCATATCACGTAAGAATGCTCCCGGTGTGGTGTATGTACTTATCCTCTTAAGTTCAAAAGAAGCTTACTCCCTAATTCTCAACACAATCTAAGGAATTAGCAGTCTCGAAGTTTTCTAATTGTACCTTGTGTTTTCAAAGTTGGCATCTAAGCAATTCATGTCGCTATTTCTCATTGAATACAAGACAACTAAACAAGGACAAGGTATGATTTTGTAGTGCAAGAAGGCCTTGAGCATTACACACATTAGTTTTCTTAGTCCAGGAGGGGCTACTCTTGACAATAACCATGAAATCTAGGTGTCTTAAAACTTTGTAATTATTCATTTCTAAGCTTTACTTTAAGTATTTTGTTTTGTGTAATGAGATTGCTAATTTGACTTGGGGGCATTCAGAGATGGATATGGATGTGGTCATGGAATATGACATTTTCGGTTGTTACAGGTTGGGTCTAAGGTTAACAAACGGATTGGAATTACTTGGGTTTAGGGTTATAAGGATATTCGGCGGGTTAGGTGTTACATCTTCTCAGTCCTATCTTGCATGAGAGAAAGCAACGACAAGCCTTTGGGTTTCTTAGACGACAACTACTAGCTACGATGGTCGACAGGAAGTTGACTTGACTAGTCGACGATGAAGATGTGAACAACGGCGATTGTTGATGTTGTTGACTATGGGGGCTTTTGCCTTGATACGAAATTGATGGGGAATGCTATGGAAGAAGAGAGAGGAGGAAGACACACACGGCCATGGCCTTACAATCAATAATTTTAATTCCAAACTGATCATTACAATGTCAAAACCCTAATATATATAGGACCAAAAACCTAATCTAATTTGGATGCTTTTCCAAATATTATTTGGGAAACAAAATACAAAATACAAAATATAAAATATAAAATATTAGGTAATTAAGCCTAACTAAATAATAATAATAATAACTACCAATTACATTTATGATATCAAAAAGCCTTTGGGCCTATAGGCTTCACCGTAGGCTTTCAAACACGATAATTGGCCTCTAACTAGCCAAGGGCTGTGCCATCAAAATGTGGATGACATTTATATAGTTTGAGGCATAATGGAACATAAGATATCCACGAGTCATAGAACATTTTGTTATTGTGTTTACATAACAGAAGTTCCAAAATAGTTGTACTAAAATTAAAACCAAGATATATCACCACTCACTTCTAACCCCACTTTGGCAAAAAAAAAGAAAAAAAAGAAAAAAAGAAAGAAAAGTCTGTTAATGTAGAAATGAAGTTTGCACTTAAGGAGATGAAATTGAATAAGGCTTTAGGACCTGATGATATACCTATTGAAGCGTTGAAATGTTTGGGTAAGAAGGGGGTTGTTTGGTAGACTAGGTTATTTAGCAAGATTTTGTTGATTAAGAAATGTCCGAGGAGTGGAGGAAGAGTATTTTAGTGCCAATATATAAGAATAAAGGAGATGTCCAGTATTGCAACAACTACATAGGAATCAAGTTAATGTGTCACACGATGAAAGTGTGGGAGAGAGTAATAGAACGTCGATTGCGAGATATAACAGAGGTGTCAGAGAATCATTTTGGGTTTATTCTTGGTAGGTTAACAATGGAAGCGATTTATCTTTTGAGGAGAGTAATAGAAAAGTATAGAGTAAAGAAAAGAGACATTCATATGGTTTTATCGATCTTGAGAAAACATATGATAGAGTACTTCGGGATATAATCTGGTCGGTGTTAGAGAAGAAAGGGGTGATAAAAGGGATATGTATGAAGGTGTGGTGACCACTATTAGATTGTCTGCTGGAGAGACGAGTGAATTTTCAATTATTGTAAGGTTACACCACCGCGTTTGGGAAGCGGCCGATTTAGCCAAAAAGCCAACAAGTTAATAAAAAAATCAAAAAGCCAACAACTTATATCAAAAAGTCAAAGATTCTCTTTTCTCTCTACTTTTTGCACATGTTTTCGTAAAAAGCCAAAAAAGTCATCCCAAATATACTAGTTTTTTTAAGCTCATATTTTAGCCAAATAGTCAAAAAGTTATTAAATTAGCCTGTTCCCAAATTAGGCCTAAGTCCTTATCTTTTTGTTTTAATTATAGATGAGTTGATGCGCAATATTCTGGATGATGTGCCGTGGTGTATACTTTTTGCAGATGATATTGTGTTAGTGGATGAGGCTAATGAAGGAGTTAACACTAAGTTGGAGATTTAGAGAAAAGCACTTGAATCTAAAGGATTTAGGATAAGTAGAACTAAGACAGAGTATATGGAGTGTAATTTAGTAATGGAAGCAGAGGAGAAGTGAAAATTAAGAACTAAGAACTACTTAAGAGTGAACATTTTCGTTATTTAGGATTGATTATCACAATGACTGGGGATATTGGAGCAGATGTGATCCACAGAATTAGGGTGGGGTGACTTAAGTGGCCGAGTGTATCTGGAGTACTGTGCGATAAACGAGTGCCCATTTGACTAAAAGGGAAGTTCTATAGAACGGCTATCAAACTAGTGATGTTGTATGGGACGAAATGTTGGGCAACTAAGAAACAACATGTAGATAAGACGAGTGTTGCTGAGATGAGGATGCTAATGTGGATGTATGGCAAGACTAGAAAAGACAGAGTTAGGAATGAGCATATTTGAGAATGGGTAGGAGTAGTACCGATAGAAGATAAGTTGAGAGAGAATAGGTTGAGATGTTTTGGTCATATACAACGGAAATCAACGGAGGCAGTAGTGAAGATATGCGATATAGTCACGGTAGATGGTAGTGTTAAGGGAAGGGGTAGACCTAGATTGACGTGAACTAATGTAGTAAATAGAGATATGAATCTCTTTAATTTGACTAACGAAATGGCCTTAGATAGAGTTGAGTGGAGAAGAAGGATTCATGTAGTCGACCCCAATTGATGGGACTAAAGGCTTGGCTTGGTTTGGTACAAATAGCTCGAACATAACAAAAATTAGAGAAATACACTTTGTTAAAGAATCCTTGTTTCGAAACTAAGTCATCTAAGGTCAGTCAAGGTCCAAAAATATTGCTTAGGGATTTTTAAATGACTTAGTTCATGTTCAAAAGGTCTTAGGTGGGTTTAAGAGGTCAAAGTTGGTCAATAAGTACAAAAATCTGCCTTGGACCACTCAAGCCATGGTATAGACTGCTTGGGCGGTAAATTTGTTGTCTTAGGACTGAGTCTGTGCATCAAACTTCGAATGGGTGTATTTTTCCCAGGTTCAGATTTGGACAAAATTTGTACTCAAATTGAAGCCCGAAAAGTTAAATTTATAATAGTGGTGGTCTTACATCAAAATCCCAAGTATAGAAGATGAGAGTAGAGGAGTCTGATTACCGTGTCCAAATTTTTGAGATTTTGGTCAATCTTGGACAAGAGTCACTTTAAACCGTCATTCAAGCTCTGAAAGTTCATACTGGGGTCCTCCAAGGTCTCCAAGAACATGGAATGCAATGTAAATTAAAGAGTGAAGTGAACCCTATGGTTCCCATCCAATCTCATCTAGGACGATTAGGGATAGCGTTGTGAGAACCTATGTTACACGGAATTTTCAAAATAAATCAAATACCTGAGTCAGACACCCGACACATGGATATGTGTCGAATACTTTTCAACGGACACTTCTTATATAATTGTATATAACACTATTATCATATGTATAGATTGTTGTATAATTGTTATAAATATCTTTTTGACACTGTAAGTTACATATATCACCATTTTATCTCACATAATTAAAAATATAAAAATATGACATTTTTTTGTTGAGTCGTGTATCCTTAAATTTATGGTTTGATGAATTTGATTTCCAGATACATACCCGTACGTGCTCAAGTCCATGTAACAATGGTGAGACCTGTAAAGCTGGATTTTGTGTGTTTTTATTGTGATTGCAAGCTGAAAAGTAAAAGTTAGGGCTTTTACTAGTATATGGAAGAATTAGGGTTAAGGTTTAATGTAATAAGCATGAAGGTTGAATTTCAAACTTGTTTGGGTGCGGTGAACAGTACCGGTGAACAGTATTATGGCTGTTAAAACTGCAGAAAGTCAAAGACGGAAAGAAGGAGAAGAAGATAGGTCTAAAAATCACTCCTAGAATCTCTTAGCATCACACCTAGGGTTTGATTGCATCACACAATACGTAATAAAACTTTAAGCTCTTGAATTTGATTACATCACACAATACATAAGAAAGCTTCAAACTCTTGAAATTCTATAAATTATCCATTATTGAATTATATGCATTACATGACTTTGTATAGAACTAGAAAACTTCCTAAACTAACTAGAATCAAAAAGGAAACTGCTAAAAACTGGTTTGACTTCTAAAATCAATTTAAGACCAAATAAATAACACAAATAGAAATTAATTAAATAACTTCATCCACAAGACAACCCATGGGCGACCCCTATAGACCATGTGAGTAAATATCAAAATTACCAAAATACCCCGGACCTAAAAATCGTAGAAAACATAAAAATAATCATAAAATAAGACTTTAATTGTAACACCCCGAATAATACTACGTGCCATAACTCTATTATTATCCAACTTTGAATGACCCAAGTCAAATTAACTACTTATTACATAAAATAGTAAAGCTTAGAAACAAATAGGTAGAAAGTTTTGAACATTTGAATTTCCTTGTCAATTGTTAAGACTTCGGAGGTAGTAACTTCTTGAATTTAGAAAACAAGTATGTACCACACTGCAAGTATTTTTACGTGACATGATCGAATACTTACTCTAATTTAATTACCTTACAATGCATTAGAAATAGAGATATAATTTATTAGGATACCAACTTAGAGGATTAATACAATAGTTAGAGAACTTAACAAGTGTTTGTGTTAAGAATAGAGAATTTAGAAGCAAAGAATTTGTTTTGATAAAGAACTTAAGAATAGAAATACTTGAAGAACACTAGGAGTTAGGGAAATGGTTCTGAACTTGAATTTGATATACCATAAGAAATCCTAGAGCTTAATCAAGGTGCTTAATCACTTAGGTCTAATGAATATAGCTTTCTTAAGTACTGTGCCATAACTTAATCGGGCTAGAGATAATTAAGCAAGATTAATTAGAATTAATTGAGATTAATTAAGCTAATGATGATTAGAGACTACTTTTGATTAATTAGAAGTAAGATTGATGGTGGACTTGTTGGCTGAGTTGTATGATTTGAGAGGTGTTGGATGGGGGAGGATGGATTGAGGTGGAGGTGTAACGGGGCTAAAGGGGTGTTTTTTATATTTTTGTTTCATCAGGCGCAATTAAGGGCCGTGGACATTTCTTTTCCTTGACGGGGGGTTTGGGTTTCTGGGGTGCCATCTAAAGTGGCTTTTTTGGTTCGGTCGGTTGTGCAAGATCGGATTCTAATTTTGGATAATTTGATGTGTCGTGGACATGTTTTGGTTAACTGGTGCTATTTGTGTTGTCAGGATGCAGAGTCTGTGCCACATCTATTTTTTATTGTCCTGTGCAGTCTTAGTTATGGGGGTTGGTTTTTGGTGTGTTTAGCTTGGTTTGGGTGTAGCCAAGGGACGATGAGTTAGAGAGGGGGTAGACTTGGGAGGAGATGTCGGAAGGCTTGGTTGTTGGTCCTTTATGCTTAATGTGGTTGGAGCGGAATTGTTGGACATTTGAGGGTTTAGCGGTTTCGGTTCCTTGTTTGAAAAGCAAGCTGTTGGTTGTTTTACATCGATGGGTGTCAGGAACTGTGGATCTGGATGTCTTTGCATTTTTTGGATTTCATAGTCTCTTTATTTCTTCATCGAATGTAGTTTTTGGTTGCTTTGCATCATCTTGATGCTTCATTTATAACATTTGTCCTTATTTATCACAAAAAAAAAAAAAAAAAAACAAACAAACAAACAAGCAAACAAAAGAACTAAGATTGATTAATTAACTAGTGATGGATATTAAGGATTTGATGAAGCAAGTAGGTGAAGCTAACACCTCAAATGGATGACCATAAGTCTTTGAGAGACAAGTGTCTCTCCCAAATAAAATAACAAAGACATTGATAGAAAAGAGAGAAAATTCTGCTGGAAATTCTTGAGAGGAGAGAGATGAGATAGAAAAAAAGAAGAGGAAGAAGAACCTAGCTTCAATCCTTGGACCAAAAATTGAGTAACAATCACCACAAGGTAAGGATTTCTATCCTCTTTCACATGATATAAATATTAACCAACAAGAAAACAATTTAGGATAGGTTTTTGAAAGAACAAATGGAAATGAATGGAAAAGAGTTGAATAGAAGCTAGGGTAGAGAAGAATTATAAGAATTCAATCATTTGCTTGAACAAATCAAAAGGTTGTGTAGAATCTTTCAACTAAGTATCCAACAATATTTTTGTATGTTTTACATCATGTTTAGATGCCTTGAATTGAAGAAAATAAGGAATGAAAGAAAGACAGAAAAAGACCTAGTTAGGGAAGAAATGGACTTGAAATGGTTAAGAGAAAGTGAGCAGCTGTCACTAATTCAACCATATCTCCTTGTATATTTGGAATTTGGATGTGAGACCACCACCATTAGAAACTAGGCTTCAAGGGATTGAATTTAGAATCAAGAATCTCCCGAAACCGAGTTCGGATGAGGGGGATATGCCCATTTGAAGTTGGATCGGAAAACCAGTCACAGACCTCTGCAGGTGCAGCCCGCACATGCAGCCAGACCTCCAAGGGGACTGCAGTAATCCACAGGTGCTGCCCATTGACAGCACCAACCCAATTTTGTCGCTTTTTCGCCTTCTTCACTCATCGGGCCTCGTTTCTCCTAATTGAAACTTGAAATGAACTTCAATAAGACTTGAAAATTGATGAAGAAGTGTATGATCTAAGGAAGAAACATTGGAACTAAACTAAGGCATTCAAATTAGAACTGAAAATAGTAGTATTACATCGTCTTGAATTGTATTTCATTGAATGCTTGAATTGTACTTGTGTAGGTTACATCTTTGGAAGTCATTCCCTTTCCTAAGAGCAATTGGAGAGTAATATTGTTGTAAAGTTATGTTTGAAAAGGTTATTTGGAAACTCAGTAATGTCATTCCCTTTCCTAAGAGCCATTGGTGAGTAATGTTACTGTAAAGTTATGTTTAAAAAGGTTATTTGGAAACTTAGTGATGTATCATGCTTTGTGAAAACTCTATTTTATTTCTGAATGAATGAATGTCCTATATTCTTTGTATCAATGTATTAGATAGCATCCTTAGATAAGTCCTAGCCATTGGGGGACAATAAACATACCTTTGTCAAATGTTTGAGATCTCCCTTACTACCTATGAGTGGTTTGTCTAATTGGTGTACGGACCAGATATTCCCTTGTTTCGTTCTACTGGATGTACATTGCTATTATGTTTTGGATATCTTGTTTTCGAAACACATTACTCTTGAAACAAGCTCTTGAAATGCTATATTTTGAAATGAGATAGTCATGATGAAATGACTTGGAATTTATTGATCTACGTTTTGTGAACTCATCAATATTCATCCATTACCACTTTATTGTAATGTTTTTCACTGGGCTTTGGCTCATATATAGGTAAAAGAGACATATCATGGAGAGTTTGGCTTCTTGAAGTCAATGTGTATATAGTAGGGAAAAGAAAGTTGTACTTAGCTTTAGAAGAAGTATCACTTCAAAATGTTGTATCCCTCGTAAAAGAACTAATTGATATAATCAAGAATGATGTATGTTTCATTTCATATAGTTATGCTATTAAAATGTACCAAAACCTACCACTACACCTACTCCACCCACTTCACCTACTCTCCACCTACTCCTCACCTACTCCTCACCTACTACACACTCACCCTCTCCTATATATAGGAATCATTGTAAACATAACATATATCAATCAATAATACATCTATTTCTTACATGGTATCAGAGCAATAAGATTTAGGCCTATACTCCTTTCTTTCCGGCGGGCAGCCGGCCGGCAACCTTGCCTTCGCTGCCCGCTGGAGTTTTTCAACACATACCACAAACACATACCAGAAACTCTTCTTTCTTTGTTTCCTCATCTTCATCACTCTCAGTTTCCTTCTTCGAAGCCTCACAACAATGTTGTATCTTCTGCGATTCATCCCACCACGAGCGTCAAGGAGCTTCTCGCATGCCCTGTTTGTACCAATTCAATGAACCCTCCTGTACACCAGGTCTTCAATTGTTTTGGTCAGTATTTCTGTCTCCATTTTTTGAAGCTTTTCAGCTTGGGATGGCTCCTGTTTATATGGCGTTTCTGCGGTTCATGGGAGATGAGACAGACGCTCGAAGCTACAGTTATAGCCTTGAGGCTGAGGGATAGTCACAGGAAGGGCGAATATGGAAGGAACAACAGAACCTGGATATGGTTCTCGGAACCAAAATAATGATTGCTCCTGAGGAAACCTACTACGAAGTCTTGCATCCGTTGTCAATATAAACTCCGCGGGCAGTTTCTCCAGAAACACCGGATTTCGTGTCTTGTTATTTAAACAAGCTCTTTTGAATGGCAAACGCTCTTCAAATCCATTTTTGACAATCGGCCACAAGTCGCTCACATCTTCAACAGCAATTACGAGGTGATCACAAGAATTCTTTATACTCTGGAACTGAGCCAAGAAATTCACCATGATCGATCTCAGTAGCAGCATCGGTGTCTGCGGTTCTTGTCTCCCGGAACGACTCTTTGCCCTAATCGCAGCTCAAGCACAAGTCCAATCTCAAATTCGAGCTCAACAATTCCATCTCGAACAAGAAGATCGCCGGAAAACTGATCCTCTTCCACCGCCTCTCGTTTTCCCTCGATCGGCATCACCACCGCCGTCGCACAGCACCCATATAAGATGCAATTTTCTCATGGAGAGGCCGTCGTCGGTCAAGCTCCCAAGGCGGAGACGGTCCACCAAGTTGTTGTCGAAGCCCTTGGGCTCTCTCTCTTCGGTGGCCACCGCCAGAATCGGAAGAGGAGCTCTCACAGAATTGGGTTTGGACACCACTAACATATATCTATACATATCTATATCATATCTCTCCATTATATATTAATTAAGTGTTTAAATACCCTACACACCACCTCCACCCACATGGGTTGGTTCTCACTTTTCATCATCAGTATTTACACATAAAACCTTCTCTCCACTCATTCATTTTATTATTATTATGCACACACTCAGAATCCACAATTCATGTGCACTTTTTTTCTTTTATTCTACTTTTTGACCCATCATTCCACCACCTCTCTCTTTTTTTTTTTTCTAAACCATATTTTTGTACCACCGCCCACTCCATGATATCCATTTTTTGTTATTCTTATTATTATTACTATTATTCTTCTTAAAAATAAAATAAATAATAAAATAAAATAAATACCAAACACCATTGCAAACAATTTACAAATTTGCACAACCAACCATATTTTATTCATCTCAGGAAACAACCCCGATCACACTTTTACACATACAAGAAAAAAAAAAAAAAAAAAAAAAAAAAAAAACAAAACAACCATTTCCACCGGCGGGATTTTTCTTCTCTACTCTGCAGCCGTTCTCTTCTTCTTGCCTCCGTCCTGGGCGGCCCTTGACGGTGTTGCCTCCGTGTTTCCCACGCCACCGAGCACGTTCACTCCCCCATACTCCTCCACTGCAGCATATGGCGGACCTCCAAATCGGAACATCACGGTGGCCTTCCGCTTCAGCTCCTTATTTTCCGCTTTTAGCACACTTATCTCTGCTCGCGCATCCTTATACATGCGTTGGAGCAGAGCCAGTTGGGCGTTTAACTGCTGCACCTCATTTGTTCTACTCTGCAGCCGGTTCGACAAATTTGTAACCGCAGTCATGGTTTCCACACATGACTTCAATGTATACTGATTGGCCTCCACATCCGACTGCACTGCCATTCTTTGCTCCACAGACCGCATAGGAAAGTTCAACGGAGCAAACTCCGGGGCGCTTGGTTGAGGTTCCAGTGCCACCGCACCAGTTATCTCTCTTGTTGACTCGTTGAGGTCGGGAAAGAGAGTGAGCAGACCGCGGGAAGACGAAGCCATTTTTCTGGGCAACAGAGTGTTACAGAGTATCTTTCTCAGCAAAATGAAGAATTTTTCAGAGGTTTCTCTCAGTTTTTCTGTCTCAGCTTCTGCCTCAGCCTCAGCCTTCGTCTTGGTTAAATAGCCGAGGCAGCCATGCGTATCGCGCGCCACTTGACGCCAGACGACAAACGGGCGCGCCAGCCAAGGCACTCACGTGCCTCGCCATCATATCTGGCACGCCTTTTTATAGATTGGGCACGCCTTTTGATGGCACGCCTTTTGATAGATTGGGCACACCTTTTGAGGGTGCGACTTTTTAAGGGTCCGACAAGACTCTGTAAACTGTCCCAACATTTGATTCCGGTTAGCTTTTCCAAGGGTCCGACAAGACTCTGTAAACTGTCCCGACATTGATTCCGGTTAGATTTTCCAAGGGTCCGACAAGACTCTGTAAACTGTCCCGACATTGATTCCGGTTAGTTTCTACAAGGGTCCAGCAAGACTCCGTAAACTGTCACTGTCACAACATTGTCTGCTACAACGGTCCGACATGACCCCATAAACTGTCTTCTACATCGGTCTGCCATACCCATACAGTCTTCTACAACGGTCTGACACGACCATACAGTGTCTCGTATCCTTTTTTTATTTTATGTATTCGTCTATTTTCTTGTTTTGTTAGTCTCTCCAAACTCAAGTTGGTTAGTTCCTATCCCCCTTGAGTTTGCGGGGGGCTGTTAAAATGTACCAAAACCTACCACTACACCTACTCCTCACCTACTCCTCACCTACTACACACTCACCCTCTCCTATATATAGGAATCATTGTAAACATAACATATATCAATCACTACTCTGAATGGATGTTTCAAATGGATTCAATTAAAGAAATTAATGGCTTCCAGTACTGAAAATGAAAAATTTGCCCCAGTTATCACAATAGTCCAACTTGTTTTGTTTAGTTAGGCCTTTGGTAGTCTATGACTACTGGCCAATCACTACATTGTCTTGTTTGGGACGCGATGGGGTCATGACACTACTAATACTATAAACATAATTATATAAGATTTCTATAAGTTTCTCTTTGAAATCATACCAGTGTTCAAATATCATCGCTTCTTTGAATTTAGCCTTCCTTGAGCTTCTTATATTCTGCATCACAATCTCTCCAAATTAGAGATTTCCTCCAATTGAAAAGAGTGAAATGGATTCAAATCAAACATGGTGTCTTACTCTAATTGCTTGAATTAGTCATCCTAGGTTCATTATAGTCATGTTATTTACCAATTAAGGATTGTATTTCCTCAATTTCTAGTTAGATGCAAGTCTATGACAAGATTCAAGCCTTCCCTCTTTTTCTTCTTTCCTCTTCCGTTTCCCTTGTTTTCTCTAAGCCTAAACACTTAGGAACCTGAATTATGAGTTCTCTTTCTCTCTCTCTCTCGCTCCGCCCCCCCCCTCCATATTTGTTTGATTTTTGCATTATGAGATTTGTGTTTCTCTCTCTCTCTCTCTCTCTCTCTCTCAAAGTTATCCTCCAAGTAAGTGTGAAGACAAAGAGTGAGGTCTATGGTTCACACACTCTACTAGTCACATAATTAGCATAACCTAATCAAGTTTAGGAATAATTTTTTTTTTGGATAAATGAATCAAGTTTAGCAATAATTAAGTGAGCTTAGGTCACTAATCACACTTACCTTAGTTAATTATGATTAATTTCAGTTAATTGTGATTAAGTTCACTAAATGCACTTAACCTTAAATAATGCATTAAAATGTAGCACACATTAGCTTGAGACATGTAAGCACCTTGATTAAGAAATTAGAGACATGTATAACCATGTTATGCACGAAATAAAGTCTCCCTAATTCATATATATGTATATATATATGTCCTAGTACATTTCATATTAAAAAACACGAGGAACTCAAAACAAGAAGCATGGCATACTGGGTCATGTTTCTCATAATGAATTGCATGGCATATTCTTAAACATTCTTGTGATAAGAATGGAAGCATAATTATTGATGTTCATGCAAGGAAATAGTTGATGTGTGCATGCTATGCATATGGTAACACCCTACATAAGGTGTTTCATACTTTTCTCCATATGAAATTCAGTGTCATACTAGAAACATTTTTAGGAAGTATTTGGCTCTGTTCAAAATTTATCGGATGCGACATGTTGTTTATGTAAAAAAACTGATGTATTATTGATTGATGAATTGTTGATTGATCTTTGATTCTGTTACAATTGATTGATTATATAGATGTAGGTTAGGTGGTGGTAGGTGAGGATATAGATGTAGGTTAGGTGGTGGTAGGTGAGGAGTAGGTGAGTGTAGTAGGTGAGTGTGTGGTAGGTGATGGTAAATTCTAACAGCCCCCCGCAAACTCAAGGAGGATAGAAACTAACCAACTTGAGTTTGGAGAGAGGAACAAAACAAGAAAATACATAAAAAATAAAATAAAGATAGGAGACACTGTATGGTCGTGTCAGACCGTTGGTGAAGACATTGAAAGGTGGTGCCATAACGTGGTAGAGGACACTGGATGGTGGTGTCATAACGTTGTAGAGGACACTGTATGGTGGTGTCATAACCATGTAGAGGACACTGTATGGTGGTGTCATAACGGTGTAGAGGACACTGGATGGCGGTGTCAGACCGATGTAGAAGACAGTTTATGGGGTCATGTCGGACCGTTGTAGCAGACAATGTTGTGACAGTTGTTGTGACAGTTTACGGAGTCTTGCTGGACCCTTATAGAAACTAACCGGAATCTATGTCGGGACAGTTTACAGAGTCTTGTCGGACCCATAAAGGAGCTAACCGGAATCAATGTCGGTACAGTTTACAGAGTCTTGTCGGACCCATAAAGGAGCTAACCGGAATCAATGTCGGGACAGTTTACAGAGTCTTGTCGGACCCCTTAAAAAATCGCATCCTCAAAAGGTGCGCCCAATTTTTCAAAAAGGCGTGCCATCAAAAGGCGTGCCCAATCCATAAAAAGGCGTGCCATCAAAAGGCGTGCCCAATTCATCAAAAGGTGTGCCGGACATGATGGCGAGGTACGTGGGCGCCTTGGCTTGCGTGCCCGTTTGTCGGCTGGTGGGAAGAGGCGCGCGATGCGCGTGGCTGCCTCGGCTATAAGACAGAGGCTGAGGCTGAGGCAAAAAACCTGCGAGAGATATTCTGAGAGAGAGTTCTGAGAGAGATTCTGTAACACTCTGTTTTCTGAGAGAGATACTGTGTAACACTCTGGTGCCTAGAAAATGGCTTCATCGTCTTCCCGCGGGCTGCTCACCCTCTTTCCCGACCTCAACGAGTCAACGAGAGAGAGAACTGGTGCGGTGGCACTGGAAACTCAACCAAGCGCCCCGGAGTTTGCGCCGTTGAACTTTCCGATGCGGTCGGTGGAGCAAAGAATGGCAGTGCAGTCAGATGTAGAGGCCAATCAGTATACTTTGAAGGCATGTGTGGAAAGCATGACGGCGGTCACAAATTTGTCGAACCGGCTGCAGAGTAGGACAAATGAGGTGCAGCATGTAAACGCCCAACTGGCTCTGCTCCAACGCATGTATAAGGATGCGCGAGCAGAGATAAGTGTGCTAAAGGCGGAAAACAAGGAGCTGAAGCGGAAGGCCACCGTGATGTTCCGATTTGGAGGGCCGCCATATGCTGCAGTGGAAGAGTATGGGGGAGTGAACGTGCTGGGCGGTGTGGAAAACTCAGATGCAGCACCGTCAAGGACTGTCCAAGACGGAGGCAAGAAAAAGAGACCCGCAGCAGAGTAGAGAAGAAAATCCTGCCTGTGGATGTGGCTGTTTTGTTGTTGTTGTTTTTTTTTTTTTTTTTTTTTTGGTGTAAAATTGTGATCGGGGTTGAGCCCCGGATATGAATAAAAAGAGTTTGGTGTGCAGTTCATCGGCGTCGTCTACGTCTTCTGTGTGTTTGTTTGTTTGTTTGTTTTTTTTTTTTTTTTTTTTGTGTTGTTTTTTTTGTGTTGTTTTTTTTTTTTTTGTTGTTGTTTTGGGGTTTGTTTTGGGTGTGTTTGTGCAAAGAAATAAGAAGAAAAAAAAGATGAAAAAGAAAGTGAAAGAGAAATAAAAAAAAAAGAAAGAAAACCTGCAATGGTTTTGTTTTGTTTTTTTTTTTTTTTGTTTAAATAAAAGAAATAAAGAAATAAAATAAAATAAAAGAAAGAAAGTTGAGTGTGTGCCCATGTGCAGTTCTGCCGAAAGGGAGAGATAAAGAGTCCGTTTTTGGTTTTTTTTTTTTTTTTTTTATGTTTTTATTTGTTTATTTAAAGTAAGGGGAATCATGGGTGAAAAAGTAGAAGAAAAGAGAAAAAAAAAAAAAGGAGAATAAAAAAAAAGTGCACATGGTTTCAGCGTGTGGAAATGGGACGGTGGTGGGAGTTTGGTATAGTTGTGTTGGAGAAGAATAAAATAAAATAAAAAATAGATAAAAGATAAAAGTGGTGGAAGGGTGATAAAATAAAAAAAAAAAAAAATAGATAAAAGATAAAAGCAGTGTACTCTCTCTCACCCTCCATCTCACAGCAGCCATGAGAAGGCAGAGAACGGTGTTTGGCAACATAAGGGAAGTCGAGGGAGGCGAGGTGGAAGTCGCCGTCGGCAAGGAGGATGTCGTCGGGGAACCGGAAGAAGGGCGCTAACTGGGCGCGACGGTGGTGGGAGCAGCGGGTGGGGGTGTCCGCCAGCTGATCGATGTTGGTGAGGCCGGAGTGTACGGCGGCGATGGTCTGTCCGGCGAACGACTTGCCGGAAGAAGGTTGCGGACTGATGGGTAAAGGATTCCTTTGGCAGTGCAAGATGATGCCATTTCCTTTTTTTTACTGTGAGTTGTGTGATAGGAGCTGCTGCTGTGTGTAAATGTAGCTGCCATGGCCATGAGGGAGAGGGATCATGTCTGATGCAGAGGATCCGGCGGGCGGTCAAGGCAAGGTTGCCACCCGCCGGAAGGCGGAGAACACCGAGAACACCAAGATCTTTAACCTATTGCTCTGATACCATGTAAAAAAACTGATGTATTATTGATTGATGAATTGTTGATTGATCTTTGATTCTGTTACAATTGATTGATTATATAGATGTAGGTTAGGTGGTGGTAGGTGAGGATATAGATGTAGGTTAGGTGGTGGTAGGTGAGGAGTAGGTGAGTGTAGTAGGTGAGTGTGTGGTAGGTGATGGTAAATTCTAACAGTTTAGAGGTACTCTTAGAACTCAAAAATTGTAATCATATATTGCTATGTTAATCATAAATGTGTAATACAGCCATAACTTTTACTACCTTGTGGAATTAATCATTTCAATGATGAGTGAAATACTCTGTTGATATGTGAATTAACCATTGGCAATTTTATTTTTTCGTTTCAGATTTTAAGGTGAAGGTGTTATTTGGAATGTATAATAAACCAAACCAAACCAAACCAAGCCAAGCCTTAAGTCCCATCAAATGGGGTCGGCTACATAAATCCTTCTTCTCCACGCGGCCCTATCAAAAGCCATTTCGTTAGTCAAATTAAGTAGATCCATATCTCTATTTACAACGCTAACCAACGTTAATCTAGGCCTACTTTGTCCCCTAATATTTCCATCTATCGTTACAGCATCACATTTCTTTACTACTGCCTTTGTTGGTCTCCGTTGAATATGACCAAACTATCTCAATCGATTCTCTCTCAACTTATCTTTTATCGGTGCTACTCCTAACCATTCCCGAATACACTCATTCCTAATTCTGTCTTGTCTAATCTTGCCACACATTCACCTTAGCATTCCTATCTCAGCAACACTTATCTTATTTACATGTTGTTTCTTGGTTGCCCAACACTCCGTTCCATATAACATTGCTGGTCTAATAGCCGTTCTATAGAACTTATCTTTAAGTCTAGTAGGTATTCGTTTATCGCACAGTATTCCAGATGCACTTTTCCACTTATACCATTCCGCCTTAATCCTATGGGCCACATCCGCATCAATCTTCCCCGCTGTTGTGATAATCGACCCTAAATAACGAAAATGTTCGCTCTTAGGTAGTTCTTGGTTCTCAATCTTCACTTTTCCTTTGCTTTCATTACTACTGTTACTAAATTTACACTCCATGTACTCCGTCTTAGTTCTGCTTATCCGGAATACTTTAGATTTAAGAGCTTTTCTCCAAATCTCTAACTTTGTATTAACTCCTATACTAGTCTTATCCACTAGCACTATATCGTCTGCAAAAAGCATACACCATGGCATGTCGTCATGGATATTTCTCGTCAACTCATCGATAACTAAAGCAAAAAGATAAGGACTTAAGGTAGATCCTTGATGTAACCCTACAGTAATAGAAAATTCATTTGTCTCTCCAGCAGGCGATCTAATAGTGGTCACCACCCCTTCATACATGTCCCTAATCACATCAATGTAACATTTTGTCACCCTTTTCTTCGCTAACACCCACCATATTATATCCCGGGGCACTTTATCATATGCTTTTTCAAGGTCGATAAACACCATATGAATGTCTCTTTTCTTTTCTCTATACTTTTCTATTACTCTCCTCAAAAGATAGATCGCTTCCATTGTTGACCTGCTAGGCATAAACCCAGATTGATTCTTTGACACCTCTGTTATATCTCGTAATCCGCGTTCTATCACCCTCTCCCACACTTTCATTATATGATACATTAGATTGATTCTTCTATAGTTGTTGCAATTCTGGACATCTCCTTTATTCTTATAGATTGACACTAAAATACTCTTCCTCCACTCATTTGACATGTTCCTAGTCAACAAAATTTTGCTAAACAACCTATTCAACCAAGCAATCCCCTTTTTACCTAAATACTTCCAAGCTTCAATAGGGATATCATCTGGTCCTAAAGTCTTATTTAATTTCATCTTCTTAAGTGTAATCTCCACTTCAAAGTTCCTAATCCTGCGATAGAACCTATAGTCTTGGTTTATCGTATTACTGGCTATTTCTTCCCCTATTGCCGTACATCCATGTTCTTCATTTAATAGTTTCTCAAAATAGTTCTTTCATCTTTCCTTAATCTCTTCATCCCTCACTAATACCTTAGAATCTTCACTCTTGATGCACTTAACTTGATTAAAATCTCTTATTTTCCTCTCCCGTATCTTATCAAGTTTGTATACCATCTTCTCTCCCTCCTTACTATCTAGTCTACTGTATAGGTCATCATAAGTTTTCAACTTAGCTTCTTTCACTACTTTCTTGACCTCCTTATTAGCCAATCTATAGCTCTTAAGGTTTTTCTCAGTTCTATCATTTTGTCACTTTTTAAAGCACTCTTTTTTTGCCTTAACTACCGCTTGAACCTCTTCCCTCCACCACCAAGTTTTCCTAGAGCTGGGTCCTGTTCTTTTCGACTCTCCAAGCACTTCCCTTGAGATTCTCCTCATACAATTGGCCATCGAGTTCCACATAGTGTTAGCATGATCTTCCAAGTCCCAAGTACCTTCATTATCCATTCTATTCTTAAATATTTCTAATTTATCCCTTTTTAGGTCCCGCCATGTCGTCCTACGATGCCCACCATCCTTCCTGGCTTCGTATTACCCTCTAAAACATAAATCTAGTACCAAAATCCTATGTTGAGAGGTCAGGCTCTCTCCAGGAATCACCTTACAATCATTGCATTTTAGGCAGTCCACTTTTCTCACTAAGAAGTAATCTATTTGGATCTTAACTGACCCACTCTTAAAGGTTATCAAATGTTTCTCCCTCTTCTTATACATAGTATTGGCCACCACCAGGTCAGAAGCCAACGCAAAATCTATGATACTCTCTCCAGCCTCATTTCTGTCACCAAAATCGTATCCACCATGCACCCTTTCATAGCCTAGTTTATCTATGCCTACATGGCCATTAAAATCTCCACCTATAACCAGGTTCTCTCCTACGGGTATCTCCTGTAAGATCTCATCCAATTGCTTCCAAAAATCCCTCTTAGTCTGATCATCTAATCCTATTTGCGGGGCGTATGCACAAATAACGTTTACTATATTTCCTCCAATAGCTAGTTTAACTAACATAATCCTATCTCATTTCCTAATGACTGCCACTACATTCTCCACAAGACCCTTGACAATTAAGATTCTTACCCCATTTCTGCGTCTATCCTTACCACTATAATACAGTTTAAAACCGGTATCCTCAATTTCCCTAGCTTTGTCACCCGTCTACTTAGAATTTAATTGTTGATTAAATTCTGTTGAGAAGCACTCTCAATTTTAAGAAAGTTGAGTGCTCTGTAGGATTAGTTGGTGAGCC
This sequence comes from Camellia sinensis, assembly GCF_055761805.1. Classification (NCBI taxonomy): domain Eukaryota; kingdom Viridiplantae; phylum Streptophyta; class Magnoliopsida; order Ericales; family Theaceae; genus Camellia; species Camellia sinensis. Next base: position 73,431,885 of record NC_138967.1, read on the forward strand.
ATAAAAGTGTTCAGTCTCAATCTTACATAGCCGTATATTTCAAGTTAAAATTATTTGACATATGTAATGTTCAAATTTATTTTTTTGGGTTTGTTAAGAAACAAACTACATATGTTCTTTAAGTTACTTCAACTATTTGTTCTTTTTAGGCTTTTTGAATTGCTTGTAAGTTGTAATCATTTAATGTAACCACTTGTGAATTAGATGAATTGTGGCTGAATAAATAAAGCAATTAAAAACACACACAACATTGTTTGTATTGAGTATTCTGTTTCTTTTATTCTGTTTCAGCCAAGTTTTTGAAGCGAGAGCAGCTGGACCAGGATCCAGATCCTACAGAAACAACTGGAGTGTCTGCGGATGGTACTGGCCTAGTTGGTACATATTTTTATACTGCACCTGAAATTGAGCAAGGGTGGCCAAAGATTGATGAAAAGGTGAATCTTTGGCCAATTTGAGTATCTTGTTTCTGTTGCTCTGTATGCCAGATAATTTATTATGACCAATCTACTACATTTTCTGTAATCTTGGTTCACAGGCTGACATGTACAGCTTAGGGGTTGTTTTCTTTGAGCTTTGGCACCCTTTTGGAACTGCTATGGAGAGGCATGTTGTTCTGTCTGATCTTAAACAGAAGGGAGAACTTCCTGCTGCTTGGGTTGCTGAATTTCCAGATCAGGCGTCCTTGTTAAGGCGGTTGATGTCCCCAAGTCCTTCAGATCGTCCATCGGCAACAGAACTACTCCAACATTCTTTTCCTCCACGAATGGAATATGAGTTGTTAGACAGTAAGTTATGAAGATGTTTGTATGTATGCTAACTACATATGTTTTCCTATTACTTGGTGAAAAGATTGGAATGATGACTTTTTTAAGATAAAAGTTGAAAGAGTAAAAGGGATACTAAAAAGGTTTTTGGGTTATGGAAATACTGGACGGTGTTTTATAGTATCAATCCTTGTCTAGATGGTCTTAAATGTCATTGTGTGTATGCACTAATTGTGGAAGCATCTACCAGTGTCTTATTATAACTAGTTCAGTTGGGAATGTCATTTAAACTTAACGTTTTTTTTCAGTTGCTTTTAGTCATTTGTACTTGTGGTCACTTTGATTATAAGATGCGCCTCTGCATAATATTCTCGTTGTTGTATAGTGGGGAGTTTTCCCTCGTCTTTTATGTTCATTTTTGAAGACAAGAAGAGTTATATCACTCTTTCAGCATTATTATAATTCTAACTCCTTAGTGTTTCCTTTTGAAAGAGGGATGATATGAATGGTATGGTTCCTGGTCCAGTTGTACACCTCAGCATGTGTTATAGCAATCTTTATTGACCAGCATTTACTTGCTTGAAATGTTATGATTCTAAGGGAAAAAAATGGTCAAGTTCAATTTATAAGATAAAGGTAATGAATTAAAACTGGTTAATTGGCGTATTTACATTCCTAAACATATAAGTTGGATATTTAGGTTGCTATTCGCAGGGCTGTCATGCTCATCGTCTGCTAAATCATTACATAAAAGGCCTATTCATAGGCATCAAAGAAAACTCTAATTAAAGTTACTAACCAAAAAAAAAAAAAAAGAACCTACAGTAATTAATGCTAACAAAACAATAAAGCATATTAAATTATAAATAAGAAAATAACACTAGAATAAACCCTCAATCTTCATCCAATTCCTTCTCGTTCCCCATCATTACTGGATGCCTGCCAAATGCCGTCCGGCTGGCAAAAGAAAATAAAAGTGAAAGAAAAAGAAAAAGAAAAAGAAAGGCCGCACAAAAGAAAGTAAACCCTAATTCTTCTATCTCAATATGCAAAATTCAGCTCAATATCATCGTTTTCTAAACCATTACATATAATCCTATTAATGCCCATCCAAGAAAACTAATTAAAAGTTATAAAAAATAAAAACTATAAGTATGAAAATAACATTAACTTAAAAGGCTTAATCTTCAACCATTTCCTTCTCATTCCCCATCCCCAATATAATTGAATAATATTTTAGTTTTTGCATGTGAAGAATTAAGCACATAGGCAAGCACTTTCTGCTTGTAGCTAGATAGTCTGAGGTAATATTTGATCTGCTTTTATATCTTTCTATTTCACTACCTTTTTCATGATTTTCCTGTTTTCATTTGTGATTCACAAACAGTTGTTTGTTACACTATACATACAACCTTGTGTTTTTATGCCTTGTGGTGTTGTGTGTGGTCTCATTCTAGACAAAAATGTTTTTGGAAAATTTTCAGCAGTTTATGCGAGTTGGAGTATGAGAAGGTGAGGGGTATGTCATGCTTGGGTGTTATGGAAGTGAGAGATTATCCACTTGCCCCTTGGATAAGGTAGGTTGGTTGCTCATTGGCCAATTCCTTCTCATGGGAAAATGATAGGAGATCAGATGCTTTGTTCTATCCTTCGATGAAAGTGGTGAGTGGAAGGGATCTTCATTCGGTGCTAAAGTTGGTTAATCCGACGAGTCAATTTTGTATGCTCTCGTTCAAGACAAACATATTTTTGGAAAATTTTTAGAGTGGATCTTATAATATAGTTGGGGTGTGTTTGAAGTAGCAGGACTGAAGGCTTTGTGTAGGAGTATAAAGTGTGTCTACTGGCTCAAATTTCGTCAATGCTGAACCATTGGTTTTGTGTAGGAGTGCAAAGCTTTGCTACTAGTGCAAGTTACTCTGGTTGATGTGGTCTTTTTCGTCAGGCCGGATGGTTTAGAACTTTTTCCCTTAATTCATCTACTAGTGCAAGTTACTCTAGTTGATGTGGTCTTTTTCGTCAGGCCGGATGGTTTAGAACTTTTTCCCTTAATTCATTTGGCAGGCATTGTAATATTAAGTTTGCCTCATTTATTTATTTATTTTTGTATCAGCGACCCTAATTTGTCATATACAGTTTTCATTTTGTTGCTTTTGTAAAGCTAGAATTTGACTTTTCAGAATGTTTTACACATGCTCACTGTGTACAGAATTTTTGGTTGGATGCTATATATGCACTTTCTTTAATTCTCGTGGTCTACGTTATTTGGCATGTTTATTTATTTATTTTTCTAGAAAGAAAAATTCGATGTTCCAATTCTGTTCATTTATGCCTTAGCTTGATTTATGTTGCTTCTTTCTATCCAGATATTTTACGAACAATGCATACGTCAGAAGACACTAGTGTTTATGATAAAGTTGTGAATGCTATATTTGATGAGGAAATGTTAAGCACTAAAGGCCACCTTGAGGATGTTGGAGGGTTAGGTTTGGCTAGAAATGATACATCATCAATCCTTTACACAGATTTAGACACTGAAGTCCGGGACCAGGTTGCTGAGATTGCAATGGAAGTGTTCAGGCAGCATTGTGCAAAGCATTTGGAATTACTACCCATGAAGTTATTGGGAAATTGTCAGCAGCTTAATAGGTTTTTCTCTAAATTAAACTTTTTGTGGTCATCAGCAAACATATGTGAAACCCAATATCATTTTCTTCATGCATGCTTGAGCTGGATGCTTTTTTTGATTTATGATGTGAAGGAGAGCTGTTAAACTTTTGACCCATGGGGGAGACAAGATTGAGCTTTGCCATGAGCTGCGGTTGCCCTTTGTGAATTGGGTTATTGCAAATCAGGTGACAATCCACGGAATTCTGTTCATTTTTGAAAATTGTTGATCAAATTTAATGGCAATTTCTATTTCAGTTTTGGCTAGCTGAGTGCATGTCTTGCTTTACGGTGATGAAATTAGTGAAATCCTTTTAAATTTGTTTCCATTGGCTTGTACTTTCCAGCTTGTCTACCCTTTTCTTTTTGGTTAGTTGCTATTTCCATGGTCATACATTTGGCCAGTGGGATGTTCTCAAGATAATAATTTGATTGTGTTTTGATATTCACTTCCCAAAATTTCTCTCTTTCCATGCTCAAATTGAATTTTCTGCATTATTTGTTTACTAGGGTTAATTAAGTGGCAAAATGGGCGGGCTCTGGTGGGTCAAAATGGGTGGTGCATTGACACAGCTCAACTGAAATCTGCCAATTTAATATGGGTTTAAGTTGGTTGTGTTAGATGGGGTAGGTGTTAGACAAATCAACACGATTAACCTGTTTGGTTTATTGAGCTATTTTTCTAAATTTTTTTTTTACTTTTTGGGTTCTACAAGACTAGAAAACACTAAAAATTTAAAAATTAAGTCACAAATTTGAATGAAAATCCACTAAAGAAAAAAAAAAAAACCAAAAAAAGTTGTTTTGTTTTTTAATTTTTATTGGTTTTTTTTTTTTGAAAAATTTTACTCTTTAGATTTTTTTAGACTGGATTTGAAGTGATTTTTTTTTTAACACAATTTAAAAAACTTTACTTTTTGAAACCTAATTTATTCTAAACGTAGTATACTTTTTGTAATTTTTGAGAGCTGTGGTCTTCCTAGTTGGCTTGGGTAGGAAAATTGTGAAGATAGAACTGTTTGATTTAGTTTTTGAATCAGTTTCTAAATTTTTAAAATTTTTTAAAAAATTTAAAATACATTTGGTGTAAACAATTAGAAAAAAAAAAAAAAAAAAAACCAGTCATCATTTTCACATTATTTTATTTTTGGAGGTGAAATCAAATTTTGAAAATATCTTTTTGGTGTTTATTTTTGTTAAACTAATTTCTATTCTTAAAAAAAAATCCAAAAAATAGATTCTGAAAATGAAACCAAACAAATATTATTAATGTTTGGATATGATTTACATGATTGGATTTTGTATGTAATAATTATACATAAACTGAATAGATGTATTAGTAACCGCATTGGTAGTGGTGATGTATTAGTAAACCACATTGGTGCTGGTGGTTTGGTGGAGGTAGCGGTGGAGTTGCGATAGCTGTGGTGGAGGTGATGGTGTTGGTGTGGTGGTGGTGGTGGTGGTGGTGGTGGTAGTGGTGAGTTGTGATAGTGATGGAGGATGATTACAGAGAGTAACCAGCATGTGCTTTTCAGGCTGATTTTAATTCGGTTTTATGGCTGAAACTGCAACAAGATTATAGGGGTCTAAGGGTTTGTATTAATAATAAAGGAGGTAAAAGTTTAAATATTAAAAGATGAGATCTTGGCACTGTTTTGGAGCTATTTCAAGGCTGTGAACAGTGTTTGGGCTGTTAAAGTGCAGGAATCACTCCTGGAGGCCTCAGGCGTCATACTTAGGGTTTGATTGCATCACACAATCTATAAAAGAAGTTTCAAAAGCTCTGAAAATTCTTTAAAATATTGAGTCTATTAAATTATATGCATTACATGACTTCATATAGATTCTAGAGACTTTCTTTACCATTTAGGATTCCAAAATAAGAAACAACTAAAATTTTGATTTCAAAAACCAATTAATAACAAATAAGAAACAAATAAAAATCAATTAAATAACTTGACCCATAACACAAGATGACCCATGGGTGACTCGTATAGTCCATGTTAACAAATTTGAAAATTACCAAAATACCCATGACCTAAAAACTCTAGAAAACATAAAATAACTATAAAGTAAGACTCTAATAATAGTAGAAACATGATTATGTATGGTTCCTATTGGTTTCACTTTGAAATCATTCCAATGTCCAAATATCACCGCTTCTTTGAATTTAACTTTTCTTGAGTTTCTTATACTCGGTATCATTCTCCCCTAGCTGAAAAAAATTCGACTTCGAGTTTTGTACAGTATCAAAATCCACGAACTTTGAAATTACATTAATGGCTTCACATTGGAATCTTCAAGTTGGCAGCATTGTTTTTTCGTCATCAAAGGTGACAATGGAAGCAACAAGATATTTTTAGATCTACAGCTGAATTTTTCTAGAATCATGAAATCAATTGAAGTAGAAGATGGACCCTTGAATTGATCTAAGTGTTGAGTTGCCAGCCCCATCATCCATTGCATTCTCTTTTCGCTTTGCAATATATTTTACAATCAATTTGAATGCTCCTTGCAACAAACAAGCATGAATTCCATTATTCTTAGCCTTTTTCTCAACCAAAATGTCATCATGCAATTCAATTTTGCAATCCTTTTGTGATTCTTGCATATGTTGGACATCATTCGTGGGTAGAGGATCCTTAGATAACTTCGTTGGCACCACATCAGAAAATTTAGGTGACACATTGGCGACCTTTAAAGGCATATTTTGCTCAGAATTAGCCTTTGGTTGCTTTAATTCTTCAGCCTCTACAGTTTGTATGGTATCCAAATCATCAATTTGATGTCTAGCCTCTTTTTGAATAATTTGGGAATCCGCTGGTAGCGCTTTTACCTTATGAATGGGAGAGCCTTTTTATCATTAATATTTTGGTCTTCTTTTCTTTTGGGCGAAATCTGATTGTTTTCTTTCACTTGTGACTTTACTTGCGCATCTTTGACAACATTCTTTGGTTTTAGTGCTACTTGTGATGCATGTCTCACACAATTTTGTGGTTGTTGCAGCAATCCTCCTCTTGTAGTCTTCAAAATTGTAGATTTCTCCTTAAATTTTACAAAAAAATTCAAATTGTATAGTCGTTGCAATATCATCTTTGAGATCTTTGAAATATGCATGAGACATCTCTTTAATTCTATATCTCAATCAATTTTAAAACGAGCAATAGTCATTCGTTCACTTTCTACCACTTCAGACTTGATAAATCACACACATCACCTTGCTCTTGAGAATACAATTGATCAATAAACTCATTTTGAAGCTCACTTCGATGAATTTCTTGATGGGATCCAAGAATAAGAGAGAGAAGTTAGAGAGAGAGGAACCCTAAGGGTTCTAGAGAGTGAATATCTCAATATCATTCAATTATCATATAAAGTTAGTTATGAAATGATGTCTACTTCTCTACATATAGGCTATTAATTAACTATCTACTAACTCACTTGGTAGGCACATATCCTGCATCATACTCGCCCACTCGAAAGAACTTGTCCTCATGTGAAAACGAAAACAAAGTAACAACCAATGCATAAGAAATGAAACACAGTAGTAGACAAGCACAATACAAACAAATCCCATAAAGAAACTAGTCTACAATAAGGGAAGTGGTGTCGGTGCAAGAAGAGTCCGACAAATAAGGCACAAGATGTTGCACATTGAATGTGTTGGAAATTCCCAAATGAGGTAATTGGACTTGATAAGCATGGTCATTTGTTCAAGACTTCACATGGACCCACTTTCCGGTCACTCAACTTTGTATAAGAACCTTGATGATACATTTCCTTGCTCAACACAACTCAAACAAGATCCCTTACTTCGAATGACACCTTTCTTTTATGTGCATCAATTGCCGCTTTGTATTTGGCATTGGACTTTTCAATTTGGGACTTGATTTAGCATGGACATTTTTCATGAATGCAACCATCTCCTCTGAATGGACATTTTTCATGAATGCAACCATCTCCTCTGCTTTGATGCTTCATTTCCTTGAAACGGGCAAAGGAACCAAATCTATAACGCTTGAAGGTTTCATCCTATAAACCACTTCAAAGGGAGAAGTGTTAATAGTGCAATTGAAAGACGAGTTGTAAGCAAACTTGGCTAAGGGAAGAATGCCATCCCAACTCTTGGGATGATCACCCACTAGACACCTCAACAAGTTTCCAAGACTTAGATTTGCCATCTCCGTTTGGCCATCGGTTTAAGGATGAAAGGTAGTGCTAAAATTCAAATCGGTGCAAATTTTCTTCCACAAGGTTTTCCAAAAGTGAGCAAGGAACTCCGCATCTCAATTAGACAACATAGAGGTAGGCACCCCATGCAACTTATAGATTTCCTTGAAGAAGAGGTTAGTGATGTTGGTAGCATCCATGGTCTTCTTGTAAGGGATAAAATGTGCCATCTTGGTGAAGCAGTCGACCCACCATAATGGAATCACTTTGCCTTTGTGTAGGAGGTAAACCCCACACGAAATCCCTGCTAATGCATTGCCAAGGACCATCCAGCACCGGTAAAGGCATATATGATCCTCCATTAGTTGCAGTCTATTTGCTTTATTGGCAAATTTGACACCGCTTCACGTAGTTGCCCACGTCCTTAGTCGTGCTTGGCCAATAATATGCATCTTGAAGTAACCCAAGGGTCTTGTCCTTACCAAAGTGGCCCAACTTATGATGTTCGATCAACAAATGTGTCCTTAAAGAACAACTAGAACACACAACTTAAGGCCATGAAAAAGGAATCCATCCCATAACTTGTAACTTGGATAAGTAGCTCTATCCTCTCTTTGCAAAGCATCAAGAATCTTGTGGAAGTAAGGATCACTCGCATAGAATGTACGAAACTTATTAAAACCCACATCTTCATTCTTCATCTCAGCCAAGCGAGTTATTCGCCTACTCAACCCGTTGGCCACCTTATTAAGGACTCCGATTTATGTCTCAAGGAAAATTTAAATTGTTGCATGTAAGCCACCCATTTAGCATGCCTATTGTTAAGATGAGGTTGGCTATTAATGTGATTGAGGGCCTCATGATTGGTGTTGAGCACGAACTTTTTGTAAGCAAGGTAGCAGCTCCAATGCTTGAGGGCATAAAACTCCAAGTCATTAGTTGCTACCTAATTCAACTCCCCCTTAGGGAGAGTTGAACCAATGACCTCTCTCTTGGGGCTAAGACCTTAGCAGAATACTCGATCTTAGCCCCATTTAACTTTTCATTACAGAAGGCGATTGGCTTCCCTTCTTGGCTAAGGACACCTCCAATGCCCATCCTTGAGGCGTGACAATCAAGGTTAAAGGTTTTGTCAAAGTTCGTTAGTGCCAGAATTGGAGCTTCGGTAAGCACCCTCTTCATTATACGCAACCTATTGGCGGCTTCCTTGCTCCGGTCAAAAGTCTTAAGCTTGTGAATGTTGGTTAAAGGGGCAGCGAGGCTATTAAAGTTACAGATAAACCATCTATAGAAGGTAGCCAACCCATGAAAACTCCTCACTTCATAGATGTTGGAGGGAATATGCCATTCCACAATCGCCTTGACCTTCTCCACGTCCATAAGCAACCCACGAGACAAGACGACATAACTCATGAAAATGACTTGATCCACTGCAAAGGTAGGGGGCGTTTGATAACTGGATTCAACACTTGGAACTAAATGTATTAAGTGATAATTAATTAAGTCCGTCTGATAACCACAATTGATATCACTTAAAAATTTAAATGTCTCTTGAAATTAAGCTAAAACTTAAGAAAATTTTAAATCATATGAAACTTATTTAATTCTGACTGAATTTATAAATATTAAACTTAAGAATCGAGATGCACTAATATAAACTCACTACCACCACCATCGCCACAACTACCACCATAACCACAACCACAACCACAACCACAACCACAACCACAACCACAACCACCATCATGTCCCAGCCACGACCACCACTATTGCTCCCACCACCACTATTGCTCCCATCACCACAAACATCGCTACTTTTACCACCACTACCATGCCACCGCCACCGCCACCGCCACCGCCACCGCCACTGCCACTATCAACACTATCAAACAATCATTTTACTACCACTACCATCACTATCGCTATCACTATCGCTATTGCCACCACCATCAAAGCTACCGTGCCACCATTGTCACCATCAACATTACCACTACCACTTCCGCCATCGCCATCGCCATCGCCATCGCACTATCACCACCATCACAATATAAAAATTAAAATATACAATTTGGAGATAAAAAAATTCAAATTTGATCTTATACATATCAAACAAATTATTTTGAGTTCAACACTTAAATTTTTGTCAAATAGCTTTTCAGTTTAAAAGATTCAGTGTTCAATTTTCGTTACTTAATTTTTAGTTTTCAACTTTTATCAAACACAGCCGTACACTTCTTATTGTTGCCATAGAACTTCTCACCTTAAAAGCTCAAAAACTTGCTAGAGGTGGCACAAATGCTCTTCCAAAGTTTGACTATAGATCAATACATCATCGAAATAGACCATTACACAAAAACCCAAAGGTGGTTGCAACATTTGTGTCATCACTCTCATAATGGTACTCGGAGCATTGGTAAGCCCCAATGGCATCACAAGTCATTCAAAGAGATCATTATGTGTTTTAAAAGCCGTTGTCTGCTAATCATCTAACCTAATGTGTATTTGATAATTACCGCATCTAAGATCAATCTTAGATATTCACCCAAAAAAAAATCAATCTTAGAAAACACCTTTGAACCAGCAAGGCAACTCAACATATCACCCAATCTTGCAATTGAAAAGTGATACTTGATTGTAATCTTGTTGATTGTCTAGCTATCTGCACACAGTCCATGACACATCCTTCTTAGGTGTCAAAAGAGCCAGCACACCACAAGAACTAAGGCTTAGCCGAATATACCCTTTAGCCAAAAGCTCTTCTACTTGCATAGGTCGGTTTATTTGGAAGCGCCGACCTAGGTACCAAATCAATACGATGTTGGATGTCCAGCATAGGAGGCAAATCAGAAGTTCGTTCTTGGGGAAAGACATTTGCATACTTTTCCAAAAGAGTAGCCACATCAACCTCTTCCTTAGTAGCAACTATGTGCACAACCAGAACCAAAACCAAGACAATCTTGAAATCCAGACTCTCTACCAAAACTCCTTGGAAGCAATGAATGTGTTGGAACTAGAAGATGGCTTGGAAGGAACCTCCTCTTTCATAGTAAGCAATGTAAAGTGGCTATCATTCTTGATAACAGTGTAAGTGGTCCGTTTGCCATCATGCAAAGATTGCTGGTCATATTTCCAATGATGCCCAGGTAGAATATGGCAAGCACCCATAAGTACTACATCATACCATGCTTCATCGAAATACTTGTTCCGAATAGAAAATGAAACCGTTTGGTTACCTTAATCTCATTGCCTTTCTTGAACCAAGATAAAGGATAAGGATGTGGATGGTCCTCCACCGAAAGGTTGAGCTTAGTCATCACTTCTTGGGAAACCACGTTCTCGCAACTTCCACTGTCAATGATTATGTTACAAACACGTCCACCAATATTGCAAGTGGTATAGAAGATATTGGTGCTCATCCAATCTTCTTGGTTCTCTTGTTTTGGTGATGGAAGCGTCTTCTTCAACATAAGAGCAAGACCTTCCTCATCACTATCACCACCAATTTCAACATTGACCCAATTGTCAAAAATTGGAGCATCTTCATAGTCACCGTGTTTGTCAACTTCTTCAATGAGAAGTGCCTTGTTCCGATTAGTGCCCATGTTCTTGCGGCAATAAGAAGATCTGTGTCTTGGTTCACCATGCTTGAAACATTTGAAGGTTCCATCTTAAGGTGGATTTTGGTTTCCAAAAGTACCATTAGAACGAGGAGCATGAGAAGAAGCACCCTTATCCATAAACTAGAAAGGAGGACTAGCTTTGGCAAAGCTAAGAGGAGGACTTGTCCTAAAACCACCTTGAAACTCTCTGTGGGAGTATTGTCCCATTCAGGAAGCACTACAACTTTGTTGCTTCTCCACTGCTGAGGCCCAGTTATAGGCCTCAAAAACATTCCACAATATATGCAATATAAGAACATCTTGAATAGAAGGCTTCAAGCCACTCACATAACGAGCCAACCGTTGTTCTTTACTCTTATTTAAATCAACCCTAGCAATGAGTCGATAGAAAGACTCCGTGTATTCGCTTACCATTCCAACTTGGTTGAGGACATTAAGGTTTTGGTATATGCTTGGAAGATAGTTAAATGGTAAGAAATGCTCTTTCAACGTCTTTTTCATATTCTCCCAATCATGGATTTCCTTTGTCCCACGATGCCGACGACTTAGTTGAAGTTGCTCCTACCAAGTGGAAGCCGCCCTTCCTTTTAGTCGGATTGCAACTAGCTTGACTTTCTTCTCATTGGAAACCTCTCCATAGGCAAAGATACGCTCAATAGTACTAAGCTAATCTATGAACTCACTGGGATTAAGAGGCCTATGAAAATCGAGAAACTCGATCTTGATGTTGTTCTCCCACCTGCTCAAATCAACCCAGATCCGCTTGACGCCTTTGTGGAGCTCAAAAGAGATTGTCAAAAGAGATTGAATTTAACCTTTATTGAGCTTCTTATCACTACGTCATTATTTTTTGTTTATTTATTTTTGGTTTAAGATTTTTTTACGAGGATGTCTACACACATTAGGATGTTGGACCTTTGTGATTATTTTTGATAAATTTTTAGGTCATTTTTCCTTAACAACTTAACACCTTTTATGCCTTTAGAATAATATATTCCTGTGTTTGGTAAAATTGATTTAATTTTTATTAATATCATAACTTTGGTTCTTATTGGCATTTACCTTTTTTTTTTTTTTTTTTTTTTTTTTGTTGGTTACATTAGATGCCATAGCCTTGGGGGACGTAGGATAATTTAATCACTTGTTGTTCATTTTGACATTAACTTTCATAATTTAAGAGGGCTGCTATTAACACTAACTCAATTTCTTTGGACCCTCCAATTTCCATTTTTTTTTTTAATTATAATTATACCCTGACGTAAAATTATATTAAAGGACAATCTTTAATGGAACATACAACCGCCAAATAAAAACAATGAAAATGACACTCTACAATATTATACACCCACCTCCACCCCCACCTATACATATTCCTCACCAACCTAAACCCTATATGTATTCGCCTTCATCACCGTCCTAAACCCTATATGTATTTGTTAGAATATTTTCTTATTTCCTTATTTAGATCAGATTGTGATTGATTGATTGTGATTCCTTAATCAGTCAATCAATCAATCAATCAATACAAAAGGTAATTCCTTAATTAGTTCCTTAAGGCTTCATTTTTGTAACAGTTGATTGTTTAATATAAAAGGTGATGATATCATATTCATCACCCACGCTTTGTATTTTCTTAAATTACAAGGTATCAGAGCCAAAATCCTAAAAATTGTCACCCACAAAGACGTTGCCACCAACCAGCCATCACCTATCACCACCCATACTCCACTGCTGGTCCCTGAGTCTCTGTCGGAACCAGCCAAGGTCCCACAGAGTTGTTTCGGCTTTAGCCGAAGGCCATTTTGGCTTGGTCGACCCTTGTGAGGGCTATCCTAGCCTCTCTTTGTATTTTGGCTCCTATGGATGAGTGTTTGAGGGCTTCCCCATCTTCTATTGCCCTAAGTTTCTTTCCCTCTACTTTCTTGAACATAGTTCAATACTTGTTTTGATTGGAGGTTGATTTTCCCGTATTTGATTTATTTTTTGGGTGTATAGATGACCTATTAATCTGATTGTTATGCTCCCATAGTGGTCTGTATGTGATTTTGCTTGTTCTAACCCATTCCATTCCTCTTTCCATTCTTGTGATTCGTGCAAGGTTTTTTAGGTTGAAATTGTAGAGTTCTTATGGCTGACCTAACTAGTGAATCCACCGCTACTTCTCACCCATCTAAAGGGGAGAGCTCCAGTCTAGCTATGACTACTACATAGAACCTGAACTCTAGCCTCAAAATTACCACCGCTCTGTTTAATGGTCAGAATTACCTTTCATGGTCTCAGTGTTAGACGCTTTTTCTGAAGAGTAGGGGGAAGATGAGATATGTTAATGGTAGAGTTCAAGCACCAGGTATTACGGATCCTAGTTATGACCAATGGGAGATTACCAACTCTTCAATCATGGGGTGGGTCATTCATTCCATGGTTCCTGAGATTGGTGGAAGCTACTTATTCATGGATACTGCCCAGGATATTTGAGAAGCAGTCGCTCCTACATATTCTCGAAAAGGAAATTTTTCTCAGTCTTTTGAGTTGCGCCGATCTATTAAGGGCTCAGTATAGGGGGAGCAGACAGTTCTCAAGTATTACACCTTTTTGACTAATGGTCGGAAACACTTAGATCATCTTTTGGATTACAAGCCTGTTTGTACAGTTGACTCGGTTAGTTACCAGAAGTTTCTTGCGCCGGAGAAGGTCTTCAAGTTTCTGGAAGACCTCAATGTGGAGTTTGATCCACTCCAGAGTCGTGTCCTTGGCATGGATGTTCTTTCATCTCTTCAAGAGGCCTTTGCATATGTATAGAATGAGGAGAGTTGATGTTTTGCTATGTTACCACTGGTTGCTGGATACTGCTTAGCATTACTTTCTGCTTCTTGAGATGGAGTTAGTTTGTCACTACCTCTTTCCTATCCTTCAAGGAAGGATACTGTGTTTTGTGATTACTATAGCAAGCCACGACATACTCGTAAGACGTGTTAGAAGCTTCATGGGGCTCCATCAAGGAGTTGGGGTGATCGGTTTGATACTAGGGGCGGTCGATTAGGCCAGTCTAGAGGACGTAGCTCTAATCCACGGGCCCATCAGTCTAGTACTTTCGCTTCAGTTGGTCCGACTTCTGATAGTTTATCTAGCATGACTTCTCCTGAGCTTGATGCTGTTCTAAGTCATTTACTGGCCCACCAGTCTTCTACTACTCCCAGTGCATCTTCCTCGTCGTTTGCCTACTCAGGTAACTTAAGTCTCTTTTCCTAGTGCTTTTCTTTCCCATAAGTCTTTGTCATAGATTATTGATTTTGGTGTCTCATATCATATGTCTGGTCTTTTGACCTTTTCTTAGCATATAAGCCCTATTCAGGTCAAGACAAAGTTAGGATTGCAGATGGTACTATTTCTTCTATCTCTGGGAAAGGTTTAATTCATGTCACCCCTATCTTACCTCTGTCTTTAGTGCTCCACGTTCCTAATTTTTCTATTAATCTTCTATCCTTGAGTCGTATTACTAAGGATTTGAACTGTAGTGTGACATTTTTTTCCTGATCATTGTCTTTTTCAGGACCTTGTCACGAGGAGGGTGATTGGCAGTGGTAGTGCAGAAAATGGTCTCTATTTCTTGGATCAACCGAACAAGCTTGCTCATCATTACATCCACTTCCCAACCACCAAGGAAGATTCATGGCTGTGGCATCGGCGTCTTGGGCATCCTTCTTTTCATTTATTTAGGTATTTATTTCCGTCTGTTTTTACAAACAATAATGTGTTTGAGTTTTTTTGTGAGTTTTGTCAACTTGGCAAACAACACCGAGCTTCCTTTGCTCCATGTCTTAATAAAAGTTTAGCTCCTTTTTCTTTAATACATTCTGACGTGTAGGGTCTATTTCGTGTTGTGTCTTTAAAAGGCCATAGATGGTTTATTACCCTTATCGATGATTTTTCTTGTACTACTTGGGTGTATCTCATAAAAGAAAAAAGTGAGGTTTCCTTTGTGTTTCAAAATTTTCGTAAAATGATTTGTACTTAGTTTGGGGTAATTGTCAAAATCTCGTGTTCTGATAATGGGGTTGAATACATCTATTCGGGGTTAGAGAGCTATTTTTCCACTCATGGCATTATACATCAGACATCTTGCACCAATACCCCTCAACAAAATGGAGTTGTAGAGTGTAAGAATCGTCATCTCCTTGATATGGCTCGTTGCATGTGTTTTTCTATGAGTGTGCCTCGGTTCTACTGGGGCGAGGCTGTTCTCACCACAACTTATCTCATTAATCGCCTTCCTACCCAGGTTTTGCAAAAACAAGCTGCACTTCAAGTCCTTCTCGGTTCAGAGTCTTTGTTCTCCATTCTCCGTAAAATATTTGGCTGTGTCTGTTTTGTCCATAATCATTCTCCTACTCGTGGTAAGTTGGACCCAACTCTCTCAAGTGTGTTTTTCTCGGATACTCGCCTACTCAAAAGGGATATAAGTGTTATGACCCTCCTTCTCGTAAGTAGTTTGTGTCCATAAATGTCACATTCTTTGAGTCCCAGTCATACTTCTTGTCTTCTCCGTTGTCATAGTCATCCCTTTAGGGAGAGCCTTGGTGTGAAGAGATTCCTATTGTCCTTGTTGCTTCTATGGTGGAACCAGTTGTTCCTACACCACATATTACTGAGACTATAGAATCCAATGCCACCAAGGACAGGGAAGGACAAGTTTATATCAGGGATAAAGACAGACAGAAAGTTACTCGGATACAAGAAACCACTTCTGCTCACCCATTGTCGTCTCCTGCCTCTGATAGGAGTCCAGGTAACTTTAAATCTCTTGTTCCTCTTGAATCTACTGATATTGCTATTCCTGACACTACTGATCTTGATATTCCTATTGCCAAACAAAAAGGTGTGAGATCTTGTCCTCAACATCTTGTCTCAAACTGTGTCCTACTCTCATTTGTCTTCCTCATATAGAGCCTTTATGTCGAACATTTGCTCTGTTAGTATTCCTAACCAACTCTGATTAAAAACTTGCCATGGTTGAGGAAATGAAAGCACTTCGTAAGAATGACACTTGGGAATTAATTGAGTTACCTCAGGGCAAACGACTGGTAGGATGCAAATGGGTGTATACTATGAAGCACAAAGGAGATGGTTTCATTGAGCGTTACAAGGCTCGACTTGTGGCAAAAGGCTTCACTCAGATTTATAGAGTAAACTATCAGGAGACTTTTGCACCACTGGCTAAGATGAATTCAGTCAGAATATTTCTCTCTCTAGCAGCTAATTTAGATTGGCCACTTTATCAGTTTGATGTAAAAAATGCTTTCTTACATGGTGATCTAGAAGAAGAAGTATATATGGACATTCCTCCTGATTTTGAGGATCATCCGACAGAGGGTAAAGTATGCAGGCTTTGCAAGGCGTTATATGGACTCAAACAGTCTCCAAGGGCTTGGTTTGAGAGATTTACTCAGGATATGCTTAAATATGGTTTTAAACAGAGTCAGGCAGATCACACTTTATTTATGAAACATTCCTCACGTGGTAAGACTACAACTCTGATTGTTTATATGGACGACATAGTGCTTACAGGTGATGATAGTGAGGAAATATTCCTGTTGAAGAATTATTTAGCTATTGAGTTTGAAATCAAAGACTTGGGGAATTTGAAGTATTTTCTGGGAATCAAAGTTGCTCACTCTAAGGATTGGATTTTCATCTCACAAAAGAAATATGTTATTGACTTTTTGAAGGAAACATGGATGCTTAGATGTAAGGCTTGTGATACTCCACTGGAACCTAATCAGAAACTTCGTAATGATAAAGGGGGAGTAGCTGTTGATAAGGGGAGTTATCAGCGACTAGTGGGTAAGCTCATTTACTTATCTCACTCTCATCTTGATATTGCTATTGCTGTCAATATGGTTAGCCAGTTTATGCATGCTCCTTATCAAATTCACTTAAAGGTTGTTATGAGAACTCTGAGGTACTTGAAATCTTCTCTTGGAAAGGGCCTTTACTTTTCCAATCATGATCACGTCAGAGTGGAAGCCTATACAAATGCTGATTGGGCGAGGTCAACAACTGATAGGAGATCTACATCAGGAAATTGTACCTTTGTGGGCGGCAATCTTGTTACTTGAAGGGGTAAGAAACAGAATGTGGTGGCTTGATCGAGTGCAGAAGCTGAGTTTAGAGCTATGATACAAGGTGTGTGAACTCTTGTGGATCAGACTGTTGTTGAGTGATCTGGATGTGGGCCAGACAAACTCTATACAACTATATTGTGATAATAAGGCTGCCATCAACATAGCTCACAATCCTGTTCAACTTGACAGGATAACGCATGTTGAGATTGATCACCACTTCATCAAGGAGAAACTCACCAGCGGCATGATATGTATTTTTTTTGTGAAGTTAGGTGAACAACTTGCAGACATCCTCACTAAGGGAGTTGGGAGTAAACCGTTTTATGACACTCTAGGCAAGCTGAGCATGCGAGATATCTTCGTACCAGTTTGAAGGGAGTGTTAGAATGTTTTCTTATTTCCCTACTTAAATTAGATTGTGATTGATTGATTGTGATTCCTTAATTAGTGCCTTAGGGCTTCCTTTTGTAACAGTTGATTGATTAATATAAAAGGTGATAATATCATAATCATCACCTAAGCTTTGTATTGTTCCTCTTCATCACCAGCATAAACCTTGAACCAGACATCAACGGCTGAAGTCCAACGTTCCAGTCATTTCGAATCGTTGCATTATTCATACCACATATAGGTTATTTCACTATTTGGTGATATTTATAGAACAATGGAGGACGATGACAACAACTTTGATGAGATTGGCGTTGCATTATCTTGTATTAATGATTCTTCGTTTTTTTCGATGGTTGCTGTTTTGTTTAAGCTTGTTCAGTACTAGTTTATTGACTTTTAAGGTTTTGTTCGATAACACTGTGTTGAACAGATACATTTAGTTAGGTTGATGGGTTCTGAACAATAATATTTTGTTCAACACTGATATGCTGAATGGTTTCATTTTGTAGGGTTTTTCCCAAACTTTTGTGTTTTGTGATGGTGTTTCCCTCTAAAACCCCCTTTATTGAGGGTTTTACCTCCGGAATAAACCAAAAAAGAAAATGTAATGGGAAGAAGAGATACAATGGTGTTGATAAGATGGGGAGTTGGAGGTTACCTGAGAAGGGATTTCTGACGAGTCAATGCAATGGTGCATTGATTTCACTGAGATTTCTGATGAGTTGATGAAATGATGCAATCGTGCTGTGTATAAAATGGACGCCATCGTTCATTGATGGTGTTCACTGATTTTGAATAAATCAAAGATAGGGATCGTCGTCGTCGTTGTCGTCGTCATCATTCTGCTACAGGAGAGGGAAGGAGAAAGACCGTCTTCAACCATGATGGAGAGGGTGTGCGCTTAGGTGTGATGATATTGGTCTTGTTTGGGAAGAGGGTTGGGCTAAAATAGTCAATAAGACAAAATGTCACATCCAACTCATAATCATTTCACTTCCCAAACAACTTCCCAACTTCCCAAATATAACTATTTTAGCTAGGCTAAAATAGCCAAAAAGCCAAATAGCCAACTTCCCAAACAAGGCCATTTTGAATAGGAGTAAATTTGGTATTAACTGGGGTGTTAAAAGAAATCTTATTGAAATTTAGGGTTTAAGGTGGAGGTTCAAAGAAATGGGGGTCCAAAGAATTAAGGTAGGTGCTAATAGCAGCTCTGTAATTTAATTTGGGTTAATTTCATTTTTTACCCCTAAACTATTGTCAAACGTCTATTTAATCCCTAAACTATCGATTGAGTCTACTAAGTCTGTAAATTATATAAATCAAAGTGTATTTAGTCTCTAAAATATTTAATTCAAATATATTTAGTCTTTGAAATGATTACAAAAATAAAATATAAGCCTATATGTATCATAAATTAGTAAAAGACTTTATTTAGAAATTTAAAAAAAAAATAATAATAATAAAAGACCTTACCTAGTGAAGATTTTATTTTTAAAAAACCTTCAATTTCTATTTTATCTTTAGAAATTGTTTTTTTGTATTGTAATTAGAATCAAAGTTTCATTTCTTAGCCTAATTATAAAGGAAATTATAAATGAAATTCAACATATAATGCTAGATAAATGTAAGCAAAGCTATTGTAGAAGATAAGCAACAAAATACTATAGATAATTATCCTTACCTTTACAAAAGAACTTCACCAAAGGAACTGGCACCCAATTTTTAAAGACATCAAGAGAATTATGTTTTTTTTTGAAATAAGATATTAACTAGGTTGTGTATTTTATTAATTTATAATAATTATGAGTTTATATATATTTTTTTCTAATTTTTTTTGCGAGACTAGATGGATCTGAATTAAATATTTTAGCGACTTAATAGATTCAATCTTTAGTTTAGGGACTAAATACACTATGATCTATATACTTTAGGGACTTAGTAGACTCAATTGATAGTTTAGGGAAAGTAGATAATTTGACAATAGTTCAAGGGTAGAAAGTGAAATAATCCCTTTTAAATTTGTGCGGTTATGCATCTACACTTGTGTTTGATAACATTTGATTTATTTTTTATTACTATAATTTCATTGGTTCACAATGAAATTTACTTCTAGATTGTACATGACAACTACTTTACAACTTTTGGTTCACTTTGATGTTTACTTTCAGATGGTACACTCATTTAATTGTGCCCTTAGTTTGAATGAATTCAAAGCTTCAAACTTGTTGAGTTAATTAAAAATATTGGGATTATTAATAAATATAAACAGTTTTTTGTTTTTCTCTCTTAATATTTCTGTATTTTTAATGTTTTTGTTCTTTTCCTTGTGTTACTAAAATATTTTCAATACATTTCCAGTTTCGAGCTGACCAAATGACATGCCGAAATGAAATTTTGATCAATGATGTGGACATACAAATGGAGCTATTGATATTAATGCTGATATAAAATATTTACTGATTGTCGAAGTCATTGATGGTAACAACAGAAATATAAGCGTATCGACTGATTGTTAGCTTTATGGCTATGGTAGGACTTGACATTTGGATTGAGCCAATGATGGTGATGAAATGGTAGAGTAGGGGAAATTTCATTCTTCCAAGTAGATAGTGACTTTTTCTTCTAATATAAACCAAACCAAACCAAACTAAACCAAGCCTTAAGTCATGAATCCTTTTTCTAATATATGGCAATAAAATTCTCATTTCTTTAACACGGATTTTCTTGAATTGTCATTATTAGTTTTATTGCTTCTTACTTTTTATTTGATTATTTTGCCAACTAGGATAAGCACTGGTTTAAGTCACTTAACTATAGGAGAGTTTTATGCGATGTAATTTATCATAACTTTTGCCTAAGTTTAGTGAAAAATATTAGTATTTTGTTATTCTACCTGCCAATTTAATTATGATATTCCTTATCACATACAAGTACAGTGTCTAGATTGTTTTTTCTGACGACCATTTGCTTAAAATTCTGACAGTTAATTGACTTTAAATTGGTGTAAACTATCCAGCAATATTTCTGTCATTGGTATCCTCAAGTCCACAGCTAGTTATCCTTTGTTAGATATTTGGACTGTTTGGATTCTTTTTTCTTTTCTATTCCTTGACAATGTCTTACTCATTGGTATTGCAGAAATCGTCTTTCAAACGATATGAAATATCATATGTTTATCGAAGAGCAATTGGTCATTCACCACCAAATCGTTATCTTCAGGTTTGCATTGCATTTTACTTGGTAAAAGTTCTTTATATAATCTGTGAGTCAATGTGCTCAGTTGTGTGAGCTTGATGGCAATACTTGGTTTAGATAAGAGTCACCTGTATGACAACAGTTCCTGTGTATAGGGAGATTTTGATATTATTGGAGGTGCATCAGCGTTGACAGAGGCAGAAGTCATCAAGGTATTCAGTTTTATCAGCCATATTCACAGTAATGAACTAGACCCAAAGTAATTTGAATGTAATACTGGACTAAGGCCATAATTTGTCACATTATTGGTTGTACTTCATTTGCTACTCCAACTGCCAAACATTTTGATAGTGAGATAGTGACTTTAGTATTTTTGCTTAATGGATCTGCAATCAATTCCATACCTACCTCATAATTTTATTTTATTTTTTTTAGTTCTTTCCCACCCACCCCCCCCCCCCCCCCCCCACCCCCCCCTCCCCCACCCTTTTCATATGACATAGTGTCATCTTTGACATGAATTTCTTTAGTGGTGCCTTATTAAAAGGTTGTCTAGTTATTCGTCATATTGCTTTATGTGATGAAGTCTGTGATAAGGTATATTATTAACATCAAAGAGCTTTAATATCTCAAGCGATCTACATTCTTAGCATTTAATGTTTTATATTTGTTTTCCAAAAATAGGCAATATCATAGATATCTTAGGGTACTTATATTCTTATCAATAGGGTACCGTATTTGTTATTTTTTTCTAATTTATAAGAAGTTATTGTGACTTCAGAAGTTTAAAGGAAAAATATTGCTCCAAATTAATTATTTACTTAAGTAATTTGACTTGGAGGTATTTCAATTTTCTTGATGTTTTCTTCATAATGCTACCACAAAGTACTTAATGCATTCTCAATAACTAAATAATTGGACAAATATATATATATATATTTTTTGAACCGGAATTGGACATGTTGAGGTTTATGAAATTAAAACCTCATAAACAAAAGGTTTAAACATGAGAACCTAAGAAAGAAAATGAAGAACTCCAAATGAAGAGATAAAGAAGGAAAATTTATATTGATCTTGTAAGCGATAACTTCTCATTTGATAGCAAGTGACGATTGGGATAACTCCTTAAATGAGATAACTCCTCACAAGTCCCTCTGTCATCAAGAGCAAGTACAGGTTGCAGCCTAACAGTTGGGATTCCCGGGTGATTGTAAGGGAAAGTTCTAGGGCTCCATAGAAATGTTTTCCCTTGGTTGTATCAACCATAGCATCTCTATTGCGTCCATGGTTTCTTCCTTTATTGCTTCAATTTTGTGGTGGATCAATTTCTTTACAAGTCTAAATGATCGTGAGGCTAATGATTTGGCATCTTTGCTATCCATTGTTTATGTAGTTTTTGTGAAAGGGTGTAAGGGATAGAAGGATCTAGACTACTTATTCTTCAAAAGTGTTTTCTTGCAAATTTTTCTTTGATAAATTTATTGATAATCTAGATGTTCCATCATTTGATTCTTACAAAATAACTTGGATAGTGTATAAAAATCTCCATACCAATGATTTGATCCAAAAAAAAGAGACCTAGGTGCATCTTGTTGCTGCAATGGTGTATCAAGTCTAGGAGGGATGAGGAGAGACGATTGATCGTCTTTTTCTCCATTGTTCAATGGCTTTGTTGTTCGTGCATCAACCAAGGTTCTGAAAAGCGGTTGCGGTCGCCGTAATGGTGGCGGTGGCGGTGGCGGTGGCGGTTGCGGGGTGTAAAGGCCGTAGTGTAACGGTTGCAGTAACCGGAACCGTGAATTTTTTTATTTTTCGCACAATTTGAAAAAAACTTACCGATACGCATATTTTTTCTCCATGATCATATTTATTAGGTTAAAAATAAATATTGATCAATTTTTATAAATTTTTAAGTATGATCCAATATATTTCATATTTTTAAATCACTATATACTGAGTTTTTTACATTTTATTTTAATAATTAATAACTTTATATTATACAAAAAATCAATCACTAACTATTATATATATAAGATAAACAATGATAAAAGCAAGAGAATAAATAAGAGCCTAAGTATATATATATATACATATTTTAACCAAGCCAAATAGATAATGACCACACTTATTGTTATTTTTATTTTCAAATAATATATAAATAGACACACACAAACAAAATGGTTGAGTGATAGCAGCTGAATAGAATAGCATAGGCCTTACAGTTTCAACAAATCAATAACATTCATCTTCCCTCTTTTCTCTCTCTATCTCTTACTCCTCCATTTTCTCTCTTTATCTTCCCTCTTCTTTCTATCCCTCTTCCCCCATTTTCAGTTTTTTTTGTGTGTTTTTTCGAAAGAAACAGTTTGAAACCGTTACGTAACGGTGCATAACAAGCCGTTACGGCTGTTATGGCGCCGTTACGACTGCTACGGTCGACACATCTGTGAATCTCAATCACACTGCAAAAGCGGCCGTAACGGGTGGCGGTAACCGCCAAAACCGTTACGTAACGGCGTTACGTAATGGTTGTGGCCGCTTTTTAAAACCTTGGCATTAACTGTTTTCTATTGCTGGCATGGATTGGGTGGTTCCCCCTCTCTCGAGAGATTGATTTTAGATGGTTTGCTCCTCTAAGGCTCAACATGATGCAGAATATAACTAGTTCAAGAATGAGCAAATTCAAAGAAGCAGCCATATTTGAAAATTTGCACGATTTCGAAGAGAAACCGATAGGAATCATACAAAATCATATTTATAGTATTATTAGAGTCTTATTTTAGGATAATTTTTATGCTTTCTAGTATTTTTTTGTTAAGGGTATTTTGGTAACTTTCATATTTGCGGAAATGGGTTGTAGAGGTCACCCATGGATTGTCTTGTAGGTCATTTTTATTGAATCATGCTACAGAGCCCGAAAGGCCCGGCTCGAATTTGGCTCGAATTTGAGAAGGAAGAAGGAGGAAGAAGAAGAAGAAGGAGAAGCAGAACTGGAGGGGCCTTCAAAATCGGGCTGGAGGCGGAGGTGGAGGTGGGCGGAGGCAGAGGCGGAGGCGGGGCTGCGATGCGACGATCGGCCGACGAGCTGCGACGAGCAACGAGTTGCGACGATTGGCCAACGAGCGACGAGCTGCAACGACTCTCTCTCGCCTCTCGCCTCTGTTTCTCTCTCTCGCCCCTGTTTCTCTTCTCCTGTGTTCAAAACGAAGAAGAAGAAGAAGAAGAAGAAGAAGAAGAAGAAGAAAAGAAAGAAAAGGAAGAAAAAGAAAAAAAAAAAAAAAATGAAACCCAAAACGACGCCGTTTTGGATTTCGAGCCCCTGATTTCGGGCCCTCAAACATTTCATTTAGGAAGTCTAAATAGTTTTGGTAGTTTCTTTTTTTGGTTCTAATTCATTTAGGAAGTCTCCTAGTTCTATGTAAAGAGCCATATAATGATTATGATTTAATAGAGTTGATATTTTAGGGAATTTCTAGAGCTTTAAAGTTTTCTTATGAATTGTGTGATGCAATCAAACCCTAGGTGTGATAGCTAAGGGATTTTAGGACTGATTCCTCGAACTATCTCCTTCTCTTTTTTCTTCTAGGCACACATGCTCTAGTTACTATTTTCGGGTTACTATTCATGGCCCTCTAAAAGTGCACTTTTCAACCTCAAAACCCTATCCAATCACTCCTAAATCAACCCTAATCATTTCTCTTACCTATTAGCCTTTAATTTAATCTTGAAAACCCTAAAGTACTCATTATTTAGCTGCCAAATAACCTCTGTTTTCAAAATCCGGCATTGTCCTGCATCACTATAACTCTATGAATTTGTGTTCTTTGTGCATTTTTTTGGATGTTTTTGTCGGAAATAAAAGCGCATACCTCTGTTGATAAATTTGATGAATTAGGAGGTTTATGGGCTAGGGTTTATTACCTTTCTTCATTTTGGGTGTCAGTTTTGCCTCCTGTTAAGGAGTTTCCATTGTTTTCGATTTGTAGAGCTTTGAGAGTTGTGTGCAATTTATAATGTTGTTTTTTCTTTTTTTATTTGCATCTTTTTGGCGAACCACTGGTTCTCCTACTATTGTACTGTTATCCTTAATTGTTCTTAGATCTTTTGTTATCTCTCTCTCTCAAAAAAGAAAAGAAAAGAAGAGATAGCTCTTTATTTGTGAACATTCTTTCATTGAGTGTTTTGAAAAGCATGCCTAAGTGAGGGCTTAAGGTAGAAGCATGGCAAGGCAAAGCATTAGCGCCGCAAGAGGCCTGAAACAAGGCAACTTAAGTGAAGTGGGGTGCTCGATTCAAGCTCAAACAGGAGGTGCTTCAGGCAATGGCTTATTATTATTTTATAATTTAATGGGCACTAAACTAGGTGTACCTTTTTTAGTTTTTGTATGATTTGATCTGAATCATCTATTTATTAAGTTCTAATAATAATATGATGTTGCATGCACACTAGATCGTGGCTTATGACGAGGGGCTGCATCTTTTTTTATTCATTTATTTGTTTTTGCTTTTGATGAATTTAATAACTTTTTTTCTTCACCTTGGGTAAGCAGCTGATATCTTGGCCACTACTGGGTATGAAATTTTGCTGACTATCGAAGACACAATTATTTGCTCCGCAGTCAATCGATTTTTTTGCATTTTTTTTTTTTGTTTCTAGATATTAAAATTTCAGCGTTTGTTGGATATCTCGTGTTAATTAATTCTTATGTTTGTTGGATGTCTTGTGCTTCTTAGATTAGATTTAAATTCTTCATCAAAATATGCCGCGTAGTCTTTCTTCAGTAACTAGCACATTGCATAATCGCATCCACCTTAATTTACCCACCCATTATTATTTTTCAGGATATTATGTATGCATACTCTGTTTAATTATTTATGCATGATGTGTTTTAAGTGCATGCCATAATTAATGTAGTAGTTTAATCTCTGTTGTGAAATATTCAATGTATTTTTTGGTCAATTTGCAGTCAACGATGGACATCATGAATCACTTTTTTAATTCAGAATCATGTGACATACATCTAAATCATGGAGATTTATTGGATGCAATTTGGAATTGGATAGGAATAAAGGTGGAGCATAGGCAGAAAGTAGCGGAGGTATATCTACTTCATAGCTATTAAATGACCTTTTGAGGTGTTTATTATTTAGTTCCTGATGTATGACCTGAAAATTGCATTTGGTTTTACATGAAGCTTCTTTTTCTGTTGGGATCTTTGCGTCCTCAGTCTTCTGAAAGAAAGTCCAAATGGGTGCTAATAAGACGGCAACTTCAACAGGTTTGGAAAAAAAAAAAAAAAAAATTAGAAAACTAGTTTAAATTTATTTTTAGCCTTATCAATCTTGCTGAGCTGTAACAGTATGATTTGCACACCCTGGTTTTTTTCTTGGTTTTTATTTATTTTTGCATGTGTATCACTCACAACATCATTTGGAGTTGGGCTTCTTTTCATTTAGTTAATTGTGCATGGATATTAATTTGAATTGATTACTCTTGAAATAATGTGACCATCTAAAGCATTCACCCAGAATTAGTGATGTTCATGAATTGGGTTGGTTCAGTTTTAAGGTGAATGAAAAGCGAAGCTAGAAAATTTCCAGTACGGTTCCAATAGGCAGTTTGGTTCCAAGCTAAAAAATTCATCACCATATCAGAGTGCCAGTTTTTTTTTTTTTTTTTTTTTTTTTTTGAACGGCATAGATTGATTTAATCTATAGAATTATTCCAAGAAAAATCTACAAGTATACTTCAAATTTCATAATATAATCCAAACTAACTTTAATTATATGTGTAAAGATGCCACAAAATTTTCATATATACCAATTATTGTAAAAATGCAAATCTCAATAATATAAGAGATGAAAAAATTAGATAAATAGTGAATTTTTTATTTTATTATGTATATGAACACATCTTTATGCATTGGGAAAGTTCCTTCTATTAGAAAGTTGAAATGAGATTGGAGTTCGAGGAAGCCAATGAGAAAGTGTCAAGAACCTCGTAGAACACCCTTAAACATATTAAAGTTAATAAAAGAATATAGAATGTTTCGGTTTGGTTCGTCCATTTCTTTTAAACCTAATCTGTGAACTGAATTGTAAACAACGGTTATTAATTACTTGAACCAAACCCAACCTTCTCCACAGAAACCTAATGAAACAGTACAATTGGACTGGTCCAGACCAGTTTACCGGTTTCATCGGTTTTTTTACAATTTGATTTAAGATTATTATCGTAACTTTTTTTAATGGTTAACATGTGTGGAATTTTTGGCATGGGCATTATGATCATATAAAATGGTTACATATCTTTATATCATTGTGCTTGAAGTACTCAGTTGTATAACATATGTATAATGAACTGTTTGGTTCATTGGTGTTCACATGGGTGGGTTGATCATGGCCACACATGATATGTTCTGGAATCTGTTGTTTACTGACATGTCTGATCCTTCTTTCACCATGAGTGATGTTCATTTTCTTTTCCTAGTGAATTGTCTGGTTTTCTTGTGGATGCTTATTTTTCTTTTTCTCATTCCCTGGTATTCAAAATATTCATTTTATTTAAGTTGTAACATCTGTAGCTTATTTTCCCGGAAACATTGGTTAACCATAGTACCTTGATTTTTCTCATGTCCTATACCATCTTTCCTTTTCTCAATTGAAGAATCTTATGGCTCCTTGGCCTTGTTACACTTATATTCAGATTTAAAGCATTTTGTATTGAAATCATTCTGGACTGGTGAGAGAACTGGAAAAGGGACTGGGTAGATGGGTTACTAGTTCAACCGTCGGGTCGAAGCGGTCGAACTGTGACATCATAATTAATAATATGTAATTATAAATATAAATAAATATAAGTAACGAAATAAAAATAAAATTGGTTGCTTAGTATTTACTAATAACATTTATTAAAGTCATAATTGATTAAAAAAAAAAAAAAGTCACTAGTTTTAAAGAAATTAAAAAATTTTAACATTCCCTCCAAACAAATTGATTGAAAGCTAGATTTAATTTTGAGGGGAAATGAAATTTTCAACTCTCCCTCCAATCAAATATGATTCAAACAATTTGATTGAATCTCACATAGAATTTTTAGGTTCTCTTTGAACAATTTTTTCCTATAAATAGGAATAGACTTTCATAATTTCTTCAAACTTCCAATAAGGATTTTCCCATGAGGATTTTCCCATGAGAGGAGACTCTTGAAGTAAAAGTTTTTAGTCAAAATTTTGATATATATATATATATATATGTATATAAAAGAAAGAAAAGAAAAGAAAAGAAAAATCAAAAATTTTCAACTAGCGGGTTGATAAAGAACCGCGACCGGTTCATCGGTTGGACCACCGGTTTTTCCAGTTGTTGCAAACAAGGCCGATTTTTGTGGCTCATCCGAGTGTTCTTAGCAGTCGCACAGTCCATTGGCAAGCATGAGTTTGTTCGATCTTTGGACAAATTGAGATTGAGATAGAGATGAGGCACTGTCATGCCAACGCATGTGCGATTGGGAGATGTTGGAAATCGGGTCAGGCTTCAAACTTGGATTTGGATGCCCATGGTGGCATGACCAATGATCCATTTAGAAGTCCTATTAATTTGAATCTCAAACCACCGTATTCGGGGGATAAGTGTGAATAACCCACCATCTCATCTTATGAGGAGATAAGAGTTGTGGGTGGTTATATCTCTTGTCTCTATATTACAGATATGTATTAAGTATTATATAGTGTGGGTTTCAACCGAAAAGATTTCTGCAAAAACTCTCTAACTCTGCATTGAAGAACAACCATGTCTTTGTACTGTGAATAGTATGGGTAGTTTTCTAGTAGTTTTACCCTACTGTTGGGAATTATTTGAGTTCATCATGGAGGCATGTGATTCACCCATATAATCTATGGATTCGGTTTGAGCACCGAAAGTATGCTTGAATCCGTTTTTCCGTTGCATATTATTTTTGCTTCATGTTGTTTTAAAATCACATGATCTTGACCAACACAAGAACGTCACTTGCATCTGGCACGTGATGTGATGTTTTGAGGGTGGTTGGTAACCACACCATGCTGTTTAAATTATGTTCATGATCGTTGCACTAGCATGGGATAAGATTCAAGAAAATGATTTTGCTCACAGAGATGTGTCTCTAGAGAACAGGAAAGGACATCTCTTTTATGCTGCAAATTAATAAAAAACAAAATTCAATATTAAAAAAAAAAAGCATTAAGCTTCTAGTCGTGCTGATATTTTGTGTCTAAGTTACCGTAGTACAAAACATTGTGTGCTGTTAAGTATTTATCACTGTGGATGTGCTGGCATGTAAATCAGTTATCAGTTTGCCACTATTATGTTCTAGTTGGACGTCTTTACTTCCTCTAACTTTGCTATCTTTCAGGAAATCAATCTTGCGGAAGCAGCTGTAAATAGGTTGCAGACGGTAGGATTGAGATTCTGTGGAGTTGCAGATGAGGCCCTTCCTAGATTGCGAGGTGCCCTTCTTGCTGGTATGCTATCTTTAACGTTTTATGTTGGATAAGACATTTAAGTGATGCATATGAAGATGTTATATCTGGTAGTTCCCTATCCCTGCAGACAAACTTGCACACAAGGCACTTGATGAATTGTCAGAGCTCTTCAGCTATTTAAGAGTTTGGAGGATTGAGAAACATGTGTTCATAGATGCCCTTATGCCACCAACTGAGAGTTACCACAGAGATTTGTTTTTTCAGGTATTACAGCTTCTCTGTTTCTTATATAATCTTAGATACATAATGTACTTCTAAATATTATCACTCTGAAAAGCAATTAATCATCATTGCGGATACGTCAGTGAGAATCCATGTTCCAGCTGAACAATTTATTCCATAATATTGTTAAATAATCATAAGATATACCGATCTTGTGAATGGTTCTTAATGTCAGTACTTACCCATAAAAAGAGGTTCATAATGTTGGGAGTCTCAAGACTCTTGTGCAGCGCAGGGGCATACCATGGTATCAAGTAGCATTGAATATCCTGACATCAATATTATTCTGTACAACAGTGAACAGATGGCACTGATGAGCAATTGTGAATAAAAGAAATAATTTACTTTGGCATTATGTTTTCGAACAATTGACATTGTTTTTCATGTATATCAATAATAAAGGTTCAAGCTTTAAAAAAAAAAAATAATAATAATAAATAGTAATAAAGGTTCATGGAAATTTTAAACTTTAAATCAAAGACCTTATACTCTCCATCTAGTAACTTCTTGTATTTGGGGAAAGTCATCAAATTAATTCAACAAGCTTTAATTCCAAATTACGTGGGTTGGCTACCTGAGCCCATCTTCTTTAATATCCTCTTAACAAATCTCCTTAGTTGAGTCTAAGCCACCTTTTGCTTATTCACAGTGTCAATCAAAGTCATTTCTGATGTCCATCTTTTCCTTTTAGCACCTTTAACTTGCATGAAATCACTCCTTTGTGCTGATGTCTTGAACTGTTACGTTCCATATGGCCAAGTCACCTCAATTGTTTTTCCCTCATATTAACTTCTGCTACTGTCACTAGTGGCTTCCTTTTAATACATCTTGGTATAAAAGATAGTTCTAGTCCCTAAAGCTTGTATTCTTTTTCATTTTAGTTTTTTTAAGTTTCAATTTTGTCATTTTAGTCCTCAAAGTTGTCAATTTGGTCCTAACTCTAACGCCTATCTACATTGATAACGGGAACCGTATGGGTAAAAGACAGTTTTAGCCCCTAAAGTATGCATTCATTGTCATTTTAGTCCCTTAATTGTCATTTTGGCCCTCAAAGTTATCAATTTAAGTCAATTTAGTCGCAGCTCCAATCATATTATGCCACATGTATATTTACCTTGAATATATACCCTTTTGTACTTTATCACCATACACTAACATCTTTCTCATTTCTTTTTTTTTTTCTCTTCTTCCTGGGTAGTAACTCAAACCTCAAATCACGACCATCATAGGGTGTAAGAGATTAAAGGGTCGTTTGAGATGAGGCTAATATAGTTAAATGTCAAAAATTTATTAAAAAAGTCAAAAATTCAAATTTCTCAACACTATAGTTTTTTTCACCTCACATTTTAGCCAAAAAGCTAAAAAGATCACTTCCCAAACCAACCCTAAATAAAGTTGAGGGAGTGGCTGATAGGTAAAATTTGAATAATCTAGAAGGGTATTATAGTCTTTTAACATTACATTTAATGGAATTAGCTAACAGGGGGTGTTAGTGTAATTTTAAGGATTAAAGGGGGTGACAATGATATTTCAAAAAAATAGATTGGTGTGTATGTCCAAACCCGACTCGAGCTAGGCCCGCATTGCATATAAATTTGATTTTTTATGTTGTGCAATTAAGTTAATTAATTTGTTAAAATTAATTTGTATTTACATTTTTTTATATAAAATCATTAATAATGTCAAAACAAATAATTTATATAATGTGAGAGAGATAAGAATTGAAGAACTGATGTGCGAGTGTGACTACAGTCTATAGTAGTCTTTATAATTTTGGAGTCAAAAACAAAAAATGTAAGATTTTGTTTTATGTTACTTGTATATAATATATATATTCAATATCATCTAACAATCTAAATTACTTTAACATCAACTAATGGCTAATAATTTATATTCTCTCCGTCCCAAAATAATGGTCCCTTTTGGGGAATCTAAATTTTTTTGGTAGTATAATTATTGCACTTTAAAAAAAATTAATTTTTCAAAATTACCCTTTGATAGTACATTTTTTGGGGAATATCAATTTCATAATTGTACTTTTTATGTTAATGAATTTAAAAGAAGGGCAAAATAGAAAATTTATATTATTTTTGTACTTGATTTTTGAAAAGGGACTAATATTTTTGGACAATGAAAAATGGAATAAGGGACTAATATTTTGAGACGGAGGGAGTAGATATATTTAATATTTTGATATATTTATATATATAATTTGAGTTTCGGGTTGTTCAATATCTTTGCCCAAAGCTGCTTAAATTTAATTCAGACTTCTGAATTTTTGTCCAAGCCCTCATTAAATTCAAAAATATTTTGTCCATGCCCTAAAAAAAGTCAGGTTGCTCGGGTTGACCCCGCCCGTGTAGCACTCGTAATGTAGACGAACGTTAGAGATAAGACGAAATTAACTCAAATTGACAATTTTGAGGACCAAAATGACAAGGAACGCATACTTTAAGGATTAAAACTGTCATTCATCTACGTTTCTGTTATCAATTTAGATGGACGTCAGAGATAGGACCAAATTGACTCAAATTTGACAATTTTGATGACTAAAATGACAAAATTGAAACTTAAGGGAATAAAATGACAAATAACACATACTTTAGGGACTAAAACTGTCCTTTTTCCTACATCTTATTCTTTTTTTTCTTGTAGAACATTCATCCATCTCTACATTCTCATTGAATATACAATCTGTTTTTGGGCATTTTGTTTCTAAACTGTAAATATTTTGTACTGTACAACACAATGAGCCTTATTACTGTTATATACCCCTTAAGTTTAGCTGGAATTTTACAATTAAACAACAGTCATTAACACACTTCTATTTCATCCATTCTGCTTGAAGTTTGTTGGGAGCACCCTCAGCTTCCTCTTCGTAATGATAATTGATCCATTCTGCGTAAAGTTTGATGGTCTTGTTCTAAAAACTATCACAATCAGACTCTTTTTTATCCAAAGAAGAGGTTTTTCAGTATGTTATGAGGTAATGATGCAGATAAAGGTGTTGTATTCTCTATATGGACGTAGCAAGATGCACAGAAAATTCAAGAGTATACTGATATCTATGTCGGTTTTTATTACATGTTCCATGATGCTTTTTTATTTTGTTTTTTTGTGTTTCTTTGGCATACTAATGATGGGCCCAATCAAGAACATGAGAGAGAATTTAGAGAGAGAAATATCTCAATCAATCAATGTTCAATATCTAAAAGTTAGTTACAAAGTGGTAATGCCTCGTCTAGATATAGGCTACAATTTCTCTCCACTAACTATCACATGCTATGCAAATGATAGCCTACATTATACTCTCCCACTCGAAAGAACTTGTCCTCAAGTGAAGATAAACAAGATACAACTAATGCACCACAACTGAAATCAAAACTAGAAACCATTTATTTGAGATGAAACTAACTTAGAGAATGATTAGACAATCACCCCCTTTTATATTGATAATAGGTAGGTAGCTTACAATGGAAACCTTGGAGGCACAAATAAGGAAATAACTGCTAATAGAATAAGAAAGTCCCAAGGCACTAATTAGGGAATCAAAATATAATCTAAATGAGGAAACAAATAATAGGATGATCCTAACATATATCTAACAGAAACCACAATACAAACAAATTCTACGAAGGAGACTAATCTACAATGATAGAACCGGTGTTGATACAAGAATCATCCGGCAAATAAGGCAAAAGGTGTTGCACATTAAAGGTGTTGGAGATTCCCAAATGAGGAGGCAATTTGACTTGATAAGCATTGTCATTGACTTTGTGCAACATGTCACAAGGACCCACCTTCCTATCACTTAACATGGTGTAAACACCATGAGGATACCTTTCTTTGCTCAACACAACCCACACAAGATCCCTCACCTCAAACAACACTTTCCGTTTATACACATCAACGGCCGATTTGTATTTGATATTGGACTTTCCAATTTGGGCCCTAACTTGGGCATGAACATTCTTCATGAATGTAGCCATGTCCTCCGCTTTAATGTTTCCCTTCCTTAAGATAGGCAAAGGAACCCAGCCCATAACACTTGAGGGTTTCATTCCATAAACTACTTCAAAGGGAGAATTGTTTATGGTGCGGTTGATCAATGAATTGTAAGCAAACTCCGTCAAAGGAATAATACCATCCCAACTCTTAGAATGATCTCCCGCAAGACACCTCAACAAGTTGCCAAAACTTTGATACACTACCTCCGTTTGGCAATCAATTTGAGTATGAAATGTAGTGCTAAAGTTCAAGTCGGTGCCAATTTTCTTCCACAAAGTTCTCCAAAAGTAAGCAAGGATAGTATCTTTATCGGTCACAATAGAGGTAGGCACCCCATGCAACTTATAGACTTCCTTGAAAAAGAAGTTAGCAATATTTGTAGCATCCATGATCTTGCGAGGTAATCACTCCTCCTTTGTGTAGGAGGTAAACCCAACACTAAGTCCATGCTAATACTTTGCCAAGGACCATCCAGCACTGGTAAAGGCATATATAATCCCAAATTATTTGTAGTCCCTTTGCTTCTTTGACAAATTTGACGCTGCATCACATGGTTGCCCACATCCTTGGTCCTGCACGATCAACCAATTTGTGATGCTCAATCAACAAATGCGTCCTCAAGGAGCAACTAGGCACACACAACTTAAAGCCATGGAAGAGAAAGCAATCCCTAATCATGAAGCTTGGTTAAGTAGCCCTATCCCCCTTTTGCAAAGCATCAAAAATCTTGGAGAAGGGTCACATGCATAGAATGTACAAAACTCATCGAAACCCACAACTTCATTCTTCATTTCAATCAAAAGAGTCGTTCGTCTACTCAAACCGTCGGCCACTTTATTAAGAACCCCCGATTTATGTTGTAAAGAGAATGTAAATTGTTACAAGTAAACCACCGATTTGGCATGTCTCTTGTTGAGATGGGATTGGCTATATTGTTGTACTTGAGGGCCTCATGGTCCGTGTTGTGCACGAACTCCTTATAAGCAAGGTTGTAACTCCAATGTTTGATGGCTTGGATGATAGCATAAAACTCCAAGTCATAAGTAGAATACTTGAGCTTAGCCGCGTTCAACTTTTCACTGAAGAAGGCAATGGGCCGCCCTTCTTGGCTAAGGACACCATCAATGCTCAATCCCGAAGCATCACAATCAAGTTCAAAGGTTTTGTCAAAGTCCAGTAGTGCGAAAATTGGAGCTTCGGTGAGCACCTTCTTCAAAAGTGGGAAGCTATCGGCGGCCTCTTTGTTCCATTCAAAAGTCTTAAGCTTGAGAATTTTAGTTAAAGGAACAACGAGGCTACTAAAGTCTTGATAAACCACCTATAGGAGGTAGCCAACCCATGAAAACTCCGCACTTCATGGATACTAGAAGGAGTAGGCTAATCCACAATCGCCTTGACCTTCTCCATGTCCATAAGCATTCCACGAGAAGAC
This sequence comes from Camellia sinensis, assembly GCF_055761805.1. Lineage (NCBI taxonomy): Eukaryota > Viridiplantae > Streptophyta > Magnoliopsida > Ericales > Theaceae > Camellia > Camellia sinensis. Next base: position 73,467,005 of record NC_138967.1, read on the forward strand.
ACAACATAACCCAAGAAGATGACTTGATCGACGGCAGCGGTACACTTCTTAGTGTTGCCATAGAAATTTTCTTGCCGCAAAAGCTCAAAGACTTGCTGAAGGTGGCACAAATGCTCTTCCAAGCTTTGACTATAGATTAAGATGTCATCAAAGTAAACCACAACACAAACACCCAAAAGTGGTTGCAACATTTGTGTCATCACCCTCATAAAAGTGCTTGGAGCATTGGAGAGCCCAAATGGCATCACAAGTCACTCAAATAGTCCATGAGGTGTTTTAACTCATCACCTGACTTAATGAGTATTTGATGATAACCGCTTCTAGGATCAATCTTGGAAAACACCTTTGACTCGGCAAGGCAATCCAATATATCATCCAATCTTGAAATTGGAAAGCGATACTTGATGGTAATTTTGTTGATTGCACGGCTATCCACACATGCGCCATGAATCCATCCATCTTAGGTGTCAAAAGAGCCGAAACACAAGGACTAAGGCTCGGCCGGATGTACCCTCTATCCAAAAGGTCTTCTACTTACCGTTGCAACTCCTCTTTCTCCTTAAGAGACATGCACTATGCTGGTTTATTTGGAAGTGCTGACCCGGGTACCAAATCAATATGATGTTGGATGTCACACATGGGAGGCAAATCGGGAGGAAGCTCTTGGGGAAAGACTGTTAGAATATGAAATAATACTTAATTCTTATTTGATTTTGTTTTTCCCTTGATTGATGTAATGGGCTGACCCATAATTTATGCCTTATGGCACTCCTATAATTACTCGTGATTATCAATATAAAAGGGGATGAGGTCTAATTCATTCCCCATCTTTTTCTCTTCTCTAAACTAATATGGTATTAGAGCAGACGGTTCCATAGAATGATACAAAGTAAGACTGGTTGCTAAGGGTTTTACTCAGACTTATGGGGTAGATTACCAGGAGACATTTGCACCGGTTGCTAAGATGAACTCTGTGAGAATACTACTCTCTCTTGCAACAAATTTGGATTGGCCACTTCATCAGTTTGATGTGAAGAATTCCTTCCTTCATGGAGACCTAGAAGAAGAGGTCTATATGGATATTCCCCTTGATTTTGAGGATGCTAAGTCCAAAGGTAAAGTGTGCAGGCTCTGGAAGTCACTTTATGGGCTAAAGCAATTCCCTAGGGCTTGGTTTGAAAGGCTTGCTCAATCTGTGCTGAGATATGGGTTGAAGCAAAGTCAAGCTGATCACACCTTATTTGTAAAATACTCCTCACTTAGTAAGACTACAGCTCTTATTGTCTATTTTGATGATATTGTTCTAACAGGAGATGATGTTGAGGAGATTCCTTGGTTGAAGGAATACTTAGCCAAGGAATTTGAAATCAAAGACTTAGGTAATTTGAAGTATTTTTTGGGCATTGAAGTAGCTAAGTCTAGATTCGAAGAGCAGATTCAAAAGTCAATTGAAACCCATAATTTCTTGGACAAGACTTAAAGAATCGCAAATCTAGTTCGTAATCGCAAGTCCCAGAACTGGAAACCACAATTAGTTGTTCACAAATGATGGCTTCAACTTAGACACCCAAGTCGTGTTAGAATAATATCTTTGTTATTGTGTTTTCTTATTCTGTTTAGTTGTCATTAGTTGTAGTTTCCTTATTTGTGCCTTGAGGCTTCTATTGTACTTTTCATATTATTAATATGTAAGGGAGTGATGGTCTCATTGCTCCCTACGTTTGATTCTCACCAAAATTGACATGGTATCAGAGTTGACTCTTACCCAACCACCATGGACCACCATGGACCACCATGTTTCTCCTCAGCATCATCAACCCGACGGCACCCAGGTACAGCCGAAGGCTACCCAAGCCCAGGCAACAACCATTGAGATGGTTTCGGCTTGTTTGACAGCCCTAGAGGCTATTTCAAATCTCCTCCGGCCTCGCCTAGGGCTTACAAACAACATGAGGCAGTTTCGGCTCACTCTTGATGATCAACTAGGGCTTGGCAACCTCAGACCAGTTTGTGACAACCTCTTCTCTCAGTCTTTAGCCTTTCGATCAAGCCTATGTATGTGCTGATTGGCCCATCTGGTTCATCATTCTCCGTGTTGCAAGTTTTTTTCCATACATTACTAAGTATATTCTGGTCTTTGTTATGATTGACGATACATTTTTCTAGTTTTTTGCTTTTTTCTCTTGGGTCTACATATGACCCTATTTTTCAGCCTTGGCTGATAGGATTGCTCCTTAATGGTTTGTGGTTGATTATATGTGCCTTGATTTTGGTTGTTCTTCCCTCGTCTAGTAGTAGTGATTGTTGCAGGTTGTTATTTAGATAGTAGCACATTAAGATGGCAAACATCACTAATGAATCCACCACTAGTTTCCAGCCACCTAAAGGGGAGAGTCCCATTATGACTACTACTTTAGAAAACCTCAATCCTAGCCTAAAAATCACTACTTCTTTATTTAATGGTCAGAACTATCTTGCATGGTTGAAGTGTCTGATGTCTTTTTTGAAAAGTCGAGGGAAGATGGGTTATACTGATGGGAGAATCCAAGCACCTAGCACCACTGACCATAGTTATGACCAATGGGAGATTTCAAATTCCCTGATTTTGGAGTGGCTTATTCATTCCATAGTCCTTGATATTGGTGAGGGATACGTGTCCATGGATACTGCTCAAGATATGTAGGAAGCAGTGGCCACTACAAATTCCCGCTAAGGGAATTTCTCTCAGACATTTGAGTTATGCCGCTCCATTGAGCATTCAGTGTAGGGAGAGATGACGGTACTTCAGTATTTCACTTTTCTCACTAATGGCTGGAAGTGTCTTGATCATCTCCAGGATTATAAACTCGTTTGCACCACTGATTCTGTTGGCCACCGAAAATTCATTGAATAGGAAAGGGTTTCTAAGTTTTTTAAGGGTCTCAACTTAGAGTTCGATCCGGTTCAGAGTCGTCGATGTTCACCCCACTCTTCAGGAGGCCTTTGCTTATGTGCAGAATGAATAAAGTTGTCGTTCTGCTATGCTTCCACCTGCTTCTAGAGAATGCTTTGCCTTAGTTTTTGATCCTCTAAAAGATGGAAACAATCTATCTCGTAGTTCTTTCAATCCTTCTAAGAAGGATAACCTATTCTGTGATTATTGCCGCCAGCCAAGATATACTCGTGAGACATGTTGAAAGCTCCATGGGGTTCCTTCTGGTGGTCGTGGTGATCACTCTAGTAGTCATGGGGGCTGCTTATGACGGTCTCGAGGGCATGGGTTTCATCTATGTAACCATCATACTAGTATAATTGATTCACAGGATTCCTCTTCTGTTGTTTAGCCTAGTGGTGATGTCTCTAGTATGTCATTTTCTGAGTTTGAGGAGGCTTTGCAGCATTTGCTAGATCGTTGTTCTTCTACTACTTCTATCGGTACTTCCTCCTCTTCATTTGCTCACTCAGGTGACTTAGCCTCTTCTACAAGTGTTTTTCTGTCTCACAAGTCTTTATCTTGGATTATTGATTCTGGTGCGTCTAATCACATGTTTGGGTCTTCTGATCTTTTCTTGGATTATAAGCCTTCTTCAGGTCAAGACAAAGTTAAGATTGCTAATGGTACTATTTTTTTTGTTTCTGGGAAAGGTTTAATCCATGCCACTCCTTTTCTACCATTATCTTTTGTTTTACATGTTCCAAATTTCTCTGTTAATCTTTTATCATTGAGTCAGTCTACTCGTGACTTGAATTGTAGTGTGACCTTTTTCCCTGATCATTGTCTTTTTCAAGACCTTATCACGAAGAGGACGATTGGCAGTGGTACTGTGAAACATGGTCTCTATATCCTAGATCAGGCAGACAAAGTGGCACATCATTCCATCAACTTGTGGTTGTGGCATTGGCGTCTTGAACATCCATCTTTTTATTACTTAAGCATTTGTTTCCTTCTGTTTTTACAAACAATAATGTCTTTAAGTTTAATTGTGAGTCTTGTTAACTTGGTAAACAACACAGAACTTCTTTTGCTCCAAGTTTTAATAAAAGTTTGGTACCTTTTTCGTTAGTTTATTCTGATGTTTGGGGCCCATCTCGTGTTATGCCTTTGAAAGGTCATGGATGGTTTGTCACTTTATAAATGATTTTTCTCGTACTACTTGGGTGTATCTTATGAAAAACAAAAGTGAAGTTTTTTTTTGTGTTTCACAATTTCCACCTTATGATCTGTACTCAGTTTGGTGCAGTGTTAAAAATATTCACAGTGCTTGGTTCCCATTTTTTAAAAACAGTTTTCAGAAAATTTTACACTCTTATTTTCCGTGTTTTTTTGTTTTTACTGAATTTTTTAAATATTTTATGCAATTTTTTTACTTTTTAGACACACCTAACATAAATACACCTAAAAAGTAAAAAAATTGTAAAAAAAATCTTTTAAAAATTCACTAAATACCAAAAATACAAAAAAAAATACAAGAATTTAGTACATTTTTTGTATTTTTATGTATTTCTTAATTTTTTAAAATATTTTTTCACATTTTTTACTTTTTAGACACATCTAAGTAAGGTGCATCTAAAAAAATAAAAAAAAAATGTTTAAAATTTTAAAAATATTCACTAAAAACAAAAAAACACGAAAATAAAAAAACTCAGTTTTTAAAAAACTTAATCTAGAAAACTCAAACCAAACACAGTGATTGTGATTTGATAATGGGGGTGAGTACATTGATTCTGGTTAAGCGAGCTATTTCTCCACCCACGGTATTATTCATCAGACTTCTTGCACCAACGCCCCTCAGCAAAATGGGGTTACGGAGCGCAAGAATAACCATCTTCTTGATATGGCTCATTGCATGATCTTTTCTGTGCAGGTGCCTCAGTCGTATTGGGGAGAAGTAGTTTTCACTGCTGCTTATCTCATCAATCGCTTTCCTACCCAAGTGTTGCACAAACAAGCTCCCCTTTAGGTGTTCTGAGGATCCAAGCCTGTGTTTTCCATTCCTCGTAAAATTTTTGGGTGTTTGCTTTGTCCATAATCATTCTCCTACTCATGGTAAATTGGATCCTCGTTGTATTAAATGTGTCGTTCTAGGTTACTGCTTACTCAAAAGGCTATAAATGTTATCATCCTCCATTTCATAAGTAGTTTGTGTCTATAGATATTACCTTCTTTGAGTCCCAATCCTATTTCTTGTACTCACCAATGTCCCAGTCATCCCTTCAGAGAGAGCCTTGGTGTGAAGAGATTCCTGGATCTTTATCAGTTCTTGGATCATTACCTGTGGTTGAGGACGTAGAATGTGAACCAGCTATTGTTGAAAATACAGAATCCAATTCTAATCCTAGATACTCTTGGATATTCCTGGATACAAGAAACCACTTCTAGTCCTCCACTGTTATCTCCTCTTGATGAGTGTCCATGTAACTTTGAAACCCTTGTTCTTTCTGAGTATTCTGATCTTGATATTCCTATTGCTAAACGGAAGGGTGTGAGGTCTTATACTAACATCCTGTCTTTGACTTTGTCTTCTACTCTAATTAGCAACTTTTATAGTCTCTTTGCATCCGAAGTTTCTTCTGTTAGTATACCCAATAATTTTCAAGAAGCCCTTGTTACTCCTGAGTGGAAACATGTCATGATAGAAGAGATGAGAGCACTTTGTAAGAATGGCACTTGGGCATTGGTTGAGTTATCTAAGGGCAAACGACATGTGGGATGTAATTGGGTGTATACTGTGAAGCACAAAGTGAATGGTTCAATTAAGCATTACAAGGCTTTACTTGTGGCAAAGGGATTTACTTAAGACTTATGCAATAGACTATCAAGAGACATTTGTGCCAGTTGCTAAGATGAATTTAGTCAGGGTACTTTTCTCTTTTGCTGCTAATCTGGATTGGCTACTTTACCAATTTGATGTGAAGAATGTTTTCCTACATGGTGATCTAGAAGAAGAGGTGTATATGGACATTCCTCCTGGCTTTGAAGACCTTAAAACAAAAGGTAAGGTGTGCAGCCTTCTGGAATCATTGTATGATCTCAAACAATCCCCAAGGGCTTGGTTTGAGAGGCTTACTCAAACAATGCTTAGATATAGATGCAAACAAAGCCAAGCTGATCACACTTTGTTTGTTAAACATTCCTTACATGGTAAGACTACAACTCTCATTGTATATGTAGATGACATAGTACTTACAGGAGATGATGTTGAAGAAATTCCTCAGTTGAAGGAGTATTTGGCAAGCGAGTTTGAAATCAAAGGCTTGGGGAGCTTAAAGTATTCCCTAGGGATTGAGGTTGCCTGGTCTAAGGATGGGATCTTCATCTGTCAAAGGAAATATGTGCTTGATTTGTTAAAGGAAACTGAGATACTTGGAAGCAAATCTTGTGACACACTGCTAGAGCCAAACCATAAACTTAGTGATGATAGTGGAGAAGCTCTTGTTGACTAGGGGGAGTTATTAGAGACTAGTGGGTAAGCTCACTTACCTATCCCATTCACGTCATAACATTGTTGTTGCGGTTAGTGTGGCTAATCAGTTCATGCATGTTGCTCATGAGATACACCTGGTTATAGTTATGCAGATTCTTAGATACTTAAAATCTTCACCTAGAAAGCGTCTCTATTTCTCCAAACATGATCATCTTAATACAGAAGCTTATACAGATGTTGATTGGGCAAGATTAATAACTGATAAAAGGTACATGTTGGGGTATTGTACCTTTGTTGGGGGAAATTTAGTTACTTGGAGAAGTAAAAAACAGAATATGGTAGTCAGATCTAGTGTAGAGGGAGTTTAGAGCCATGGCACAAGGTGTGTGTGAACTATTGTAGATCAAGTTACTATTGAGTGATCTGGGAATTGATCAGACAGACTCCATGCGGCTATATTATGACAATTAGGCTGCAATCAACATAACTCACAATCCAGTTCAACATGATCTGACAAAACATGTTGAGATTGATTGTCACTTCATCAAGGAGAAACTCACTAGAAACTCACTAGTGACACTATATGTACTCCTCTTCTGAAGTCTGGAGAATAGCTGGCAAATATTCTCACTGAGGGAGTTGCGAGTAAACCATTCCATGATATTCTTAGCAAGCTGAGCTGAGAGATATCTTTACAGCAGCTTGAGGGGGAGTGTTAGAATAATATCTTTGTTATTGTGTTTGATTATTCTGTTTAGCTGTCATTAGTTGTAGTTTCCTTATTTGTGCCTTGAGGTTTTATTGTACATTTCGTATTATTAATAAATAAGGGAGTGATGGTCTCATTACTTCATACGTTTGATTCTCACCAAAATTGACAAGTCAATCAATCGGACTCAAACAATGAAGAACTCCTAGTCGTAGGTCAATACTCAGACAAAGATTCATCCTGCGAACTCGAATCAGGATTTAAATCGCAATCACAATTGTCACATGAACTTCGAACTCGCAATGGTCTTCAAATCGCGATAGATCTTCAACCTTAGAGCTTGAGTTTGCTTCGAATGAGATTATGAACCAAAATGGCTTCTAGTGCTTCGAAATTGCATCCAAAATTGACATTTTAGGGTTTCGAAACTGTCGATATCCACTGAGGTCTTCGATTAGGGCTTCAAAATTGTCGATCTCCATTGAAGACTCCAGATGTTGACTCATGAAGGAAATCTATGATCAGGTCAGTTTCTTTTTCTTTTCTTTAAAAGGTGATGATCTGTGATAATTCAAATAATAGGACCTAATTGTTGAAGCTCTGATACCAAATGATGATGGGCCCAATCAAGAACATCATAGAGAATTTACAGAGAGAAATATCTCAATCAATCAATGTTCAATATCTAAAAGTTGGTTACAAAGTGGTAATGCCTCTTCTAGATATAGGCTACAATTTCCCTCCACTAACTATCACATCCTATGCACTTGATATCCTACATCACAACCTGTAAATTGCTAAATAATTTCCCTTTTTTCATCAAATAAGATTTTCATAACGGATATTTATCAAAATAAAAATGAAATTGTTAAAAATGGTTCATGATCAAGATGATTTTTTCTTGCTGCAGATATATTTAAGGAAGGAGAACAATCCTGCCTCACTCATGGAAGGAACATTGCTTGCTGTTGGTGGTCGGTATGACTATCTGCTTCATCAAATGTCGGCTTGTGACTATGTAAGTTAAATTTCATAGCTTGGTTGCAGAGACACAACCTTCGTGCACGTGTATTCTTTAATTTCTGTTGTTCATTTATGGTGATATTTTTGTAGATGTACAAACTCATAGCACTATCTGATGGCACAACCCTTAATTAACTGAAGGTCCATTTCTTGCTTTGGAAGCCCATGGGTTCATTGAGCGGACTGAAGACATTTTGGTCCAATTAATTTAATTGGCATATTATTATTTAGTTAAATGATTACTAGTTAGGAGATTTTTTTATTACATTTCCAATTAATATTAAGGTTAGTTTCCTATTTAATTATGATTTTTTGGCCTAAATATGTTGGGTTTTGCTACCTATTATTCAGATATGGTTATGATAATATTGTGAGAATTAGGTTGTGGCCACTGTGTGTTTTTCTTTCTCTTTTCCTACTATGGTCTACATCAATTTGGTATCAAAGCTCAAGTTCTGATCCCCTCTCTCTTTTGCTCCCTCTTTCATGGAGAGGGAGAAGGAAGAAAGTGAAAGGAGAAAAAACACAAGGGCCACAACCCTAATCACAAGGCTTTGTTAATCTAAAATCTGAATAATACAATGAAAAATCTTAATATTTATAGAACATGAACCCTAAATAATATATAACAGTAAATCCTAAAAAAGAAACTAGAGTCCCTAATGAAATAAGAAACCAAATATGATACACTCCTAATTAAACTATAATTAAAAATGAAATACTAAAATAAATAAAATACTAAATACTCAAGATATAAAATGAGGAAAGTGAAACAAAAAATTCAGACAAAAATTCCCACAAGAATGATGTGATAGTGGCATTTTGGAAATAGTAAATCACTTTAATGGGCTTTTTGATTTGAAATGAATGGATACAAATCTGCCATGTCATTCTATATGGATTTTTTATACAAAATTTCTGTATGTACATTACTCATAAATTTATAAAATTGTTATTAAAATCTCCATGCCAAAATTAGTGCATACATATTTCTCTTCATTCTCCGTGACTAAGAAAAAGAACTCATCCATGCCAATGAATCAAATACATCGAAAATTCTAGTTGCTTGATCTTCTTCTCTTTCTAGCTAATCTCTATGGTTAGGCAATTGACGAGGTTCACCAAACATGAATTGAATGTTAAATATAGTAACTATATATTCTGTTTATTATACATATCATATTATATTCATTATCATATTTAGGATTACCATACTTAGGTTTCTCTCCTTCTATATAAAGGAATCTTTTATATATTGTTACATAATTATTCAACACAACATTCAATATAATACAAATTTCTTTCTCTCTTAGATATTGTAACATGGTATCAGAGCTATAGGTTAAGCTCTTGGTGTTCTTCGCCTTATCGGCGGGCGACAACCTTGGCTTAGCAACCCACCGGACCTTAACCCCTTCCATTGCCATATTTTTCTATCAGTATCATTTCGTAGTGATCTTTTCCTTTGTCCGCTAGTTTATTCCTATCCTAGATATCTTTATCATATTTGTTTTTTACTCGTAATATATATATATATATATATATATTTTGTGTTTCTGCTCCACTTTATCTTTCCCTCTGTTTCAACTTCAAATAAATTTCTATCTTCAAACCTATTTGAGTTTTGGGGGGTTTATAATACTTATATCATGGTGAGCACGGTGATATAACATGTAAACCACCAAACCCGCCCCGTCTGGCGCACAACCCAAGTCGCCCCCTCTAGCGCACCATCCAAGTCACCCCTTGGCGTACTGCCTAAGCTACCCCCTCTGATGCACAATCCAAGCCGCCCCCTCTGGCGCACCATCTAAATCGTCCCTTGGCACACCTTCTAATAAGTCGCCCCCTGACGCACTTAGTTATCTGTTGCCATCATCATTCAACACCACGTCATAAGTTCTGTGTGTGCCACGCTTGTTGGTTTAACATCCAATCTCTACAACGGTCTGGCATGAACCCGTGAACTGTCTCGACATTGATTCCGGTCAGTTCTTACAACGGTCTGGCATGACCTTAAGTTGTCCTGGCATTAATTCCGACTAGTTCTAACAATGGTCCAACATGACCATAAATGGTCTTTTGGCATTTGCTCCGACCTCTGATCTATCTCAAGTGTCTTTGCGCTCCCATTCGGACTTTGCAATCTATTTGGCTTTTATTTTGTTTTATTTTAATTTCATTCCATGTTTTAATTTCTCTCTCCAAATTCAAGTTGTTATCCCTACTTGAGGTTTTTTTTTTTTTTTTTTTTTTTTTTTTGGGGGGGGGGGGGGAGGGGTGTGTTAAATATAGTAACTATATATTCTGTCTATTATACATATCATACTATATTCATTACCATATTTAGGATTCCGTACTTAGGTTTCTCTCCTTCTATATAAAAGAGCCTTGTATATATTGTTACATAATTATTCAACACAACATTCAGTATAATACAAATTTCTTTCTCTCTTAGATATTGTGACATTGAATACGTGAATGAAATTTTCAATACCAATAAATCAATCTTGCCTAACTCGATCAAAAAGTCAGCTGATGGATGTCTTGTTAGTAGGAACCACGTTGTGTGGAGGATTTGCTTGCGTTAAACAGCTTCTTGAACTTATAATTTTATTTTATTTTTGTTTTTTTGCAAAATTATATCACTTTCCTTACACTTCGAAACTGTTTGATCAACAATTTTCACTTGATCTTCATAATCTCTTTGAGGAATTTTTGAAGCATCTCCTAAAACATAAGCTAACAATTTGTTCAAAGTTGCTTTGATCTGAATCATCTGTTCTAGTACTTAATCCTGATATTTTTGTGTGTGTGTGTGTGTTTTTTTTTTTTGTTATTGAGAAAAGATTGCAAACTCTGAATTAACTCCGAATAGGTCATGATGATGATAATAAATATAAAACAAAGGGAATAAATAGAATTCAAACTGTGTCTTTTTTCTTTTTGGATGGTTCGCAAATTGGGCCGGTTTGGTACTGCTTGTGCTTAAGTGTTGCCGGATTAGACTTGGTTACCGAATGTGTTCAAATTATCTGCTGAATTATTTGGTTTAACTATATTCCTATTTGGTCTGTGGAGGTTTGAGTTTGATTGAAGTTGAACGTTAGTTCTAACTGATTGAAAACTTTATATTCTAACACCAAGGGGTTGGCCTGGTAGCAAGACCTTTGGTCTCGGGGGTGTGTTTCCTCCAAGGTTTGGGGATTGAAACCTCATAGGTGCTAACAATTCCTTGGGGCCTAATTAACCATGGTGTACTTGCAAGAAACTCCTTACCGAGGGCCTGTGATTAGTCGGGGCTTTGATCTAGACACCCCGGTGCCAATTAAAAAAAAAAAAAAAAAAAACTTAATATTCTATTTGAGTGGGGCTTAATGGGTTCTGGCTTAGATTTTTGGGACAGGTTGTGAGGTAACCGGACTCTGGATATTTTAGTGGGCTGGACTGGCCTAAGTTGATGGGTTATGGTTTAGGTATGTTGGTTAGGAAACTGGGTTAAGTCTGGGGTTAATATAACCATTTTTTTTTCTTTTTGATGCACGGCCTTATTGTTGTCCTTACTGCTGGACACAATGACAGAAGCCCTTGGCTCAAGCAATGAGAGTAAACACAAGGGAACATTGTCAACATACACCGATGAAGAGGGTACAACTAGATGGCAAGCAAAACGATCAACACTGACAAAGGTGTGAACATTTTGGCTATGTCACTGTTTTGCTTCTTTTTTTCAAGATGTGTTGCAATGTGACAGAGATGTTTGGTGCCTCCAGTGGTGCTGCAAGAGGACGGTTGTGACTCGATTGAGAGAGGGATGAGTTATCGTTGATAATGATGCTACAAAGTGATGATGGGTGAAGTTGTAGCGATGATGGACTGGCGATGAAAGGCAGTGATGTCAAAGAAAGCAATGTGATGATATCGTTAATGGTGAAGATGGTTTGCATCGGTGTGGGCATATTAAGAAGGTAATCATCCAATTGAACAAAACAGTGGGTCAAAATTAGACTTTGATACCAAAATTGATGTAGAACAGCGGGTGTAGCTCCACCTTGTGGTAGATGTGGTGCTAGTACCTCTTCAAATGGAGGAAGAAATAAAGAAAAAGACCCATGTGCACACTCCAAAGGACACATTTACACATAGTGAAAAGATTGTGGATCCCAATAGTGGCATACTTCTTGACATGTCACCTTGTACTATTTGTAGTCATTCTCAATCTTCATACAGAGTAATACTAGACCCAGTGTTTTTAATTGTCAATATTTTACACGTCTTTCTCAGTACTGCTTCTCACCAAAAATAATGTGACTATTAAGTCAGTTGATGTGGTTGAGAAAGAAAGCACTACGGAGGTAAGTTGTTGATCATGTTGAACCTGAGTCCGATGATGATCTCTTTAATGGTTTGATTGGGCTTTTAATGAACAAGGCATACAGGCACCCGAAAAGCTACAAAGATAATATTCTTCATATGAGGGTGAATTGCGGTGAACAAGTGTGCTTTTTAGTGATTGATAATGCGAGTTGCACTAATGTTGAAAGTTGAACCACTTGTTGACCCTTATCACGTGGTATGGATCACCAATACCAAACTTAAGGTCGACAACAAATGCATGATGTGACATTCAATATTGGCAAGCTCAAAGAACCAGTAATGTGTGATGTTCTTCCCTTTAAGCTCCATACATGGATTTTGGATCCTAATGTCAGACAAGTTGGATGTGCCAACACTTATTCTTGGGTTAATTAAACTTTTACCCCTAAACTTTCAACTGGATTCCACTTTAATTCTTAAACTTTTAATTGCAACAATTTAATCCTCAGACTTTGTGCCAAGTGTGAATGTAGCCTTCCCCTCAAGTTGTTATATTTTTGGCAGAAGTCCCTCACATGCTCTAAAGGGAATCTCTCAAGAACAATGGCTTCTCTCATTTCATTTCGTGGTTCACATTTCTCAAGAAGCCCTTTGCATGGGAGAACCCAACAAATGTCTTCTTCCATTCTTTGCCAATATGGGATTTTTTATATGCCTTATTAACCCACCTTTGCCTTCGACGGTGGGGCTTCAGCTTGAGACTAGCTCCTATTCTACACATCTTCCCGTAAAAAATTCACCAAAAGATTAAAAATAGATACACAAAAAAGAATTGTAAATAAACATTGAATGTAAGTAATCAAAGAATGCGCAATATTTGTGCTTTGTGGTGAATTTTAAAAATAACCATAAAATCTAGGACAATTGATGACTAGTGCCTATTGGGCAATGTTTAGGGTCGGGATTGAGGTGAAAAGTATCTTGTAAAATAGGTGAAGAAGTTAAAAATATTTTGAATTCAATGAAAGTGTTTAGATTTCAATAAGAAGTGTATTATTCTTTATGTTTTTTGTATTTTCGTTTTCCTTAGGGACAGTTGTTAGCAAGACCCAATATCTAGAAAGTAGAATTATAACAAGTACATAAAATAGGTACACACACGTATGTAATTCTCATGGCCAATCTCAAGAGGTACCATCGAAATTTACAAATATGGGAAAGTTTGCTCCAAATCATCATAATTGTCACAACCAATTGAAAACCCAACACAAAATCATTGTTTTCAAGATGAAAAATGAGAGAGAGAGAGAGAGAGAGAGAGAGAGAGAGAGAGAGAGAGAGAGAGAGAGAGAGTCCAACAGTCGCAACATGTCTTCCATCACTGATGGACCTCTTTTTGAGTCTCGTTCTCTCTTTTTGTTTTACTTTTCCTTGTATTCCTTTCATGTTTTCACCCTCAATACCTTAGTCCACAAAATTTGGTGGCACAAAGATTTTATTTTCCAAAGAATGACCCTCAGAGAACCTCACATGAAGAGCTTGTGAGGACTTTTATAAAAAAATGTAACTTGACACTCACCCCAAAGTTTGAGGGTTAACTTGTTGCAATTGAAAGTTTAGGACTAAAGTAGAATACGTGTGAAAGTTATGGGGTTAAAAGTGTAATTAACCCTTTATTCTTTTATTAGCTCGACGAAATATGCTCTTACTCGTAACACCGATTCGAAAGCCTTTAAATTGAAAAAGGATTCATTGTTGATTCAGCGTGTTTCTCCATCAGATGGGATTCTTGGACATGCTCCTAACTCAACAGAGTCAAGTTCTTTCAGCTGAGGAGAATCGACGGTGCAACCTTTAATTGGTTGGAGACCCATTACACGCTTTGGAAGCCTAGGGTGTGTCACATATTTTTGAGTAGAACTCACCCCAAAAGCTAGCTGTCAAGGTGAGGGTGCCCTCATTCTTATATGCTTAATATTACTTTATGTAAAAATTAATGTTTTATTGATTGATTGATTGTTAATTACAAATGGCGAGGGGCTCCTTATATAGGAGATGTAGTGGAGTAGGTGGTAGTGGTAGGTGTGTAATAGGTGGTAGTAGGTGGTGGTAGGTATGTTTTATTGATTGATTGATTGTTAATTACAAATGGCGAGGGGCTCCTTATATAGGAGATGTAGTGGAGTAGGTGGTAGTAGGTGGTAGTGGTAGGTGTGTAATAGGTGGTAGTAGGTGGTGGTAGGTGTAGTAGGTGGAGTAGGTGATGGTAGGTTTTAACAGCCCCCCGCAAACTCAAGGGGGATAGGAACTAACCTACTTGAGTTTGGAGAGAGTAACAAAACAAGAAAATAATCTGAAAAATAAAAAATGGATAGGAGACACTGTATGGTCGTGTCAGACCGTTGTAGAAGACTGTATGTTTATGGCAGACTGATGTAGAAGACACTGGCTCGTGTTGGACTGATGTAGAAGACAGTTTATGGGTCATGTCGGACCGTTGTAGCAGACAATGTTGTGACAGTTGTTGTGACAGTTTACGGAGTCTTGCTGGACCCTTGTAGAAACTAACCGGAATCAATGTTGGGACAGTTTACAAAGTCTTGTCGGACCCATGAAGGAGCTAACCGGAATCAATGTCGGGACAGTTTACAGAGTCTTGCCGGACCCATGTAAAAGCTAACCGGAATCAATGTCGGGACAGTTTACAGAGTCTTGTCGGACCCATGAAGGAGCTAACCGGAATCAATGTCGGGACAGTTTACAGAGTCTTGTCGGACCCTTAAAAGTCGCACCCTCAAAAGGTGTGCCCAATCTATCAAAAGGCGTGCCATCAAAAGGCGTGCCCAATCCATAAAAAGGCGTGCCATCAAAAGGCGAGCCCAAGTCATAAAAAGATGTGCCGGACATGATGGCGAGGCGCGTCACCACATTGGCTTGCGCGCCCGTTTTGTCGTCTGGCGTCAAGTGGCGCGCGATGCGCGGATCGGCCCTGGCTATTTAAACCAAGGTTGAGGCGGAGGCTGTGCAAACCAGTCTGAAACCGCTGAACATTTTCATTCTGAAATATCTGAATATTTGCATTCTGAAACATCTGAACAATGGCCTCTTCTTCCCGTTCAGCTACCCAGAATATGGCCTCTTCGTCCCGTGGTCTGCTCACTCTCTTTCCCGACCTCAACGAGTCAACAAGAGAGATAACTGGTGCGGTGGCCAGTGAACCTCAACCAAGCGCCTCTGGTTTTGCTCCGTTGAACTTTTCGATGCGGTCGGTGGAGCAAAAAATGGCGGTGCAAACTGATATTGAGGCCAATCAGTATACTTTGAAGTCATGTGTGGAGACCATGACGGCGGTCACAAACTTGTCGCACCGGCTGCAGAGTAGGACAAATGAAGTGCAGCAGTTAAACGCCCAACTGGCTTTGCTCCAGCGCATGTATAAGGATGCGCGAGCAGAGATATGTATGCTGAAAACGGAAAACAAGGAGCTGAAGCGGAAGGCCACCGTGATGTTCCGATTTGGAGATCCGCCATATGCTGCAGTGGAGGAGCAGAGAGGAGGCAACTTGCTTGGTGGTCTAGGAAGCACGGAGGCAACACCGTCAAGGGCCGTCCAGGACGGAGGCAAGAAAAAGAGACCAGCGGCAGAGTAGAGAAGAAAAAAAAAAATCTCGTCGGTGGATGTGGTTGTTTTGTTTGTTTGGTTGTTTTTTTTTTTTTTTTTTTTTTTTGTGTGTGTAAAAGTGTGATCGGGGTTGTTCCCTGAGATAAATAAAATATGATTGGTTGTGCAAATTTGTAAATGGTTTGCAATGGTGTTTGGTATTTTTTTATTTTTTTATTTTTTTTTATGTTTTAATAAGAATAATAATAATAATAATAATAATAATAATAATAATAAAAATAAATAGGTATCATGGAGTGGGCGGTGATAAAAATATGATTTAGAAAAAAAGAGGAAGGTGGTGGAATGATCGGTCAAAAAGTAGAATAAAAGAGAAAAAAAAAAAAGGTGCACATGAGTTGGTATGTCAAAAAGTAGAATAAAAACAAAAGTGCACATGGGTTGGAAAGTAACATGACCTCGTCAATTATTTGTCCATAACCAGTTCCTTTCTCCTTAAACCAGTATGGGATTTTTCTCTTGGTAAATATGATGTTATCATCGGGGAGACCCGGCAAAGCAAATGTCTCTGTAGCATAGAACAAGAACCTGGGAATGCCGAGGCGAGCACCAAGGTCGGCAGTCCAGGGATGGAACATGTCGCTGACGATGCAATCAGGGCGGCGTCGTTTGAAATGATCGCCGATGACCTGCGATTTTGGACGCCGATCACGAGGTTGAGATTTTCCGGCGAGGAAAAGAAGCAGAAGCTTCCGAGATCGCAGGATTCGCCTCTGATGGTGACGACGTAGGCGAATCGGACGGCGATGATGAGAACACCGAAGACAAAGAGTCGAACCAGAATGTTCCTCAGTAAGCTTGGCTTAGACTCCATAGCTCTCTGTATATACTAAATCTAGAGAGAGGGAGAGAGAGCCGTGGGTCTCCTTGGTTTGATGCCAGGAGAGTGTAAAAGAAATTGAGAGAGAGATGTGGAATTTGTGGCAGCGGAGTGAAGGAATGTGTGGAGGTCCAGCGGGCGGCCAAGGCGAGGCTGCCGCCCGCCGGTGAAGCAGAATTACTAGCTTCTTAATCTTACTCTGATACCATGTAAAAATTAATGTTTTATTGATTGATTGATTGTTAATTACAAATGGCGAGGGGCTCCTTATATAGGAGATGTAGTGGAGTAGGTGGTAGTAGGTGGTAGTGGTAGGTGTGTAATAGGTGGTAGTAGGTGGTGGTAGGTGTAGTAGGTGGAGTAGGTGATGGTAGGTTTTAACACTTTAGTACTCAGGCAGCATGCTCACTAGGCAACACCTGCGGCATGCAAGCGAGGAACACACACCCTGTTTCCATGTTATGTGGTCTTGGATAGAACTCACCCCAAAAGTTAGTTGTTAAGGTGAGGTTGCCCTCAGACTTATATGCTTACTATTACTTTACTACTCAGGCGATGTGGGACTTCGCTTCACAGGGTAAAACCCATGTCTTGTTATTATTATTATTATTTAGTTAGGATTTAAATAATTATTAGTTAGGATATTTTTTATTATGTTTCCAAATAATATTAAGGTTAGTTTCATATTTTAGTTAGGTTTTTTGGCCTATAAATATTGGGTTTGCCATTTATTATTTGGATTTGGTTTTAATGATACGGTAAGAATTAGGCTGTGTGGCCACTTTGTGTGTTTTCTCTCTCTTTTCCTACTGGGTTCTACTTCATTATCAACACGTGAATTTAATTATGTTACTTTTTTGCAACCACTGAGGCTCTACTTCAGCAGCTGAGGTTGTAACTGCAGCCGATGCCACATTCCAATGGGCATTTCATGTTTGTTATTTGAATACATGATGCCAATATTTGAATGAATAAAATTATTCCTAGGAGGCATGATGCTTATATTCGAATGCAGGACCTTCTTTTGTTTTTGACAAAGGAAGAATGCTTACTCTAATTGTCCAGAAATTTGTTTTCTCCAATTGATACTTACAATGGCTTAACAGATGACTATATAGGTCCTTAAAACAAAGTACTTTTCTTTTCTGTATTTTTTCTTGTGTTTTATGGAACATTTCTTTTTTGGGTTGTCCTGATTGAAGAATAATTTTCAGGGGTTACTGGTACTTTCCTTCTGTGTCTGTTTGAATTTAATAACTATTATATGAAACCAATATGTTCTGGTTTGTATTTTATATAATAAAAAAAATCCGTGAACTCCTATCATTTGCAGCATTCATTATGAATTTCGGCATTATCTTTTTCGCTGACATTACCATGTTTCTGATGACTATTTCTGCTTTGCTGTTACCAGAATTCAAATCTTCCCGGTGCAGTAGGGGTTAGCATTGCTCTAGAGACAATAATTCAGCATTCTTCTGTAGATATCAGACCTTTTAGGTGCAAACTTATTTGCATATTTTGCATTATTTTTTTTTTCATGACGCTGAAAATTCTATGGCCATAATATTTCCTTATAAGCAATTTCCCTGATGTTAGTGTACTGACTAGTGCAGATATGATGTCAGCATTAGTGTACTAATTTGTTCTAGGGGAGGTGGTGGTTTACTGAAAGAGCGCATGGAACTAGTTGCTGAGCTGTGGGGGGAGAATATCAAGGTTGGTGGTTGAATTTCTAACTATCTTGTTCTGCAATCTTCGAATGAGTCACAATGTGAATTTCTTACATGCTAAGTGAATATTTCTATCAGGCTGAGTTTGTCCCCATGCCTGATCCAAGCCTAACAGAACAGTACGAATATGCAAATGAGCATGATATTAAATGTCTTGTCATCATAACAGACACCGGTGTCTCTCAGAAAGGTTCAGTCAAGGTAGTACTACTAATCTAAGTTCATTTGTGTTGCTTTTTAAACGATATATGTTATTAATGCATTGTCTATTTAACTTTACTAAGATGATACTAACAGGGTGCCTATGAGTTTCGAACGGAAATGCCAATATCATCTTTATCTATTGTGTTTCAAACTCCGTGTACTTCATTGTTTATTACTTAAAGTTCAATAATTCTACTTTATGACGCTGTCTTTTTCTTTTTTCTGGCTTATTCCAACTGATTTATATCATGCCAAAGGAGATCCACCTTGATATAAAGAATTCAGAGGAGGAAATGAATACAGAATACATCCTCTTATTCTCGTTACTAATTTTAATTTTAAGAACAATCTACCGTTCGTGCTTAAAATTATAAAAATAAAATAAAATTGTAACACAGTCATTGAAAATGAAATGAGAGATGAGCATGTAGCATTTCATCCTTCAGTGGGTTTTGGTTCGCACATTACAAGTTTTTGAGCTTTCCTAAATAATAAAATCATAAAAATTGAAGGAAAACTATATTGATTAGAAAAGAAAAAAATATATATATATATTGCATATCATACAACAAACCTTTATCAGTTTGGTTTGTTGGGTGGCTGCAAGAATACTTTTCGTTCATTCAACATTAACTGGAGCCATGTTATATTCATGGCATTACTTTGTTATTTTGAAATATTATGTTTTTAGGGAGTAAACTCCAAAGTCACACATCAGAAGTGATGAACAAGCTTTAAAAAGTTTATTTATTTATTTTTCTAAATGGTGAGAAATTTTATGAAGGGAAAAAAAATAAAATTACAAGACATACCCTGATACATGGAAAAAATACCGAACACAATAAATCTATGACCCTAAACATTACTAAAACATGAAAGCATAGATAGAGCAACTATTTCAAATGGAAAAACATTAGCATTTGTAGGATTTATAGATCTGAATTGAGAAGTTTTAACACATATCATTCCTAATTTGATCAAGCAACAAACTTGGAGTTCTTTGGAGCCTACAAAAAGTCTTATTGTTTCATGCTTTCCATAAGTAATAAATAATGGCTTCCCAAGCAATTTTTGTAGCACTGTTACTAAAATTCTTCCCACTTCATTTGCCAACAAGCCAATTAACTTCTTGCATCCAAGGCCGGTGAGGCTTTGAAATATGAGACGAGAAAAAGAGGTGCTGGAGATCTTCATCCATATTTCAAGCTTATTAAGATTCTGCAATTAATCCTGGTTTTGCTACTCAATCTTTTAGATGCACCCTTAATAGGGAAGTTTTAAAGCCCTGATAAAAGCTTCCACAAACCCACTTCCAAATTGGATTCACTTGGAAGCAAATACTGGTCTTCGTTGCTTTGCCTTTTCCAGTTCAATTTCCCTGTGTGCTTCAGAGCTGATCCTGTGGAGATATATTACAAAATTGATTGTTTCTTTGTGCAGGTTCGTCATCTTGAGCTGAAGAAGGAGAAGGAAGTTGACACAGAAAACCTTGTTAAGTTTCTATTAGAGGCGATAGAGACACAATTTAGAAATCCAGCGATTTGGAACTAGGCCAGTTACTTTGAAGCATTGTTTCTCAGGTTTGCTCTAGCCACTGCATGGTCTATAAATTTGAAGAACTTTATGAACATGTATTTATTGAATTTGATGGAGAGGTCTTTAAGATTCAAAAATAATGTAACCATAATTCTTTGGTTCCAAAATTTATTTATATTTCAGTGCAGGGAAGGCCTTTTGATTCACTTTGGACCACATTCCAACCCTTACGCACATCCCTAGCCTTCGCAAAGCCTTTTCAGTCAACTTTAAACCTGTATCGGCATGTACTCTGTTGATATTTTGATAATCGATCCATTGGGTTGACTGGTATGACTGCTGTCGATGTTAATGCTTTCTGTCATTTGCTTTTGTGCAATTATATTTCTCAATCTTCAATCTTTGGTTCTACTTACAACTATTTGCAGATTATGGTCCCTTCAAATGGCTCTCTTTTCCAAGCCTGCAACACTCAAGATATGGGCATGCATTTTTTAGATAGGTGAAGAAAATCGGACAACAATTTTTGGGCCTTAATTTCTGTATAGTTTTGCCTTTTTACTTCATACGGTGTAAATATGCATCAGAATAGTTAAATCTTCCTGTGGAGTACAAAAATGGCCAGTACTTTGTCAATTGGAGGGTTATTATTTTTGCTTCCATTTTAGTACTGTACTTGTATATAACAATTTGTTCGACCAAAAATGTAAGAATTTGCATTTTAATGTTAGTCGTTTTTGTTGTAATCAGCAGGGCATATGAAGATTAAGTGGAGATGGCAAAATATTTCAGGATAATTTGTTGAGACAATTCAGACTACTCTTTTAGATGTTGAAATATTACCTTGTAATTTTTTACCACGTCCCTTTTCGAAGTGCGGATTGGACATTGTTCCATTCCATACATTTATTTTCCTCTGTTAAATTGAGCTCACTTGCTGGGAATCAAGGAGCCTACCAACACAGCAATCACCGGCCCAATCTTTTTTTGTAGAAACTTTACCAACACAGCAATCACCGGCCCAATCTTTTTTTGTAGAAACTTCATAGTCCACAAGCTTAACACTAGGGCCCAACAGACATTATTGGAATTCATACCTGCTTGCAAGCTTAAGCCGATAAGAGTATCCACAATTGAATGGCTAAAAATGTGTGTTAAGGTGTATTATATGACAAAAAGTAATAAAAGTGGGGCCCAAAAATCTGTGTTAAGATGTGTTAATTTTAGAGAGTGAGTGGTGGTGCAATAGATGTGTTAAAGGGTGTGTTAAGGTGTGTGTTAAGAATATATATTTGTATTGAGAGGGTAATTTATGTTTGAACGTGGGTGGAGCTGGGACCAGATGGGAAATGGACCGAGCTATGGGCCGTGGTGATGGCTTGCTCAGCTCGGTCCTTTATCCTGTCAATTTGGTCAAAGCTGTTTTCCAGTAGAATGGCCTTAGTGTTCCGAAACGAGGTATAGAGAGGAGAGAGCTGAGCTGTAAGAGGACAAGGCAGAGCCGAGCTAGGTGAGCTCGGTGAAATCTATCGTAAAGCGTGGTGGTGTTAGCTCGGTTGTTTTGCTACCAGACTATGGTAGGACCATCTCACTTGGTTAAGCAGTGAGAAGGGTGTAAAAAGATAGGCATTATCTTTGTGATTCTTAGGAGGACTCTACTAAAGAGAGTTGAAGTCCTATTAGGATTGTGTTGGGTGGAATTTATAAAAGCTCATGATAGGACCTATGTACAAGTATTGCAATCTTTACTCTAAAAAACACAGAGCTTTTGTGTCTATGGTCTATCTGCTGACTGGAGAGGTTTCCGGGACACATTCGCTTACTAGCTCACGTTTGTATTTTTAGGTGGCAAAGCGACGACGTTTGGAGAAGTGCAAACTTGATTAACAGGATTATACGAGAAGATTATTTCGCGTTCGTACAATTGGCGCTGTTTGTGGGAAGGGCACAAAGAACAAAACCTTTTAATCAAGTTTTCCTCTCTAGTTGAAATCAATAGCACACAATGAAGATTTGTCGCAATCTGCTATTGATGGGCAAACACCGGAGGGGGGCGGGAGGCATGAAAGTTTACCTTTTATCCCACCCATGGCAGAATTAGAACCCCAGCAACGGAACTCCCAGAGGGACACACGGGAGAGACAGGGCACCAATCCCCGTCCCTTTCAAAGTCCTGAAAGACAGAGGCGGAGGTTGGATCCTCAAGTTCTGGAGGATCGCGTGAGAGAGCAAGACGAGTTAATAGGGAAGATGGCGGCAGACATGGAGACAATAAAGCGTCAGATAAAGGAAAAATGGATGGCGATGGAAGAGGGCCGAAAAGACAACACACCCTCTTACCACTCGAAAGATTGTGACAGACATGTCACGCCATCACAAGCAGAAAGTAGGAGCCTTAGAACAAGCGACACTTAATCAAGGACTTCGAGGACTCATTACTTCAGGTTTGAGAGAACGAGGACTAAAAGGTCGTGTACAGAGGGAAGTAGTTATCGACCCTCGCACACGCACCAAACGACATCTAGGCACACGGAGTTACCTATGTCAGCGAACCTGCGAACAGTGCTCGAGGAGAGGGCCTGATGGAAGGAGGACACCAGGGCTCGCGACCCTCACAGAGTTTCAGTCCTACAACGATTGGCCCCTAGGACACATGGGAGTGTCGAGGTGGGGATGCCAATACCGCGCCTTGTTTACGAACCAGTAGATAAAGTATTAGCAAGGTTATAGAGTTCGTCGTTCGTTCTGACAATTGAGAACGCACCGCTACCCTTAGGCTTCCACCAACCCAAATTCACCACTTATGAAGGGATGTCCCTTACATGCACTTTAGCCACTTTTGCTAGTTAATGACTGTATACCGGCGAAACGAGGCTCTAATGTGTATCCTGTTTCTATCCAACCTTGGCGACCTAGGTCTAACCTGGTTCAAAAGGCTGCTAGAAAGCAACATAGCCTCATGGGCACAGTTGGCAGAAGCATTTGTGACTAGATTCAGAACAAATACCAAGACGCCAGTGGAGGTTGACCAGCTACTCTCCATTGACATGGGCGAAAATGAGACATTGAGATCTTACAACAGTCGATATTGGGGGATTTTCAACCAGATTGGGGATTGCCCTACAAATCTCGCCATCGCACAATATAAACGGGGTTTATCAGTCGGTAATAAGTTAAGGGACTCAATGACAATGACGTCACCCCTCACGATGGAGGCCCTAATAGAGAGAGTGCATCAACATATCCGAGTAGAGGAAGATATCGCCCGTGCTAAAGCAAAATCTGGCACAACAGCGATGCTAGATAAAAAGATTGCAGCAAAAATCAACACAGTAGAACAACCAAGCAAGAATGGGTGAGGCAGGCTAGCCAACAGAAGCAAAATTTGGCACAACAGCGATGCTAGATAAAAAGACTGCAGCAAAAATCAACACAGTAGAACAACCAAGCAAGAATGGGCGAGGCAGGCGAGTCAACAGAGAGGACCCCCAAACAAGGAAGTTAAGAGTCCACACTTCCATTATCACAGTATTCAATAAACCTATCTACCGGATTCTTAGCGAGATATGCAATGAACCCTTCATTCGGCGGGTAGCCAAGTTGGGAGAAGCACAAAGGGACTATGATGAGAGGTGCCGTTGCATCTTCCATGATGAGAAGGGGCACCGTATTAAAAATTGCACACCATTGAGGCAATATCTGGAAGAGTTAGTGGCCGATGGACACCTAGACTAGTATATAGAAGGGGGAACACAGCCAGCCCTCCAGGACATCAACAAACCAAGCGGGATGCCGGTCAACGGTCCACCCCAAGGTATAATCAATGTTATACATGGGATCATAGAACCTGAGCGGGTATGTCAGCTTAGAGGGATGATCAAAAAGGCTGAGCACTTGAGAGAGGTATTAAGTGCATAACCTGCCGTAAAAAAAGGCAGAACGGACACTACGAATGTCATATCCTTTTTAGACAGGGATCTAGCAAGGCTACATTGCCCTCACAATGACGCACTGGTGGTCACTTTGTGCGTCAAGAATTTCGACATCAAACGGATTCTGATTGACCAAGGAAGCTCATGCGAGATAATGTACTATGAGACCTTCAAACAGTCGAAATTGGAGAACAGGGACTTGGCACCTGCGACATCTTCCCTCGTCGGTTTCAACTCAATACCAGAATGGCCAGTGGGCAAGATAATCCTACCAGTCAAGGCCGGAACAATGACAAAACAGGTGAAATTTTGGGTATTGAAGGTCTCTTCCACTTATAACATAATCTTGGGAAGAGTATGGTTGCACGCCATGCGCTTAGTGGCGTCAATCTACCATCAGGCATTACGGTTCCCTAACGAAATCGGCATGATTGAAGAAGTCTTAGGAGACCAAATCATGTCGAAACAGTGTTTCGTTACGGTAAACGACAGCCGTGCTGCAAAAGGGTTTGTTCAGATGGTGGAGGAGCCAGAAAGCAACGAACTGTTTGCAGATGTCGGCAAAGCAGCATAACAGAAAGCAGTGGAAGACTTGGTTGAGGTGAGGATAGATGAAAAGAATCCAGAAAAGTTCTTTTTACTCGGCTCGTCGTTATTCAGCAGTGAGAGAGTAGAGGTCATGAAATTCTTAACCTCTAACATCAAAGTGTTTGCCTGAACACCATACGACATGCTTGGCATTGACTCAAAAATCATTTGCCATCAACTTAATGTCCACCCAATTACCAGGCCAATTATTCAGCGAACGCGCCGATCGGCACTCCACCACGTAGAGATAGTGGCAGAAGAAGTAGGAAACCTGTTGGAGGCTGGAGCCATCAGAGAAGTATACTATCCCAAGTGGATCTCCAACACTATAGTAGTGCCAAAGAAGAACGACAAGTGTCGCGTTTGTGTGAACTACAAAACAGTCAACAAAGCATGTCCAAAAGACAGTTTTCCCCTACCACGAATAGACCAACTGGTGGACCTGACGGCAGGGCATAAACGACTTAGCTTCCTTGATGCGTATCGAGGTTACTATCAGATCGCTATGTATGAACTAGATCAGGAGGTCACTTCATTTACAACGCCCAGAGGATTGTACTACTACAAGGTCATGCCCTTTGGCCTAAAGAATGCAGGGGCTACATTCTAACGGATGGTCACTAAAATGTTTGAACCATTGTTAAGCAGAACAATGGAGACTTACATAGATGACATGGTGGTCTAAAGCAAGGATGAGAAGGACCATCTTAGAGACCTAGATGAAATGTTTCAGATTTTGAAGTCCCATAAGTTGCGTCTAAACGCATCTAAGTGCGCATTCAGCGTAGGATTAGGCAAATTCCTAGGTTTTCTAGTGACTAACTGGGGTATAGAAGCTGATCCCTTTCAGATCAAAGCAATCCAAGATCTTGAGAGGCCCAACACAATCAAAGTGGTACAGCATCTCACTGGCCTAGTAGCCGCACTTACCGGTTCATAAGTCGGTCGTCAGACAGATGTCGACCATTCTTCCAAGCATTGAAGGCCAAATTTGAGTGGGATGAGGAATGCGACCGCGCTCTAGAAAGCTTGATAGACTACATGACCTCTCCTCCATTGTTAGTAACCCCTGTGCCAAGAGAAGAGCTCTTTTTGTACTTGGCAGTTTCACAGCATGCAGTCAGCGCAGTGTTGGTCAGAGCGGAAGGAATCTAACACCTGCCTATCTTTTATGTTAGCAAGACCTTGCTGGGCGCCGAAACAAGGTACCTACCATTGGAAAAGCTGGCATTAGCTTTGATGATGGCCTCAAGAAAGTTGTCACACTATTTTCATGCCCACACCGTGATCGTCCTAATGGCTTTTCCATTAAAGGCCTTGTTCAAGAGAGCGGATTTTTCTAGACGAATCTTGAAATGGGCAGTAAAGTTGGGGCAGTTTGATATCAAGTTTCAATCCAAAACTGCAATAAAAGCCCAAGCTTTAACACTCTGTGGCTGAGTTCACACCAGGGAGTTACTACATTTGCCCGATCGATTTGACCAACACAACCGAAGTGAGGGGGGAAAGTGCCGCGGGAACTGCGCAGCCCCCAATACAGGATGCCTAGGTACATGGCAAGTCGTAAAGGCTTGAGGACCATAAGGAAGGAACAGACCATGCTAAGTAAAGACTTGAGGCAATTAGACAGTGAAGATCAAATCCCAGCAGCAGGCATGGACTTGGAAGAAAACACCAGCAACACCCATGATCCCAAGACATCATCTGATCCCTCTACTTGCTGGAAGCTATTCGTCGGAGAAATGTGGAAACTCTTCGTGGATAGAGCATCCAATCGGCACGGTGCAGGCATAGTCCTCATCTCACCAGATGGCCTAACAATTGAACAGGCAGTCAACCTTGACTTCCTAGCATCCAACAATGAGGCGGAGTATGAAGCACTGTTAGCATGCTTAAAATCAGCACTTTTCATGAAGGCCACCGAGCTGATGGTTTACAGTGACTCCCAACTGGTAGTAAACCAGATTTCAGACGACTACGAAGCAAAAGATGAGAGGGTGGCTAGGTACCAAGAGTTAGTCAGAAAAGAGATCATGAAGTTCAAAGTAGTCCGGATAGAGCAAATCGACCGATAAGAAAATAGTAGAGCAGACGAGCTGGCAGGTTTTGTTTCAATGGCAGATACATCTATCTCATACCCATTATTGATCGACTTCCTACCTAGGCCAAGTATTGAGGAACCCGAAGCAGCCAAGACATGTTGTACCGAACTAGGCCCATCCTGGATGGATCTCATTATAGTATTTTTAAAAGATGGCATCTTGCCTGAAGAAAAGAAAGAGGCCAACAAAATTAGAGCAAAATTACAACGATTTTGGCTCTCTCCATCACTAGCATTGTACAAAAAATCCTTCACAGGACCTTACCTGAAATGTGTCTATCCCAGCAAGGTCGAGGCATTTTTGTTCAAAATACACGAAAGCGTATCCGGAAGCCACCAAGGGGGAAGATCATTGGCTTACAGAACAATTTCACAAGGATATTGGTAGTCATGCATGCAAGCAGATTCAGAAAAATATGTCAAAAGGTGCGAGAAATGTCAAAAGTTCGCACACCAAATACATCAACCAGCTAGAGAGCTTCTACCATTAACTAGCCCGTGGCCCTTCGCAATATGGGGCCTGGACATAGTAGGACCATTTCCAACTGCACCTGGCAACAAAAAGTTCTTTCTTGCAACAACAGACTACTTCACAAAGTGGGTGGAGGCAGAAACACTTGCATCAATAAAGGAGAAAGATGTTAAAAAGTTCGTCTGACAGAACATCATAACTCGATTCGGCATATCCAAGGCTCTAATATCTGACAATGGTACTCAGTTCGATGGCAAAATTTTCAGGGGCTTTTGCGAGGAATACAAGATAAAATTCTACAACTCTACACCAGCATACCCTCAAGCGAATGGCCAGGCAGAAGCTTCGAACAAAGTCGTCTTACATGGTTTGAAAAAAAGGTTGGAACGAGCAAAAGGCAAGTGGGCAGATGAACTTCCTCATGTTTTATGGGCTTACCGTATTACACCTCGGCGGTCAACTGGGGAAATGCCTTTTTCCTTAGCCTATGGCATGAAGGCAGTAATCCCACTGTAAGTAGGTCTCCCCACTATTGGAAGTGAAAATTTTGACCCAAATCTGAATGAAGAAGCCATAACCTTGGAACTTAACCTTGTAGAAGAGAGAAGGAAAGGAGCACTAGTTCACATTGTCTCATACCAGCAAGAGTTATCCAGAAAATATAACAAAATAGTGTATCTGAGGCAGTTCAAGATTGGAGATTGGGTACTGCGCAAAGTAATGGGCAATACTTTAGTACCTGGAGATGGCAAGTTAGGACCTAACTGGGAAAGACCATACAAAGTGGTCGGTTTAGCAAGAAAATGGGCATATCACTTGGAAGATGGAGACAGCAAGGCTATTCCTAGGCCGTGAAACACTGTCAATCTCAAACTATTTTATTTTTAGCTTTTCCTTAAATTACTTGTAATTTTTTCTTTTTCAAATAAAACAAGTAGTTTTTTCAGCATAATTCTTTCTACTGTATAAGTTGTGCTTAGTCATTGCTAGCAAGGGGCAATCAAGAAGTTTGGCAGGATTGGCCAACATTTAGCTCTCTTCAGCCGAGATAAGGATCTAGGCTGGAGAAGGCTGGCAGGTATGACCAACATTTTCTCTTCTTCAGCCGAGATAAGGATCTAGGCTGAAGAATGTTGGCAGGTATGACCAACATTTTCTCTTCTTCAGTCGAGATAATGATCTAGGTTGAAGAAGGTTGGCAGGTATGGCCAATATTTAGCTCTCTCCAGCCGAGATAAAGATCTAGGCTGAAACAGTTGGCAGGTATGACCAACATTTTCTCTTTTGCAGCCGAGATAAGGATCCAGACTGAAGAAGGTTGGCAGGTTTGACCAACATTTAGTTATTTTCAGCCGAGATAAAGATCTAGGTTGAAGACAGTTGGCAGGTATGACCAACGTTATACCAAGCTCTTGGACCGAGATAACTATCTCGGCCAAAGTAGGTTGGCAGGTTTGACCAACAGGGTTTTTGGATTCTTCAGCCGAGATGCGTATCTTAGCGAAAAAAGGTTGGCAGGATCAGGTAAGGCCAAGCTAATTAGTTTAGCTAGATATGCAGTCGGAATGGTACAAAACATTGAAAATATTGAAATACAATAATCGAACAAACACTTGGAAAAATAGCAGATTTCATTCCATTTCAATACGTTCATTACAAAGGGAGGGGCTTGAGCCCGGTTACAATACCAAAAGAAAAAACAAAATCAAGCAAAGAGATTGTCCAAGTCGGCATCTAGGTCAACCCGAGCTGAGCCACTCGGTAGGCTGGTTTCAGTGGGTAGGTCGATCACAGGAGCACCCTCAACCGTACTTGCCACCGGTGGCTCCACCCGAGCTGTCTAACTGGTCTGGAGACCGTGATCACTAATTGTAAGAGGGGCATTGTTTGGGACAAGGGATTCTTCTTCCTCCTCCCCCTCTTGGAGAAGCTTTTGTTGAATGGCGTTGGTGTAGCCTGTCATGTAACTTGGGATGAAGTGAGGGGGGGTTTTGAAAGACCTCGGTCTCTTGCCCATGACCGAGCTTGATGACAGCTGCCTTTTATCTACATTTGAAGAAGATATCTTTTGCAACTTCACACTGCAAGACATACGTGGCCTCTCCCTCTTTGTAGCCACGGTCTTTAGTGTCTTCTACGCTCTTTTTTAGCTCGTTATCTCAGCAACTTTTTTCTTTTTGAGCTTGGCCAGTTTGCATAGATAGCGGTCTTTCCTTTCGGCCAGCGCCTTCTGTTTGTCTGCTTCCGCCACGTTGACCAACTCGTGAGTCGTGCGTTTTGAGTTTCGAGCTCTGTCATTTTTTGTTTGGCCTCGTTCAACTCGACTGTCTTAGTGTTAGTGTCTGTCACGGCCAGCCGCGCAGTCTTGCAGAGCTCCAGCACGAGCTTATGAACAATATGGTTCTTCTGCATGGCCTGCAGAGGCAGAGGTAGTGATTATGACTAAAACCAAGCAAACAGACTGTGTAAAATGGAAAACAAATAGAGGGACCACTTACCAGCACCATTGACTTAGTAGCCGAACGGATGGCCTTGAGCTCGGTTAAATGGTCGTGGTGCTCCATGTCTTGTGGCAGAAACACGCTTTTGGCTAGTTTGAAGGCCAGCGTGTGGTCCTTCTCAGCCACCACTGAGTCTGTGGTGGTTATAGCTCGGTTCTTGTAAGTTATTTTTGGAGCCCATTCTGAAGGGCGAGCTTGGTCGGAGTACATCGGCTCAGGGTTCGGCGGTGTTGTTTTAGGAAGCATGCGGTCCTCCTCATTAATCAATCGTTGCGGCTCGGTTGAAGTAGTGCGCACACGCTTGTTCGGCCGAGATGACGAGGCTTGGGTTGTTCGAAGGGCCACCACAGCCTCGCGTGTTTGATCAGCTTGTGGTACCTCGATTTGAACCCCGCTAGTTGGAGTTGGTGTTTGTTCGGTGATCAGGGCTCGAATAGCACTGCGCTTGGCCATTTCTTGTTCTTTAGTGAGGGAAATAAGGTTGATTTGGGACAAGTTTGGGTCCGGTTCTGGTGATGGTTCTAGGAGAAAGTCAGTCACCCTCGTCTTCCTCCTAACCAGTAGGTCGGTTCGAAGTTAAGCAGCTCGGCCCAACCACGTTGACGGTATCGGAGTGCGGCACGAAGAGTGTCTTGGTTGGCGTATTGGTATTGTGATTTTAGCTGGTTTAAGTCAGCACAAAGAGAAAGGCAACAGTTAGCACATCGAAAATTTATAACCTGAAACAACAAAGAAAAAACAAAGAATTAAACCGAGGTATTCTTACCAACAATCCATTTATTCTAGTTAATGTTGTAGCCCGGTATCTGGGCTTCCTGATCTTCAAAATTGCCAGAAACCCAGAAAAAGTCGTCGTCATTTACATCTTTGTCCGGTGTGTTTTTTATTATTTTCTCTCGGCCTCTTCTTACCCTTAAATAATACACCCAACCGTCGTCATTTTGGCCGAGTGAGTATTAGTGGAATAGCTCGGCCAATCCGAGTTTGAAGCTGAGCCGACAGTTTAGCTCGGCGATGCCATTTATTATCCTATAAGTGTTCGTAGAGAGTTGGGTCAGGCAGAGTCTTGTTTGCCTATGGAATTCACATATCAGAGGCTGAACGGGAAACCGAAGGCCGGCTTCAACGATCAATATCACGGTAAACGGGACGAAGCCCAGTTTGCCCCAAGGTGTTGTTTCTAGTTTGGCTAAGGAGAGGTGAACGTCGTCAGGAATTTGGTAGTCCCTTCGGAATTCAGTTATGGCCCCAGGGGAGTCCACGAGAAATCGATATTTACCCATGATAACTTATTAATTGTCAAAATTGTTCACAGTAGCCTAGCTCGGCATATCTGAGGCTTTGGTTGGCTCGGTTGAGCAAAGCCGTCTAGGAGCAAGGTGCAAAGGTGTGCCTAGCCAACCTAGTTGAGTCTGCAAAGTGACAATAAAGTGTTATGCCCAGATAATTGGATCGGGCTAAGAAAACAGGCACAAATAAAATAAACCTAGCTCGGCTACATCTGGGTTACGGTCAGTTTTTAGTTCGGTCGTAATGCAGGACTGACCCAAGGTTCGTGACACGATCAGGAATAAACCTAGAAGTCACAAGCAAGTACCTAGTTCGGTCTCAAAGCGACTTTGGATTCACAAACAAGTACCTAGTTCGGTCTCAGAGCGATTTTGGATCAAAGCATATTTTTTGAAAACTAGTTGGTGAGCCTTTATGTTTGGGAGTAAGGCTTTTAAGTTCTAGTATTTTTCACACACGTATATGGAGATTAAATACTAAAGATGTAAGTACAGAAATGAATACAAAGGAGCATAAGAAAAAAGGTTTTTCATGAAATTACGAGTTTAAGGGTGAATGAAAAATCCAAACAACAATGGAGCAAGTATAGCGCAAGGAGCTGGAGCACAAGGTACTGGAGCACAGAGGGAGTAGGTCTCAGAAGCACAAGAAGGGAAGAAGATGAATAGTAGGGGTGAGATTCAGAAAATGGGTTTTGAATAGGCATAAAAACGGCGGGACTTTTCAAATGTTTTTTGATAAATGTGGGACGATTGTCGCGGTTTGAAGAGTCAATAGACATGTGCCACGTGTCACAGACAGGACATAGTGTTAGGTACGTGAAGCGACGGGTTGTGGCAGGTACAGTACTGAAGACCGATCTTATCCAGTTAGGTAAGGTTGAATATTTTAATCACGGTGGTATTATTTACTTTAGTTCGATCGGCTGGGACGTTTTAGCTCCGCTGGAGAAGAATAATCCCAAATCACGCATTGTAGATGGAATTAAGGGGCAATTGAGAGGGTAATTTATGTTTGAACGTGGGCCGAGCTGGGACTAGATGGGAAATGGACCGAGCTATGGGCCGTGGTGATGGCTTGCTCAGCCCGGTCCTTTTTTCCGTCAATTTGGTCAAAGCTGTTTTGCAATACAATGGTCTTAGTGTTCTGAACCGAGGTATAGAGAGAAGAGAGCCGAGTTGTAAGAGAACAAGGCAGAACTGAGCTAGGTGAGCTCAGTGAAATCTGTTGTAAATCGTGGTGGTGTTAGCTCGGTTGTTTTGTTACCAGGCCGTGGTAGGACCATTTGACTTTGTTAAGCAGTGAGAAGGGTGTGAAAAGATAGACAGTATCTTTGTGATTCCTAGGAGGACTCTACTAAAGTCCTATGAGGATTGTGTCAGGTGAAATCTATAAAAGCTCATGATAGAATCTATGTACAGGTATTGCAATCTTTACTCTAAAAAACATAGAGTTTTTGTGTCTATGGTCTATCTACTGACTAGGCATCGGAGAGGTTTCCGGCACACACCCGCCGGCTAGCCCACGTTTGTGTTTTCAGGTGGCAAAGCGACGACGTTTGGAGGAGTGCAAACTTGATTAAAAGAATTATACGAGAAGATTATTTCAAGCTCGTACATGTATATATATAATAAACAAAATAAATAAATAATTTAATTTAATCAAAAATTTCAAGTTCAAAATTAAATTTCAAGCCTAAAAAAAATCCCAAGTTAAAAAATAAAAAAATAAAAATAAAAATAAAAATTTAATTCAGTTGACTGTCGGTTGACTGGTTGAACGTCCGGCTGATCAACCGGTCTGACCCTTTCTTTTTTTTTTTCTTGAAGGGTTCGGACGTCCAGGGTGGACTTCCGGCCGCATATCTGGGAGGACTTTCCCCAAGCACACACTCTCTTCTTCGCTTCCTAAAACGCTCGCTGCAGTTAACAAAAAATTTAACACCTGGCACTAACAAAGTGCACTAACGCTGCCCTTAACAGCTCTTCTGCAGCACCAAACAACAAACGTTGTTAGCCAAAAATTAACAATTGACACTAACACTACCCTTAGCAGCTCCACTGTGGATGCTGTAAGTGAAGAGTACATCTAATGTATATTAAGACATATTTCTTTCTCTTCATTCAATGTAAGATTCTACCTTCATGAATATTCCAACATTCCCTTCTCATGGATCCCATTCCCAATGTTAACATGGCCTTTGCCCTTATTTTGCCAGAAGAAAGCAAACACTCCATTGTGGCTCCACCACCATTGTCTGATGTTGCAGCCTTTGCTGTGGAAAGGGAGAGTTGATTTTAACAAAGAAAGTCGCTCCAAGAGAGCCATTTGTGAGCATTGTTGATGGTTTGGGCATATAAAAAAGAAATGTTACTCAATGGCTATCCACCTAGCCATTCGTTTCACAAAGATCCCTTGAAGTCATATTTCCCTATTATTGTCCCAAAACAAGCATGAGCCAACGAAGTGTCTATCCATTGCTCCATCCAGTTCTTTTCCATTCACACTAGAGCATTGCAGTCAATTTCTTGCGCTCCATAATTCCTCCAAAATTCAAGTGCCTGGTCTGCTGTGGTGCTTCTGCTGATGGGGCTGCTGCTGGTGGGCTTTAGATTCTGCTGCTGGCTGTGCTTTGGTTGCTGGTGGTAGTCCATCTAGTCCAACTAGTGGTAGTCCCTTCTTTTGTTTGTTGCTTGGTATTTCGTTGCTTCTCCTTATGGGTTTTACAGGTGTTTTATTTGAAATAGGTCAATCCTTTTTCTTTCTTTTTTTTTTCTTTTTTTTTGCTTTCTTGTTTGGTTTCTTTGGATTTTGTGATATCCTTTTGCTTTGCTTAGTTAGCATGCTAGCAAGTTAGGGCCTGGGAATACCCCTTGGATTTTGTATTTTTCCTTGTTTTAATTTATGACTAATTCACTTTAAAAAAAAAAAAAGAAAAGAAAGAAAAAACATAAAAGTATCACCAAAGGACTATGAAAAAGAACATAACCATAATACATGCAAATATCATGTCAAGATATGAACCAGTGATCATAAGCACATTTATAAAGTTAAAAACACAAATTCATCAAGAAAAGTAAATTTTCAGATTTGGTGCACTTTACAACTTTAATGCAACCCATATTCCCACTAAAAGTAATAAAATTTAAATTCAAAATAATTTCATCTTTACTAGTTTTTATAACTTTTCTCAGGAAAAAAAAGTAGTGCAATCTTTTATGCTACAAGTTTGAAGAGTTTTTATTTATCAAGTTATATTTAGGACCAACATAATGATGCAAAAAAAATTAAATTTTTTAGAAAACATTAAATTTTAATTTATACAAACCATCATAAATAATATCAAAATTAACAAAAGAGGTATTTTCAATAAATTAAACTTTTATTCTAAATTTTTAAAATAATCATCGAGGTTAATTAAGTTTGGACAAATCAATAAATAATTTTCAAAATTAGAATGAATATAAAATTTTGAAATAAAGTCTAAATAATGATCAATGTCCAAAAATAAATAATAAGTCCCAATAATTTCAATTGAGATTTTAACATAATTGATTTGAAAATAATCTTGCATCTTATTAAAAATATGAGTGACCATTTTTTTTTCTTATGAGATTGAAAATCTTCAGTAGACTCATTTTCTTTAGATGGCTATTTCTTTATGTCATTTTCTAAGCTTTCTCCCTTTCTTTTTGACTCCTTGAATTATGAGATCAATAAATGATATCTCAATTAGTTAAGTTTTGTCTCTTCTTAAATAAACATACTAATCAATTTATTAACTTTTTACTTATTATTCATAGAATTATAGTAATATGAATGACCCATACTAAATAGACAAATTGTTCCAAATAAATTACACGAAAATAAATTCATACATAAAAATTCTTAAATTCTTTAATTGAGCGGTCAAGTTAGACAATTCAATTATATACTCATACATCTCATGCATATAATCGAATTTTATGATAGTAAGTTTAACTATAAGTGTCCGAGCAAAAAACTTATTAGCAATTTAGAAATGTTCTTTCACATTATTTAGCATTATTAGTTTAAGGAAGTTAAAACTTAGTATTTGTTATATCATTTGCAATAAAATAAAATAAATAAATAAATAAAACTTGATTTGTTGGATCACTTCATACTTTATGAAATGAATCATAATTGCAGTAAATTTCTCAAATAGTAACGCTAAGTCAAAATTCAGAATATCGAGATAAAACTGAACTTGTTCTATTTATTTTGAGAAAAAAAAAATTCATTTAAAATTGAAACAAATAAAGTATACAAATACAACAAAATAAAACTTTAATTAATAATTCATGCTCACTACATTAATGCTAAGACTAATCAATAATTGATAATTAGTCAAGTTGAACACATGTTTAAACAATTACAAATAGTATTACCGTGATCTACATTTTGAAAAATCTAATGGCATACTAACAATTATGGTGATTTCCTTTCACCAATAGGACTAATTAATAAAATATTCATAATTAAGTAGGTCTGTTACCTTTGAATATTCATTCCAATAGAATTATGAATATCCATCAACAATTGGATATTAATTATTTAAAAGTGGTGCACCTTTGGGCCAAACTAATATCTTTGTAATTAAAGAATTGCAATTTGAAAGTCATTTTTTTTAATAATTAGGAAAGATATTAAATTTCAATAATATTTGATTTGATATCAATGTGTCATTCCAATTGGGTCACTTTGACAACTACCAATCGTATTATAATTTAGATTTCAAATCAAATAAAAACCTTTTCATAGATATTATTGAATAAATAATAATTTATTCACAATTATTCATCATCATGCACATCATAAGACATATTACTAAATTATAAGAATGGTATTATGACATAACAAATATTAACACAACTCATATCTTATTTCACATAAAAATACACATTTTTGTAATTCATCAAACCACCAATAAAAATCAGGCTTATACGTAATGATAGTCATAACATCATATTGAAATAATTTTTAGAGGTTACAGTTAAATCCATAAAGTCTTTCTGTGTAAACAGATACTTCAGGCTCTTATGATCCGAGAACACCTCGAACCTCTCATCGTACAAATAGTGCCTCCAAATCTTCAAGGCAAAAATCACAACTGCTAATTTTAGGTCATGAGTAGGGTAGTTCCTCTCGTGTGTTTTCAATTGCCGCAAGCCATAGGCCACTACTTTTCCCTCTTGCATTAATACATAGCCCAAACCCTCTCGTGAGGCATCACAATACACTGCATAACCCAAACCCCTCTCCGGAATAATCAAGACTGGAGCGGTGGTAAGTCTAACTTTAAGCTCGTGGAACGACTTTTCTCAAGTCTCACTCCTCACAAACTTGATCCCTTTCCGCGTCAATCTAGTCAAATGTGAAGCTAGCTTGGAGAAATCTTTTACAAACCGACGGTAATACCCGGCCAACCTCAAGAAACTATGGATTTCGAAAACATTCTTAGGTTGTGCCCAATCTTGCACTGCCTCTATCTTGAATGCATCTACGGTCACCCTTTTCCCAAAAACCACATGGCCTAAAAACTTAACCTCTCTTAGCCAGAACTCACACTTCCCAGACTTAGCATACAGCTTATCGGCTCTAAGTAATCCGAGCACCACTCGCAAGTGTTCCTCGTGCTCCTCTTCAGAAGGTGAATAAATCAAAATGTCGTCCACGAAGATGACCACAAAGCGATCTAGGAACTCCTGGAAGATCTGATTCATCAAGTCCATAAACACTGCTAGTGCATTGGTGAGCCCAAAAGGCATCACCAGAAACTCGTAATGGCCATACCGCGTACAGAATGTCATCCTCGGG
Source organism: Camellia sinensis (assembly GCF_055761805.1). Classification (NCBI taxonomy): domain Eukaryota; kingdom Viridiplantae; phylum Streptophyta; class Magnoliopsida; order Ericales; family Theaceae; genus Camellia; species Camellia sinensis. The sequence goes on from NC_138967.1 coordinate 73,504,155, forward strand.
ATATCCTCCTCCCTGACCATCAACTGATGGTAGCCCGATCTCAAGTCTATCTTAGAGAAACAACGGGACCCTTTCAACTGGTCAAACAAATCGTTCTTGTTCTTAACCGTAACCCGGTTCAATTTCTAGTAATCGATGCAAAGTCTCAAGGCCCCATCTTTCTTCTTAGCAAAGAGGGCCGGTGCTCCCCAAGGTGATGTACTAGGGCGAATAAAACCCTTATACAGTAACTCTTGGAGTTGACTCTTCAACTTACTCAACTCGGCTGGGGCAAAACGATACGGTGCCATGGATATCGGTGTCGTGCCAAGCACTAAGTCAATAGAGAACTTGATCTCTCGGTGAGGTGGTAAACTAACAAGATCCTCGGGAAAGACGTCCGAGTACTCACAAACCACTATCAGTAACTCAGTCCAGGTCTCACTACACTCACTACTCATACAGCTAGCGAGAAGACAACTAAGCTCACTCCGCCCTCGCGGATCATACAATGGTGGCAAGACTCTACCAACCGATCTCCCAAGAAATGAAAACAATCCCCGCTCAAGGTACATACAGTAACCCTCTGACGGTAGCAATCAATAACAGCCCGGTATGACGATAACCAGTCCATACCCAAAATCACATCAAAATCAGACATATCCATCAATACAAAAGAAAAAGGAAGCCGACGATTAGCGACCTCTATATCACAACCCCGACACCCCTATTTCAAAACCAACTCATCCCCAATAGGTGATACTACACAAATAAGAAAAGCTAACTATGCCAACTCCAGTCCCAAAACAGATGCAAAAGCAAAAGATATAAAAGAATGGGATGCACCCGTATCAATCAACACATTAGCAACCGAGTTGCAAAACAAAAAGGTACCTCTCACAACAGATCGAGCCGGTACAAGATCCGGCACTGTAACAGCATACATGCATCCCGTAGGCCTCTGATCCACCTGCTCACCTCTCGAAGCAAAAGACTGCTGCACAGACTAAGTTGAAGAGGCTCCCTGATTGGCCCTCGAGGCCTGAACTGACTAGTGACTCTGTGTCTGCCTCAAACCAAACGCACCAGGTGTGCCACCTAACTGTGGGCAAAACCTCTTCAAGTGCCCCGCCTGCCCACACTGATAACAAGTGAGCAGCTAGCCTCTGTCCTGACTCTAGCCTTGAGAACAGGCCGAAGATGATGCTGCTCGCTACCCTCCTCCTCTCTGCGAGCAAACTGGAGACTTGTGGCCCAGCTGACCACATTTAAAGCAAGTGATGTCTCCCTAACCGCCTCTCCCAGAACTTGAGCTCGATATTGGAAAGGTAGATCTAGAATGTGCTCCATGGGACTGCTGAGGGTTAGAACCCTCTGCCTCTTACTGTCCCCCTGGCCATCCTGACTCCTCCTGGAGCCCTTCATCCTCTCTTCCTCAGCATGCATAATTGTCTTAAGATGGGCTACAACCTCCACAAGGCTCCCATAATCCCTAATCATGGACTCGGCTACTCGGAACATGAGTCCGGTCCTCAACTTCTTCTCGAACTCGAGACAACGGCGTTCCTCGGATGCCGCCAACTTTGGTGAAAACCTCGATAAACTAGTAAAAGCGGCTTCAAACTCTACCACTGGTGTATTCAGCTGCTTAAGTTGACAGAATTGATCCCGCAACTTCTCCCTAACAGTGGGAGGCAAAAACTTCTCCTGGAAGGCGTCAACAAATGCCTCCCAAGTCCTTTTAATACGCCCTCACGTAAACATCCACCACTGACCCGCATCTCCCTTCAACTGGGAAGATGTCAAGGTCACCTTCAAGCCTCCGTCTTTGATGCCAGGCATCTCAAACGTCTTCATCATATGCTCCAACCACTCATCAGCCTTCAGTGGCTCCTTAGGATCACCCAAAAACTCGTCCGGATTCGATCGGAAGAACTTCATCTTCATGAAAGAAGGCCCTGCTTTGGCTACACAGGCCTGGGCTTGATTCTCAACTCTGAGAATGCCCATTGATTCCCTCAATGCTCCTGCCATTTCACGGGCTAAGGCACCCATGGCCTGCTGTCCTACTGTCACGACCCAAACCCGCCCTTATGGGTTCAGCACCGTAACCAGCCAGTAATCCATGATTACCGAAGGCCTGCTTGACAGTAAAGACAGTAATACAAAGTACAAAGGCTGGCGGAAGCCAAAATAGTAAAAAAAAGATGTCCAATGAGCTGTGACAATCTGAATGCAAAAAGACTTTTCTGCACATATTCACATTCAAAACCATAACAATAGATACAAACATCATATACAGATATTCAGGTTAGGGACCAAATCCCTACCATAATAGTACAGTGCCAGTCTAAACATTTATTATAGAACAGAGGCAAAAGGGGAAATCTAAAACACCCCAAAACAGCTTTGGCTTGGCCGCACTTAGAACCTCGCAATGAGGCACAATGGTTGGCTTGACCAAAAAAGGAGTTAACCCGACGCTCCTAGCATCGATCCGGTGCCTGAACACCTATATATAAATATAAATAGTAAGCTAAAGCCCAGTGAATAACAACTGCGTAAAGAAGTTAAGAATGAATGTCCTTTCAGTCATTAAGCAGTCATATCAGTCATTTAGAAACCATAGCAGTTATATGTGGTACATCCAATAGCAAACAATACAGTAGATCTTAACAGACCGAACAGTTAGTTGATGGCCATCATAACAGTAAACAATAGTTGTTCCAACATGGGAACCGACAGAGATCTCAGTAACAGTAGCAGTAACAGTAGATTGCTATGGATGCCACGAATTCAGTTTACAAATAGGACAAATATTCATTCAGTAAGAAATATCATTTCAGAAAGCAGTACAGTAGATCATTCAGAAAATATTCATGATTGAACATATCTTTACAACATTGTTACTCACAGAGCACTGGGCTATAAGCGGCTAATGAGCGTCCTCGGATGTCAATCCTACATAGTTACAGAATGAACACACACTAAGTTACACACTTGGGAATCAATGACTTAGTCCCTATCTTGACTCGGTGTGGTTCTACATCAATATCCTCATTAAGATGCCTTAAACATGGCCTAGGAATGCCTAGGATGGAAAGAGGATGCAAGGATGTACTTAAAACACTTTTCAAAATTTTCAGAAAATAGGGGTCTCGCTCGAGCGTGGCTTTCTACCCTCGAGCGGACATGCAGACAAGGGATCTCTGCACAAGCGTGACTTCCTTCGCTCGAGCGGACTGTAAACTCAAGCAAAAGTACTGGATACATGCAATTCACGCTCGATGGGCGCTCGACCTCCGCTCGAGCGTGAGACACAAGTCCTCGCTCGAGCGTGCATTCCCTCGCTCGAGCGGACTATAAACATATGAAAAGTACTGGATACACGCATTTCACGCTCAAGCGTTATATTCCCCGCTCGAGTGGGATACATGTACTTAGAGTGTACGCTCGAGCGTGGGTCCAAAATCTGGAATTTCCAGATTGAACCTCCAAGCTCAAATTCAACATTTAAAGCATCAAATTCGATTCTTTTGGGCCAATTTTCTGGAAAACACTTTAAAACTCATAATATGACATGTTTCAAAGATCAATTTGCAAAATCAAAGCCCAAAGGTAGTTCAATTAAACACAAATCCAAACAAAACTTCATGAACATAATGTATATGTAACATGCAAGTGTTCAATTGAAATCAAAGCTTCAAATACTTGATCAAATGAGTCAATTTACTCAAAAACATGATGAATTCATGGACCATAGCTAGAATATAGACATGCATGTGAGGATTTCCATGAAATCAACCCCAAAACTCAACAATGTATACATGCATGCATGATTTAGCTACTCAAATCAACTCTTTAAACCGATTCTTGACTTAGATCACTAATGACTCATGAACCATGCAAGAACCAACTTGAATTCATAAACTAAAGGATAAATATCCTACCTTAGGTCCTCAATTCCAAGTCTAGAAGCTCAATTTTGCAATCTACTCTTCAATTCTTCTAATTTTCCAAGCAATTCTTGTTGAAACCAAAGCTCTCCTACTCTTCCTCTCTTGCTCACGGTTTTGGTCTCAAGAAGGATGATGCAATGATGTATGGAATGTACTAATTAAGTCCCAAACAAGTGTATAGGAAATGGCCACTCAATGGCAAAATTATAATAAACTTGAACTAATGTAGTTTAACATTATTTAATCTAATTTAATCGTTCCAAATCAAATTTAAATTAAACCTACCATAAAATCACATAAATTCTAATTAGCATGGAATACCAGTCAATTTCTGATTCGGCCGTCGATAAGGCCTTCAATTTACAATTCGAAACTTAAAACATGGACAGATAAATCAATGGCAAACAGATAGAAACGCACTAAAACAACATACACACACAATCAGTTCAGAATTTTAGTCTAACCAGTTACTTATCATGTACAGTCACAGTTTAGCAGTAATCAGTAGCGAGGGTTGTCACACCTACTGGCTCGACCACATTGGCCTGACTAACCCTTTCTTCCTGCGTCGGAATCTCATCATGTAAAGGCACCTCCTGCACCCTAGGCCTACCACACCTACCACCACGACTTTGTCCTGACATCCTAATAAAGGTAACAAGGACATTAGCACATTCACAAATGTGCTGAAGCTATTTCACTCGCGTCCTAATACAATGGACAATTGTAATTCACTCCATTTAAGCACATAATCACATAAACATATACAAATTTCATTCCTGGATGATGGTCGTCCCATGGCGTTGCTAGAGTTCCAATTACCCATATAGTCATGTAAACATGTTATCACATAAGCACATAACATCATGCATAAGTCTCTAACAAGCGAGACAAACCCATTGTGGTACTAACCACTTCCCACACACCCAAAGTATTCAAACCCGGTACGCTCTGATACCAAGTTGTAACGCCGTCAAAATAAAACCATAAATCATTCATTCATAATGCCCATAGTCATATAAGAAACATTACATTTTCATTCATCAAAGTGACTTTACAAAAATATTACATGTTGACAACACAAGTAAACACCCTACGGGCTCACAACTTTCCAAGTCAACACTTGGTTACAACAAAAGAGAGTTCTAACTCTTAACATATTAAGCCCTTGGCTTGAATTTACATTTAACATCAAAATAAAAACAAAATAGCCAAAAGGGTCTTCAACTCCCAAAACCTTCCAAGCTATGACCTTGGAGGCAGCATATCACCTATACCTGAAAATGGTGTCCCATATAGGGTGAGCCAAAGCCCAATAGAGATATGCTAAACATAATATGAGAATTAACTAAAACATTAGCATTCGATAAATGTTTAACAATTCAAAACTATCCCAACCCTTTTCCATAATCAATCAACATTGGTTCCCATATATCCATTCACATTCGTTTATTACTCAAGTCAATTCATTGTCATAGTTCAATATTATCCAAACATTCAAAAATGAGACTGCAACTCATATATCAACACTTCAACCATAACTTTGTCATTTTACGGAACTGCGTCCGAGGGAACCGGCACCCATACATAAATAAGGTTTCGGGACTTTCACCTAGGACACTCCGGCCAACTTAGTTATCAATGGAGTCCATCCCCTATCTCCTCCCACACAATGGAATACATCCCCTATCTCATCCCAAACAATATGCATATACAATGTATTTAACAAGTTGTCATGTACAATGACTAATCCATTCACATATACAATGTTTTCACCCAACCGTCATACTCAATGACATATTCCAATTGATTAGTTTCAATTTCCCTAATCAACATGCAGTGTCTACAACAATCAAGACTATTCTCTACCGATAGCCCAAAACAGTTATTTCTAGACAGATAATAAATTTACCAAACAAATAAATTATCAACATTTTCATAAGTAATCAATCCAACTACACCATTCAACCACAATATTCTCAAATTTCAATATTCCCAAACCAATTTCATATTTCCGCAAATTACCAAATTAATTGTACAAATTAATTATTTAAGTTCACTTAAGGCATTTTTCCCTTATTCTCAAATATTGCCCCTAAGGCCAAATTTCACTCATATTCCACACAACCCCAATTTCAAGTCTTATATATATTAAACTCAAAAAATGGAAAACCCCTCTTTCACAATTACCCCTTTCAAACACTAACTTTACCTAAACTTCACAAATCCCACAATTTATACAAAATGACTAAAATTTATGTTAAAACTCATAAGAAGGAGTAGATTATCCTTACCTCAAATTTAGGAGCTCGAAGGAGAAGAAGAGTGAAATCCAAAATGCTCCAAATCTTGGATCAAAGTGAAGTCCCCGCAAAGCTCTACCCTTTTTACAAAGGAACTAAGATAGAAGAGCTATAGATCAAGAGTATTTGTAGAGAGAATGGGTGTTTTAGAGAGAGGGAGTGCCGATTTTAGGGTTTGGAGGAAGAAGATGATGCAAAAGTGATGAAGAATCACGCTGCTGCAATCTGATATACTCGAGGCTCGTTCGAGCGAAGAAGTGGTCGCTCAAGCGACAAGACACAAAGGAACCTTGCTCGAGCGCAAGAAGCATCGCTCGAGCGAACAATGCGAAACTTCAGGTCTACAACCCAGACGCATGCTCGAGCGCAGGAGTCCTCGCTCGAGCGAAGAAACACAAAACATAGAGCGAGCTCGCTCGAGCGCAAGAAGCGTCGCTCGAGCGCAAGAAGCGTCGCTCGAGCAAAGATTACCAACCTTTAGGTCCAAAAGAAACGCAGACACATACTTGAGCGCAAGAGTTCTCGCTCGAGCGAAGAGACACACTAGACCAAGCTCGCTCGAGCAGAAGCTGCGTCTAAAAAAGAAACCTGAGGACCCTCCATTCTCACTCGAGCGCAAGAACCTTTGCTCGAGCGAAGAAGAAAATACCCGAGGCTCGCTCGAGTACAAAAAGCCTCGCTCAAGCGAAGAAGCAAAATCCTGGGCAACAACCATTTATTCCAACTCACAACCAACCTGTTCCAAACTCACCCAACACATCCTAAAACTCATATACGAGGAATTCAAGGACGGAAACAAGATATAAACAACAACAACCAACCATGGAACCCAGGTTCGGAATTCAATACATGAAGGGGAAAACCGGAATCGCTATACTTTCGTCATTTCTCTCCCTCTCTCTTGCTTCTCTCTCTAGATGTGTTAGTCAAAGACAAGTGTAGTAGTATGGAGATGGTGTGATGAGCACTCAACTTATTATAATGAGAGGAAAAGAGGATATGCTGCTCCTGCTCCCGCTCCCAGACAAATACATGGGTGTCTGTCCTAAATATTTTTTTATTTTATTTTTTTATGAAAGAGACGGGTGCTTCTTTGGCAACCAAATACAAAGCGAGTTTTTTTTTATTTTTTAAAATCGCATTACTTCTTTATTTTTTCAATATAAAAAAGTTTTTAAAAAAACATAAAAAAGGCAAAAAAAATTAATTTTTTTGTCAACTTTCCAAAACATCATACTATAGCATGGCAAAACAAGTAGTAAAGATAAAATAAATTAAAATAATTAATAAAATAAAATTTCATATTTAAATTATAATATTTTGTTTCTTTTTTGTAATTGTTAAATAAATTAAAAAAATTAATTTATTTTTTAAATATAATTTTTTTAATTAAGTTAAAATAGTCATAAAAATAATAATAAGTCGATTAAAATAACTAACCTCCCAAACGAGCTCTACATCAATTTTGGTTTTGATTTTTTTAAAATTTTTTAATTTTGTTATGTTTTTTTCTTAATTTATTTTTTGATGAAAGAGAATATCTATTTTGGTTTTGATATTTTAAAAACATTTTTTTTTATTTTTTTTAATTTTTTATATTTGAATTAATTTTTTTATATATATTTAATTAAATGTATTTTAAAAATAAAATATTTGTAAAGAAATCTTTAAAAAAAATAAAAAAATACAAAAAAAAATTAAACATATACTATATATTTTGTATTTAGTGTAATTTTTAAAGATTTTTCCGCAAACTATATATATTTTAAATACATCTAGATTAAACGAATTTTAAAAATTAAAAAATAATTAAAATATTAAAAGTTTGAAAATTATTTTTGAAAACTTTAAAATAAAATAAAGTTCTATATTAATTTTTGAAAAACAAGAGGTTAAGTAAGAGGTTTTAGTTTAAGGTTCCCTTAGGGGTGTTTTAGAGAGTTGGTTAAAAGTTAGTTTTTTTGAATTTTTTTTTTTAATGTTTTTTTATCTTTTTGTGAGTAAAAAATGTTAGAGCCGATGTGATTTAAAATGAGTTAAAAGCTAAAAGCTGGCTTTTAACCAGCTTCCCAAATGAGCCCTAAAATTTTATAAAACAAAAGACATGCAACATTTTCATAATAGTTTTAGTCCATCAATATTTTTACAGAGAAATTTCAGTACGGAGAAATTCGGCATAGAGAAATTTATGAAATTTCTTTATGATGATTGAAATTTCTTTGTGATGAGTTAAAATTTCTCTAATAATATTATTAAGAGACCTTAACTAATAAAAAAAATATTTTGGATACCTTCTACCACCAAAAATTGAAAAGAAATGTTTTACCAATTTTCTCATTGGGAAATCCTTGGTGCCTCGAACGGAGCTGCCTCGAATGGCTCGAATTTTTGTTCACCAGTCGACCGATCGGACGACCAAGTGAAACACTTGTCTGTCGGACAACCGATCGGACAACCAGTAAAGTGAAATTTGAGTTATTCGAGACAAGTTTAAATTCGAGATACGTAACATTGCTCTTTCTCATTAAGTAATACAATGTGAATGATGTGGAGTATTATCACAAGATTATCTAACAACCAACATTAAAACAGTGGATCAAGGAACATCAATCCAATATTGCCATACAATCAATATGAAAAAGGTAATGTTATAATAAGCTTAATTTTTATACAAAAGTTTCATATCAAATGACATAATTTTTTATGATTTTTTTAATCAAAATATTTATTATTATGTCTCATAATTATAAATATGTTGTTATTACATCATTTTAAATACATTTTTTATATATAAATTCTGAGAAATTCTATTTGTAAATTATTTTTCCAAATAAAAAACTAGGGCACTAGATGGATTTGCCCGAACAATAGTCTAATTGCCCCTGTAGGCCAGAGTAGTAGTTGGTGAAGTGTAGAAAAAGACAAAAATTGCTTATGTCAATGCCTATGCATGTGAATAGGGATGGCAATGGGAGTTAATAGGATTGATATTAATTTCCCATCTTCATTCCTCAATGGAGTGTTTTGAAAAGTTGGTAAAAAGTTAATTTTTTTATTTTTTGTGGCTTTTAACCGGCGGTCTCTCTGGCAGCCTACTTTTAACTTCTTCCCAAAAGACCCCTATAATTATTTTTCCCCATTTCCCATTCCCCATTCCTCATGGGTATTACACTCTTCATCTCCTAACGAGTTTGGATTTTCCCTAACCCAACATGACCTTTTTTTTTAATTATTTTTTTTAAAGGTTCACAACCAAACATTTATTTTATTTTTATTTTTTTAAGATTTACAACCAAAGCTAAATATACATTCAATCTTATTTTATTTTATTTTATTTGGCTCAATAACAAAATCAAATACACATTAATTAACATCGTCACATTATTCTTGTCAAATTTTATATATATTTAGAATTTTTTTAATTTATTTAGAAAAATTCTATTCCTACAAAAAAATTTATCTTCTTTTTTGATTTTTTAAATTTTATGTATATCCTTCTTCTTTCTGTTAATTGATCTTCGATAATCTGATGTGAGTTGTTACTCTCATTTCCATCTTTTTCTTCTTCTTCTTCTTCTTCTTTTTTTTAATTTTTATTTGCATTTATAGAATGAATTTTCTTATTTCAATATCTCATACAATTATCTTATTGGATTTCTCTCTGATTTGATGGTAACTTTAGATTGAATTTCCCAATTTTCATCTTAACTAGTGATCACCTTAATTGAGATTTTGTACATTTTTGTCTTCAATTTCCATAATTTGGTTATGATTAATTGCGCATTTTTTATCGATAGTCACAATCTTGTTGCCGCTAGATTGTCGCCATTGCAAATCACCGTTGATGTAGTGGGAGGATGAAAGAGAGTGAGAATTAGAACTCTAATAGTAAACAGTGTAGTGAAAACTAGGGATGACAATGGATAACCTACCCTGTGGGTATTTATGGAGACCCAACCCAAATACATTGATTTTCCCCTTTTTTCTTGTTTGTCGGGTAGGGTAAATGATGTTCTTTAAATCTATACCGGGGATGGGTACCCACTAATTTCCCTTTTTTTTTTTTAGGTAAATCGGAAAATAATATTCTCCATATGTTTTCACTACTCTATTTACAATTAGAGTTTTAATTCTCACTCTCTCTTATCCTCTCACTACAGCAACGTCAATTTGCGATGGCGACAATCTAGCGACGATAAGATTTTGACTATCGATCAAAAACGTACAATTAATCATAACCAAAACATGGAAATTGAAGACAAAAATGTACAAAATTTCAATTAAGGTGATCACTAGTTAAGATGAAAAATGGGAAATTCAATCTAAGGTTACCATCAAATCAGAGAGAAATCCAATAAAACAATTGCAGGAGATATTGAAACAAGAAAATTTATTCTATAAATGCAAATAATTTTTTTTTAATTAAAAAAGATAGAAACGAGAGCAACAACTGTCTTTCAGATTATCGAAGATCAATTAATAGAAAGAAGAATGAGATACATAAAATTTTTAAAAAAAAAAAAAAATTAAAAATTAAAAAAGAAGATGGAATTTTTTTTTAGGAATAGAATTTTTCTAAATAAATTTAAAAAATTCTAAATATACATAAAATTTGACAAGAATAATGTGATAATGTTAATTAATGTGTATTTGATTTTGTTGTTGAGCCAAATAAAATAAAATAAGATTGAATGTATATTTAGGTTTGGTTGTGAATTTTAAATAATAATTAAAAAAAAAAGTTAAGTTAGGTTGGGGAAAATCCAAACCCATTAGGAGATGGGGAGGGTAGTACCTACAGGGAATAGGGAATGGGAAAAAATAATTATAAGGGAATGGGGACGGGAATTAATATCCACTCCATTAATCCTCATTGCCACCCCTAATGAAAACATATGGAAAATTATTTTCCAATGTAACTAAAAAAAAAAACATATGGGGAAATTAGTGAGTACCCATCCCCGCCCCATCTCCAGTGAAGATTTAAAGAATATCACTTACGCTACTCGATGGACAAGAAAAAAGGGGAAAACCCATATATTTGGGTTGGGTCTCCATGGATACCCACAAGGTAGGTTATCCATTGCCATTCCTACATGTGAATAGTTTTCGGGCTATGGTCCGGATCCGTCAGTGTCCCTATTAATTAGGTCTGAATCCATCAGTGTCGCTATTAATCAGGTCCTGATCCTTGTCTGCCTACGGCCTATTTTGAGGGGAGGTTACAAAATTTTTTATTTTTTATTTTTACATTGGAGAGGCAATGTGATTAGGGGTATGCATGGTGCGATTCAAACAATTTGAGAATAAAATTATAAACTGAACAGTAGATTAGTGGATTGACGGATTGGCAAATCGTCATTTGGACGGTTTTGAGTGGATGGATATATTGAAAAATATTCTAACCAATTATCAAGTATTTGCATAATATATAATACTAATTTGTATAAAAATTTTCATATATATAACACAAACTAATATTATATAATATTTTTCATATATATAACCACTAATTTGTAATAAATTTAATATCTTAAATCTCTCTTATACTCATTTTTATTTTGATATTTCATTAGAGGTTTATATATATATATATATATATAAGTGTGTGTGTGTGTGTGTATTAAATATAGCGGAGTGGAGTGCTTTCGAAGGCAAATTATTGATTTTAAAGTTTAATCTGCGGTTAGCGGATAGAACGGTGCAGATTGATATTGATCGGTGCGGTTTGAGCATATTGGATAGTATTTTATACAGCCCTAGATGTGATTTAAAAAAGTCAAAAAGCTAATAAACTGACTTTTAACCTAGATGCTAATGAGGCCTACAATTATTCACAGCGGCTTAGTACTTGTTTGGAATGTGGATATAGTTTGTTTTTAATTTTTTTACTGAAAGATGTATAAAAAAGTAAAATAAGTGATGTGATTAGATATTTTGAACTTTTTATACTATTTTAGTTAAAAAACCAACATCCCAAACATTTCCTTAATACACCCACTGAAATTTCCACCACACCCGTATCCTTTTTTGAGTCCCGTGTTTTTAGGCTGTGAGTAGCATACATTTTATAGATTTGGATAAGAATTTAAAAAATAAATAAATAAATAAATAAAAATATATTTTACACCCTTTTTAATCAGGCTAAAATAGTCATAAAAAAAAAAGTCAACTAAAATAGCCAACCTCCCAAATGAGCTCTACATCAGTTTTGGTTTTGGTGTGTTTTTTATTTTTTTTATTTTTTTTATTATTATTATTATTATTATTATTATTATTATTATTATTATTATTATTATTATTATTATTATCATCATCATCAGGAAAGCATATTTATATGTTTTGCTAAAAGTTGCAAAAACAAATAATTTGTAATGATTTTGAAGGGAAACAATAACCTCTCTAGTTTATGGAATTGTATTCCTCTCCATTGCATATTTAGTATTTGTAATGGAGAGGTTTTATTATATCGTTTAATTAATGATCTTTTTTAATTTAAAATAATTATAAATTTATATTCCTATTTCATATCCATTAAATATGTAATGAAAATCTTCCATTACATGCATAGCATTTTTGTGTTGGATTATTAGTTTAATGTGTATTTTCAATTTGATTTAGTTTGGTATTTAATTTTGTAATTGGAATTAGAATTGTGCGAAGAGTTATTGAGTCAAATTTGGACTTGTTTTTCACTCAATATTGGTTTGAATTTGTAAGAGATCTATTTGACTTGATTTGGATCTTCTAAAACTTTGAATTTAGAGTTTCTTAATTATTATGAATCAGATTGATAGGAAACCTATTTTGTTTAGGATTAGTTTTAAGAATGATTTTTTGGTTATAAATATGTGAAGACTACTCGTTCAATTAGATTTTTTAGTTGAACGAGTAGTTTTGGTAGAGCTTTTGAAGTTCCTTGAGGTCTCTTTTTGGAGGTTTTCTCCTTGCTTGGTGATCCTTCATAAATTTGTAATCGTTAGTTTTGAAAAATCTACATTTGTTGGTCTTGGAAGATCCGTATATGTTCACCATAGTTTGTTTGGAGTTGTCAAAAATGACTTGTTTAGTTTGGTGACAAAAATGACTTGTTTAGTTTGGTGTCTTTCTTGAAGTCTTGGTTTAGTGAGATTTTATCTTGTTTTAGAGGGTTCAAATTTTGTTCTTGTCTCTCTTTGTTCTTTGCTTTGGGATCTATAATTATGTTCAACTAAATCTATTATTTGTCTCCTTGTGAGAACTTGTCTCTCAGAATGGTAAGAAAGTATTTGAGTCATAAGTGTTGTGAGAGAATGTTTTGTCACCTTGTAACTCTCAAGAGCAACTATTCTTTCTCGATAGTGAATTTTTCTTTCCACGTGTGAATGTAGACTAAGGTTAAACCATGTAAATCTTGATATCTTACAATTGTTTCTCTCGTGAATTTACATAGTTTACATAGTTCTTCTATACCATATTCAAAATAATCAACTATTTTGATTTGATTTTATTGTCGGTAGAATTTTTGCACAACAATCTACATTTAATTTATTTGATTTGTTTCCATAATTCATTTGGTCATTTCTCGAACTATCCAACTAACTAACAAATAACTAATAAATAGAACAAATGTGTTACTTGAATTAAAACTTTCAGGAAGCATAAAATTTGTGGACTTGATATATTTTCTTCAAATGTTAATAGAAGTAAGTGTAATTTAACCAACCATAAAATTAACCAAAATATTTTAACTCCTTTTATTTGTAGCTCCAATGGTGATGGACAAAATGAAGGTCCCTTCCCTGCTCACATCACCCTTAACATGATCTCACATAAAAACCAAGTACAGATTGTTGGAAATGGTAGAAAAATTCTGGGTAAAACCAGAATTTTTTCTCAAGTTTGGTCTATTTTTTTAGGTGGGCCCCGAGTGTCAATTTACTCGGGTCAAAGTGGTAATGCGTTCTATGCCGTGTTGTGATTCACATGGTATATTTGGTTGCTCAAAACCATTACCGAGTGAATGGGAAATTGAAGCCAAAGTGTGCTCCATGGAAATAGAGTTTTGGTAGAAATTCCTTAAGGTTGTAAATTGGTTTGTCCCACATTGATTTGGTGGGAAGTTTTGAAAGGGTTTATAAGGCTTGGGTGAGATACTTGGGGTGTGCACCAAGGGGTACCCAAGTGTTTTAGAGGGAGAGGTTATGGGCAAAATGGGCTAGACCCATTGGACCCAAAAATCACCACACACGCGCGCGCCGCCGCCGTCCTTCCGGTTGGGCCTCTAATCTTTTTGGGCCAAAAACATTTAAATTTAATTTTATTTTTTGGTAAAATAAAATCCATAATTCAAATTAAACTGATTTGGATTTTCTGTACATCCAAACAGGGCCCTTCCCGTTTTCAAACAGAAATAAACTAGTTTGGAATTAGTGCACACCCAAACAGGGCCCTTCCCATTTTTGCTATCTGTTTGAATTGTTAACAGATTCAAATCTGTTTGAATTCAAAACCAACAGGTATCATACCTGTTCAATTTAAAACCAAGAGCCACCTTTACATCTATAAATAGGACCACCCTCATTTGATGTTATTTCATTCAGAAATTTCGTATTTCACCTCTGCTAATTATATTCTTCATCTTGCTGCATTTTATTTCTGAAAGAAAGAGTGTAAACACTTAGTGTGTTCGTAAGGCAAACAATTTGTAGTGCTGCTATTGTTTGTGGTAAGATCATTTCATTCTGGGAGATAGACGTCCAAATTCTGAAAGCACCGTGGAGAGGACGAATCTGTCTTAAGGACACAGTGTTAAACACTGGACTTGATCAGAAAAGTTATTCCAATAAATTAATCAAGTAAGTTATTTAATTTATTTTCAGTGTTGTTTTTATTTATTAAAATCAGATTTAAATTTTGTTTTTGTAACAAAATAAAATCTGTTTTTATTTATTTTTTTTATTTCGAGTTTGATTTTTGTAATCAAACAAATTCTCTCCTTTTATTTATTTCTTTATATTCTTGTTGTTGTTTTGTACACAACAGAATTTAATCTTTTTAAATACAGTGAAGATTGTCCAACAATCTTAAGACATATTCTTTTTTTGGTATCTTCATTGTATTTAATTTTCTGTGTTTTCAAAGTAATATTCTGATTGGAAAAACAAATAGTGATTTATGCTATTTGACAGATAGTAGTAATATACTGTCTCTTTTCTTTGACAACTAGTAGTAATATACTGGTGTCATTAACAATTGCAGAATATTATTTGGTATTACAGAAAATATTGTGATATTTTATTTTTCTAGTTTTAGTAACAAGGAAAATAAAATTATTTTGTTGTTATAATTTATTTTCTGGTTTTAGTAACTAGAAAATTAATTTGTGTTTTAATTTTTTCTGATTTTTGTAATCAGAGATTATGGCTACTACAACTGAAACTGTATCTGGCAGTGGTACTCCTATTGTTACACCTACATCGGTCCCTATCTAGAACCATGTTCATGTACCAATCAATTATGGAGAAAAATCGGAAAAATTTAACGGTACCGAGTTTAAGAGATGGCAGCAGAAGATGCTGTTCTATCTTACAACTCTTAATTTGGCCCGGTTTCTCCATGAAAAGGCTCCAGCACTTAAAGAGGGTGAAAGTGATCGGCAAGTTGTTGCCACTGTAGATGCTTGGAAACATTCAGATTTTCTGTGCAGAAACTACATCCTAAATGGCCTTGACAATATGCTGTATAATGTATACAGTCCTCTGAAAACAGCAAAAGAATTGTGGGATTCTTTGGAGAAGAAATACAAGACAGAAGTTGCCGGCACGAAGAAATTTGTCGTCGGTAAATTTCTGGACTTTGTTATGGTAGACTCCCAAACGGTAATATCTCAAGTTCAAAGTTTTCAAATAATTTTGCATGATATTCATTCAGAAGGTATGTCTCTTAGCGAGTCATTCCAAGTCGCTGCTTTAGTGGAAAAGTTACCACCGGCTTGGAAAGATTTCAAAAATTATTTAAAACACAAACGCAAAGAGATGACTATGGATGAATTGATTGTAAGATTAAGAATTGAGGAAGATAACCGAAAGGCTGAAAAGAGGAATGGGAAAAATCCCATTGAGTCCAAGGCTAATGTGGTTGAACAAGTTCATAAACCACATAACAAAAAGAGGAAGTTTACTGGAGATGGTCCTAAACAAGGCGATAGTAGCAAGAATTTCAAAGGAAAATGCTATAACTGTGGCAAAACTGGACATCGAGCTTCTGACTGCCGCCGCCCTAAGAAAGATCATGGAAGTACAAGTAAGAAGACTACCAATCAGGCCAATGTAATAGAATTGGATTACATCTCTAACGGAGTGAATGACATCAACCTCTCTACTGTAGTGTCTGAGGCTAACTTGGTTGGAAATCCCAAAGAGTGGTAGGTTGACACTGGAGCAACTCGTCACATTTGTGCGGACAAGAAGATGTTCACTACCTACAATGAGGCTGCAAATGAACAACTTTTTATGGGAAATTCTTCTACTTCTACTGTGGCTGGACAAGGGAAAGTGATCTTGAAGATGACATTAGGGAAAGAACTAACCCTCAACAACGTACTGCATGTACCTGACATCCAGAAGAATTTAGTTTCTGGGTCTTTGTTAAGTAAAAATGGTTTTAGGCTTGTATTTGAGTCTGATAAATTTGTATTAACAAAGAGTGGTATGTATGTTGGTAAGGGATACATGAGTGATGGTCTCTTTAAGTTGAATGTAATGACAGTTATACCGAAAGTTGCTATGAATAAGAATAACACATCTTTTGTTTATATTCTTGAGTCAAATTTATGGCATGGCAGATTAGGACATGTGAATTTTGATGCTTTGCGTAGATTAATTGGTTTAGATCATATACCAAAGTTTGAAATTAACCCTAATCATAAATATGAAATTTGTGTAGAAGCGAAACTAACTAAGGCTCTATTTAAATCGGTTGAAAGAAAAACCGAACCTTTAGAATTAATTCATACTGATGTATGTGATTTAAAATTTATTCAAACTAGAGGAGGCAAAAAGTATTTCATAACATTTATCGATGATTGCACAAGATATTGTTCTGTTTATTTACTTATAAGTAAAGATGAAGCCTTAGAAATGTTTAAACTCTACAAAACAGAAGTTGAAAATCAACTTGGTAAAACCATTAAAATGGTTAGAAGTGATAGGGGTGGTGAATATGATGCACCATTAAATGAATTTTGTGCACAACATGGCATTATTCACCAAACTACAGCCCCTTATTCTCCACAGCAAAATGGAATTGCTGAAAGGAAGAATAGAACCCTCAAAGAAATGATGAATGCCATGTTACTAAGTTCAGGTTTACCACAGAACTTGTGGGGGGAAGCAATATTGTCTGCTAATTATGTTCTTAATAGAATACCCCACAAGAAAACCAATAGCACTCCTTATGAATTGTGGAAAGGTCGACCGCCTTCCTACAAATACTTAAAAGTGTGGGGGTGTTTGGCAAAAGTTGAAGTTCCTGTTCCTAAAAAGACTAAGATTAGACCAAAAACAGTAGATTGTGTGTTTATTGGTTATGCTCAGAATAGTAGTACATATCGGTTTCTGACTTATAAATCAGAAATACCTGATGTAAATGTGAACACTATTATAGAGTCAAGGAATGCTGTGTTTTTTGAACATGTCTTTCCTTACAAGAAAGGACAGGAATTAAGTTCACAGAAAAGAACTTATGATTGTACACAAAGTCAAGAGACTAATGACAATCAAACACAAGAGACTAGTAATAGTCTCGACCAATAGGATTTAACTAATGATGAACCTAGACGAAGTAAGAGAGCAAGAACATCAAAATCCTTTGGTCCAAATTTTCTGACATACTTGTTAGAAAATGAACCTCAAAGCTTTAAGGTAGCAATGACAGGTCCTGAAGCACCTTTGTGGAAATAGACTGTTAATAATGAAATTGAATCCATTATGCAAAATCATACTTGGGAATTGGTGGATCTTCCACCAGGTTCTAAACCTCTTGGATATAAATGGATATTCAAGAGAAAAATGAAAGCAGATGGTTCAATTGACAAGTATAAAGCAAGACTTGTAGTTAAAGGTTACAGACAAAAAGAAGGTCTGAATTATTTTGACACATATTCCGCTGTGACAAGAATAACATCCATTCGCATGCTTATTGCTATAGCAACGCTGTTTAATTTAGAAATGCATCAAATGGATGTTAAGACAGCTTTCTTAAACGGCGATCTAAATGAAGAGATCTATATGGAACAACCCGAAGGGTTTGTAGTATCAGGGCAAGAAAAGAAAGTTTGTCGACTTGTAAAATCCCTTTATGGATTAAAACAAGCACCTAAGCAATGGTATGAAAAATTTGATCATGCAATGCTTACTAATGGGTTTAAAATAAATGAATGTGACAAATGCGTCTATGTTAAAAACACTGACCAAGGATAAGTCATAGTTTGTCTTTATGTGGATGACATGCTTATCATTGGAAGCAGTCAAAACATGATCAAATCAACTAAGCAAATGCTTAACAAAAGATTTGATATGAAAGATATGGGGGTCGCAGATGTTATATTAGGAATGAAAATTACTAAAACATCTGACGGATATGCATTATCTCAATCTCATTATATTGAGAAAATTCTTGATAAATTTATCAAAGATGATTTGAATTTAGCTAAAACACCTGTAGACATCAGTCTTTATTTATCGAAAAATTAAGGTGATGCAGTGTCTCAGTTAAAATACTCCCAAATCATTGGAAGCCTAATGTACCTAATGAATTGTACTCGTCCTGATATAGCTTATGCTATCAGTAAATTGAGTAGGTACACTAGTAACCCCGGAGAAGACCATTGGAAAGCGATCATTCGGGTTCTTAGATATCTAAGATTCACCCGTGATCATGGTTTGAACTTTACTCGATATCCAGCAGTACTTGAAGGTTATTGTAATGCAAATTGGATATCGGATACTAAAGATTCAAAATCCACAAGTGGATATATCTTTACTCTAGGAGGCGCTGCCGTTTCTTGGAAATCCACGAAACAAACTTGCATCACACGATCCATAATGGAATCCGTGTTCATTGCTTTGGACAAAGCAGGAGAAGAAGCAGAATGGCATCGTCACTTCTTAGAAGACATTCCAATGTGGCCAAAACCTGTGCCAGCTATTTGCATTCATTGTGATAGTCAATCTGCAATAGGCAGGGCACAGAATCATATGTATAATGGTAAGTCATGTAACGCCCTCAAAATAACCCATTATATGTATATCATTGACATGCATTAATTAAAGAAAACAATTTATTAATTCATTCATCAGAGTATTACTAAATAAAAACATTACATGTAATACCAAATTTAAATGCCCTATGGGCTTACATCTTTCCAAGCCAACACTTGGACACAAAATATGAGTTCTAACTCAAATACAAATAAAGCCCGAGGCTTGAACGTTTACATGTACTAACAAATAAAAACAATTAACTAAAGATAGTCTTCAAAATCCACAAGCCAAATCCTCCCAAGCTAAGTCCTTGGAGGTAGCTTATCACCTGAACCTGAAAATGATGTTCCCATAAAGGGTGAGCCACAGCCCAGTAGAAAAATACTAAACCAAATATAAGCATTGAATAAAGCTACAGCATTCAATAGATGGTTGACCAAGATAATCAATTATAACTTAATTCAGTCTCATGACACTAACATCTAAAATACGTTTTACTTTCCAACATTATCAATATGGCTCAGAACCTGGCCAAACTTACAGCAGTGAACTGTACATTTATCATATTCACATTCTTCCAATGTCAACAAACAATTGAGACTTAGGCTCAAATCAAAACACTTCATACTTCCAGTTTGATACACATTTTAGTGCTGTATCAATAAAACACTTCAATATAAATAAGCACACATAAAAGTGATGCTAATGGAGTCCATCCCCTATCTCCTCCCAAACAAAATCCGGTTTAGAGGTCCATCCCCTATCTTCCCCTAAACCGTGGAGTACATCCCCTATCTCCTCCCACACAAAATAATGTATGTAAACACATAACATATACAACACACAATCAATACATATAATGTCTGTATTAATTCAACAGTCAGAATTGATGACTTATTCAATGATTAGTTTCAGTTATCCCTAATCCACATACAGTGTCTACAACAATCACGACTATCCTCCACCGATAGCCCAAAACAGTTATTTCTAGACTTGGAAATAAATACATCAACAATTCAATAGGTGAGTGATTTAAATTATCCAACTACACCATTTAATCAATGAATTCCTCAATTTCATGCATTTAACCAATTTCCCCAATATTCTTAAATTAATTATACAAATTAATTTATTAATACAACTAGGGTTTTTCCCAAAATTACCAAAGTACTCCCAACATATCAAAATACCAAAACTTAGGACAAAACTTATAGGATGGAGTAGGAAATCCCTACCTTGAAGCGAAGAACTCGAATAGAGAAGATGACAAAAACCAAAGTGCTCCAAACCCAAGATTGTTCAGATTAAACGGAAGCCCTCGACCCACTCTATCTTTTTAACAAAAGACTTAGGGTAGAAATACACTCTAAGTAGATCAAACCTAAGAGAGAAGGTGTGTAGGGAGAGGGAGAAGACGGTTCTAGGGTTTTAAAATAAAAAAGGAGATGAAAAATGATCCAGAAAGTCGGATCTCGGATTTTTATACCAGTCGCCCCGCTCGAGCGTGGAAACCCCCGCTCGAGCGCCACGCACAGACTCCCGCTCGAGCGGCCAAACTCCCGCTCGAGCGGCGAATGCACACTCCCAGAAGTTTTTGCAGACAGGTCCCCGCTCGAGCTCCCAACTCCCCGCTCGAGCGTCACTCACGACTTCCCGCTCGAGCGTCCAATCCCCCGCTCGAGCGGCCAACAATACACAGGACATACTGGATGGGTGTATTCCCCGCTCGAGCGTCCAAACCCCCGCTCGAGCGGACAAGCCAAAATCTGGGCAACTAGACTTGGTTCCTAAGCTCAACCAACCTGCTCCAAATCTTCCCAACACAACCCAAGACTCAAAAAAAAGATTAAAGGGCGCAAACAACATACTCTCAACAACCAGCTCCACGGAACCTAAGTCTGTATATAACAAGTAAAGAAAAGGGAAACCGGGATCGCTATAAGTCACGACATATTCGTCGTCGACATAATACCGTAAGGCAATTGTTGTCAAACGGAATAATCTCAATAGATTATATAAAATTTAAAGAGAATATTGCGGATCCGTTAACAAAAGGTTTGACAAAAGAGCTAGTGTATAGTTCATCGAAGGGGATGGGATTAAAGCCTATTACATAAGAGTCGTCATAATGGTAACCCTACTTATATGACTGGAGATCCCAAGAACTAAGTTCAAAGGGACAACTAAGTTATGTATGGCTCACCAGAAATCACCAAGGGATTAAAAATTCCCTACCCATTCCTATGGTGAGAGTGATATCTGCAACATATGTTGTATGCAGGGGTATAAGGATAAGCTTTGCTTTTAATGATTACTTATATCTTGATTAAGGCATAAAATCAAGACGAGTATAAGGAGATACTCACAATAAGAATCACCTATATGAGTGTTGAACTGGGGCCGGTTCTATGAGAATGAAAAGGCTAAATTCTCTAGAAACACTTATGAAAACTAGGCGCGTTCAAAGCTAAAATGAACACAACAGTGAGAACCACGATGTGTTAGAAGATATTTTGTGTGAAATCTATTGTCTTGGCTTACACAAACGGCTGAACAATTCAAGGCATCACGTCCATTGGTTAGCCAGTAAGTCCGATAGGTTATCACTAGGGAAGGTTCAAGGCCGAAAATTACCTATCCTGATGCAAGATATTTTCGACTTATACTCTTTCGTTAAAGTCTGCATATTGTTGCATTTCCGTTGTTATCAAATTCCATTCATGTGGGGGATAGTTGGAAATGGTAGAAAAATTCTGGGTAAAACCAGAATTTTTTCTCAAGTTTAGTCTATTTTTTAGGTGGGCCCCAAGTGTCAATTTACTCGGGTCAAAGTGGTAACGCGTTCTATGCCGCGTTGTGATTCACGTGGTATATTTGGTTGCTCAAAACCATTACCGAGTGAATGGGAAATTGAAGCCAAAGTGTGCTCCATGGAAATGGAGTTTTGGTGGAAATTCCTTAAGGTTGTAAATTGGCTTGTCCCACATTGATTTGGTGGGAAGTTTTGAAAGGGTTTATAAGGCTTGGGTGAGATACTTGAGGTGTGCCCCAAGGGGTACCCAAGTGTTTTAAAGGGAGAGGTTATGGGCAAAATGGGCTAGACCCATTGGACCCAAAAATCACCACACACGCGCGCGCGCGCGCCGCCGTCATCCGTCCGGTCGGGCTGGGCTGGGCTGGGCTGGGCTTGGGTGCGTGGTGTGTGGTTGGGTTGGGCTTCTATTCTTTTTGGGCCAAAAACATTTGAATTTAATTTTATTTTTTGGTAAAATAAAATCCATAATTCAAATTAAACTGATTTGGATTTTCTGTACATCCAAACAGGGCCCTTCCCATTTTCAAACAGAAATAAACTAGTTTGGAATTAGTGCACACCCAAACAGGGCCCTTCCCGTTTTTGCTATCTGTTTGAATTGTTAACAGATTCAAATCTGTTTGAATTCAAAACCAACAAGTATCATACCTGTTCAATTTAAAACCAAGAGCCACCTTTACATCTATAAATAGGACCACCCTCATTTGATGTTATTTCATTCAGAAATTTCGTATTTCACCTCTGCTAATTATATTCTTCATCTTGCTGCATTTTATTTCTGAAAGAAAGAGTGTAAACACTTAGTGTGTTCGTAAGGCAAACAATTTGTAGTGCTGCTATTGTTTGTGGTAAGATCATTTCATCCTGGGAGATAGATGTCCAAATTCTGAAAGCACCGTGGAGAGGACGAATCTGTCTTAAGGACACAGTGTTAAACACTGGACTTGATCAGAAAAGTTATTCACATATATTAATCAAGTAAGTTATTTAATTTATTTTCAGTGTTGTTTTTATTTATTAAAATCAGATTTAAATTTTGTTTTTGTAACAAAATAAAATCTATTTTTATTTATTTATTTTTATTTCGAGTTTGATTTTTGTAATCAAACAAATTCTCTCCTTTTATTTATTTCTTTATATTCTTGTTATTGTTTTGTACACAACAGAATTTAATCTTTTTAAATACAGTGAAGATTGTCCAACACAGATTACACACACTCCAAAAACAGATGATCAAAAAACCAAGTTCTCTTACAACTCCAAAGGAACAACCAACACAAGTGAAGGATGTATTTCTTAAGATGTCCATTAGGACAAGGGTGGGGTGTCTGAATTCTTCCAAGTAGAGCTCAGGCCCCCATACCTATCTCCCTTAACTACATCAGCTGATGCAATGGATTCAAGTTCAGCCATTTCTTCCGGTGTCAGTTTTACTGACAAAGCTCCAATGTTCTGATCCAAGTTTTCAATCTTGGTGGTGCCGGGAATAGGACACACGTCACTCCCTTGGTGATGAACCCATGCCAATGCTAGCTGCCCTGGGGTGCACCCCTTCTTCTCTGCTATTTCATTAACTCGCTCAAACATGTTTTTGTTATGCTCCATATTCTCCGGCTGGAACCTTGGTAGATGCTACAAAAAAAATAAAAATAAATTAAATACATGATTCAGCATCAGAATTGCGAATCCGCCATACATAGATTGATCACGTAAAACAAGCTCTGAAGTTGCATCACAACCCAACACAATGATTGTTTTCCCAATGGAATAAGAGAGTTTGAAGGATGAAACAAACGTAACTACATCCACAATAAAAAATTCGTGCCAAAAGATAAAAAGCAAAAAGTTTTTCATTGAATAGTTACACTTGTTGACAAAGTTCACTGGAATGTGGTTTAATACAAAATCCTAGAAGCACAAAAGTAATTTATGCCCAATGAAGCAGAAAACATACAACTGACTGGCTATAAAATTACAATTTCAGTATAAAAGGACTTTAACAAGTTTTATATACAAAACTTTCACTAACAAGCGCTCCTCATTTTTAGAAAACATGGTGTATTTTATCAGCTTATAACATCGATTACTTTTCTACAGTTTGCACAAAGAGAGAAGTCAAGACTATTCACAACAATGTTATGATGACATTAACATTGCACAAACCTTTTGGAAGTCTTCATTTGCAAAATTCTCAACAAGCTTGGGACCTGATGATAAAAATCCTCTTCCTAAAGGACTGTATGTGACATCCCAATGCCAAGTTCTCTGAATAATCACAACGGATAT
Organism: Camellia sinensis; assembly: GCF_055761805.1. Lineage (NCBI taxonomy): Eukaryota > Viridiplantae > Streptophyta > Magnoliopsida > Ericales > Theaceae > Camellia > Camellia sinensis. The sequence goes on from NC_138967.1 coordinate 73,528,741, forward strand.
CAAATTAGCAATTTGGATTTCTTGTTATTCCCTAAAATGTCATTTAGCAGAATAGATGCCTCACCTGCAAGTAGGAACTATTTCTTCCTCCACATCTATTGTCCATAAAGACCATTCCAATTGTATTGCTATAATTGTATGAACTGCGTGAGCTCTTCTGATTGTTGAAGGAGAGGCCTCGGATAGACCAATGTACATTATTTTACCCTCTTCAACCAGTTTCTTGAGTTCTCCCAACTGGTGAAAAGATGGGTTACAAAAAAAAGAATCAAAGAAAAAAACAAGTAAATCATTTTGGAGACGTGCAGAAACATGTATATGTAAAGAGGAAGGGAAGTAGAAACAAGATTTTCATGCTACTCTACCACAGCATAATATTGGTATATGATCAAACAATTTGGATGCATGCTTAACTTAAGAAAGAGTGCACATTGATTGTAATCCAAAAAGTATGGTTTGCCTTCATTGGTAATTGATCTCCAAACACAGGCGTTTTTACTTTTTTATTGGCTTAATTCATTCCAACTGTTTTAAAAAATTGCAGCACGGTGGTGAGTTGGGCCAGAACACAACTCAAGCCTGGGGGCATTTCCCTAAATAAGCCAAAATACTAATTCAATTCCCAAACTAAGCCTAGTTTTGAAAGAATTCCCAAAATAGGCTAAAACGTGGTTCACAACCACGATTTCAACGTCTGTGCGCCTGTCTCGTGTAAAATTTGGGAAGTCTTAAAATCGTGGTTACAAAACGCGCTTTGATTAAGAAATCGTGGTTACAAACTGCGCTTTTAATTATATTTTTTTCTTCTGAAAGCGTGGTTGTGAACCACGATTTTAACTTAATTTTTTTTTCTTTTGAAAACGTGGTTGTGAACCACGTTTTTTATCATTTTTTTTTTCTTCTGAAAGCGTGGTTGTGAACCACGCTTTCAATACACAAATGATATTGCTGCTTGGCGTGCTATTGGACCAATTGATACATCAAGTAAGTCAACACTCATCAACAGTTGGTCCAATAAATTTATTTCATAAAAAATAAAATAAATTTCTAAAAATAAAAATAAATTTCTAAAAATTTACGCTACCTTAGTGTTTAGGGATAAAATTTTTTTTTTTTTATTTTACTAAAATAAAAATAAATAAATTTTAAGAATTAAACCCTAAACCCTAAAATAAAAAAATAAAATGTATCCCTAAATATTAAGGTAGCGTTTGGTAACGTTTACGTTTTTTGTTTATATTTATGAAAATTTTATAAACTGATTTTTATTTATTTTTAGAAAAACATAAATTACAAACGCGTTTGGTTTGAACAAAATGGGGGGAAAAAAAATTAATTGGGAAAAAAAATTTAATTGAAAAAACATTAATAGAAAAAAAAATTAATTGAAAAAAAATAATTGAAACAAAAAATATTTGGTCTTAATTTCAAATAATTGAAAAAAATAAGACCAAATAATTGAAATTAAGATCAAATAATTTTTTTCAATTAATTTTTTTTAAATTAATCTTTTATTTCAATTAAATTTTTTTCAAATATTTTTTTCCCAATTAAATTTTTTTTCAAATAATTATTTTTTCAATTATTTTTTTTTAAAATTAATTTTTTTCAATTATTTTTTTAATTATTTTATTGTTCAAACCAAACGCGTTTGTAATTTATGTTTTTCTAAAAATAAATAAAAACCATTTTATAAAATTTTCATAAATATAAACCAAAAACGTAAACGTTACCAAACGCTACTTTAGTATTTAGGGATAAATTTTTTTATTTTATTTTAGAGTTTAGGGTTTAATTCTTAAAATTTATTTATTTTTATTTTAGTAAAATAAAAGAAATAAATTTTATCCCTAAACACTAAGGTAACGTAAATTTTTAGAAATTTATTTTTATTTTTAGAAATTTATTTTTTAGAAATTTATTTTATATTTTATGAAATAAATTTATTAGACCAACTGTTGATGAGTGTTGACTTACTTGATGTATCAGTTGGTCCAATAGCACGCCAAGCAGCAATATCATTTGTGTATTGAAAGCGTGGTTCACAACCACGCTTTCAGAAGGAAAAAAAAATTGATAAAAAACGTGGTTCACAACCTCGTTTTCAAAAGAAAAAAAAAATTAAGTTAAAATCGTGGTTCACAACCACACTTTCAGAAAATATATATATATATAACTAAAAGCGCAGTTTGTAACTGCGATTTCTTAATCAAAAGCGCGTTTTGTAACCACGATTTTAAGATTTCCCAAATTTCACGCGAGACAGGCACACAGACGTTGAAATCGTGGTTGTGAACCACGTTTTAGCTTATTTTGGGAATTCTTTCAAAACTAGGCTTAGTTTGGGAATTGAATTAGTATTTTGACTTATTTAGCAAAATGCCCCCTCAAGCCTGTCCTAATTACTTGGGATCAGCTATGTAAATCCAGTTCTCCAATGGATTTTATTTGATGTCATCTCCCCAAGTAAAAAATAGAACAAAACCCAAACGGCTTTAAGAAAATTAGATAAATCAGCAAGGGCCTGTTTGGTCATCCCAATAATGTAAATTTGGCCCCAGAATATAATTTGAATATCTACAGAAGTTAGATAATTAGATTTGTTTGGCTGAAAAAAAAGCCCTACTTTCTTTGTGAGTATTTAAATTCAGTCATTTCTATTAGAATATATAATAATTTTAAAATAGATTTGAAAGATTCAATGTTATTCCGTTGAACAGCTACACAAATTTGAACTATCTCATTTACAAATTGAAAAAACAAAATGGAATTAATTGATTTAAGATGGATCAATTCATGAGGCAAATTTGGCAGAACCAAAGGTACCATATAAGCTTTATCATGCAAGTGGAACTGCAAATCTTGTCATGTTAATTGAAGCAATTTATACTCATAGGCCATGTTTGTTTGGGCGGACTGGATTAGTATTCCCATGACTAATAATCCTGGGATTACGAATTCGTTGGATTATGTATCCAACGAATTCGTTGGATTAACTAAAAGTCAAGTTTAAAATAATTAGTCCGTACTTCAATTGTTTAACCAAACATCGGATTAATAATTTTATTGGACTATTAGTCCAATCCCAAGCTCATGTCCACCCAAACAAACATGGCCATAGATGACTATGGATGGCAATTGGGCACAGAATTCATTAAAGAAACACAAATGCTAGTAACTAAAAGTGAAGAGCTGAAGTAGGAACACCCGACAACAAAAAATGGGGATGAATGTCATATATTTGCAAATTTGATATCATCATCATTACCAAAAGGCAGGTAAAATACCATATCACAGTAAAAAGGCAACCTAGACAACATTGACTGAGAGAATAGCTAGCTCTCAATTGGAAATGTAAACTATAACATAATACTGAGACAAACACAAACAAAAGTGTATCAATATATATTATTAACTTGGGTAAATTACACTTCTTATTGCTATAGCCTGACTCAAATTTTACTTTGATTTTGTTTAGTTTCAATTTGGTTCTTCTGTCCAAATTACCGTCGATTGTTTCTACATACACACTTCATGAGAGACACTAGGGATGAGCATAATTTGGATTGGTTCAGTTTACGGGTTAACCAAACTGAATTGTTACTTAGAGCTTGTTTAGAAATTGACTATTTTAGTTGTTTTTTTACTTTTTACGAAAAAATGTATAAAAACTTAGATAGATGTGATTGTGTATTTTGGCTTTTTGGCTTTTTTAACCAAAAAAAACCATATGCCAAACACCCAATTTCATGAAATTTGGAACCAAACTAAATTATGAAAATCTTACAAACAAATGAGACCGAGCAATTAAAACGTGGTTTGGTTTGGTTCAATTTAAAACTATGATTTTTAAAAACTTTATCATCATTCACAAAAGGAAAATTGTCATGTATACACCTTTGAAAAAAGTGTATCATATGCACACTAGTTATGTCATTTTCTTCTTCTTTAGTTATGATCAATTTCCTTCTTTAGTTATGATATTATTTTAATTATAACTCAAGAGATCTTTAATTATGTTTTATATTATGTTTAGTTATGACTCATAAAATTTAAAGTTATGTATATGATACAACACAGGATGTACCATAGCGTTTCTCTTTACAAAATATCATTCACAACCTATGACTTAGTGCTTGTTTGGGATAGTCTATAAAAGACAAAAAGCCAAATAGTTACTAAAAAAGTCAAAAAGTTATTACTATTCATCAAAAAAGTACCAAAAAAAAAAAAGAGTACACAAGCCAAATTTGTATTGAAGTGACAGTACAAGTTGACGTGTGCACAGGAACATGTTAAAAAAACAAAAAAGTAAAAATTAGATAAGCCTTCCCTCCGGTCCTTCATCGGACTAGAAGGTACTATTGGGCCCGTGGGGGCCATCACATGTTTCGTTTCGATAATCTGAACCGTTCAATGTGTAGAAGTCATCGAGTACTATTTGCCTGTAAAAAATCACATTGATCGGATATCGATAGCTATGTGATCAAATTAGATTTTCGTCAGCCGTTTATTTTTCACTGTCCATTTTTTTGTTATACAAACTGATTTGATCACGTAGGTATTGATATCTAATCAACGTGATTTTTTACAGGCATATAGTACTCGACAAGTTCTACACATTAACAATTCAGATTATTAAAACGGAACCTGTGATCGATCCCCACGAGTCCAACAGTACCCTCCAGTCCTTCATTGGACTAAAGGGAAGCCCCATCCTATACATATATATTTTGAAGCATGCTTACCCACCATCTCATTTCAAAGCAAGTAATTTTATTATTTTATACAATTTTTTTTTTAATTTTTAAATACACTTTACATTTATACATTTAAAAATATAATATTTATAAAAAATTAAAAAATTCACTAAATATTTAAAATATAAAATATATATATATGTATATGAAAATTCAATATATTTTTTATATTTTTATATATTTATTAATGTTTTATAAATATTTTATCTTTCAAATATATCTAAAGTCCATAAAAAAGTAAAAAAATATTTAAAATTTTAAAAATATTTACTAAAAATAAAAAAATCATAAAAAATTAATTTTAAAAAAATTAAAACCAGTACAAACAAAATGTTCAAATTAAAGAGAGAGAGAGAGAGAGAGAGAGAGAGAAGCAGGGTTGAACCGTGATTTCAATGGAGACGCGGGTGTCAATCCGATGCTGATAATAGAGATCGATACAATCCATGTCCAGCCTCTTCAAGCTCGCCTCGCATGTTGCCCGTACGTATCCCGGATCACATTGAATCTTTGTCTTTCTGTCAGCAAAGTGGCCCCCGAATTTCAAAGCCAATTCAACTTTGTCTCTCATCCCTCCCTTGAGTGCCTGCTCATCAAAATCAAAATCAAAATCAAGATCAAGAACAATTCCACCATTTCTTATGAATAGAAATCAAAGAGTAGGAAATTGAATTGTTAGGTCTTGTTTGTCATAATTTAAAAAGGTCAAAAAATCACTATCTTATTTAAATCACATCATCTCATTTAAGTCACATCATATCTCTATTTCCTAGATATAAGTATTGTTATATTTAAGTCTCTTATAAGATATTATTTCTCAAAGTTAGATTTTTAATAGAATACTCTTTCTCAGCCTATATATACAGACCTTCTATTATATAAAACATTCATTCAATACAATGCATATTATTTCCTTCCTCTCTATAATTCTAACATGAATTAATAATATGGGCGACCTTGCCAAGGAGGATTTCGTTGGTGTGAGGGCCGTAGACGTCGGAGGTGTCAAGGAAAGTGACGCCGGAGTTGATGGAGCGGTGGATGAGTTTGATCATGTCTTCTTCCGGCTTTGGAGGCCCGTAGAAGGCTGACATCCCCATGCATCCCAGTCCCTGTTTGGACACCTCTAGACCTTGTGATCCTAGCTTCATTCTCCCTACCTTCGCCATTTCTCTCCCTCTTGCTTCTCTCTCTAGATGTATTAGTCAAAGACAAGTGTAGTAGTATGGAGATGGTGTGATGAGCACTCAACTTATTATAATGAGAGGAAATGAGGATATGCTGCTCCTGCGTCCTAATTATTTTTTGAAAAAATTATTTATAAGTCTTATTAGGGAGACTTATTTTACATATGGTCTTATTAAAAAACTTATGTTTCCATAAGTCCTGTGGAAAGTTTATTGACACATTTATCCTCAATATTAGTTGTTAATATCATAAATAATAGTAAAATCATATATAGGAAATTGAATGTTACCATAGATCATATCTATATAAACGTAACGTAACGTGGCACTTACATAAACGTAACGTGACACCTACATAAACGTAACGTGACATATTTACATAAACGTAACGTAATGTGACACCTATGATCTATGGCAACATTCAATTTCTTATATAGAAAATTGAATGTTACCATAGATCATATCTACATAAACGTAACGTAACGTGACACTTATGATCTATGGCAACATTCAATTTCCTATATAGGAAATTGAATATTACAATAGATCATATTTATATGAAACGTAACGTGACACCAACATAAGCCAACAACATTTTCACATGCAATTTAAAAACATAAAAACTTAATAAGTTTGCGAAACGTAACGTCACACGTTACATTACGTTTATGTAGGTGTCACGTTACGTTACATATATGTAGGTGTCACGTTACGTTACGTTTATGTAAGTGTCACGTCACGTTGCGTTTATGTAGGATCTTGTGGAATACATTCCTATCTAAATAGGATTTGAGACTCTATAAGAAATTACACAGGACTTAACCTAACATAAATGTTTGAAAAATGACTTATAAATAAGTCTCCCTTATTTTTTTATTTTTTATTTTGTTATGAAAGAGACTGGGGTGCTTCTTTGACAACCAAATACAAAGCTAGATTTTTTTTTTTTTTTTTTAAATCACATTACTTCTTTATTTTTTGAGCACAAAAAAATAAAAAAAAAATCATAAAAAAGCCAAAATAATTAATTTTTTATCAACTTCCCAAAACATCACACTATAGCGTAGCAAAACAAGTAGTAAAGATAAAATAAATTAAAATAATTAATAAAATAAAATGTCATATTTAAATTATAATATTTTATTTCTTTTTTGTAATTATTAAATCAATTAAAAAATTAATTTATTTTTTATACAAATTTTTTAATTAAGTTAAAATAGTCATAAAAATAATAATAAGTCAATTAAAATAACTAATTTTTTTTTTTAAATCTTGTTATTTTTTTTTTGGATGAAAGAGACTATCTGTTTTGGTTTTGGTCTTTTAAAAACATTTTTTTAAATTTTGTTATTTTTTATATTTTAATTAATTTTTGTATATATATATATATTTAATTAAATGTATTTTAAAAATAAAATATTTGTAAAGAAATCGTTAAAAAATTAATAAATACAAAAAAAAATTAAACATATACTGTATATTTTGTATTTAGTGTAATTTTTAAAGATTTTTTCGCAAACTATATATATTTTAAATACATCTACATTAAACGAATTTAAAAAAATAAAAAATAATTAAAAAATTAAAAGTTTAAAAATTATTTTTGAAAACTTTAAAATCAAATAAAGTTCTATATTAATTTTTGAAAAACAAGAGGTTAAGAGGTTTTAGTTTAAGGTGCCCTTAGGGGTGTTTTAGAGAGTTGGTTAAAAGTTAGTTTTTTTTACTTTTTTTAATTTTTTTATCTTTTTGTGGGTAAAAAATATTAGAGCTGATGTGACTTAAAATGGGTTAAAAATTAAAAACTTGCTTTTAATTAGCTTCCCAAATGAGCCCTAAAATTTTATAAAATAAAAGACATGCAATATTTTCATAATAGTTTAGATCCATCAATATTTTTACAGAGAAATTTCAGTACGGAGAAATTCGGCATAAAATATGACGATTGAAATTTCTCTGTGACGAGTTAAAATTTTTCTAATAATATTATTAAGAGACCTTAACTAATAAAAAAAATATTTTGGGCCTCTTCTATTACGAAAAATTGAAAAGAAATGTTTTACCAATTTTCTCATGGGGAAATCCTTGGTGCCTCGAATGGAGCTGCATTGAATTTCTATTCTCTGGACGATCATTGTAGTTGTCACCTGATCAACTGCGGCTATCAGCCTTTTTGCCAGACGACCGGTCGAACAACCAACAAAGTGAAATTTGAGCCATTCGAGGCAAGTTTAAATTCGAAGTACTTAGCATTGCTCTTTTTCGTTAAGTAATACAATATGAATGTTGTGGAGTATTATTACAAGATTGTATAATAACCAACATTAAAACAGTGGATCAAAGAGCATCAATCCAATACTACCATACAATCAATATGAAAAAGGTAACGTTATATAAGCTTAATTTTTATCAAAAGTTTCATATCAAATGACAGAATTATTTATGATTTTCTTTAATCAAATATCTATTATTATGTCTCATAATTATAAATATGTTGTTGTTACATCATTCTAAATACATTTTTTATATATATATATATAATTCTGAGAAATTCTATTTGTAAATTATTTTTCCAAATAAAAAAACTATGGCACTAGATGGATTTGCCCCAATAATAGTCTAATTGCCCCTGTACGTCGGACTAGTAGTTGGTGAAGTGTAAAAAAGACAAAAATTGCTTATGTCAGCGCCTACGCATGTGAATAGGGATAGCAATGGGTTAATAGGGTGGATATTAATTTTATATCATCATTCTCTTATAATTATTTTTCCCCATTCCTCATGGGTATTACTTTCTCCATCTCCTAATGTGTTTGGATTTTCTTCAACCCAACTTGAACTTTTTTTTTTTTTAAAGGTTCACAACCATTTTTATTTTTTTTGATGGTTCACTACTCTATTTACAATTGGAGTTCTAATTCTCACTCTCTCTCATCCTCTCACTACAACAACGGTGATTTGCGATGTCGACAATGTAGCAACGACAAGATTGTGACTATTGATCTGTAATACCCAAGTTTTAAATATGATTATTTTATTGGATAGATTAGTAATTAAATTAATTTATATGGGTCATTTATTAATATCAAAGAATTAGTTATGAGATGGCATTATATTTCCTATTACTTAGATGGGTAATTTTGTAACTTTGCGAAATTAGGTTAATAAGCCCACCTATTGTGGCTTTAAGTCTTGGAGAACAAACAAAACAGAGGCTGTGAATTGCTCCATAGGCGGCTAGGGTTTGAGAAGGTAAAAGAAAAAAGAAAAGAAAAAGAGAAGAGAGGCTTGTGCTGCAGAAAGGGTTTGGAAGAGTTGAAGGTGAAGGCAGCAAGCAAGGGTTTGGAAAAGTTTAAAATTAAAGAAAAGAAACCCAAACCAAGGAAGAGGGAGGATTCATAAGAGTGGTGGTTTTGCTTTATTCATCACTTAGGTAAGATTTATTTTATTGTATTCCTATCTATGATTTTAGTGTTAATATATCGATAGATGATTTTATGGGCATATATGATTAAATAGATATATTGATATAGTCTATGTTGGGGGTCTCAATTTTGCTCAATTTTAGAGTGTATTTTGCATCCCATTTAGGTGGTTCATATTTTGAGATTGATATGTGATGGGTTAAGTTTAATGGTAGTGTATTTGTGGGATACACGATTGACTACAAGCAATTACAAATTGTTACGTGTATATAAACAACAATAGAATAATATGGGTTGAGAATTTCCGAAACCGTAATGGCTTTGTTTTGATGCTAAATTGTGGGAGTTCCTAATAGACTATTGGGTTAATTTATTCTATTGTTGTTACAAGAAGAGATGGATGGATGCACATAATAATTGTTTATGCGGTGTAATATTTTATTAGGTTTGTGAGATTGAGGTGGATCTTGGTAAATTGAGATTAGCTTGGAAAATATTATTTTAGCTGTTTGAAGGTAAGTAACCCTCTATCACTGTTGGTTCATTTTTATTCCTATCGAATCGTTTAAAATTATAAATATTTATTTATAGCCTTCGTGTTCTCTTAAAATAAAATATGGGTCAAGTATAAAACAACATCGAATATTATTATGAAAATTATTTGAATATTTGGTGAAACTATTATGAAAATTGTACTAAACGTTTATTCTAAAAATATCGAATGTTTTATTTAAAAGTTGTGTATTGTTTGAATTTTGAACATCACTCTAGTCTGACTATGATTTGGACCCTAGCCAATGAGGGTTATTTATTGGCACAGAAACTAGTTTCTTTTGGGGCTTTACCACCGGCCTATGTGTGGTTCTGGGCCTTGTCACGGGCTATGTGACCGTAGTCAATAAGACTTGGGTTTTGTGAATCAAATCATCGAACCATCTGAATATCGAACCATTGATTTGAACAACGAATTACTTTGAATTATCTTGTTGGCTTTTCATTTAAAATGTATTGTACATTGTTTATTTTTAGCTATAAAACCACCTTACAAATAATTGTTCATTTATTGAACTATAGAAAAAAAAATTATATTTATTGGTTATCGATTTATTTATTTATATTTGTATACTTGATCCAGCTAGCAGTGATGGTTGGTTATTTACTGGGCTATCTAGCTTACCCTTATTTTTTTTTCAGATTCTGAAGAGTAGAGCTGCGCGGGATTTTTTTTTACATGTGGGAGTGCCGAGAGTAGGACCATGATTTAAGTACTTGGATTATTGTTTTGTTAGTGGATTAAATTAGTGGATTTGGTGGGCATTTTCATATGAGAACTATTTATTTTTATGGATTCTGGCATTATGACAATTAAGGATTTAATTTGAGTATTTTATTTTATGGGTTATGTGATTGGATTCTTAGCCTTGCATGCTCACTTATATGAGTGTGCGGCGTTGTCACAGAGCTTGGGGCGTGACATGATCAAAAACGTGCAATTAATCATAACCAAAACATGGAAATTGAAGACAAAAATATATAAAATTTCAATTAAGGTGATCACTAGTTAAGATAAAAATTAGGAAACTCAATCTAAAGTTACCATCAAATCAGAGAGAAATCCAATAAAACAATTGCAGAAGATATTGAAACAAGAAAATTCATTCTATAAATGCAAATAAAAATTAAAAAAAAAAAAAGAAGAAGATGGAAATAAGAGAAACAACTCATCTTCAGATTATCGAATATCAATTAATAGAGAGAAGAAGGGATATATAAAATTAAAAAAAAAATTAAAAATTAAAAAAGAAGATGAATTTTTTTTTTAGAAATAGAATTTTTCTAAATAAATTAAAAAAATTCAAAATATACATAAAATTTGACAAGAATAATGTGATAATGTTAATTAATGTGTATTTGATTTTTGTTGTTGAGTCAAATAAAATAAAATAAGATTGAATGTATATTTAGCATTGGTTGTGATTTTTTTTTTTTTTTTTTTTGAAAAAGGTTAAGTCAAGTTGGGGAAAATCCAAACCCATTAGGAGATGGGAAGGGTAGTACCTATGGGCAATGGGGAATGGGAAAAAAATAATTATAAGGGAATGGGGACGAGAATTAATATCCACCTCATTAACCCTCATTGCCATCTCTAGTGAAAACATATGGAGAAATTATTTTCCAATGTACCAAAAAAAAAAAAAATACATGTGGAGAAATTAGTGGGTACCCATCCTTGCCCCCATTCCCAATGGAGATTTAAAGAACATTATTTACCCTACCCGACGGACAAGAAAAAAGGGGGAAAACCCACGTATTTGTGTTGGGTCTCTGTGAATACTCACAGGGTAGGTTATCCATTGCTATCCCTACATGTGAATAGTTTCCGGGCTATGGTCCGGATCTGTCAGTGTCGCTATTAATCAGGTCTAAATCTGTAAGTGTCGCTATTAATCAGGTCCGAATCCTTGTCTGCCTACGGCCTATTTTGAGGGGAGGTTACAAAATTATTTATTTATTTATTTATTTTTACATTGGAGAGGCTATGTGATTAGGGGTATGCGTGATGCGATTCAAACAGTTTGAAAATAAAATTATAAACTGAATGGTAGATTAGTAGATTAGCGGATTGGCAAATCATCGTTTGGACGGTTTTGAGTGGATTGATAGATTGAAAAATATTCTAACTAATTATCAAGTATTTGCATAATATATAATACCAATTTATATAAAAAATTTCATATATATAACACAAACTAATTTTATATTATATTTTTCATATATATAACTATTAATTTGTAATAAATTTAATATCTCAAATCTCTCTTTTATTCATTTTTATTTTGATATTTTATTAGAGGTATATATATATATGTGTGTGTGTGTGTGTGTGTGTGTGTTAAATATAGAGGAACGGAGTGGTTTCGAAGGCGAATTATAGATTTTAAAGTTTAATCCGCGGTTAGCGGATAGAATGGTGCAGATTGATATTGATCGATGCAGTTTTAACACATTGGATAGTATTTTATACAGCCTTAGATGTGATTCAAAAAAGCTAAAAAGCTAATAAATTGACTTTTAACCTAGAACTAATAAGGCCTACAATTATCCACAGCGGCTTAGAACTTGTTTGGAATGTGGATATAGTATTGTATAAAAAAGTAAAATAAGTGGCGTGATTAGATATATTGAACTTTTTGACTAAAAAACCAACATCCCAAACATTTCCTTAATACACCCATTGAAATTTCCTCCACACCTATATCCTTTTTTGAGTCCTGGGTTTTTAGGCTGTGTGTAGGATACATTTTAAAGATTTGGATAAGAATTTAAAAATAAATAAATAAATAAATAAAAATACATTTTACAACCTTTTATTGGGCTAAAATAGTCAAAAAAAAAAATCAACTAAAATAGTCAACCTCCCAAACGAGCTCGACATCAATTTTGGTTTTGGTGTGTTTTTTTTTTTATTTTTTTATTTTATTATTATCATCAGGAAAGCATATTTATATGTTTTGCTAAATTTTGCAAAAACAAAATAATTTGTAATGATTTTGAAGGGAAACAATAACCTCCCTAGTTTATAGAATTGTATTCCTCTCCATTGCATATTTAATATTTATAATGGAGAGGTTTTATTATATCATTTAATCAATGATCTTTTTAATTTAAAATAATTATAAATTTATATTCCTATTTCATATCCCTTAAATATGTAATGAAAATCTTCCATTACATACATGGTATTTTTGGAGTTTCCAATATGTGTTGGATTATAGTTTAATGTGTATTTTCAATTTGATTTAGTTTGGTATTTAATTTTGTAATTGGAATAAGAATTGTACGAAGAGTTATTGAGTCAAATTTGGACTTATTTTTCACTCAATATTGGTTTGAATTTGTTAGAGATCTATTTGACTTGATTTGGATTTTCTAACACTTTCAATTTAGAGTTTCTTAATTATTGTGAATTAGATTGATAGGAAAGCTATTTTGTTTAGGATTAGTTTTAAGAATGATTATTTGGTTATAAATATGTGAAGACTACTCGTTCAATTAGATTTTTTTAGTTCCTTGCAAGACCCCCCGTGTTGGGGGGATTTTGGAAGGCCTCTGGGTTTTTGGTAGAGCTTTTGAAGTTCCTTAAGGTATCTTTTTGGAGGTTTTCTCCTTGCTTTGGTGATCCTTCATATATCTGTATTCGTTAGTTTTGAAAAATCTATATTTGTTGGTCTTGGAAGATCCATATATGTTCACCATAGTTTGTTTGGAGTTTGTCAAAAATGACTTGTTTAGTTTGGTGTCTTTTTTTGAAGTCTTGATTTAGTGAGATTTTATCTTGTTTTAGAGAGTTCAAATTTTGTTCTCGTCTCTCTTTCTTCTTTGCTTTGGGATCTATAATTATGTTTAACTAAATCTATTATATGTCTCTCTTTCTTCTTTGCTTTGGGATCTATAATTATGTTTAACCAAATCTATTATATATGTCTCCTTGTGAGAACTCGTCTTCGAACTAGAGAGGATTTTGGGTTTGGTAAGAAAGTATTTGAATGATAAGTTTTGTGAGAGATTATTTTGTCACCTTGTAACTCTCATGAGCAACTATTCTCGCTTGATACTGAATTCTTCTCTTCATGTGTGAATGTAGACTAAGGTTAAACTACGGAAATCTTGATATCTTAAAATTGTTTCTCTCATGAATTTACATAATTTACATAGTTCTTCTATTCCATATTCAAAACCATCAACTATTTTGACATGATTTTATTGTCTACAGACTTTTCACGCAACAATCTACATTTAATTTATTTCATTTTTTCCATAATTCATTTGGTCATTTCTCAAACTATACAACTAACAATTAACTAATAAATAGAACAAATGTGTTATTAATTGAAATTTTCATGAAGCATAAAATTTGTGGACTTCATATATTTTCTCTAAACGTTGATAGAAGTTAGTGTAATTTAACCAACCATAAAATTAACCACAGAAATTTTAACTCCTTTTATTTATAGCTCCAATGGTGATGGACAAAATGAAGGTCCCTTCCCTGCTCACATCACCCTTAACATGGTCTCACATAAAAACCAAATACAGATTACACACTCCAAAAGCAGAGGATCACAAAACCAAGTTCTTTTACAACTCCAAAGGAACAACCAACACAAGTGAAAGATGTATTTCTTAAGATGTCCATGAGGACAAGGGTGGGGTGTCTGAATTCTTCCAAGTAGTCAGGCCCTCCATATACCTATCTCCCTTAACTTCATCAGCTGATGCAATGGATTCAAGCTCAGACATTTCTTCCGGTGTTAGTTTTACCAACAAAGCTCCAATGTTCTGATCCAAGTTTGCAATCTTGGTGGTGCCGGGAATAGGACACACATCACTCCCTTGGTGATGAACCCATGCCAATGCTAGCTGCCCTGGGGTGCACCCCTTCTTCTCTGCTATTTCGTTTACTCGCTCAAACATGTTTTTGTTATGCTCCATATTCTCCGGCTGGAACCTTGGTAGATGCTGCAAAAAAATAAAAAATAAAAAATAAATGAAATACATGATTCAGCATCAGAACGGTGAATCCGCCATACAGAGATTGATCACGTAAAACAAGCTCTGAAATTGCATCACACCCCAACACAATGCCTGTTTTCCCAATGGATTAAGAGAGTTTGAAGGATGAAATAAACGTAACTACTTTCACAATAAAAAATTCATGCCAAAAGATAATAGAGAAAAGTTTTTCATTGAATAGTTACACTTGTTGACAAATTTCACTGGAATGTAGTTTAATACAAAATCCAAGAAGCACAAAAGTAATTTATGCCCAAAGAAGAAGAAAACATACAATTGACTGGCTATAAAATTACAATTCCAGTATGAAAGGACTTTAATAAGTTTTATATACGAAACTCTCACCAACAAGCGCTCCTCATTTTTAGAAAACATGGTGTATTTTATCAACTTATAACATCGATTACTTTTCTACAGTTTACACAGAGAGAAGTCAATCAAGACTATTCACAACAATGTTATGATGACATTAACATTGCACAAACCTTTCGGGAGTCTTCATTTGCAAGATTCTCAACAACCTTGGGACCTGATGATAAAAATCCTCTTCCTAAAGGACTGTATGCGACAATCCCAATGCCAAGTTCTCTGAATAATCACAACGGATATCAAATTAGCAATTTGGATTTCTTGTTATTCCCTGAAATGTCAATTAGCAGAATAGATGCCTCACCTGCAAGTAGGAACTATTTCTTCCTCCACATCTCTTGTCCATAAAGACCATTCCAATTGTATTGCTGTAATTGGATGAACAGCATGAGCTCTTCTGATTGTTGAAGGAGAGGCCTCGGATAGACCAATGTACTTTATTTTACCCTCTTCAACCAGTTTCTTGAGTTCTCCCATCTGGTGAAAAGATGGGTTACAAAAAGAAGAATCAAAGAAAAAAACAAGTAAATCATTTTGGAGACGCGCAGAAACATGTATATGTAAAGTGGAAGAGAAGTAGAAACAAGATTATCGTCCTACTCTACCACAGCATAATGTTGTTATATGATCAAACAATTTGGATGCATGCTTAACTCAAGAAAGAGTGCACATTGATTGTAATCCAAAGAGTATGGTTTGCCTTCATGGGTAATTGATCTCCAAACACGGGCGTTTTTACTTTTTTATTGGCTTAATTGATTCCAACTGTTTCAAAAAATTGCAGCACGGTGGTGAGTTGAGCCAGAACTCAACTCAAGCCTGTCCTAATTACTTGGGATCAGCTACATAAATCCAGTTCTCCAATAGATTTTATTTGATGTCATCTCCCCAAGTAAAATATAGAACAAAACCCAAATGGGTTTTAACAAAACTAGATAAACCAGCAAGGGCCTGTTTGGTCATCCCAATAATGTGAATTTGGCCCCAGAATATAATTTGAATATCTACAAAAGTTAGATAATTAGATTTGTTTGGCTGAAAACATGTAACAACACATGTTGACAAAGCCCTATTCTCTTTATGAGTATTTAAATTCAGTCATTTCTATTAGAATATATAATAATTGTAAACTAGGTTTGAAAGATTCAATGTCATTTCGTTGAACAGCTACACAAATTTGAACTATCTCATTTACAAATAGAAAAAACAAAATGGAATTAATTAATTTAAGATGGATCAATTCATGAGGCAAATTTGGCACAACCGAAGGTACGATATAAGCTTTGTCATGCAAGTGGAACTGCAAATCTTGTCATGTTAATTGAAGCAATTTATACCCATGGATGACTATGGATGGCAATTGGGCATAGAATTCATTGAAGAAACACAAACGCTAGTAACTAAAAGTGAAGAGCTGGAGTAGGAACGCCCGACAATAAAAAATGGGGAAGAATGTCATATATTTGCAAATTTAACATCATCATCGTCACCAAAAGGCAGGCAAAATACCATATCACAGCAGAAAGGCAAACTAGACAACATTGACTGAGAGAATAGCTAGCTCTCAATTGGAAATGTAAACTATAACATAATACTGAAACAAACACAAACAAAAGTGTATCAATATATATTATTAACTTGGGTAAATTACACTTTTTACTGCTATAGTTTGACTCAAATTTTACTTTGATTTAATTTAGTTTCAATTTGGTTCTTCTGTCCAAAGTATTTTTGATTGTCTCTACATACACACTTCATGAGAGACACTAGGGATGAGCATAATTTGGATTGGTTCAGTTTAGGAGTAAACCAAAATGAACTATTACTTAGAGCTTGTTTAGAAATTGACTATTTTAGTTGTTTTTAAAAAACGTATAAAACTTAGAGAGATGTGATTGGGTATTTCGATTTCTTAGCTATTTTAGCCCAAAAAAAATCATATGCCAAACACCCAATTTCATGAAATTTGAAACCAAACTAAATTATGAAAATCTTACAAACAAAAGAGACCGAGCAATAAACCGTGGTTTGGTTTGGTTTGATTTAAAACTACGATTTTTAAAAACTTTATCATCATTCACAAAAGGAAAATTGTAATATACACACCTTTAAAAGAAGTGTATCATATGCACACTAGTTATGCAATTTTCTTCTTTAATTATAATATTACTATAATTATAATTCACGATATTTTTAGTTATGCTCTATATTATGTTAATTATGACATTTTTTTTAGTTATGACTCATAAAGTTTAAAGTTATGCATATGATACACCAAATGTACCGGAGTGTTTCCCTTCACAAAATATTATTCATAACTTGTGACTTATAAAACTAGTTATACCGCTATAAAAAACATGATTGCAAAAGTAAAAGATTACAAATTATGTATATATATATATATATAGAGAGAGAGAGAGAGAGAGAAATCTTAACAACCACACATGATCATCATCCAAATATATAATAAAAATTAATTTGGTAAAATAAATAAATAAATAAATAACTAAATAAATGTCTAAAAGATTTATCAATTTAACATAATTTTATCTTTGGTGGGTAGAAATAATTTTTAAAAATTTAAAAATATTTTTTTGATATTTATTTTTATCAAATTAGTTTATATTTTTATCAAATTGACAATTTTGCCTTTGAAATTAACCAATGCTATCTTCAATTGTCCTTATTTGGAACAAGATTCAAAATGCAGGGTCAAATGTGTCACAATTGAAAAGTCAGGAACCAAAGTGATACGAGTCCCAAACTATAGGAACTGTTAGTGTAATTCATCCTTAATTAAATTATTTTAAAAATAAAATATTTATAAAGAAATTTTAAAATTTGTCCAATTCGCTAAAATCACATCGCATTAATCAGTATCTTTAAATTTTAAAATTTATAAACTGTCTTCGAAACCGCTACACTCTGTTATAATTAATACATATATATTTTTTAACCTATAATGAAATATCAAAGTAAAAATGAGTGTGAAAGAAATTTAATATGTGTAATTTATTACAAATTAGTAGTTATATACATGAAAAATATTATGTAAAATTAGTTTGGGTTATATATATAAAAAAAAAAAATTATGCAAAGTAATGTTATATATTATGCAAATGCTTAATAATTGGTTAGAATATTCTTCAATCCGCCAATCCATCCAAAACTGTTAAAATCCCAATTTGCCAATCCGCCATTCGGTTTATAATTTTACTCTCAAATTACCTATATATATATTTGATAATAATGAGTTACTTGAACAAAATTTATATATATATATATATATATTTAAATGATTTAGTTCGGTTCCAATCGGATCCATAAATATAAAACCGTCAATTTTGTTTATTTTAAAAATGAGGACCGAATCGAGAAAACCTAATGTTTGCATCGGACTTGTATTTGATTTTTTTTTTTTTTTTTTTTTTTCAGCCCTGACACTTAGGCGGTGTTTGGGAAAGATTTTTTTGTGTTTTTTTGTTTTTTTTCACTAAAAGACAAAGTAGTTATAAAACCAAAAAAAAAAATCCAAACAAAATATCACATCAAATCTCATAATCATTTTACTTTTTTTCTCACAAACATCACATCCAACTACAAAAAAATCTAACTATCTTTTCAAACACAAAATTTTTTCTCTAATAATATCCTACAACTGAAAAAACTAAAACAAACCAACTTTCCAAACACCCACTTAATATAAAATTATTAGTGTGTTTGGTTTAGATTTTTAAAATTTACTTTTCAAAAAATTAATTTTTATTTTTTATTTTGTGTTCTTTTGTTTTCACTATTTTTTTTTTAATATTCTAAGCAAGTTTTTTAATTTTTAGATATACTTAACATAAATATATTTAAAAATATAATATTTGTGAGAATTTTTTTAAAAAAATACACTAAATATCAAAAATACAAAAAAAAAAAAAAAGATTCAATACATTTTTTATATTTTTATTATTTTTTTATAAATATTTTATTTTTTAATATATCTAAGGTGCATTAAAAAAAATTACTTAAAATTTTAAAACCATTCATTAAAAATAAAAATAATAAAAAAATAAAATATTAATTTAAAAAAATTAAAATCAAACACATTAAATAATTTTTAAGTACAGACAAAATGTTCAAATTAAAGAGAGAAAGACAGAGAGCGAGGGGGGGACAAAATGTTCAAATTAAAGAGAGAAAGACAAAGAGAGCGAGGGGGGGTGAACCGTGATTTCAATGGGGACGCGGGTGTCAATCCGTTGCTGGTAATAGAGATCGATGCAATCCATGTCCAGCCTCTTCAAGCTCGACTCACAAGCTGCCCGTACGTATCCCGGATCACCTCGAATCTCTGCCTTTTCGTCAGTATAGATGATCCCGAATTTCGAAGCCAATTCAACTTTGTCTCTCATCCCTCCCTTGAGTGCCTGCTCATCAAAATCAAAATCAAAATCAAGATCAATTCCACCATTTCTTATGAATAGAAATCAAAGAGTAGGAAATTGAATTAATAATAGGGGCGACCTTGCCGAGGAGGATTTCGTTGGTGTGAGGGCCGTAGACGTCGGAGGTGTCAAGGAAAGTGACGCCGGAGTTGATGGAGTGGTGGATGAGTTTGATCATGTCTTCTTCCGGCTTTGGAGGCCCGTAGAAGGCTGACATCCCCATGCACCCCAGTCCCTGTCTCGACACCTCCAGACCTTGTGATCCCAGCTTCATTCTCCCTACTTTCGCCATTTCTCTCCCTCTCGCTTGTTTTCTCTCTATAGATATATTTGTCCAGCCCCGCTGCATACCCCCAGTGGGGGTCGCGCCCCAGTGACGTGGTGCGCCCCCACTGGCTGAAAATTTAAAAAAAAAAAAAAAAAAAAAACTTTTTTTTTAGACCAATCCCGCGACGACACCTCACTGGGGTCGACCCCAAGTGGGTGTAGGAAGCATTTTTGAACCGAGACAAGTGTAGTAGTATGGAGATGGTGTGTGATGAGCACTCAACTTATAAAGAGAGGACAGGAGGATATGCTGCTCCCGGACAAATACATGGATGTCTGTCCCAATCAGTATTTTTTTTTTAATATATATTTTTTTATGAAAGAGACTATGGCTTTGCAAAAAATTTGTAAAAATAAAGGAAAAATGGTTGAGACTACTTATTAGTAGTAGTAGTGGATCTCATTTATTGCTACAATATTTCCATGTCTTTTTTTTAAAAAAAAAATGCTTGAGATTCTGTTTTTTGGAAACCTCCACACCCTTTTAGATTTTCACCATTGATAGTGTATGAATGGGTTCTACACATACATCAATGATGAAGATCAAAGAAAGTTGTGGGGGTTTTCAAAAACAGCAATGCTAGGTATCATGAAAAGTCGTTCATGAAAATGATCATGAAAAATTTGTGACATTTGGATTACACTTACAATAAAGCACCACACACTAATCAAGGTAATCTAAAGGTCACAAATTTTTCATGATCATTTTCATGAAAAATTTTTCACGATCCCTAACATTTCTCTTTCAAAAAATAGGAGTCTCAATCATTATTTATTTATTTATTTTTTTAAGTATGTGCTAATTCATTAGTGGTGTTTTAGAATATTACTTTTAGTGGTATGTAGAATTGTTGAAAATAAAATAGGTTAAAATTATTAATAAAATAAATGTAATTTTTAAATTATAATTTTTTTTAATTATAAAATCAATTATAAAAAATTAACTTTTTCAAATACAGTTTTTTTTAATCAAATTAAAATAGTCATAAAAAAATAATGCAAAAGTCAGCCAAAATAGTTAACCTTCCAAACATTTTTAATTTTTTAATTTTTTGTTATTATTATTATTATTTTTATTATTATTTTTATTTTTTTTTATGAAAGGGACTATCTATTTTGGTTTTGTTCTTTTAAAAACATTGTTTTTTTAATTTTGTTATTTTTTATATTTTAATTAATTTTTGTATATATATATTCAATTAAAGGACAAATTACATTAACATTACATATAGTTTGGAGCTTGTATCACTTTAGTCCCTGACTTTTCAATTGTGACACATTTGACCCTACATTTTGAATCTTGTTTTAAATAAGGACAATTGAAGATACCATTGTTTAATTTTAAGGGCAAAATCGTCAATTTAACAAAAATATAAATTAATTTGACAAAAATAAATGTCAAAAAAATATTTTTAAATTTTAAAAAATTATTTCTACCTACTAAAGATAAAATTATGTAAAATTTATAAATCTTTTACACATTTAATTTTTTTTACCAAATTAATTTTTATTATGTATTTGGATGTGATCATGTAATGGATGGTTGTTTTTATTTTCATTAAATTAGATTCTACTTTTTTTAAAAGTCAAACACAGCGACAATTTTGATATCATTATTATACTAATCCATTAAATCAAAAATCTAAAACTAAAAATATTTCATATATTAAAGATATCGATTACACATTAAAATCTTAACAACCACACATGATCATCATCCAAATATATAATAAAAATTAATTTGGTAAAATAAATAAATGTCTGAAAGATTTATCAATTTAACATAATTTTATCTTTGGTGGGTAGAAATAATTTTTAAAAATTTAAAAATATTTTTTTGATATTTATTTTTATCAAATTAGTTTATATTTTTATCAAATTGACGATTTTGCCTTTGAAATTAACCAATGTTATCTTCAATTGTCCTTATTTGGAACAAGATTCAAAATGCAAGGTCAAATATGTCACAATTGAAAAGTCAGGAACCAAAGTGATACGAGTCCCAAACTATAGGAACTGTTAGTGTAATTCATCCTTAATTAAATTATTTTAAAAATAAAATATTTGTAAAGAAATTTTTTAAAAAATTAATAAATACAAAAAAATAAAATAAAATTAAACATATACTATATATTTTATATTTAGTGTAATTTTTAAAGATTTTTTCACAAACTATACATATTTTAAATATATCTAGATTAAACAAATTAAAAATTAAAAAATAATTAAAATATTAAAAATTTGAAAATTATTTTTGAAACTTTAAAATCAAATAAAGTTCTATATTAATTTTTGAAAAACAAGAGGTTAAGTAAGTGGTTTTAGTTTAAGGTTCCTAAAATTTAAATTTTATAAGATAAAAGATATGCAACATTTTTATAATAGTTTAGGTCCATAAATATTTTTACGTAGAAATTTCAACATAGAGAAATTTGGCATAGAGAAATTTGTGAAATTTTTCTGTGACAAATTAAAATTTATCTGTGATAAGTTAAAATTTCTCTAATAATATTATTAAGGGACCTTAACTAAAAAGAAAAAAAATATTTTGAACCTCTTCTACTATAAAAAATTAGAGAGGAATATTTCACTAATTTTCTCGTTAAGTAATACAATGTGAATGATGTGGAGTATTATTACAAGATTGCCTAATAACCAACATTAAAATAGTGGATCAAGGAGTATCAATCCAATAATACCAAATAATCAATACGAAAAGGGTAATGTTATATAAACATAATTTTTATACAAAAGTTTCATACCAAATGACAAAATTATTTATAAGAGGGTAATTTTTGTGAAAATTGGGCCGAGCTATGAGATGGTCATTATGGCCCAAAGTACGAAGGACTGGGTAAAAAGGCCGTAAAGTTACTCCGGCCCAAGAGAGGTAAAAAATTACTCCGGCCTGAGAGAAATGTAAAGTTACTCCGGTCCGGAAGCGACTTGGAGTTAGGCCGGTCTCAGAGTTAGTCCGGTCATGGCGTATTGTGTTTAGAACAGTCAGAACCTTGCTACTCGGTAGCTCGGTCTAAACACACCATGGTTTGTACATGAGAGCACTGAGATAAGGAGGAGTAAAAGGAAGAACCGAACTAAGGATAGTTCAGCCTACTCTGCGGCTCAGCATAGCTATGATTACTTCGGTCATGTTGGAGTTCGGCCATGGTAATAACCATCTCACTTGGTTTAAGCAGTGAGGGGGGTATTGGAGGATAAGGATTATCCTTCAGGAGGTTAAATCCTAGGAGGACTCTGCGCGGAGGAGTAGAAGTCCTACTAGGATTGTGCCACACGAAACCTATAAAAGCTCACAAACATCACCTTTGGAGAGGTAACACACAACTTTGCTTTCTGAATACACAGAGCTTTTGTCTATTTGTCAAGCTTACTGACTTAGGCATCGGAGAGGTTTCCGGCACACACCCACTGGCTAGCTCACGTTTGTGTTTTCAGGTGATAAAGCGACGACATACAGAGGAGCGCAGATTTGATCAACAGGATTATACGAGAAAGTTTATTTCTTTCCCATACAATTGGCGCCGTCTGTGGGAACTTCCTCCGGGATGACCGGAGCCAGCGCGGCTGGGGGCTAATGTGCGGGAAATCCCACATCGGTCTGTGAGGGACTACTGTCCCACCTTATAAGCAAGCTGGCTCCTCTTACCTTGCATAGGCCTTTTCCTCCAGTGGGGGAAGAACAAAACCGTGCGGTCGGAATGCCAAAGCGGACAATATGTGCAAGGCACGGGGACTGGTAGCTTTAATTGGCGTCGTCTGTGGGAAAAACAGACAGGACAAAACCTCTTGATCAAGCTTTACCTCTTGGAACAATGACACATATTGAAGAATTGCCACAGTCCGCCATCGACGGGAAAACTCCAGATGGGGGCACAAGGCGTGAAGGACTGCCTTCTATCCCTCCCATGACAGATTTGGAGCCCCAACGACATAACACCAGGAGGGATACAAGGGGGAAGCGGACTAACAGCCCCCGTCACTCTCGTTCGCAAAGTCCTGACAGGCAAAGGCGGAGGATTGATCCTCAAGCTCTGGAAGACCGCGTGAAGGAGCAAGATGAATTAATAAGAAGGATGGCGGCGGACATGGAAGCCTTGAAGCGCCAGATAAAGGGAAAAGAAGTGGCGACAGGAGAGGGGCGCAAAAATAAGACACCCCCTCGCCACTCAGAAAATCGTAGTAGAAATACCACACCCTCGCAAGGAGAGAGTAGAAGCCTCAGGACAGGCGATACTCAATCCAGGTCTTCCAGAACTCGTCACTCCAGGTCTGAGAGGACGAGATCTGAAAGATCATACACTGAAGGAAGCACGTATTGGCCCTCGCATACGCACCAAACTAGATCTAGACAGACGGAGTTACCCAGATCATCCGACTTACGAACCGTGCTCGAAGAAAAAACACAATGCAAGGAGAATGCCAGGGCACGGGATCCACACAGAGTTTCTACCTTACAGCTGTTGGCTCCTCGGACGCATGGAAGCGTCAAGGTTGGAATGCCAATACCGCGCCCTGCCTACGAACCAACGGACAAAGCATTATCAAGGCTGCAGACTTCGCCGTTTGTTCCGGCGATTGAAAACGCGCCCCTATCATCAGGCTTCCTTCAGCCCAAATTCACTACATATGAAGGGAAGACGGACCCCTACTCACACTTGAGCCACTTTCTCCAGGTCATGGTTGTATACAGGCGAAACGAGGCCTTAATGTGCATACTCTTCCCATCTAGCCTTGGCGACCTAGGCTTGACTTGGTTCGAAAAACTTCCAGAGGGCAGCATAGCCTCTTGGGCGCAATTGGCAGAGGCCTTCATAACAAGGTTCCGAACGAACACTAAAACCCCGGTAGAGATTGACCAATTGCTCTCCATCGACATGGGCGATAAAGAAACCCTAAGATCCTACAATAGTCGCTACTGGGAGACATTCAATCAGATTGGGGACTGCCCCACCAATCTCGCCATTGCACAGTATAAAAGAGGCCTTCCAGTCGGGAACAGACTAAGGGACTCAATCACCATGACGCCGCCCCTCACCATGGAAGCCTTAATGGAAAGAGTGCATCAGCACATCAGGGTAAAAGAGGATGGCGCACGTGCCAAAGCAAGATTTGGGGCGACCACAGTACCAGAAAAGAAGACCTCAGCGAAGGTCAATGTAGTAGACCGACAGAACAGAAACGGACGTGGCAGGCGAGACAACGGAGAGGACCCAGATAAAAGATGGTTGAGGGTCCGCACAGCCATAACCACGGTATTCAAGAAACCGATCTACCGAATTCTAAGCGAAATAAGAGATGAGCCTTTCGTCAGATGGCCAGCCAAACTAGGGGAAGCGCAGAAGGACTATGACGAAAGATCACGGTGCACTTTCCATAAAGAAAAGGGACACCGCACTGAGAATTGCACGCCATTGAGACAACACCTGGAGGAGTTGGTGGCAGCAGGACACTTGGATAAGTACATTGAAGGAGGGACGCAACCAGCCCCCCAGGATCACAATAACCCCAACGGGATGCCAGTCAATGCCCCACCTCAAGGCGTTATCAATGTGATACATGGAGTCTTTGAACTTGAGCGTGTATGCGAGCTCAGAGGATCAATCAAAAAGGCTGAACACTTAAGAGAGGTGCTAAGTGCCCAACCTGCCACCAAGAAGGGGAAGACAGAGGCAACAAACGTCATGTCTTTTTCGGATAAAGACTTAGAACGGATATATTGCCCTCACAATGATGCCCTGGTCGTCACTCTCCGAGTCAAGGATTTTGACGTCAAGCGGATTCTGATTGACCAGGGTAGTTCATGTGAAATCATGTACTACGAAACATTTAAACAACTAAAGCTACAAGACAAAGACTTGGCGCCTGCTGTATCACCCCTAATTGGATTCAACTCTATGCCAGAATGGCCCGTCGGCAAAATAATTCTTCTAGTTAGAGCAGGAAGCATGACGAAACAAGTGGAGTTCTGGGTATTGAAGGTCCCCTCCACTTATAACATCATCTTGGGCAGAACATGGCTGCATGCCATGCGATCAGTGGCGTCATCCTACCACCAAGTAATGCGGTTCCCCAACGACACCGGTGTAATTGAAGAAGTCTATGGAGATCAGATCATGTCGAATCAATGCTTCGTCACGGTGAATGGCAGCCGTGCTGCCAAAGGATACGTTCATTCGGTGGAAGAACCTGAGAGTAATGAGCTATTCCCAGATGTCGGCAAAGCGGCGGATCAGAAAGCAGTGGAGGACTTGGTAGAGGTAAAAATAGATGAAAAGAACTCGGATAAGTTCTTTTTGCTCGGATCGTCGTTGTCCAGCACTGAGAGATTAGAGGTCTTGGAATTCTTAACCTCTAACATCGAAGTGTTCGCCTGGACACCCTACGACATGCCAGGCATTGATCCAAACTTCATCTGTCACCACCTCAATGTCCACCCATCCGCCAGACCAGTCATTCAGTGCACTCGCAGATCGGTACTTCACCATGCCGAAATAGTGGCGGAAGAAGTAGGTAACCTGCTGGAGGCAGGAGCAATTAGAGAGGTGCACTACCCAAAATGGATCTCCAACATGGTCATAGTGCCAAAGAAGAATGGCAAATGGCGTGTCTGCGTCGACTACAAAACAGTCAACAAGGCGTGCCCAAAAGACAGCTTTCCTCTACCACGGATAGATCAACTGGTAGACCTAACGGCGGGGCACAACCGACTTAGCTTTCTGGATGCATACAGAGGCTACCACCAAATCGCCATGCATGAACCAGACCAGGAGGTCACATCCTTTACAACTCCGAGAGGACTATACTGTTACAAGGTCATGCCTTTTGGCCTGAAAAACGTAGGGGCAACATTCCAACGAATGGTCACCAAGATGTTTGAACCATTGTTAGGAAAAACGATGGAGGCTTACATCGACGACATGGTGGTCAAAAGCAAGGATGAAAATAATCATCTCAAGGACCTAGGAGAGATGTTTGAAATCCTAAAAAAGCACAAGTTGCGCCTCAATGCATCCAAGTGTGCATTCGGAGTAGGATTTGGAAAATTCCTAGGGTTCCTTGTGACCAACCGGGGTATAGAAGCAGACCCCTCCCAGATCAAAGCAATCCAGGATTTGAAGAGACCAAACTCAGTAAAAGAAGTGCAGCATCTCACCGGCATGGCGGCTGCACTCAATCGGTTCATAAGCCGATCGTCAGACAGGCTACGACCATTCTTTCAAGCTTTAAAAGCCAAGTTCGAATGGGACGAAGAATGCCACCAAGCATTGGAAAGCCTAAAAGAATACATGTCCTCTCCACCATTGCTGGTCACCCCAATACCAGGAGAAAAACTCTTCCTATACCTTGCAGTCTCTCAGTACGCAATTAGCGCAGTGTTGGTCCGTGCAGAAGGAATTCAACATCTGCCTATCTATTATGTCAGCAAGACATTGCTGGGAGCCGAAACAAGGTATTTGCCAGTGGAAAAACTGGCATTAGCCTTGATGATGGCCTCCAAGAAATTGGCACACTACTTTCACGCCCACACCATAGTCGTCCTCACAGCTTTCCCACTAAAAGCTTTGTTTGAGAGGGCGAACTTTTCTGGGCGAATTTTGAAGTGGGCAGTAGAGCTGGGACAATTCGACGTCAAGGTCCAACCTAGAACCGCAGTAAAAGCCCAATCTTTGGCAGACTTCGTCGTAGAGTTTACTCCTGGAAGTCATCATATCTGCCCAGTCGACCTAACTAACACAACCGAACTAGGGACGGAAGATGACGCCAGAATAACGCAATCCCTAGCAGAAAGTACTCAATCAGACTCCAAGGCAGACCAGACTAAAGACAACAAGGAAGAAACAAACCAAGCTTCAACAAACCAAGACTCACCAACAAATAAAGACTTGGTTCAATCAGATGGCGAGGGGCAAACAGCAAGCATAGACCTTAAAGAAAACACCAGCAACATTCTTGACCCCACGACATCATTCGACCCCTCCATTTGCTAGAAATTGTTCGTTGGTGAGATGTGGAAGCTCTTTGTGGATAGAGCATCCAACCGGCATGGTGCAGGACTTAGCATAGTCCTCTTCTCACCAGACGGCCTGGTCATAGAGCAAGCAATCAACCTTGGCTTCCCAACATCAAACAACGAAGCGGAATACGAAGCACTGCTTGCAGGACTCAAATCAGCATACCGCATGAAGGCCACCGAATTGATGGTCTACAGCGACTCACAGTTGGTGGTAAAGCAAATTTCTGGCGACTATGAAGCAAATGATGATAGGATGGCCAAGTACCAAGAATTGGTCAGAACAGAAATCAAGAAATTTGAAGTAGTGAGGATAGAACAGATAGGCAGGGAGGAAAACAGCAGAGCAGACGAACTAGCAGGCTTCGCCTCAATGGCAGACACCTCTATCCCTCATCCACTACTGATCGACTACCTACCTAGACCAAGCATTGAGGACCCCGAAGCAGAAGAGGTATGTTGCGCAGAACTAGGCCCTTCATGGATGGATCCCATCATACTATTCTTGAAAGACGGCGTCCTACCGAAAGAAAAGAAAGAAGCCAACAAAATTAGAGCAAAGTCACAGCGATTTTGGTTCTCCCCATCTTTGGCATTATATAAAAAGTCATTCTCAGGACCCTATCTAAAGTGTGTCCACCCCAGCAAAGTAGAAGCATTCTTGTACGAGATACACGAAGGGGTGTGCGGAAGCCATCAAGGAGGAAGATCGCTAGCTTACAGGGCCATTTCACAAGGATACTGGTGGCCATACATGCAGGCAGACTCAGAGAAATATGTGAAGAAGTGCGAGAAATGCCAAAAATTCGCACACCAAATACATCAACCAGCTAGAGAACTCCTACCATTAACTACCCCATGGCCTTTCGCAATGTGGGGCTTGGACATAGTAGGACCACTTCCAATAGCACCCGGCAACAGGAAGTTATTTCTCGCAGCAACAGACTACTTCACAAAGTGGGTGTAAGTAGAAGCATTGGCATCAATCAAAGAAAGAGATGTGAAGAAGTTTGTCTGGCAAAATATCATCACTCGGTTTGGAATACCAAAAGCCCTAATCTCAGACAACGGCACTCAGTTCGACGGCAAAATCTTCAGAGGCTTTTGTGAAGAGTACAAGATAGAGTTCTACAATTCTACACCAGCGTATCCTCAAGCAAATGGCCAAGCAGAAGCATCAAATAAAGTTGTCTTGGATGGACTGAAGAAAAGGTTAGAGAAGGCAAAAGGCAAGTGGGCGGAAGAACTTCCTCATGTTTTATGGGCTTACTGCACCACACCTCGATGATCAACAGGAGAAACACTATTCTCCTTAGCCTACGGAATGGAAGCAGTAATCCCACTGAAAGTTGGCCTCCCCACAATTCGAAGCGAAAATTTTGATCCCGACATGAATGGAGAAGCCATAACATTGGAGCTCGACCTTGGGGAAGAAAGAAGAGAAAGAGCACTAGTTCACATTGCCTCATACCAACAAGAGTTATCCAGGAAATACAACAAAACGGTGCATCTAAGACAATTCAAGATCGGAGATTGGGTACTATGCAAAGTGATGGGAAACACCTTGATACCAGGAGATGGCAAGCTAGGGCCTAATTGGGAAGGTCCTTACAAAGTGGTTGGGTTAGCAGGCAAAGGGGCATACCACCTAGAAGACAAGGACGGCAAAGCAATCCCTAGACCATGGAACACCGCCAATCTCAAGTTATTTTATTTTTAGCTTTCCTCTTTCAAACACGTGTAATTTTTTCTTTCCTCAATAAAAAAAATCGATTCTTTTCAGCATAAGTTGTTCTCTGTAAAAATTAGCTTTAGTAAAGTTAGGAATATTGCAAACATTATTCTAAGTTGGCTAGAAAAGCTAACTTAGAGGTTGGCTAGATTAAACCAACACCCCTCCTAAGCCCAGGATAAGGATCCAGGCTGCAGGACGTTTGGTCGGAATAACCAAACATTATTCTAAGTTGGCTGAAAAAACTAACTTAGAGGTTGGCCGGATTAAACCAACACCCTTCCTAAGCCCAGGATAAAGATCCAGGCTGCAGGATGTTTGGTCGAAATAACCAAACATTATTCTAAGTTGGCTGGAAAAACTAACTTAGAGGTTGGCTGGATCAAACCAACACCCTTCCTAAGCCCAGGATAAGGATCCAGGCTTCAGGATATTTGGTCAAAATAACCAAACATTCTTTTCTAAATTGGCTGAAAAAACCAACTCTTAAGTACTCTTTAGCCGAAGTAAGGACATCAGCTAAAAGAGTGGTTGGCTGGATTAAACCAACTCTTAGTACTCTTTAGTCGAAGTAAGGACATCAGCTAAGAGAGTGGTTGGCTGGATTAAACCAACTCTTTGCACTCTTCAGCCGAAGTACGGATATGGCTGAAGAGTGGTTGGCTGGATTAAACCAACTCTTTGTACTCTTCAGCCGAAGTAAGGGTATGGCTGAAGAGTGGTTGGCTGGATTAAACCAACTTTTTGTACTCCTCAGCCGAAGTAATTATGTCGGCTAAAGAGTGGTTGGCTAGTAAGCGTAGTTAGATTGACCAGCTAAAATCGAGATAACAGTTGGAAGTAAAAAGATCATGGAAAAGTCATTACAAGTACAAACATACATATCAACCGAAGTAAGAGTTCAAGAAAATTTTCATTCATCAAAATGCAAATACAAAGGAGGGGCCATAGCCCGGTTACAAGAGCAAAAAGTAACAAAAAAGAAAAATACAAAATCAAGTGAAAAGGTCTTCAATTTCGGTGTCAATATCAACTTGAACACCGGTTGCAGATGAAAGATCAGTCTCAGTAGCAACTGGCAGAACGATATCAGTCGATGGCTCAACAGTCAGGTCTTCAACCGTTGCCCCCAACCGAGCTGATTGATCGTTGACTTGCTCGTTGACTACTAGAGTAACAGTTTGTTCATTTTCATCATCTTCATCATCTGAATCCTGTAAAAATTGTTCTTGGATCGAAGCAGCATATTCCGCTAGTGAGGCCGGAATGAAGTACTGCGGAGCATTGTAGACCTCGGTTTCGGGCCCACAGCCGAGCTGTTCCACAGCACTCCTCCAGCCACACTTAAAGAATAAGTCCTTCGCCCCCTCACACTATGGAATGTAGAGGCCCTCCGCCTCTTTGAAACTTTTGGCGTTGGCATCACCGACCTTTTTCTTCAGATCGGCTATTTTGGCGTCTTTTTTGCCTTCAAGTTTGGCCAACTCGCGCAAGTATTTGTCTTTCACCGTTGTTGTAATTTTTTGTTTTTCTGCTTCAGCCGAGCTAACAAGTCCGGTCAAGCGACCGTTCTCGAACTGTAGCTCGGCTATCAGCTTCTTGGCTCGCTCAAGCTCGGCTGCCTTTGCCTCGGCATCTGCCATGGCCTGCCTGGTAGTCTTGCGGAGCTCCAGCACTTTCTTATGCGTAATATTGTTCTTCTGAATGGCCTGCAAAAAAGAGTAGTGACTCTCTTTAGCCGGACTGATAGTACGGAAAAGTTAGACAAAGAAAAGGAAGAGCCACTTACCAGGATCATTGATTTTGTTGATGACCGGATGACCTTCAGCTCGGTATTTAGTTGTTTGTTGTGGTGCTCCATGTCTTTTGGAAGGCAAACACTCTTGGCTAGATTGAAAGCCATCAAGTGATCCTTCCCGGCAACAACCGAGTCAGTTTCCTGAATATTTCGATTTTGAAAGGTAAGACTTGGAGCCCATTTGGAGGAGTCAGCCCGGTCAAAGTACTCCGGTTGAGGGCTTGGTTGAGGGCTGGGCGGAAGAACGGTCTCATCCTCGTCAACAAGTCGTTGCTCGGATTGGCTAGTCCGGGCACGCTTGTTCGCCCGAGATGAGGATGGCTGCTGGGATGGAAGGGCTACCACGGTCTCAGTCGTCTGACCGATTTGTGGTACCTCGGGTCTGTTAGTTTCGGTTAGAAGCGCCCTTACTCTGTTCCTTTTAGCCATTTCTTCTTCAGCGGTCAGTGGGATTAATCTGATTTCTGGCAAGGTTGGGTCCGGTTCTGGGGCCTCCTCTAGCAGAAAGTCGGTCACCCTCGCTTTTCGGCGGCCGCTGTATCTATAGGTCGGCTCGAACTTTAGTAGCTTGGCCCAACTACGTTCTGGATACCGTAGTACGGCGCGCAAGGTCGCTAGATTTGGGTAGCTGTATAGAGAATGGAGGTGGGCAGAATCTGCGAAAGAAGACAACTGTTAGTTCGGCTGAAAGATTGAAAAATCGAAATATAGTAAAGCACGCAAGAAAACCGAAGTAAATATACCGGGTTCTCCTTTTTTCCAGTTTATACGTCGGCCAGGAATCTGGGCTTGATGATCCTCAAAGTTCCCAGACACCCAAAAAAAATCGTCATCATTTAAGTCTTTATCCGGTGTATATTTTATTATCTTCTCTCGGCGACGACGTATTCTTAAATAGTAGACCCACCCATCTTCTTTTGAACCAATGGAGTATTGGTGGAAGATTTCGGCCAGACCGAGGTTGAGACCGGCTTGGCGGTTTAGTTCGGCTATTCCCATTATTATACAGTATGAATTAATGGATAGTTGGGTTGGACATAGTCTGGTTTGCCTAAGAAACTCACAAATCAAGGGTTGGACTGGAAATCGTAGTCCGGTTTCAATTATGGACAAAAGAGTGAAGGGGACAAAGCCTTCATTGCCCCAAGGTATGACATCTTTTTTGGCTAAAATCAGGTGGACGTCATCGGGTATATTGTAGTCTTTTCTGAATTCGGCTAGGTCGCCCGGAGTGTTTGCTAGATACCTATACTTCCCCATTTATTGTATAAATTACGAATAAATTAGTTCGGTCCAAAAATTGTGCTCAGTAGCTCAGTTGAGCGCGCAGAGGAGTGCCTGGGTAACCTAAGTCTGCAAAGTAGAAAACAAAGGGGTTAAGCACAGATCATTGGACCGTGCTACAAAATAAAAGTAAAAAATAGGAGCCCTACTTCGGCTATGTGGATGCTACAGGTCTTATCTCGGTTTCTGCAAGGTGATTGGTAGCTCGATTTGAGCAGGGCTTTGTTAGTTCGGGCTTGGCAAGCGTCTAGATATCTCGGTTGTGGAAACGGTTTTGTTTGACCGGTTGATCGTCTAGGGGCAGTTTTCTGAGTTCCATCTAAAAAACTAAGAAAGCTGGTTTTGCCCCAAAGGCCTAGATCGGTTGGAGTTCAGGTATCTCAGTATGCTAAGTGCAAACCTAGTTCGGTTGGTTACCTCGGGTAAGGTTTATCAAGAAGTGGTTTGACTTATTCAAAGCTACTGGTGTAAACATGAAGTGTTAGCCCGGTTGTAAGCTGACTAGACTTTTACCTGGCTTAAACAGTATCCTAGTTCGGTAGCATCATGATTTTGGATCAAAAACCAATTTTCTATAGGATATTTCATATACTCATGTGTTCTATGGTTAAGTTTTTTCCATAAAAGTACAGAAGCAAAGCAAAATGGAAAAATATGTTTCGCAAAAACACAGAAAGCAAAATACGAAAACAAAGTAAAAGTGCAGTGCTTACCTGACGAAGAGGCAAGAGTTGGAGGGAGACTAACAGTTATGAAGAACACGAGCTCAGAAGATTGAAGAAGTAGTGGAGGCACAAAGAGGGAGAAATTGCAAAGAGTGTCAAAATGAAGAAGCAATGGAGGCTCAGATAAGGAAAAGTTACAAAATATGGCAAAAATGAAGAGGCTCGTTTTAGGTAAAGGGAAAAGGGCGGGACTGTTCAAATTTCACGAAATACGAAGACGGCGTGACAGCCGTCCTCAGTCAATCAGTGCGTGCCACGTGTCCTGGGAAGGAGGAACGATTCAGTTGCTGTGATTAAAGAGACGTTTTGACCGGACAAGCAGAGCCCGGTGTAAAATTAGCTCGGCTGAAAGGCTTAAGGGTTTTAGCTCGGCTGGAAAGGCTAAAGGGTTTTTTAGCTCGGCTGGAAAGGCTTAAAAACTTCAGCTTGGCTGATAGACAGGTAATCCCAATCATGCTGTGCAGATGGAATTAAGGGGCAATTGAGAGGGTAATTTTTGTGAAAATTGGTCCGAGATATGAGATGGTCATTATGGCCCAAAGTACGAAGGGCTGGGTAAAAAGGCCGTAAAGTTACTCCGGCCCAAGAGAGGTAAAAAATTACTCCGGCCCGAGAGAAATGTAAAGTTACTCCGGTCCGGAAGCGACTTGGAGTTAGGCCGGTCTCAGAGTTAGTCCGATCATGGCGTATTGTGTTTAGAACGGTCAGAACCTTGCTACTCAGTAGCTCGGTCTAAACACACCATGGTTTGTACATGAGAGCACCGAGATAAGGAGGAGTAAAAGGAAGAACCGAACTAAGGATAGTTCGGCCTACTCTGCGGCTCAGCATAGCTATGATTACTTCGGTCATGTTGGAGTTCGGCCATGGAAATAACCATCTCACTTGGTTTAAGCAGTGAGGGGGGTATTGGAGGATAAGGATTATCCTTCAGGAGGTTAAAACCTAGGAGGACTCTGCATGGAGGAGTAGAAGTCCTACTAGGATTGTGCCACACGAAACCTATAAAAGCTCACAAACATCACCTTTGGAGAGATAACACACAACTTTGCTTTCTGAATACACAGAGCTTTTGTCTATTTTTCAAACTTACTGACTTAGGCATCGGAGAGGTTTCCGGCACACACCCGCCGGCTAGCTTACGTTTGTGTTTTCAGGTGATAAAGCGACGACATACAGAGGAGCGCAGATTTGATCAACAGGATTATACGAGAAAATTTATTTTTTTTCCGTACAATTTATGATTTTATTTAACCAAAATATCTATTGTTATGTCTCATAATTATAAATATATTATTATTATATCATTTTAAATACATTAAATTGTGAGAAATTCTATTTGTAAAATATTTTTCTAAATAAAAAATTAGGGCGCTAGGTGGATTTACTCAACAATAGTCCAATTAGGAATGATACTGACCCCACAATCAACGCACTCCTATGATCCTACACACACGTGAAAAAAATTACAAAAATAAAAATAAAAAAATATTAGAGATTTCAAATAATTTATCAAATATTTTACCAAACTTCTCACATGGGTGTGGGACCTACACAAATCCACATATGTGTGAGTCCCACACCCATATAAAAGATTTGATAAAATATTTGATAGATTATTTGAGACCTCTAAACATTACTCATAAAAATATAAATGATCAATTACAATTATTTGAAAGTCGTGTCCCCCAAAATGGGTCCCAAGTAATTTCCATTGCCTAATGCCCCTGTAGGCCGGACTGGTTAGTGTAGTAAAAGACTACCCACCCAAAAAGAAGCGTAAAAAACAGACAAAAATTGCTTATGTCAGCGCCTACGCATGCGAATAGTTTTCGGGCTATGCTCCGGATCAATATTTTGAATAGCAGATTGGTGAGCGAACTTAAAAAAAAAATGGGAGGCGAATCACTGGTTCAATCGTCGGGTCAAAGTGGTTAAATTATGACGTCATAATTAATATTATATAATTAAAAATTATAAATAAATAAAAATATATATAAATACTCAAATAAAAATAAAAATTGTTGTATAATATTTATTAATAATATTTAATAAAGTCATAATTGATAAAAAAAAATCACTTTTTTTAAAGAAATTAAAATTTTTAAACATTCCCTCTAAACAAATTGATTGAATGTTATGTTTAATTTTAAAGGGAAATGAAATTTTTAACTCTCCCTTCAATCAATATATTTCAAATAATTTGATTGAATCCCACATAAAATTTTGTAGGTTCTCTTTGAAAATTTTTTTTCTTATAAATAGGAATAGACTTTCATAATCTTCTCAAACTTCTAACGAGACTCTTCTTTATGAGAGGAGATTCGTGAAGTAAGAATTTTTAGTTAAAATTTTAATAAATATATAAGAAAGAAAGAAAGAATAGAAAGAAAGAAAATAATAAAAAAAAAGAAAAAATCAACGGTCCAATCCACAAAACCCGGTCCGGGTCACCGGTTTTCCTGGTTCAACCGCCGAGTCTTCTGGTTTTCCATTTCTAGGCCAGTTTTGTTTTTACTCCGGTTTTAGGGGGTTGACCGGACCGGAACAAGGCCCGGTTCCCCGGTCCAACCGGTTCGACCGGTCCGAGTTTCAAACCATTGCTCCAGATCCGTCAGTGTCGTTATTAATCAGGTGCGAATCTTGTTTGCCTAGGGCCTATTTTGAGGGGAGGTTAAAAATTAAATTTTTTATTTTATTTTATTAGAGAGGTGGTGTGATTAGGGATATGCATAGTGCAATTCGAACGGTTTAATTATAAAATTATAAATTAAATAGTGAATTAGTGAATTGACAAATTGACAAATCGTCGTTTGGACGGTTTTGAGCGGATTGATAAATTAAAAAATATATTAACCAATTAACAAGTATTTGCATAATATAATACTAAATTGCATAAAAAAATTTATATATATAACGCAAACTAATTTTATATAATATTTTTTATATATATAACTACTAATTTGTAATAAATTTAACATTTTAAATTTGTCTCATACTCATTTTTATTTTGATATTTCATTAGATGTTAAAATATATGTGTGTGTGTATTAATTATAGCGGAGTGGAACGCTTTTGAAGGCGGATTATAGATTTTAAAGTTTAATCCGCGGTTAGCGAATAAAACGGTGCAGATTGATGGTGATCAGTGCGATTTTAGCGGATTAAATGGTATTTTGTACAGTCCTAGAAATTTCCTTAATACACCCACTGAAATTTCCTTTACACTCGTATCCTTTTTTGAGTCCCCGTGTTTTTAGGCTGTGTGTAGGATACATTGTGGGTGTTTGGTGTAGCTTAAAAACAACTTATTTTAACTTTTAGCTTAATTTAAGTTGAAATTGTGTATTTGGTGTAACTTACAAGGTAGCAACTTATAACTTATTACAACTTAAATGTGAGAAAAAAAGTTAATTTTAAAAAGCATCTCAAGGGGTGCTTTTTAGATTCAGATTATGCAGGTAGGTGAAATTAAAGAAGTCAAAATACTTAAATGCCCTCTATTATTAAAAATTATTACCATTAAACCATGTATATAAACTCCTATTCTACTCTTACTCTCTCTCTCTTCATTTTGCATTTGAGAAAATAGAGAGCTCTAGAGAGAACTCAAAGAACTCTCACGTTTTTGCCTGGATCAAACCTCAACCTGTGAATATCCAAAGTCGAT
This sequence comes from Camellia sinensis, assembly GCF_055761805.1. Lineage (NCBI taxonomy): Eukaryota > Viridiplantae > Streptophyta > Magnoliopsida > Ericales > Theaceae > Camellia > Camellia sinensis. The sequence goes on from NC_138967.1 coordinate 73,566,060, forward strand.
CGAAGGCACCATTAACTCCGACAAAATCTAGAATCACTAAACTCCACTCCATCTCTGACAAACTGTTAGTTTTGACCCTTTTTTTGTGTGCACAACCAGTCATATATATATATATATATATATATGTTTACACCATGAAAAAAAATTGTTTAGGGTTTTTTTACTTGTTCTCTTTTTCAATGAACTAATTTGTGAATTTAAGTTATGATTTATGAAATTAGGAAAAATCATTTGGGTTTTAAGATTTTATTTTTTTGATTTACAACCAGTTATATATATATATATATATATATATATATATTTGTTTACACTATGGAAAAAAAAAAAAATTGTTTAGAGATTTTTTACTTGTTATCTTTTTCAATGAAAAGCTAAACTTATTAATTTGTGAATTTAAGTTATGATTTATGAAATTAGGAAAAACCATTTGAGTTTTAAGATTTTGTTTTTTTATTTTATTTATAAATATCACTATTTTTTGGGTTTATTTTATTTATGAGCTTTATTTGTTCGATTGATTTTTTAGAAAAACCTAAACTTACTAATTGTTTAGGATTGATGTTTGTTTGTTTGCTGGGGATTGTTTCTGGGAATTACTCTGTTCATTATGTGTCGTATGTGTAGTAAGACATACAGTCAAGTACGGTCATGCATTAAAGCACACAGACACCAAAAATTTTGTTTCCTGTTTACGATTTTGTTAATATGCTAAAAGGAGTACAATGGCAAGAAGACAAAAATCTTAATTTAAAATTTATTTGTGTTGCATCTTCTTCGTATCAAAATTGGTATCAATTTTCCACAAGTTCAGCAGTCTCTTGTTTTCTTTTTTTTGTTCATTGAATTTCTAATATATATATATATGACATTAATGACAGTAGAGTTAGAAGTAGGTATTAGTTCCATCTACGCAATGAGTAAAATTGTCAAGATGAGAAGAAAGTGCACACGATACTCGAATATTCTTGGATACAATTAGGAACCCTAGCTGTAATTTTCCAAAATCGCAAGGAGGTAATAATGTATGTTATAATTGTTTGCTATAGTAGATGCATGACATTCACATCTATATATATATATATATGTATGTATTATAAGTTGCTTCAATTGATTTTATTTTGGGCATCATGTAGATGAGTTTTATTTGGTGGATTCTGGATATCCTAATACAAAGGGATATCTTGCACCTTACAAAGGAGAAAGATATCATTTAGTTGAATTTCAAATTGGTCAACCTCCCCAAAAAACACAAGAGATATTCAACTAAGCACATTCATCACTTAGAAGTGTAATAGAAAGAACATTTAGGGTTTGGAAATCAAGATAGCCGATGATGAAGGATATCCCACCAAACTATGTATGGCCAACTCAAGTAAAACTTATTTGTGCAACCATGGCAATTCACAATTTTATCAGGCAAAATAAGTTACGAGACATCCCATTTGAATCTTATGATTAGTTTGGTAATTATGTGCCTATTGATAAAGGAGGGCCAATGTCACAAGAGCCACACCATAGAAATCATGTTCAATCTGATGACAACGAGATAGAAGTAGCGGAATGTAATATTATTATGTCAATTTGTAGGGCAAATTAGGAAAACTGCTTGTTATTGATAATTGGTGCACCTTTTGTTAGGACCTAGTCCCTTTTATTGTCTTTTTTTTTTGTTCTTTATATAAAAAAAAAAAAAAAAATTGTTGAAATGGAATTGTAATGAAGTGTACCAATATAGGTACTATTTATTAAATTTCATTTATAAAAGAACTTTTTAAAAAGTAAAATTGAATAAAAGAACTTTCTAAAAAGTAAAATTGAAGAAAAGGAAAAAAATTACAATTTTTACATCTTATAAGGACAAAAAGGACAATTATACAGCAATAAACTATTTTACAACTTATTCAACTAAACACTACTCTGTTACTTAAATTCATAATCTCACAGTTGTACTAAACAGATTAACAACTTTTATTTAAGGAGTTTTCTTAAGTGTGCAAATGCACACCATGTGCCACTTACACAAAAAGTATAAGTGTAAGGTGTAAGGTGTAAGTGTAAGGTGTAAGTATAAGGTGCAAGTGTAAGGTGTAAGTGGGTTGCACATGGTGTGCAACCTCAAAAAAGGTGTAAGTGTAAGGTTTAATTTTTTACAAAAAGTGTAAGTGTAAGGTGTAAGTGTAAGGTATAAGGTGTAAGGTGTAAGTTGCACACCATAACCAAACCCTTTATTTAAATATATAATTTATAATATGTTAAGTTATAATTTATAGTTACTTGCTCACAGCTGCACCAAACAACACCATTATAGATTTGGATAAGAATTAAAAAGGAAAAAAATAAAAATAAAAATACATTTACACACTTTTTAATCAGACTAAAATAGTCACACAAAAAAATAAAAAAAACAAAATAAAAAGTCAACTAAAATAGCCAACCTCCCAAACGTGCTCTGCATCAGTTTTGATTTTGATTTTTTTAATTAATTTTTGTATATATATATTTAATTTAAATGTATTTTAAAAATAAAATATTTGTAAAGAAATCTTTAAAAAAAATTAATAAATACAAAAAAATTTAAACATATACTATATATTTTGTATTTAATGTAATTTTAAAGATTTTTTTCACAAACTACATATATTTTAAATACATCTAGATTAAATGAATTTAAAAAATTAAAAAATAATTAAAATATTAAAAGTTTGAAAATTATTTTTGAAAACTTTAAAGGAGTTTTCTTAAGTGTGCAAGTGCACACCATGTGCCACTTACACAAAAAGTGTAAGTGTAAGGTGTAAGGTGTAAGTGTAAGGTGTAAGGTGTAAGTGGGTTGCACATGGTGTGCAACCTCAAAAAAGGTGTAAGTGTAAGGTTTAATTTTTTACAAAAGGTGTAAGTGTAAGGTGTAAGTGTAAGGTATAAGGTGTAAGGTGTAAGTTGCACACCATAACCAAACCCAACTTTAAAATCAAATAAAGTTCTATATTAATTTTTGAAAAACAAGAGGTTAAGGTTCCTAATATTAAAATTTTATAAGATAAATGACATACAACATTTTCATAGTAGCTTAGGTCCATCAATATTTTTACAGAGAAATTTCGGTACAGAAAAATTTCAGCACGGAGAAATTTGGCATAGAGATATTTGTGAAATTTCTCTGTGACAAATTGAAATTTTTCTGTGACGAGTTAAAATTTCTCTGTGACAAGTTGAAATTCAATTTGCAGTTAGCGGATAAAACGGTGCAGATTGATATTGATTAGTGCAATTTTAGTGGATTTGACGGTATTTTGCACAGCCTTAGATGTGATTCAAAAAAACCAAAAAAACAATAAACTAACTTTTAACCTAGTTGCTAAAAGAGGCCTACAATTATCCACAACGGATTAGAACTCATTTGGAATGTAAATATAGTTTGTTTTTAATTTTTTTACAAAAAAATGTATAAAAAAGTAAAATATGTGATTGGATATTTTGACTTTTTGACTATTTTAGTTAAAAAACTAACATCCCAAACATTTCCTTAATACACCCACTGAAATTTCCTCCACACTTATATCCTCTTTTGAGTCCCTAGTTTTTAGGCTGTGTATAGGATACATATTATAGATTTGGCTAAGAATTTAAAAAGGGAGAAAAATGAAAATAAAAATACATTTTACACACTTTTTAGAGAGAGGGTGAAGAACTAGGGCTTGGAATGTTTTTAGAGAGAGAGAGAAAGTGAAAAGTGACTTAAAAAATCTTTTTCTCAGACTAATATACGCGCAGGCCGCTCAAGTGTCAGACACAATAAGTGACACTGCTTGAGCAACCAAAATACCGCTCGAGGGCATAATGACCCCCTCCCAGAAATTCAGACCTGCAAAAGACCGCTTGAGCGCAAGAAAGACCATTCGAGCAAAGATACCTCACTTCTAGTAGTTTTGTAGACTGTAAAAGACTGCTTGAACGAACAAGCAAAAATTTAGGTAACAACTCTTTTGAAAAACTAACTCACAACTTGTTTCAAACACAACCATAACTCCCAAATAGTCAAACTCAACTAGCATAAGATGAAAATGAAATGAACAATAGTTAAAGACATGGATTCCTAGATTCAAAAGCAAGAAATGGTAGGGCCTAAACCGGAACCGTTATAATCTACCCCTTTATAGACTTTCGCCCCTGAAATTAAACTTAAACCAACAATCATCAGATTTGGATTAAACTTGTAACCATTTATACAAGCAACAATGATAACACCAAGTCTATCAATACATAATATTACAGTTCAGCTTTCCAAAAGATATATAATATTTACATATTGCAACATGAATAAGATTTCCAATACAAGTCTCAAACATCAAAAAATAGGTCTGGATACTTCTCACGGACTTCTGCCTCATGTTCCCAAGTCGCCTCCTTAACCCTATGGTGTTGCAACAACACTTTAACCAATGGAATAGTCTTGCTATGCAAGACTTGGTCTCGAGTATCTAAAACCCATACTAGTCTCTCCTCGTACAAGGAACCCTTATCTACCTGTAACTCGGCCCAATCCAACACGTGTGTGTAGACACCCCATTTTTGACTGACCTTAAGACTCATACGTCATCGATTGAGCACTCGGTGATTGTGCATGTTGTGCTCGTTTCAAGGTTTCCGAGTTCTTGGCTGAGTGCTTTGCCTTTGAGCCTCGGAACTTTTTGTGCTTTGACTCGGTCTACGGACCAGGTCTTGTTTTCTCTTCCCAGAGGGAGGGAGAGTTCTTGTAGACCACCTCTCAGTGGCCGTGGGCTACTTTTCGTGGTCATAGGCCACTGTTCCCGTTTGGAGACTTGATTTCTATTTTCGGAGCCGTCGGCTGCGCGCCTCGGCCCGGGACCGCTTAACATTCTCCCTTTGGCATGATTTTTGGAACACACCTTGTTTCCTCTGTCTAGAGGGACACTGTGGTCTAGGAGACCACTTTTGTGGCTGTACGCCATTTTTTGTGCTCAACAACCAGTTTTCGGGGCATCCGGCAGCGCGCTTTGCCCCCCAAACTCTCGTTTTGCATCTGTGTGGGTTCATTTTTGGCACGAACCTTGTTTTCCTTGTTTTGGAGGTGGTATAAGGGTGGGAGACCACTTTTTCTCCTTGGAGACCACTTTTCTCCCAGCCAGCCGATTTTCTGGTCGGAAAACTGGTTTTCTTGGTCTTTGGGCCACATTTACTGGTCTCCCACCACACCACTGGTTTTCTTTCAGTGTGGAGACCACCAATTATCCCTGGAAACCAGTTTTTATCCTTGGAGATCACTTTTCTCCCCGCCAATCGATTTTCTGGTCGGAAAACTAGTTTTCTTGGTCTTTAGGCCACATTTACTGGTCTCCCGCCACACCACTGACTTTCTTTCAGTGTGGAGACCACCAATTACCCTTGGAGACCACTTTTTTTTTAAGAGACCACTTTAGGTGGTCGGCCGACCACTAAAAGTGGTTGGCCGACCACTTTTTCTGGTCGGCAGGTTTCCTCCTGTTTTGTCTAACTAAATGGATGCCAGCTATGTCAGCTGGAGGGCACAGACTGTATCCTCCATACACGTGTATGGAGGGACTGCATCCAAGTTTAGCTTTTCCAAGAAGCTTGAACCCTTTGTTTCTTCTATAAGAGAGGCCCTCCCTCTCCTTTGCACAGGTTCAGAAAATTTTCCTAAGGCAAAATACATATCTCTCTCTATATCTCTATATTTTGGCTCAAAGTGTGTGTTGTTCTTGATCTATTGCACCACACCTCATAGCCATACACCTCCACCATTAATCTGAGCTTCTTGGAGGGTATTTTCAGAGGTTGAAGAGTTGATTTTTGGTCCCAAAACTTGCTGGTTTTGCTGAGCTTCAAGGGCAACTCCTTTTTTCTCTTTTTAAGATCTATCTTGATCATTCTCTTAGCCATACTTGTATACATATTTAGGCTTTGTTGTCAACTAAAAAAAGCTTTATATTTAAGTGTTTTTCATGTTTGTTTAAGGCTCTTTTGGTGTTGAGGGTCATCTATCCTCTTGCATGCTCTATTTAGCCTTGTTTTGTGGCATGTCATGAGGCCTTTGTGTTGATCTTTACATGATCTTTTAGCCACTGAAATCCAGCGGATTTGCAGTGGTTGGCATGTGATTTTGAGGGCCTAAATTGGCCTTATTTGTTTGCATTTTTGGCCTTTCAAGCACATACTTTCATACTTCCAAGGCTTCGTTCAGGCCCTTTTTGGTGACTTTTGGGACCTGCCTAGACTCTTTCTATGGTTGGTTTGGTCACCTTGTGTTTGCCTCTTGCATGTGTAGAGTAATCTCTTTCATGGTTTATCAAAGAAGCACCTCATTCTTGCATGTATTGGTCATGTCTCAGTGGGTTTTTGGCCATCTTTTGGCATGCCATGATTCTTTTTTTGGCTGGTTTAATAGCCTCTCATATGCTTCATATGCTTGTAGTGTAAATCATGTTTACTAACTTGAAATGCATGATGTTTTGGCCCTCCATTCTAGCATATTTTAGCCTTGATCCAAACTGATTTTGTTCATATTTTGGGCTGCCTTAGCTCTTTTTTGAGGCCTCTTGGTTGAAAAATGCTTGCCATGCATGCTTGTAGTGTAAATCCCTAAAACTAGCTTTATATGCTTCATGCCTTGACATGTCATTCTAGTTTGTTTTCTTCCCATTTAAGCATGTTTTTGGTGATGTTTTACCATGTCATGACTCTGTTTTGGTTTGGTTTGGTTGGCCTTTACATGCTCCATACACTTGCCATGCAATCCCATGAAATAGCCTAACATGCATCATGTTGGCACATGTCTTTTTAGCATGCATTTGGCTTGACTTCAAGAAGACTTTGTTCATATTTTTCCATATTTAAGGTCTGATTTTGGTTGTCTTGATCATCCATGACTTGCTTTGTATAGCTTTGGTTTAACCTAGCTTGTTTGCCTTGTGCATCGGGTCCACTAACATGCATTGCTTGGCTCATTTCAATGATTTGACATCATTAGTTATACTATTTCAGTCCATGTTTCATGGCCATGCACTTGCATTTGTCACTCAATCAATGCGTTGGAGGGTTCCCCCTTTATGCCTTAACATGAGCCATTGTGTATGCATTCATGCCTTTGCTTACGAGCATCATTTCAGTGCTTATTTGGGGTTATTTTGCCATTATATAACTATGATTTTTGTTGGTGGAGTCATCCCATACTTGGTCCTAATAGGTGTATTGTAATCCACCTTATTTGCGTTGTATGCATTATGCCTCATGCCCCTCATGCTAGCACATTTTGGCTTCCATCCATGCATATTTTAGTCTCATATTAACATGTATTAGGACTGTTTTTGGTTGCCTTAATCACATACTTCATGTTTTGTATACCTGTAGTGTAAATGCTCTTGCTTGCCTTAAGCTTTGAGCACCATTGCATGCTTTATTTGTGTTGTTTGGATGATTTGGCATCATTTAACACTTCATTTCAGAGCATGTAGCATTGTCATATTCTCGTGCATGTCACTCTTTAATCGCGCTTAAGAGTTGTGCCTTTATGTTTCGCTTACGAGCCATGAGTTGAATGTGCATTTCATGCTCTTTGTGCCTAGGTTTTGTTGAGTTCTGGCCACTAATTTGGGTGTGGCTGAGGCCCATTCATTTTTGTTTAAGTCCATTTTTGCATTGAGTATGCCATTGTATTCCATAGCATTGAGTATGCCACATTGTCACATGATTGATTATGGCATTGTGCATGCCTTGTTCATCTCATTGTGTTAGTTCTTAGGTGCATTGTGTATGCTAAGTACCACATGCATTGAGTATGCCATAGGGATGGCAATGGATAACCTACCCTGTGGGTATCCATGGAGACCCAACCCAAATACATGGGTTTTCCCCTTTTTTCTTATCCATTGGGTAGGGTAGGTGATATTCTTTGAATATCCACAGGGGATGGGTTGGGGATGGATACCCACTAATTTCCCCACATGTTTTTTTTTTTTTTTTTTTTTTTTAAGATTCACAACCAAAACTAAATATACATTCAATCTTTTTTCTTTTATTTATTTATTTATTTTTTTCAGGTTCACAACCAACTTCTTCTTTTTTTTTCTTTTTTTTCTTTTTTTTTTAAATCCACAACCAAAGCTAAATATACCTCAAATCTTTTTTTTTATTATTATTTTATTTTGTTATGTATTGTAATTTTTAGAATGGTTTGCTTGTTCTAAAATTTCACTTAACGAGTATGAATCTATTTGTTTTATGTTATCACACAATTTATACAACATAAAATCTATATTTAAATTATATAAGAATAAGTTCAGCTCGTATATTACCAAAAAAAAAAAAAAGTTCAAATCTAGTTAATAAGAATAAGTTATTCTGAATCTATTCTTATTCAGCTCGTATATTTTTATAGGAATAAGTTATTCTGAAATCAAAGATAATATGAATCTATTTGTTTTATTTTTATTTTTTTAACTTATTCTGAATTTATTCTAAACTTATTCTTATACGAGCAAAGATAATATGAATCTATTCTTATTGCTCGTATATTAAGCTAAATAAGTTATTCCTATTTGTTTTATTTTTATTTTTTTAACTTATTCTGAACTTATTCTTATTCAGCTCGTATATTATCTTTGAATCTATTTGCTTTTGTTGTGAATCTTACCCAAAAAAAAAAAAAAAAAATTGTTAACATTAAATATATTTAAAAAGAAAGAAAAAAGATTGAAGGTACATTTAACTTTTGTTATGAACCTTAAAAAAAAAAAAAAAAAAAAGAAGAAGAGGTTGTTAACATTAAATATATTTAAAAAGAAAGAAAAAAGATTGAAGGTATATTTAGTTTGGAAAATTTACCCATAAATCCTATTTTCGGAAAAGTTGAACCATTTAGTCCTAAAAGTTTTCTTATGCACCATTTAGTCCTTTTTTTACATCACAACATCATCATCAGAACAATATCATTCCACCATCCCCAACTGCGATGAATCCTTTCCAGCAGCACTGAATCCACCCTCTACATGGCGATGACCTTCTCTCTTTTTACCCATAAAATGTGTTGTACGATTAGGCCCCAACATTACCAACATCAGTGTAAATATCTAACCTGTATCATTTTGTAACTTTCCTGAGAGAGACAGAGAGAAGATGTTTACAAAGTAGTGATTGAAGCTATCCATTGAAGAAGAACAGAGCCCAGACTGAGGCCAGAAGTGAGTATGATGGCATGACTTGCGAACTTCTTTGCTTCGTTCCCCAGATCTTGCAGATTAGAACTTATCAACTGCGTTGAAGTTGTTGAACCCGTCGTCCTCATTGCCAAATAATTGTTCTTCACCATTTTTCTCTCCGATCCGATGTTCTTAATGTGAAATCAACATATATATATATATATATATAGATTAATGAATCTGATGTTTGATGTTTGAATCTGATAAATCTGATAGAGATCATCAAAAACTCAAAATCCGTTTGATGTTCGACCATGAATCTGATGTTCGACCATGAATCTAATGTTCTTCTGATTTCATTGACCATGAATCTGATGTTCGAACACCCACAAACACCCACAATCCGATGTCGATCATGGCAACTTCTTCCCGGCCTTCGGCTTCTTCTTCGCCGGAGCCTTCTCCGCCACCGTGGACTTCTTCTCCTCCGCTGGCTTCTTCTCTGCTGCTGCTTTGGGTGCCATTAGAGAGTCTAGAGAAAGAAAACTAGGGTTTCAAAATTGAGAGAGATCGATTTGGATGTTGATGATGTTGTTCAATGGTGGGTAATGGAGCAACATCAACTATGAGATCTGTGAATTGGAGTGTATGAGATCTGATGTTTGATGAGGTTGAAGTTGTTGTTGATGTCGATGATGTTCAATGGTCATTAACATTGGGATAGGACCTAATGGTTCATAAGAAAATTCATAGGACCAAATGGTTTACAAGATATAAATTTGGGATTTATTAGTGCATCCCCCATTTAGTTTTTGTTGTGAACCTTAAAATAAAAAATAAAAAAATAAAAAAAAAATTGTTGTTAACATTAAATATATTAAAAAAGAAAAAAAATTGAAGGTACATTTAGCTTTTGTTGTGAACCTTAAAAAAAAAAAAAAAAAAAAAAAGTTGTTAACATTAAATATAAAAAATAAAAATAAAATAAAAATGGGGATTAAAGTGGGTTGGGGAAAATCCAAACCCATTAGGAAATGGGGAGGGTGGTACCCATGGGGAATGGAGAATGGGGAAAATTTATTATAGGGGAATGGGGATGGGGAATTAATATCCACCCCATTAATCCCCATTTCCATCCCTAGTATGCCATTGTTGGTTCATAGTATTGTGTATGCTAGTTGCATGTTTGCATATCATCCTTTGCACGTTTGCATCACTTAGTTGCATAGCATTTAGGTTGTATACTTAAAGTCGCATTGTGCATGCCATTGTTTGTTGCATTGTGTTCGGAATAGGAGTTAGTCCGAACACGGGAACGAGGGACGTTTCGTACTCAAAGTGACGAAATGTGCCTCGATTCCCAGTCGCCGACACTCTTGACTACCCATGACGGAGTTGTTGGCTTTAGGTGCTTGTATGTGCATTCATTTCACATTGAGTCGTGCAATTCGACTCCTCGGCCATCATGCATCGAAATGCGTGATTGGTGGCCCGAGGGTCAAGGACTACTCCCTAGAGCTTATGCAATGACGGGGAGAGTGGTCATGCACACATGTGTTGCAAATACCTTGTCGTGCCTCTCTCTTTCCCTTTGTTGCAGAAAAATAGAATCTAGGAGAAGAAACTGGTCGGCCGACCAGGTTTTCTGGCAGGCCGACCACCTTCTTTGGTTTCCACCACAAAAGGTGGTCGGTAGTTGGTCTCCCATGCCTATAAGCTGGTCGGCAGCCTTCCCACAGTTTCCTGGGGTGAAGTTTAATCTCTTTGAAGCTTTGTGCAAATTTCTGAAATCAATTGCAAACAAAGGCAAGCCGGGGCATCGCGATGGATTTCCCGACAAGGTGACTTAAGCATGCATGCATCCTTTATCATTTAAGGCAGAGCTGAAGCAGTCCACATTCATGTAATTTGCATGCTAGTTTAATTGTTTACTTAGTTAGTTTGTTAATTAATTAGAGTTGTGTAATAATTAGCTGTAATTGATTATTCATTTTGGTTGTGTAATAACTAGTTTAATTAGATTAGCTAGTTGGTTCTATATTATTCATTTGAACCCTTCGTCAAGAGGGCCAACTGTTGTAATAAGTGTGCGTGTATGTGATGCATGTCTTCCAACCCCACGTCTTTCTCCTTTCTATTTCCCAGTTTATGATGGTTAGTCCTAGGGCATGTTTTAATTAGCATCATTATGTTCGCATGTTTGCATCTATTCATCTGTCTTGTATGCACCGGGCTCGGCGCATCATACTAACTGCATTGTATTTCAATTCCGAGTTGAATACATGCTATCTGTAGCAACTCATATGCCATCTTAGAATACCCGATCTTAGTTGCATTTTGAATGTGTTGCATTAGCCATCTAACATGAACTAGGATCATGCATTGATTACTAACTAGTTTCTGTGTTGGCTTGGAGTACTCGGTGAGTGTTTATGCTTTAGCATCCTTGCATGTGTGGGAGTAACTGCCATGATAGCATGCTTACCATGAGGCTAACTGCTTATGTGATATAACTGCCTGAATGCCTGTGGGTGAAGGTTGGGTTACTTGAATTGGGACAATTCATTGATTGCGAGTTTTAAGCCTACTTGAGAGTAGCAAATTACCATGTTTTCTAAGCCCACTTGAGGGTGGCAAAATCCGTATTTTAGCCTACTTGCGAATAGCAAACCGTTTTCAAAACGAATATGCAATGCTTTGTTCCAACTTAGGTAATCCAGTCTATACTTGCATGCTGTGCGCATCACATAGTAATTTTAGGTTAATAACCGGAATAAGAGCATATGTGTTTTCAAAAACATGATATCATGTTAGTAAAGGCTGATCTTTGATCGGGCGAGCGGGGGTGCTCATTGTATGACCTTCCCCTCTCGTACCCAAGTTCCCGAGCCGAGACAACTTTGGTGATGACGGACACGTGGCCTCAGGCACGAGTTAGGGTTTCCTAAATTCCCCAAACTAAAATATTTAGGTGGTGACTCTGTATCTAGCAAAGCAGTCCATGTTTGACACTTCTTTCTTAAAATCAGTTTTTCAAAACAATTTGCTGGATTTGGACTCTTTGGTGATTTATCGATCTGCATTGCACTTTGTGAGATTAGATTCAGAATCGTGACATTGAGTCCGAACTGCAGTGAGCCCAATGAACAAAACGGGACTTTCCCGGGACGTTCGGGTGCGTCTACAGTGTGAAGGATTAGGCTCATACTTCCAGAGCATACAAATGAAACACGTTATGAACCTTAAGGCCAAACGATAAGGTACCTCCCAATCCGCTCTAGAATCTCAAAAGACCCAACAAATCTAGGAGATAACTTCCCGCTCTTCCCAAATCTCATTAAACCTCGTCTCGGTGATATTTTCAAGAATACATTATCTCCTACGTCAAAAGATAAAGGTCTCGTCCTATGGTCGACATAGCTCTTTTCACAACTCTGAGCCAAAACCAACCTCTTACGAATAAGCGCGACATTCTCCATCATTTCTCAGACTAATTTAAGACCTAACATAGGTGGGTCACCCACCTCGGCCCAACACACTGGAGATCTACATGATCAGCCATACAAGGCCTTAAACGGTGCCATACCAACACTCTCTTGGAAACTGTTATTATAGGCAAACTCCACCAAAGGTAAATGCCTCTCCTACAACCCCTTAAAATCAAGAACACAGCCCCGAAGCATGTCCTCTAAGATTTGAATGGTTCGCTCGGACTGCCCGTTAGTTTGAAGATGACAGGCGTCAATCTAGTGCCCAAGGCATTCTGTAGCCGAGCCATGAAACGTGGATCTCTATCGAAAATGATAGTCGTAGGGATCCCGTAAAGTCGAACTATATTCCTAACATAAAGGTTGGCAAGATAATCTAATGAGTCACTCGCGTGCATAAGTACAAAGTGTGCTGATTTAGTTAACCGGTCAATTATCACCCACACAACATCATTACCCCGTGGAGTCCTCGAAAGACTCATAACAAAATCCATCTTGACATGCTCTCATTTCCATTCGGCTATAGGTAAGGGTTGCAACAAACTTGTTGGTCGTTGATGCTCGGTCTTCACTTATTGACAAGTAAGGCATCTCAAAACAAATAAAACTATGTCTTTCTTTATCCCCCTCCATCAAAACTGGCAGCTAAGGTTGTGATACATCTTTGTGCCTCCCAAGTGTACATCAAGGCGTAAATGGTGGAACTCTCTAAGTACCTTCTCTCTACAAGATTCTAGCACGAAAAGATAATCCTCAAGTCATAATACACGTTCAAGCCTTTCTTTACCTTTCCATTAGATATCTTTCCTCGGATAGTCTCTACTTCATGATCACCCCGCTGTGCTTCTATAACTCGGCTCACTAATGTAGGTTGTGCAACTATAGTGAACAAAACGGCTAAGCCAAGATGCAAGTCAAACTCGCCAATAGCACCCAACATCTCCTGTTCCCAGATGGCAATACTAGCTACACTACTTATGGATTTCCTATTCAAGGCGTTGGCCAATACATTGGTCTTCCCTATATGATAGTGTAACTCGAAATCATAATCCTCCATAAACTCCATCTACCTCCTCTGTTTCAAATTCAAATCCTTCTGTGAAAGTAGATATTTTAAACTCTTGTGATCGAAAAACACTTCAAATCTCTCACTATATAAATAATGCCTCCAGATTTTTAAGACAAAAATCACTACCGCTAGCTTTAGGTCATGAGTAGGATAATTTTTCTCATACGTTTTCAACTACCGTGAACTGTATGCTACCACTTTCCTTTCTTACATCAATACACAACCCAAACCTTCTCGAGAAGCGTCACAATAAACCGAATAACCCAAATCCCTCTCCAGAATAATCAGTACTGGAGCAGTGGCGAGTTTAATATTAAGCTCTTGAAACAAATTTTCATAAGTCTCACACCACGTAAATTTAATCCCCTTCATCATCAATCTAGTCAATAGTGAGGCCAATCTATAGAAATCTTTCACAAAACGTCGGTAATACCCGGCTAAGCCCAAGAAACTCCAAATCTCAAAGGCATTCTTAAGTTGTTCCTAATCTTGTACTGTCTCTATCTTAGAAGAGTCTACAGTCACCCCTTCATCGGATACCATATGTCCTAAGAACTTAACTTCTTTTAAACAGAATTCACACTTCCCGAACTTAGCATATAAACAGTGTGCTCTAAGCAACTCAAGTACAACCTGCAAGTGTTCCTCGTGTTCCTCCTCGGAGGGTGAGTAGATTAAGAAGCCGTCAACAAAGACAACTACGAAACGGTCTAGGAACTTACAGAAGATTTGATTCATCAAATCCATAAATGAAGTCGGTGCATAGGTTAGCCCAAAAGGCATCACTAAGAACTCATACTGGCCATACCGCGTACGGAATGCCATCTTCTGAATATCCTCCTCCTTCATCCTTAACTAGTGATAACCCAATCTCAAGTCAATCTTAGAAAAATAATAAGACCCCTTCAACTAGTCAAACAAATCATCTATACGAGGTAATAGGTACAAGTTCTTAACAGTTACCTAGTTCAACTTTCGATAATCGATGCATAGTCACAATGTGCCATCCTTTTTCTTAGCAAAGAGTGCTGGTACTCTCCAAGGTGATGTACTAGGGTGAATGAAGCCCTTATCTAACAATTCTTGGAGTTGAATCTTTAACTCATACAACTCGGCGAGTGCAAATCTATACGGTGCCATGAAAATTAGAGCCGTGCTGGGCACTAAGTCAATGGAGAACTCAATAACTAGTAAGATCTTTGGGAAAGACGTCTGGGTATTCTCAAACTAGCCTCGAAAAATCAACTCGGACCACATCACTCTCACTACCCAAGAATGTTGTAAGAAGACAATTAAGCTTGCCCCTAACCATGTGAGTCATATATTGGCAACAAAACTCTATTAGCTCGGTCTCCCAGAAAATAAAAAGTCACCACTAGAGGTACACACCGTAGCTCTCTAACAATAACAATCTATAATAGCATGGTACGAAAACAACCAATCCATACCTAAAATGACATCGAAACCAGACATGTTTAACAATACGAAAGCAAAAAGAAGTCGACAATCGGCAACCTCTATCTCATAATCGCAACACCCCTAGTCCAAGACAACCTTACCCCCAACTGGTGACTTTACCTTGAGCGGAGATGCTAACTGAGCCACTTCTAACCCCAAAACTGATATGAATGCAGAAGAAATGAAGGAATAAGATACACCAGTATCAATCAACACATTGACAATAGAATTTTACAATAAAAAGTTGCCTCTCATAACATAGGGTGTTGGTAACTAATCTGGCATGGTAACAACATACACATGCCCTGTGGGTTTTTACTCTACCTACTCACCCCTTGGAGCATAGGTCTGATACATTGATAGAGCCAAAGAGGCTCCCTGATTGGCTCTTGAGGCCTGTGCTGAAAGGGTAGACTGATGGCTTTGTGTCTCTCTTGAACCAGACGTACCAGATATGCCACTTGCCTGAGTGCAAAACCTCCTCAAATGCCTCGACTACTATAGACACCCCATTTTTGACTGCCCTCAAGACTTGGATGTCACCGCTCGAACACTCGGTGATTACTCATGTTTGTGTTTCGTTTTGAGTTCCCGGAGGTCTCAGCTACGCGCCTTGCCTCAGGATCTCTCAACTCGACTGTTCTGTGTTTGGTTTTGCACCAAACACTTGTGTTTTTGCTTCTGAGGGTAGAAAGTAGCTTGTTAGCTACCCCTGACACCCACCGGCCTTGGTTTGAGGCTACCGACCATTGGTGAATTATATCATTGGTCGGTCGGCACTTAGTATGGCCGACCGGCCATCTGTTTGGCCGGTGACATCCTTTTCTGGCCGGTAGCACCTTTCTACCTTTTTCAGGCATGGTGCATGCCAGCTGTACCAGCTGGAATGCACCAAACCTACCCCGGGGCATACATGTGGCTGTTTTGCCCTTTTTGCCCCCTTTTGGTCAAAGCTTCTTGAGGAAGCTTGACCCTTTGTCAAAGCTTCCTCAAGAAGCTTGCCAGCTGTCCTAGCTTCCTTAGGAAGCCTTGCCCCCTTTGCCCCCTTTGACTCTTTTTTGTTTAGCTTCTTTGAGAAGCTTCAAACCTTTGTTTTGTCTATATACAGAGCCCCCCTCCTCCATTGTTGAGGGTTGAGCAAAAAAAACCAGAGCTATACACATATACATCTAAGATATACCTTCTCTCTCTATATCTCCCTCTCTCTTCATTTTGTGTGTGTTTGAGGGCCTAAAGTGTGTGTCTGTTCTTAGTTTTGCACTAAAACACACACCATTACACCACACTTTGACCTTTAGAGGCTTAGAGGGTTTGTTCTTGAGTTTTTGGACTGGTTTTGATCAAAAGAAGAAGGCTGCACTTGCTGTTCATCAAGGGTTCTTCAAGGGTAACTCTTTTACTTTAGATTCCCCAATCTTGCACTAGACTTTTGCCTATCTTACTCATTGTTTTAGACTTTGTGTATAACTGAAAAAAGTTTTGTATTTTCATGCTTAAGATATTTCATTAAGGTCATTTGGTTGTTTGGGGCCTACCTCCCCTTCTTAGGCCTCTTTTGGCCTCTTTTTGTGTTCTTTTGTTAGGCTTTGGTTACTCTTATGTATTGGTTTTCTGACCACCGAAATCCAGTGAATTTTTAGTGGTGAAGAAGAGGTTTTGAGGTTTTGCTTAGGGGAGGGACACCCCTCTCCCTTGGTCTCTCTTTTGTTTGCATATTTGGCTCAATATGGTAGCATGCATGCCTAGTCTTGTTTGGCTTTATTTCAGAGCTTATTTGGTGCCCATTTAGCATGTATTGTCTCTGCCTCATGTTGGTTTTTTGGCCTTTTGCATGTATAATACACTTGCTTTGAAATCCCATCATTTGGCTTAAAGTGTATCATGTTGTAGCATGTCATTTGAGCATGTTTTTTATAGCGATCCCGGTTGTCCCTTTACTATTCTGTTGTGTTCCGGACTCAGTTCCGTGAAGTTGGTAGTTGTATCTACCTTGTTGTCATCCTTTAATTCCACTTCATTGAGTTTTAGGATGTATTGGGCAGAGTTGTTACAGGTTGGTTAGGCTTTGGTTTCAATTCTTTGTTGTCCAGATTTTAGGCGGTCCGCACGAGCGGGTCTTCTTGCGCTCGAGCGGAGATTGCACACTCTCAGTTTTTCGTGTCCCTGCAAAACTTCTGCAGGTGTGATTTTTACGCTCGAGCGGGTTTCTTTACGCTCGAGCAGTGGAGCTCGAACGGGTACTCTGTCGCTCGAGCGGGTAGTACCTTTTCGGTGTAAGTTCTGGGAGGGGGAAATCTACGCTCGAGCAGACTGGTTTTCGCGCTCGAGCGGATGTGCTTTATTCTTGTGTCTTGGCACTCGAGCGGGCCTTTTTGCGCTCGAGCGGACCTAGTTTTTGTTCTTGACGCTCGAGCGTTGTGTTTTCCGCTCGACCGGGAATGTCGTATATCAGTTGGCTGTGGGACAATTTTAAATCACTTTTTCTCATTCTTTCTCTCTCCTACTTTTCCGAAAAAGCCATTTGAGAGCTCCTCTCTCTAAAACCTTAACTTCTCTCTAAGTATTGATCTAGCTAGGGTGCTTTCCTCACCTTTGGCCTTTACAAAAGAGTTGTTGATCGTCGAGGGCTATCCTTTGATCCGAGAAACTCGTGGTTTGGAGCAAGTTCGTTTTCATCATCTTCTTCGTTGGGTGTCATCTTTTGAGGTAGGGGTTCCTACTCACTCTTATGGTCTTTGACCTAGATTTTTAGTTGTTTTAATAAAATGGTGAATTGGTTGATTTTGAGACTTAGGGTTTCAAAATGTGTTAAAGAGGGTTTTGTGATTTTGGGCTCATAATGTGTATTTTGGGTTACAAAATGATGATATAGTTTTTGGTTGGTGATATTGGAACCTTCGAGTTAATATCGAGAGTTTGGGGTAAAAGGCCTAATTTGTTGTTTAAAATTAATTGGTATAATTAATTTGGGAAAATTGTGAACTTATGGAATTGAGTTGGAAATAATGAAATTGGCTCATTATGTTGTGAAATGATGGAGTAGGATTTATAAATCGCTCGCTTTTGAAAACATTGATATTTTATCTATTGGAGCTTTTATTATCTGTTTAGAAATAATTGCTTGGGCTACCGGTGGAGGGTAGTTTTGATTGTTGTAGACAATGCATGATGATTAGGCAAACTAAAACTAATCAATTGGACATGTCATAGAGTATGACGGTTGATAGAATACATTAACGTTATGTATTGATTGATTGTGTATATGACCTTTGTGTATATATGTTGTGTGTGTGGGAGGAGATAGGGGATGTACTCCACGGTTGGGGGAAGATAGGGGATGGACCTTTAAACCGGATGTTGTTTGGGAGGAGATAGGGGATGGACTCCACTGATACAGCTCATATGCTTGTCAGATAATGTGTTGATACAACTCATATGCTTGTCATTGGAAGTGTTGATATAGCTAATATGCATATCTGTTGAAATGTGGATACAACTTGTATGCTTATCTGTTGAGATGTTGATACAACTAATATGTTTATCTATTGTAAAATGGGAAGTGCTTAATATGAGCCATCGTCTCATATAAGTGGTTGGCCAGGTTCTGAGCCATTGATGTAAATTGTGAAATTGATAAGAAATGAAAACTGAAATGAAACATGAACATAGTGATCATGAAGTGGAAATGGATTATGAATTGGTTTATGAAAGTTGAACATTTATCAATTGCTAATGTCTTAGTCATTGCTCATACTGTGTTTAGCATATCTCTACTGGGCGTTGGCTCACCCTTTATGGGACATTATTTTCAGGTACAGGTAGTATGCCACCCCCAAGGACATAGCTTGGATGATGATAAGAGTTAAAGACTCTTTCTTTTGTTTATTTTGATGTATTACATGTAAATTGAAGCCAAGGGCTTAATATGTATTGAGTTAGTACTCTTCTTTTTGTAACCAAGTGTTAACTTGGAAAGCTGTAAGCCATTAGGGCATTTGCTTTTGTTGTTAACATGTAATACAGTTGTAAGAATTACTCTGATGAATAGAAATGGTCGATTTCTTTTGTATCAATGCATGTCTAAAATGTTGGTTTAATGTTATTATTTTGAGGGCGTTACATTTTTGGCTTGGTCCTAAGAAGGTTTTAGCATTATTTTTCCATGCTTAAGGTTTGTTGGTTACTGATTTGGTCATGCTTGACATGTTTGATGTGGTTGCTATGCATTTTGGCTTGTGAGCCCAAAGTGTGTGAGTCATAAACATGCCCTAGTTGGCCTATTTCAATGAGTTGGAGTCATTTTCCATGTCATTTTAGTCCCCAAACCATGCTTATATGCCTGCATTCATCACCTCTTTCATGCTTTGAAGATGTGTCCTTTTATGTCTTGAAATGAGCATTGTGCATGCCTAAGTGTTTAAGCCTTCGGGGCTGCCATATCAGAGGGTTTTAGGACTTATTTCAATGCATCTAAACTCTGTTTTTGGTTGTATAGCTCATGCCATGTTGGCTTGGGGTAGTGGTAGTAGAATACCCCTTGGTTGTGCCTTAATCTTGGGCCTATTAGTGTGTATGCTTACATGAGTATTTGTTCATCATTTTAGGCATCTTTTGTCATTGTTTTGGGGTGGGCTGAGGTTTGCCCCTTCGCATTACATTATTCATGTTGCATCTTTGAGCCAAATTTGTATACATGCATTGCATTGCTTGGCTTGGGGTGTCAAACCGAGCATGAGGGGAGAGGTGTGTTCGTACCCAAAGTGACAAAACACGTCTCAACCCTCGGTCGCCGATCCCCTTGACCTCAATATGAAAGGGTGTTAGCATTTATTTGTGTGTTGCATGCATTTACATTAAGTGGCAAACTTGGCCTCTTAGGCCATCATGCATCGAGATGCACAATTGATGACCCGAGGGTCGAGGACCACGCTCCCTTGAGTTCATTGCATGATAGGGAGTGTATCCATGCATACATTTGCTTGAAAATTCCATGCCATACACTGCTCGCCCTCTGCTGCTGTCAACTGCAGGTTTCAGCAGGAAGATTTGGCCGGTCGGTAGTGTTGAGTGCCGACCGGCAAAGAATGTTTAGCCGAGAGCACAATATTTAGCCGATAACCTCATTCCCATGGCCGGTGGCCTTTTGATCTGGCTAGTGGCACTCCAATGCACTCAGAATGAAGTTCAAAGCAATTTTGGAAATTTATGTGATCCTCAGAGGGGCAAGGCAGTGTAAACAGAGGCAACAATGCTATGGCAGCGAGTTTTCGGGCGAGACGAGTCAAGCATGCATCATTCACGCATCTCGAGGCGGGGCTGTGGCCACCTTCTTTCTGTATTTAATTTGTTAATTAATTATAAATTATGTAATAATTAATCTAGTATTATTTATTCGGACTGTAATATTTATTCGGACCCTCCGAGCGAGGGCAATTGTGTAATAAGTGTACGTGAGTGTGTGCATGTCTTCCAATCCCACGTCTTTCTTCCCTGTTATTTACTAGCTTTCGATGGTTAGTCTAGGGCATGTTTCAATTAGCATACAGTATGATAGCATGCGTGCATCCATACATTTGTCTTACATGCACTGGGCTCGGCGCATCATACTAACTGCATTTGTATTTCAATTTCAAAGTTGAATACATGTTAGTTGTAGCATCATCACATGCCATCTTAGAATAGCCGAGCCTATTGTAGTTGCATCTTGTATGTGTTGCATTAGCCATCTTAACATGAGCTAGGATCATGCATTGATTACTAACTAGCTTTTGTTTTGGCTCGGAGTACTAGGTAAGCATTTATGCTCTAGCATACCGCATGCGTGTGAGTGTTGCCATAATAGCATGATTACCATGAGGCTAGTTGCTTATGTGATATAACTGCTTGAGTGCCTGTGGGTGGAGGTCGAATTACCTAAATTGGAATAATACATTAAAACTATGAGTTTTAAGCCCACTAGATAGTGGCAAAACCATCTTTTCCAAAGCCCACTTAAGGGTGGCAAAACCTACATTTTAGCCTACTTACGAGTAGCAAGCCATTTTCGAAACAAGCATGAAATGTTTTGTTCCAATTTAGGCGATTTGGTCTATACTTGTTTACTGTGCGCATAACGTAGTAAATCTAGGCTAATAACCGAAATAAGAACACATAACGTTTTCAAAAATGGATATCACGGTTAGTAGAGGCCGATCTTCGGATCGGGCGAGAGGGGGTGCTCATAGCTGACCTTCCCCAATCATACCCAAGCTCCCGAGCCAAGGCAACTTTGGTGATGACGGACACGTGGCCTTTGGCACCGAGTCAGGGTTTCCTAAATTCCCCATAAAAAATATTTAGGTGGCGACTCTGTATCTGGCAAAGCAGTCCATGTTTGGCACTTCTTTCAAAAAAATCTGTTTTCAAAAACGATTTGCCAGATCTGGACTCTTTGATGATTCATTGGTCTTGCATTGCACTCTGCGAGATTAGATACAGGACCGTGACACCAATTGAGTCCGAACTGTAGCATGAGGCCCGAGGGCGCGTCTACAACTACCTACACTGATATCAGGTGGGCAATTGCCCTCTCCCCTGACTCTGGCTTTGAGGATGAGCCGAAGACAGTGCAGGATGTTGCCCTCATCCTCTTTGTGGGCAAACTGAAAACTTGTGGCCTAACTGCCACACTTGAAACAAGTGATTCCACCATGACTACCTCTCCCTGACCTAGAACTGGGTACAGGAAAAGTGGATCTGAAGTATGCTGCCTGGGAATGCTATGGGGTGGAACCCCCTTGTTTTTTGTTGTCCTGAGTCTTCCCCTGAACCTCCTGACTCCTCTACTTAGAGCCTTTCAATTGCTCGTCCTCCGCTTAGATCACGATCTTTAAGTGAGCAGCCACCTCCACAAGGCGACTGTAATCCCTAATCATAGACCTAGTCACCTTAAAAAGGAGCTTGGTCCTGAATCTTTTCTTGAACTTGACACAACGACATTCCTCTGTTGCCACAAGTTCCGGTGTAAATCCAGAGAGGCTAGTAAAAACAGCCTCAAATTTGACTACAGGTGTGTTCAGCTGCTTGAGCTTCAAGAAATGATCTCTCAACTTCTCCCTAGCAGTGGGAGACAAAAACTTATCTTGGAAGGCATTGATAATGGCCTCCCAAGTCATTCCAATGCACCCTCGTGCATACTTCCACCATTGACCTACATCTCCCTTCGATCGGAAGGATGTTAAGGTCATCCTCAAACCATCGTCCTCGATGCCTAGCATCTCAAACGTTTTCCATATCTGTTCAAGCCACTCATCCACCTTTAGTGGCTCCTTCAGATCTCCTAAAAACTCATCCGAATTCGACTAGTATAACTCTCTCTTCAAAAAGGACAGCCCTGTTTCAACAACATGGGCTTGGACTTGACTCTCAACCTTAAGAATGTCCATAGATTCCCAAAAAGCTCCAGCTATTTCATGGGCCAAGGTATGCATGGCTTGCTGACCTGCTGGCTCGGCCATATTGGCCTGATCAACTTTCTCCTCTTGAGTCGAAATATCATTCGTTAACGGCACCTCCTGCTGCCTAGGCCTACCATGCCTACCACCACCACGTCTACATTCTGACATCCTAATAAAACTAATACAATAGATTAGCACGTTTACAAATATGTCGAAACTAATTTACTCACATCCTAATATGGTGGACAATAATTTATTCACTCTACATAAGCACATAACCATATAAACACAAACGGACTTTCTTTCTAAATAGTGATTGTCCCACGACATTGCAAGAATTCCAGTTAGAACTAGCAATGATCAAGTGTTTTTCTAACAGGACTTCTAGAAACTCATAGGCCCAATCAATATCTAAGAAATTATATCCCATACTCAGTTAGTCACATAAGCATGTTATCACATAGCATACTAGGTCTACTTCTAATATCATTCAGTAAGATAACCCATTGTGGTAAAAACCACATCCCACGATCCCAAAGTATTGAAACCCGGTAGCTCTGATACCAAGTTGTAATGCCTCGAAATAAATAACAATCGCCCATCTCATAACATTCCTTACAATTGATCAGTAACATCATATCTTATATTCCATTTATAATCGTGATCATACAAAAGATGACATATGAGTGTATACATTCATAAATCCTAAATCATGAATCTATAGTATATGACATGGTTACATGAATTAAAATAAAAGTAAAATTAAGTAATTATATGCCCTAATGGCTACATCTTTCTAAGTCAATACTTGGATTCATCAAAATGAGTTCAACTTAGTACAATTAAAGCCCAAGGCTTATATAAAAATAATTACATCAAATAAAACAAAAGAAGCTTTTGGCTCCAAATCCTCCCAAGTTATGTCCTTGGTGGAGGCATATTATCAGCATTTGAAAGTTGTTTTCCACATAGGGTGAGCTAAAGCCTAGTAGGGATACTTTAACACATTATATGAATCTTAACAAAGTCGTGAGGTGAATGCACATGCATGCCATTTACATTTCACATTTTTCTTCTGAAAACTATGCCATACCAGGTTATATATCAATTTATGAAAATAATCATTTTATAACAGAAAATAGGGTAGTAGATACAAAACACTGAGAATCTCTAGGTACGTGTCAGCTAGTAAGCTATACAAGCATTACCAAAGCCATTTTACAAGTACTAACTGGAAGGATCGACATCTAGCCGTACGAGTTTCTAGAATTTTACTAAGGATACACAGGCCAACATAACAACCACGACCACACCCCCTAACCAAATTCACTAAGGTATTCACCTTTTTTTTTCTTCTCAAAATAAAACATTTTCAATGTTTAAGTATGCAACAATGCTCAATGCAAGATGTATGAATGATTAGTTTCAATTCAACTAATGCTCATGCAATTTCTACAACAATCAAAGCTATCCTCCTTCGATAGCCCAAAATAGATATTTATATACAACAGATAATTTCCAACGAAAGATAAAATCTCATCATTTTCAAAATGTGAGTGATATTACATATTCAACTCCACCATCATCATCAACATATACATTGTTCTATTCTTACAAAATCCAATATCATTTTCCATTTTCTTTCACAAACCAAATATCCATAATATTAGAACAAAACCCCCTTTACTTACAAAATCAATTTTAAGTTAAAAAAATTCACCATTTTAGCATATCTCAATCATAAGCACATCTCCACAACCTTTTTCAAGAACTCATTTGAAAATCCCTTTTTCAATTCAAAATCAAACCCTAGGTTTAACCCAAAATCTCCAAACCACTAGATTCTATCAATAGACAAAAAACTAAGGTAAAAATCATACCAAAAGTTGAAGAAACTCCTACCCCAAGATTAGAAGACAAGAGAGAGCAAGGGACAAAGTTTGGCAGAGTTGAAATCGATAACTCCTCTAATTAAAACAAAGCTCTCAACGTGCTCTACCTTTTTCTCCAAAGGGCTAGGGTGTAGAAATCAATAAGTTGGGAGTATTTGGAGCTTGAATACAAGAACTAGAAAGAGAGAGTGAAAAACTAGGGCTTGGAATGTTTTTAGAGAGAGAGGGAAAGTGAAAAGTGACTTAGAAAATCCTTTTCTCAGATTGATATGCGCGCAAGCCACTCGAGCAACCAAAACATTGCTCGAGCATCAGACATAATAAGTGACACCACTCGAGCACATAATGACCCCCTTCTAGAAGTTCAGACTTGCAAAAGAATGCTTGGGCGAAGATACGTCACTTTCAGTAGTTTTGCAGATTGTAAAAGACTGCTTGAGCGCAGGAAAAATCACTCGAGCGAACTGTAGGCACCTCATTTTTGACCAACCTTAAGACTCAGACGTCATCGATTCAGCGCTCGGTGATGGTGCATGTTGTGCTCGTTCTGAGGTTTCGGAGTTTTGGCTGAGAGTCTTGCCTCCAGGCCTCGAAACTCTTTGTGCTTTGGCTCAGTGTGCGGACCAAGTCTTGTTTTTCCTTCTCGAAGGGAGGGAGTGGTCTTGTAGACCATCTCTCTGTGGTTGTAGACTACTTTTTGTGGTTATAGGCCACTTTTCCCATTTAGAGACTAGTTTCCGATTTTTGGAGCCTTCAGCAGCGCGCCTTGTCTCGGGACCGCCTAAAATTCTCCGTTTGGCGTGGTTTTTGAACCACACCTTGTTGCCTTTGCCTAGAGGAACACTGTGGTCTGGGAGACCACTTTTGTGGTCGCATACCACTTTTTATGCTCGTCAGCTAGTTTTCGGGGGGTTTTGGCCTCGTGTTTCGCCTCCCGATTTCTCGTCTTCTATCCGCTTTGGTTTGTTTTTGGTACAAATCTTGTTTTCCTTGTTTTGAAGGTGGTACAAGGGTGGGAGACCAGTATTTCTCCTTGGAGACCATTTTTCCTTTCTCCAGCTAGTTTTCTTGTTAGATAACTGGCTTTCTTGGTCTTTGGGCCATCTTTTCTGGCCGGCCACCACACCACCACCTTGCATTTAGTGTGTTGACCTCTCCCACCCATGGCCGACTAGTTTTTGCTCTGGTTGACCACATAAAGTGGTCGGCTGACCACTTGAAATGGTCGGCTGCTTTTTGGCACCTTTTTGGAGATATTTTAGGACAGCTGGCACAGTTGGAGAGCATTTGAGCCATCCTCCATACACGCGTATGGAGGGATGGCATTGAAGCTTAGCTTCTCCAAGAAGCTTTAGCTTTTATCTTCTATAAGAGGGAAGCTCCTCCTCCTCTCCTCCATGGTCAGAAAAACCAGCTGAGAGGGATAGATATAGCTTTGTCTCTATATTGCTTTGTTTCTTCATTTTTGTGCATCAAAAGTGTTATTTTGTCTTAGTTTAACACACAAACACACACTCAAACACCATCCTTGGGTAGTTGAGGTGCTAAGGAGTTTTTTTTGGTGTTCTTGGACTGATTTAAGCTCAAGAAGGTTGTTGGAGTTGCAGTTGTAAAGAGGTCTTCAAGGGTGAGCCTTTTGACCTTTAAATCCCCCTTTCTTGCTTAAGATTTTAGCCTACCTTGCATGCTGTTTTAAGCTTAGCTTATAACTGATAAAAGTTCTGTCTTTGCATGCTTTTGAAGTTTGTTTAAGATCACTTTTTCATTTGGAGTTTTTTACCCCCTCTTAGGCCTTGTTTGGCCTTATTTTTAAGCCTTTTTTGTGAGCTTCGTGACCACCTTGTTTTGGCCTTCTCACTACTAAAATCTAGAGGGATTTCAGTGGTGGGGATGGTGTTTTAAGGTCCTAAGAAGGAGAGGGCCATCCACTCTTCTTGCATTTTCTTTACATGTCTTAATATGCCTCATGTTTGAGCACCTTTGATAAGCTTGTGTTGACCATGTCTTAGCTTGTATTTGTGGTTATTTTGCTAAGGCGTGCTACTATTTTTACTTGCTTTGGTCACTTCTTGCATGGTTAAGACACTTGTAGTATAAATCACACAATCTAGTCTTATATACATCATGTTTGAGCATGTCTTTCTAGCTTGTTTTGGAGCCATCTCAGTGGGTTTTTGGTGTTGTTTTAACATGCCTTAGATCTATTTTGGGTTGGTTTGGTTGGCTCTTGCATGCTTAATACACTTGTAGTGTAAATCCCTTAAACTAGCTTTATATGCTTCATGAAATAGCATGTCATTTTAGCTTGGTTTGAGTTTATTTCAGCATGTCTTTGGTGTTATTTTACCATGTCATACCTCTGTTTAGGTTTGGTTTGGTTAGCCTTTGCATGCTCCATGCACTTGTAGTGCATTTCCATGAAATAGCCTAACATGCATCATGTTGTGACATGTATTTTTAGCATGCTTTTGGCTCAACTTCATGAAGACTTTGTTCATGTTTTACCATGTTTAAAGTCTGATATTTGTTGTATTGGTCATCCATGACTTTCTTTGTATAGCCTTGGTTCAATCTAGCTTATTAGCTTTGTGTATTGAATCCTCTAGCATGCTTTATTTGGCCTATTTCAATGATTTGGCATAATTCATTATGTGATTTTAATACATGTTTCATGTCCATGTAGTCACATTTATCACTCATTCAATGCGTTGGAGGATTTTTCCCTTTATGCCTTAACATGAACCATTGCGTATGCCTTCATGCTTTTGCTTGCGAGCCACCATTTCAGAGCTTATTTGGGGTTATTATGCCATGATGTAACTCTGATTTTTATCGCTTAAGTCATCCCATGCTTGGTCTTAATAGGTGTAGTGTAATCCACGTTATTTGCCTTGTATAAATCATGCCTTATGCCCTCCATGCTGGCACATTCTGGCTTACTTCCATGCATGTTTTAGACTCATTTTGACATGTTCTAGGACCATTTTGGGTTGCCTTAATCACATGCTTCATGTTTTGTATACTTGTAGTACAAATGCTATTGTTTGCTTCAAGCTTTGAGCACCATTGCATGCTTCATTTGTGTTGCGTACATGATTTAGCATCATCTAACATGACATTTCAGAGCATCTAGGACTGCCATGTTCCCACTTCATTCATGCTTTAAGTGCCTTTAAGTATTGTGCATGTTTGCCTAGTTTATGCCTTAGCTTGTATGCTTGCATGCCTAGGCCTTTGGGCCCTTATCTCAGCATGTTTTGGTCCATGTTTTGGCCTATTTAAGCTTTGTCCATGCTTAGTTCATGCATTTGTGCCATGTATTGCATGCCTCCTTTGTAGTCCTCTTTGCAAGCTTTCATGCCTTAGGACCCTAGCATGCTTTACTTATGTTGTTTGAATGATTTGGCATCATTTCTTGCTTCATTTCAGTGCACTTAGTGTTGTTACACTTCCACTTTTGTCACTTTTTGAGCACTCTCGAGAGTTGTGCTCTTAGGCCTCTTTGATGGCCAATGCATTGTGCATGTATGCCTTGCTTTATGTGCCTTCATTTCATCACCATTGGCCACTAATTTGGGCATGACTGAGGTCTACCCACTTTTGGTTTAAGTCCATTTAGCATGTTTGTTTACATGTTGTTCGCATGCTTATTGTTCATTGCATTAAGCATGCCATCTTACATTGCATTGTGCATGCCATGTGGTTATTTGCATTATGCATGCTAATTGATATTTGCATTGAGTATGCATGTTCCTAACATTGCTAAGTTGCCCTCGTAGCAGCGCATTGTGCATGCATGCATTAGCATTGTTCGCATGCCATTAGCTTTGTTAAGTTAATCATGTCACATTGCATTGAGTATGCCATGTAGTTCATTCGCATTGTGTATGCCATGCTTACTTGCATTATGTTTGGAATAGGTGTTAGTCCAAACACGAGAAACGAGGGACGTTTCATACTTTAAGTGATGAAGCGTGCCTTAATTCCGGGTCGCCAACGCTCTTGATCATCCATAATAGAGTTTTAGGCTTTATGTGTTTACTTGTGCATTCATTTTCATATTAAATTGTGCAACTTTGCCTCTCAGCCATCATGCATGAAAATGCGCGATTGATGGCTCGAGGGTCGAGAACCTACACTCCCTTGAGTTCATGACATGATAGGGAAGGTGGTTTTGCACACATATCTTGCAAATACATTGCCATGCCCTTTCTTGCTCTTTGTTGCAGCAAACTGGAGTTCAGCAGCAACAACTGGTCGACCAGCCAGAAAAAGTAGCTGGCCAACCACTTTTCTTGGTTTTCAATAACAAAAAGTGGTCGGAAGGGTTTTGGAGAGACCAATAGTGGTCGGCCACCCTCCCACTGGATTCCCAAGGTGGATTTTTAGCTTTTTGGAGGTTGGTGCAAGTTTTTGAGAACAAATGAAAACAAAGGCAAATCGGGGCATCACATTGGATTTCCAAACGAGGCGACCGAGCATGCATCCAGTCTTCTCCCTCTAAGAACCTCCTGCTTTTATTACTTTCCTTAGCTACCATGCTTAGATAGCTAGGTTTTGCTTTGGTTTGTACTTTTAATAGTTAATTCGTTTAGCTATTTCAATTCGTTTTGTAATAATTAGTTAACTAGGATTAGTTAATTAATTTGTTGTGTAATAATTAGTTTAATTAGCTAAGATTAGCTAGTTAGCTCTTTATTCAGTTTCTCCCTCGAGAGAGCCAATTGTTGTAATAAGCGTGCGTGTGTGTGATGCATGTCTTCCAATCCCCATTTCTTTCTCCCTTTTACTTAACCGCTTACGATGGTTAGTTTCAGGGCATATTTCGTTTAGCATACCTTATGCGTGCATGTTTGCACCCATTCATCTGTATTGCATGCACCGGGCTCGGCGCATCATACTAACTGCATTGTATTTCAATTCCAATTTGAATACATGTATCAAGTTGCATTTCATATGTCATTCTTAGGATAGCCGAGCTTATTTTTATTGCATTTTCACATGTGTTGCATTAGCCATTCTAACATAAACTAGGATCATGCATGATTTCTAACTAGTTCTTTGTTTTGGCTTGGAGTACACTGTGAGTATTTACGCTTTAGCATACTACATGTGTGTTAACGTTGCCATGAAAGCATGCTTGCCATGAGGCTATTTTCTTACGTGATTAACTGCCTGAATGCCTGTGGGTGAAGGTTGGATTACTTGAATTAGGACAATTCATCGAAATCAGTATTTTAGCCTACTTGTGAGTAGCAAATTTTAAACCATTTTCCAAACACACGGATATGCAATGCTTTGTTCCAAATTGGGCGATTTAGTCTATACTTGTTTTGCTATGCGCATCACATAGTAATTCTAGCTAATTAACCGGAATAAGAACGCATGTGTGAAGCCCCTGAAATATGTATTTACTTTAAAGACCTAAATGTTTGAATTATTTTCTTAAAACCCCTCGGTTACTTGAATTAATCCGAATTTTGTCGGTTAGCATTACTATTTTTATTTTTTATCCAAACAGGAATTACCCTAGATGGATTAGGTTCCCAAACCTAATTTAATTCTACATAAGTTACATGTATTTAACTCCAAGCCCTCACTCTTTATTTAAATTCAAAACTTACCCCAAAAACTAGTACCTGTACCTCGTACCTTGAAGTACCATCACTCTTGTAGATATATATATACACACCTTGAGGAGTGTGCCCTAGGACCAAAATTATTAAAAAAAATAGCCCCTTAACCCTTCCCTAGGGCCGGCCGTTCTAGGAGCAAGTGAGGAGACAACTTTCAAGATATATCATCATGAAATTCTAGAAAAAAACACAACTTAGTGCCCTAGACCTAGGATGCCAATCCCAAAACTAGTTCCATTGTAACTAAGTGTTGCCTAATCCTTGAGTAAGCCCCCTCCAAATCACTTCTATTCCTTCAAACTTCAAACAAATCCCAAACTTTCCATCCATTTCCAACTAGTGGGCTTTTAGGACATTTTACATAAAAAATTGTCTATATATATCAACCTCCCCTAGCTTGGCAAAGCACAAACACCACACCTACACACCCACATTAGGCTAGAGAGAGGGAGGAGAGCAAGAGAGAGAAGTCTAGAGAAAGAGAGGGAGGAAGAAGAGAGCCTTCTTGTGCAAAGCTTAGTAGGTAAGCCACAAACACAACCTTCTCTTTCATTTTCCTTTTTTCAATACATGTTCTAAGGGATTCTAAATAATGTTTTCAGATCTGTTATTAATGATTTCTTATGTTAAAAATGCGAAGGGTTGAGTATTGATTCCATCTCTCCCGTATTTTCCCTTTTTTGGTACATAACCATCTTTTTTTATACCAATCTCTCAACTTTCCAAGGGCACTCCTTCAAGAAAATTTTTTGAGTTAAATATATGTTATTTATCATATTTTCTTCACAAAAGAAATGAAAACTTTCCCTTGGTGGAACCCTTTTCTCATAAAACTTCTTGTTTGGGGCAGAGTACCTTAGAATCTGTTTTTGCAGCCCACTTCTAGAAATTCCAGAAAAATGTATAAAATTATTCTGGACCTCTATTTTATGTCAAAACCTTCCTTAAGGTGTTACCTTTCAACTAAAATTGGTTTCATCGAAAAAAATTAAGCGGTTTACAAGAAAATCAAATTTTCGTAACGGTCGACGGATCTGGACAGAATCTGGACAGCACCGGAATATTTTCTAAATAACTCAGAATCTGGAAAAGCAATCCCATTTCTGAAAAATGTTCTAGAAACTAGATCAAATCCTCTACGAACCATAGGAAGGCCAAGTCCGGTGAAGGATCTAAAATAGTCCTTTCATTTTAATCTTTATGTGATATTAAATCTGGAAATTTTGTTATGCATGGATGTTTTATGCCCTTGTATTCAAGAAAATGTTTATTAGCATATGATCATATCTTGGCATGATATTGTATGTGTTATGTTATGTTCTTTATCTTCTTCACCTTATTGATGCATATTTGTGTGGATATTTTTATCTTGTTAAGTTGTCTAACCTTGATGAAAAACATTTAACTCAACGGGAAACCTAATTGGGAGGGTATTGGGTTTTCGAGTACTTGAGTAATGACAAGATAAGAATATGTGATATATGGATTGTTGGGATGCGTTCCCTATTTGAAAGTTAAAGTCTTGCGCAAGTGATTTTCGAAACCTTTGAACGGAGCGGTTGTATTCGGACCCTAGGTGGTTTGGTGTGAGGAGGGATTTGGGCAAGGCCCTATTTTACCGTCTCTTTTGAAGTCCTGCGGTTGGCTCTACGCGGTACATAACCGTTGGTAGGCATCCGAGGTTAGGTCTGCAACAAAGCAGCAAAAGAGGGGGCATACCGAATAATCCGCATCCGATTCTTTTGGTTGGGAGGACGAAATCTCTTTGGGAGATTTCTAGATTACTAACATCTAACTTAACCCTTTATTTATTTATTTATTTATTTAATTATTTATTGAGTATCATGCCTTACTACTTGATGTTGTAAATATGTTTGTGTATTGGACTGGGAAAAAGGGACGGGGTGTATATGTGTTTACTGGGCATTCAAAGCTCACGGTGTATCATGCCAGGTGATGGAGAGGAACTCATAACTGGAGACGACGAGCCTGAAACCTTCAAAGACTTTTGGCTATCCTAGAAAGATTAGAAGTTTCTTTTTTTGATATTTTGTAAGACCCATGTGAAGATTTAAGCTTTCTTTTGTGATGTATGTAATGGAACAAGCTTTTGAAATTAAGGATATTCATGGTTATTATGTACTTATATTCTAATATATATATGTATGAACCTTATCATTGCTTATGAGACCTTGTGTCAATACCTTTTAAGATCTGTCAAAAGGGTAGTGCGCTGCCTAAGAAAGCCGAACTTAGAAGGGGGGCTAATTTGACTCCTCCGGCGATTTGGGATCTTACTTGGTTATTGACCATAGGACTCATTAGTGACTCTCCCTTGACTGCAACCAATAGTGTAGATTCGGGACGTCACAATATGGTATCAGAGCTTAGGTTCAACCCTTACCCACTCATTTCGACTTGCGGTTAGAGACTACCTTGCCCTGACTATGTTAGAATCTTTCTTGATCTATCTTAGGGAATTTCTTTGAATTTCGGGCACACCAAATCAACTCATGAGGACCTACTTCAGGATCGTAATATGGTTTTAACTTTGAGTGAGGCCTCACATCACGCAGTAGGGGGTACTATTAGTTCTACGCGTCTTCTATCGATTGTCGTACCCTCATCTTGTATTCATAACCTTTATTCAATGTCATCCTTTTCCAAGATTAAGTCTTGTCCATCTGGTCCTATTTTATATACTACTATTTGTAAATTCGACCTCCTTTGACCCTTGATTATTTTATTTAGCCCAAGACTTCTTGTAAATAATTTCATTTTCTTTACTCGATGATGAATCTTGATATTCAGTTTGAAACGCGGATGGTCAACGCAGTTTCAAGTTAAATAACTAGTTTAGTCACTACATCTATAACCTTGATCACATTGAAGTTCGAAACCATAACATCATACCATTCATCCATATTTCAGCTAATCCTGATGTTATCACCATAACTGCTTCGTATTCTTCGTCTCCACTTCAATCCAATTTTAGGAATCTTGTAATTATTATTATGTATATATGAAGTTGTGCTGTGTGAACACCCTAGGATAATTAAACTCTAACTTAAGATTAGTTGCTTACCCATAAAAAATTGCCTCTGTAGTTAGAATTTGACTTACGCCTCACCCCATTCAAAGAACAACAAATGGTGGACCATACTTCGAGACAAGTAATAACATGAGCTTGCAAGCAACAATAGAAATGTGATACCAGGAAATCGAAACCTTGAGAATGGACTAGTAACCGTGGCTAAAATCTCGAACCCTATCAAGAATCAAATTTTGGAGGAGTCTTACCATCTCTGTGGAAATAATCGGCACAACATTGACTTCAGAATGAAAGGAGGTAGAATCCAAGAGGATTTGTAGCTTGTGGAAAGAAAGCCCAACTTCATGAGGGACCAGAAAGGAGCAACCAAAAGGCAACCAGCAGAGTATTTGCCTTGCGAGAGGAAGAAGCAAACCCGTCTGTAATTGAGGGTAATTTAGTGCTATACAATTCTTGGGTGCATGTTTTATTTGATACTAGTGCATCAAATTCTTTTATATCCTCTGCTTGTGCTAAGTCATTAGAACTTGTATGTGAACCTTTAGAAACTGCCTTAAGTGTAATGTCACCTATGGGAGGATGCATTCGGCAGGATTGATTTGTAAGGATTGTAAAATAGGAATGTCGAACCTATGCTTAACTTGCGACCTTCGTGTCATGGAAATGTCAGACTTCGATATCATTTTGGGCATGAACTGGTTGTCTGCCCATCGAGCGGTGATCGACTGTCGTTAGAGGAAAGTGGTAGCTCTTACGCAAGATGGAACACATTTCTCGTTTAAGGGGGATAGACAAGACCCCATGGCTTCAATGAAATGTAGGATGCCGTGGCGCGATCAACTTGCGGGTAGGATAACAAGTCTGATTTTAAATGAGGAGGGCCAAGGAGATGTAGAACTTCTACGCATAGTATGCGATTATGCAGATGTATTTCCTACGGAATTACCAAGATTGCCGCCAACCCGGGAAGTAGACTTTAGCATCGAGCTGCAACCTAGAACTACCCCAATATCCATGGCTCCGTATCGCATGGCACCAGCAGAACTACAAGAATTGAAGACACAACTACAGGAATTGCTCGAGAGAGGATTCATTAGGCCAAGTACTCCGCCATGGGGAGCACCCGTGTTGTTTGCTAAAAAGAAGGATGGGTCGTTAAGGCTATGCATTGATTATCGTCAAGTCTCGATTGAGAACCGAGACCCACTCCCAAGGATTGATGACCTTTTTGACCAACTTAGAGGCCCAAGTTGCTATTCAAAGATCGATCTCAAGTCAGGTTACCATCAACTATGAGCCAAGGAGAAGGATATACCAAAAAACTGTCTTTCGTACTAGATATGGCCACTATGAGTTTGTAGTAATGCCCTTCGGACTAACCAATGCACCGGCAGTATTCATGAGCCTAATGAATAAGATTTTTAGACCATACCTTGACCAGTTTGTAGTAGTGTTCATTGATGACATCTTGGTATATTCAAGGTCTGAAGAAGAACATGAGCAACATTTAAGGACTGTCCTTCAAGTTCTTGGGGATAATCGGCTATATGCCAAGGCGAGTAAATGTGAGTTCTGGTTGAATGAAGTGAAATTCTTAGGGCATGTGGTATCAGAGAATGGGATTACGGTGGATCCAACCAAGATGGAAGCAGTATTAGATTGGAGACAACCAAAAAATCGTGTCAGAAATCCGCAGCTTCTTAGGATTGGCCGGTTATTACCGGAGGTTCGTCCAAGATTTTTCCAAACTAGCTAAACCAATGACTCGTTTGACGCAAAAGGGAGTAAAGTATGAGTGGGACGAAGCTTGGGAAAAATCCTTCCAAGAGCTAAAGAAGAGGTTAACTAGTGTGCCACTTTTGACCATCCCAGAACGAGAAAAGGGGTACACTGTGTATTGCGATGCGTCTAAAGAAGGATTAGGTTGCGTGCTCATGCAAAATGGAAAGGTAGTTGCGTATGGATCCAGGCAGTTGAAACCACATTAGCGCAACTACCCCACACATGACTTGACGTTAGCGGTCGTAGTTTTTTCCCTAAAGCAATGGCGACATTACATGTATGGGAAACAATTTGAGATTTTCACAGACCACAAGAGTTTGAAGTATCTGTTTACACAGAAGGACCTTAACTTGAGACAGAGACGATGGATGGAGTATCTTGAGGACTTCTAGTTCACTCTTTCATATCACCCCGGTAAAGCCAATGTAGTAGTAGATGCTCTAAGTCCCAAGAGCAGAGGGATGATCTAAGATCTCCGTCAAGGAATGAGATCTGGTTAAGACACTCAATGAATTCAGGATCCAAGTAGAGTCTCAAGATACAAAAGCATACCTTAGTGCGCAGAAGGTGATGCCTAAGTTGATGAATGAGATTATAGAGGCCCAGAAGCACGATCAAGAGGTAGCCTATATCAAGGGACGTCTGGAATCAGGAGAACCCATGATCGATTGGGTAATTCACCCTAATGGGAGCTTAAGATACCAAGGTAGATTGTTCGTACCAAGTGACGAGCTACTTAGAGAAAAGGTATTGAAGGAATGTCACCATTCTGCATTTGTGGTACATCCAGGAGGGACTAAAATGTACCAAGATTTGAAGAGGGAGTATTGGTGGAATGGAATGAAGAAGGAAGTGGCTAAATTTGTAGCAAAATGTCTAACATGCCAACAAGTGAAGGCGGAACATCAGAAACTAGGGGGAATGTTGCAACCTCTACCAATAGCCGAATGGAAATGGGAGTACGTGACGATGGATTTTGTGACAGGGTTGCCTAAGTCACTTAGAGGGCGTGATGCTATATGGGTAATAGTGGACCGTCTCACCAAGTCAGCACATTTCTTACCGTATAAGATGACCGACACTTTAGAGTCTATGTGCAGACTCTACATTAGGGAGATCATTCGACTACATGGAATTTTGGTATCTATTGTGTCAGATCGTGACCTACGGTTCACCTCTCGATTTTGGGAAAGCTTGCAGGAAGCTCTTGGTACTGAATTATGTTTTAGCACCGCCTTTCACCCGCAGATAGATGGACAATTTGAGCGCACTATCCAGACACTCGAAGATATGTTGAGAGCTTATGCAATGGATTTTCAAGGAAGTTGGGAACGACACCTACCCCTAATTGAATTCACCTACAACAACAGCTTTCAAGCTAGCATCGGTATGGCGCCCTTTGAAGCATTATACGGACGACCTTGTAGATCGCTGATTTGTTGGACGGAAGTGGGTGATGTAAATCTGATAGGACCCGAACTTGTTCTAGAAACTACTGAGAAGGTCAAATTGATCCGACAACGGTTAAAGACTGCTCAGGACCATCAAAAGAATTATGCAGATAGGAGGAGAAGACCATTCATGTTTAAAGTAGGCAGCCACGTGTTCCGAAAGGTGCAACCCAGGTGTGGAGTCGTACGTTTTGGGAGAAAAGAGAAGCTGTCACCACGATATATTGGGCCTTTTGAGGTATTGGAAAGAGTGGGCGAAGTAGCGTATAGACTAGCTCTACCTCCGCAGTTAGCAGGGATACACAACGTCTTCCATGTATCTATGTTGAGAAAATACATCGCTGACCCGACACACGTCCTCAAATGGGAAGAGATCAGTCTTGACAAAGATGTTACGTTTAAAGAAGGACTGGTAGCAATACAGAATCATCGAGAAAAGAACCTTAGAGGCAAGACGGTTTACTTGGTGAAAGTGCTATGGCATCATCGGGGAATTAAGGAATCTACATGAGAACGCCAGGATTGGGTGAAGGCAAACTACCTTGAGCTTTTCGAAGGCAGTATATAGTTGAATTTCGAGGACGAAATTGTTTTAAGGGGGATAGGTTGTGAAGCCCCTGAAATATGTATTTACTTTAAAGACCCGAATGTTTGAATTATTTTCTTAAAGCCCCTCGGTTACTTGAATTAATCCGAATTTTGTCGGTTAGCATTACTATTTTTATTTTTTTATCCAAACAGGAATTACCCTAGACGGATTAGGTTCCCTAACCTAATTTAATTCTACATAAGTTACATGTATTTAACTCCAAGCCCTCACTCTTTATTTAAATTCAAAACTTATCCCAAAAACTAGTACTTGTACCTTGCACCTTGAAGTACCATCACTCTTGTAGATATATATATATACACCTTGAGGAGTGTGCCCTAGGACCAAAATTAATAAAA
This sequence comes from Camellia sinensis, assembly GCF_055761805.1. Classification (NCBI taxonomy): domain Eukaryota; kingdom Viridiplantae; phylum Streptophyta; class Magnoliopsida; order Ericales; family Theaceae; genus Camellia; species Camellia sinensis. Next base: position 73,603,445 of record NC_138967.1, read on the forward strand.
AAAAAATAGCCCCTTCACCCTTCCCTAGGGCCAGCCATTCTAGGAGAAAGTGAGGAGACAACTTTCAAAATATATCATCATGAAATTCTAGAAAAAAACACAACTTAGTGCCCTAGACCTAGGATGCCAATCCCAAAACTAGTTCCATTGTAACTAAGTGTTGCCTAATCCTTGAGTAAGCCCCCTCCAAATCACTTCTATTCCTTCAAACTTCAAACAAATCCCAAACTTTCCATCCATTTCCAACTAGTGGGCTTTTAGGACATTTTACATAAAAAATTGTCTATATATATCAACCTCCCCTAGCTTGGCAAAGCACAAACACCACACCTACACACCCACATTAGGCTAGAGAGAGGGAGGAGAGCAAGAGAGAGAAGTCTAGAGAAAGAAAGGGAGGAAGAAGAGAGCCTTCTTGTGCAAAGCTTAGTAGGTAAGCCACAAACACAACCTTCTCTTTCATTTTCCTTTTTTCAATACATGTTCTAAGGGATTCTAAATAATATTTTCAGATCTGTTATTAATGATTTCTTATGTTAAAAATGCTAAGGGTTGAGTATTGATTCCATCTCTCCTGTATTTTCCCCTTTTTGGTACATAACCATCTTTTTTTATACCAATCTCTCAACTTTCCAAGGGCATTCCTTCAAGAAAATTTTCTGAGTTAAATATATGTTAGTTATCATGTTTTATTCACAAAATAAATGAAAACTTTCCCTTGGTGGAACCCTTTTCTCATAAAACTTCTTGTTTGTGGCATAGTACCTTAGAATATGTTTTTGCAGCCCACTTCTAAAAATTCCAGAAACATGTATAAAATTATTCTGGGCTTCTATTTTATGTCAAAACCTTCCTTAAGGTGTTATCTTTTAGCTAAAATTGGTTTCATCGAAAAACATTAAGTGGTTTGCAAGAAAATCAAATTTTCGTAACGGTTGACGAATTTGGACAGAATCTGGACAGCACCGGAATATTTTCTAAATAACTCAGAATCTGTAAAAGCAATCCCATTTCCGAAAAATGTTCTAGAAACTAGATCAAATCCTCTACGAACCATAGGAAGGCCAAGTCCGGTGAAGGATCTAAAATAGTCTTTTCATTTTAATCTTTGTGTGATATTAAGTCTGGAAATTTTGTTATGCATGGATGTTTTATGCCCTTGTATTCAAGAAAATGTTTATTAGCTTATGATCATATCTTGGCATGATATTGTATGTGTTATGTTATGTTCTTCATCTTCTTCACCTTATTGATGCATATTTGTGTGGATATTTTTATCTTGTTAAGTTGTCTAACCTTGATGAAAAACATTTAACTCAACGAGAAACCTAATTGGGAGGGTATTGGATTTTCGAGCACTTGAGTAATGAAAAGATAAGAATATGTGATATATGGATTGTTGGGATGCGTTCCCTATTTGAAAGTTAAAGTCTTGCGCAAGTGATTTTCGAAACCCTTGAACAGAGCGGTTGTATTCAGACCCTAGGTGGTTTGGTGTGAGGAGGGATTTGGGCAAGGCCCTATTTTACCGTCTCTTTTGAGGTCCTGCGGTTGGCTCTACACGGTACATAACCGTTGGTAGGCATCCGAGGTTAGGTCTGCAACAAAGCAGCAAAAGAGGGGGCATACCGAATAATCCGCGTCCGATTCTTGTGGTTGGGAGGATGAAATCTCTTTGGGGGATTTCTAGATTACTAACATCTAACTTAACCATTTATTTATTTATTTATTGAGTATCATGCCTTACTACTTGATGTTGTAAATATGTTTGTGTATTGGACTGGAAAAAATGGACGGGGTGTGTGTGTGTTTACTGGGCATTCAAAGCTCACGGCGTATCATGCCAGGTGATGGAAAGGAACTCATAACTGGAGAAGACGAGCCTGAAACCTTCGAAGACTTTTGGCTATCCTAGAAAGATTAGAAGTTTCTTTTTTTGATATTTTGTAAGACCCATGTGAAGATTTAAGCTTTCTTTTGTGATGTATGTAATGGAACAAGCTTTTGAAATTAAAGATATTCGTGGTTGTTATGTACTTATATTCTAATATATATATATGTATGAACCTTATCATTGCTTATGAGACCTTGTGTCAATACGTTTTAAGATCTTTCAAAAGGGTAGTGCACTGCATGAGAAAGCCGAACTTAGAAGGGAGGCTAATTTGACTCCTTCGGCGATCAGGGATCTTACTTGGTTATTGACCATAGGACTCATTAGTGACTCTCCCTTGACTGCAACCAATAGTGTAGATTCGGGACGTCACAGCATGTGTTTTCAAAAACTCGATATCATGTTTAGTAGTGGGCGAGCAGGGGTGCTCATTAAATGACCTTCCCCAATCGTACCCAAGTTCCCGAGCCGAGGCAACTTTGGTGATGACGGACACGTGGCCTCAGGCACGAGTCAAGGTTTTCTAAATTCTCCCAAAATAAAATATTTAGGTAGCGACTCTGTATCTAGCAAAGCAGTCTATGTTTGGCACTTCTTTCTAAAAAATCAGTTTTCCAAAACGATTTGCCGAATTTGGACTCTTTGGTGATTTATCAATCTCACATCGCACATTGTGAGATCAGATTAAGAACCGTAACATTTGAGTCCGAATTGTAGCAGCAAGGCCCTCGAGGCGGCGTCTACAGTTTCTGGCGACTCTGCTGGGGACTTAGAGAACTTGACTCGAACTCATGATATCGTGTTTTGTTCACACTTATGTGTTTCTTTGCATTGCATTTGTATTGGTGGGCCTAGGACACCGTGTTTTCCGTATGCTATTCCTAAACGGTATGCTGGAGGCCCGCTTTGAGAAGCGTGCCATAAGGCTAACTAGTTGCAGGCTCTGCCACGACGGGAACACAAACTCCGATTTTTACCGGGGCACCCTCTTTGACCATTCGACCTAGTGTATATTCGGAATCCATAGTGACTATTCCAAACTAGAACAGGTTGCTTACCCAATTATAGGTTGTTCAGAACCGCTATGTGCATAGTGAAACCCTAGCTCCTGACAAAATAGGACAGGGAAACCCTACCCTGACATAGGGGTGTTTTGGCTCTCATTTGCCTGCTATGTACTGTCAGAGTGTGTCTCTACAGGTTACACGTATCAGTTTGCAAGTCTGGGTATCAGGCCTGGAGGCATCTGTATTTTGAGAATCAGTTATATCTGCGAGTATCAGATTCAGTTTTGGGGCAGCTATTTGGGCAACAACGATCAGTGTTTGAGAACAGCGTGCTTCACCTCACAAATATCAACTGTGTGTTGTGTTTATTTAAAGCCGTTATGCTGTCCATTCTTTTGGTCGTTCTTTTATTTATTATGCTTTATTTACCTTTTTCCAAGGTAGTTTAGCACAATTACATCTCACTAAGCAGATATTACCCGAGCACTCTGGGTTAGAGGTTGTAGACCTAATCGATCTAGGGATCTGGTAGACAGACAAGCAGTGTTTCTTTCTTTACCCCCGGTTGCTAGGCGAAGGTCAAGAAGGCATAGTGTATCAGTACAGAGGTTGTCAGATCAGTGGTTCTTGAATAGTCAGGCTGAGGTCTCAGCTCCTACTACAGAGTTAGACATACCAATTTTCCAGTCCAATCCAAACAATATGGCAGGCTTAGAGGAGATGATGCGTCAACTCCAAGAAAGTATGAAAACCATGCAATAGGATGCTACCCATTAGGCAGAAGCATCTGTACGTCAAGCTGAGGTAGTAACCCAACAAGCAGATTTAATTGCCAGACTACAGCAACAAGCCAGAGCATCTACTTCGCACACACCTCCTCCCCCACCCAGAGTTCCAATACTCGGGGAGACGCCAAATGTCCAGGAAAATATGGACGTTCCAGTAGGGCCGGCTCCGCCCCCGATCCTGTCTTAGCTATCTAAAGCACCAACCAACCTACCAGATTCTCCCTTTGAGTTTGAGGTAGACCCCACAGCGTTAAAAGTGAGCAAGCTTGAAAAGCTGTTCAAGAAATCCTAGGGTGTGAAGTCCATTCCAGATATAGAGGATGGGTATATCGACTTGGCCGTAACACTGCCAGATCGGTTTAAGATGCCACACATCGACCGCTTTGATGGATCTGGGGATCCTATGGTGCACCTATAGTTGTTTTCAGATATCCTCAGGCCGATAGGCCTTTCCAGATTGCAGAAGCTTTCTTTGTTTGGCCGGACCCTGCCGAGTGTAGCGGCCATTTGGTATGCAAAACTAGAAGACTCCGTTAAGAGGAATTGAGAGGAGATGGCTGAGGCATTCATGGCTCAATATTCCTATAATACTCAGATCGAGGTCACAACTCGTGATCTCAAGACCACAAGACAAGAACTGAAGGAGAGTTTCTCCGATTTTGTAACTCGCTGGAGAGCCAAGGCCTCGATGTTGACAAGGACCAAATTCGGATGGTTGTGCGCAACCTCCAACGTAAGCTCATGCAGAAGATGATAGTTCTCTCCCTCCCCGCCTTTGCAGACCTACAGGAGATTGGGGTACAGATCGAGGATTCAATGAAACAGGATCTAATTGACCAAGACAGAGAATAGCCCAAGAGGGCATTCAATCGTAGTACAAATGCAAGCACAAGCAGTGTTGTAGCTGGCAGATCTTCAGATGTGGGAATGGTCATCACCACCCCTCCTAAAACCCTTACAGCTACCCTATTCACTGGTGCGTCCAGTAGTAGCTCACAGACAGCTAGATATGTGCCCAGAGGCCAAAGAACCTTCACCCCATTATACATGCCCTTATCCAAAGCTTTGGGGGTTTTGATCAAGAAAGGGCACTTGAAGCCCCTAGAGTAGCGGCCATTGCCAAATACACTTCCTCCCTCTCATAACCTGGCGAAGTACTGTGCCTATCACCAACAACATGGTCATGACACCGACCAGTGCTTTAGACTGCGTCACGATATCCAAGATCTCATTGATAATAAGGTGATCGCACCTCCGAAGAAACCAAACGTCACAACCAATCCACTCCCACCACATAACCAAGCTCCACCTCCCAAGCGCATTAACCTAATCCAAATTAGGGTTATGTCATACGACCCCAACATATATATCACCCCTTCTCACCTACCCAAGCCGGAGGTGCTCATTCTGGAAAGCACGGATTTGTGCATGATGAGCACCTTCCAAACCCAACCCAAGTCGTTGGTGGTGGCCGTCGAAGATAGAACATGGATCACTTTGGGAACAGAGAAGAATGAGGATTCAGAGCCTGAGGGGTCTGTGAGATTTGAGTACAACCCGAGCAGTTATATTACACCAACAGATCAACCTAAACCAGAGATCGAATTGCCAGTGGAGGCAGAGATCAGTGTAGTTAGGGAAGATGAACCTAATCAAGGGCTAGATGACCTAGCAGAATTGGAAGAGGATATTGCCAACCTTCAATTCTTCAACGAATAGGACCCGAGAGACGTGACTGTCAACTGGTTCAACCTGGAAGGATCAGCAGAAGCTATGGGATGGCTCAACGACGAGCCCGATGTTATTGAACAACCTCAGTTAGTGCAGGGACTGCCAGAAATGGAGACATCAATAGTGGCCAGGATGGCCGAGAATCAGGAGCAACCGTCGAAGAGCACCGGTGATAAGAATTTTGCTCGGGATCAAAATAGTTTGAGTACAGAGGATGCTGAGCAGTAGGCTGCACTGAAACAGTTTGAACAAGAGAAGATCGAAGATCTGGAGAGAGTTAGAAAGGCCAAAGCCCCTGTGGCGACTAAATGTGCTGCGAGTATGGGAACAGAATGTGTTGTGGGCACTGGAACAGTTGTAATAGAACCAGATAGTTGTTTGTCGATGGCCGACGGAATGTGGTGGGAGGACGACGACCTATGTGTCGCCCACATAGACGAAGATTGGGGGAACAACGAACCGGATGATACCTGGTATCTTGGAGAGGTGGACCACATAACCAGGAGTGGGCGGTACTTCAAGCCCCTACACTTAGATCAACCAAAGGCATCCAGGAAGGATAGGGAGGCAGAGAAACAGAAAGAAAAGTTACTCAAAGAGGAGGCTATGTTGAAACAGTTGAAGAAGATACCAGCAGACATCTCCATTTGGGGACTGCTTATGGCGTCGAGAGTACACAAACAAGCTGTCCTTTCTACAATGGACAGAGCCAAACTTTCAATCGACACCACGCCTGAACAGCTAGTAGGGTTGGTTTTTCCGGGAGGAACTTCCCCAACGTTAACCTTTACTGATAAGGAATTACTGCCCGAGGGCGCAAATCATAACAAACCACTCTACATCTCTGTGGAATGTAGAGACAAGTGGATACTGGTGGTTCTTGTCGACACAGGATCTGCCATTAACGTGTGCCCGTCAAGGACAACATATGCAATTGGGTTGAAACCCGCGGACTTTGTACCCACTGCCCAGGTGATTCGGGCATACGACAACACCAGCAGAGAAGTGATGGGGACTGTGCAGGTTCAGACTAAGATCGGTCCAAGACAACACAATATTGACTTCCATGTCTTGGATGTTCCTGCAACCTTTAATCTACTCTTAGGGCGGCCGTGGCTGCACCAGGTGAAGGCAGTCTCTTCCACCCTCCATCAGATGTTGAAATACCCTCACGAGAAGGGGGTGACCATTGTTTTTGGGAATTCGTCAATCCATCCGCCGCCAGAGGTGTCTACGCCAGTACTAGAGATCGAACATGGCACGGTGGATGTGTTCCTATCAAGGTTCACCCTAGCCGAGGCTTGGGTTGTACAGAACATTCTGGCTGTTGATGAGGGGCTCTATGTCAGCGCACAATCAGTGTATCTCATGAACAAGTTACAGCACATCCTCGAGATGGGATTAGGGCACAGTGGCCGGAAAAGCGCTGCAACATCGGCCGAAGTGCCGCATAACCCACATACCTTTGGTCTAGGTTATTTGCCTACCAAGGAGGACTGGGTGAGGAAAGGCAAAGAAATGGTCGGAAGGGCCAGAGCAAAGCAGATGGGAAGACATTTTGAGTTGATGCACCGACCAATCCGGGGTACCCTAAACGGACGCTTTGTCCGGGAGGGGGAGGACTTCCCTTTCTGCGGCTTCCCGGAGCCATGGTTAAACGCAGAGAGGCGGCGCTTGCCGGGATTTGAGATCTTCTTCGACTTACAACTATTTGGGGATAACATTGTCGAGGAGAAAACTTACCTGATAGCTGAGGCTAAGCAGTGTAAAGAGGAGGTTTCCGAGGAAGCAGAGTTTGAAATAGGGGTAGCACTGGCTTGTCTACTTTCAGATCCTCCGATCGTACATGAGTGCTTGGGGAATGACCTCTCAGTGATCATGATTGCGAATGAAACGGCTGCAAGCCCACCTTCAAACATTTTGGATGCATCCATCGCATCCTCCCTTGTCTGGCAATACGAGGAGGGATTCTTATCGAGCAACACCGGGTTAGGTAGTGAGCTGAAATCTGATTTCATCAAGTCTGTAGAGTCAGAATTAGGTTCCAACTCGTCTGAGTCTGAGTCCGGTATTCCTGGGAGTGATAACTCGGATGCCACAGTCCTGTCTAGGTCATCCTTTTCTTTTTCCTTTGAGTCTGTTGTAACAGAGGAAGTAGGCGACTAGGGAATGATTAATGAGAATGATGTGGCTGTGGCCTTCGATTACTTTTCTGTGTCCTTAATTTATTGCTTGAATTAGGATTTTCAAAATTTCGATGAAAACGACGAGGAAGAAATTCCTCCGGTTTTGCAATATTTGCTTGATCAAGAGCATGAGAGATTTGTTAAACCCTTGGTTGATAAAATCACCCAAATTAACGTTGGTACTGAAAAGGACCCGCGACTGGTCCAGATTGGGTCCACGTTGTCTTTGGAGGAGCGCAAGCACTTAGTCGCTTTATTAAAAGATTTCAAAGATATTTTCACGTGGTCCTACAAGACATGCCTGGAATCGATCCTGAAATTGTACACCACCGGATCCCTCTTGATCCAGAGGCCCGACCTGTCAAGCAGAAGCTCAGAAGAATCCGCCCAGACTGGGCTATCAAGATCAAAGAAGAGGTCACCAAGCAAATGGATGCAAGGTTCCTGCTAGTATTTGAATACCCAACTTGGTTGGCCAACATAGTTCCAGTGCCAAAGAAGGATGGCAGAATTCGGGTATGTGTGGATTTTAGGGATTTGAACAAAGCCAGTCCGAAGGACGACTTCCCTCTGCCGCATATCGATGAGTTAGTGGATTTCACTGTGAGCATGCGCTGCTTTCGTTTATAGATGGGTTTTTAGGTTATAATCAGATATTGACGGCACCCGAAGATCGGGAGAAGACTGCTTTTACCACCCCGTGGGAAACCTATTGTTATAGGGTGATGTCGTTTGGGTTGAAGAATGCTGGAGCTACGTATCAACGGGCTGCGACCATAATATTGAATGACATAATCCACAAAGAGGTTGAGGTGTACGTGGACGCCAAGATTGTCAAGTCCAAAGAAAGAAAGGGCCACTACACCGCCTTGCAAAAGTTCTTCCAAAGGATCAGAGAGTTTAGGCTGCGACTGAATCCTCAGAGGTGTACATTCGGTGTTACAGCAGGGAAAATGTTGGGGTTCTTGATTACACAGAGAGGTATCAAAGTCGACCCTTCCAAAATCAAGGCCATCTTAGAAATGCCACCACCATGGACTGAAAAGGAGGTACGAGGCTTTCTGGGTAAAATGCAATTCATAAGACGGTTTATTTCTAAATTAACCTTGACTTGTGAACCACTCTTTGGTCTCCTGAAGAAAGGAACGAAATTCCAATGGGACGGTCGATGCCAAGCATCTTTCGAGTAAATCAAACAATACTTACAGAACCCACCTGTGTTGTCACCGCTTGAGCCGAGGAAACCGTTGATTCTGTATCTTTCAGTAACTGAAACTACAATGGGCTGCATGCTTGCACAATAGTCTGAGGACAAAGTGGAGAGAGCTATCTACTACCTGAGCAAGAAAATGCTAGAGTATGAGAACCGCTACACTCTGTTGGAGAAGGCTTGTTTGGCCTTGGTATGGGCTACCAGGAAGTTGCGACACTACCTGCTAGCTCACTCCGTAACACTGGTTTCAAGATTAGATCCCATCAAATATCTTTCTGAGAAACCAGTGCTTACGAGTAGGCTAGCTCGTTGGTTGCTTTTGCTTTCCGAATTCGATCTGAAGTATGTGGCGCGCAAGTCAGTAAAAGGAAGAGTGGTAGCAGAATTCCTAGCCGATCACCCAGTTGAAGGGGATGAAGTAGTTGAGTACCTATTCCCAGACGAGGCCATCTTGCATGTCGAAGACGAAACTTGGACGATGTACTTTGACGGAGCGTCAAACCAATATGGGTATGGGATAGGGGTGCTGTTGATAGCACCTGACAATTCCCATATACCCCTAACATTCAAACTCCGGTTCAAAGTATCGAACAATGAGGCAGAGTATGAGGCATGTATTGTCGGTTTAGAAGCCGCCCTAAAACTAGAGACAAAACGGTAGGACGACATCGGGGACTCGAACCTTGTTGTTTCTCAAGCTAAAGGAGATTGGAAAGTCAAAGAAGAAAAGATGAAAATCTATCACCAAGCCTTGGACATGTTAATTCCTCGATTTGAGAAGCTGAATTTCGCCCATCTATTAAGAGAAAACAACAGGTTCGCAGATTCACTAGCAACTCTATCTTCCATGATAGACATCCCTTTCGGAGTCCGGATGCGTCCGATCATCATCAAACAGAAGTTTGTGCCAGCCTACGAGCTGCTTGCTGCCATAGATGAAGTACACGACGAGAATCCTTGGTATTACGATGTCTGGAACTTCTTGGAAAAGGAAGCGTATCCACCAGGAGCAAATGCCAAAGATAAGAGGGCAATTCGAAGAGTGGCTGCTCAGTTCATCGTCTGCGGGGGTAAACTGTACAAGAGAGGTCATTTGGGAATGCATAAGCTGTGTGTTGATGCCGAAGAATCGAAGCGGCTGATGGAGGTCATCCATGGAGGAGAGTGCGGAGCGCATATGAACGGGGTGATGCTAGCCCGGAAGATCCTTAGACAGGGTTACTACTAGTCCACCATTGAGGAGGATTGTATTGGCTTTGTCTGGTGATACCACAAATGTCAGATCCATGCAAACCGCATGAACATTCCGCTGTCAAAGCTATACAACATGACTTCGCCATGGCCGTTTTCAGTCTGGGGGATTGATGTGATTGGAGCTGTCACTCCAAAAGGGTCCAACGGGTACGAGTACATTTTAGTAGCAATAGACTACTTCACGAAGTGGGTTGAGGCTCAATCTTACGCGGTGTTGAAGGCTTCACATGTTGCAAAGTTCATCAGGAACAACATCATCTGTCGTTATAGGGTTCCGAACGAGATTATTTCAGATAATGGCTCTCACTTCAAGAAGGAGGTGATCGACTTGTTGGACAAGTATAACGTGGCTTTCCATAAGTCATCCACATATCGGCCACAAACCAATGGAGCATTTGAGGCCGCCAACAAGAACGTCAAACATATACTGCAGAAGATGGTGGAAACCTACCGGGACTAGCCAGATAAGTTGCCATTTGCTCTGTGGGGCTACCGGACTTCAATTCGAACTTCTACTGGGGCGACTCCATATTCCTTGGTTTATGGGATGGAAGCCGTTCTCGCTATCGAAGTTGAGGCTCCGTCATTACGGGTACTGGCTGAGTGTCAGATAGCTGAGGCAGATTGGCAGCAGAGCAGGTTCGAAGAACTCATGCTGTTTGATAAAAGAAGGCTGAAAGCACTATACCATATTCAGGGTTATCAATGAAGAATCGCCAGGGCTTTCAACAATAAAGTTAAGTCCAGGAATTTAAAAGAAGGAGATTTGGTGCTCAAAGACAATCGAGCTCCCATCCACGACCCTAGGGGCAAGTTCAGACCTAATTGGACTGGTCCTTACATCATTAAGTCTATCTGGTCGGGCGGAGCTGTCCTTCTAATGGACCTAGATGGCCTAGAGTTCTCCCAACCAATCAACATGGACAAGTTGAAGAAATATTATCCCTGAGAGGCTCGCTAGGCCGAAAACCCGCAAAGGGCGACCTAGGCAAAAGTTAGAGCATGGAAAATTTGAAATTATAAAAACTGAGCTCGCAAGGTTGAAAACCCGCAAAGGCCGGCCTTGGCAAAAGTTAGAGCGCAAAAGGAGAGCGTAAATACTCGAGTGAACCCAAGCCGAACTACGTAAGGCTTAATTCCCATTTTTGGGATACGTAGGCAACTTCATCCTGAAGTCCAGCCATAAACACTTCCCTGATCAACTTTGTCCATTTGATCATCTCGGTCATCTTTGTCTATTCTACATTCAAGAGCTCGGTTGTGATCTCCGGTGCAGTGCTATTTAGACTAGGGGCAACTTTCTATTTGCCGGAATTCGAGGTTGTGCATCTCAGTGATAGATCTCAGGCGTGTCCAGTTCTGATTCATATCAAAAACGGTTTTGAAAAGTTTTAATAAAAGTTGATTTTGTTTAAATTAATCTTTTTACAACTTAAACCATTTTTGGACCAAACGGGAAATTTTCAGTACCCACAACCTTCAATTTCATTGATTTCAATACAGAGTTCTCCTACTCTTGAATACAAATTGAAGTTGCTTTTTGGTTACATTCATAAAGAAAACTTGAAAGTACTAATAAAGCAATAATATCGGGGCATAGATAACTCAGGTGTTCCTGCGCCCCCTCCTAAAGCTGGTCGAAGCCTCTAATGCCAAAGTGGGCCCAACCTGTGCCTTTTCATTGAGCCATTCTATGCACTCGTCAGAGAGGGTGTAACTGAAAGTGAGAGCGGGGGCCAGAAGCTCTCTAGTCCTCCATGCCGTGGCATACCGAGCAAGCTGCGCGCCTCGGACCAGAAATGCAGTAGGGTACTCTATCCCCTCCTCTGGGCAAATCTGATCATGTCCAAACTGACGCCGGAACCGGAAAGGAAAATAGAACACACAGTGTGTCATGCCTATCAGCTGTATCCCGGGCTGGCGAGTCATGCTGTAGCTCATCGCCGGCAGATTGAGCCAAGGGCACCGCCAAACAATGCAGTCTGCGCACAAATTGCACATCCATTCAAGCCACCATCCTTCATTAAGGGCATTAACTAGACGTCGTCGGAAGAAATAGCCGCGAGCTGAGTATGCTGGGCAGGAGTCCACAACTTGTAATTTGTCCATCAACCACACCTGGGGAGAGATGAAAAATGAGAGATTAAAGAATAGAGAGGTGTACGATGAGAGAAGAGTAAGAAAAAGGGTTTTGAGAGAAAAACCGAGCCTGAGGGACAAGTGATGTGAGCAATATAGGAGAAATGGGGTGGGAAACATTACCTGTAACAGTAGTGGACTCCCCGCAAATCTAGCCATCTCTTGCCGACAAAAAGCGTCTAATCCCATCAATGTCTCAGCCAATGTCATGGCGATGCAGCTCTTGCCCTCTCTTAAGCCTTGGGCAACTTCGATCAAACGAGTGCTAAACCCACCAGAGCCTGGGGCAAGCAAGAAATGAGATAACATGCACAAGCAAAGCGCATGTCGCCGATAACCCTGCCAGTCATGGTCGCCGCGGTCACCGGCATTAGAAAATCGATGAATCAAGCTAGGGATATCCAGCACTCCATCGCGAGTCAATGACTGAGCGTCATGCAAAGTGAGCCCACACATCCCTCCTAAGGCTTGGATGTGGCCAAAGCGGAATTGTGGCCAAATTTCTTCATTACGTTCGGATTCCATCAAAACTTGGAAGTCTTCAAAAGTAGGACATATCTCTTGCCCGTCAAAGCAAAAGACATGTGTTACTGGATTCCAAAACCTTGCCACGGCATAAAGAAAAGGAAAATGTAGCAGAGTGCGACTCAACGTGAATAGTGCATTTATGTCAAAGCCCCGAAAATTCAACTTTTCTAAGCCGTCCAAGGAAGCAATCCAATTTGTGAGATTTTGGACAAGAAACGCCTCCATTTTTGGTGCAAAACTGAGTTAGAATGAGGGAACCACGAAGCTGGAACCTTTATGGAGGATAAGGCACTGTTTGGAGGACAAGTGTCATAAAACTGGAGGTCCCCAGGATAAGTGAGTGGTCGGCCAGCTACTTTTTTGGGTTCCAAACACAAAAACTGGTCGACAGGCTCTAAAAGTGATCGGCCATGTGCAAAAGGTTGGTTTCCAACTGTTTCCTATCTCCAGAAGGGGGTCTTTAGCTTTCCTGTGTGTTGAAGGTACTGAAGGTCCAAGTTTACCTCTGTTTCGGATGCATTTTGTCGCTTTGTTCGTCTCAAAATGTATTCGCTCCTCGGGTTGTTGAGTTTTACTTATCGAGTTGTTAAGTTTTACTTATTGAGTTGTTAAGTTTTGCTTATCGAGTTGTTAAGTCTTACTTATCGAGTTGTCGCTCTTTGTTTATCGAGTTGTTGCTCGTTGCTTATCGAGTTGTAAACTTGCTAAGGTTTCACTTCTTAGTGAATCAGGTTGTCTAGTTTGTTGCGTCGGTTCACTACCTGACTTGGTAATACACAAGGTTTAATCTCCATTCAAATTCATTTTTGTGCAAAATGGTGCAATGCGATGCGATGCTAAGAATACAAATACAACACTTTTTTTAAACAAAAGGTCGTTTTCATTCCATCATGGCTCTTCTTTTACAACATTTTACAAAAGGGTACAAGCTTTGAAGAAAATAAACTTGCCTAAGCTATACAATGTGCTACAACTACATGTAAAAAGAAACATAAAGCAGGATCATCTGCATCAGTGCTGACCAGCCCAAGGCTGAGAGGCCCTCTTCCTTCTCTTCAGCTGAGCAGCCTCCGCGCCAGCACCGCCAGCGCCCCCGTCTGAATTGGAGTCACCACCCTCGGAAACCTCCTCGGTGTCACCTCCATCCTCAAAACCCGAACCGGAGTCATTATCCCTACCTGCAGATGTCTTTGACTGTGGATGTGCTAACTCTTCCTCGCTAGACTCCTCCTCATATCTGGCAAGTGCTCTGCGCCAACCTCGACCACGAGTCGATGCTACTCTCCTAGCTACTTAAGAAGGCCAGGATGGCCCGAGCGGTACAGGTGCGACCTGAAAAGACAGTTTAGGGTACATCAGCCAGAGTATGTATATCAGATGCAAGAATGATGTATAGAATGAGTGCATGCAGATATAGTATGTGAATGTGGTGTGACAGATGTGCTCTACACATACAGTGAACCAATATGGTGAAATGTTCAGTTTTGCATGACATCAGAAGTATGATAAGTACAAGAAGACTGGAAAATATCGGAATGCTGTAAGAGTGCAGCAGTGTCTCTCTCCGTAAGACCATGCCCTCGAGCGAGGCCACCACTCTGAGCAACCCATCAGTATACTCTCTGGGAGGCTGCAGACACAAGTTTAAGTCATCAGTAAATGAATGAATGTCTAAATATCTGAGTGATAAATGAAAACTGTGAAACATACCGGTGGTGAGTCAAGGTCACTAACATATCGGTGATCCGGCCGTAGAGGCTCTAACAGGATCTGGTATGGTGTCCCATACTCCTAACTTGTCAACCTGGTCGGAAGATCTAACCATCCAGCATACTGGCAAATAGAGGGCATCGATCCAGCCCTACCCCTTCGATGTGCCGGCTCCGTTAGTTGAAGGAATGTCTCTACCTCGGGCGCGACTCGAGGAAGGCACGTCAACAACCCTCCTCCTGGAAGCACGAACATCTAATAGTGGGGGCATCAAGTAAGTATAGCAATATGTCACGTAATCTCCCTCCTCCAGGAAAAGCACCACGTCAATACGCAACATGAGGTCCTCCGTCTTCTGGGGTATGAGATCCCCTGAACACCGCATCTCTGGTGGAGGCAATAAGGGGACGTCCTGAGCAGAGTTCCCCATCGTCTAGCGCGTGAAGCACTCTCCAAGGAACCACGCTCTGCGAACCGGTCCCTCAAGCAGAACCTTGTATCGCGAAGTGCCCCATGCCCTAGCAAACAAAAACCGAGGATTCCCTGGCATGGCTATCCAAGGCTGCCAGTTAACCTGCGGGTAGCAAGTGCATGAACTAATTAGATGCTGTGAATATGCGAGATGAATCAAAACTGAAAGCATGAAAACCTGAGAGTTCTGGATTACCTCCGTCGTCCGTACAGTATCGAAGAACTGTCGGAGGAAGAGCAAAGTCTGCTGGGGCCTCGGCCGGCACTGACCCTCAAATCTGTGCGAGTAGGGGATCTCAAGGGGTGCCTCAACCTCGAGCTCAAGAGCCAGCGTCGGGAAATATGCAAAAACCCACAGTTGTAAAAGGCAAGACAATGGCTATCAGAATACAGAATACTGACTGCAGAATGCTGAGTGCAGTATACAGAATGTTGTGTGCAGGATACATAATGCTGAGTGCAGAATGCTGTATGCAGTATACAGAATGTGCTGAGTACAGAATCAGAATATAGAATGTGCTGAATACAGAATCAAAATACAGAATGCTGAGTGCAGAATGTAGAATACATAATGTAATGTGTGTCGTGTTTAGTGTATAGATAATAAAAAAATAGGACTATAAATCAAGAGGGCAGAATGTACCTCCCAGGCTCGCCAGTAGCCTCCAACTATGGTCCCTCGCTCGCGAGAGGTCGCGCTCATGTAGCAGTAAAGGCTAGCGAGGGTAGCGCCACCCCAATCGAAGCACCGGACCTGTGATAGGTCCACTAGAGCACTCAGTAGATAAAGTCCAACTGTGTTCCCTCTGTCGGAGAACAGTGTGGTCCCGAAAAGGAACATCAAAAATCCCTGGGCATACTGATGTATGGCCTCAATCGTCTGGGGTATAGTCCTCCGGTAATGCTCGATGAACCAGGTGTACCGGACTCTACCTGATGATCTGTCGATCGGTGGACGGTCTCCGAGCAGGTAGATCCAAGGGGCCTCCCACGTCAAGGCCCGTCCGCATGGAGAAATCAAATGGGGTCATCGTCATATCCCCAGTGGCCAAAAAATGGAAGGAGTTGGTGGTTTCCCACTATCTCTCTACAAGTGTGCCCAGAAGGGCTTTGCTCGCCGGATGACGTGACAATCCCGCACAGAATGGGTCGAACCCTGCCTCGTCCACAATATGTCGGACAGTATCCGGGAGCTCCGCGTACCACTCCCTCACGAGGACGGACCCATAACCTCATGTGAAATGGGAAGATACCTGCATTCAGAATGAATAGATGTATTCAGTTTCAAAAATGAAATGTATGAGCTGCGGTTTCAGATTGAAATGTATGTACTGCGTGCAAATGAAATGTATGAGCTGTGGTTTCAGATTGAAATGTATGTAATGCGTGCAAATGAAATGTATGTGCTGCATGCAAATGAAATCTTTGAGCTGCGTGTTCAAATTCAAATGTTTGAGCTACGTGTTCAGGTTTGAAAAATATGTGAGCTACGTGTTCACCATCAATCAAAACTTTGAGCTGCGTGTTCAAATTCAAATGCATGAGTTGCGTGTTCAGATTTGAAAAATATGTGAGCTGTATGTTCATTACCAATCAAAACTTTGAGCTGCGTGTTCAAATTCAAATGCATGAGCTGCGTGTTTAGATTTGAAAAATATGTGAGCTGCGTGTTCACTACCAACCAAAACATTTGAGTTGCGTGTTCAAAATTTCAAATTTCAAAAGATGTGGGCTGCGTGTTCACCAAAACATTTGAGCTGCGTGTTCAAAATTTCAAATTTCAAAAGATGTGGGTTGCGTGTTCACCAAAACATTTGAGTTGCGTGCTCAAAATTTCAAATTTCAAAAGATGTGGGCTGCGTGTTCACTAAAACATTTGAGCTGTGTGTTCAAAATTTCAAAAGATGTGGACTGCGTGTTCACCAAAACATTTGACCTGCGTGTTCAAAATTTCAAAAGATGTAGGCTGCGTGTTCACCAAAACATTTGAGCTGCGTGTTCAAAATTTCAAATTTCAAAAGATGTGGGCTGCGTGTTCATCAAAACATTTGAGCTGCATGTTCAAAATTTCAAATTTCAAATTTCAAAGGATGTGAGCTGCATGTTCACCAAAACATTTGAGCTGCGTGTTCAAAATTTCAAATTTCAAACGATGTGGGCTGCGTGTTTACCAAAACATTTGAGCTACGTGTTCAAAATTTCAAATTTCAAAGGATGTGGGCTGCGTGTTCACCAAAACATTTGAGCTGCGTGTTCAAAATTTCAAATTTCAAAGGATGTGGCCTACGTGTTCACCAAAACATTTGAGCTATGTGTTCAAATTTTCAAATTTCAAAAGATGTGGGCTGCGTGTTCACCAAAACATTTGAGCTGCGTGTTCAAAATTTCAAATTTCAAAAGATGTGTGCTGCATGTTCACCAAAACATTTGAGCTGCATGTTCAAAATTTCAAAAGATGTGGGCTGCGTGTTAACCAAAACATTTGAGCTGCGTGTTAACCAAAACATTTGATCTGCGTGTTCAAATTTTCAAAAGATGTGGGCTGCGTGTTCACCAAAACTTTAAGCTGTGTGTTCCAATTCAAATGCATGAGCTGAGTGTTCAGATTTGAAAATTTGTGGGCTGCGTGTTCACAACAACAAAGTTTGAGCTGGGTGTTCAAATTTCAAAAATTTGTGGGCTGCGTGTTCAAACTTCAAAAAAAATTGTGGGCTACGTGTTCACAATCAAAACTTCGAGCTGCGTGTTCAAAAATTTAAAAGTTCGAGCTGTGTGTTCAAATTGCAAAAGTGTGCTATGTTATAAGCTGTGTACCAACTAAACAGAATGCTGTGTTATGGACTGAGTGTTCAGATTGAGCAGTGTTATATGCTGTGTGCCCAAATGTGCTGTGTGCCCAAATATGTTGTGCGCCAAGTCAGCAGAATGCTATGTACGAATTGTGTGTTCAGAATGACTGAAGTGCTGTGTATGAGAATATGTTCATGATGAGCAGAAAAAATACATCGCAGAAAATGTGAAAATGTAATATGTACCTCATGCGCGTGATGAGAAAGAGGGGACTTCGGCTCCCTGTAGACACCCAATTTTTGACCGTCCTCAAGACTTGGGCGTCAGCGTTTGAACACTCAGTGATCATCCTTGTTTGTGTTCGTCTTGAGTTCCCGGAGGTCTCGACTACGCGCCTTGCCTCAGGACCTCTCGACTTGACTGTTTTGTGTTTGGTTTTGCACCAAACACTTGTGTTTTTGCTTTGGAGGGCATGGAATGGCTTATTGGCCATTCCCACACTCCACCAGCCGTGGCTTGAGGCCACCGGCTGTGTTTTGTTTCCACCGACCAAATGTTTGGCCGGCCGGTACTATAGATGGTCGACCGGCCATCTATTTTGGCCAAATTGCATTTTTGGTTGGCCAACCACTGTTCATCTGCTTTTGCAGATATTTTTGTGCCAGCTGTGATAGCTAGCACCCACATTTGCTCCCCTCTACACACGTGTATGGAGGGATTTCAACCTTGTTAGCTTGCCTTGAAAGCTTTACAACGTTGAATCTTCTATAAGAGGAGGCCTCTTCTCCCTCTTTTAGGTTAGACAAGATTTCCAGAGAGACCTCTGATATTAGGGTTAGGTTTTGTATCCATTCTATCTCTATATCTCTCTCTTTCTTTGCCTTGTGTGTGTTTTAGTCTTATTATTGCACACAAACACCTAGTCTTACACCTTTTCTTGGTTGCTGAGGGGCCAGAGGTTTGTTCTTGGTGTTCTTGGGTGGTTTTGAGCTCAAAGAAGCAGCTGGTCCACCATTTGTGAAGAGGGTCTTCAAGGGTAACATTCTTGATTTTTTTTACCCCATTTTTGCATAGCTTTTTCGACTACCTTGCAACTGTTTTTAGACTCAGTGTATAACATATAAAAGTCTTGTTTTTGTCTACTCTAAATATTTGTTTGAGAGTGTTTTGAGCTTTGAGGTTGTTTGACCCCTCTTAAGCCTTGTTAGGCTCCATTTTTTGGGCATTTTTGGTGAGCTCCGGGACCATTGTGTTTGGGCCTCCTCACCACTGAAATCTTGAGGGATTTCAGTGGTGAGGATGGTGCCTTGAGGTCCTAAGAAGGAGAGAGTCATCCCCTCTCCTTGTTGTCCTTGAAAAGGGCCATTTTAGCCTCTTGAGGGAGAATTTAGTTTAGGTCCATGTTGATCATGCCTTAACTGATTTTTGTGCTTATATTTCCATGATATAGCATTGTGTTAAGTTGGTTTAGGTACACCATGCTTGTTTAGCATACATGCCTTGTAATGCCATATTTTGACCTTAACATGCTTTAAGTATTGACCCTTGTTCTAGCATGGTTTTGGCCAAGCTTTGTGAAGCTTTTGTGTTTGTTTTAGCATGCTTAAGTTCTGTTCTTGGTTGTTTTGGTCGACCATAGCATGCTTAGTATAGCCACCTTGCATTTTGGCTTGTTAGCCTTAGGTGTGTGAGTGTGTAGCATGCATTACTTGCATTATTTCAGTGGGTTGGAACCACTTACCATGTTATTTCAGTCCTTATAACATGCTTGCATACTTGCATTTGATACTCCTTTGTTGCTTTAAAAGGTTGTTGCCTCATGCTCCATGAATGTGCTTCTTTGTATGCTTGCATGTTTAAGCCACTTAGATGTCATCTAGGTATTCCCTTAACATTGTCTAGGTCTGCCTTGAACCTATTTTAAGTCCTCTTGGCCTTGTGAGGCTTGGTTGACTTAGCCGTGGTTTAAGTCTCCTTGACTTGCCTCAAATACTTGAACCAATTGCATGCCATGTTTGTTTTGTTTAAATTGGTTTGGCACCATTATTAACATGATTTCCAGAGTTTACATTGCATGCTAATTGTCCATGTTTAGGCTCTTTTAAATGTGCTTAAAGATTGCTTGTTTGATGCTTAAGTGTTGGCCCACAACATATACATATGTGTGTGTGTAGGCCCTCATTTTCATAGCATTGGCCACTGTTTTAGTCTTGTTTGGGGGCTGCCTAAATTAGTTTAAGTCCACCCCTTTGCATGTTGTTGCATGCTCACCTTGTGTGTTGTTGCATACTAGTGTGTTGTTGCATGATTGAATGAAGTCACATGCTTGCTTGCATGCCTGAACATCCATATTGTGTCTTGCATACTTGTAGGTTGTATTGCTTCATGCCTTACATGCCTCTTTACTTAGGTTGTGTGCCTAACCTACATTACACATTGCATTTGCCATGTTGCATACTAGCCTCCATACCTAGGATGCATTGCATTGGCATACATGCTTCACCTCTTGAGTTGAGTATGATAGAGGTTGAGCCCCCTTTGCTTGATTATGTGCATTGCATTCCATATCAAAATGCATACTTGGTCCCTTGGACCATCATGCATAGAAATGCGCAATTGGTGGTTCGAGAATCAAGAATCATATCCCTTTGAGTCATGAATATGATAAGGGGTGTGATTGGTGCATACATTGCTTGAAATGCATTGACATGCTATGTTTTGCCCTCTGCTGCTGTCAAAAACAGATTCTGCTATGTTTTGCCGATGGATTAATTTGTGGCCGGTGACCGTTTTCCATGGCCGGTGACCAATTACCTCAGTCGGTGGTGTTCCACAGCATTCAGGGAAGCAACCTTGGGATTTGTGCAGTCTTCAGAGAAGGATAACAGTCAAAGCAGAGGCAACTTGTGCATGGCAGTGGCTTTCCGAGCGGAGCAGAGCGCGCATTGCATTGGGCCCTCTTCCCGAGGCTGTTTACTACTTTCATTAG
Organism: Camellia sinensis; assembly: GCF_055761805.1. NCBI lineage: Eukaryota > Viridiplantae > Streptophyta > Magnoliopsida > Ericales > Theaceae > Camellia > Camellia sinensis. Next base: position 73,624,145 of record NC_138967.1, read on the forward strand.
ATTAGTTAATTTGTTAATTAATTAATTGGTCTAAAATATTTAATTAGCTTGTAGGTTAATTAATTTGTATTATTCTTTCGGTCCCTCCGAGCGAGGGCAAATTTGTAATAAGTGTGGGTGCGTGTGTGCATGTCTTCCAACCCCCACTTCTTTCTCCCTTTTACTTACCTGCTTTTGATGGTTAGTATTAGGACATGTTTACTTTAGCATACCTTATGCTATGCATGTGTGCATCATTCATTAGTCTTGCATGCACCAGGCTCGGCGCATCATGCTAACTGCATAAAGTATTTCAAATCTAACTTGAATACATGCTATATGTGCATTTTCACATGTCATCCTTAGATTAGCCGAGCCTATTCTAGATTGCAATCTTTATGCGTTGCATTAGCCACTTAACATGGACTTGGATCATGCATTGATTGCTAACATGTTCTTGTCTTGGCTCGGAGTACATTGTAAGTATTTTTATGCTTTAGCATCTCGCATGAGTGTGAATGTCAACATGACAGCATGCTTACCATGTGGCTAAATACTTACGTGATATAAACTGCTTGAATGCCTGTGGGTGAAGGTTGGATTGTTTGAGTTGGAACAACTCGTTGAAATCCGTGCTTTAGCCTACTTGGGAGTAGCAAATTTCAAACTGTTTTTAAAACAAACGGATATGCAATGCTTCGTTCCAAATTAGGCGATCTAGTCTATATTTTTGTGTTGTGCACATCACATAGTAATTCTAGCTAATTAACTGGAATAAGAACACATAACGTTTTCAAAATCCGGTATCATGGTTAGTAGAGGCCGATCTTCGAATCAGGCGAGAGGAGGTGCTCATAGCTGACCTTCCCCAATCATACCCAAGTTCCCGAGCTGAGGCAACTTTGGTGATGACGAACACATGGCCTTTGGCACCGAGTCAGGGTTTCCTAAATTTTTTCATAAAAAATATTTAGGTGGCGACTCTGTATCTGGCAAAGCAGTCCATGTTTGGCACTTCTTCTCAAAAATCTGTTTCTCAAAACGATTTGCCGGATTTGGACTCTTTGGTTCAGATTAAGAACCGTGACAAAACGAGTCCGAACTGTGGTAGCATAAGTCCCTCGGGGCGCATCCACAGTTTCTGGCGACTCTGCTGGGGAGTTTAGAGAACTTGACTCGAACTCATGATATCTTGTTTTGACTACACTTATGTGTTTCTTTGCATTGTATGTGCATCGGTGCGCCTAGGACACCGTATTTTCCGTCTGCTATTCCTGAACGGTTTGCCGGAGGCTTGTCTTGTCAAGACATGACCATAAGGCTGACCGGTTGCGGGCTCTGCCAGTACGAGAACACAAACCCCAATTTTTACCGGGGCACCCTTTTGACCAATCGACCTAGTGCATATTCGGAATCCATAGTGACCATTCCAAGCTAGGACAGGTTGCTAACTCGATATAGGTTGTTTGAAACCGCTGCGTGCATAGTAAAACCCTAGTTCCTGACAAAATAGGACAGGGAAACCCTACCCCCAACATAGGGGTGTTTTGGCTCTCAATTATCTGCTATGTGCTTTAGAGTGTGTCTCTACAGGAATACGTGTATCAGTTTGCAAGTTTGGGCACCAGGCCTGAGGGCATCAGTATCAGTGTTTTGGGGAACTATTTATATCTGCGGGTATCAGATTCAGTTTTTGGGACAATGATTTTAGGGAACAGTGATCAGTAGTAAAGTACAGTTATTCAGCTATACTTGTGTCTGTTCTGATTAGGCCGAAATGCTGCGTGTTTTCTCTTTCAGTTCAGAGATTTAGTACAGAATAGCCAGTGTTCTCCATTGCTGACGCAAAATAGATATCTGATCTATCAGTCATCGTTCAATTCAGCGGACTTATGATGACGCAGAGTTCAGAGGAAATTGTGGTTATGGAAGCCGCGTTAGACCAAGGGATCATCTTGCAGGATGAGACCAATGTTGATGTACCACATCTGCCCAGGTCGCCTGCTGCGCGCCCGATCTGGGAACCCCAGATATTTTAAGTTCATGAACCTACCACATTTGAGTTAATGGGAATAATCGGCGATCTCTAGAGATCCGTGGCCGATCTGGCCTATGGAATGTCGGTTTCGCCACCAGCTGCACCGTATGCCGGGAATTTCATACCACAGGAGCCCCCGCTACTGGGGCAGATTGTGATCGAGCTCAGCCAACCAGAGGTTGCCTCCAGCTACAGCAACGATGTGTTAGCAACAACCGGACATCGCTCTGATGTAGTAACCCAAACCCCCGATCAGGCTGAGGCTAGAGGTAAGAACAAAGTGGGAACAGATACTGATCCCGTCGAACAACTACTGTGGGCAACCGAGGCTTTGAAAGCCGGGGGGATGAATAAGCAACAAGTATTTGCAGTCATGACTAAAGTTGTGGATGATGCTTTCCCCACTCCAACCGAAGGCAGTTCAAGCCGGGCGGAAAATCAGGATGGGCCCCGTCATGCCAAGACAGTTCCTGTCATTCCTAACCCTGTACCAGGAAAAGATCAGAAAACCAAGGCAGTGCCTGCCGACCCTTTCGCTAGTGCGTCTAGCAAGAACCCTCAAACTTCAAAGTACCTGCCTCGAGGGCGCAGAGTCTTTCACGCCCTCTACATGCCTTTGTCTAGGGCATTTCAAATTTTGGCTAAAAAGGGCATCTTAAACCCCTCGAGCCTCGGTCCCTCCCGAAGAATCTCCCTCTCTCACATGATGCTACCTTGTACTGCGCGTACCACCAACAGTCTGGTCACAGCACCGATGGTTGTTTCTGCCTTCGTCATGAAGTGCAAGATTTGATCAGCAATGAGGTCATCCTCCCGCCTACCTCAGCAAAGTCTATTACCACTGAGCTGTTGGACTTTGAGGATACTACGAGTTCGTGATCAGGGGTTGGACCACCTGCGGGCAGCGCTCGGTGCATTTTGGATGTGGCGTCTGGCACGCACTTTTGAGCATCTGCGAATGCCAATTTTTGTGGTTTCTGACTTAGGTATGGTGTCAGTTCGGTGGTCTTGTTTTGAGTCTGTCTTTTTGTTTTGAGTCAGTCTTTTTGCTTAAGGGTCTGTCTTACCGCGTCGAGTCAGTCCCATTGTATAGAATGTCGGGTGATTTCGGGGTTGTTGCCTTGAACACCCTTTTGTTTTGTAATTACCCTTTTGCTTTCTTTTATGTCTGTCTCTGCCGTGGAGCCAGTTGCAACTAGGGAATCTGAATGAAACAGTTGCAGCTATCATGTTTCCGTGCTTACTGCTATTTTGAGCTAGTTGTGCCAGAGAATTTGAATGGAATAGCAGTACATTCCACATGCTCGGTTGTGCCCTAAAAATCATTCCATTGACCTAAGTTTTTCAAAACCTTTTTGAACACTGCGACGAAAACAAAGGGGAAGGAATTTCTCGGGATTTGCAAAACTTTGATCAAATTGAGAGAAAGAGAGGCATGCTAAGCCCTTAATGATTGAAATCATGCTTGTCAGCGTGAGTACTGAGAAGGACCCTGGCTTGATCCAAATTGGTTCCACACTATCTTCAGTGCAAGCGATTTGTCCCTTTCTTAAAAAATTTCAAAAACAAAATATTTTGCGCAGTCCTGCGAAGTCCTGTGTGGAATCGTTCTTGAGATTATGCAGCTTAGGATCACTCTCAGCCTTAAGACTTGAGCCCTTGCTTTCAAACCCTGGACCTTGGGTTCAGACATGTTCAATGATCAACTGCAATGTAAAGCCCGTGTAGCCAGATCTGAAGCAGCCCTCGAACAAGAGGCCCCAAAGTCAGATCAAGAAGATCAGACCTCATCAGAAGAAGCTCGCGGAGCTAAATCAGAAGCGCCCCTCGAACTAGGGGCAAAAATGTCCGATGTACTCGAAGAGCCGAAGATGGGTCCTCCTACAAATCAATACAACAGCCACTCTCCTGGATACGGATGGCTTCAAAACCCTAAAACCGTTTGACATAGACTTGTTACACTTTTACTGTTTGAGAGGCTCGCTAGGCCGAAAACCCGGAAGGGCGACCCAGGCAAAAGTTAGAGCAAGAGAAAAATACAAAAAGAGAAAAAAAAGAAAAATAAAAAAAAGACAAAAAATGCAAAAGAAAAGAAAAGGAATGAAAAGATAAAAAAAAAAAGAATTGAAAAGAAAAGAAGAAAAATAAAGCTCGCAAGGTCGAAAACCCGCAACGGGCGCCTTGGCAAAAGTTAGAGCCTAAAAAGTGAAGGTTAATACCCGAGTGTACCTTAACCGGAACTACGTAAGGCTTGATTCCCATGTTTGGGATACGTAGGCAACTTCATCCTAAAGTCCAGCCCCCAACGCTTTCATAGCGACTAAGTCCATGCAATGGTTTTTAATCATCCTTGATTCCCATGTTTGGGATACGTAGGCAACTTCATCCTGAAGTCCAGCCCCCAACGCTTTCATAGCGACTAAGTCCATGCAATGGTTTTTAATCATCCTTGATTCCCATGTTTGGAATATGTAGGCAGCTTCATCCTGAAGTCCAGCCCACACACTTTCAAAGCGACTGTGTCCATATATTGGTTTTGACCATCTTCCTTTTCTCCATGTCCGAGAGTTTGGTCGCAATCGTCACTAATGAGGACTATTTACAAAATGCTGCGGCATTATCCAGACAAGGGGCAACTTTTCGTTGCCATGAGTCGCCGCTCAAACCAGGGGCAACTTTCCGTTGCCATGCAGCGTCCTTCAAACAAGGGGCAATTTTCCATTGCCTCCAATCCGAGGTTGCGCATTTCAAAAGTAAGTTCCGAGCTCGTTGAGTGGCGGCCGTTTGCAAAAATAGTTTTTGAAAATTTTTACTGAGGTTGACTATTTTCTTGAAAACTATTTCATTTTTCCAAAACTGGACCATTTCTTGGACCCAAAAAGGGAAAACTTTCAGTGCTCACAGCCCAACTTGCGTGATTTTAAACCAGAAAATTAAACAAGTATGTTAATCTGACTCTCATTTTGGTCAAAATTGTTTCAGTAAAGAACCAAAACAAAAAAATGGTCAAAATGATTAACTGTGGGCACGGTTGAGTCAGGCTTCTTGTCTTTCCCTCATCGCCAACATACTTGCCAAGAAGGGCACAACTGAAGCTGTCATTAAAGGGCTGAAAGCTCTCTCAACCTCCGAGCAACGAGGTATCAAACCAAGCGCGAAGCACGAATCTGAAGGGATCAAGGTACTCCGTTCCCTTACCTGGGGCATCGACCAAACGCCATCGGAAGAAACAGCCGTGAGCTAACCATGTCGGGCGTGAACCCACAACTTCCTATTCATCCATTAAACACCCCGGGGAGGTATAAAAATGAGAGAATAAAGAATAGAGAGGTGTAAGTTGAGAGAAAAAGCGAGCCAAAGGGTCTTGAGAGAAAAACCGAGCCTGAGGGCCGAGTGATGTAAGAATTACAAATTAGAAAGGCTGGGAAATAATACCCAGAGAAACTGGCTCCTCGTGATCTGAGGTCCCCCGTCTTCGTTAACGCGTTTGTATGTCGTGTCTTTTGTTTTGTTTACTTCAACCTTTGTTTTGAGTCTTTTCCGAGTGTGTCTCGTTGGGTTTAGGTTATTTACCTTTTTGTCTCTACTGTTGAGTCGTTCTCGCTATGTCCAGTTGTAGGCTCACTACCCCGGTTTAAAAAAAAGCCCTTCTTCAAATTTCAAAAATGAATCGTTTTGTGCTTAGAATGCTGTGCCATTCTCTACATTTGTGCGAAAACATGTTTTGGTTCTTTCATACAACTGCATGGTCCACCCCAATAAGTGTGAACAGAAAAACCTGGGCCTCTCTGAAGCTTCTGGGTTTCGGATCGCATCTGAGTGTGCTTCAACTTCAGCAGATTCAACCTTCATGGTCCGTCTTGTCAGATTTGGGCTGTTTGTTCAGGATCCGCTGTATGCAAAATGAACCACGCTCTGTGTTATGGACTGTATGCAGATTAATCCCCAGTAGAGTATGGGCCGAGTGTTCGGATTGAGTAGTGGTTTGTATGGGTTATTTCGCTGTTGGCTGGTTCGTTATCTGATTATTACAATACGAGTGTTCAATTTCTCAGACAAAAGATCAATCTCATTTACATTGAGGTGCAATATGATGCAATGCGATGCAATGTATGAAATGTACAAATATAACACTTTTTCAGATAAAAAGTTTTGTTTTATTTCATCATCTTTTTCAAGTACAAAGTTTTAGAGAAAACAAAAGAAAACCTGCATACGGCAGTACAAGGTACTCTAACTACCAGTAAAAAGTACAAAAGAAAAAGAAAAAGAAAAACAGCAAAAATCTGGATCAATCAAAAGGCCGCGAGTCTAGGGGTCCGTCCTCGTCCTCTTCCTGGGCAGAGGTCCAGGAGCATCGTCATCTGAGTCTGAGCTCGAGCCGTCTCCGGTCTCCTCCTCGGACGACTCTGCCTCCGCCTCTGCCTCAACCTCGGACTCATCATCATCATCAGGGACTGGTGCCCGTGAGCTACTCCCAACATGGGTGCACCCCGCCTTGGTGCGGGGGTATATTCTGCCATCTCCTCCGGCAGGAACAGAAGGTCCAGCTGGAGCACCTCCCACGGTAGGGATCTGAAAGGGAGGCTGAAAAACACAAACGGCAAACGCATCAGTATGCTACAGAATGCAGTTGTTCGAATACAGTGTGTGAATACTATGAGCAGTGTATCAGTGCAGAATGCAGTGTCCGAATACAATGTGTGAATACTGTGAGCAGTGTATCAGTGCAGAATGCAGTGTATGAATACAGTGTGTGAATACTGTAGGCGGTATGTCAGTACAGGATGCAAGGTATGAGTACAGTGTGAATGCCGTAGATAGTGCTGTGAACAGTCTGTGGGCTACAGTATGTCAGATGCCGTGAGGGCAGTGTATCCAGTGTCGTGTTGTGCATCAGATATGAGAAACAGTTTATGTATGGTTTGAGACCGCAGTCAAAGAAACATACTGGAATGTTGTAAATCGCCAGAAGGTCGAGGCTCTGCTGGAGCATCCCCATCATGGAGGCGGTCAGCTCTAGGAACTAGCGAGTGTACTCAGAAGAGGCCTGCAAAAGCGTTAGAAGCATCAGTATTCTGCGGAATATCAAATGAATTGAAATGAACTAACTGTGCATAATGCAAAACGCAGTAGTACATACCGGAGGTAAGCCGTAGAACCCGACTAACTCATGATCAGCCGGAGGGGGAGCAATGGGAATCTGGTAAGTCGTCCCGTCCCGTCCTCTGCATGTCATCATCGTGGGTAGTGCTGGCCAGCTAACCCCCCGACCCCTCCAAGCCCCGCTCCTGTCACGGACTCGAGCTGTTCTCGACGTCCCTGCCCCTACTCCCGCTCCAGCTACGGGCACCGCAGGCCTCTCCCTCTCAGCTCGACGGCCACCGCTCAGAGACCGCATAATGTACGTCCGAACATACTCTGAGTAGTCGCCCTCGCCCCTAAAGCCCTCCGCATCCCAGCCGATCGTGTAATCGGCCATCTCCTCGGCAGTGCACCTCTCGGTGTCCCTCATGTGGGTAGGAGGCGGACCCTGAACTATCTGCTCTGGCAAACCCAGGGTCTGGCGTAGGAAACGCTCACCCAGGTACCAAGCCCGACAGACCGGGCACTCCAGCAAAATCCTAAAACGTGCAGTCTCCTCTGCACCAGCAAATCGATCTCGAATCATCGCAGGCAATGGAGCCCAAGGCTGCCAAGTGATCTGTAAATGACATGCAGTTTGTTATCTACTGATATTGAAAATACAGTGTAAAGCCAAGCCAAATAAAACTCTAAAAGTTGAACATACCTCTGCGGGGGTGATGGTGTCAAAGTAGTAGCGAAAAAAGATAAACGTCTCCCGGGGCCTCCGCACGCACCTCACGTCAAAGCGGCGTGAGAACGGAACGACGAGAGGGGTCTCCACGTCTGGCACTGGGACGAGTCTCGGAAAGTAGGCGTAGACCCACAACTGCAGAGCAAATACCGGTAGGATTATCAGATAAAGCAGAATATAGAATAAAGCAGAAATTGCAGAACCGTGTATTGTGCAGTGTATTGTGCAGAGTGTACAGTGTGTGCAGTGTACAGTCAGTGTAAAACAGAGTATGTGTGTGCCGTGGAGGCAGTATACAGTCAAACATGAAGCAGACCACAGTGTGGGCAGTGTACAGAGTACAGAAAATATAGAGCAGAAACGAAGAACAGAAGAAGAAAATGTACCTCCCAAGCTCGCCAGTAACCCCCGAGTAACTGCCCGCTGCAACGGGAGGCTGAGCTCATGTATCCATGTAGAGTGGCTAGAGCAGCGCCACCCCAGTCGAAGCGCAGAATTCGTGTGACGTCCACCAATGCGCTCAACAAACAGAGGGGCACGGTGTTTGCCCGGTCGGCGAAGATAGTAGTCCCCAGCAGAAATATGAGGAAGCCGCGCACGTACCACTCCACCCCCTCCTGAGTCATCTGAGCCTCCTCGGTTAAGGCTGGCTGAACCCTGAACTGGACCTCAAACCACGAGTATCTGACGAAGCCGGGACGCGCGAGAGGCGGCACCTCGCCGAGCAGGTAAATCTAAGCGGCCTCCCACTCGTCCATGTCGGTGTCGAAGGCAATCGGATCACCCCCTACCCCAATGCCGGTGAGCATCGAGAAATCATAGGGAGTCATCGTCATGTCTCCCGTGGCAGAGAAATGGAATGAGTCAGTGGTGTCCCACCACCTCTCCACCAGAGCAGCGAGAAGAGGCCTGCTTGCGGTGAGTCGAAAAAGTCCTCTACAGAAGGCACCGAAGCCGGCCTGATCGACAATGTGACGGACTGCGTCCGGCAGCTCCAAATACCAGTCTCGAGCGGCGGCATTTCCATACCCCCGGCAGGTATGGGAATCTCCCTGTATTCAAAAACAACAGTTGCGAAGCAATATTCAATGTATAGTTTTGAAGAACATTCAGGATTGGTGACAATACAGCGTGTGTGCACGTTTTCAGATTCAAACAGATATCGGGTGTCAGTGTACTCGAAGTGAATTACGGCATATGACGTGTCAGTGTTTTCAAGTGGTTCAGTACAGATACAGCGTGAGTACACATTTTCAAGTTCAAACCAACATCGGGTGCCTGTGTGCTTACAGTGAACTACAACATGCGATGTGCCAGTGTGTTTGGGTGGTTCAATGACAATGCAACGTGTGTGCACGTGTTCAGATTCAAACAGACATCGAGTGCAAGTGTATTCACAGTCAACTACAACATACAGTGTATTGATGTATCCGGGTTAAGCAGTTAAAGAACAAAATAAACTATGGCAGTTAAGTGTTCTATATTGCGGAAAATGAAACGGGGAAGAATATACATCGGAAGCGCCGTATGATAGGTGTGACTCCGGCTCGCGCAGGAGAAGCTCTGGTGGCACACCTCTCGCAAAATTCCGGAACTGACAAAGTCCGTCGGAAGGAAGCACGTGAACCGCCGGCCGGTAGGTCACCGGGTCGAACAGGTAGACGCTCAATGGAAGAAGCTCAGCCCCGGGATCCATCTCATGATTCAGGGGAGTCCCGCCCCGTGGAACATCGTCCGCCATGTCAAAGGTGGTGTGAAAATGACCGGGAAAGTGGAAACCGGATGAGAATGCGAAAGGTCAACTAAAAAGTCAATCCCGAGAGGGCGGAAAATGGCCGGAAAAGGCGGGAAATGAAAGAGGCAAGGAAATCAAGAGAAACTCGAGGGGAACAAACCCTAAAAGGTGGAAATAGCAAAAGAAACACCGAAATGAAGAAATGTTCGGTTCAAAATGTTTGAAACGCGAAGAACTTCGCGAATCGAACGATGAAACGGGCGCGAAACGCAAGAAAATGGAGGATTAAGGGGGAGAAAATATCCTAGAGAGAGAGAGGGTGAAATTTCGGCCAAGGAAAATGAAAGGAATAGGGTTTGAAACCCTATTTTAAAAGACCCAAGGCGAAAGGACAAAACTGCCCCAATTCAGCAATATTTGTCCGGTCGGCTACATTTTTGGCCGGTCGGCCAAATATTTGGCCGATGAGATGTTTTGATGGCCAGTGGATGGCCGGTGACCTCCCCTAATGGCCGGTGAGCCTCTTACAACCTTGTTTGGGTCAGATGTATAGTTTGGGGCATTTATTGCTCAAGATAGTGCAAGACAGTGCCTTTCCAAAGTTCAACCGGCCTCCGTTTTGACCTTGGACCGTGTTTTCTGTGCGTGGCACTCGAATATGTGCAAGGTGTATCCTTGTTGTATCCTTTTGTCTCTTTTAAGATTCGAAAGTTTCCCCACATGCGTTGTTTTGCAAACTCGTGTTGAGTTATACGTCATTATGCTTGCATTGTTATGCATTTTCAATGATCTGGAGAGACCATAAATACGCTCGGTCTAGGAGACCTTAAATCCTTTGAAGGTGCAAGTCCTTCGGTGTTTGTCGTGCCCAAACGACTTTTGGTAAGTTGCATTGTACATGTATTTCAAGCGACTCGCGTCGTCGCATATTCAAGTTCACATGCATTATCATGTATTTCAAGCGATGCGCGTCGTCGCACATTCGAGTTCATAAGCATTTCGAGCGACATGCGTGGTCGCACATTCAAGATCATATGCATTGTCATGCATATCAAAAGACGTGCGTTGTCACGCATTTGCATCAACATGCATCATTTGCATTACAAAAAAAAAAAAAAAAACACAATCATGCATTATCATGCATTTTCAAAAGAAAAACAAAAAAAATAGCAACATGCATTGCCATGCATTTTCTCTTTCATGCACTTTTCATGCATTTCAAAAAACAAAACAAAAATAAAAAGTGCATATGTCATGCATTACATTGTATATAATGCATATGTCATGCATTCCCTTGTATATAGTGCATATGTCATGCATTTCCTTGTATATAGTGCATATGTCATGCATTTCGTTGTATCCTTCCCATCCACTGCATATTGTATATATTGCATTGTAGCTTGCGTGCATTCATTGCATCACCTCCATCTATGGCTTGCGCCTTTCCATGTTGAGCTTGGTCTAGTATGTGCCCATACTTTTCACGTTAAAGCACAGTTCTGCATGTGTACGCGCCTATTCCACGTTGATATGTTGGTTTGAGGGTTGCGGCACCTTTTCTATGTTAGACGCGGTTTGTATGTGTCCATGCCTTTCCTAGGCAAGATTTGGTTTGGCCCGCGCGCCATATCCGTTGTATATATTACATTGTAGTGTAATTTTTGCATCCTGCATTAGGATCATGTTCTTTCATTAGCGGGTCATTCCCCACTTATGTCATTCCACCCAATTACTTGTTCTTATGTCCGTCTACATCACTCATAGTTCTGCATGTGTACGCGCTTTGAGGGTTGCGACACCTTTTCTATGGTAGACGGACTTGTTACCTCCATCAATCTATTTGACATTTGTGTGGTTTTGAACCGCTCATGATTGGATCATGATTCAATTGCATTGCATTTTCTTTTGCATTATTATACATAGTTTTGTATATATTGCATATCATTTTGCATTCATTTTGCATGTTATGCATGTTGCTAACGATATCGTACCTGTTAAGTTGCTTTCTTTTGCAGGCACGATATTGTATGTACGGTTCATTTGAGGCTGGTGCAACTAGACGAACCGGATAGGTATTGCATCCTCCGAGTGAGACGTATCGAGAATTGCATAATTCTCTTACATCCTTTCTGCATTGTAGTGTAGTTGGATTTGTGTTTGCTTGCTTAAAACTGTCGCATGTTATGCTTCATTACAGCTTTCTTTGCACGATCATAAGCTACGCTCGGCTTCTTGCATTGTCAGTTGCATTTTGCCCCTGCCTTCGGATGCATATCTTTATTATCTTGCATGTTTTGTCTAAGTCTTCGGCCTTGTCAAAAATGGGTTGTCTCTGGGTTTTGACAATCACTCCCGTCATTCTTATGACTTTCAAGTTCTGTCAAAGAGGGGCAACTGTAGACACCCCATTTTTGACCGTCCTCAAGACTCAGGCGTCACCGTTTGAACACTCGGTGATCATCCTTGTTTGTGTTCGTCTTGAGTTCCCGGAGGTCTCGGCTACGCGCCTTGCCTCAAGACCTCTCGACTCGACTGTTTTGTGTTTGGTTTTGCACCAAACACTTGTGTTTTTGCTTTGGAGGGCAGGGAATGGCTTATTGGCCATCCCCACACTCCACCGGTCGTGGCTTGAGGCCACCGACTGTGTTTTGTTTCCACCGGCCAAATGTTTGGCCGGACGGCACTATAGATGGTCGACCGGCCATCTATTTTGGCCAAATTGCATTTTTGGCTGGCCGACCACTGTTCATCTGCTTTTGCAGATATTTTTGTGCCAGCTGTGATAGCTGGCACCCACCTTTGCTCCCCTCTATACACGTGTATGGAGGGATTTCAACCTTGTTAGCTTGCCTTGGAAGCTTTACAAGGTTGAATCTTCTATAAGAGGAGGCCTCTTCTCCCTCTTTTAGATTAGACAAGATTTCTAGAGAGACCTCTAATATTAGGGTTAGGTTTTGTATCCATTCTATCTCTATATCTCTTTCTTTCTTTGCCTTGTGTGTGTTTTAGTCTTACTATTGCACACAAACACCTAGTCTTACACCTTTTCTTGGTTGCTGAGGGGCCAAAGGTTTGTTCTTGGTGTTCTTGGGTGGTTTTGAGCTCAAAGAAGCAGCTGGTCCACCATTTGTGAAGAGAGTCTTCAAGGGTAACATTCTTGATTTTTTTTACCCCATTTTTGCATAGCTTTTTCGACTACCTTGCAATTGTTTTTAGACTCAGTGTATAACATATAAAAGTCTTGTTTTTGTCTACTCTAAATATTTGTTTGAGAGTGTTTTGAGCTTTGAGGTTGTTTGACCCCTCTTAAGCCTTGTTAGGCTCCATTTTTTGTGCATTTTTGGTGAGCTCCGGGACCATTGTATTTGGACCTCCTCACCACTGAAATCTTGAGGGATTTCAGTGGTAAGGATGGTGCCTTGAGGTCCTAAGAAGGAGAGGGCCACCCCCTCTCCTTGTTGTCCTTGAAAAGGGCCATTTTAGCCTCTTGAGGGAGAATCTAGTTTAGGTCCATGTTGATCATGCCTTAACTGATTTTTGTGTTTATATTGCCATGATATAGCATTGTGTTAAGTTGGTTTAGGTACACCATGCTTGTTTAGCATACAAGCCTTGCAATGCCATATTTTGGCCTTAACATGCTTTAAGTATTGACCCTTGTTCTAGCATGGTTTTGGCCAAGCTTTGTGAAGCTTTTGTGTTTGTTTTAACATGCTTAAGTTCTGTTCTTGGTTGTTTTGGTCAACCATAGCATGCTTAGTATAGCCACCTTGCATTTTGGCTGGTTAGCCTTAGGTGTGTGAGTGTGTAGCATGCATTACTTGCATTATTTCAGTGGTTTGGAACCACTTACCATGTTATTTCAGTGCTTATAACATGCTTGCATACTTGCATTTGATACTCCTTTATTGCTTTAAAAGGTTGTTGCCTTAAAAGGTTGTTGCCTCATGCTCCATGAATGTGCTTCTTTGTATGCTTGCATGTTTAAGCCACTTAGATGCCATCTAAGTGTTCCCTTAGCATTGTCTAGGTCTGCCTTGAACCTGTTTTAAGTCATCTTGGCCTTGTGAGGCTTGGTTAACTTAGCTGTGATTTAAGTCTCCTTGACTTGCCTCAAATACTTGGACCAATTGCATGCCATGTTTGTCTTGTTTAAATTGGTTTGGCACCATTATTAACATGATTTCCAGAGTTTACATTGCATGCTAATTGTCCATGTTTAGGCTCTTTTAAGTGTGCTTAAAGATTGTTTGTTTGATGCTTAAGTGTTGGCCCATCAACATATACATGTGTGTGTGTGTAGGCCCTTATTTCTATAGCATTGGCCACTGTTTTAGGCTTGTTTGGGGGCTGCCTAAATTAGTTTAAGTCCACCCCTTTGCATGTTGTTGCATGCTCACCTTGTGTGTTGTTGCATACTAGTGTGTTGTTGCATGATTGAATGAAGCCACATGCTTGCTTGCATGCCTGAACATCTATATTGTGTCTTGCACACTTGTAGGTTGCATTGCTTCATGCCTTACATGCCTCTTTACTTAGGTTGTGTGCCTAACCTACATTACACATTGTATTGCCATGTTGCATACTAGCCTCCATACCTAGGATGCATTGCATTGGCATGCATGCTTCACCTCTTGAGTTGAGTATGATAGAGGTTGAGTCCCCTTTGCTTGATTATGTGCATTGCATTCCATATCAAAATGCATACTTCGTCCCTTAGGCCATCATGCATGGAAATGCGCGATTGGTGGTCCGAGAATCAAGAATCATATCCCTTTGAGTCATAAATATGATAAGGGGTGTGATTGGTGCATACATTGCTTGAAATGCATTGACATGCTATGTTTTGCCCTCTGCTACTGTCAAAAACAGATTCCGTAGGAAGATTTGGTCGGCCGGCCATCTGCAGTGCTGACCGGCCATCCATAAGTGGCCGATGGATTAATTTGTGGCCGGTGACCATTTTCCAGGCCGGTGACCAATTACCTCAGCCAGTGGTGTTCCACAGCATTCAGGGAAGCAACCCTGGGATTTGTGCAGTCTTCAGAGAAGGATAACAGTCAAAGCAGAGGCAACTTGTGCATGGCAGTAGCTTTCCGAGCGGAGCCGAGCGCGCATTGCATTGGGCCATTTTCCCGAGGCTGTTTACTACTTTCATTAGATTAGTTAATTTGTTAATTAATTAATTGGTCTGAAATATTTAATTAGCTTGTAGGTTAATTAATTTGTATTATTCTTTTGGTCCCTCCGAGCGAGGGCAAATTTGTAATAAGTGTGGGTGCGTGTGTGCATGTCTTCCAACCCCCACGTCTTTCTCCCTTTTACTTACCTACTTTTGATGGTTAGTATTAGGACATGTTTACTTTAGCATACCTTATGCTATGCATGTCTGCATCATTCATTAGTCTTGCATGCACCAGGCTCGGCGCATCATGCTAACTGCATAAAGTATTTCAAATCTAACTTGAATACATGCTATATGTGCATTTTCACATGTCATCCTTAGATTAGCCAAGCCTATTCTAGATTGCATTCTGTATGCATTGCATTAGCCACTTAACATGGACTTGGATCATGCATTGATTGCTAACATGTTCTTGTCTTGGCTCGGAGTACATTGCAAGTATTTTTATGCTTTAGCATCTCGCATGAGTGTGAATGTCAACATGACAGCATGCTTACCATGTGGCTAGATGCTTATGTGATATAAACTGCTTGAATGCCTGTGGGTGAAGGTTGGATTGTTTGAGTTGGAACAACTCGTTGAAATCCGTGCTTTAGCCTACTTGCGAGTAGCAAATTTCAAACTGTTTTTCAAAAAAACGGATATGTAATGCTTCCGTCCAAATTAGGCGATCTAGTCTATATTTTTGTGTTGTGCGCATCACATAGTAATTCTAGCTAATTAACTGGAATAAGAACACATAACGTTTTCAAAATCGGATATCATGGTTAGTAGAGGCCGATCTTCGAATCGGGCGAGAGGGGGTGCTCATAGCTGACCTTCTCCAATCATACCCAAGTTCCCGAGCCGAGGCAACTTTGGTGATGACGGACACATGGCCTTTGGCACCGAGTCAGGGTTTCCTAAACTCCCCCATAAAAAATATTTAGGTAGCGACTCTGTATCTGGCAAAGCAGTCCATATTTGGCACTTCTTTTCAAAAATATGTTTCTCAAAACGATTTACCGGATTTGGACTCTTTGGTTCAGATTAAGAACCGTGACAAAACGAGTCCGAACTGTGGTAGCATAAGTCCCTCGGGGCGCGTCCACACTCCCGCAGTAATAGGTCTTCAGGTGCCCGCTGCGCGAAGTCTGTGAAGTGATAAAAGGTGCAAGGACATGCTCCTGCGGGTCGTACTCCTCTGGGTCGAATGGCCGTATCCTCGGAGACAACGGTATGATGTCGGGCTTATCCTCCACGTATGGAAAGTCTCCGCCATGCAGAATATCATCGACCATCTGAATAAATCTGCAAAAGATGCACAAATGAGCAAAATAAGCCAAAATCGCAAAAAGTCAACAAAAGTCAACTCTCGGGAAGAAAAAGTCAACAAAAGTCCTGAGAAAAGGTGCCAAACTTTGAGACAAACATACCTCAAGTGGTGAAAATGAAGAAAGAAACTCCGAAAACAAATTCTAATCAGTTCAAATCGAAGGAAATTGAAAGTTTTCGCGAAATAACTTCACGTGGGGCGTTGGAAAACATGTATAAAGTGCAGATCTGAGAGAGAAAAGGGTCTAGAGAGCAAGAAGGATGTATTTCAGCCTTAGAGGTGTGATACAAACTGATTTGGAGTGGTGTACTTAAAGAGCCGAAGCTTAAAAGACCAAACTGCCACGAAGTTTCAAAAATTGGTCGGCCAGCCAGTTTTTCTAGTCAGCCGACCACTTTGGTGAGCAACAACTGGTCAGCCAACTTTATAACTGGTCAGCCAGCTTCCTTGATGATCTTCAGAGCTCCATTGTTCTCCCTGTATGTTTTGGTAGTGATTGGAGTCCCCGGTTCTTGAGAAAGTGCAAGAAAAGTACACTTTTCGGCTCGAAAATGTCCCCGCGGAACTTCGATTCAAGTCTTCGATGTATGGCTCATCATCACTTGTCCAAAAAGCGAGGTGTATCCTTTTTAAGTATGTTATGACCCTTCCGAGAGGTAAATCGGAGGTTATGATTGAACTACGCTTGTTAAAGCTTACGTTTCCTTTTTCGGCATTTCCCTCCAAACATACATCTGAAGTTGCGCATTTCTTTCGCATTATCTTGCACTTTTCGCACACGTTTCGCACATGTTTTACCTGCATTGTTATGCACATCACTTGTGGCTTTGTTACACACTCACTACTTGTGTTGGTGCGCTCGTTTCGGTTGCATTGTTTTGCATCCATACCGCATTGTTATGTGTCATACTTAGGTTGCATTGTCATGCATCTCTCGACTTGCTTTATTACGCACTTTTGACTTGCATTGCTATGCATGTTTCTAGCAATATTGTACCTGTTGAGTTTCTCTGTTTTGCAGGCACGATATTGTATGTACGGTTCATTTGAAACTTGCACGACCAGACGAACCGGACAGATATTGTATGTACTCCGCGTTAGACGTGATGAGAATTGTATAATTCTCTTACATCATTTCTGCATGTAATGTAGTTTGTTTTGTATTCGTCTGCTTAAACTGTTGCATTTATTTTGCATAATTGCTTCGTTACAGCTGTCTGTGCATGATCATAAGTTATGTTCGGTTTCTTGCATTGTCACTTGCATTTTGCCCCCGCCTGCGGGCACATTTCTTTGATATCTTGCCTGTTTGTCTAAGTCTTCGGCCTTGTCAAAAATGGGTCGTCTTTGGACTTTGACATTCACTCCTGCCACTTATGACTTTCGAGTTCTGTCAAAGAGGGGCAACTGTAGACACCCCATTTTTGACCGACCTTAAGACTCAGACGTCATTGATTCAGCGCTCAGTGATGGTACATGTTGTTCTCGTTCTGAGGTTTCAGAGTTTTGGCTGAGAGTCTTGCCTCTGGGCCTCGGAACTCTTTGTGCTTTGGCTCGGTTTGCGGACCAAGTCTTGTTTTCCCTTCTCGGAGGGAGGGAGTGGTCTTGTAGACCATCTCTTTGTGGTCGTAGACTACTTTTCATGGTCGTAGGCCACTTTTTTCGTTTGGAGACTAGTTTCCGATTTTTGGAGCCTTCGGCTGCGCGCCTTGTCTCGGGATTGCTTAACATTCTCCATTTGGCGTGATTTTTGAACCACACCTTGTTGGCTCTGCCTAGAGGAACACTATGGTCCGGGAGACCACTTTTGTGGTCGCATGCCACTTTTGATGCTCGTCAGTTAGTTTTCGGGGGTTTTGGTCGCGTGTTTCGTCTCCCGATTTCTCGTCTTGCATCCGCTTTGGTTTGTTTTTGGTACAAACCTTGTTTTCCTTGTTTGGAAGGTGGTACAAGGGTGGGAGACCAGTATTTCTCCTTGGAGACCACTTTTCCTTTCTCCAGCTAGTTTTCTTGTCAAATAACTGGCTTTCTTGGTCTTTGGGCCATCTTTTCTGGCCGGCCACCACACCACCACCTTGCATTTAGTGTGTTGACCTCTCCCACCTATGGCCGACCATTTTTTGCTCTGGTTGACCACATAAAGTGGTTGGCCGACCACTTAAACTAGCAGGCCGACCACTTCAAGTGGTTGACTGCTTTTTGGCACCCTTTTGGAGATATTTTAGGGCAGCTGGCACAGCTAGAGAGCATTTGAGCCATCCTCCATACACGCGTATGGAGGGATGGCATTGAAGCTTAGCTTCTCCAAGAAGCTTTAGCTTTTCTCTTCTATAAGAGGGAAGCTCCTCCTCCTTTCCTCCATGGTCAGAAAAACCAGCTGAGAGGGATAGATATAGCTTTGTCTCTATATTGCTTTGTTTCTTCATTTTTGTGCATCAAAAGTGTTATTTTGTCTTAGTTTAACACACAAACACACACTCAAACATCATCCTTGGGTAGTTAAGGTGCTAAGGAGTTGTTTTTGGTGTTCTTGGACTGATTTAAGCTCAAGAAGGTTGCTGGAGTTGCAGTTGTAAAGAGGTCTTCAAGGGTGAGCCTTTTGACCTTTAAATCCACCTTTCTTGCTTAAGCTTTTAGCCTACCTTGCATGCTGTTTTAAGCTTAGCTTATAACTGATAAAAGTTCTGTCTTTGCATGCTTTTGAAGTTTGTTTAAGATCACTTTTTCATTTGGAGTTGTTTACCCCCTCTTAGGCCTTGTTTGGCCTTGTTTTTTAGCCTTTTTTGTGAACTTCGGGACCACCTTGTTTTGGCCTTCTCACCACTGAAATCTAGAGGGATTTCAGTGGTGGGGATGGTGTTTTAAGGTCCTAAGAAAGAGAGGGTCATCCCCTCTCCTTGCATTTTCTTTACATGCCTTAATATGCCTCATGTTTGAGCACCTTTGATAAGCTTGTGTTGACCATGTCTTAGCTTGTATTTATGGTCATTTTGCTGAGGCATGCTACTGTTTTTACTTGCTTTGGTCACTCCTTGCATGGTTAACACACTTGTAGTGTAAATCACACAATCTAGTCTTGTATGCTTCATGTTTGAGCATGTCTTTCTAGCTTGTTTTGGATCCATCTCTGTGGGTTTTTGGTGTTGTTTTAACATGCCTTAGATCTGTTCTGGGTTGGTTTGGTTGGCTCTTGCATGCCTAATACACTTGTAGTATAAATCCCTTAAACTAGCTTTATATGCTTTATGAAGTAGCATGTCATTTTAGCTTGGTTTGAGTTCATTTCAGCATGTCTTTGGTGCTTTTATACCATGTCATACCTCTGTTTAGGTTTGGTTTGGTTAGCCTTTGCATGCTCCATGTACTTGTAGTACATTTCCATGAAATAGCCTAACATACATCATGTTGTGGCATGTATTTTTAGCATGCTTTTGGCTCAACTTCATGAAGACTTTGTTCATGTTTTACCATGTTTAAGGTCTGATTTGTGTTGTATTGGTCATCCATGACTTCTTTTGTATAGCCTTGGTTCAATTTAGCTTGTTAGCTTTGTGTATTGAATCCTCTAGCATGCTCTATTTGGCCTATTTCAATGATTTGGCATCATTCATTATGTGATTTCAATACATATTTCATGTCCATGTAGTCACATTTATCACTCATTCACTGCGTTTGAGGGTTTTTCCCTTTATGCCTTAACATGAACCATTGCGTATGCCTTCATGCCTTTGCTTGCGAGCTACCATTTCAGTGCTTATTTGGGATTATTATGCCATGATATAACTCTAATTTTTATCGCTTAAGTCATCCCATGCTTGGTCTTAATAGGTGTAGTGTAATCCACCTTATTTGTCTTGTATGAATCATGCCTTATGCCCTCCATGCTAGCACATTTTGGCTTACTTCCATGCATGTTTTAGATTCATTTTGACATGTTCTAGGACCATTTTGGGTTGCCTTAATCACATGCTTCATGTTTTGTATACTTGTAGTACAAATGCTCTTGTTTGCTTCAAGCTTTGAGCACCATTGCATGCTTCATTTGTGTTATGTACATGATTTAGCATCATCTAACATGACATTTCAGAGCATCTAGGACTGCCATGTTCCCACTTCATTCATGCTTTAAGTGCCTTTAAGTATTGTGCATGTTTGCCTAGTTTATGCCTTAGCTTGTATGCTTGCATGCCTAGGCCTTTGGGCCCTTATCTCAACATGTTTTGGTCCATGTTTTGGCCTATTTAAGCTCTGTCCATGCTTAGTTCATGCATTTGTGCCATGTATTGCATGCCTCCTTTGTAGTCCTCTTTGCAAGCTTTCATGCCTTAGGACCCTAGCATGCTTTACTTATGTTGTTTGAATGATTTGACATCATATCTTGCTTCATTTCAGTGCACTTAGTGTTGTTACACTTTCACTTTTGTCACTTTTTGAGCACTCTCGAGAGTTGTGCTCTTAGGCCTCTTTGATGGCCAATGCATTGTGCATGCATGCCTTGCTTTATGTGCCTTCATTTCATCACCATTGGCCACTGATTTGGGCATGACTGAGGTCTACCCCCTTTTGGTTTAAGTCCATTTAGCATGTTTGTTTACATGTTGTTCGCATGCTTATTGTTCATTACATTAAGTATGCCATCTTACATTGCATTGTGCATGCCCTGTGGTTATTTGCATTGTGCATGCTAACTGATGTTTGCATTGAGTATGCATGTTCCTAACATTGCTAAGTTGCCCTTGTAGCAGCGCATTGTGCATGCATGCATTAGCATTGTTCGCATGCCATTAGCTTTGTTAGGTTAATCATGTCACATTGCATTGAGTATGCCATGTAGTTCATTCGCATTGTGTATGTCATGCTTGCTTGCATTGTGTTTGGAATAGGTGTTAGTCCAAACACGGGAAACGAGGGACGTTTCATACTTTAAGTGATGAAACGTGCCTTAATTCCCGGTCGCCGACGCTCTTGATCATCCATGATAGAGTTTTAGGCTTTATGTGTTTACTTGTGCATTCATTTTCATATTGAATTGTGCAACTTCGCCACTCGGCCATCATGCATGAAAATGTGCCATTGGTGGCCTGAGAGTCGAGAACCTACACTCCCTTGAGTTCATGACATGATAGGGAGAGTGGTTGTGCACACATATCTTGCAAATACATTGCCATGCCCTTTCTTGCTCTCTGTTGCAGCAAATTGGAGTTCAGCAGCAACAACTAGTCGGCCAGCCAGAAAAAGTAGCTGGCCGACCACTTTTCTTGGTTTTCAACAACAAAAAGTGGTCAGTAGGGGTTTGGAGAGACCAATAGTGGTCGGCCACCCTCCCACTGGATTCCCAAGGTGGATTTTCAGCTTTCTGGAGCTTGGTGCAAGTTTCTGAGAACAAATGAAAACAGAGGCAAATCGGGGCATCACATTAGATTTCCAAATGAGGCGACTGAGCATGCATCCAGTCTTCTCCCTCTGACAACCTCCTGCTTTTATTACTTTCCTTAGCTGCCATGCTTAGATAGCTAGGTTTTGCTTTGGTTTATACTTTTAATAGTTAATGCGCTTAGCTATTTCAATTCGTTTTGTAATAATTAGTTAACTAGGATTAGTTAATTAATTTGTTGTGTAATAATTAGTTTAATTAACTTAGATTAGCTAGTTAGCTCTTTATTCGGTTTCTCCCTCGAGAGAGCCAATTGTTGTAATAAGCGTGCGTGTGTGTGATGCATGTCTTCCAATCCCCATTTCTTTCTCTCTTTTACCTAACCACTTACGATGGTTAGTTTCAAGGCACATTTCATTTAGCATACCTTATGCTTGCATGTTTGCATCCATTCATCTGTATTGCATGCACCGGGCTTGGCGCATCGTACTAACTGCATTGTATTTCAATTCCAATTTGAATACATGTATCAAGTTGCATTTCATATGCCATTTTTAGGATAGCCGAGCCTATTTTTATTGTATTTTCACATGTGTTGCAGTAGCCATTCTAACATGAACTAGGATCATGCATGATTTCTAACTAGTTCCTTGTTTTGGCTTGGAGTACACTGTGAGTGTTTACGCTTTAGCATACTACATGTGTGTTAACGTTGCCATGAAAGCATGCTTTCCATGAGGCTATTTGCTTACGTGATTAACTGCCTGAATGCTTGTGGGTGAAGGTTGGATTACTTAAATTGGGACAATTCATCAAAATCCGCATTTTAACCTACTTGCAAGTAGCAAATTTTAAACCATTTTCCAAACATACAGATATGTAATGCTTTGTTCCAAATTAGGCGATCTAGTCTATACTTGTTTTGCTGTGCGCATCACATAGTAATTCTAGCTAATTAACCGGAATAAGAACACCTGTGTTTTCAAAAACTCGATATCATTTTTAGTAGTGGCCGATCTTTGATCGGGCGAGCGGAGGTGCTCATTAAATGACCTTCCCCAATCGTACCCAAGTTCCCGAGCCGTGGCAACTTTGGTGATGATGGACATGTGGCCTTAGGCACGAGTCAGGATTTCTTAAATTTTTCCAAAATAAAATATTTAGATGGCGACTCTGTATCTGGCAAAGTAGTCCATGTATGGCACTTCTTTCTAAAAAATCAGTTTTCCAAAACGATTTGCCGGATTTGGACTCTTTGGTGATTTATCAATCTCACATCGCACATCGTGAGATCAGATTAAAAACCATGACATTTGAGTCCGAACTATAGCAACAAGGCCCTCGGGGCGGCGTCTACACGAACATGCAAAAATCTGGGCAACAACTCTGTTGGAAAACTAACTCCCAATATGTTTCAAACACAACCATAACTCCCAAATAATCAAACTCAACTAGCACAAGATGAAAATGAAATGAACAATAATTAAAGATATGGATTCCTGGATTCAAAAATAAGAAATGAGTCGGATCTAAATAGAAACTATCATATATTTAACTATTAGTATTTATAAAAAATTTAATTAATTTGTAATTATTTTTGCAAAAATGCAGTGATGTGATATTTCCCTAAAAAAAAATATACAAAACAAAGAATAACAATCATATTTCTATCAGTCATAATATACAATCAACAAATACATAAATAAAATAAAATAGTGAATGAGAAACAAAATTAAAGACAAGTAACATCTAGATTTGGACTAGTGAGATATGTTAGAGAGAGAGAGAGAGAGAGAGAGAGAGAGAGAGAGAGAGAGAGAGAGAGAGAGAGAGAGAGAGAGAGAGAGATAAAACTTGTACTTGAAAAATCAATGATGACAAATACTGTTTCTAGTGGATATAGCACATTTGGCATTGCTTGATGGCGGAGACTAACAGATTGGTGGTGACGACGACAATTTCGAGTGAAAATAATATAAGCAACAATAATGAATAATATTGACGTTGTGGTAGTTGTGAGACCCCTAAATTTTGTAAACCCTATTAATTCCCTTACTTATAAATTATTTCTTTGAAATTGCTCAATTTCTTAATTAATTACAATTTTAACCCTGGGATCAAAATACATGCATCAACTGAAAACTCACAAATCCTAATCGATTTCGATAACTTAGAAATCATTTCTAATACCCTAATACTGATTAATTGACTCCATAAACATAGCATTACCACTTGAAAACCCTAGGTTTTTTTTATTTTTATCACGCTCGTTGGTTGATAACTTTTTTTTATTCGAAACAAGAAATTCAAATTGAATTAGATTATCTAACCCTAACTTAGTTAAATTCTACTCTAAAATGAATGTTCCAATTCATAAATTAAGTCCTTATCCCTTATATTTTACTTAAATCATAAATTGACCCCAAGTTAGTACCATTGTATATATATATATATATATATTTGTACCTCATATTCATCAAATCTTTTTGTACATAATATCTATGGAATTTGTACACAAAATCAATAGGAAAATCCCCCAAATCTTGAGCACATGGCCAGCCATCATACCTCCTAGGCTATAATCATTGTAGTTTAGAGACAAATCCCTTGAATCATGGAAATAATTATGACTTTGGAACCAATTCTATATATATATATATACATGTATATGTCTAATGTACTTGTAACTAGAATGGATTAAATTAGACTTAAGCCTAACTAGATCATAATTAAATACATAATTAAGGTCCTAATTATCCACTATTCCATTTCATTTGAACACCATCCTCCATCTATATGAACATCAAACAGCACACCCAAACACCCACACGGCATAGAGAGAGGGAGAGGAGTGGAGAGTGCGCTTGCAGGAGGAAGAAGAAATTGTGCAAATACTTCACTAGACAATCAAGTAAGCCACAACACAACTCTCTCTTTTATTTTCCTTTTTCAAATACATGTTATTAGAGGTTTTATATAATATTTTCAGATCTGTTATAATAGTGTTCATGTGTTCAAAGTAGATGAATTGGGCTTCAATCATTCTTCTACTCATATTTTCGTTTAATAGATGCAAAACTACATTTTCTTCCCATGTCTCACATTTTTTTTTAAAAGCATACCATCGCTCTAAAAATTTGAGTTATTGATACATTATTTAGTATATTTTCATCACAAAAGAAGTGAAAAATTTCCCTTAGTTGGCCATTTTTCACACAAATCTTCTTATTTTGAGTATTGTGCATGAAAAATCTATTTTACAGCCATCTTTCGAAAATTCTAGGAAAATGTAGAACAATCTTATGGACCTCATTTTTTTCTCAACATCTTCCTTACATAGTTATTGTTCAAGTAAAATTGGTTTCATTGAAAAAGAGTGAGCGGTTTGAAAGAAAATTCGATTTTCGTAACGATCGACGAATCTGGACAACGCTGGAGTGTTTCTTAAATAACTAAAAATATAGAAAAGCTATTCCATTTTCGAAACATGTTCTCAAAACTAGATTAAATTCTTTACGAACCATAGGAAGGCCGAGTTCGGGAAAAATCTGAAATAGCCATTTTGATTTTAATCTTTAATTAGTACTAATCTGGAAATTTAGCTTTGCATGGGTGTTTTATGCTCTTGTGTTCATGAATATACTTATTGGTACATGATATTGAATGTGTTATGGTTATATTCCTTATCTTATTCAATTGATGATGCTCATGCTTATGTGGACATTATTACCTTACTAAGTTATTCTAACTTTAATTTAAGACATCTAACTCAACAAGAAACTTAATTGGGGTGGTATTGGATTTTTGATCACTTGAATATTGAAGAGATGATAATGTGTTATGTATGAATTGATGGGATGTGCTCCCTAATTGAAGGTTAAGTCTTGCGTAAGTGGTTGTCGCGTAAACCCTAGAATGGAATGGACGTATTTGGACTCTTTGCGATGGTTTGATTGGTGAGATAAGGTTGGGTCCAAATGAGATACTCAGGAGGATAAAACTTTTTTTTGAAGGATAAGGTTGGATTCTGGGTGATAAAACCTTTTTCTTTTCACCATCTCTTTTGAGGCACTGCAGTTGGCGCTACGCGGACCATTGGTAGGCATCTGAGATTAGTTCTACAACAAAGCAGCAAAAGGGGGAGTTCCGAATAGTCCGGTGTCCAATTCTTGTGGTAGGGAGGATGAAATCTCTTTGAGGGATTTCTAGAATATTAACATCTAACCTTGTAATCCTTGTTATTGATTTGAATATCATGCTTCATTACTTGCTTGTTATAAATGTAATGGTGTATTGGATTGGGAAAAAAAGACGGGGTGTGTGTGCGTTTACTGGACATTCAAAGCTCATGGCGTTTCATACCAGGTATTAAAGGTTATTAGACCGATGGAAGACAAAGCTGAAGTATTTGAAGACGTATGGCTATCCTGTGAGAGTTAGGAACTAGTTATGTTAAACGCATTTTGAGATTGTAAGTGATAGATCCCATGTTGTATTTAAGACATGATTTTGTAATTTGTATACATATATAACATTTGTAACATATCCTTATACTCTGTCAACTCATATAGGCCTTGTGTTAACACCTCGTTAAGATCTGTCAAAAAAGTAGCTTTGTTATTTGAGGTGGTTGGACTTAGAACAGAGGCTATTTTAACTCCTTCTGGGATCTTGCTTGGTTATTAGCTAAAGGACTCATTAGTGACGTTTCCTACTCTTGTAACCTTAGATAAATCCTGTATTTAATGGTTAATATATTATCTAATATTCCTGATTTTTGGGGCGTCACAACTTAGTATCAGAGTTTAGGTTCAACCCTTACCCACGCGTTTCGACCTATGGTTAGAGACTACCTTGCCCCGACTATGTTACATTATTATAACACTACCTATTCTATCAACTAAAAGACATTAAAAAATAGAAATTTTCTTGACCTATCTTAGGGAATTTCTTCGAATTTCAGGCACACCAACATCAACTCATAAGGACGTATTTCAGGATCAGGAAGTGCTTTTAACTCTGGACAAGGCCTCACATCGCGCAGAAGGGATACTATTAGTTCTACAAGTCTTCTATCGATCATCATATCCTCATCTTATATTTGTAACCTTTGTTCGTTGTTATCCTTTTCCAAGATAAAGTCATGACCTCCTTTGAGGTTGGATTATTTTGTTTAACACAAGGCTTCTTGTAAATAATTTCGTCTTCTTTACTCGGTGCTGAATCTTGGATATTCAGTTTGAAACGCGGATGGCCAACGCAGTTTCAAGTTAAATATTTAGTTTAGTCACTACCTCTATAACTTTGATCACATTGAAGTTTGAAACAAAAACATCATACCATTCATCCGTATTTACCCTGATGTTATCACCATAACTACTTCGTATTCTTCATCTCCACTTTGTATTCTTTCCATTAATCTAATTTTAAGAATCTTGTAATTATTATTTCGCCTATATATATATGAAGTTGTGTTGTGTGAACACCCTAGGATAATTAAGCTCTAACTTTAAGATTCGTCAAGGAATTGCCTCTGTAGTTAGAATCTGACTTATACCTGACCCTATACTAGAACGGCAAATGGTGGACCATACTTCGAGACAAGTAATAACATGAGCTCACAAGCAATAATAAGAATGCGGTACTAGGAAATTGAAACCTTAAAAATGGACTTGTAACCGTGGCCAAAATCCCGAACCCCATCAAGAATCAAATTTTGGAGGAGTCTTGCCATCTTTGTGGAAATAATTGACACAACATTGACTTCAAAAAGAGAGGAGGTAGAATCCAAGAGGATTTGGAGCTTGCGGAAAGGAAACCCAACTTCATGAGGGACTAGAAAGGAGCAACCAGCAGAATACAACACCATACCCCAAGATATAAACGGACAAAAATTATACGGAAAGAAGTCAATGATGACTATTTAAGGGGAAAAGGGCTGGATATGATTAATGACTAACTTAGGGAAGATGTAACTAGGAAATGTTTGTATGATTAATTTTCAATTCTTGAGACATGAAGATACCCTACTCTGACCTCATCTTAAAAATAGAATTATTACACGTACCTTAGCTATTATCAATAGTTACCAATAGAAGGAGATGACCTACCTATCCAACAGAATGCTTTTATTATTTAAGGGGGCTAGATTAATGATTCAACAAATCAACAAACACAATGGAAAGTGTAGATCGCCACATCAGGAAATTGGTAATACAAGCCCTCACAATGGAGCAACAACGTCATTACCCATATAATGAACAGTTCAAGAAGCGCGAGAGATTAGCGCATCTCCTTAGTCATTAATTAGGGAGGAATTTGATTCAAAACACTATTATTAGAATAAGACCAATGGCTTGAATATCATCAGTATGTAACCGTTGGTAGACATCCGAGGTTAGTTCTGCAACAAAGTAGCAAAAAGGGGAATTCCGAATAGTCCAGTGTCCAATTCTTGTGGCTGGAATGATAAGAAAGAGATTTCTAGAATACTAACATCTAACCTTAAAATCCTTGTTATTGACTTGAATATCATGCTTCATTACTTGCTTGTTATAAATGTAATACTGTATTGGATTGGGAAAAAGGGACGGGGTGTGTGTGCATTTATTGGGCGTTCAAAGCTCACAACATTTTATGCTAGGTATTTGAAGACGTATGGCTATCCTGTGAGAGTTAGGAACTAGTTATGTTAAACGTGTTTTGAGATTGTAAGTGATAGATCCCATATTGTATTTAAGACATGATTTTGTAATTTGTATACATACATAACATTTGTAACATATCCTCATACTTCGTCAACTCATGTAGGTCTTGTGTTAATACCTTGTCAAGATCTGTCAAAAAGGTAGCTTTGCTATCTAAGGTGGTTGGACTTAGAATAGAGGCTATTTTAACTCCTCTGACCTTCTTGGGATCTTTCTTGGTTATTAACCAAAGGATTCATTAATGACGTTTCCTACTTTTGTAACCTTAGATAAACCCAGTATTTAATGATTAATATATTATCTGATATTCTCGATTTTTGGGGCGTCATAGTAGTAGATGCCATTGAGGCGACACTAATAAACATGGTAGAGGCAACACTAGAGATATAAGAGAGAGAGAGAGAGAGAGAGAGAGAGAGAGAGAGAGAGAGTGTGTGTGTGTGTGTGTGTGTGTGTTGTGTAGGGTTTCTAGGCTATAATGTTGGTTTTGACCGTTCATGTTAAACTTGGTCCTTATACTTCTAAGATTTGAAATCCTTTGAATTTTAACTAGAAAACAAATTTTTGGTGTCCTCAAATTCTTACATAAATATGTAGAGGAATGTATTCTAATTTTCTTTATTTTAAAATATAACTATTTCACAAATTAAAATTTTCATTGATAAATATTTTTATATATGAAATATAAATTTGCCACAATTTTTGAGCAAATTTGTAAATTCTTAGAACCTTGAAGGATTTTCATAAATTCTTAAATCTAAACAATTTTATAATATATTGTTTATCCATAATTGAAGTATATCACATGGATGCCACTGTTGTGCATATTTTTTATATATAAAAACTATTAATAGTTATAATCAATTAGACCAAATTAAAACAAAATCTTAAATTCAAAGCAAAATTAAGTTAATTGAAATTATAAGAAATAAAATGATACAATGATCAAAGTACAAGAAATACTGTCACAATTTATAGAAAAGAAAATGATAAAAATGAAGGGAAAGGTTGTTGCAGCCGTAAGAAAATAAAAGGAGAAGGAAAGAGAACAAAAAGGAAACAGAAAAAAAAAAAGAAACGGAGAGCAGCAACCATGGGATAAGAACAAGAATGAATAAGAAAAAGAAAAGAAGAAAAAAGAATGAAGGAAAAGGAAGAAATAAAGAAATAATTAAATAAGATGGTTTTTGTCAGATAAGCCAAATGGATGTTCCATGGGTTATATCCGACCCGATTATGGTGGTTGTATGACTATGTCACAACTTATCTGCTGGACTATCTCTATATTCGCAAAAAATATCTGTAAAAATATCTCAAAAAGTATCTGTAACAAATATTTTTTCTTTTTATTCGTCCCTCTAAGGTCAGCATTACTGTACGTGGAATTTGAAGTGGAAGTTTTTCTAGAGAAACTCTAGTAGCCTCTCTACGGATTTACAATTGGAGGCTCCTAATTTTTGAGATCTTAATTAGTGAGTGATTTCTTTCACATAAGGTAACCCGAATATCTATTTTTTACTAACGCTTTTAATCAAGCTCTTTTAGTGAACAAAAGTTGGAGGATGCGCCTTTTATCCGGAAAACTATATTCTACCAGTTTTTCACAAGGAAGCATTACATAACCCAATATTTTCCAACTTCTTCTGGTTCCTGGGTATGGTGGACTATCCTTTTTGGGGATAATGCATTGCAACTTTGGTTAAGATGGAAAATGGGTATTAGTCGTTCGATTTCCATTTGGGAGGACTTTCAAAAATTCCTTGGCGATTTTCCTTTGTGGGTATCATAATTGCTCATCTTGCTCAATCCTTGGCCTTTTCTTTCTACATCTTCTACCAGTCTTGTTCTTGTTGTAATTCTTGTTCCCCTGTTGTTCTACTTAGTTTTTAGTTTATCGCTACTAAAAAAAATACTTTTTGCGACCGCTATAAACCATTGCAAATAATAAAAAACAGTCGCAAAAGACCTTTTGTAACGGGCCATGCGACGACAAATGGAGGTCGCAAATGTGAGGGTGACAAATACTTTTTGCGATAGCAAAGCAACGGTCTCAAATTATTTGCGACCGCCTAAAATACTTATGGCGACCGCTATTTTTCCGTCGCAAAAAACAAAGAAAAACACTGGGAAAAGTTCTTTTATGAAACAAATACAATCCAGATAAAATGCTAGTAAAGTCAAAATCCACAATGCTGGTGTTCACCACTATACAAGGTACCGGTCGAGTTCCAATTTGTTACCATGGGGATATATGTTCCTCAAATCCAAGCTTACACTTGATTAATACACATTATGAGAGGGAATAGATCAGAACACAGAGTATCCAATATCTAGATCCTTTTTTTAGATATAAAGTCTCAAGCAGAGCAGAGAAAAGGCAGAGACTGCAAATAAAGTCAGTCCAGTCATGAGTTGAACTATATCAATCATGAGTTACTATGATCCATATTATGCTAATCCTTCAAGTAAATAAAGTTTCCTAACAGATTTGATCTAATCCCAAATTGAATCCAAGATAGATTACAAGAACTTTCTAAAATTCAACAAGAAATCACTCCATAAAACAAACAACTGCTGAATCTTCAATGAAGATTTCAGATGAGGTAACTCTTTTAAATCCATTCTCATATCCATAATACCACTCTAAGAAGTTCAGGCACAGTGTAACAGCTCCCCCCTCCCGGCGAGTATAATTTTTCCCCCTTAACAATAGAATAGAATGTGTTCTCATATGAGTTTTTTTCCCAAACACAAATGGTTCGGATTCTTATTTTCGAATCACGAATGGGTTCAACTTACTTATTTTTCAAACCCGTGTTATTTCATAAAAGTATTTTCAAAACATGACTTTAGGGTCAAAGTCATGTTAACATGACTTCAAGGAATAATGTCGTAATTCAAAACATGACTTCTTAAAGTCAGAATTTTGACTTCAGGAAACAACATACAAATCAAAACCACGAACGAAAAACAATTTAAGGAGGTATAGACAAATCCCAAGGAAACAAACATTAAGTCTAAATACAAGCTTTCTAGCCAAGATGTACCCCTGAGAAACCAAAAAGTGAATTATGTTGTAATATACTAAAACCATTGCTTTATTGTCATTGTGAGATCAAGTCAACATATCAGCCACAAATGATGTTGTGAAAACAGTATATATTTATTAACTGTTCCCAGCAATTAAAAGAAACTAACATTAATAGGCGAGACAAAGAATAAACTGTCAAAGAATGGCCAATTGATGAGGTATACAACAGCAAAATAATTCAATGCTGGTGTTCATTATTCTAGAATGTGTACCTTAAATCTTCTTCTTAGGTTCCTAGAAAAGTTGAATGCTATGTATGTGGGCTAAATCCAAGCTGCCCGATTTTCATCCTGCCAACAAAAAAAAAAATAAAGCAAGTCAATTTTCTACTAATTTATATCTGTACTTTGGCATTCAAATAACAGTCCAAGCACATAACCCTATCAGACACCATACAATAGCTAAATAAATTTGTATTTAATCACTACCTAGAGCTGTTAATATCATAATGCAGCCTTATGTCATATATATGGGGAGTTCAAGAAATGGAAATGGAAGAGGCAATGCCACTGTTGTAGAGTTAGCAACACATCTGCAACTATTATCATCCATCATTCCAAGGTCATTAATCTTGTAATCTTTTTACAATAACGAGAACAAAAAATTTGGATGCTTCTCGAAGAATGACTTCATAATAGAACTCTGCCATGTTTTTGCTGATCTTTCTATAGCATATGAAGACAGCGTCTCATCTGTGTCTTATTGATTGGGCAGAATGCCAAGTATTGCATGTCAACAGAGTAAGGAGAACAATGCAAAGGTACCACCTGCACTATCAAAGCAAAATTGATAAGGATATAAAGCTTCTTTTTGCTTTCTTTAAATTGAAGCATTTATGCTTCAAATTATTGAGCTCATGACACACCTTAGAGTTTTGTTCATTGATGCAAGTGTTAATTTACAAGGAGATTATAGATGCATAAATGGATTGTAAAAAGCATGCCAATTCTTTTCTTTACTAAAAAAACCGATCGATTGTGGTAGCATTCGAAGGGGAGAGGAGGAGGGGGGGGGGGGGGGGGGGGGGAGAGATAGAGCTAAAAGATATAAAAGGGCTTGTATAAGTAGAACCAAAACCAAAAAAGGCGAGAAAAAAAACATATAAAACAGAGAAAATCAGGGAAACCATTCTCTCAGGCACTAAACTTCCAAATGTGCTATCACAAACAAGGATATATTTGATATAAAAACAAGCTTCAAGTCACAATAGTACAATCAAGGACTGGCTTGAAGTCATTCTCCTAGAAAACTAAGTAGAGCATGTGCCATAATTTTTAATTACTGTAACATTTTAGCATCATTATCCTGATAAGTATATCACAAGAGAACCAACAGAGGACTGCAAACCTGGAGGCTATGGCATCCTTGCAAGCACAAGAGCTCATAATGAATGTCCAAGCAATCAAAAGGGGTCCATACAACTAAAAAATCCACTAGTAAATCGGATAATTTGCAATGCTAATTCAGAACCCTGTCAATTACCAGTGAATCGAACCACCATTTATTGATTTATCATATAAATTAACCAAATTTATGTAGGTTCAAAATTTCTTTTCACACATAACCCGAGTAACATAGGAAAATAACATACCTCTATCATCAAACAATAATGGAAATGAGTGGGAGAGAGACAAAGATGAGAGCATAGTTGCCAATAGACTTGCAAAAATAGCAAATTTCCATTGAATGAAGATCAAACATTTGAAAAGTCACCATTCCATATTACAAAAGAAGTTCATAAACATTTATCAGCCATTAAACCACTACAGATTTATATCACTCCCCTAAACCGTAACCAATAGAACCCACTATTCAATAATTTTCTAAGAAAACATTTAATGTTTCCCTGGTAAGTACTTCACTCAGATTAAAATGTCTCCACAATCAGGCAAGTATTAGCACAACAATTAAATAGGAATGAAAGGGAACTCAGTAGAAACTAATGACATGATATAACAGAAGTGCCTGATGCCAAATGGAACTTGAGCTGCCCATATTAAATTAACATTTTCAAATCTAATGAGAGCATATTGTATCAATTTGATTGCCTCATTCAAAATGTGAACTAAGCATCATCAATGTGAACTTAGCATCTACCAAAACAATCTCAAGTAGGCTAAGAATTTCTTATTTCATTACAATTTCTAAAAAATTAAATTAAAGTAGATGAGTAGTATTTGTAACACATTAGTGTAGAAAACACAGAATCATACATAAATCACCAATGGATCAAACTCCATTATGCACAGAAAATAAATACTTTCAATTTCAATAAATATATATGCATAAATTGCTGCAAAATACAAAGAATATATATAGAGAGAGGTAAAAAAAAAAACATGCCAGAGATTAATCGAAGGAAATACCTAAAAATGTTGATTTTGTGTTGCTCTAGAGAGATCATTTTGGACAATCCAAGGGGCGAAGTTAAAGAAGTTTCTATGAAGTTAAATACTCCCAGTCATGTTCATGGGCGTGGAGAAAAATAATAACAGTGAAACACACTAAGATTATCACCTTTAACATGGCTACACAAGGCAATTCATCAATACAAATAAGTAGTATGCATATGCCTAGCATGCTGATATGATAAGTTGAAACCATCCAGCAAATATTTCCATACATTAACATTCTAGAACATTAATGGTTAAGACTTGGCCTAATAACCTTAAGGTTATGGTTTCAAGTCTTGGGGCCACCACTTTGTGCATTATGCTAAAGGTTAGGTGTGTACTCAATCTTTCCCCTCCCAAACACACATTAATGTGTACTAATTGGGCGTTGCTTTTTTTTTTTTTTTTTTATTAACATTCTAGAACATAAATTGATCAATGACTTAGATGCCTGATAAATAGAGCATTCGGGCCCATTCAAAGTCTGACACCTGATCAAAGTAATATATTCACACACCCTCCTAGGAAATACTTAAGGATCATCGACAATTAGGAAGAAATTTATCTAAATACATCAACAATCATTTAGCTGTTGGACTATGAACTAGGACAGCTCAATGCTACATCAGTTTGTCAAGTGAAAGAAAAATACGTTGGTTCATAAAATAAAATAAAATAACTGCTGAAATTTTAAGAAACCAAGAGGTTGAGTATTTGAAACATCAACAATCACCTGCGAAAGATGTCTAATATGGTATGCCAATCTGTGCTCCTTCCAGAAAATAGATCACCTGCTCCAAACAATTACAAAGGTAAATATTAAAGAGAGAAACAATAATGAAAATAGTACAGACAATTAAGCAAGAAACCAAAATAATCAGATTTACTCATTTGATCAACCATTCCATTGTCAAATACTATGTGATGCAGCAGAATAAATCACACGAGGCTAGATATTAACATAATTGATTCAGAGAGAAAAAAACCAATATAGGACATTGACATTTACCAGTAGCAGCAGATACATTTAATTACAAACAGATTAAATAAACACATCTGCTTATGTAGGACATCTCTGTTTTTATGTTTTTGATTTCACTTGTTTAAAAAATAAAAATAAAAATAAAAATAGAGGAATTGAAGAACTGAAGAAGAAGATCTATCCAGCCTTGTATTTGTATTTAGCTGGTGTTTTATGTGATTACATGTACATGGGTTTCCTAACTTGAACAAAAATCACAAACAGATTTTCTTCGAGGCTCATCTTTTGTTTCTAGATTGAGGTGAAAGAATCGAAATAGTGATGGCATGGGGTTGAGATTTAAAATATGTTAGAATTTCCCATCTTTACCTTCACCTACTCCACTACACACTCCACTTCACCTACCTCCACTTCACCACACACTCCACTTCACCTAACCCACTATCACCTCCACTACACCTACTACCACATTTTCTTCTATATATAGATTGTATAGGAATTGTAATTTATCTATCTTGTAATACATCAATCAATCAATAAATACATAAATTCTTACATGGTATCAGAGCAAGGTTAAGAACCTATTCATTCTGCTTCACCGGCGGGCGGCAGCCTCGCCTTGGCCGCCCGCCGGACCTCTACACATACCCAGACTATAACTTCATCTTCCTCTCTCTTACCTCTCTGTCTCTCTCTCATCTGCCGCTATGGATCCATACAAGTACCGTCCTTCAAGTGCTTTCAACTCTCCTTTCTGGACAACAAATTCTGGAGCTCCAGTGTGGAACAATAACTCCAGTGCAAAGGGTTTTTTTTTTTTTTGAGGTCACCCATGATATTTCTCAACTTACATGTGCTGATTTTCTGCGAGCACCAGGAGTCCAGACACCTGTTATTGTTCGTTTCTCCACTGTTATCCATGAGCGTGGTAGCCCTGAAACCCTGAGGGATCCTCGAGGTTTTGCAGTGAAGTTTTACACCAGAGAGGGTAAATTTGATCTGGTGGGAAATAATTTCCCCGTTTTTTTTCGTCCGTGATGGAATGAAGTTCCCAGACATGGTCCACGCTCTTAAACCCAACGCCGTCTCTCCAGCCCACGCCCTCGGCGGCTCCTCCTCCACCATCGCCGTGATCTACGGCTCCGCCACCGTCTGCGGCATCGTCGCCGAACAAACAACCCGGCGAATCCAATGCTGGCGCAACGACCAGTTGATCGAAATCTCACCGGCGATCTCCTTCGACTACATCGCCGGTGGCCGGGATAATTTCTGCGGCGTGGAGTCCAGCTGGCTCTGCTCTCCTCTGCTGGGACTCCATTTTCATCTCCAAGAGAATTTACAACAGCAGTTCGGTGCTCTTACAACACCTCACATTTGGGGATAATCAACTTTGTGCCCTGACCATGTTTCTTATAATATATTAACTAAAGTTCCCACTATCTCCACTTTTGCAACCCACCCACGTGCTTTGTGTTGGGAGAGTTATTCTCCTCTTTTGCACAAACAAAGCTTACGGATATTTTATTTATTATTATTATTATTATTATTTTATTTTACTTTTCTTCTTTTATTTTTTTATTTTTTCTTTACATGCCACCCCACTCGTTGTCAGACCATGCCCCCAACTTCACAAAGACATCATTCAGACCATGCCTCCACTTCATTTTATTCATTTTATTTATTATTATTATTATTATTATTTTATTTAAAAAAAAAAAAAAAAAAAAAAAAAAAAATTCATTCCAGTTTAATTTTTCTGCTCCATCTTGTCCATTCACGCCATTCGGCTTTTCACAATACACTCATTTTATTCATATCGGGATCAACCCCGATCCATATTTTACAACAAAAAAAAAAAAAAAAAAAAAAAAAAACAACAACAACAACAACAACAACAACAACAACAACCACAAAAATACACAAAACAAATATCACAACAACAACAGCTTTGTTTTCTTTTCTGCAGACGGCCACCCACCGACCTACTCTGCCGCCGGTCTCTTTTTCTTGCCTCCGTCTTGGACAGCCTTTGACGGTACTGCCTCCGTGCTTCCTCGACCACCACGCCAGTTGCCTCCTCCCTGCTCCTCCACTCCCGCATCTGGTGGCCCTCCAAATCGGAACATCACGGTGGCCTTCCGCTTCAGCTCCTTGTTTTCTGCCCTTAGCACGCTTATCTCTGCTCGCGCATCCTTATACATGCGTTGGAGCAGAGCCAGTTGGGCGTTTACATGCTGCACCTCATTTGTCCTACTCTGCAGCCGGTTTGACAAATTTGTGACCGCCGTCATACTTTCCACACATGCCTTCAAAGTATACTGATTGGCCTCCACATCCGACAGCACTGCCATTCTTTGCTCCACAGACCGCATCGGAAAGTTCAACGGAGTATACCCAGCGGTGTTTGGTTGAGGTTCACTGGCCACCGCACCAGTTCTCTCTCCTGTGGACTCGTTGAGGTCGGGAAAGAGGGTGAGCAGCCCGCGGAAAGACGAAGCCATTTTTTTTTGGGCAACAGAGTGTTATAGAGAGTGTTACAGAGTATCTTCTCAGCAAAACCTCTCTTTCTCAGCACAACGAAGAATTTTTCAGAGGTTTCTCTCAGTTTTTCTGTCTCAGTTTCTGCCTCCTCCGCTTCGGTTTATAAAGACCATGACACAGAGGCAGCCACGCGCATCGCGCGCCTCTTGACGCCCGACAAACTGGCACGCCTTTTCATGGCACATCTTTTGATAAAGTAGGCACGCCTTTTGATGGCACGCCTTTTTTGAAAAATTGGGCACACCTTTTGAGGGTGCGACTTTTTAAGGGTCCGACAAGACTTTGTAAACTGTCCCGACATTGATTCCGGTTAGCTCCTTTATGGGTCCGACAAGACTCTGTAAACTGTCCCGACATTAATTTCGGTTAGCTCCTTTATGGGTCCGACAAGACTCTGTAAACTGTCCCGACATTGATTCCGGTTAGTTTCTACAAGGGTCCGACAAGACTCTGTAAACTGTCCCGACATTGATTCCGGTTAGTTTCTACAAGGGTCCAGCAAGACTCCGTAAACTGTCACAACATTGTCTTCTACAACGGTCCGACATGACCCCATAAACTGTTTTCTACAACGGTCCGACATGACCCCATAAACTGTCTTCTACAGCGGTCTGACACCGCCATCCAGTGTCCTCTACACCATTATGACACCACCATACCGTGTCCTCTACAACGTTATGACACCCCCATACAGTGTCCTCTACAACGTTATGACCCCACCATTCAGTGTCTTCACCAACGGTCTGACACGACCATACAGTGTCTCCTATCCTTTTTTATTTTTATGTATTTTCTTGTTTTGTTACTCTCTCCAAACTCAAGTTGGTTAGTTTCTCTCCTCCTTGAGTTTGCGGGGGGCTGTTAGAATTTCCCATCTTTACCTTCACCTACTCCACTACACACTCCACTTCACCTACCTCCACTTCACCACACACTCCACTTCACCTAACCCACTATCACCTCCACTACACCTACTACCACATTTTCTTCTATATATAGATTGTATAGGAATTGTAATTTATCTATCTTGTAATACATCAATCAATCAATAAATACATAAATTCTTACAAAATATCATGCAACTAATTTGAGGGTGACCTAATCTAGAAACAAAGTAATGCTTAATGTTCATTATAACTAAAGATGATCCTTCACCTAATTAGACAACATTTTCGTTTTAGGTCTTTCCATTTCATCTAAAAGAAAAATCATGAAAAAAATTGTGATCTTGCCATTGAATTAAGATGGTCAGTACTAAGATTGTAAGATAGCAAAGCATTGCTGACTTTCCAAAATGGCCCAAATAGCTACTTTCTAGATGTGAATCAACAAATAAGAATGCTTGATTACTATTCACTATTTAGATCTTAGACTTATGTTGTTTTTCCCTAGGCAATAGAGTATTCATAGAACAAATAAAGCTAATAGAGTAATATAATTTTATGCACAGATATTACATGAAACAAACACGCTATTGTGCACCAAGACAATCAAACAACACAGAAACAAAACAAATCTTTCTATATAAGGTTCAAGATAACCAGGTCAATATACAAGCAAAGTAGGAAGAATTTTGAGTAATTGAATCTAAACCGTTCTTATTGAATTAATACATTCGCATAATTGATATGAATTATAAATTAGGAAGAAGAAAACTAGGGCACAAACCTTTGGTTGTGGGTTTCTCGGCAAAGATGTTCATGATTTATAGAAAAAATGAAACAATCAACAATCAAAAATAAAAATGAAGCAATCCCAAACACCCAAAGCGATGCACAATGACATATAATTGAATGGGACTTCCATTTTTGTATATCCAAGTTCAAAAGTACATATGATCATACTATAACTATTTTTGTACACATCAATAAAAATAATGAGTTTGCAAACTTTGATGTCTAATTTCCTAACAATGTTAGACACTAAGCTTCATTAATTTGCACGAAACAAACAATTATAACCAAATTCATCCGATAAAACCTAACATATTCGTATAATTTCCCTTCTCGATCAATTTTGAATCCTGTTATTACTATCACTGAGTCTCATACATAGAAAAAAAAAAAAAAAAAAAAAAACACACACACATAAAGAATTGAAGGCTTTTGAGGGGAAAATGAGTAGTATTTCCTCATTTGTTGATAAAATCACATAAACAAATCAAATAATATTATTTTGAGATGTAGAGATCCATTAAATCTTGAGGAGTAATTTTGTTATTTCACACTGTTTTTTCCTAAGGTTCTGACAATACATTGCCTTTGGAAAATTCATACAAAAACAATTTTGAAAACCTCTCATTAGTGATCCAGAAATTCCAGCAATAATTTCAAGCAACCAAACACTTTCAAAACCAAGCCAATTCAAACAATTGCCCTTCCATATAGCCCTAGATTTTACAAGCTTTCCTTAATCATCACTGTTCCTAATTCATGAATCTACCTAACATACCTGTGTGTACAAGCAATTGAATCAACAATTCTGGATCAACACAACACAGATGGCTATAATAGCTGAAATCACAATAGAAATAGTAAGAGTTGAGAGAGATTGTTCCAAGAGGTTCAAATACCTCTATTGTTTTTAAGAACGAATGAAATTCAACAGAATATTGAAATTCAACAGAAAAATGAAGAGGAGATAACTAAAACCTCCCTAAAACCTCCAAATCACAAAATATTAAAATCAGCTAATAGATATAATGAAGAGAGAGAGAGAGAGAGAGAGAGAGAGAGAGAAAGAGAGAGTTGGATTCATTCATAGAAATTAGGCTTACCGATTATGAATCGATCAAAATCTTCAAATTCATCAACAATCGATCGAAATCTTCAAATCTTCATCAACTATTGATCAAAATCTTCAAACGAACAATAAAATTGAGATGATGAGTCCAAAGACAGAGTCAAGTGAGTGGAGAGGGGAGAGTTAGATTTTGAGAGAGAGAGAGAGAAAGAGTTCATACCGTTGGAGATCGGTCTTTAGTGGAAGAGAGCAAAATGGATTTGGGAAATAAAAGTAAAAGGGGATAGGGCAAGCTTTACAAGATTTGGGATTTTTTTTTAGTTAATTAAGAATACAATTGAGGATTAAAATAAAATGACATTTTAATGTAAAAAGTGATTTTTTGCGACGGCCAAATAATCAGTCGCAAAAAAATAGACTCAAAAATTCATATTTCTAGTAGTGTATTACTCTCTCTCTGTCTCTCGAGTTTTGCACCTCATCTTGTCGTTCAATCTTGCAGTAGTGCCATTAACAAATCCTCTCTAATGGTGGGCCTTGGAGCTAAGATTGTTCTTTGAAAATAGGCCTATTTGTTCCTTCTTATGTCTCTCTCCATCCTGTGCCTTTATTTTTGGCTTTTATCACTACCTTGAGGTGGGGCGGAAGCTAATCATTTTATTCATTTTACATCTCTTTTCTAATGATTTGTGTTTGTTTGGTCAGTTGACAGGGGTTTGATCTCTAAAGCCTAATACTCATACTCTATTTGGTTATTTGGTTGATTGGAATGAGAGAGAATGAAATGAAATGATAATTCTTTTAAGCTTTCCTATAAAATGATCATTTCCTTAAAATGATAAAAGACAATTTCATTTGTCATGCATTTGTTATTATTTTTGTAGTCTAACCAAACATGCAAATGAATATTTTGATGAAAAGATCATTTCATTCCACTTTATTCAAATGAACCAAACCCTACAAGATTTGATTTTAGATTTATTCGCAGCGCCACTTGCTTTTTGACATTTGTTGCTTAGCCCAGGGTTTCGTTGTCCTTAGAGAACATGTTTTTGTTGGCATAAAACAATTCAAATGACCTCATGATAGGAAAGTTTTTGTTGGCATAAAAGTACAGGAAAATTATTAAATAGTCCATGATAGAAACGTCAAAAAAAAAAAAAAAAAAAAAAATTTACAAAAAAAACTCCAATCTTGTCGTTTGCTGGAAGTTCGTAAAAACAAAACTTAAAAGCACAGCACAACAGTGACTGGATAATCTGTAAAAGCAGTAGCAGAAATATTTTGGTATGGATACAATGCAATACATCATAAAACAACTCCAGTCAAGTTTATTGTGCAGGAAAGCATAGTAGTGGTGGAGCGCGCTAGAACTAGAAACTTACAGCCAAATAGGAAAAGCATCGGTAGTACTCAGGGTACAAGTTCACAGCAAGAGGCATGTCTTCATTCAGCTTTCCACGAGGACAATGGTGGAGTTTCTGAGTTGATCCATGTCATTGACATAAAGGCATGTCTCTCACCCTTGACCACATCGGCTGAGGCATAGGATTCAAGTTCAGCCATTTCTTCTGGGGTTAGCTTTACAGACAATGCACCAATATTCTGGTTCAAGTTTTGCTATCTTGGTGGTCCCGGGGATAGGAACCACGTCGTTTCCACAGTGATGGACCCATGCCAACGCCAGCTGTGATGGGGTGCAGCCCTTCTTTGCAGCCATTTCATTGACCCGCTCAAATATCTTTTGATTATGCTCGAGATTTTCAGGTTTGAATCTTGGAAAATTCTACACAAGAAATACATGTCTCAGCATACAACTATAAATCCACGAAACAGAAGGACCAAAGAAGTACACATGCTTTGACATATTTTGCTATAAAATAAATCACGATCCTATTTGGTCATATACCTGGGTTCTTTGTGAACAAATTCCTGAGTAACAATCATGAGGCAGTATTTGGTTGGAGGATTTGATGAGAGAAATAGAAAAGGAAAAGAAAATGCAATCTCACTTTTTGTTTGGTTATATGGAAAACACAGGAAAAAAAAAGTGAGAGGGAAATGCATTCCCACTTTTTGTCTTTTGGATTTACTTAGGCTATTTTCTTTCTCCATTTCCTAACTCAATCAAACATAATTTGAAATTCGAATCTTATCACTTCTTTCTTATTTTCTTTCTATTTCCATTTCCATTCCCATTTCCATTTCTCTTATTAAATTCTCCAACCAAACATAGTCTAAATGTTTTCTCATTGACAACACTTTCTTTAAGAAAAGTTTAAGTATAAAATAAATCAATTTCAATGCAAGTATTACACATGTACATGCATACATATTACAATGCAAGTATTGAGAAAAATACATTATCGTGTGTGTGTAAACACTAGTTTGTAGTGAACATAAACAGGAAATGATATTTATAAAAAATATATATATAAACAAAAGAGAGGAAAAACACATTTTACATACATATCACAATGCAAAATGTTTTGGGCATTAGAAAGAAATCAAACCGTGACAACTTCACAAAAGAGTCTTCACCAAATGCAGTGCTCACATATTATAATAGTATAGAATAGATAAT
This sequence comes from Camellia sinensis, assembly GCF_055761805.1. Taxonomy (NCBI): domain Eukaryota; kingdom Viridiplantae; phylum Streptophyta; class Magnoliopsida; order Ericales; family Theaceae; genus Camellia; species Camellia sinensis. The sequence goes on from NC_138967.1 coordinate 73,666,629, forward strand.
GGATTACATGTAGCAGGTTTGAATTTTGTATAGCAGCAATACTACAGACATAGAAGCCAACTACAGACTGCTCACAAGCTTACAGGTCCCTCAGAATTGTGAATGGTCTGTGGTAGTTTCTTTGTCGCTAACATTTGTCTTTGTATAGCCTAATAATTACACACTGGGTTCCAGTTCAAAATCATGCAGAAAACAAGATGTTTTCTGATTTCCTTCAAGTAATTTCACTTGGAACATAATCTACTGAGGTTATGCCGACCTGATCCCATTTCGAATGTTCGCTGGCAGCCAAAAGAATAAGACTTTTTTTCTTCTTTTATTCAGAATAATTGTGTAGAGTTTGTACGTAAGAAAAAATTAGTATAGAGAGAGAGAAGAGTTTGTACATAAGAAAAAATTATTATAGAGAGAGAGAGAGAGAGAGAGAGCACTATATTCTAGAGCACGTCTATGTGGAAGATGAATCTTATAGCACTGATGGGATATGTGATTTAAACCATCAAACCATTGTGGAAGATGAATCTTATTCTCAATTCTCAAACATATAGGGATTAATGAAACTCTTCCATTCCCCCAGTGTACCAAGATATATCCTATGACAAGTCAAAATACTGATAGAATATTGACTGACTACCATGGCTCACATATAGCGATTAATGAAATTTTGGAAGTTTCAGAAGGTTGATCACTTTGTAAGGCAGGCACACAAATTAAATTTAGAGTGAAACATGATATGATAATTTCAAGCAATTTTTTACAACTACTTCTATTCAATTTATTTGGCAAGCGAAAATAATAAGTATGTGAACAGACCTTGCGGAAATCACCATCTGACAAGTTGGCAACGAAGTTGGTGCCTCCAGTTAAAAATCCCCGGCCTAGAGGGCTGTATGGAACAATCCCAATGCCAAGTTCTCTGAAATTGACAACGAGAGTTGAAAGAGGGATGAGGTCAGAATTTCAAAAAACTTATTACTCTCCAATCAGATTAATTAGAACAACTGACACCATACCGGCAAGTAGGAACAATATCTGCCTCTGTATCTCTTGACCACAGGGACCACTCCATCTGCACAGCTGTTATTGGATGTACAGCATGTGCTCTTCTGATTGTTGAAGCAGAGGCCTCAGACAGACCTATGTACTTTATCTTACCCTCTTCAACCAGTTTCTTGAGCTCTCCCATCTTCCGAAAAACATGTCATAAACAAGGTCAGGTAACAGTCAACACAATATTCATTTCAAAAAACAGATGTAAATAATAAAACAAGTATGGAATAGTCAAATCCTCATAAACAAAGAGAGAGAGAGAGAGAGAGAGAGAGAGAGAGAGAGTGATGAAACCAGTGCAGTTGGTTAGAGTTCCCTTGTTACCGCCTCTAAAATATCCAATGTACCCCCAAAAAATAAAAAATGAAAAGATGGCCATCCAACTCTAGAACAGAATTGCAGTGTAATCACTTCAAATTGCAACCAAGTTGATCCTATCATAGGGAGTACTAGCAGAACATTGCCTGAATAGAATGATAATCACTATTCATTCTTAAATTTACAACGTGATTATTGTTTTCCTTGTTCAAAGCAACTCTGTGCTACCAAAAAGTGGACCGTGGCGATAAATTGGTCACAAGATGGTAGGATCATAAAATCACATATAACCACTGACATTAGTCCTTTATCATAATGTCATTGAGGCAACATACAGTTCATATATTTCACCAATCATGTGGTAAACTTACTATTTCATTCCTCCCAACTTTTACCTCTAATTAAACGATGGTGTACAATGGGGATATGGTATTGCTAGTCAAAAAACTACTTATCTATTAAAAGGACGAGACTGGACACTTCGTGGTTATTATGTAAGGTCACATTTGATCACCCATATGGTTTTTTGTGGGATATAGGGACTTGTAATACAATAGGATTATGGACAGGATTAATAATACCTATGTTATTGCATGAGATTATATATCTCATGGGAGTACTTGTACTATGAATCTATGATTGATTAGAGCAGTGTTTTAAAAAGCTCCAAGCGCATTGAGGTGCTAAGGTCTTCTGGAGCGTAAGTGTGAGGCACAAGGCGAGGCGCGTGCCTTACCGAAGCGAACCAAAATATTAATATAGGTGAAGTTTTTGACATAAAACAAACATTCTTAGAATTTCAAAAAATAATAAATAAATAAATAGAACAACATTCAATATTCCAAAAATCATGAAAAATAACATTTAACGTTTCAAAAATTTCTCAAAAATAACATTCAATTTTACTTTGCCCTATACTATTTATCTTTCTTTATTAATTGATTAACGTGATTCATTTCTTTTTTTAGATAAGGAACTCACACTATATAATTCCTTAGTGGTTTTAATTTTAAATTGGGACCAATTGCCTAATAGCTTTAATCATTGGCCTGAAATTGTTGTAATTTACTACATTGAAAGGAATCCCAAAGCCATATATCCATCTTACAATCCCAGAGCTTTTGCCTAATGCCTAGTGCTTTTTTTATATGAAAATTGGGGCTCAAAGCATGTGTTTCCATTTTATATTAAAGGGGTTATAATTCCATATGGTCACACACACAAAGAATAAGGATGAAGCAAAAATTTAAATGAAGCGCATGAGGTGTGCACCTCGTGCCTAAGCCTAAGGCGCTCACCTCAGGCATTTGAGGTGCGCGCCTCAAGCGCCTCGAATGCGCCTTTCCTACTGCGCCTCGCCTTAAGCTGTCTAAAGCGCCTCATGTGTGCCTTGGTGAGCCTCGTGCCTTTTAAAACACTAGATTAAAGTATGATATAGTCTAAAACAAGAGGGAGGGATTATTTTTTACCATTGGATGGAGAGTGATATGACTAATCTCATACAAGGGATTACTAATACTAGGAGTGTGGTATTGGTAATCCCACCATTTTGTGGAATTAGTAATACCATTGGACTATCAATCTCAATCCCAAGACATAACCAAACTAAGGTCTAGGGAATACCAAAAAAGAAAATCATGTGGGCCCCACAGGATATGTAATCCCAACCCCTCTAATTTCCATCTACTCTTGTCAATCAAACATGCCCCACAAGTAATATCGCAACACAAGTAAAATGGGAAGAACCAAAAATCAAAACAAAAGACCCTTTTGTTTATTTTCTGACAAAAAAGCATAAAAGGCCCTAAGATGAAAAGCAACACCATGAGTGACCACAAAAAAGTTTCCAAGAGGAGTCTGATTTTGATCACAATTGACAAGTTGTGTAAGAAAACACACACATATGCACAAAAACACTTATTAGTTAAATCAATTGGGTCCTCCGCTTTAAATGGGATATATTACACTGTTTTAACCGACAAAAAATTTTGATATGCTCAAACATCTTGTGAGAAGTGTGAACAAAATAGTTTTCCCACATAAATTATGCTTACAATATTGACCCAAATGACAACAATTTCTTTCAATTTCAATTAGGCACACATAGTAATCAATCACACTGTTCTTAAACCAACTCTTAAGTAAATATGATCAATCACTATATTATGTATATACGTTGATAGCATCTCTAACTTAATATCTGCCCATTATATTTGAGCTAAACTAGAGAATCATTCACAAAAAAACCAATTCAAATTAGGGAGATTCACCCAAGAAAACCGACTCTAATAAACTCACTATGTGATTTCTTATTTTTAGGGTCCTATTCACTCAACATGATATTCATTCCAAAAAAGAGATGCAAATAATAAACAATTATGGAATAGTCAAATCCCCATAAACACAACAAGAGAGAGAGAGAGAGAGAGAGAGAGGGGCATGGAAAAGATAGTCATCCAACCAACCAGCAACACAGTTGGTCAGAAGAACCCTTGTACCTCGCTGGGAGATCAAGGGTTTGAGGTCCCCTGCTAGGATCTCTGATGTATCAGATGTGCCAAAAAAAAGAAAGAAATATAGCAACCCAAATCTAGAACAAAATTGAAGTGCAAACACACAAATTCAAATTGCAACCTAGCTACTCCAATGATGGGCAGTACTACCCTCAACATAGCATGAAAAGAATGATAATCTCTATTCATTCTTCAATTTACACAACGATTACTGCTTTCCTTGTTCAACCCATGTGACCAACAAGTGGACTGTGGCAGTAAATTGGAAATGAGATGGTAGGATCATAAATCACATATAACCATTGATATTAGTCCTTTATTATAATATCATTGAGACAACATGCAATTTATGAAGTTCACTAATCATGTGGTTAAACTCAGTATGTCATTTCTTAGGACTTTAAACTCTAATTGAACAAGGGTGTACAATGGGTACATCGTAATGCTAGTCGAAAACTACTTATCAATTAAAAGAAAGAATAGTTAAAGAATTACACTGGGCACTTCTTGGTTGTTCTGTAAGGACGCATTTGTTTCATCCATATGTTTTCCTGTTGGATATAAGGTCTAGTAATACGATAGAATTATGGACAGGGTTAATAATACCACTACAACATATAAAAGTTTTAGAGACTAAATGTTTTGATCTCTAAAAGTGAAAATTTTGTTGCAAAAGACATTTCGGGACCAATTTTCATTGTCATGAGGATAGTCGCTAAAAGGTCATCTGAAAAAGTAAAAAAAAAGCTTTCAGCGACAAAATTTTGAAAATGACACTGATAAATAGACTTTTAGGGACAAAATAATTTGATCTTAAAATGGTTTATTTTTTAAGACAAGAAATTTGGTCCCAAAAGGATAATAATTTATCACTAATGTCCAATTTTCGTTGCTAAAAATATATTGACAACACTTTTTACAACAAAAAAATTTGGTCCCTAAAAAATAATTGTCCCTAAATTTGGTCTCTAAAACCTTAATTTTTTGTAGTGCACCTAGGATAATGAATATGATTACACATATCATGGGAGTACTTGTACTATGATTGATTAGGGTACAACATAGTATGGCATAAGAGCATCTCCAATAGCATAGGCATTTGTCTCATTTTAGGCTTTTCACCTAGTCTCATCACTCATCACAGATTGGGGTTCCAAAAAAATAAGCAACACGCTAGGTATTTTGTGTCATTCTCTCTTGGCAAGTTACATTTGGAGAGTCTTGGAGGCTAGACAAACCAATTTTAGGATTCAAGAGTATTGTTCGACCACACACTAGCTAAAGTGCTTAGGCAAAATTACAGGATGTACCATTTTATAAACTTTTGAACAACAGTCAAAATTTGTTCACACTTGATAAATTGTGTATAAAAAAATTACACTGTATCCTCCACTTTCATTGGACCAATCACATTTAAATGGGATACATTACACAGTTCTAACCAACAAAAAAGGTGTGCTATATTAGAACAAAATATTTTCCCCACATAACATATGTTAATGTGTTTACAATAGTTGACCCCAAATGACAACGATTCATTTCAATATCAATTAGGCACACATAATAATCAATCCCATTGTTCTTACACCAACTCTTTAAGGAAATATGATCAATCACTACATTATGTATATGAGAAATTCTATTATGCACACCCCTTTCAAAGGTGTACTATATCCACTGCTAATTATGTCATTTTTTTTTATATAGTTATGACTTATTTTTTTCATGATAATATTTTAGTTATAAGTCATAAGATCTTTGATTATGTCTCACGTGGTGTTTGATTGACTATTTTTTAGGGATGGCTTAGAAATTATAAAGTTATTATAAAATTATATTATTTTCTTCTTTAGTTATGAGATACATATAGTACATATGCTTAGTCTTTCCCCATGTATATATTGATAGCATCATTCACCAAAAAAACCACAAATCAGGGAGATTCGCCAAAAAACAAAGTCCAATAAACTTACTATGTGACTTCTTATTTTAAGGGCTTGATACAGTTGCTCCCTCAGTCAGCGTAGTACTTCATAAATATACTTGAACTCTATTTTATTGCAATAGAAGCCATGATTAGTTGGAAAATCACTTCAACTCATAATATAAATTTAAAAAAAAAGGTACTAAAAAAGAATATGTAAATGGAATACAGAAAAAAATAGAGAACCCACTTTATAATTAAAATTAAGAAGAAAAAAAAGAAAAAGAAAAAAAAGAAAGAGAAGCATTATTGGAGATATTTGGAGAGGGAAGAAATAGGGATCAAACCGTGACTTCAATGGGAACGCTAGTGTCAGTCCGATGCTGGTAATAGAGATCGATGCACTCCACCTCCAGCCGCTTCATACTGGTCTCGCACGCAGCCCGCACGTAATCCGGGCTGCCACGCACCACCGGCTTGTCGACGCTGGTGATCCCAAATTTGGTGGCCAATTGCACTTTCTCTCTCCACCCTCCCTTCAGAGCCTATATATAAATAAACCCAATTCAATCAAATTCGGCTTGATTCAGAATTGATAGTTAAAAGGTTTGAATAAATGGAATTGAAATGGAAGTAGATGTTACCTTGCTGAGAAGGAGTTCGTTGTCACCATAGGCTTCGGAGGTGTCGAGGAAAGTGACGCCGGAGTTGATGGAGTGGTGGATGAGCTGGATCATGTCTTCTTCGGGCTTTGGAGGCCCGTAGATGCTTGACATGCCCATGCAACCAAGTCCCTGTGCTGATACCTCTAGACCTTGTGAACCCAACTTCACCTTCTTCACTTGAACCATTTTTCTTCATACAAATTTCTTCAAAATCCTCTCTCTCTCTCTCTCTCTCTCTCTCTCTCTCTGTATATACGTATATATTTATAGTTGCAGAAGAGGAGTGGAGTGAAGGAGGCTTTTCCCATATTAAGCTTAATTTCTATCTTAATTCCCAAATTAAGCGTAGATTGGACGGACTTTTTAAATTAGGTTAAAGTATTATTATAAATTGTGTTTTCACTGTTTAGATTCGAAAATATGATGAATAGTGAAGGCGCTATTCAAAAAAATGTTTTTAATTAAAAAAGCGTCGTTACAAATAGCGTTTTATGTGTAAAATTTTTTTGAATAAAATGCTGTTTGTAATAGCGATTTATACGTATGAAATTTTTTGTGATGAAAACGCTATTAGGAATAGCGATTTATGTGTCTCTAAGTTTTTGTGAGGAAAACGTTATTTCTAATAGTGCTTTCAGTGCATGTAATTTTTTGTGAGGAAAACGCTACTTGGAATAACACTTTTACTATTGACACACACCCCATGGATTGAAACCTCGATTTCACTTTTCATTTATTTATATATTTATTTTTTTTTAATATTTTGTTTTTTTTCATGTTCTCATTGTTTTGGTGATAATGTAATTCATACAAATTTTTTGGTTTACTAAAGCCATTGTCATGTTGAAATTTTTTTTTTTCTGTTGTCTTTGTTTTGGTTTACAAGGTGTAATTCAGAAATTTTACATGATATGGAAAAAAACCTCTTCTTTATATATTAATTTTACATAATATTTTTAACTAATTACCAAACATTTGGGAATTAAGCCAATTTATATATCATTTAAATTTTTATGGGAAAAGTCTCTTTTCATATATTAATTTTATATAATATTTTTCATATATATAATTTTAAAATCATGTTCATTTAGATATTATTAAGCCAATCATGTTCATTTACAAAATTCATGCTTTCACTGTTCACTACAGTAAGTATGGATTGAAACCACGCTTTCACTATTCATTTAAATTATATATTTTTTTTTTTTTGTAAATTTTTTTTTTCTGTTGTCATTGTTTTGGTGATAATGTAATTCATAAATTTTTGTTGGCTTTACTGAAGCCGTTCTCATGTTAATTTTTTTTTTTTTTCTTTTGTCTTTGTTTTGGTTTAGAAAGTGTAATTCAAAAAAAAAATTTGTCTTTACTAAAGCCGTTTTCATGTAAATTTTTTTTGTTTATTGTTTTGTGTTTGTTTTGTGTTAGAATGTGATAATGTAATTAATAATTTCTTTTTTTGCTTTACTAAAGTTGTTTTCATGTAAATTTTTTTTTTTCTTTTGTCTTTGTTTTGGGTTAGAAGGTATTATTCAGAAAATTATTTTGGCCATTTTGTAATAAATAAATTTTACTAAATAAATTTTGTCAACATTTTTGTAATAAAACTTAATACATAATATACGAAGTTACTAATTTACTAAATACTCATACAGGCATGAAAACAACATAACTGAAGTTGCAAATGTAATAGTTTTCAATTACATAGGTAGTACAGACATAAGTCTCCCACAAAAATACATTCTGGACATCATGAATTGAACACACATTACATACATCCTGGACACTGTGAACTGAATACACAATACATAAACATAACAGTTAGACAAAGAAACACCTAATTCATGACCTAATATTGCATATTAATAGCCACAACATTTGACAGACACAATACATAAACATAAACATAACAGTTATACGTAGTCTAACACAGACATTACATATTAATGCATGACCTAATATTGTCGAAGTGTAGACATTAACACCTAATTCGCGCTTAAATCAGCAGGTGGCTCAGAGTCTGAATAATCCGAAAGCTCAGCGTCAGACACAAGTTCAGGATCCTCCATGATACCCTTGATAGCCGCAACATTTGGTTCTGTTTTGTTCTTCTGGGCATCCTTCTTAACTATGTATAGCTGCATATCGCGGGCTAACCTACGTCACATTTGAGAAATCTCACGTTGTAGTCTTTCACATAGTCGATCAACATTATCAGGATCTTCCTTTTGGATCTCAACAGAACGTGCTTTTGGCACCTTCAATCGATTTTCCCGACATAATCTTTCCATTTGCACTCGCTCTATAAATCGTGCGGGCCACTTCAGTAGTCTAGCGTCTGCTAAACCATATCCTGTTTGATTATCTGATGGATCCATACATGAACCTCCTTGAAATGGATAATACTTGTGCATCAAAAAATGTCGCTTCCCAAACCTATTACGATAACCACAAGCATAATCTAAAACAAGTATTCCCACTCCCTCCCATGAATCGTCTTCAGCATCACCACGTCCCCTTCCCCCTCCTCGTCGTGAACTGTCACCCCTTTGCAAGTTCCTACCACCTCTGCGATTCCCACTCCCTCCCATGAACCATGTAGCCATGCTAATTTTTTAAAACAAATGAATGATAATTTCGTAGGGTGAAATGAGTTGTAAGGTTGTGTCTTCACCTTTAGTCATTTATATAGTTGGTTATAAACGGCTTTAGAAAGATGCCTCTGCATGACAATCCCACATATATGAACAAGGTATGAGTTATCACTAGACTGAAAAAACATAGAAAAGCAAATACTGTGTACGAAGTCACGTGACTTGAGAATCCATCTGCATATACGGACAAAGTAAGGGCATGCTGACTGTAAGGTAAATCAGTGAATTCACTGTTGCTATATGACTTTCTGAATTGAGAATCCCACATATATCAATAAGAGATGAGTTGTCACTATAATAAAAAAATTGAGCAAAAAATCGAGAAAACCAAAGCCTGTGCACCAAGTCACATGACTTGACAATCCATCTGCATATACGGACAAAATAAGGGCATGCTCACTGTAAGGTAAATCAGTGAATTCGCTGTTACCATGTGACTTTCTGAATTGAGAATCCCACATATATCAATAAGAGATGAGTTGTCATTGTAATAAAAAAATCGAGCAAAAAATCAACTTGACCAAAGCCTGTGCACCAAGTCACATAACTTGACAATCCATCTGCATATACGGACAAAATAAGGGCATGCTCACTGTAAGGTAAAGCAGTGAATTCATTGTTGCCATGTGACTTTCTGAATTGAGAATCCCACATATATCAAGTAGAGATGAGTTGTCACTGTAATAAAAAAATCGAGCAAAAAAGCGAGAAAACCAAAGCCTGTGCACCAAGTCACATGACTTGACAATCCATCTGCATATACGGACAAAATAAGGGCATGCTCACTGTAAGGTAAATCAGTGAATTCATTGTTGCCGTGCGACTTTTTGAATTGAGAATCCCACATATATCAATAAGAGGTGAGTTGTCACTGTGTATCAAATAATCGAGCAAAATATTGAGAAAACCAAAACCTGTGCACCAGGTCACATGACTTCACAATCCATCTGCATATACTGACAAGTCTCTCCACGATTTGACTACTCAATGTTTGGAAAAATGAAACTTATGTAGGCAATGTTGTGTTTCACTTAACTATGCATCATTCGTTGTTACGACCTACTATTTCTATCAACGGGAAAAGTATGCTATTTGAATTTTTGTTGTCATTTGGAATTATTTTAAAATCAACTTTTGAATATTCGATTTGTAATATTTTGGGAAACATTTACAATCTCAACTTTTGAAATCAACTTTAAAATAATGGTGGATCTTGTGAGTGAAACGTGGGTTAGGTAGGAGTACTTGGCCACCAATGTTTGTGAATATCATGGTGCATTCAAATCTGTCTGGAAAACTGGTGTTACACAGTAATTTCGGAAGTGTTGTTCTCTTTGGGTATAAATCCAAAAAATAACAAAGCAGTGTCATTAGAACTGGTTACAATTCTAGTTTCTATACTAAAAGAATCGTAAATTTCTTTAAAAAGGTGCAGAAAATAATCTGTTTGGGTATAATTAATTGTAAATAGTGATTCCTCCCAACCAAATCAAGTAAAACCAATTGGGTCAAAGTACTCCCCAGAAAATCAGGTGGTAACTGGGTGGGTGGGGTAACAACATCATGCATGAACCGGGGCGCGGTCGAAGTACTCCCCAGAAAAGCAGGTGGTAACTGGGTGGGTGGGGTAACAACATCATGCATGAACCGGGGCGGTGTCCAATCAGGGTCAGGGTCAGCATGCTGGGTAAGATGTATGTGCGGGGAATCTGGAGAAATGTATGAGGTATCATGTAGTGGGGTGACTGAAGTCCAAGGACTTGCTATGGCTGGTGCTGAAGTGAGAGGCACTGACGTGGACGGGACTGATGTGTCTGGAGCAGCTGCTGCACTGTGTACACCGTAGTCCCCAAAATGCAGACGATCTACCTAATGGGCATGCTGGATCCCCTCGTACAATAACTCTCGGATCTCTGCAAGGGCTTGCAGACCAAGCTGTCCATCACGTCTGAAAAGGGCGTCCTCAGCCAAATGATATGACCTCCCAACTCGAACCACCTGAACAAAAAATCAGATATATTAGGCTATAGTTGACTGAAAATAATCAATTATGATATTAACAATTATCTAATATATACTATGATACTCACCAATGCCTCGAGAGAAGGCCCAACTTCCTGATATCCGGCCTCAGACAGGTGGCTCGGATTACCGACAAGTAGGTGTGTATGTCGCCGATACCACAACATGTAAGGGTCGGGAGAGGGGAGGACCCCATCGCTCCAATCAACCTATACAATGGTGTCGCGACGGGCATCCCACAACTGTATGTGTCGCATATGATGTACACTCCAGTCAGTGCCGGCTCGGCCACGTCTATCAATCGCATGCAACCGCCACTCGGTGTCACACCGATCCGGTACGGACTGGAATTGACCAAACTGTCGGAGGACACGATCAGGGAGATGCCACTCAACCACGTCAAAACAAATGAGTGGCACTCCGCCATCCATATCTCCTCACCTAGTCAGCAATAGTCTGGGAGCGTATCGAGGACCTCAGCATAAGGTTGCTAGATAAACTACAATAACGACAAGTCTATTAAAAATCGCTCATAAACATATACACTCCATATGACAATTAAAATTTATGTATTTAAATTTGATACCTCGCCGTCTATCATCCGGTCAAGCTGGTCTCTATACACGACGACTACGTGGGTCGATACGACCTCGTGGCCCATGTCAACCCTCCACCGGCTACCTCGAGGTCCGGCCGGCAACTGCATGTCTCCCTGGCCGATAGGAACCTCACCAGGAGCAACCACTTGCCGCCTAGATGGGGCAATGCGAATCAATCTCTCCCATGCCCAAATCTGCAATAGTTTGAATGCAATTACAATACTGATATATATCATACAATATGAATTGACATGTAATAAAATTCTTACTAACCTGTAGCAAGACAAGGGGTCCTCCGATCTGATTCGCACCCACCTGAGCTACTCGACATAGCATCCTATACAATCATGCCAAAGCCGCAGCGCCCCAGCTGTACTGGCCGATCACGTCAATGTCTGTCAATAGTGGCAAGTACATCAGCTTGAGCAGGTTCTGTGACTTATCAGGGAGAAGTACTCCCCCAATAAGCCACAGAATATATGCTTGGGCATGCTGCTATACTAACTCATCTGGAGCATGATCTGGAAGATGGCCCTGAAACTGCTCGGACAGCCACCTCACCCTCACTCTACCTACTTGTAAGTCTGCAGGTGTAGGTGCTACTCCCAATAGCTCAGCACATAGGGCTATCCACTGCTCCCTCGTCAATGATGGGTCAGGTCCTGTAACTGCTCGCCCATCAATCCGTAAACCGTATAGGACAGATACGTCCTGCAATGTGACGGTGGCCTTAACGGTCGAGAAATGAAATGTATGAGTCTCTGTGCACCACCTCTCGACGAGAGCAGTAATGAGTGGGTGGTCCAGTCTGATATGGCCTATACGATAGACACCATAGAATCCCGCGCGTAGTAGACACTGCAAGACTCTATGGTCCAATGGACGCTCCCACAGACCGGAATCTCCCCGCCGGCATGCCACCACGGTGCGTGTCTGGTCCTGCATAACAAAATGAGTAGTTTAAATTATAGCATTATCACGTAATATAAAACAAAATGCAGGGTATTTTCATTGTAAGCGTAAAGTCCAACAAACGTTATTGCATACCAGGTCCTCCCATATACTGTCAGCCCGATGTGGATGACTCAAAAGTGGGACCTCATCAGGTAGATGTGCCATGAAGCCTGTACAGTTGAAAAACAAATACATTTTTAAAAACTGTATTGGTGAGCATGTAATTTAACTATAAAAATTAAACTCAAATTATTCCGTACATGACGACTTGAAAAACAAATGTGGTCGATTATTTTAAAATTATCAATTTGTGTGCCATTAACATGGAAGCAATTCACTAAAATCTAAATTTTGCATATTATGTGCCATTAAATATGATAAGCAATTCAGCAGAACCTATCGTTATCTATGCTATAACTAATATAAAAATCTTTTACAAAATCATTTTAGGGTCTCAATTACATAAGCTTAATAATGACCAGTAACATGTGGATAGTTTTCGTACATAAATATTTGCGAAAAAATGGAATGAGAATTTTTTTTCCAAAACTTCATTATTGATTTTGGCATATTTGACAAAACTTCATTACTGATTTTGGCATATTTGACAAAACTTCATTACATTTATGGCATATTTGACAAAACTTCATTATTGATTTTGTAATGGTTTTTTTTTTTCCAATAAAGTATAAAATTTATAAATTACGTACATCTGATTCATAAATTGTAAATGTAAAAAATGCTTGCATCAATCGAAATATTAAAATCTTAAAATGGTAGAAGAACTATGTGATTTTAACTAAAATTTTGTAATAGACATTTTCAATCAAGTAGAGAATAAAAAATATAGGCCTATGTGGTATAGTTAAATGTTTTTGCATTGTCATTTAGTTTAATTTATTTGTTTAGTATGTTAGTTGTAAATTTTGTCAAGGAAATCAAACAATTACAATATATAAAGAATTAAAAAATAGAAATGATCTATTACAAAAAAAAAAATGATCTATTTAAATGTACGACCCCGTTTACAAATAATGAATTACAAAAGAAATAAAATGATCTATTACAAATAAAGAATTAAAAAATGATCTATTACAATATGTAAGTATTACATAATCTTCATCGACCAAGTCGCACCGGACATGTTCGCCTGTCATGACCTGTCTGCTGGCACTCACTGCAACGAGCGGTCAAACGCCTATCTGATATGTCCATCTCATTCGGAATACGAGACATAGATGCACGACCCCATTTTACTTCTCACAGACGCAGTACATTAGGCATTAATGTCCATTGCGGATCAGCCCAATAATCTTGATGCGGTATTGGATTGAATTTAGTTTCCCAAACCCTCATGTATACAGGAAGCCTATATACTAGATCAACGTACTCGAATGAATTGTCACCGCATTCAGACATTACAGCGAGCATATGGGAACATGGATAGTGTCGTATCTCATATTTCCCACAACTACACGTGGGTTGATTCATCCGCACAATTTGTGTATTGCGACCTCGTCCATGGCGAAAAAATGTTTGCACCTCAAACACGCGGCATGGCCTATCAGAAAATTGTAATAGAAACTAATTAAGTTCATGTTTTTAGGTGTACTTAACTTGACAACATAATAACAACAATTTAGTTTATATTACAAACTAACCTGTCATACGATACTTGAAAGTATTTGCTCTTGCGATGCCATCCTCAATAGATTTTTGCATCTCTCTAGGGTATTGGAACTCATTTCGTACATCTATTTCAGCTTGGGCTTCCATCTCGTCAAAATATTTTACGAGCCGCTGAAATGTAAATTCAACCATAGCTGAGATAAGTAAGTTCCTTGCACCTTTCAAGACGCTATTGAAGCACTCTGCATCATTGCTGGTCAATACCCCTCACTGACGTCCACCGTCATACGAAAGAACCCACTCCTCAGGATTCATCTTGTAAACCCAATTGATGGCTTCTTGGTCAATAGCATGTATTTGTTGTAAGTAATCATTACACTTTCGTCGTTAATGAGCACTCCCTACTTTCCATAGAAGTTATTTCAGCTCCTTATTTCTGAACATAGTGTTAAAGTTACTACAAACATGTCGAAGGCAGTGCCGATGATATCCAACAAATTGGAGCGAGGGATTCAGCCAATGCCGCCTCACAACAGCTAAAATACTCTCAGCTCGATCAGATATCAAAGTCACTCCCTGTCGGTCCATGACAATATGTTCCTTGATATTTGAAATGAAGAATGACCAAGACTCCAAACTCTCCCTGTCGACAACATCGAATGCAAGTGGTAATACTTTGGCATTGGCAGTGACAATCGTTGCTACAAGCAACACATCAGTGTATTTCTTGTATAAGAATGTACCATCTATGGTTATAACAGGCCTACAATGTCTGAATCCATCGATGACGGGTTTGAAAGACCAAAAAACAAAGTGGAAGACGGGCATAATGGTTGTACTTCCGATATATCTATGCTTCCATTGCACGATGGTGCCAGGATTAGATGTTTGTGATGCATGCATGAATTTAGGCAGTATCCTATATGATTCATCTCAATCCCCGAATACCATTCTAATTGCCTTTGCCCTTGCATGCCACGCCTTCTTGTATGATATACTATAGTTCATGGTCTTTTTTATATCTTCGATGACATTCTTAATGGGCATATCAGGTTCATTCTGCATACGACAATACCTATGAGTCAGATTATTTTGGTGTGAACACTTTAAACAAACAAATATGTATATAAATGAAAACATTTATTTTGTATACTCACCGCAACTTGTCCCAAAAGATGAGAAGCAATGTAACTGGAGCTAATATTTGTGTGGTCCCTGTTCATTCGTGGGTATAAACAATGGTGAGGACCCCTATACTGCTTTATTTCAAAAAGACCATGTATCCTACTAAGAGATGCACGCAACCACCATCTACAATCGTGCTTGCAAGCATGCACCCAAACGCCTCGCTTGGAGGTTACGACTTTATACTCTCGATTATTTGTTGCATGGTATAATTTTACAGCATGTACGAGTTACTTCTTATCAACAAAAACATCCCTTTGTCCAACTCTGGATTTTCAGCATTCCAGATTCGGTTACGGGGAACGACATCGCGGTTACTAATGTCAAAATCACCACCCATGTGAATGTTTTCATAGAAAGGGATTTCAGGTCTAGGTGGAATCGGGGCTTTTTGAATACCAACGGGAGCGTCGGCATCATCTTCTTCATCATCATCTGATCCGCCCAATAAGTTTTCTTCATCACACATTTCATTCTCATCATTGTCTAGGGCGACATCAGGACCGTACATGTTACTGTCAGCAAACTGCACAGAATTAACCGTTTCAGCCATATTACCAGCAACTTCAACTGGAGTGGTATGATGGCTGTAGGTGGGCATATCTTCGATGTTATTGTGAAATTCAGTCTCGTATCCACCACGTGAACTTGATTCTCCACCATGGCCATGAAATGTCTGTTGTGTGTAGCCAGCTGCATAACATTCATTTGATTTATACATAGGAGACTGAAACGTTGTCGTGTCAATCCCATGTGTCAGCAATGTAGTGAACGGATGAGAGTCCATCTGTGTTATATTCGGAAGATTGTGTACAACCTCTTTCTCAATGTACACTTCCAAACAATTTGGTGGTTGGAAACTTCCACCGATACTTAATACGGTGTTCAACGCCTCATCCTCATTGATCGGTAATATTTTGTATTTGCTGGTTGCTTGCCACTGGCGATAAGGATATCGGTGTTTGAAGATTAATCGGACTGTTTCCCCGTAACTTGCCACCTTGGGCATAAACATCTCCTCCATATTGCTAAGTGTGGTGCCAAGTTGCACCCCATATATCCCTTTCGGCTCAGCATCATATGATGCACCTTCATCGGGATCCCGAACTATGTTTCCCCCCAGTAGAAGATAATTGGAACAGTTGCCATATACTTGCTTCAATGAAACAATAAACATTAAAATATCAACAATATACATATAACCACAAGCATTATTATCAGCATAATAAAACAACCTTACCATTGCGGCAAGGGCCTCCCTATTACAATATGATCAATTTTTAAAAGGCATTCACTGAAAATAAATAAATAATAATAATGACTCTACACAACCGTTAATTTAGGCAGCGATTTAATCGTACGCATGTAAGCGGGACCAATTTTAAAAACACTTATTTTGTTTTCTTTTCATAAATCTTGATCTATTTTTTTTTATTTTGATAAGGTAGACAGATATATCACACATTTAAAAAACACTTCATTCTATCAAGTATTTTTCTTATTGACCAGGTATGAAAAAGAAATTATGGTCATCTTAAAATTTTTTTGGTCATCTTGAGCCTCAAGGATGTAGAGGGTTGTCAGTTTTGCTTTGGCATCTGGGCTGCATACAATATGAGGTGATTGTTTGTACTTGATATTAGCTTCAGTAGTGGGTTGACATTAGCTTCTGTACTGGGGTGATTTCCCTTTTAGTGCTTTGTATTCATAAAAGATGTGAGTCTAGGTATAGGGCTTGTAAAATGTTTACCTTCAAAAAAGTTCATGTTTCTTTAATGGTAAATGAAAAACATTTAAAAACTTAAGAGATGAATATGATAGTGTAGATGAAACCAGAGAATATAGGTTTATCGTTGACTAAGGGAGTTTGAGGTGGAATTTGCACTGAAGAAGATGAAATCTGGTAAGATATTAGGATTAGATTGTTTCCCTATTGAGGGCTTGGAAATGTTTAGATAAGGAGGAGTTTGTCTTGATTGAAAAAATTCTTTAATAAGATTCTAATGAGTAGAAAAATGTTTGATGAGTGGAGAAAAAGTATTTTAGTACTTTATTTATAAAAATAATGGAGATTCTCAAAATTGCAACAACTATATTTACTGATTGATACAATGAAATTGGGGGAGAGAGTGATTGAGCATAGCTCAATAATGTCAGGGAATTATTTTGGATTTATGTCAGATAGATCAATTATGGAAGTGATATATTTGTTAATAGAAAATTACTAATAGAAAATGAGGGATGACGGATCTACATATTATTTTTATAGATTTAACAAAAGCTTATGATGGGGTGCCTCGAGATATTATATAGTATGGTGGGTGTTAGAGAAAAAGTGTGAGATCAAAGGATATATTGATGTGATAAAAGACATGTATGATGGGGTTGTGTGTGACTACAATTAGATCATTTGCAAGAGAAACTAGTGAATTCCAATCACCGTATGGTTGCATCAAGGGTCAACTTTGAGTTCATACCCTTATTTGCCTTTGTCATGGATGAGTTCATACTTGGGATGATATCTCATGGTGTGGGTTGTTCATTGATGATATTGTTCTAGTTGATGAAACTAAGGAAGGAATCAACATTAAATTAGAAATTTTGAGAGAAGCACTAGCATTAAAAAGGTTTAAAATTAATAGAAGTAAAATTGATTATACAGAATGTAACTTCAGTGATAGTAGAGGTCAATGCTTTTTAATTAAACCATAGGCTATCATATCAATGATTTTTCATAGAGGTCAATGTATTTTTCTTATTGCATGATTTTTTAAAAGCAATTTTATAAATTTAGGATACTGTCCATCTATTTTGCTTGATAATTATGGTCATCTTAAAAAACTCTCAGTGTCTGGTGAAAAAAAATTGGTTGTCTGTTTTGGTGAAAATGCTCTGTAAATGCTACCAGACTCTTTGGTGTTCATCCTTTCTTTTTAACTTCTTGCAGGGGTCTCAGAAACAGCATTGACCTCTATTGGACAAAATTGCACAAATCATACAAATATCTTAAATCATAGTGTAAGTTTTGTAGATAATTAAATATTTGTTCCATTGAGTTGAAAGAACTCGTTTGATTTGGACAACATAAAATAGAGGTTTCAAACATTGTTATTAATTTTTTAAAACTGGTGATCCAATTCTTCAGATTTATGGACAATTACATATAAGTTAATTTGATTTGCTCAAACTTGTGCCATTAGGGACCTTAATGACAGAGTTATTTCCTATGTGAACTAGTAATCCTCGTCCACTTTTTAGAGGTCATAAAGGCTTTGTTATGAAATTAAAACGAAAAACTCATTTTGGCTCGTTCTAGAAAGTAAGAAACAAAATTTAATTTATTTACTTTTTTTTTTCTTAAACATACAAAAACAAAATAATAATTACAGAGATAATTTATAATAGCCAAAAATTAGAGAGAAAATTTAAGTTGGTGGTTAAATGTATGTAGTAAATTTTGGATAGTTATCCATGTGAATCTATTGGGGCATCCGTACCAATTATTTGGTATTATGAAGCACAGGCTTACCCATCAAAGTGCCACTTTTTTTCTTTTTGTCCTTCTTACCTACGAAATTGCTATGGACTATTAATTAAAATATTTAAAGACTCTTTTCATGCATATTTTATAACTAGTGTAATGATGACTTATAATTATATAAATCAAAATAAAAATTATTAAAACATAATGCGATAAGTCACTTCGTTCAATACCCATTTCAAAAACTTTTTCTAATTTTCTTAAGTTTTGTGAGGAAATTTTAATTTCTACTATAATGCTATTATATGTATTACAAATTCATCTCATTAAATTTTTTAAAATTTCTATGACAAGATTATAAAATTAAATGCTAGTATTTTATGATGAAATGCCTTCAAATTATTCTAATATCAAAGTTAATATTTTTTATAAAAATTATTAATTTTATTGAATGTATATTAAAAATAATACATGATATAGCGGTTTGGTTTGATTTTTTTAATTATTTTTTGATTTTTTTGAAAAAATATAAATAAATTTGACAAAAATAAATTGTTTGGTTTGATTTTCCAAATGGTTGTGGAAGAATGTGGCACCTCCCAAAATTAAACTTTTTTGGTTGGTTAGCTTGGAGGGGCAGAGTGCAATCCGATCTTACATACAATTTACAAGTAATTATGTGCTTATATGCAGACACATGCAATAAGCTATGTCCTAAAGTATGGATTTAGATAGTTAACAACTAAGTGGAAACCTTTAGCTAAATCCAAATGAAAATAAATTCTAAGAATTTTTAATCATATTCTGGGTGCCTGACCCCAAATACAGTGAAATAAACCAAACGAAACTAAACCAAAATATTCTTATTTGAATAAAATAGAGCCAAAATTAAATATTTTGAGAGAACATGATCTTTTCATTTATTATTTTGAAGTCAATAAAAATGTTTTTTTTTAATAAAATAGAGTCAAAATTAAATATTTTGAGAGAACATGATATTTTCATTTATTATTTTGAAGCCAATAAAAATATTTTTTTTGAATAAAATAGAGTCAAAATTAAATATTTGAGAGAACATAATATGAATTTCAATGAGGAAAAATTCCAATTCATGAGTAACATAATATGAATTATCAGTTTATGAGTAACATAACTAAGAGATTGTTTGATATTTTTTTAATGAGGAAAAATTATTAAGTACTCTTGGAAAGTCATGCGTTTATGTTTTTCACTAATTATCCATTGCCTTTAAGTAAAAATTGATTTATTGACCTCTTAATTTATAACTAATATGACTAAAAACTTGTTTCATATTATTTTTTTAATGATTTTTTGACTTTTTTATAAGTTAAAAAAGTTAATATGAAATTGGGTTGCTTTGTAATTTTTTTTTTTAACGGGTGATAAACATAATTTTTTTTATCAATTTTTATTTTTTAAAAAGCTATTTTCACAAAATAAGGTAATGTTTTTTGGGTGAATACAAAATAAGGTAATATTCCTTACAGTGTACCATAATATCTATACAAGTGATTGGACTTACAGATTTTCGTAGGTCAGTATTATTTGGGTGAGTGGCAAATCGAAAATGAAATTTACCTACTTAGTTCTAGATTATGCCAACCAATTGATGTAGAAACTGAATAAAAAATTCAATATATAACCATAAAGTCAACAATTCATACTATGTATATTGGTAATTATGTGTAACAAATAAAGAATACTCTAACTGTATATATGATTAAAGCAAATTGACTTTAACACATCAACTTCTTATATAACATATACAAAATGAAAAACATTATACAAATTAATAAATTTTATAAATTATTCTTAATAATTGATATATCATGTACTAATAAAATTTTTAAAATTAAAGCATGAATTATTTTAATGATGTAATAGGTGCTATACTAGTAGTTAATTTTTTTTTAATAAAAATTAATTAATATATATAACATTATCAATTTAAAATAGGGATAATTGGTGAACAGTCCACACTTGGTGAACAGTCCACACTCATGTGGCCATATGTTATTTGGTTCACGAAAAATTTCAAATTCCAATTCAAACAAACTCTTAGTTATGTTACTCATATGTATATCTGAATTCATGAATTTCATAATATGAATTTCAATTCTCAATTATATGAATTCCATAATATGACATTAACAATTATCAATTATATGAATTTCAATTTTTTTAATTTTATTCTTAATTAAAAAAAAATTACTTTTAAAACCCTAATTTCAAACCCTAATTTCCTTTCAATTCCTCTTAACAAGCAAAAAATAAAATTCCCAATTCAACAAATATAGGTTGATTTATTCACAATTCAAAATTCCAAAAAAAATATAGACATTTTGATTCACAAGCATAATTTCAAAATTCCAATTTCTGATTTCAAATTTCAAATATAGACATTTCATAATTCCAATTCAACAAATATAGGTGAAGAAGATGATCTTGTGTATAGATCAAATATAGACATTTAGCTCAAAATGTCTATATTCCAATTCAACAAGCATGGCATCTAGCTCAAATATAGGTGAACAAATATAGGTGAAGAAGATGTCTATATTTTCTTCAGAAGATGATTTCAAAATATAGACATTTCAAATTATTCACAAGCATAATTTCTGATTTCTGATTCAGAAGCAAAATTCCAAACCCTAACATTTTCACAACACTGATAAAACCCTAACAAATTACAACCAACACATTTAATAATTGACATTTAAAACCCTAACATTCACACTTTCACAAACACACATTCACATTTTCAACTACACAATCACATTTTCACAAACACAACAAATAAATACATAAAATTCAGAAAAAAAGATAGAACTAGATGCCATACCACAGAAACAGAGAGAAAGCAGAGACAGAGAGTGAGAGCAGAGAGAGAGCGAGAGCGACAGTGAGAGTTGAGCAGAGGGAGATCGAGAGCGAGAGAGTGTGAGAGCAGAGGGAGATCGACAGCGAGAGAGTGTGAGAGCAGAGGGAGATCGCGTCTGAGTTTGATCAGTGAATATAAAGTGTAAAAAACGTCGGCTTGGGTGTGTTATATAAGCACTGAAAGCGTTATTCCAAATGGCGCCTTTGTAAGTGCACAGTGAAACTGTAATGCCCTCAAAATAAAAATATTAAACCCATCAATAGAGACATGCATTGATATACAAAAACTCCACATCCTTCTATTCATCAGAATTCCATTACAAAAAAATATTACATGTTAACGACAAAAGCAAATGCCCTAAAGGCTTACACCTTTCCAAGTTAACACTTGGTTACAACAAAAGAGTACTAACTCATTTACATATTAAGCTCTTGGCTTGAATTTACATGTAATACATCAAAAAGAAATAAGACAACAAAAGTGTGTCCGCCTCTAGCCTCCCAAGCTATGTCCTTGGAGGTGGCATGCTACCTGTACCTGAAAATGATATTCCCATATAGGGTGAGCCACAGCCCAGTAGAAATACACAAAACCAAATATGAACAATGACTAAAAGATTAGCAGTTGATAGATGGCCAACACTGATACTTTCTCTTATCACCCTTTTCAGTTTCATGACATACAAGTCCATGTTACAATTCATTTTCCAGTTCCTTTCAATTCTCAATTTACAACCATGGCTCAGAACCTGACCAACAACTCATATGAGACAGTAACTCATATCAAACACTTCCCATTTCATAATAGATAAGCATACTAGCTATATCACACAACAACAGATAAGCATACAAGCTATATCATCACTTCCACAGATATGCATATGAGCACTATCACACTTCCAATGACAAGCATATGAGCTCTGTCAATACATCGCTAGATAAGCATATGAGCTCTATCTACGGAGTCCATCCCCTATCTCCTCCCACAACATCCGGTTTAGAGGTCCATCCCCTATCCTCCCCTAAACCGTGGAGTACATCCCCTATCTCCTCCAACACAACACAATGCATATAAACAACAATTATACACATCATCACACAATACATAACATTTAATGTATTCATTCAACCGTCAATCTCATTGACACATTCCAGTGATTAGTTTCAGTTTGCCTAATCGCCATGCATTATTTACAACAATCAAGACTATCCTCCACCGATAGCCCAAAGCAGTTATTTCGATACAAAAAATAAATGCAACAAATGGATATAAAATCGACATTTCCAACGAGGTGAGTGACAAAAATCCAACTACACTCTTTAACCCATTCCCTTTCCAATTTCCACATTCTCAATTCAATTCCTCATTTCCAACAATTAATTATACAAATTAATCAATCAATGTAATTAGGGCATTATCCATAATTTACATTTCAACCCTTAGGTTCCATTTTCATTAATGTTTTAACATTAATTCCACTTTTCAATGCCAAACATGCGTCTAGGCTTTTATATAGTTAAACCCCAACTTTGTAAATTTGCACAAAAGTCTCAAACCTTCACAAAATTACCGAACCAACTCCAACATCTCAAACTACTAAAATTTAAAGACAAAACCCATAGTAAGGAGTAGGTTATCCTTACCTTAAAAGATGACTCCCAACCGAGAAGACGAAGAAAACCGAAATGCTCCAAACCACAAACTTTTCGGATCAAAAGGTAGCCCTCGACGATCAACAACTCTTTTGTAAAGGCCAAAGGTGAGCAAATCACTCCTACTAGATCAATACCTAGAGAGAAGGTAGAGTCCTAGAGTGAGAAGCTCAACAATGGGATTTTTGGAAAAGTAAGAGAGAGAAGAGAAATGGAAAAAGTGATTTGAAAAGTCAAAACACGGAGCTTTAACCCAGTCGCCCCGTTCGAGCGTCCAACGCCCCGCTCGAGCGTCACTCACAGACTCCCGCTCGAGCGTCAACATTCCTGCTCGAGCGGCGAATACACACTTCCAGAACTTTTACAGAACCAGGTCTCCGCTCGAGCGTCAACTCTCCCGCTCGAGCATCACACACAACAACCCGCTCGAGCATCAAAACTCCCGCTCGAGCGCACAACTCTGCAGAGGAGATACTGGAAGATGGAAAACTACGCTCGAGCGTCGAAAACCCCGCTCGAGCGTGAAGGCCAAAATCTGGGCAACTACTCTTGGTTTCTAAGTCCAACCAACCTGTACCAAACTCGCCCAACACAACCCAAGACTCGAATGCAAGGAGTAAAGGATGTAAACAAGATATACACGACAACCAACTCCACGAGACCTAAGTCCGGATACAACAGTTAAAGAAAAGGGGAAACCGGGATCACTATAACCTCCCCCCCTTAAAGAATTTCGTCCCCGAAATTAAACACAAGTTTTTCAAAAACAGGTTTTCTCCATTCTCAATAATATTACAACATAATATTAAACAACCTGACCCATTACCGGTTAATTCCATCTCTTTTCAAGAGGCAAAACACAGTTATATTATAGGTGCATTATCATCATGCAATTTCCTTCCATTTCCAACCATTTTCAACATACATGGTTCACAGTTCATATCATAATCAATATATATGATATAACTCCAATTCTACAATATGGCCAACATATGCAATATCATAATCAACTCCCATATCAGGGTAAGTTCTACAACATACTTCCATTAAACCAACACGTTACCAATGTTTTACAACTTAAGACATATATAAAGCTCTTAAGTCCAGCAATATTACAAAATCTAAATACAAGATTACTCATCAATAAACAAGTCCGGATATTTCTCGCGGACTTCCAACTCACGTTCCCAAGTGGTTTCCTCCACTCCGTGATGTTTCCACAAAACCTTTACCAAAGGGATGGTCTTGCCACGCAGGACTTGATCCCGCCTATCCAAGACCCGAACCGGTCTCTCCTCATATGAGGCATCCTCATCTACCTCTAAGTCGGTCCAATCTAACACATGCGATGGATCCGGCTCATACTTCCGAAGCATACTCACATGAAACACGTCATGAACTCCGGACAACTGCGGCGGCAACGCTAAACGATAAGCAACCTCGCTAATCCTCTCAAGGATCTCAAAAGGCCCAATAAAACGAGGGGATAACTTCCCACTCTTCCCAAACCTCATCAAACCTCACCTAGGTGATATTTTCAAGAAAACGTGATCACCTACCTCAAACGGCAAAGGCCTTCTTCTACGGTCGGCATAAGATTTCTGACGACTCTGGGCTGTAACAAGCCTCTTACGGATAAGTTTAACTTTCTCCGTCGTCTCCCTAACCAACTCCGGACCCAACAAAGGTGCATCACCCACCTCGGCCCAACAAACTGGAGACCTACACGGTCGGCCATACAAGGCCTCAAACGGTGCCATACCGATACTAGTCTGAAAACTGTTGTTGTAGGCAAACTCCACCAATGGCAAGTGCCTCTCCCACGTCCCACTGAAGTCTAGGACACACCCTCGAAGCATATCCTCAAGGATCTGAATAGTACGCTCGGACTGCCCGTCAGTCTGCGGATGATAAGCCGTACTAAAGGTCAACTTAGTGCCCAAGGCACTCTGCAAACTCTGCCACAACCTAGCAGTAAAACGAGGATCTCTATCTGAGACGATCGTCACTGGGACCCCGTGCAATCTCACTATGTCCCGAATATACAAGTCGGCAAAATGATCTACAGAATCTCTCACGCGCATAGGAATGAAATGCGCCGACTTAGTCAACCGGTCTACAACCACCTAAATAGCATCACTACCCCGCTGAGTCCTCGGAAGACTTACAACGAAGTCCATAGTGACATGCTCCCACTTCCACTCGGCAATAGGCAAGGGTTGCAACAAACTCACTGGCCTCTGATGTTCGGCCTTCACTTGCTGGCAAGTAAGGCACTTCGATACGAAAACAGCCACATCTCTTTTCATACCTCGCCACCAAAATTGGCGACCCAAATCTCGATACATCTTAGTGCCTCCCGGATGCACCGCAAGGCGTGAATGATGGAACTCTCGGAGTACTTCTTCTCGACAAGACTCCGGCACAAACAAACGGTCTCGGTATCTCACACTCTGGTCGGGATACACTGTCAAACCCTTCTCAACCTTCCCAACTAAGATCTTCTCTCGGAGGGATTCTACCTCAAGGTCACCTCTCTGTGCCTCTAACACTCTAGTCACAAGTGTGGGCTGTGCAACAACAGAAAACAAGGCCGCAGCCTCAACAAATTCGCCCAGATGCAAATCAAACTCGCCAAGTACACCCCATTCCCGAATGGCTATACAAGCTACATCACTAATGGATTTCCTACTAAGGGCATCGGCCACAACATTGGCCTTTCCCGGGTGATAATGCAACTCAAAATCATAGTCCTCAATGAACTCCATCCATCTTCTCTGCCTCAAATTCAAGTCTCTCTGTGTAAACAGATACTTCAAACTCTTGTGGTCCGAGAACACCTCGAACTTCTCACCATAAAGGTAGTGCCTCCAAATCTTCAAGGCAAAAATCACTACTACTAACTCTAGGTCGTGTGTAGGGTAATTCTTCTCGTGAATTTTCAACTGACGTGAGCCATAAGCTACCACTTTCCCCTCTTGCATCAACACACAACCCAAACCCTCTCGTGAGGCATCACAATAAACCGCATAACCCAACCCTCTCTCCGGAATAATCAATACCGGAGCGGTGGTCAATCTAACTTTCAGCTCTTGGAACGACTTTTCACAAGTCTCACTCCATACAAACTTGACCCCTTTCCGCGTCAATCTAGTCAATGGCGAAGCTAGTCTGGAAAAATCCTTCACAAACCGTTGGTAATACCCAGCTAATCCCAGAAAACTGCGGATCTCAAACACACTCTTAGGCTGTGCCCAATCTTGCACTGCCTCAACCTTGGATGCATCAACAGACACCCCTTCCCCGAATACTACGTGGCCTAAGAATTTGACTTCCCTCAGCCAGAACTCGCACTTCCCAAACTTGGCATACAGCCTATGGGCTCTAAGCAACTCAAGCACCACTCTCAAGTGTTCTTCATGCTCCTCCTCAGAAGGCGAATAGATAAGGATGTCGTCCACGAAAACGACTACAAATGATCCAAGAATTCCCGGAAAATCCGGTTCATCAAGTCCATAAAGACTGCCGGTGCATTGGTAAGCCCGAATGGCATCACCAGAAACTCATAATGGCCATACCGTGTACGGAATGCCGTCTTAGGAATATCTTCCTCCCTGACCCTCAATTGGTGGTAACCCGATCTCAAGTCTATCTTAGAGAAACAACGGGAACCCTTCAACTGTCAAACAGATCATCTATACGGGGCATAGGGTACTTATTCTTCACTGTAGCTCGATTCAACTTCCGGTAGTCTATACACAATCTCAAGGCACCATCTTTCTTTTTAGCAAAGAGGGCCAGTGTTCCCCACGGTGAAACACTAGGGCGAACAAAACCCTTATCTAGCAATTCCTGGAGCTGAACTTTCAACTCAACCAACTCTGCTGGAGCAAAACGATAAGGTGCCATAGAAATCGGCGCCGTGCCGGGCACTAAATCAATAGAGAACTCTATCTCTCGGTGAGGTGGCAAACTAACAAGGTCTTCGGGAAAGACATCCGAATACTCACAAACCACCCTCGGCAACACAAGCTGGGTCTCACCACACTCACCACTCTCAACGTTAGCAAGTAGACCACTAAGCTCACTTCGCCCTCGCGAATCATACCCCAGTGGCAAAACACTACCAACCCGGTCTCCCAAGAAATGGAACCACTCCCCGCTCAAGGTACATAACGTGACCCTCTGGCGATAGCAATCGATAACAGCCCGGTATGACGATAGCCAATCCATACCCAAAATAACATCAAAACCCGTCATGGGCATGATAACAAACGGAAAAGGAAGCCTATGGTCGGCGACTTCTATATCACAACCTCTAACACCTTGTTTCAAGATCAACTCACCCCCAAGAGGTGACACTACACAAATAGGAGATGCTAACTGTGCCAACTCCAATTCCAAAACAGATGCAAATGCAGCAGATACAAAAGAATAAGATGCACCCGTGTCAATCAACACACTAGCAACCGAGCTACAAAACAGAAAAATACCTCTCACTACTGATGGAGCCGGTACTAAATCCTGCGCGGTAACAGCATACACGCGCCCTGTAGGCCTCTGATCCATCTGCTCACCTCTCGGAGCAAAAGACTGCTGCACAGACTGGGATGACGAAGCTCCCGGATTGGCCCTCGAGGCCTGCACAGACTGAGCTAGCTGAAAACCCTGCGTCTGCCTAGAACCAGACGCTCCTGAGGTAGCACTCAACTGCGGGCAATACCTCTTCAGGTGCCCAGGCTGACCACACTGATAGCAAGACAAAGGCTGGCCTCTGCCCTGACTCTGGCCTTGAGGTCTAGTTGAAGAAGAAGCAGCTCGCTGACCCCCTCCCTTCTGCGGGCAAACTGAAGACTTGTGACCCAGCTGGCCACACGCAAAACAAGTTAGGCCTCCCTGACTACCTCTCCCCGAGCCTGCACTCGGCACCGGAAAGGTCGATCTAGCAACTCCACCCTGAGACTGCTAAGGGTTATAACCCCTCTGTCTCCTGCCATCACCCTGGCCATCTTGGCTCCTCTTGGAGCCTCTCTGCCCCTCATCCTCCTCCTGCATCATGAGCTCCATATGAGCTGCAGCATCCACTAAATGTCTATACTCTCGGATGTAAGACCCACCAACTCTCAGCTTGAGGCCCCGCCTCAACTTCCGCTCAAACTCATAGCAACGGCGTTCCTCGGACGCCACCAACTCAGGTGCAAATCTGGACAAACTAGTGAAAGTGGCCTCAAACTCTGCCACAGACATACCCTGCTGATTAAGCCGGCTAAACTGATCGCTCAGCTTCTCCCTAGCAACTGCAGACAAGAACCTCTCCTGGAAAGCATTTACAAACGCCTCCCATGTACCACCAACACGAGCCTTCTCGTACTTCCACCATTGACCCGCATCTCCCTTCAGCTGGAAGGATGCCAAGGTCACTTTCAGTGCCCCGTCCTCGATGCCAAGCATCTTGAACGTCTTACTCATCTATTCCAACCACTCGTCAGCCTTCAGTGGTTCCTTTGGATCCCCAACAAACTCGTCCGGGTTAGACCGGAAGAACTCCCTCTTCAAGAAAGAAGGTCCTGCCTCAGCTACCTGATTCCCAGCCCTGAGAATACCCAAAGCCCCTGCTATCTCTCGTGCCAAGGCACTCATAGCCTGCTGGCCCGCTGGCTCGGCCACGTTGGCCTGACCCGCACCCTCCTGCACTGCCGGAATATCGTCCGGTAAAGGTGCTTCCTGCCTCGCAGGCCTACCACGCCTAGCACCTCTTCCTCGCCCTGACATCCTAATAAAGGTAATATAGAATGTTAGCACATTCACAAATGTGCCAAAACTAAACACTCACGTCCTAATGCATGGACAACTGTAATTCACTCCACGTAAGCACATAAACACATAAGCACTTACGAATTTCATCTCTGGATAATGATAGTCCCGAGGCGTTACTAGAGTTCCGGTTAAAAACAACATTGATCAAGTGCCTATCCAACAAGACTCCCAGAAACCCAAGAATCCAATCAACATCCTAGAAATTAAATCCCATACCCACATAGTCACATAAGCATGTTATCAATTAAGCACGTTATCAATTAAGCACATAGCATATGGCACTACATCTAAGTCTCTATCAAGCGAGACAAACCCATTGTGATCCTAATCACTTCCCACGTACCCAAAGTATTCGAACCCGGTACGCTCCGATACCAAGTTGTAACGCCCTCAAAATAAAAATATTAAACTCATCAATAGAGACATGCATTGATATACAAAAACTCCACATCATTCTATTCATCAGAATTCCATTACAAAAAAATATTACATGTTAACGACAAAAGCAAATGCCCTAAAGGCTTACACCTTTCCAAGTTAACACTTGGTTACAACAAAAGAGTACTAACTCATTTACATATTAAGCCCTTGGCTTGAATTTACATGTAATACATCAAAAAGAAATAAGACAACAAAAGTGTGTCTGCCTCTAGCCTCTCAAGCTATGTCCTTGGAGGTGGCATGCTACTTGTACCTGAAAATGATATTCCCATACAGGGTGAGCCACAACCCAGTAGAAATGCACAAAACCAAATATGAACAATGACTAAAAGATTAGCAGTTGATAGATGGCCAACACTGATACTTTCTCTTATCACCCTTTTCAGTTTCATGACATACAAGTCCATGTTACAATTCATTTTCCAGTTCTTTTCAATTCTCAATTTATAACCATGGCTCGGAACCTGGCCAACAACTCATATGAGACAGTAACTCATATCAAACACTTCCCATTTCATAATAGATAAGCATACTAGCTATATCACACAACAACAGATAAGCATACAAGCTATATCATCACTTCCACAGATATGCATATGAGCACTATCACACTTCCAATGACAAGCATATGAGCTCTGTCAATACATCGCTAGATAAGCATATGAGCTCTATCTACGGAGTCCATCCCCTATCTCCTCCCACAACATCCGGTTTAGAGGTCCATCCCCTATCTTTCCCTAAACCGTGGAGTACATCCCCTATCTCCTCCAACACAACACAATGCATATAAACAACAATTATACACATCATCACACAATACATAACATTTAATGTATTCATTCAACCGTCAATCTCATTGACACATTCCAGTGATTAGTTTCAGTTTGCCTAATCGTCATGTATTGTCTACAACAATCAAGACTATCCTCCACCGATAGCCCAAAGCAGTTATTTCTATACAAAAAATAAATGCAATAAATGGATAAAAAATCGACATTTCCAACTAGGTGAGTGACAAAAATCCAACTACACCCTTTAACCCATTCCCTTTCCAATTTCCACATTCTCAATTCAATTCCTCATTTCCAACAATTAATTATACAAATTAATCAATCAATGTAATTAGGGCATTATCCATAATTTACATTTCAACCCTTAGGTTCCATTTTCATTAATGTTTTAACATTAATTCCATTTTTTCGTGCCAAACATGCGTCTAGGCTTATATATAGTTAAACCCCAACTTTGTAAATTTGCACAAAAGTCTCAAACTTTCACAAAATTACCGAACCAACTCCAACATCTCAAACTACTAAAATTTAAAGACAAAACCCATAGTAAGGAGCAGGTTATCCCTACCTTAAAAGATGACTCCCAACCGAGAAGAGAAAGAAAACCGAAGTGCTCCAAACCACAAACTTTTCGAATCAAAAGGTAGCCCTCGACGATCAACAACTCTTTTGTAAAGGCCAAAGGTGAGCAAATCACTCCTACTAGATCAATACCTAGAGAGAAGGTAGAGTCCTAGAGTGAGAAGCTCAACAATGGGATTTTTGAAAAAGTAAGAGAGAGAAGAGAAATGGAAAAAGTGATTTG
Source organism: Camellia sinensis (assembly GCF_055761805.1). Taxonomy (NCBI): domain Eukaryota; kingdom Viridiplantae; phylum Streptophyta; class Magnoliopsida; order Ericales; family Theaceae; genus Camellia; species Camellia sinensis. Next base: position 73,698,028 of record NC_138967.1, read on the forward strand.
AAAAGTCAAAACACGGAGCTTTAACCCAGTCGCCCCGCTCGAGCGTCCAACGCCCCGCTCAAGCGTCACTCACAGACTCCCGCTCGAGCGTCAACATTCCCGCTCGAGCGGCGAATACACACTTCCAGAACTTTTACAGAACCAGGTCTCCGCTCGAGCGTCAACCCTCCCGCTCGAGTGTCACACACAACAACCCGCTCGAGCGTCAAAACTCCAGCTCGAGCGCACAACTCTGCAGAGGAGATACTGGAAGATGGAAAACTACGCTCGAGCGTCGAAAACCCCGCTCGAGCGGACAGACAACAACGAATGGCCCGCTCGAGCGTCAAAATCCCCGCTCGAGCGTGAAGGCCAAAATCTGGGCAACTACTCTTGGTTTCTAAGTCCAACCAACCTGTACCAAACTCACCCAACACAACCCAAGACTCGAATGCAAGGAGTAAAGGACGTAAACAAGATATACATGACAACCAACTCCACGGAACCTAAGTCCGGATACAACAGTTAAAGAAAAGGGGAAACCGGGATCGCTATAACCTCCCCCCCTTAAAGAATTTCGTCCCCGAAATTAAACACAAGTTTTTCAAAAACAGGTTTTCTCCATTCTCAATAATATTACAACATAATATTAAACAACCCGACCTATTACCGGTCAATTCCATCTCTTTTCAAGAGGCAAAACACAGTTATATTATAGGTGCATTATCATCATGCAATTTCCTTCCATTTCCAACCATTTTCAACATACATGGTTCACAGTTCATATCATAATCAATATACATGATATAACTCCAATTCTACAATATGGCCAACATATGCAATATCATAATCAACTCCCATATCAGGGTAAGTTCTACAACATACTTCCATTAAACCAAAACGTTACCAATGTTTTACAACTTAAGACATATATAAAGCTCTTAAGTCCAGCAATATTACAAAATCTAAATACAAGATTACTCATCAATAAACAAGTCCGAATATTTCTCGCGGACTTCCAACTCACGTTTCCAAGTGGCTTCCTCCACTCCGTGATGTTTCCACAAAACCTTTACCAAAGGGATGGTCTTGCCACGCAGGACTTGATCCCGCCTATCCAAGACTCGAACCGGTCTCTTCTCATATGAGGCATCCTCATCTACCTCTAAGTCGGTCCAATTTAACACATGCGATGGATCCAGCTCATACTTCCGAAGCATACTCACATGAAACACGTCATGAACTCCGAACAACTGCGGCGGCAACGCTAAACGATAAGCAACCTCGCCAATCCTCTCAAGGATCTCAAAAGGCCCAATAAAACGAGGGGATAACTTCCCACTCTTCCCAAACCTCATCAAACCTCGCCTAGGTGATATTTTCAAGAAAACTTGATCACCGTTATTACAAATAATGTTTTCTTCACAAAATGAATGGACGCAGAAAGCGCTATTCCTAATAGCGTTTTCATTACAACAAATTAGATAGAAATTGCTATTAAAAATAGCGTTTTATTTAGAAAAAAAATTTGCACATAAATTAAAAGCTTTTTTTTGAATAGTGCTTTCACTATTCACTACATTTTCGGCTCCAAACTGTGAAAGCGCGATTTGTAATAGTGCTTTAGCCTAGTTTGAGAAATTCGTCCAAACTAGGCCTAATTTGGGAATTAAGATAGAAATTAGGGCCATTTCCCTAAATAAGCTAAAATAGTAAATCAATTCCCAAACTAAGCCTAGTTTTCAAAGAATTCCCAGAATAAGCTAACTCGCGGTTCATAATCGCGATTTCAACATTTTTCCGCCTGTCCCGGGTGAAAGTTGGGAAATCTTAAATTCGTGGTTACAAAAAGCGCTTTCGATTAATAAATCGTGGTTATAAAACGCGATTTTAATTAACTTTTCTTTCCTTTGAACTCGCTGTTACAAACCACGAGTTCATCGAAAAAAATTATGTTCTAAATTCGCTGTTCACAACCCCGTTTTTGTTGAAAAAAAATTTGTTCTGAACTCGCTATTTGTAACCACGATTTTTTTCGAACTCGCTTTTCCAAACCATGATTTTAGCAAAACTTTTTTGTTCTGAACTCGCTTTTTATAACCGCGATTTTTGCCCAAATTTTTTGCCATTAAATGAACTCGTGGTTCACAACCACAATTTTAAAACTTGTATATAATCTCCCCCCAGCCCCGTGCTTTGCATTCACGCTTACTCCTCTCTGCTGTCTCCCTCTCCCTCTGCTGTCTCTCTCTCGCTCCCTCTCCTATCTTTCTCTCGCTCTTACTCCTCTCTCTGTCACTGTGCTCCCTGCTTTCTCTCTTTGTCGAGCTCCCTCTGCTTTAGTACCATCTCTCTCTCGTTGGTATGGCTTCTATCATCTACTTTACATATTTTTGAATATATTTGTATTTGTGAAAATGTGAATAAATTGGGGTTAGGGTTCATGAATGTGGGGTTAGGGTTAGGGTTTATATTTGTGAAATTTTAACTATAGATAATTTGTTGAATGTGAATGTTGAATGTGTTGAATTTTAATTATAGAGAATTTGTTGAATGTGTTTAATTATAGATAATTTGTTGAATTTTAATTATAGATAATCTGTTGAATGTGAAATCTTTTGCTATAGATAATTTGTTGAATTTGTTGAATGTGTTTAATTATAGATAATTTGTTGAATTTTAATGCTGTTAATTAATTACATAAGAAAGAGAAACGTTAATTTGGCTGTAAAAATTATTATTAATTAGGTGACGTGGAGTAGTAATAACTTAAAATTAATAGAGTAACAAAAATATTTTTTTTCTAAATTTCAATTTTTTAAGTAAGAACAAGAAATTGAAAAGTAAGGAACAAAATTTGTGATAAGAAATTGCTATGGAAGTTTTCTCGTCATTTTGGCCAGGAACAAATATATATATATATATATTTTGGAGATACGGATATGGCAAAATAGAAAAGTCAGATAATTGAATTTCATGTCGGTGTAGGCCTTCTTTCATTTTCTTGTTAAATTTTTTTAAAGAGTGATTGTGATTGTTAATATTTTGTATGGGTGACCCTTTAAGTTGTACACTAAATTTTTTTTTAAAGAAAGAAAACTTTAAAATATGCCATTGATGCCACATGCCCCTACGATAAGAAAAATTGGTTTGACTAAATTTATGCACTAAATTCAAATCTAATTGTGGTTAAATATAAAAAGTATAGTTTACTTGAATTTCATGCCCCATTTAGGGTTGAATTTCATTTTCAAGTTTTTCCTCCTTAAATTTCATGACATTCCCTTTTATAAATTTGATATAAATAAATGACTTTTTAGAAGTGATCCACAAAAAAATTGATATAAACATTAGAGGTCGAATAATTTGATCCACAAAAAATTAGAAGTCAAAAAATTACTTTTTACCTCTTTGCCAAAAGAGGCCTTTCAAGTCGTCATGGAAAATGCTATTATGAAAACATTTGATATAAAAAAAAAAAATTTGTTTAGGAATTATGTTTGAAAAAATTAAAATATTTGATTTATAAAATGAGTCATTCTCGATAATTTTTACCCATTTGAATTATCCAATTGACTTATTCTCTATGCGCCTGTATTATGTTTATTCAATTAAGTTTTAACTTTTTATGATAGTCGGATGCCTGAATTAGTTTACGTATTTATCGACTAATCTTACAATCCGCACCAAACGTCCCTTCCGCATAGATCCGACAAATCTCAATTAATACCTATAAACATGACACATACTGAGAGTTCAACTTGAGATCTGAAAGGAGCATACATAATTTTTAACACATAATGAGAGCTCTTTAATATTAATGAAAATCAAGTTTGACTCGATTCAGGTCGATAATTTTTTTGTTATGTTTTTTATATTGCTTAAAATTATGAGAGCTCATTAATTTTTTATTTATGCTATTTCGTACGTTATTTCTCTAAGTTATTTCCTACGTTATTTCGGATGAGATTATTTCCCTAAGTTAGGGAATAATGTCATAGGAAATAACCTACCAAATAACTTTGTCATTAAGGTCCCTATTGGCAGAAGCTTGAGCAAATAAAATTAACTTCTCTTTAATTGTCCATAAATCTCACTAATTGGACCACCAGTTATAAAAAAAGGACGTGAACAATGTTTGAAATAAAAATTAAGAACAAGTCATACAAAATCAGTCGAGTTATTTGAACTCAATGAAAAAAATAATAATTTCATAGAAAAAAGTTACACTATGATTTAAGATTTTTGTATGACTTGTTACAAAATTATATGAACAAAAAAAATAAATACAATACTTGATACAAATTATACTATAAAATTATATGAACAGAAAAATAAAAGAAGAATCTTCGTAATGTCTTCATATTCAAAATTATTGATATATCTGTCTAGGTTACAAATCACGTTTTTAAGGAAATTTTATTTATACATAAATTTTGAAGTAATTATTTTTTTAAAGTAAATTTGATTAAGGAAATTTGATTTATACATAACCATGCTTTTGTTAAGTAATTCTTTCTATCTTCAGAAAACGTGGTTGCAAACCACGGTTTTACTGTTGACCCGTGAATAATAATCACTTCTAATCAAAATGTAAAAATTCAACAAAGAATTCAAAACTAGCACTCATTCTTGTTTGTCACAGACACTCACAAACACCCTCTCTATCCCTCTCTCTAACACACACACCCACAACACTCACATCAAATATATATAATTTTTAATATATATAAATTTTATTTTGTAAAATTCAGACCAATATTAAATATATATAATAATAATAATTGATAATAGCAAATAATAATCAACTATATAAAATGATTATTTTTTTACTTTAATTCTGAAAATGTAATTTTTGGTTTTTGGTAAATTACGCTGACACCCCTGAGGTTTATATTTATGACAGTCATTCCCCCACCTTTGAAAAAAAAAATTCATTGGAAAAAAAATAAAAATAATTGGAAAGATAATTTATTTCAAAAGAAAAATTAAATTAAAAAAAAAATTAATTGTTCTGAATTTTATAAAATAAAATTTATATATATTAAAAATTATATATGTTTCATGTGAGTGTAAGTGTTGTGGGTGTGTGTGTCAGAGCGAGAGATAGAGAGAGTGAGTGTCAGTGTCTGTGACAAAGAAGAGTGAGTGCTGGTTTTGAATTTTTGTTCAATATGTGTTTTGAAAACACGTTTTTACATATTTTACTTACAAGCGTGGTCACGAATATGTATAAATAAGTTTTCTTTATGTATAAATCAAGTTTACCAACACTTTATAATTTATATAAAGTCACAACCTACACTCATAATTTATGTCATGATGTGAAATTTAGGTAAATTAGAAATATTGTTACTTTGATGTAAAGTTAGGTTTACCTACACTCATAAGTTTACCTACCTCATAAGATTGTTAGATTTTCCTACATTCATAAGTTTACCTACACTCAAAATAACAAGATTAACAACTTACACTTATAAGTTTATGTAAATTACTTAGATTTATAATTTATCAATTACCTAAATCAACTTATATCAATTATATTTATTTAATGATTACAAATGTTTTTACTTTATAATTTATAATCATTTTTTTATAATTTATAAAAAATTAATCCAAAATTAATAAAAGATTTTTAGGGGGCATTTCCCTAAATCGCTGTTATAAACCACGATTTTATCCAAAAAAAAAAAAAAGACTTACGTACTCAAAAAATATATATTAAAATGTACTAAAATTTTTTAAAAGCGTACATTTTTTGAGTACATTTTGCTGAAAAAATTAATATTTTTCTGAAAAAAATATTAAAAATACAATTATGTTGAATACTTTTTAAAAAACAATTATGTTGAATACTTTTTAAAAAACAACATAAAATACAATTATGTTGAATACAATTAAAAAACAAAAAAATACGAAAATCACAAAACTCAATTTTCAAACAACTAAATCCAAAAAACTCAAACCAAATACATTGAATACCTTTTAAACAATTATGTTGACATTTTGAAAAAAATTGTGTTTTATAGAAAAAAAATTTAGTTAACCAAACAAATGTTTTAATTTTTTTTGATACAAAAATTACATAATGAATATATAAAGTATAGAGTGAGTGAAAAAAAAAAAAAAAAAAGGGTTGGCGTGGTTTGAACCCACGCGAGGCAGGCGTATATGTGTTGAAATCGTGGTTCACAACCACGATTTAGCCTATTTTGAGAATTCTTTCAAAACTAGGCTTAGTTTGGGAATTGATTTACTATTTTGGCTTATTTAGGGAAATGCCCCGATTTTTTTTAAACCTAAAACTTAGCTGAATTACATTTAATATGCACAAGAGCATGATCTTAATCATAATAAGTAATGTAAAAAGCATAACAGAAGAGCATGATGTTAATTTTGTATGTGTTGTAAGATGTTTTTCTTAAAAAGCTAAAAAATCTAAAGCATTATCATTATTTTAACTCATATCTTAATTAAAAAATGAATAATGATTGTTGGATTATAATTCATGATTACTTAAATACAGTTTTTGCGTCACAAGTAATTGTACTTGAATGAGTTAAAATTCATATAATTCTTTTACAAGTACAAGGAGATATAAATATACTGTTGCTATTTTAATGTTTTTTGTCTTAATTGAAGCAAGTATATGGACACTGTTCCAATTATTTTCTACTGGGGGGAAACATAATTCGAGATCCCGATGAAGGCGTATCATATGATGCTGAGCCGAAAGGGATATATGCGGTGCAAATTGGCACCACGCTTAGCAATTTGGAGGAGATGTTTACGTCAAAGGTGGCAAGTTACGGGGAAAGTGTCCGATTGACCTTCAAATGTAGATATCCTTATCGCCAGTGGCAAGCACACAGCAAATACATGATATTACCAATCAATGACGATGAGGCGTTGAACACCGTATTAAGTATCGGTGCAACTTTTCAAGCACCAAATTGTTTGGAAGTCTACATTCATAAAGAGATTGTACACAATATCCCGAACATGACACAAATGGATCCTCATCCGTTCACTACATTGCTGACGCATGGGATTGACAGAACAGCGTTTCAGTCTCCTATGTATGAATCAGATCAATGTTATCCACTGGGCTACACACAACAGTCATTTCAGGGCCATGGTGTAGAATCAAGTTCATGTGGTGGATATGGGTATGAATTTGACAGTAACACAGAAGATGTGCCCACATGCAGCCATCATACCACTCCGGTTGAAGTTGCTGGTAATATGGCTGAAACAGTGAACGAGGTGCAGTTTGCTGACAGTGACATGTATGGTCCTGATGTTGCCCTAAACGATGATGACAATGACATGTGTGATGAAGATAATTTATTAGGCGGATCAAATGATGATGATGATGAAGAATATGATGCCCAGGCTCCCGTTGATCCTGAAAATGCCCCCATTCCACCGAGAGTTGAAATCCCTTTCTATGACAGCATTCACATGGGTGGTGATTTTGACATTAGTACCCGTGATGTCGTTCCCCGTAACCGGATCTGGAGCGCTGAAAATCCCGAGTTGGATAGAGGAATGGTTTTTGTTGATAAAAAGTAACTTCTACATGCTATGAAATTGTACCATGCAACAAATAATCGAGAGTATAAGGTCGTAACCTCCAAGCGAGACCTTTGGGTGTCTGCTTGCAAGCACGACTGCAGTTGGTGGTTGCGTGCATCTCTTAGTAGGAAACATGGTCTTTTTGAAATAAAGCAGTACAAGGGTCCTCACCATTGTTTATACCTACGAATGAACAGGGACCACACTAATATTAGCTCCAGTTACATTGCTTCTTATATTTTGGGACAAGTTGCGGTTAGTATAAAAAATAAATGTTTACATATATATACATATTTGTTTGTTTATAGTGTTCACATCCAGATAATCCAACTCATATTTGATTGTCGTATGCAGAATGAACCTGATATGCCCATTAAGAATGTCATCGAAGACATAAAAAAGACCATGAACTATAGTATATCATACAAGAAGGCGTGGCATGCAAGGGCAAAGGCAATTAAAATGGTATTCGGTGATTGGGATAAATCATATAGACAGTTGCCTAAATTTATGCATGCATTACAGACATCGAATCCTGGCACCATCGTGACATGGAAGCACAGATATACCGGGCATACAACCATTATGCCCGTCTTCCACTTTATTTTCTGGTCTTTCAAACCCGTCATCGATGGCTTTAGATATTGTAGGCCTGTTATAACTATAGATGGTACATTCTTATACGGTAAATACACTGATGTGTTGCTTGTAGCAACGATTGTCACTGCCAATGGCAAAATATTACCGCTTGCATTCGCTGTTGTCGACAGGGAGAGTTTGGAGTCTTGGTCGTTCTTCATTCAAAATATCAAGGAACATATTGTCATGGATCGACAGGGAGTGACTTTGATATCTGATCGAGCTGAGAGTATTTTAGCTGCTGTGAGGCGGCATTGGCTGAATCCGTCGCTCCAATTTGTTGGATATCATCGGCACTGCCTTCGACATGTTTGCAGTAACTTTAACACACATTTCAGAAATAAGGAGCTCAAACAACTTCTGTGGAAAGCAGGGAGTGCTGATCAACGACGAAAGTGTAATGGTTACTTAGATCAGATACAGGCAATTAACCAAGAAGCCATTAATTGGGTCCACAAGATGAATCCTGAGGACTGGGCCCTTGCATATGACGATGGATATCGCTGGGGGGTATTGACCAATAATGATGCAGAGTGCTTCAACAGCGTCTTGAAAGATGCAAGGAACTTACCTATTTCAGCTATGGTTGAATTTACATTTCGACGACTCGTCAAATATTTTGACGAGATGGGAGCCCAAGCTGAAACAGATGTACGCAATGAGTTCCAATACCCTGGAGAGATGCAAAGAACTATGGAGGAGGGTATCGCAAGGGGAAATACTTTCAAGTTGATATCGTATGACAGGTTAGTTTGTAATGTGAAAAAATTGTTATTATTATGTTGTTAAGTTAATTACACCTAAAAACATGAACTTGATTAGTTTGTATCAATATTGTCTTATAGGCCCCGCCGTGTATTTGAGGTGCAAACATCTTTTCGCCGTGAACGAGGTCGCAATAGACAGATTGTGCGGATGAATTAACCCACGTGCAGTTGTGGGAAATATGAGATAAGACACTATCCATGTTCTCATATGCTCGCTGTAATGTCTTAATGTGGTGACAATCCATTCCAGTATGTTGATCCAATATATAGGCTTCCTGTATACATGAGGGTTTGGGAAACTAAATTCAATCCAATACCGCATCAAGATTATTGGGATGATCCGCAGTGGACCTTATTGCCTAATGAAGTTCGTCTGCGAGAAGTAAAACGGGGTCGTACATCTATGGCTCGTATTCCGAATGAGATGGATATATCAGACAGGCGTTTGACAGCTCGTTGCAGTGAGTGCCACCAGACAGGTCATGACAGGCGAACATGTCCGGCGCGACTTGGTCGATGAAGACTATGTAATACTTACATGTTGTAATATATCATTTTGAAATTCTTCATTTGTAATAGATCATTTAATTATGTATTTTTAAATTCTGTATTTGTAAACGGGGTCGTACATTTAAAATGTGTATTACAAAATGTGTACTTGATTCAAAAATGTGTAATGCAAAATTGAAAATATGTATAATTTATTCAAACTTGTATAATTTATTGAAAATGTGTACTAGTTTTTCACCGTGTACTTGATTGAAAATGTGTATTACATAATTCTATACTTAATCACGTAGTTCTTCTACCATTTCAAAATTTCATATTTTTGAATAAATTAAATATCGAATGCTGCAATCATTGTTCACATTTTATAATTTAAAAAATTTACAAATTTTAAAAAAATTTAACCTATTATAAATTAAAATTTTAAAAATTGGAATGCTGCAGTCATTGTTCACAATTACAAAATTTTATATGTATTTTGCAAAATTTATAATTTATTCAAACTTTTAGCATTACAAAATCAATGTTTAAGTTTTGTCAAATATGCCATAAATGTAATCATTAATTTCGAATTGCTTCCGTGTAAGTGGCACATAAATTTTTCTTTTCTCGAACCCATAACATTTACTTCATTGTATTTTACATCGTTAAGTACAAAATCAATAATTACAGTTTTCTCTGTTATTATGTTATGATTAAATGAGATTTTGATATGGATGATCTAATATTTCAGTTGTACAGGCTTCATGGCACATATACCTGAGGAGGTTCCACTGTTCAGACAGGCACATCGGGCTGACAGTATGTGGGACCGTCCGGTATGCAATAACGTTTGTTGGACTTTACGCCTACAATTAAAATACATTGCATTCTGTTGTATATTTCGTGATAATGTTATTATTTAAATTGGTCATTCTGTTGTGCAGGATGAGGCACGCACCGTGTTGACATGCCGTCGGGCAGATTCTGGATTGTGGGAGTACCCGTTGGACCATAGAGTCTTGCAGTATCTATTACGCGCAGGATTCTATGGTGTGTATCGTATCGGGCATATTCGACTGGACCACGCACTCATCACTGCTCTCGTCGAGAGGTGGCGCACAGAGACTCATACATTCCATTTCCCGATCGGGGAGGCCACCGTCACGTTGCAGGACGTATCCATCCTATATGGTCTTCGGATTGATGGCCGAGCAGTTACTGGAGTTGACCTATCTGTCGCGACGGAGTAGTGGATTGCCCTATGTGCTAAGCTATTGGGAGTAGCACCTACACCAGCAGATTTACAGGTAGGTAGAGTGAGGGTGAGGTGGCTGGGCGAGCACTTTGCTCATCTTCCAGATCATGCTCCAGATGAGTTGGTACAGCAGCATACCCGAGCATATATTCTGTGGCTTATTGGGGGGGTACTTCTCCCTGATAAGTCATAGAACCTGGTCAAGCTGATGTACTTGCCATTGCTGAGAGACATTGAGGAGATTGGGCAGTACAGCTGGGGTAGCGCGGCTTTGGCATGGTTGTATAGGATGCCATGTCGAGCAGCTCAGGTGGGTACGAGGGAGATTGGAGGACCACTTGTGTTGCTACAGGTTAGTAACAATTTTATTACATGTCAATTCATATTGTATGCCATATGTCAGTATTGTAATTGTGTTCAAACTAGTGCAGATTTGGGCATGAGAGAGATTGATTCGCATTGCCCCGTCTAGGCGGCAACTGGTTGGTCTTGGTGAGCTGCCTATGGGTGAGGGGGACATGCAGTTGGCCACCGGACCGCGAGGTAGCCGGTGGAGGGTTGACATGGGCACGAGGTCGTCTCGACCTACGTAGTGGTAGTTTATAGAGACCAGTTGGACCGGATGATCGAGGGCGAGGTATGAAATTTTTTGATTGTGTTTTAGTTGTCTTCTTCATTGTATATGTTTTGAGTTCACGATCAAAATTTAATTTATTTGTCGTCATTGTAGTTTATCTGGCAGCCTTACGCTGGGGTCCTCGGTACGCTCCCCGACTACTGCCGACTGGGTCAGGAGATATGGATGGTGAGAGTGCCACTTATTTGTTTTGACGTGGTTGAGTGGCATCTCCCCCATCGTGTCCTCCAACAGTTTGGTCAGGTGCAGTCCGTGCCGGATCGGTTCGACACTGAGTGGCAATTACACGTCACTGATAGGCGTGGCCGAGCTGGCACTGACTGGCATCTGTTTTATATGCGATATATACAGTTATGGGATGCCCGCCGGGATAGTATTGTACAGGCTGGCTACAGCGATGAGGTGATCCCTTCTTCCGACCCTTACATGTTGTGGTATCGGCGACATACACACCTACTAGTCGGGAATCCAAGCCACGTGTCTAAGTCTGGATATCAGGGAGTTGGCCCTTATCTTGAGGCATTGGTGAGTATCATATTATGTGTCAGATAATTATTAAAATCATAATTTATTTACTTTCAGTCAACTGTAGCCTAATAATACGTCTGAATGTTTGTTTAGGTGGCTGGAGCTGGGAGGTCGTTTCACTTGGCTGAGGACGCCCATTTGAGACGTGATGGGCAGCATGCCTTGCAGGCCGTTGCAGAAATCCGCGAGTTATTATACCAGGCATTCCAGCTTGCCCATCGGGGAGACCGTTTGCATTTCGGCCACTACGGTGTACACACTTCAGCAGCTGCTCCAGACACATCAGCGCCATCCACGTCAGCGCCGTCCACGTCAGCGCCTTCCACTTCAGCGCGTGCCACATCAACTCCTTCGATATCAGTCACCCTACCACATACTACCCCATACATATCTGCAGATTCCCTCGACATACATCTTACGCAGCATACTGGCATACCTTATGTGCCTGACCCTAATTGGACACCGCCCCAATACATGCATGACGTTGTTACCCCACCCACCCAGTTACCACCACCAGACAGTTCGACCGCGACCATGAGTACACAGGATGCAGTTCTCACTGACATCTCCCACGTTGACGCTGAAGGCCTTATTGAGCCCGCCCCAGAGTGCGCGGGAGAGGCTGAGGTTTTGGTCGTGGCGGACGTCGCGGCAGAGGTCGGGGTGCGGGCAGAGATCGAGCCGCAGCTGCAGATCGTGATACAGCTGCACCAGATGATGGAGTTTCACAGCTCACAGCAGTATCCGATCTTCCGCCACAAACAGGATCAGGGGCAGCACATGCAGTTGAGGGGGGTCACAGTCACAGGCTCCACAGGATACGCATTTACGATTGGGGGAGCCAGATATTCAGAGAGTCTACCGCAGGAGACCGAGAAGGGAGGTCCACGGTCAGGGTTGTGGGACTAGGGGCAGGTTAGGGCATTAGCGGGTGTGATGTGGAGTGTATAGTTAATTTTATTTATAGTTTTTGTTATAGTTTTTGTATATCAAACTTGTACAGATGATGTAAATGTGTCATACTTATTTATTCGAAAAATATAATTTTACAATTTTTTATTCTTACTTGTTTTGATGATTTCCATAAAAATGACAACGAAAACAGAAAAAAAGGATAAGAATTCATAGGATTTTATTATTGAACGAGATTGGAGGACCACTTGTGTTGCTACTGGTTAGTAAAAATTTTATACAAAAAAAATCTGGAAAAAAAATATAAACATTACATAATGGATACTTGTGGGGAGAAATATGAATAAAAAGGAAACAAAATAAATATCTAAACAAACACATAATTTTGTTTTACCTTTTCTTTCACTTTTCTGAATGATTGCATTCACTGTCTTTTTTTCAGGTACAAACCAATGATAACCAAACAAAATGTAGACATATATATTTTTGTTCATTTAGCTTAAACGTGTATTTCAACTATTTGTTATATGAACATGTACTTCATTAAGTATCATTATTATATTCCACATCAATAATGCATAAAAACATGAAAGTGTAGTTCAAGTAGCGTTTTTCAAAATAACAATAACAGAGAGAAAGTAAAGGAAGAATTACAAGAAATATGCGAAAACAATTGAAATATCTCCCTTCATTGATAAGTCGTGGATAAGCATTACAAATTGCATGCATTACAGAAATGCCCTGGGCATTCATCCAAACAATTTCATTCATTATCATCATCATCTGACATCTCAATATCAGATTCATACATAACATCCATGCTCCAGGCGTAGTACTGGTGTGCATCATCCATTAACCCATCTTCGGCACGCTCATTTGCGATCTTCATTAGTCCGGATCTTTGCAAACGTTGGGTCATGCGATTAACCTCGTCGCGGATATGATGCAATGCCCTTTGCAACAACTGTGGAGTGTCAGTTGGCATACGCATGGCTAACCGGCGAGGAAATTTAAGATTAACTTCATGATATAACTGTAGACGTCCCCGAACGCCCCGGGAGTGTAAGTCCCGTTCTGTTCATATTGGGGTCACTACAGCTCAGGACTCTCAAATTTGTCACGGTTCTAAGTCTGAACCAAAGAGTCCAAATCTGGCAAATCGTTTTGAGAAAAACAGATTTTTGAAAGAAGTGCCAAACATGGACTGCTTTTCCAGATACAGAGTCGCCACCTAAATGTTTTTTTTAATGGGAAATTTAGGAAACCCTGACTCGGTGCCAAAGGCCACGTGTCCATCATCACCAAAGTTGCCTCGGCTCGGGAACTTGGGTACGATTGGGGAAGGTCACTTCGTGAGCACCCCCGCTCGCCCGATCAAAGATCGGCCTCTACTAACCGTGATATCTATTTTTGAAAACTTTGTGTATCCTTATTCCGGTTATTAGCCTAGGTTACTATGTGATGCACACAACATACAAGTATAGACTGGATCGCCTGAATTGGAACAAAACATTTCATGTTCGCTTTTTGAAAATGGTTTGCTACCCGCAGGTAGGCTTGAAACATTTGATGATTTATTCCAAATTAAGTAACCCAACCTTCACCCACAGGCATTCAGGCAGATATATCATATAAGCACATAGCCTCATAGTAAGCATGCTATCATGGCAGTCACTCACACGCATGCAAGGATGCTAAAGCATAAAACTTACCGAGTACTCCAAGCCAAAATGGAAATCACATTAGAAATCATGCATGACCCTAAGTTTACAGAAATGCCTAATGCAACACATGCAAAAATGCAACCTATAGTATGCTCGGCTATTCTAAACATGGCATATGGAATGCTACAGCTAACATGTATTCAATTTGGAATTGAAAATACAATGCAGTTAGTGTGATGCGCCGAGCCCGATGCATGCAAAACAGATGAATGAATGCAAACATGCTGTCATACTGTATGCTAATTGAAATATGCCCTAATCTAACCATCATAAGCGAATAAATAAAAGGGAGAAAGACGTGGGGTTGGAAGACATACAACACACACACGCACACTTATTACAGTTGTGCCCTCGCGCAGAGGGTCCAAATAAATATACAGTCCCAAATAAAAGAATATTACAGTCCAAATAATATACAAATTCCTAATTAATTAATCAAATTAACCAAGAAAGCTGTAAAACTGGCGTGCAAGCCAGGGACTGCCTTGCTTCTGATGAATGATGTATGTTTAGGCTGCCTTGAGCGGAAATCCACCGGGATGCCCCAATTAGCCTCTGTTTGCGCCTGTTCTTGAAATGCGTGCCAAACCTCGAAAGACCGTTGATTCCTGATTTTGCTGCAACAGAGAGCAGGAAAGGGGCATAGCAATGTATTTTCACAAATATATGCATGCCTCGATCCTCGTGCCACCAATCACGCATATCTATGCATGATGGCAGAGGGGTCGAAATGTGCAACTCAATATAGAATGAATGCACGTGTAAACACAACAAGAACCTAACTCCATCATGGGTAATCCGGAGTGTCGGTGACTAGGGAATTGAGACAGGTTCCGTCACTCGGAGTACAAAACGCACCTCGTTTCCCGTGTCCGGGCTAACTCCTATCCCGAACACGATGCAATATGCATGATATGCATGAAATGCAACTAAGATACAATCCTAACATACACAATGCTATGGAATGACATGCCTCGAAATGCGTGCACACGGGTACGCAAACCGAGAAAATAACAGAATGCGATCTAAGATACAACCTAGTATGCACTATGCTGTAAAAATGAGATGCCTCGAAATGCGTGCACACGGGCACGCAAAACGAGGCAATGGCATATGCAATGTAAATGACATGGAAATGTGATATGGGCTTACACTAATATGAGAGAGATTCAGTCACACTCACATAAGAGGCCGGTGGATGAAAATGAAGTGCCTCGAAATGCGTGCACACGGGCACGCAAATCGAGGCGATGACATACGCAATGCAATATGGCATGGAAATGACATATAGAATGCAACATGGACTTATACTAACATGAGAGAGCCTCAGCCACACTCATATAAGAGTCCGATGGATGAAAATGAAGTGCCTCGAAATGCGTGCACACGGGCACGCAAATCGAGGCGATGACATACGCAATGCAGTATGGCATGGAAATGACATATAGAATGCAACATGGACTTATACTAACATGAGAGAGCCTCAGCCACACTCACATAAGAGGCCGATGGATGAAAATGAAGTGCCTCGAAATGCGTGCACACGGGCACGCAAACCGAGGCGATGACATACGCAATGCAATATGGCATGGAAATGACATATAGAATGCAACATGGACTTATACTAACATGAGAGAGCCTCAGCCACACTCACATAAGAGGCCGATGGATGAAAATGAAGTGCCTCGAAATGCGTGCACACGGGCACGCAAACTGAGGCGGTGACATATGCAATGCAATGGCATGGAAATGACATAGACATGCTAATGGATTTTCAGCAATGAAATGTGGGGGAAAACAGCCCCGAAATGAGGCGAAAACACACCCGATGCATGGAATCTCTCCCGAAATGCAAATTAGGCGCATAGGATGAACTACAGCTATACAAAGCATGCATAATTGGTACATGGAATGAAAAGACAGAAGCAAGACAGCCCCAAAATAAGCATTTTTCCAGTACAAATCATGGCCAAATAGCAAGCAAAGATAGGGCAACAGTGGCATGCAAAAATGGCCCTAAACATGAGATTATGAGTTAGATAGGGCAACAATGGCATGCAAAAATGGCCCTAAACATGAGATTATGAAGCAACTCACAGCTGCTAACTCCAAATAGGTTAGGGCCCTTCAACAACATTGAAGAGGGGCCAAAAATAAGCACATTTACAGAACTGTAAAAACCTCAAAAACAAACACAGGTATGGCTGCACTCCCATGCAAGAAAAAGGGCCAAAAGGTGGCCAAAGAGGCAAGTGGTATATGCAAAGCCCAAACTGAAAAATTACCTTCTACAACATTGAAGAGGGACCAAAAATATGACTATTTGCAGAACTGTAAAAACTCCAAAACAGTATACAAACATGCTAGAAATGCAATGCAAAATGAGGCTCAAAAGTGGCTATAACACAAAGTATGCAAAATATTCATCAAACAGTCAAAGACCCTTGATTAAACATGAATAATGGGCCAAAATAAGACTATTTTTAGTACTGTAAAAAGGCCAAAAACCGAAGCAAGATAGGCTAACAATTCATGCAAAAATGGGGATTAAAAGAGAGATATAACATGAAGTGCGTAAAATATGCCTCAAACCATGAAAGGCCCTTAATTAAACATGAAGAATGGGCCAAAATAAGAACTTTTGTAGCTCTGTAAAATGACCAAAAATGGAACCAAGATAGGCTGCCAAGTCATACAAGAATAGGGGACCAAAGATGGATATAAAGACAAGTGGTACATGGAGGTCCCAAACAAAGATGAGCCCTTCTTCAATGTTGAAGAGGGGCTCAAAATAAGCCTACTTACAGTTCATGAGAAACTCCAAAATAGATCACACTTAGGTTAAAAAAAAGCATGCACAATATTGACATACAAAGAGGGTATTGAAGCAAGTGCAAGATGGAGGGCTCAAACAGGGTTGAGCCCTTAATGAGACATGAAAATGAGCTCAAAAAAATGACCTTTTCAGTTTTGGTTGGAGCTCAAAACAATAAGCATGTATGGCTTGCAAAAGATACAAGAAATGGGCCAAAAAGGGGAAATTATAACTCACCCTTGAAGACCAATTCTTTTGTTGCTTCTTGGACCAAATTTGTTGCCTCTTAGCTGCTGGAATTCCTCCCCTTGCTGCTGGATTGGAGTGGTGGTGGTAGAGCTTGGTGGTGTAGAAGAAATGGTAGTATAGAACTTGAAGATTTTCAAGGAAATGAGGGAGATGGAAAGGGAGTTTTGTATTCAAGCTTGAGGAGTAAATTTTCTAACCCTTGTATGCAATGTTGCCAGCTGATTATATGGACAAAAAAGGGGGAGTAAAGGAGGGGCAAAAGGTGGGGGAAAATAGGCAAGTTTTTCCCCACAAAATATCCCCCGGATTGGGATATTTTCTGGGGGATAAAGCTATACAGCTGTAAAGTGAACAGTGTGAGGAACATGGCCGGCCAGGTATTTTTGTTTCAGGTGGCCGGCCGGCTAGGGGTCAAAAGGGTCAAGTTGGTTTAGTGGCCGGCCACCACATAATGGTGTCCTCCCATGTGTGTACATCACAAGTATGTGGTTCAAAGTTCAAGAAAGTGGCCCCAAGGTGTTCAACATTAGCCCGGAAAGAGGGGTTCAAAAGGGTCAAGCAACATTAGTGGCCGGCCACCAACTTTTAGGGTCCTCCCATGTGTGTACATCACAAGTATGTGGTTCAAAGTTCAAGAAAGTGGCCCCAAGGTGTGCAACATTAGCCCGGAAGTGTGAAAAACGGGCATCGGAGGGCGTCGGAGGATATATAACTGGTTGCTGCAACAATTACTGGCCTCCCACCCTTCTACGGCCTTCCCAGTGATAAAACAGAGGTACCTGCCAAAAATGAACGAAAACCGTTGCAAAACGAATGTTCGGGGGCCAAAACGCGCAGTTCGGGGTCCCGAAAATGGGCTGTTAAGCACCGAAAGTGGCATTCGGCCACGAAGTGGGTTTCTCAGACCCCAGTGTCCCTCAAAAGGGGGTAAATAAGATGTATGCCAAAATTTAGAGCAAATGGAGATGGTTAAGCGGTCCCGAACACGGCCAACGGTCCCGAAAAAATCGGAAACCGGGCTCCGAAATGGGAAAAATGGCCTACGGCCACAAAATGTAGCCCACGGCCACCGAGAGATGGTCTACGGGACCTCTCCCTCCCCTCAGGAAAAGAAACAAAGAAAACCGAGCCTGGTTCGTAAACCGAGAAAAAGCACAAAAGAGGGTTCGGAAGTCCGGAGGCAGGGCTCACGGCCGCAACTCTGAAATTTCCGAACGAACACATTATGCAACATCACCAAGCGCTCAATCAGTGACGTCTGAGTCTTAAGGTCGGTCAAAAATGGGGTGTCTACAGTTGCCCCTCTTTGACAGAACTCGAAAGTCACAAGTGACGGGAGTGAATGTCAAAGCCCAGAGACGACCCATTTTTGACAAGGCCGAAGACTTAGACAAACGTACAAAGTAAACAAAGATGTGCCCGCAGGCAGGGGGGCAAAAAGCAAAGCGATATGCAAGAAGCCGAACATAACTCAATGATCATGCAAATGCAGCAAGCTGTAATGAAGCAAGTATTCGCAAATAGATGCAACAGTTTTAAGCAAGAATGCAAAGCAACAACTACATTTCATGCAGTTAAGAATGCGGAGGATTATTCAATCCCCGCCACGTCTCACACGGAGAAGATACGATACCTGCGCGATTCGTCTGGTCGCACCAGCCTCAATTGAACCGTACATACAATATCGTGCCTGCAAAAGAGAGAAATTGTAACAAGTACAATATGCTACCAACATATATTCAATGTGATTCTGGAAGTTTGACACACGCAGTGCCGGTGAGTGAATGCATCGCAATGCAAGAGTGGAACATGCGTGACAACGTATGCTCAAGCATAGAGGTATGCCAATATTAAGAAATGTGCATAAAAATGTAAGTATGCTCATGAGAATGCAAGTTATGTGCATGAGAGTACAAAGCGAGCATAAATCAGGGTGCCCGTTTGTCATGAACTAACGAGTACGGAAATGCGTGTTTCGGCGAAGGCGACTCGATCACGGCCTCTGATCCACTTCCTGGAAAGGCTACAACTCATTCAAAAAGGATACACTTTGATTTTGATGAATGATGATGAGACACATGTCAGATCCTGAAGCTGAAGTTCCGGCGGAGCAATTTCGCGACCGGAAGTGTACTTTTCTTGAACTTTTTCAGGTCCCGGGAACTCCAATCTTCCTCAAAATTTGCAGGGAGCTAGGTGAGCCTGTGAGGGACATGGCCGGCCAATTTTATGAGGGATGGGAGGTGGCCGGCTGGTTTTACAAAAAGAGAATGGCTGGCTGGCCGATTTTCCAAAAAGGAAATGGCCGGCCGGCTGGAAAAGGTGGCCGGCCGGCTATATGACCAAATCCGAGGGCATTTTGGTCCTTTCACCTCCTTTCTTTATGCTCCTTCATCCCAAGACTTGGAGCCTATAAATGCAGCCGAGATCTTCTCTTTTCTTGCCTCCTACACCACTTTCTTCTCCAGATCTGAGTTCCATATGCGTTTTCCAACGCCCCACGCAAGTTGTTTCCATAAAAATACTCAGTTTCAAGCACTTTGAACTGATTAAATTTTGGTTTCGGAGCTTCTTTTCTCATTTCCGCCACTTGAGGTGAGTTTGTCTCAATATTTGGAAGATTTTCTCGGGAGTTGACTTTTGTTGACTTTTTCCTTTCCCGAGAGTTGACTTTTGTTGACTCTTTCCAATTTTGACTCATTTTCGCTCATTTTTGCTCCTTTTGCAGATTTTCTGAAAATGACGGGTAATTCTCCGCATGGTGGGGGCTTTCTGGGTGCCGGGGACGATTTTGATCCCATGACTTTGCCTCCGAGGGTCCGACCTTTTATTCCCGAGAGGTACGCTCTGCCAGCACATGTCCTTCCGCGTGCCGTTTTCCGTCATTTCACTGATTTTGATGAGCGAGCACCTGGGGATCTGTTTCTCCGAGAGCCAGAGCATCACCTCTCCCATGAGGCCCGAGAGGTATTTACTTCATTTTTCGCATTTTTCGTACAATTCGTGCTTTTGCCATGCTTGAACACACAGTTTAGCTTATGACATAGTACTTTATTTGCATCTTGAATCTGTAGCTTAAACACTTGAATTTATGAACACTCGGCTCATTAATTGATTGCGAACGCACGGCACACATTAGTTAAGAAATGAACACACGGCTCACACTTTGATTTGTCGAACACACAGCCCGAATTAAAATGGTGAACATATAGCACTCACTGACTTAGAGTAGAACGCACAGCCCAAACTCTGATTTTCTGAACACGCAGCCCAGATTGATAGTGAACACGCAGCCCACACTAATTGAGAGTTGAACACGCAGCCCAAACTTTAATTTCCTGAACACGCAGCCCAGATCGATAGTGAACATGCAGCCCACACTGATTGAAAGTTGAACACGCAGCCCAAACTTTAATTTCCTGAACACGCAGCCCAGATTGATAGTGAACACGCAGCCCACACTAGTTGAAAGTTGAACACGCAGCCCAAACTTAAATTTCCTGAACACGCAGCCCAGATCGATAGTGAACATACAGCCCACACTGATTAAAAGTTGAACACGCAGCCCAAACTTTAACTTCCTGAACACGCAGCCCAGATTGATAGTGAACACGCAGCCCACACAGATTGAAAGTTGAACACGCAGCCCAAACTTAATTTCCCGAACACGCAGCCCAGATTGATAGTGAACACGCAGCCCATACTGATTGAAAGTTGAACACGCAGCCCAAACTTAAATTTCCTGAACACGCAGCCCAGATTGATAGTGAACACGCAGCCCACACTGATTGAAAGTTGAACACGCAGCCCAAACTTAAATTTCCTGAACACGCAGCCCAGATTGATAGTGAACACGCAGCCCACACTGATTGAAAGTTGAACACGCAGCCCAAACTTAAATTTCCTGAACATGCAGCCCAGATCGATAGTGAACATGCAGCCCACACTGATTGAAAATTGAACACGCAGCCCAAACTTTAACTTCCTGAACACGCAGCCCAGATTGATAGTGAACACGCAGCCCACACTGATTGAAAGTTGGACACGCAGCCCAAACTTAATTTCCCGAACACGCAGCCCAGATTGATAGTGAACATGCAGCCCACACTGATTGAAAGTTGAACACGCAGCCCAAACTTAATTTCCCGAACACCCAGCCCAGATTGATAGTGAACACGCAGCCCACACTGATTGAAAGTTGAACACGCAGCCCAAACTTAAATTTCCTGAATACGCAGCCCAGATTGATAGTGAACACGCAGCCCACACTAGTTGAAAGTAGCTTACACTGAACACACAGTTCGTACACCTCACTTCTGAACACACGGCTCATTCATTTTATTTGCATGCAGCTTACTTCACTTCATCGGCACACAGCCCATTTCATTTCATGAGCACGCAGCCCATTTCATTTCATTGGCACGTAGCCCATTTCATTTCATTGGCACGCAGCCTATTTCATTTCATTATTGACACATGTATTCATTCTGAATGCAGGTTGGTTCTCGCAGCGTACGGGGATATGGTTCCACCGCCGCGCGGGACTGGTACGCTGAGCTCCCGGAGGGTCTCCGAGATTTAGTAGACTTGGCAGGGTTCGGGGCCTTCTGCATTGGGTTGTCACGTTGTCCTGCCAGGAGGACACTGATGGCGGCATTGGTAGAGAGATGGTGGGACACCAC
Organism: Camellia sinensis; assembly: GCF_055761805.1. Lineage (NCBI taxonomy): Eukaryota > Viridiplantae > Streptophyta > Magnoliopsida > Ericales > Theaceae > Camellia > Camellia sinensis. Next base: position 73,720,282 of record NC_138967.1, read on the forward strand.
CAACTCCTTTCATTTCTCTACCACCGGGGACATGACTATGACCCCTCTAGACTTCGCTGTGTTGACCGGCCTAGACATAGGAGGTTGGTCCATCCCCTATGACGAGGACATGGGCGAGTGGGAGGCTGCTTGGACATATCTGCTGGGGGCTCGCCCGCCTGTCGACAGGGTTTCTGGGAGAGTCCGATATACTTGGTTCTCTTCCCACTTCCGGCGGGCGGAGATGGTGCCCGAGACTCCTGAGGAGACGGAGCAGTACGCCCGTGGTTTCCTTATGTTCCTCTTCGGGACTACCCTGTTCGCCGATAGAGGGAACACAGTCGGGCTATACTTACTGAGCGCTCTGGTTGACCTATCACAGGTCAGTCGATATGACTGGGGTGGCGCCGGCCTGGCTACCCTTTACTACTATATGAGCGCGACCTCCCGTGGGCGGGGAGACTTACTTGGCGGTTATTGGAGAGCCTGGGAGGTACTTTTCTATCCCCTCGATTTACATTTCTGCTCTTCATTACTTGTACATTGCACAAACAGCGCACTTTACAGTCTGTATTTTGCTCTCAGCATTTTGTACTTACATTCTGCACTGTTTTTCTCAGCTATGGGTCTATGTATACTTTCCAGCATTAGCCCCAGAGTTGGAGGTGGCAGGGCCCCCCATGACCCCATATTCACTGATGTTCGAGGGCCCACACCGGCCGAGACCCCGAGAGACTCTCATTTATCTGCGACAGTATTTTGACACTGTGCGCCCATCGGAGGTACTTCAGAACCCTCAGTTCTTCCCATTTTTATCTCTGATTTGCCCTGCACGTTCCTGACTTCTGATTGGTTTATTCACTTATTATCCGCAGATCACATGGCAGCCCTGGGCGCCCCTGGGTGATGGTCTCCGATTTCAGTATACCGGAGGATCGGGCATCTCCCAGTATAGGGTCCTGCTCGAAGGGCCGGTTGGCAGGGCATGGTTTTTGGGGGAACGCTTTCTACGTCAGGTATGGGGGTATCTTTCTCAGGATCCTCCCGCAGTACCTCCAGTCAGTATGCGGACTGCTGACAGACTCTCTTTCTCGGAGGTAGTCGGCGCCATGTTGGGTAGTGATGCTTTACTATATCTTGAGGAGGGGGACTACGCCACTTACCGTCACACATATTTGATGCCTCCATTGACGGGAGCTCGTACCCCGATGACGAGGCCTGCTGGTATGTCATCCTCGGGCCAGGCCCGGGCTCGGGCTGTAGACGCTCCTTCCACCAGCGGGGCTGGTACATCTAGAGGTAGGGGTAGACCGGTTTCTCCGATTACTCCGACTTATCCTCATCCTGGATGGCCGGACATGCCGTCAGAGTTGACGGGATGACGTTTTGGGACTCCTTACCAGATTCCGCTAGAGCCTCCACTTCCTGACCATAGATATGTCAGGGATCCTGATTCACCACCGGTATGATTTATAGCTTTGATTTATCAGTCGAGTACTTAGACATTCATTCCTTTACTGATAGTTTTGCCTTTGTATCTGCAGCCTCCGGCTGAGTATGTGGACGAGATTCTCGGGGTGATGGCCGCACTTGAGGGCATGGTTCTTCGGAGAGAGACACACTTATCTGTTATGGGTGTGCAGGTACCGTTCATTTTTCTTGCATTTATCACACTCCTGATGACACACTGGTTTTGAGCATTCTTCTGTATTGTAGAGCATATCCGATACACACCCTACTCATATACTGTACTCGTATCTGATTTTCATATTTGAACTGATGTATTTGAACTTTTCATTTTCAGATGCCTCCTGTATATGCTCCGTCGCGGGCCGGGCCACCTGGGCCTCCTTGGGGAGCTGGGCCATCTGGGCCTTTTTACGGAGCTGGGCCATCTGGGCCTTCTCAGGGAGCTGGGCCATCCAGGCCTTTTCGAGGAGCTGGGCCATCCAGTCCTTTTCGAGGAACTCGAGGAGGGTCCTCCCGCAGACGTAGGGCACGCGTTGTAGAAACGGAGCCCAAGGAGAAGGTTACCGACCGCTAGTCAGAGACATCTGCTGAGGAAGGGGGCTCCGGTCTTGGTTCGGGGAATAGAGGCGAGGCTGAGGGGGATTCTAAGGATGACAGCTCCGACCCGGATGATGATGATGGTGCAGAGGTTGTTCCGCAGAAGAGGATGAGGAGTACTTCTCATTCCCGCTCCCGAGGACATTGATGCTGCTGTTTCCTGCTTTATTTTTCTTTTTGCTAGTAGTTTGTAGCACTTTGCACATTGTTAGGCAGTTTTATTTTTTGTAAAACTTGTACCTTTATTCGTTGTAAAACATGATGGAATGAAACAACTTTTGATAAGGTGTTTGTATTTTAAACTTTTAGCATCGTATCGCATCATTTTATTTTGCACAAAAATGAAATTGAATGGGAATGTGCATTGTGTAATCACCAAGTCAGGTAGTGAACCGACGCAACAAACTAAGCAACTCAACTTACTAAGATATAACAGAACCTTAGGAAGTTTACAACTCGATAAGCAAAAACAACAGTGTTGACAACGTAAATAAACAAGACTTAAACAAAGATTGTTTAAACAGAGAGCAATGACTCGAAAACACGAAACACGTCCGCTCGACAAACAACTCGATAAGAAAAACAACAACTCGATAATCAAAACAACAACTCGATAATCAAAAAAAAAACAACAACAGAGTGTACTTCGGACGATCTGGGCACCGGAACGCATCCGAAACAGAGGGAAATGAAGGCCTTTGACTCTCCCGTTGCATGGAAATGCTTGAAACTTTCCCTCGAAGGGTAAAACAGGGCCAAGGAGATACACTGGAGCATTGCCGGCCACCTTTGGGAGCCGGCCGGCCACCTTTGGGAGCCGGCCGGCCAATTTTATGGAGAGTGGGAGCCGGCCGGCCAGTTTTTGAAAAAGAGAATGGCCGGCCAGCCAGAAAATGTGGCCGGCCGGCCACTTATTCCTGCAGCCACCTAGTTTTTGACACGTGTCCCCGTGAATAGTGTTTTTCCCTCTATAAAAGCCTCAACTTCGGGAACATTCATTTCATCTTAGTTTTACACAAAGATGGAGGCGTTTCTCGCGGAAAATCTCACATCTTGGATCTCTTCTCTAGATGGCTCGGAAAAGCTGAACTTCCGGGGTTTCGGCTCGAATGCACTATTCACGCTGAGCCGTACTCCACTACAGCTCCCTTTTCTCCATGCCGCGACAAGGTTCTGGAACCCAGTGACGCACGTTTTTAGCTTCGGCGGCCAAGAGATATGTCCCACTTTCGAAGATTTTCAGGTTTTGATGGAGTCTGAATGCTCTGAAGTGATCTTGCCCCAGCTCCGTTTTGGCCATGCCCAGGCTTTAGGGCGGATGTGTGGGCTCACGGCGCATGATGCTCGATCTCTGATCTGCAGTGGGGAACTGGACATCCTAGGCTTGATCCATCGTTTTTCCGACGCCGGTGACCGCAACAACCATTATTGGCAGGGTTTTTGGCAACACGCCCTCTGCTTGTGTTTGTTGTCTCACTTTCTGCTTTCCTCGGGCTTCGGCGGAGCTAGCATTCGCCTGATTGAAGTCGCCCAAGGCTTGAGAGAGGGCAAGAGCTACGTCGCTATGACCTTGGCCGAGACGCTGATGGGTTTAGATTCTGTCTATCGCCGGGAGGCGACTAGGTTTGCTGGGAGTCCACTACTGCTGCAGGTAATGTTTCCCACCCAACCTTACATATATATTTGCTCACATCACTCGACCCTCAGGCTCGGTTTTTCTCACAAAACCCTTGTCTTACTTTTCTCTCATCGTACATCTCTCTGTTCTTTATTCTCTCATTTTCCATCCCTCCCCTAGGTATGGTTAATAGACAAGTTGCAGGTTGTGGACTCTTGCCCGGCCTATTCAGCTCGAGGCTACTTATTTCGGCAGCGTCTAGTCAATGCTCTTGACGAAAGGTGGTGGTTTGATTGGATGTGCAATTTGTCCGCAGACCGCATCGCTTGACGTTGTCCTTGGCTCAACCTCCCGGCAATGAGCTATAGTATGTCCCGGCTGATTGGGATCCAATTGATTGGTCTAACCCACTGCGTATTCTATTTTCCGTTCCGGTTCCTGCGTCAGTTTGGTCATGATCAGACCTGCCCACCGGAGGGGATTGAGTACCCAGCTGCTTTCCCGGTCCGGGGTGCACAGCTTGCCCGATATGCCACAGCATGGAGGACTAGAGAGTTCCTGGCCCCTGCTTCTACTTTCAGTTGCACTTTGTCCGATGAGTGCTTAGATTGGCTCAACGATGAGGCACAGGTTGGGCCTAGCTTGGCATCAGATGCTTCGTCCAGCTCTGGGAGGGGACGCAGAGATACTTGACTCAACTATGCCCCAAATTTATTGCTTATTTTAGCATTTTCAAGTTTTCTTTATGAATGTACTAAAAAGCAACCTCGATTGTAATGCTAGAGCAGGAGAACTCAGTTTTGAAATCAATGAAATTGAAGGTTGTGTTACTGAAAATTTTCCGCTTTGGTCCAAAAATGGTCTTAGTCGTAAAAAGATTAATTTGAACAAAGTCAACTTTTATTAAAACTTTTCAAAACTATTTTCGATGTGGATCAGAACTAGACACGCCGAAGATCTGTCACTGAGATGCACAACCCCAGATCCCTGCAACTGGAAAGTTATCCTTAGTCTGAAGAACAATGCGGCACTGCATGGCAACGGAAAGTTGCCCCTAGTCTAAGTAACTTTGCACCGTTGCGGCAACGGAAAGTTGTCCCTAGTCTGAACAGCATTGTACCGGAGATCGCGATAAATGCTGATCGATAAAGATGACTGAGATTATCAAAATGGACAGAGTTGATTGGGGAAAAGTTTATGGCTGAACTTCAAGGTGAAGTTGCCTACGTATCCCAAAGATGGGAATCAAGCCTTACGTAGTTCAGGCCGAGGTTCACTCGAGTATTTTCACTCTCCTTTTGCGCTCTAACTTTTGCCAAGGCCGCCCTTTGCGGGTTTTTAACCTTGCGAGCTCAGTTTTTATATTTTCTAATTTTTTGTGCTCTGACTCTTGCCTAGGTCGCCCTTTCGGGTTTTCGGCCTAGCGAGCCTCTCAAGGGTAATATTTCTTCAACTTGTCCATATTGATCGGTTGTGAGAACTCCAAGCCATCTAGATCCATCAGAACCACAGCTCCACCTGACCAGATATCTTTGATGATGTAAGGACCAGTCCAATTGGGTTTGAACTTGCCCCTTGGGTCGTGGATGGGAGCTCGGTTGTCTTTGAGCACCAAATCTCCTTCTTTCAGATTCCTGGACTTAACCTTCTTATTGAAAGCCCGGGCAATTCTGCGTTGATAGCCTTGGATGTGGTACAGTGCTTTCAGTCTTCTTTCATCAAAGAGCATGAGTTCTTCGAATCTGCTTTGCTGCCAATCTGCTTCGGCTATTTGGCATTCAGCCAATACTCGTAACGACGGAACCTCAATCTCGATGGGTAGAACAGCCTCCATTCCATAAACCAATGAATATGGAGTCGCTCCAGTAGAAGTTCTGATTGAAGTCCTGTAGCCCCACAGAGCAAATGGCAACTTGTCTGGCCAATCTCGGTAGGTTCCCACCATCTTCTGCAGTATATGCTTGATATTCTTGTTGGCGGCCTCAACCGCTCCGTTGGTTTGCGGCCGGTATGTAGATGACTTATGGAAAGCCACATTGTATTTTTCCAACAAGTCTATCACTTCTTTCTTGAAGTGGGAACCATTATCTGAAATTATCTCGTTTGGCACCCCGTAGCGACAGATGATGTTGTTTCTGATGAACTTTGCGACGTGCGACGCCTTCAACACCGCGTATGATTGGGCCTCGACCCACTTTGTGAAATAATCTATCGCTACCAGGATAAACTCATGCCCGTTTGACCCCTTCGGGGTAACAGCTCCGATCACATCAATTCCCCAAACTGAAAAAGGCCATGGTGAAGTCATGTTGTACAGCTTTGACGGCGGGATGTTCATGCGGTTTGCATGAATTTGACACTTGTGGCATCGCCGAACAAAACTAATACAATCCTCCTCCATGGTTGACCAGTAGTAGCCCTGTCTGAGGATCTTTCTGGCCAGCATTACTCCATTCATGTGTGCACCGCACTCCCCCCCATGGATGGCCTCCATCAGGCGCTTCGACTCTTCAGCTTCTACACAGAGCTTATGCATTCCCAGATGACCCCTTTTATACAGCTTACCCCCGCAGATAATGAACTGAGCAGCCATTCTTCTGATGGCCCTCTTATCCTTGGCATTTGCCCCTAGTGGATATGTCTCCTTTTCCAAGAAGTTCCAGATGTCGTAATACCAGGGGTTGCCGTCTTGAACCTCATCTATGGCGGAAATCGACTCGTATGCTGGCGCAAACTTTTGATCAATAATGACTGGACGCATCCGGACTCCGGACGGGATGTCTATCATGGAAGATAGAGTTGCTAGTGAATCTGCGAACCTGTTGTTCTCTCTTACGAGGTGGGTGAAATTTAGCTTCTCAAACCGAGGAATTAACAAATCCAAGGTTTGGTGGTAAATTATCATCCTTTCCTCCTTGACTTTCCAATCCCCTTTTGCTTGAGACACAACAAGGTTTGAGTCCCCAATGACGTCCAACCGTCTTGCTCCTAGTTCTAGGGCTGCTTCCAGGCCAGCAATACATGCCTCATACTCTGCCTCATTGTTCGAGACTTTGAACTGGAGCTTGAATGCTAAAGGGATACGGGAATCGTCAGGCGCTATCAGCAACACCCCTATCCCATACCCATACTGGTTTGACGCTACGTCAAAGTACATCGTCCAAGTTTCATCTTCGACGTGCAGAATGGCTTCATCTGGGAATAGGTACTCAACCGCTTCATCCCCCTCAACCGGGTGGTCGGCAAGGAACTCTGCTACCGCTCTTCCTTTTACTGACTTGCGCGTTACATATTTCAAATCAAATTCGGAAGCAACAGCAGCCAACGAGCTAGCCTACCCGTAAGTGCTGGTTTCTCGAAAAGATATTTGATGGGATCCAATCGTGAAACCAACATTACAGAGTGAGCTAACAGGTAGTGCCGCAGCTTCCTGGTTGCTCATACCAAGGCCAAATAAGCCTTCTCCAGTGGTGTATAGCGGGTCTCGTAATCCAGCATCTTTTTGCTCAGATAGTAGATGGCCCTTTCCACTTTGTCTTCTGACTCCTGCGCGAGCATGCAGCCCATGGTAGTCTCAGTTACCGAAAGGTATAATATCAACGGTCTCCCCGGCTCTGGTGGTGACAACACGGGTGGGTTCTGTAGATATTCTTTGATCTGTTCAAAAGCTGCTTGACATCGACCGTCCCATTGGAATTTCTTTCCTTTCTTCAGGAGACCAAAAAGTGGTTCACAAGTCAAGGTTAATTTAGAGATAAATCGTCTTATGAATTGCACTTTACCTAGAAAGCCTCGCACCTCCTTTTCAGTCCTTGGTGGTGGCATTTCTAAGATGGCCTTGATTTTGGAAGGGTCGACCTCGATGCCCCTTTGTGTAATCAGAAACCCTAGCATCTTCCCTGCTGTAACACCAAACGTGCACTTCTGGGGATTCAATCGCAGCCGAAACTCTCTAATCCTTTGAAAGAATTTTTGTAAGGCGGTGTAGTGGCCTTCTCTTTCTTTGGACTTGACAATCATGTCGTCCACATACACCTCGACCTCTTTATGGATCATATCATGCAATATTGTAGTTGCTGCCCGTTGATAAGTAGCTCCAGCATTCTTCAACCCAAATGGCATCACTCTATAACAATATGTACCCCACGGGGTAGTGAACGCAGTCTTCTCCCGGTCTTCGGGTGCCATTACTATCTGATTATAGCCTGAGAAACCATCCATAAACGAAAGCAAGGCGTGTCCTGCCGTGAAATCCACCAATTCATCAATGTGTGGCAAGGGAAAATCATCCTTCGGACTGGCCCTGTTCAAATCTCTGAAGTCTACACAGACTCGAATTCTGCCATCCTTCTTTGGCACCGGAACAATGTTGGCCAACCATGTTGGGTATTCGGACACCAGCAGGAACCCTGCGTCAATTTGCTTGGTGACTTCATCCTTAATTTTGAGAGCCCAGTCCGGGCGGATCCTTCTGAGTTTTTGTTTGACAGGTCGGGCCTCGGGATCAAGAGGGATCCGGTGCTGTACAATCTCAGGATCGATTCCAGGCATGTCTTCGTAAGACCACGCGAAAACATCTTTGAAATCTTTTAATAAAGCGACTAAGCGCTCGCGTTCCTCCGAAGACAACGTGGACCCGATCTGGACCAGCCGCGGGTCCTTCTCAGTACCAACATTCACAGTAGTGATTTCATCCATTAAAGGTTTAACAAATCTTTCCTGCTCTTGATCAATTAACCGTTGCAAAACTGGAGGAATTTCTCCCTCGTTGTTTTCATCAAAGTTTTAAAAATCCTGATTTAAGCAATAAATCAAAGGCACAGAAAAATACTCAGAAACCACATCCGCATCATTCTCATTAAATATTTCCAAGCCGTCAGATTCCTCTGTTACAACAGACTCAAAAGAAAATGAAAATGACGACCTAGACACGACTATGGCATCCGGGTCATCACCCCCAGGAATACCGGACTCAGACTCAGTCGAGCTGGAATCTGATTTCGACGCACAAGATTCGGTGGAATCAGATTCCGGCTCACTACCTGACCCGGAGCTGCTAGATAAAAAGCCTTCTTCATATTGCCAGATGAGAGAAGGTGCGATAGATGCATCCAAGATCGGCGCTGGAAAGCCCGCAGCTATTTCATCTCCAATCATGGAAACCGAAGAGTTATCCCCCAAGCACTCTTGGTCGATCGGAGGATCTGAAAGTAGACACGCCAGTGCTACCCCCATTTCAAGCTCGGTACTCTCAGAATCCACTGCTTTACACTGCTCAACTTCAGTTGGTGGGTCTGTCTGCGCTTCGGCAACGTCATCCCCAGGTAATTGTAAGTCGAAGAAGATTTCGAAACCAGGCACGCGCTTCTTCTCCGCGTTCAGCCATGGTTCTGGGAAGCCGCAGAATGGAAAGTCTTCCCCCTCTCGGACAAAGCGTCCGTTTAGGGTGCCCCAGATGGGCCTATGCATTAACTCAAATGGCTTCCCAGCCTTCTTTGCTCTGGCCCTTCCGGCCATTTCTTTCCCTTTTCTCACCCAGTCCTCTTTGGTGGGCAGATAACCCAATCCAAAGGTGTGAGGGTTGTGTGGCACTTCGGCCGATACCGCGACGCCCTTCCGGCCGCTTCTTCCTAATCCCATTCCGGGGATATGTTGTAGCTTGTTCATGAGGTAGACAGATTGAGCACTGACGTACATACCTTCATTCACAGCCATGACATTCTGCACCACTTGAGCCTCGGCCAAAGTGAACCCCGACAAAAACACATCCTCCGTGCCGTGCTCGATCTCCAAGACAGGTGTGGACACTTCCGGCGGCGGATGGATTGATGAATTCCCAAAGACGATCGCTACCTCTTTCCCGTGAGGGTACTTTAGCATCTGATGTAGAGTGGAAGAGACTGCTTTGACCTGGTGCAACCACGGTCGCCCCAAAAGTAGGTTAAAGGTTGCGGGAACGTCCAAGATATGAAATTCAATGCTGTGTTGTCCTGGACCAACCTTGGTTTGAATTTTAACAGTCCCCATCACTTCTCTGCTGGTATTGTCGTATGCTCTGATCACTTGAGTAGTTGGGACGAAGTCCACGGGCTTCAACCCGATTGCATATGCCGTTCTGGTCGGGCAGACATTAATCGCAGACCCGGTATCAACAAGTACCACCGGTATCCACTTATCTCTACATTCCACAGAAATATAGAGAGGTTTGTTATGATTTGTGCCCTTAGGCGGTAGTTCCTTGTCCGAAAAGGTTAATGCCGGGGAACCTCCTCCCGGAAAAACCAGCCCAACCAGCTGTTCAGGCGTGGTATCTATGGAGAGTTTGGACTTGTCCATAGCAGACAGGACAGCTTCCCTATGTACTCGTGATGCCATTAGCAGTCCCCAGATGGAGATGTCTGCTTGTATCTTTTTTAACTGTTTCAGCACAGCTTCCTCTTCAATCTGCTTCTCCTTCTGTTTCTCCGCTTCTCTATCCTTCCCGGATGCCTCGGGTTGGTCCAGGTGTGGGGGTTTGAAGTACCGCCCACTTCTCGTCATATGGTCAACCTCATCGAGGTACCAAGTGTCATCCAGTTGATTATTTCCCCAGTCTTCATCCGTGTGGGCAAGACATAAGTCATCGTCTTCCCACCACATTCCGTCGGCAGCCAACAGACACCTGTCTGGCTCCGATTTAGTTGTACTTGCAGTACTCTCTGTCCACATGCTCGCAGCATTCTCCATCTTCGTGCACACAGCGCTTTCAGTCCCCTCAGGGCCCTTAGCTTTCCTAATTCTCTCAGCATCCTCAAACTTTTCTCGTTCCAGCTGCATCAGTACAGCTGGTTGTTCAACAATTCCTGTATCCATAATGCCCAAGTCTCGAGCGGAATTCTTAACATCGGCGCTCTCCGGCGATACAACTTGACTTTCGGCCATTCCGGCCACAGCTGATACCTCTGCCCCTGCCGGGCTCTGTTCTGGTTGGGCTTCCCCCACTTCGTCTGGTTGATCCTCGAGCCATCCAGTGGCCTCTGCCGATTCCTCATAGTCGAACCAGTTGATTGCCGAATTCCCCGGTTCCTGGTCATCGAAAAATTGCAGGTTGGCAAAGTCCTCCTCTACGGCTGTCAGATCATCTGCCCCTGGCCCAGATCCATCCCCCCGGATCATGCATAGCTCTCCTGTCTCTGGCAATTCTATACCTAGCCCAATTCGGCTCGTTGATAGGATGTACTCGCTTGGATCATAGGCTCCCCCAGCAAAACTTTGTCCGGTCCCGGATTCAACAACCCCATTCTCTCCCGAAATCTGCCCTGCCCCATCTTCGACGGTCACCACCATCGGCTCTGGTTGGGTTTTGGAGATGTCCACCATGCACAAGAAGTCAGTGCAATCGGGGAGGAACACCTCCGGCTTGGGTAGGTGGGTGGGAGTAATATAGATGCTAGGATCGTAAGACACGACCCCAGTCTGGATAAAATTGATTCTATTGGGAGGGGGAGCTTGGTTATGTGGTGGGAGAGGGTTGGTTGTGACATTGGGTTTATCAGGAGGCGCGATCACCTGTTTGTCAATAAGATCTTGGATCTCATGACGCAATCTGAAACAACGGTCGATGTCGTGACCGTGTTGTTGGTGATACGCGCAGTACTTTGCTGGGTCATGAGAGGGAGGGAGTGGATTCGGTAGTGGCTTCGGCTCCAGGGGTTTCAAATGCTTTTTCCTGATCAATACCCCTAGAGCTTTGGACAGGGGCATATATAATGGGGTGAAGGTTCTTTGGCCTCGAGGTTGGAATCTGGTGGTTTGTGTGTTGCTTCTGGACGCGCCGGAGAAGGGTGTGGCAGCCATGGGCCTTGGAGGGGGAGGGGGAGTGGTGGTGACCATACTGACTTCCGAGGCTCTTGTATTTGCAGCGCCTCTCGGGCCCGCATTGTTGTTACGGTTGAAAGTCCTCCTCGGTTGCTCCCTATCGTGGTCAAACAGACCTTGTTTCATTGCATCTTCGATTTGCACCCCCATCTCGTGTAAATCTGCGAAAGTAGGAAAGGGGACTACAATCATTCTCTGCATCAACTTTGGGTGGAGATTGCGCACAATCATCCGGATTTGATCTTTGTCAGTGGGCCTTAAAGTCATCATTGACGCCTTTGCCCTCCATCGGATTACAAAGTCCGAGAAAGTTTCCTTGGGCTCTTGCCTTGTCGTTTCAAGATCACGGGTTGTGATCTCGATCTGAGTGTTGTACGAATATTGCGCGACAAAGGCCTCAGCCATTTCATCCCAATTCTTTTTCACTTCATCTTGTAACTTTGCGTACCAGTGGGCGGCCACACCCGACAGGGTTCGGCCGAATAGTGAAAGCTTCTGTGGTCGTGTTAGGCCCATTGGCCGCAAGATGTCTGCGAATAGTCGGAGATGGACCATGGGGTCGCCGGACCCGTCAAAGCGGTCGATTTGTGGCATTTTGAACCTATCGGGGAGTGTCACGGCCTCCTCGGTATATCCGTCTTCGATATCCGGCATAGCCTTGACCCCTTGGGATTTCTTGAAGAGCTTCTCAAGTTTGCTCAATTTCAGAGCTGTATGATCAACCTCGAACTCGAAGGGAGAGTCGGGGCGATTGGGTGCATGGACTTTGGACAGTTGTGGTGGAAGCGGGGGCGGAGCTGGCCCCGTTGGAAGATTCGTGTCCTCTTGCAAGTTTTGGAGATTTGGCACAGCGTTCTGGGTGTTTGGCGGAGCGTTCTGAACAGTAGGTGTTTGCTCAGGTAATGGAGCCCCTGCCGAAGGAGGAATTTGGTGTGAAGCAGATGCCGCATTCTGCTGTTGCAGTCTGGTGATTAGTTCGGCCTGTTGGGCCATGATTGCGGCCTGCTGTTTGGAGAACTCCGTTTGACGGGTGGCATCATCATGCATCTGTCTCATGCTCTCCTGCATCTGGCGCATTAGGGCCTCTATCCCTGATGTATTTTGCTGATCCATCTGTCTAACTGGTATGTCTGTTTCTATAGCAGTAATTGAGACCTCAGTCCTATAGTCCTCTGATGAAGTAACCCACTGCTCTGACAACCTCTGTTCTAACACACTGCGCTTTTTCGGCTTTCTTTTGGTAACGGGGGGTAGAGAATGGAACACTGGCTGTCCGTCGATTAGATCCTCAGATCGATTGAGTCGACGACCTCGTGTCCAAAGTGCTTGGGGAATGCCTGTTGGGTTGGAAGCAATTGTGCTAGAACTGACCTAGCAAAAGATAAATAAAGCGAAAAGGAAATAAATAAACAGATAAACGGACAGCATAACAGCTTAAAATAAAATGCATGACACACAGCCGGGCATAACAACACACAGTCAATAAGCTGAATACACACTGTCCTCAAAACACTGATTATTATCCCTGTATCACTGTCCCCTAAAACAGAATCTGATACCCGCAGATAACTAATTCTCAAATGCTGGCTGATGCCCGCAAGCCTGATACTCATAATACTGAACTGATGCCCGCAGGCCTGATGCCCAAACTCATATACTGAACTGATGCCCGCAGGCCTGATACTGACAATACTGAACTGATGCCCGCAGGCTTGATGCCCAAACTCATATACTGATATATGCATTCCTGTAGAGACGCACTCTAAAGCACATAACAGATAAGTGAGAGCCAAAACACCCCTATGTTGGGGTAGGGTTTCCCTGTCCTATTTTGTCAGGGGCTAGGGTTTCACTACGCACGCAGCGGTTTCAAACAACCTATAAACGGGTAAGCAACCTGTCCTAATTTGGAATGGTCACTATGGATCCGAATACGCACTAGGTCGAAAGGTCAAAGAGGGTGCCCCGGTAAAACTGGGGTTTGTGTTCCCATACTGGCAGAGCCCACAACCGGTCAGCCTTATGGTCATGCCTTGACAAGACAAGCCTCCGGCAAACCGTTCAGGAATAGCAGATGGCAAACACGGTGTCCTAGGCGCACCAATGCAAATGCAATGCAAAGAATCACACAAGTGTAGTCAAAAAACAGATATCACGAGTTCGAGTCAAGTTCTCTAAATCCCCAGCAGAGTCGCCAGAAACTGTAGACGTCCCCGAACGCCCCGGGAGTGTAAGTCCCGTTCTGTTCATATTGGGGTCACTACAGCTCAGGACTCTCAAATTTGTCACGGTTCTAAGTCTGAACCAAAGAGTCCAAATCCCGCAAATCGTTTTGAGAAAAACAGATTTTTGAAAGAAGTGCCAAACATGGACTGCTTTGCCAGATACAGAGTCGCCACCTAAATGTTTTTTTTAATGGGAAATTTAGGAAACCCTGACTCGGTGCCAAAGGCCACGTGTCCGTCATCACCAAAGTTGCCTCGGCTCGGGAACTTGGGTACGATTGGGGAAGGTCACTTCGTGAGCACCCCCGCTCGCCCGATCAAAGATCGGCCTCTACTAACCGTGATATCTATTTTTGAAAACTTTGTGTATCCTTATTCCGGTTATTAGCCTAGGTTACTATGTGATGCGCACAGCATACAAGTATAGACTGGATCGCCTGAATTGGAACAAAACATTTCATGTTCGCTTTTTGAAAATGGTTTGCTACCCGCAGGTAGGCTTGAAACATTTGATGATTTATTCCAAATTAAGTAACCCAACCTTCACCCACAGGCATTCAGGCAGATATATCATGTAAGCACATAGCCTCATAGTAAGCATGCTATCATGGCAGTCACTCACACGCATGCAAGGATGCTAAAGCATAAAACTTACCGAGTACTCCAAGCCAAAATGGAAATCACATTAGAAATCATGCATGACCCTAAGTATACAGAAATGCCTAATGCAACACATGAAAAAATGCAACCTATAGTATGCTCGGCTATTCTAAACATGGCATATGGAATGCTACAGCTAACATGTATTCAATTTGGAATTGAAAATACAATGCAGTTAGTGTGATGCGCCGAGCCCGATGCATGCAAAACAGATGAATGAATGCAAACATGCTGTCATACTGTATGCTAATTGAAATATGCCCTAATCTAACCATCATAAGCGGATAAATAAAAGGGAGAAAGACGCGGGGTTGGAAGACATACAACACACACACGCACACTTATTACAGTTGTGCCCTCACGCAAAGGGTCCAAATAAATATACAGTCCCAAATAAAAGAATATTACAGTCCAAATATTACAGTCCAAATAATATACAAATTCCTAATTAATTAATCAAATTAACCAAGAACGCTGTAAAACTGGCGTGCAAGCCAGGGACTGCCTTGCTTCTGATGAATGATGTATGTTTAGGCTGCCTTGCGCGGAAATCCCAATTAGCCTCTGTTTGCGCCTGTTCTTGAAATGCGTGCCAAACCTCGAAAGACCGTTGATTCCTGATTTTGCTGCAACAGAGAGCAGGAAAGGGACATAGCAATGTATTTTCACAAATATATGCATGCCTCGATCCTTGTGCCACCAATCACGCATATCTATGCATGATGGCAGAGGGGTCGAAATGTGCAACTCAATATAGAATGAATGCACGTGTCAACACAACAAGAACCTAACTCCATCATGGGTAATCCGGAGTGTCGGTGACTAGAGAATTGAGACAGGTTCCGTCACTCGGAGTACGAAACGCACCTCGTTTCCCGTGTCCGGGCTAACTCCTATCCCGAACACGATGCAATATGCATGATATGCATGAAATGCAACTAAGATACAATCCTAACATACACAATGCTATGGAATGACATGCCTCGAAATGCGTGCACACGGGCACGCAAACCGAGAAAATAACAGAATGCGATCTAAGATACAACCTAGTATGCACTATGCTGTAAAAATGAGATGCCTCGAAATGCGTGCACACGGGCACGCAAAACGAGGCAATGGCATATGCAATGTAAATGACATGGAAATGTGATATGGGCTTACACTAATATGAGAGAGATTCAGTCACACTCACATAAGAGGCCGGTGGATGAAAATGAAGTGCCTCGAAATGCGTGCACACGGGCACGCAAATCGAGGCGATGACATACGCAATGCAATATGGCATGGAAATGACATATAGAATGCAACATGGACTTATACTAACATGAGAGAGCCTCAGCCACACTCACATAAGAGTCCGATGGATGAAAATGAAGTGCCTCGAAATGCGTGCACACGGGCACGCAAATCGAGGCGATGACATACGCAATGCAGTATGGCATGGAAATGACATATAGAATGCAACATGGACTTATACTAACATGAGAGAGCCTCAGCCACACTCACATAAGAGGCCGATGGATGAAAATGAAGTGCCTCGAAATGCGTGCACACGGGCACGCAAACCGAGGCGATGACATACGCAATGCAATATGGCATGGAAATGACATATAGAATGCAACATGGACTTATACTAACATGAGAGAGCCTTAGCCACACTCACATAAGAGGCCGATGGATGAAAATGAAGTGCCTCGAAATGCGTGCACACGGGCACGCAAACCAAGGCGGTGGCATACGCAATGCAATGGCATGGAAATGACATATAGACATGCTAATGGATTTTCAGCAATGAAATGTGGGGGAAAACAGCCTCGAAATGAGGCGAAAACACACCCGATGCATGGAATCTCTCCCGAAATGCAAATTAGGCGCATAGGATGAACTACAGCTATACAAAGCATGCATAATTGGTACATGGAATGAAAAGACAGAAGCAAGACAGCCCAAAATAAGCATTTTTCCAGTACAAATCATGGCCAAACAGCAAGCAAAGATAGGGCAACAATGGCATGCAAAAATGGCCCTAAACATGAGATTATGAAGCAACTCACAGCTGCTAACTCCAAATAGGTTAGGGCCCTTCAACAACATTGAAGAGGGGCCAAAAATAAGCACATTTACAGAACTGTAAAAACCTCAAAAACAAACACAGGTATGGCTGCACTCCCATGCAAGGAAAAGGGCCAAAAGGTGGCCAAAGAGGCAAGTGGTATATGCAAAGCCCAAAATGAAAAATTACCTTCTACAACATTGAAGAGGGACCAAAAATATGACTATTTACAGAACTGTAAAAACTCCAAAATAGTATACAAACATGCTAGAAATGCAATGCAAAATGAGGCTCAAAAGTGGCTATAACACAAAGTATGCAAAATATTCATCAAACAGCCAAAGACCCTTGATTAAACATGAAGAATGGGCCAAAATAAGACTATTTTTAGTACTGTAAAAAGGCCAAAAACCGAAGCAAGATAGGCTAACAAATCATGCAAAAATGGGGATTAAAAGAGAGATATAACATGAAGTGCGTAAAATATGCCTCAAACCATGAAAGGCCCTTAATGAAGCATGAATAATGGGCCAAAATAAGAACTTTTCTAGCTCTGTAAAATGACCAAAAATGGAACCAAGATAGGCTTCCAAGTCATACAAGAATAGGGGACCAAAGATGGATATAAAGATAAGTGGTACATGGAGGTCCCAAACAAAGATGAGCCCTTCTTCAATGTTGAAGAGGGGCTCAAAATAAGCCTACTTACAGTTCATGAGAAACTCCAAAATAGATCACACTTAGGTTAAAAAAAAGCATGCAAAATATTGACATACAAAGGGGGTATTGAAGCAAGTGCAAGATGGAGGGCTCAAACAGGGTTGAGCCCTTAATGAGACATGAAAATGAGCTCAAAAAAATGACCTTTTCAGTTTTGGTCGGAGCTCAAAACAATAAGCATGTATGGCTTGCAAAAGATACAAGAAATGGGCCAAAAAGGGGAAATTGTAACTCATCCTTGAAGACCAATTCTTTTGTTGCTTCTTGGACCAAATTTGTTGCCTCTTAGCTGCTGGAATTCCTCCCCTTACTGCTGGATTGGAGTGGTGGTGGTAGAGCTTGGTGGTGTAGAAGAAATGGTAGTGTAGAGCTTGAAGATTTTCAAGGAAATGAGGGAGATGGAGAGGGAGTTTTGTATTCAAGCTTGAGGAGTAAATTTTCTAACCCTTGTATGCAATGTTGCCAGCTGATTATATGGACAAAAAAGGGAGAGTAAAGGAGGGGCAAAAGGTGGGGAAAAATAGGCAAGCTTTCCCCCACAAAATATCCCCCGGATTGGAATATTTTCTGGGGGATAAAGCTATACAGCTGTAAAGTGAACAGTGTGAGGATCATGGCCGACCAGGTATTTTTGTTTCAGGTGGCCGGCCGGCCACATCCCCTAGCCGGCCGGCTAGGGGTCAAAAGGGTCAAGTTGGTTTAGTGGCTGGCCACCACATAATGGTGTCCTCCCATGTGTGTACATCACAAGTATGTGGTTCAAAGTTCAAGAAAGTGGCCCCAAGGTGTTCAACATTAGCCCGGAAGGTGGGGTTCAAAAGGGTCAAGCAACATTAGTGGCCGGCCACCAACTTTTAGGGTCCTCCCATGTGTGTACATCACAAGTATGTGGTTCAAAGTTCAAGAAAGTGGCCCCAAGGTGTTCAACATTAGCCCGGAAGGAGGGGTTCAAAAGGGTCAAGCAACATTAGTGGCCGGCCACCAACTTTTAGGGTCCTCCCATGTGTGTACATCACAAGTATGTGGTTCAAAGTTCAAGAAAGTGGGCCCAAGGTGTTCAACATTAGCCCGGAAGTGTGAAAAACAGGCATCGGAGGGCGTCGGAGGATATATAACTGGTTGCTGCAATAATTACTGGCCTCCAACCCTTCTACGGCCTTCCCAGTGATAAAACAGAGGTACCTGCCAAAAATGAACGAAAACCGTTGCAAAACGAATGTTCGGGGGCCAAAACGCGTAGTTCGGGGTCCCGAAAATGGGCTGTTAAGCACCGAAAGTGGCATTCGGCCACGAAGTGGGTTTCTCAGACCCCAGTCTCCCTCAAAAGGGGGTAAATAAGATGTATGCCAAAATTTAGAGCAAATGGAGATGGTTAAGCGGTCCCGGACCGGGGCACACGGCCAACGGTCCCGAAAAAATCGGAAACCGGGCTCCGAAATGGGAAAAATGGCCTACGGCCACAAAATGTAGCCCACGGCCACCGAGAGATGGTCTACGGGACCTCTCCCTCCCCTCAGGAAAATAAACAAAGAAAACCGAGCCTGGTTCGCAAATCGAGAAAAAGCACAAAAGAGGGTTCGGAAGTCCGGAGGCAGGGCTCACGGCCGCATCTCTGAAATTTCCAAACGAGCACATTATGCAACATCACCAAGCGCTCAATCAGTGACGTCTGAGTCTTAAGGTCGGTCAAAAATGGAGTGTCTACAATAGCTCAACGAGAACGTTTGCTCGAGTTTTGCGAAATTCCCACTCAGCTCTCATGGTATTGACGGTGGCACGTGAGTAACGCAAATTTGGATTTATTGGGTATTCAAATTCATCTCCATCTGCAACCCAATAGCGACCCATTGCTGAATATAGATCAACCACCGTATATCTCATGATGATATCGCTCGAAATAGTTGTAAAACTTTTGTTGTGGTATGATGTGATATTTATACCATATATACACATGGTAGTTGTATGTATGAAATTATTGTAAACAACAATGCATCAGAGTTGTCATGTCAACTTTTATGACCTGAACAACTATGCATCAACTTGATAGGAGTTGTCACTTCGACTTTTATGAATTGCATAATTTATTGATATTCCAAAACAAAAAGTAAAAACAAAAAAAAATAATAATAAAATAAAAACCAAGCTGATCAACGGACTAAACGTCTGAATTAGTCAATTTTCTCTGCCTGAAATTTTTTGAAATATTTATTCAGAAATTTGTTTTTACTTTTTAGGTGTATTGACATATTTATTAATTTATTGTTATTTTGTTATGACACCCCTACAAAATTTTAATAGATTGCATAATTCACAAGGGCACAGTAGGTATGGTATGATAATAAATTGTAGCTCGGCGCAGTGGTACATCCAACATTTGTCAGTGATGCTCAGCAATTACTTGAACATACGTAATAATTTGGATGCTTTGTTTTTTCCTCAGATGCTATGTGACTTTGTGCAGCGATGCAGTGATGCATCTGACTTTGTGCAGCGATGCAGTGATACATCTGACTTTGTGCAGTGATGCAGTGATGCATGTCACTTTATGCAGTGATGCAGTAATGCATGTGACTTTCTGACTTTGCCATGCTTATATACTTTGTCACTTTTTTCCTCACATTACGTGATGCATGTGACTTTCTGCAGCGCGAATAAATGCTTTATTTTTTTTATCACATTTCAGAATTCATCTAAGTCACATTAATACGACCACACGGCAATAATGTTGATAAACAATTATGTGATGGACTGAAGGAGTAAAGTGTAATTTACCGAATATAAAAAGAAGCAAAAAATGCAAAGAGAAGAAAATGGGATGACTGTGAAGTTCATTAAGTGAAAATAAGATAAAATGTAGACTGTTTATAAAGAATATTACTTTAAAACAAAGAAAATTTAAGCATTTAATTTCATTTATAATTTTTTGAAAACACCAATTTGTACTGAAATCGTCAATTTGAAGTGACTACTTACTGTATTAAAAAAGTAAGCATGTCAGTTGGCATACGCATGACAACTCACTGCATGTTGTTTTATTTGACAACTCACTGCTCCAATATAAAGGGATTGCATTGTCATCCTCTGACTTACAATTATGATTTTATCTGACAACCACGTCCGTGACTACATCACAGGTACACAAAGTCACGGGTACTCAGGATTGCATGAAATGAAAAGCTAAAAAATAATATCACGGGTATCACTTCTTCCATAGTGCCCCAGCATGCATTATCGTCACTAGATCATCTCTAGTTAACCCTCAGTATGATTTCTATAAATTGCGACACCCCCAGTATGATGTTTGTTCAAGCCATAACAATAGTAATATATCTACAATTACTATTATTATTTGTTTGTTTATTTTATGAACAATGTCTTTAAGAGGTGCAGGAAGTTCACGCCAGCAAAGAAATCCGAAAGTGTGGCTGCTACCTCCATTTACTTATGACTACAAGAGCGAAAAGTATTCGAGTCCGAAGGATTATTATGCTGGTATCCGAGCTGAATGGGCGTTCAGGGTAACGGAGCAAGAAGGATTGTTTAATGATCTACGTAACTTTGGGGCACCGGTACCTCATCGTCGTTCATTGACGATGGCTAGACGAAATGTTAGTGACTATGAAAAAGCAGTTAGCAGAATTAAGAAGGAGAACAACAGAATGTTGATGCGGAGATGTCGACATTTCATGCTTCAGCTAGCCACCGAAATGGCAGAAGCAAGCAACAGAGATTTGACAGTGATTGAGCGAAATAATGTCTTAAACAATGACAAATATCTCTCTGACTACTACATGTCAGATGAGGAATGAGAAATCAAACACCTTTATCTTTCATATATATTTGTATGTTGTCTCATATCTTCGTTACTAGAGTGTAAGACAATGTTGTTGTTCATCTAACGTACGGATGTATTTCAAGTATTTGTTTTATGAACCTGAAATTTATGAAATAACTACATTTATAACTGCACATTTATTAGTTCATGACTTTCTTTATTGAATTACAATGAGTTAATGAATGTTTTGGATTAACAAATGGATTAATGTATGTTGAATTATGTGAATACTTAAAACACATAAAACAGAAAGAGTCGGGAAAGAATTTCAATCTCTATCGGGAAAGAAGAAAGAGTCGCCTTCCAATTCCTGGAAGTCCAGTCAAAATGATGACTCTAGTAAGGAACGGGGGGTTGACAGATAACTAAACTTGGGGGGCTGGACAAACAAGCTCAAAGCCAAGTGGTTGGTCCAATTGGGGAACTAAATAAAGTTCATACAAACGAACAACCGCCTTGAACAACACATAAAACAGAACAGGTAGTTCGGTGAAAAGCTTCTCCTAACTGGGGCTCGTGAAATAGGGATCCTGTATGTAAAGAATTTCAATCTCCATCGGGAAAGAAGAAAGAGTCGCCTTCCAATTTCTAGAAGTCCAGTCAAAATGATGACTCTAGTAAGGAATTTAAAACCCAATTGATTTTACTTGATTTGCTTGTCAAAATCACTATTTACAATTAATTATACACAAACAAATTTACCTCAACACCAATTTGATGTATGTGGGATTCTCAATTCAGAAAGTGACATGGCAACAGTGAATTCACTGATTTACCTTACAAGGAGCATGCCCTTATTTTGTCAGTATATGCAGACAGATTGTCAAGTCATGTGACTTGGTGCACAGACTTTGGTTTTCTCGATTTTTTGCTCGATTTTTTGCTTACAATGACAACTCATTTCTTATTAATATATGTGCGATTCTCAATTCAGAAAGTCACATGGCAACAGTGAATTCACTGATTTACCTTACAGTGAGCATGCCTTACTTTGTCGGTATATGCAGATGGATTGTCAAGTCACGTGACTTAGTACACAATATTTCCTTTTCTCTGTTTTTTCATTCTACTGACAACTCATACCTTGTTCGTATATGTGGGATTGTCATGCAGGGCCATCTTTCTAAAGCTGTTCATAACCAACTATATAAACGACTAAAGGTGAAGACACAACCTTACAACTCATTTCGCCCTACGAAATTATCATTCATTTGTTTTAAAAAATTAGCATGGCTACATGGTTCATGGGAGGAAGTGGGAATCGCAGAGGTGGTAGGAACTTGCAAAGGGGTGACAATTCACGATGAGGAGGGGGAAGACGAAGTGGCGATGCTGAAGATGAAACACCATTTCCTTTGTTAGATGCCTCTTGTGCTTATCATGATAGGTTTGGGAAGCGACATTTTGTCATGCCCAAGTACTATCGAGATCCATGTGGTTTGGTGGAGGATCCATCAGATAATCAAACAGGATATGGTTTAGTAAATGCTAGACTTCTGAAGTGGCCCGCACTATTTATAGAGCGAGTGCAAATGGAAAGATTATGTCGGGAAAATCGACTGAAGGTGCCAAAAGCACGTTCTGTTGAGATCCAAAAGGAAGATCCTGATAATGTTGATCGACTATGTGAAAGACTACAACGTGAGATTTCTCAAATGGGCCGTAGGTTAGCCCGCGATATGCAGCTATACATAGTTAAGAAGAATGCCCAGAAGAACAAAACAGAACCAAATGATGCGGCTATCAAGGGTATCATGGAGGATCCTCAGCTTGTCTCTGACGCTGAGCTTTCGGATTGTTCGGACTCTGAGCCACCTACCGATTTAAGCGCGAATTAGGTGTTAATGTTTACACTTCGCCAATATTAGGTCATGCATTAATATGCAATGTCTGTATTAGAGTAAGTGTTTCCGTAATGAGTTTGTCAGATTGTCTGGCTAATATTTGTCTGTCTAACTGTTATGTTTATCTATGTATTGTGTGTTCAGTTCATGGTGTCCACAATGTATTGTTGTCCGAGACTTATGTCTGTACTACTTATGTATTTTTGTGGGAGACTTATGTGTTTTTTCCTCAAGGTTTTATGAATTAAATTATCACCTTATAACCTAAAACAAAGACAACAGAAAAAAAAAATGATTTAAATGAAAACGGCTTTAGTAAAGCCAAAACAAATTTCTGAATAACACATTCTAACCCAAAACAAAGACAAGAGAAAAAAATAAAAAATAAAAAAATTTACATGAAAACGGCTTTAGTAAAGCGAAAGAAATTTATGAATTACATTATCACCTTCTAACCCAAAACAAAGACAACAGAAAAAAAAATGTATATTATTTACATGAAAACGGCTTTAGTAAAGCCAAAACAAATTTCTGAATAACACATTCTAACCCAAAACAAAGATAAGAGAAAAAAATAAAAAATAAAAAAATTTATACGAAAATGGCTTTAGTAAAGCGAAAAGAAATTTATGAATTACATTATCACCTTCTAACCCAAAACAAAGACAAAAGAAAAAATATATATATTTAAATGAAAACGGCTTTATTAAAGCCCAAACAAATTACTGAATAACACCTTCTAACCCAAAACAAAGAAAAAAAAATAAAATAAAAAATTTACATCAAAACGGCTTTACTAAAGCTCAAAAAATTTATGAATTACATTATTACCTTCTAACCCAAAACAAACACAAGGAAAAATAAAATAAATTTACTTTAGTCAAACAAAAAAAAAATGCTGAATTACACATTCTAATCCAAAATAAAGACAAGAGAAAAGAAAAAAATTTTTACATGAGAACGGTTTTAGTAAAACAATTTTAACCCAAAAAATTATTCTGAAATACATTATCACCAAAACAATGACAACGGAAACAAACAAAAAAAAATTTTCTTCTTTACAGTTCAGTTAAATTGAAACTAAAAAAAAAAAATTACGCTAAAAGCGTGGTTCATAACAACAATTATAGGAGAAAAAATTTTTAGCAAAAAAGCGTGGTTTGAAAGTGAGTGGTTAATTGTGTTCATAAAACGTCGTTTGGAACAGCGAGTTCAGAAGAAAAATGATTTTTGTTAAACTCGTGGTTACAAAGAGCGAGTTCACAGCGTCGTTTGGAATATGATTTTTTTTGCTTTTCATAAAACGTCGTTTGGAACAGTGAGTTCATAAGAAAAATGATTTTTGTTAAACTCGTGGTTACAAACAGCGAGTTCAGAAAGGTCTCGTGGTTCTCAACAACGAATTAAGAACAAAATGTTTTTTGGATAAAATCGCTGTTTCTAACAGCGAGTTCAAAAGCAAAAAAAATTAAGAATGTTTTTGGATAAAATCGCTGTTTCTAATAGCGAGTTCAAAAGCAAAAAAAATTAAGAATGCTTTTGGATAAAATCGCTGTTTGTAACAGCGAGTTCAAAAGCAAAAAAAATTAATTAAAATCGCGTTTTGTAACCACGATTTGTTAATCGAAAGCGCTTTTTGTAACCACGAATTTAAGTTTTGCCCACTTCCACGCGGGGCAAGCGAAAAAATGTTGAAATCGCAATTGTGAACCGCGAGTTAGCTCATTCTGGGAAATCTTTGAAAACTAGATTTAGTTTAGGAATTGATTTACTATTTTATCTTATTTAAGAAAAAGTCCCTAAAAATTAAGCTTAATATGGGGAAAGCCTCACTAAAATAATAAAATAATAATAATAACAATAAATCTCTCAGTCAACGTCCCAAACGGGTTAATTAACAGTGAAAGCCCTCAACGTCGCCCTTAATTCTAACAATGTCCCTCGACTCGGAGTCACCGTCACCGTCACCGTCGACGGGCAGAGACTGGTTCTTCCCATCGCCGTCGTTCATCCACTCCTCTCACCACCACCTCCCCAGAACCCCCACCCGGCGCTTCTCCACATACCCCAGGGCTCAAAGACCCTACGACTCCGACCCCAAACACTCCTCCTTTCAGACCCTATCACCTCCAACTGACCCCAAGTATGCCGGAATCCGCCGTCGCGTCGACTTCGCTCGCCGGACCCAGAGGTCCGACCATCGCCATGCCGTTTCGCCTTCCAATCCACAGAAATTCGAAGTCACATCATCCCTCGGGAACAAGTCTTCCGGCATCGGCGCTTTCCAGCTCAACAAGGTTCGCTGGCGGATGGCTTTTTTACTGCCCGTGAGCTCTCTCTCTCTCTAACATATACTAGAGTTCGTATATGTTCAAATAAATGTATATAAATAAATGAATATATTGAAGTAATTTAGATGGAAAACACGTGCCATACGCGAAAAAAAAAAAAAAAAAACTCATAAATGATAACTAAAGAAGAAAATGACATATTACACCGTTTTAAAAAGGGTGTATATTGAATTTTTCAATTTAGATACTCTCCATTAAATAGGTCTGTAATTAGTATATCAATTTTAAATTTTAATTTTTTCCCCCTTTGTTATTGTTTCAATTATGAAATTATTTTCAAATTTCAACTATTATTTATATTAATTTTGTGTTTGGTTGCAGATTTTGATAACTGCATTTTCGTCTCTACTACACAAGATTTTTTCTTATCAAAATCAGATCATTGATCTACAGGTAACAAATTATTAGCTTAATGAAGAATAATATATACAAAGTTCCAAATTTCTCTGTATTTGTGTTTGTGTTGGAAAAATTAAGCATGTTTGATTTTTGACATTGTGTGGCTGTCAAAGTTTGCAACTAGTTGTGGCTAGCTCTGAAATTTTGAAGCATAAAGTGTGCCCTCAATGTGTTTGATAAGTAAATTGCTGAGTTTTATACACTACTTGGTTTGTGAATGCAAGATGTGTGTCTTATCTATGAATGCATGGATATACCCTTGTGCTAGTAAGTAGTTGTCAGAGTGTATATGATGAACATTTAAAATCAATGGTTGGTGATATTAAGCTATACCATTAATTTGTTATGTATAAGTCAAAACTCAATCAAAACAATAAATTGATTCAAGGGTTTTGTTGTGTGTATTAAAATGTTGGGCATTTGGATATCATACTTCTTTCTGTTTTTGCATTATCATGTTTCAGCTAGCAGAGAGTGGAAGTTCACGGAATTTTCAGTTCTTTTATATCTCTCGCCAGAATGAGTGATGATTTGAGGGAATATTTGAATTTTAGAAATTAAGGAACCTTATCCGATATTTCAAATATAATGTGGCACTACAACAGCCATATTTTGGCATCAAGTATTGTTAAAATTCACCTACTACACACCTACCACTACCACCTACTACACACTCACCTACTTCACCTACTCTCCACTTACTCCTCACCTACTCCATACCTACTACACACTCACCTATTCTCTTCCCACATCCTCTCTTCTATATATAGGAATTATTGTAATATATCAACATATATCAATCAATAATACAATTCTCTATTTCTTTTTATACATTGATTTTAACATGGTATCAGAGCGAGGTTAACAATCTAGTCATTCTGCTTCACCGGCGGGCGGCAGTCTCGCCTTGGCCGCCCGCCGGACATCTACACATACCTCACTCCGTCGGCCCACACGACAGCCACTGATTTGGTTTTCTTAATTTGGTTTTCTCCAAGTGCTGCTGCTCTTTGGCAAGCTTCTTGAGCCTAGCAAGTTCAAGGTCTTTGCTCATCTTCCTTCTGTACATGTCTGGGAAGGTGATTGGTTCCTCCATTATTGACTTCTCTCCTTCTCTGATCTTTAATGGGTACCCTATTGCCTCTGGAGCTGGGTTCTGGAATATGGCTATGGATAATCTGCTGCTCTTTGAGTTCACCACTGCTTGATGGTCTGCGTTCTTGAACCTCCAAATCGGAACATCACGGTGGCCTTCCGCTTCAGCTCCTTATTTTCCGCCTTTAGCACACTTATCTCTGCTCGCGCATCCTTATACATGCGCTGGAGCAGAGCCAGTTGGGCGTTTAACTGCTGCACCTCATTTGTCCTACTCTGCAGCCGGTGCGACAGGTTTGTGACCGCCGTCATGGTCTCCACACATGACTTCAAAGTATACTGATTGGCCTCAATATCCGTTTGCACCGCCATTTTTTGCTCCACAGACCGCATCGGAAAGTTCAACGGAGCAAAACCAGAGGCGCTTGGTTGAGGTTCACTGGCCACCGCACCAGTTATCTCTCTTGTTGACTCGTTGAGGTCGGGAAAGAGAGTGAGCAGACCACGGGAAGACGAGGCCATGTTATGGGTTGCTGAGTGTTTCAGAGAAGGGTTGGTTACAGAGTGTTTACAGAGTGTTTCAAGATTTGCAGCTCTTAGCGACAAGCTCTCAGAGAACGAAGAGGTTTCAATTGGTTTGTCTCTGCCTCAGCCTCAGCCTCAGCCTCCGTCTTGGTTAAATAGCCGAGGCAGACAGGCGCATCGCGCGCCACTTGACGCCAGACGACAAAACGGGCGCGCAAGCCAAGGTAGTCACGCGCCTCGCCATCATGTCCGGCACACCTTTTTATGGATTGGGCACGCCTTTTGATGGCACGCCTTTTGACAAATTGGGCACACCTTTTGAGGGTGCGACTTTTTAGGGGTCCGACAAGACTCTGTAAACTGTCCCGACATTGATTCCGGTTAGTTTCTACAAGGGTCCAGCAAGACTCTGTAAACTGTCACAACAACTGTCATAACATTGTCTGCTACAACGGTCCGCCATGACCTCCTAAACTGTCTTTTACATCGGTCTGACACCGCCATCCAGTGTCCTCTACAACGTTATGACACCACCATACAGTGTCCTCTACAACGTTATGACACCACCATCCAGTGTCTTCACTAATGGTCTGACACGACCATACAGTGTCTCCTATCCTCTTTTATTTTTATGTATTTTCTTGTTTTGTTACTCTCTCCAAACTCAAGTTGGTTAGTTCCTATCCCCCTTGAGTTTGCGGGGGGCTGTTAAAATTCACCTACTACACACCTACCACTACCACCTACTACACACTCACCTACTTCACCTACTCTCCACTTACTGCTCACCTACTCCATACCTACTACACACTCACCTATTCTCTTCCCACATCCTCTCTTCTATATATAGGAATTATTGTAATATATCAACATATATCAATCAATAATACAATTCTCTATTTCTTTTTATACATTGATTTTAACAAGTATCAACTCTACCCGGTGTGCCAAAAGTTGATGTGGCTTTTGGCATCACCCTTTCATGCCAATTTTGATATGAAGACCCTTGATGCCTTTTTATTTATTTTTTCCCCTCAGTTTCTTTTGTCTTTAATTAAAGCATCCAAAGAGTTTAAATTTTAAAAATAATATAATAATAGAATTGACATATTAGGTGGAGAGCTTTCATGTCAAATTGACATAGCCTTCAAAAAGATTTGACATACTAAGGGTAAGTTTGGCATAACACAAAAAAGTCAAAAAGTCACTATCCTATTTAAGTCACATCATCTTATTTAAATCACATCACCTCTCTGCCACATCACTTCAAACCCAACCCATATTTTATAAAAAGTCAAAAAGTGCACTTATTTAGATCATCCCAAACAACCCCTAAATTTTGAAGGTTTGGGCTGAGATGCTCTAAGAAATATATGCATTTTCTTACAAGGACTATAATAAGTCAACTTTAAGCAAAGCCCAAAACTTACAAATCCCAAAACATTCTGGTAAATACAAATCCTGCTTCCCTATTTTCGGACTTCGGAAAGAGCAAGTAGAATAGAAGTGGGTCACTTTGAGGGAACCCAAGCCTCCAATAACACACTGTTAGAATTTGGATCAAAAGCTACCTTCTCTATTGATGATATCCTCCTATTGTATACATAATTTCAAACAACTAATAGATAAGGACCCGCTAACATTCCAATGCTAGCAAATTAGACTCAACTAACAACATGACTAGTGTGGGACTTGAATTACATAACAACCCATAAAAATAGAACAACGAAAAAGCTGATAATTTGGAAAGTCTTCAATGTAGCAAATTATAAGGCACGTGTATCATCCCTTTCCCCTTAAATTCGCCATTGTTTTTAAGAGCATGTTCTAGGTTATTGGTGGGCCACTTATACCAACACTTCCACCACATTTTACATCCATAATGACATCTCCATCATCTTCCTCAAAGCATTCTAATAGGAAAAGCTTTTTATAATGTCCAGGGCTGAATTTCTCATTATAATTATAGCATAACCCTTTTTTTCACTATTCTTGTAACTCTATTGTGAACAATCTTTCAATGGCAGTAATGGTCATCGTGGATTTGTCCCCTTGGTCATTGGGCACCATTGCTCTAAGTAGGTATACATTTCTTGCTTCATATAATCGATCCAAGTCAATTGCAGTCAACAAAGACGGACCCCCAACTAGAACATCAGCTCTGATGTTGTCCTTCACCCACTGAACAAAACAACTCACTTGCCGATCTTGGGGTAGATGATCCACCTTAGCGAGTAGCTTTTAAAGCTACATGTAGTCTTTCACCAAGCTAATTTGTTGAAGCTGGTTGAGTTTGTCGAAACTGTCATAGAATTTGAGTTGGACCTATAGAAATAGAACTCTTAGCAAAGAAACAGAATTCTATGGGAAATAGTCCACACAATCATTGAGGGACTAATCTGTTTATATAATAATACTTGAGTATACAATTCACAATGAAATATATCTAAATATGGTAACTTTGTACAGAGAAGCAAAGAATGATAAAATATCTACATGTAGAAGGAATTCTTCAATTATGGAGAAACTCTTTGCTGAATTATTGCTGCACTATTCCTCTGACTTTATTGTTTCCATTTGTGCAATTGCATGTTCCACAGTATATACCATGCTCTTGCTCTTGATTAAGTTCATTAGGACCATAAAAGAGAGTGCAACCTTATTTGAAAACTTTGTATGAAATAAGGGCCATATCTTGCATAATCAATTGGTGCTATAGTTGCACATCTGCTTCCTAATGGAAGGATGCCAAAGTCACTTGTGGATTTGAAAAAATTCTTCAGCCCAACATAACTAGCTGCTAGTAGGGTCTTTAACACCATTAAAATGAGGAAAATCCAACCTCACTAGTTTAGGGGCATAGGATTAGAAGAATCTTTGTTGCTTCCTTGTCTTCCATATCCTTAGTTCTTTTTTGAGCTTGAGAGCTCACTCTCGTCATATGCATGTTGTTAGTCGAGTCTTATACATTAGTATTGGAATGTTAGTGGGTCCTTAGCTATTAGTTGTTTGAGCTGATGTATAAATAGGAGGTATCATCAATAAATAAGGTACTTTTGATCCAAATTCTGACTGTGTTAGTAGAGGCTTGGTTCCCCTTGAAGTGACCCTTCTATTCTACTTGCTTTGTCCAAAGTCCAAAAATATGAAAGAAGGATTCTTATGTACCAAAGTGGTATCAGAGCCAGCCACGATGTCAAGTATAGAATCGGACGCAATCTATGTGAGTATGGGATCAGATCTAGGAAGCACGGATACGGGATACGGGTATGATATGATACAGATACGGCGATACGATAAAATTTGAAAAACTAGGATACGGGTACGGTGGGGATACGTTCATAAAAATATTGGTTGTGTTTGGTAGAGTCTTAGAATTATGATTTGAGAATAGAGTTGTAATTTGAGTTTGTGAGTTTTGAAATTATGATTTGAGTGTGGAAAAATTATTTGGTTATGAGTTTTGAAAAGAGTGTGAATTGAGTGATGTAACATATGATATTGAAAAGTGAGTGTTTTGAAAAGTAGGTGTGAAATTAATTTTCTAAAGCTGTAACCAAACAACACACTCAAATTAAAGGGTAGAATTAAAGTTCAAAAACTCTGCCAAACAGAGCCATTATTTTTACAATTTTTAGTAATGTAGCATACAAAAGAAATTAATTTATGGTGTTTGAAATCCTTAAATATGTATGAACAAATAAAGTGACATATATTTATTTTAATTATAACTTTTTAGGACATTTTTTATATTTTTTGCATGCCAAATAGGTTCAAC
Source organism: Camellia sinensis (assembly GCF_055761805.1). NCBI lineage: Eukaryota > Viridiplantae > Streptophyta > Magnoliopsida > Ericales > Theaceae > Camellia > Camellia sinensis. Next base: position 73,751,288 of record NC_138967.1, read on the forward strand.
TTTTTTCATAACCAAACACATTTTCAACTTATTTTAATTTAATTCTTTTAAACTAATAATCAAAAATTTTATAAATATAAAAGCTAATATATATATATATATATATATGATATCAAATGGGCCAAAAGGTTACAGACAGAGACAATATACCAATAAAAAAAATGTATATCAAATGGGGCCAAAAAACAAGTTGCATTACAATCTAAGTCTACAGAGGTCGACAGGGAGAGCGAGAGATAGAGGGAGAGGGAGAGATCAACTGAGAGAGGGAGAGAGAGTCAGATCAAGCGAGATCTGTCCATCCAGACCAGAGAGATCGAGCGAGAGCGAGAGGGAGAGGGAGAGGGAGAAAGAGAGAGAGTGAAATCGAGCAAGAGGGAGAGAGAGAGGGACGAACCTGATCGATCGATGAGTTGCTAGTTGGTTGATAGAGACGACGACGACGACGACGACGACGACGACTCCTCTTCTCCTTTGCTGCTGCTATCGCTATTACGTAGGGTTTGGTTGATTTGTTTTTTTGATTTTATTTTACCTTACTTTGGTTATTTTATAGTTTGACTCCCATTATAAGTTTTTAAAATTATTTTTTTGCCCCGCCGTATCCCGAAAGTATCCCGACCATATCCTTGAAGTATCCTCGCGTATCCTAAACGTATCCAAAATTTAAAATTTTTTTTAAAAAATAGGATACTTTTTTGCCGTATCTGATACGTATCCCGCCGTATCAGGTGCGTATCCATATCTGATACATATCCGATACGCGTACGGGGGCCATTTTGGAGTATCCGTGCTTCATAGGATCAGATAGGTTGCAGCTTTGTGGTTCGAAGAATAGAGAGGGCAACCTATAGGTTGGATTAGAACGTCTTAGTATTGTGTATGGACATAGCACTATCGTGTTGAATACTAATAATTGAGTGAAGTTGCCAAAATGAAAAGGGTTACCATCAGGTCAACGTTGATAGAGTGGGCTGCCGTGGACTTCGGCTGCAGAGTGCCACATATCGCCAGTAGAACTTCTAAATTTGCATAACAGTTTAACAAGGATTCCATAACAAAATTTTTAGGTTAAATGAACAATTGATTCAATCAAATGGTTGGTAACATTTCTGTGTATTTTGTTGACCATGTTTGTGGACTAGTATTAGTTGTCAATTGTTTCACATAGGTCTATATTGGACTTGTTAACTCGTAAATCCTTTCTAGATATAATGCGGATTTTTCTTGCAGGATCACATTTCCAAGCTCAATGTTAGATTACGGGCTTGCACTTTGGTGGATTCTGTGGATATTATCAATTCAATACCACAGGAGAGTGATCATCTTCCTAACAAAAGCTTGAAAATTTCTGTTCTAATTGCCTTACTTACAATTTTATCTATCCCTTTTCTTTTCTTCAAGTATGTTGAGCATGTCTCAAAATCAAGAAGATCGTCATCAGACAACATTGCAGAAGAAGTGTCTTTAAACAAGCAGTTAGCATATAGGGTAGATGTGTTTTTATCAGTCCACCCATACGCTAAGCCTTTGGCATTGTTAATAGCAACCCTACTACTAATTTGTCTTGGTGGGCTGGCACTCTTTGGTGTGACAGATGATAGCTTAGCCGACAGCCTTTGGTTATCTTGGACGTATGTAGCAGACTCAGGCAATCACACTAATTCTGAAGGTGTTGGTCCAAGGCTAGTTTCAGTATCCATTAGCTTTGGTGGGATGCTTATATTTGCTATGATGCTTGGACTTGTCTCTGATGCAATTTCCGAGAAGCTTGACTCATTGAGGAAAGGAAGAAGTGAGGTGGTTGAGCAAAACCATACTCTAATTCTTGGTTGGAGTGATAAATTGGTAAGGTTTCGATTCACAGCTTATTCATTTGTGACAGATCCAGCAGAAGTTCAGCGAGAATCATTGTAAATTTTGCATAAATGCATGCAGACTTTGCCTGAAAAATGTAGTATGCTCATCCATTGAAAATACTATTATGAACTCAGGGATCACTATTAAATCAACTTGCCATAGCCAATGAAAGTTTGGGTGGAGGGATTGTTGTAGTGATGGCTGAGCGAGACAAAGAAGAGATGGAAACTGACATTGCTAAAATGGAGTTTGATTTCAGAGGAACATCCGTCATATCCAGAAGTGGAAGCCCTCTGATTTTAGCTGACCTAAAAAAGGTGTGATATTTGTTATTATTCTCTTGAGTGAATTTATAATTTTTCATGAATCCAATTGTCTTTCTTGAATGCTTGATTTTTAATCAAGAAACTAAACCTTCTGAATAAAATACAACTTAGGATTATCCCAAAATAAAATAAATGATGTACAACTTGGGAAGAATGGAACTTTTGTGGTAAAGACCTGAGACAGATTGATCATTTGATTAAACTAAAAAAAATACTAGTTCTGTCAACTTAGGAACGTACTCAGAGGCCTGCAGTGTATTTATATTTGTGGTGAGATGCTTTATACTCCTATTGGAGCAATGTGGGATGAGAGCTCAATGAGCAACCACCAACATATACTATGTATGTGTTGAGATGTTTTGTTTATCTTTGTCTTACCCCTGTGGGACAAAGCCAAGCAATGCATGTGATTACCCAAGGCACCCAACACCCTTTGTATTGTTTCTTGATTACTAGTTAGTGTTTTCTAAGTGGATCAAATGCAATGTACTCAACCAGTGTACAATACTAACAACAATGAAAGTGCTAAGTTACAAGTGATTATGAAAATACAATAAGATTTGGGAAGCTACTCACAATACCAACAACAATGGAAAGTGTTAAGCTATAACCTACTAATATTAAATTGGGGAATAAAAGTTGCAAGACTAATTGGAATTTTGGAATTTCATCAAACATAACACAGAGATTATTTGCTTTAGATTGGTATATGTCCTTTTAATTCTACGTTCTTATTTACATTGTTATGTTGTGATTTTTATATTACTATCTATGTTTTATTTTTTTATTTTAATTAGAAATAAAGAAAAAAAATTAGAAAAACTATTTAAAACTATTTAGGTTTTTCAAAGTAATTTTGATTTCTATATTTTTATTTGTATATAATTTTAAATATATTTATGAGGTAATTATGACATCACAGTTGAACCATAGACCCTTGACACAATCTCTTGTGTAGTTTGTTCAATAGTTTGGGTTTCAAGACATTGATACCAGATTTAGAATCCATAGTAGCACTTGTGCCTATCACACAGTAGAATAACCACAATTCTCCACTACCAACACACTAATAACCTTCCATAACCAACAACAACCAATAATATTTCACTAGAAAGTACACCAGTCTACACTCAACCTTGATTAATAAAAAATAAAAAATAAAAAAAAGAAAAAGAAAAACTAAACCCACAGTAAAACAATACTCTCACAACTATTTTTCTCAAATCACGAATCGAATCGTGAATCATTTGGCATAGTGAATCGTGAATGGTATTGAATAGTGAATTGTAAGATTCACTTTATTTAGCATAATATACAATTTTTTATATGTATATATACATAAAAAAAATACACATAATGTTCAAAATGTAATAATTACCAACATAGCTAAGTTGTATATATATGTAACTATATCGTATCAATACAACTAAATTGTATAGATGTATATACAACTAAATTGTATAGATGTATATACAAATAAAAGCACATATATCAATATAATTAATTGATCTTTTATTTTTTTTGTAAAAACGATGCTATTTCATGCATTATGCGAACAAAACTAAATCATAGTAAATTGTAGTGAATCATAGTGAATCGCAATTGAATTGTACGGTTCTCTCAGTTTATGATTCAATAACATGAATGAAATAATTTTGATTGAAACTCGTATCAAATCGTATGAATTGAATTGTGAATCGTAAAATTCTAACAACCATGACTATATATGCAAAAAGCCATTAGGGAATAATCACAGGGAATTACTTTATTTATTTATTTTTGGCAAAAGTAGTTCGATGCTTAACTATGAAGCATGGATACCTCCTCGGAGGTGACGTAAAGGTGTCTGACACTTGTTGGATACGGACATGTGTCGGACACGCTACAAACACGTTGGGACGTGTTGTGGACATGTTGACCATTTTTTTCAAAATTTTAATTTTTTTTACTAAAATAACATACTTAAGGTTAATAAACTTGATAAATTAAATATTTGACATAAAATAAATATTTAATATTTAAAAATATGATATATAATAAATATATAAAATTATATGTTCTATACGTGTCTCCAACATGTCGTGTCCTGCATTTTTTGCAAATTTGCATGTTCGCGTGTTTGTGTCGTGTCACGTGTCCATGTTTGTGCTTCTTAGATGCTTAACTAGATGAACCTGGGTATCTGGGTTGGGCTTGCATCTAGATGATGGTGCAGGGATATGACAAATCTGAGTTGCATGATGGTGTGATGATGAATCTGGGTTGATGGGTGATGAATTTGGGTGAACAGTTCATGAATTGGTGTTTGGTTGATGACTTGTGGATTTGAATCTGTATTGATCGTCAAATTTGGATGATGGGTCTAGTTTGACAATTGTTGATGATGAACTCGAGTCAAATTTGTGTGATAATAGGTGATTGTTGATCTATATGGTCAGGAAGGCTACATCGACAATGATGCCGATGAACAGGAGACTTCATTGTTTTGTTTTTGTTTGTTGTTTTTTGTTTGGGTTTGATTAAAAGAAAATTACTTTTCCACGATTTCAGACTATAGAGGCTTTGATACCATGTTAAAGTAGAGAGAGAAAAGAGATTAAAAGAATGAGAGAGCTTAAATACCCTCAACATGGTGCATAAGGCTTGTTGAGGAATCCATGATGTGATCATGTGGCACAACCATGCCACGTATTAGGGGTGGACCCATACACCCATAGCTTGAATCAAAAACTTCTCTGAAAACATGTTCAGTTCTGTATGAAGGAAATTCATTTTTGAAATGTAAGACTTTACCAAGTCAAAAGTAAGTGTTCTCAACTTGGTTAATTTTTGTGCTGTGTGCTTCCAGCATGAATCAGAAGCTTCTCTGAAACATGTTCAGTTCTCTATGAAGGAAATTCAAATTAGAAATGTAAGACTTTACCAAATCAAAATTAAGTGTTCTCAACTTGGTTAATTTTTGTGCTTCATGCTTTCAAGCAGTTGTTACAATATGCATTTGTGTTTGCCTCGCTATAAAAGTTTCGGTTTTGTGTTGAATAATGGTATCCTAATTTAAAAATATTTGAGACTCTGTAATCTGCTCTATTTGATATGCTAACTGCATGGAATTCTATAGGTATCCGTCTCCAAGGCCCGTGCAATAATCGTCCTTGCTGAAGATGGAAATGCTGACCAGGTTACCTTAATGAAGAAACTGATATATGTCATGTGCTTGATTTTATATGGTGGTTGATAACCTTTAACTGCTTTTGACACAGAGTGATGCTCGTGCACTTAGGACAGTTTTAAGCCTAACTGGAGTGAAAGAAGGACTTCGGGGACACATAGTGGTGGAACTAAGCGATCTTGACAATGAGGTCCTTGTTAAACTCGTTGGTGGAGATCTTGTTGAAACTGTTGTAGCACATGATGTAATTGGTCGCCTGATGATTCAATGTGCTCGTCAGCCAGGCCTTGCGCAGGTCAATTTAGTTACCCTAATTGCAGTTACTCAAAAGAGTATCAATAGAATCTGTCAATGTATATACCATTAATTTCTTCAGATAAATATTGTTTACTAATCTGTATCTTTGTTGTATGCGAGTAAGTCCAGATCTCAGATTCTTCTTGACTATTCATCTGACATGTTGTTAATGCTTCTTCCTTGTCAACTGGGCCATGGCAGATCTGGGAAGATATCCTTGGGTTTGAAAATTGTGAGTTCTATATCAAAAGATGGCCACAGTTGGATGGAATGCAATTTGAGGATGCGTTGATCAGCTTCCCTGATGCTATTCCTTGTGGAATCAAGGCTGCATCCTATGGTGGAAAAATTATTCTGAATCCTGATGACTCCTATGTTCTACAAGAAGCCGATGAAGTTCTTGTTATAGCAGAAGACGATGATACTTATAGCCCAACGACATTGCCAACGGTGCTTTCCTTGTCTTACAGCATAAAATTTTCAAGTAGATTGCTAGATAGTTTTTACATTGTTTCCCATTAACCATCTAGAGCAAAAGAGATAATTGCCTTATTTGGGATTTGATCTTATGCCAAATTGAGTTTTATTCGGGTATATTAATTGCAAAACTGAAAGCGTGTATGTAAAGAGACTGAAGAAATTGATGAATGAAAGCGTGAATGGCTGGACTTAATCTTCAATATTAGATTTTGACTTTGACCAAGATATCATAAGAATACTTTGCATCTGCTTCATGTTGAAGCGATGATTTCATGCGTTGAGATTTTGGTTAGGCATTTTTATGTGCTTTTCCTTAATTCACTACCCATGCATAATCTTTAGATTGATTATTAATCTGTGTGCTTCAATTTTTAAAGTAGAAATAATTATCTTAATTGATTATCGTTTTATTTATACTAGAGATAAAATATATGACTTCTATAGCTGTATCAAAGTTGTGTCTATTGTGCATGCTTCTTGTTCTAGAGCATCACATTGATGTGCCAACCCTGATCCTAGAACAAATTTTAACTGACCAAGAATCCTAAACATCAAGTTAACTCTATTATTTCAAGCGAATGTTCTTTAATTTTTCATATCATTGGTCTTGTGATTTCATGATGGTGCATATCGATTGATTCAATTGTCCGTTAGACTGCACGTCATTTATGTAACAGACCACCTCATGCTAGTAGTTCTGATACAGCTTTGCCCTAAACTGCCTTCCCTGTGTCGTTAACTTTTTCTTTTTCTTTTATTTTTCCTTTAAAAAGAAGGTGGGTGCCAAATGTCATAGAAGACTTATTTTTTGTGTCCATTATCTTGGGCTAAATCAACTTGCAAAAGAAAAGAGGAAACAAAATAAATATGTCACTGGTAGCCTGGCCACTCAACAAAGAAATGCTCATTTTCTTTGCGCACATTGAGATGATTCCTTCCATGGAATTTAAGTGAGTGGGGCGTGACATAAATAAAACTTACATAAGTATAATCAATTTGATCATTCAGGTCACTGAAGCACCATTCATGCAAATTGCCCGGCCAGCAAGAAAGCCACAGAAGATTCTACTTTGTGGATGGAGGCGGGACATTGATGATATGATTGTGGTAAGTTCTATCTATCAAAGCCCCTGATTCTTTCTTTTCTTCACCTGAATGCTGCAGGTTTGGAGAGGAAATCTACCCAAAGACTTCATTGTTCCAAAGTCTGCAGAAAGGATACTTTTTTGTGGTTGGCGGCGTGATATGGAAGATATGATTATGGTAATGTAAAAAGGAATCAATGGCATGCTCCCTGGCTGGGGGCAGTTTTCAGTTTACACAATGTGGTGGTAGACACATCAGAAACATTGTTGTAAAGTTTTCTCTACATCACCTCTATCCACTGTTGGTCTTGCCATCAAGTTCTCTATTTTCCAAAACCCTTCACTTCATACATCTGCCTTGGTGCTGCAATGTGCTGCAATAGAATGATTAAAATACTTCGTTCCAGCTTGAATATTTATTTTTCTTTGCTATTTTACTTTAGGTATTGGAGGCCTTTTTAGCACCTGGTTCTGAGTTGTGGATGTTCAATGATGTTCCTGAAAAGGAGAGGGAAAAGAAGCTTATTGATGGTGGTCTTGACATCAACCAGTTGGTGAATATATCACTTATTAACCGGGAAGGAAATGCTGTTATACGACGGCACCTGGAAAGTCTTCCATTAGAATCTTTTGATTCAGTAAGTAGCTTTAAATTTAGAAACTGACATCTTCAGTACTATAATATCAAATGCTGTCAATAAAAATGACAAGTCACGGAATTTCATGGACGGATTGGCACCACCAAGCTGGCCTGCCGAGGGAAAGAGCAAATTTAATGGATGATTCCTTTACGCAAAGAGAATTATTTTTCAAAAAAACATCATTTTGACTATCCAAAACCCAGTGGATTAGTTTTTTTGGGGGGAATTTACAAATCAGTACTCCAGAAATAATTACTGATTTATGAAAAAGTTTATGACTTTAATCATTGAAGTGTATAAAGTTTATCATAAATCTGTAATTATTTTAGAAGAATACCACTGATTTATTTTTTTTGAATCAGATTAACTTTCTCAGTCTCAGAGATCTTAGCTGCTATTTGTGGCATTCAGGAAGGGTATCTGTCTTCGTTCCTAAATTACGGATATAAATATAATGGACAATACTTTTACACCAAATTGAATTATTTTTTTTAAAAAACCATCATTTTGACTATCTAAAACCCAGTGGATGAGGTTTTATGTATTTATTTTATTTTGATTGAGATTATCTTTCTCAGTCTCAGAGATCTTAGCTGCTATTTGTGGGGTTCAGGAAGGGTATCTGTCTTCATTCCTAAATTACGCATACATTGATATGTTTCCCGATTTGTACAGATCTTAATTTTGGCTGATGAATCAGTGGAAGATTCAGCCATTCAAGCTGATTCCAGATCTCTTGCCACATTGCTACTGATTCGTGATATTCAGGTACTTCTTTGAAGGGTGAACTTCAATCTTACTCATGGAACTTGATTTTTGTCAATCAAAGACTACTTTTGTGTGGTTTACCTATTCAAATATCTGTCAACTTAATATTTAACATCTTCCCCCCCCCCCCCCCTCGGTTTGTAAGTACACATTTTCATGGTTTGGGCTGTTTAGAACCACAGTGAGATTGAAAATTGGATTAGTAGTCTGATGACAATCATGTTATTGTTTTTGCTTTTGATATTCAAAACCATGCATTCTAATGCTAGTAACTACTGCTAACAAGTTAAAGTGATGCAGAATGTGGCATGGAGATTTTATTTATTTTGTAATTTTATTTTTATGTTTATTTATTTTTATTGATAGTTTAATTAGGATCTTAATATATTTATTTTCTCATTTTTAGTGACTAATTTTCCAAGTAATGTTATGATTTAGTTTCCTATTTTAAATTAGGGTTTTAAGCATTACAAATATTAGGGCTATCTATTGTAATAGTTAGCTATAAATTATTGACATTGAGTACATGGTTGTGGCTGTTTTTTGAGATTAGGGTTTTGATGACCATTGTGATCTTCTCTCTTTCTTTCTTTTCTTTTTGATATTTTGATCTTTTCTTTGGATCAATTCTTCATACATACTGGTTTTGGAATCAATTAAATTGAACAGATTTCTTGATAGCTGTTCTGCTTCATAAAGTCTTAACAAGTTAATTCTCTTATGCACCTATTCTGACTTCTTTTTTTTTTTTTTCCTTTTCTTTTCTCTCTGGTATATAAACAGTTAGAATGTAAAATGGAGAAATTTAGGGTTATGGTTTAAGAGGAAGAGAGAGAGAAGAGAGAAAGAGACTGATAATAATATATGGTTTAGAGTTGTTGAATTATACTACTTAGAAAATATGAAGAAGAAGAACTCCGAAAATATGAGGAAGAAGGAATATATTTCTGTTATATTCAAAACTTCTTATCTTACAAGACCAAATGACACTCCTTATATAGGAGATATTACAAACATCATCATAACCCTTTATATGCCACTTACATATTATATATTACCACTATCTACCACTATCATATTATATACATGCCACTATCTACCACCAACACCACTATCATATTCTATGCATGCCACTATCTACAACCAACACCACTATCATATTCTATATATACCACTATCTACCACCAACACCACTATCATATTCTATACATGCCACTATCTACCACCAACACCACTATCATATTATATGCATGAACACAATTTCCAGCACTCCCCCTCAAGCTGGTTTGAAGATATCTTCCATAGCCAGCTTGCTAGTCAGCTTATCAAATTGCTTCTTGTGTAGTCCCTTCGTTAGCACATCAGCTAATTGTTCACCTGTTGGAAGGTAGGTCATACAGATTATGCCAGCATTGATTTTCTCCTTGATGAAATGTTTATCCACTTCTATATGTTTTGTGCGATCATGTAGAACTGGATTATGAGCTATAGATATAGCTGCTTTGTTGTCACAATAGACCTTCCTAGGTGTCGGGTGAGAAAGCTTTAATTCTTCAAGAATTCTTTTAATCCACATTACTTCACAGATTCCATGGGCAACAGCTCTGAACTCTGCTTCTGCACTACTTCTAGCTACCACATTCTGTTTTTTACTCCGCCATGTAACTAGGTTCCCACCTACAAAGGAGCAGTATCCGGATGTTGATCTCCTGTCTGTAACACTTCCTGCCCAGTCTGCATCTGTGTATACTTCAACTTGAAGATGTCCATGTTTCTTGAATAGTAAGCCTCTCCCTGGAGTTCCTTTCAAATATCTTAAGATCTTATAAACGGCCTCAAAGTGCTCTGCCCCTGGTGAGTGCATGAACTGACTTACCATGCTGACTGCAAAGGCAATATCAGGCCGCGTATGAGACAAGTAAATCAATTTCCCTACAAGTCGCTGATATTGTTCTCTCTCTTTGACTTTTTCAGCCTTAGCAGCTTGTAACTTCAAGTTAGGCTCGATCGGAGTCTCCGCCATCTTACAACCAAGCATACCTGTTTCTCCAAGGAGATCAAGAACATATTTTCTCTGATTAACGAATATACCTTCCTTGGATCTTGCAAATTCCATTCCGAGGAAATACTTGAGGGCTCCCAGATCCTTAATGTGAAATTCTTTTGCGAGTTTCTCTTTGAGGGCTGCTAACTCTGCTTCATCATTACCAGTTAAAATGATGTCATCAACATAAACAATCAAAATTGCAATTTTACTGTTTTTTGAATGTTTATAAAATATTGTGTGATCTGCTTGACTCTGCGAGAAGCCACAACTGATAACTGCCTTCCCAAAGCGTTCAAACCACGCTCTTGGTGATTGTTTGAGTCCGTATAATGACTTGTTCAATCTGCATACTCTGTCACTTCCAAGTCTCTGCTCAAATCCCGGCGGTAGGCTCATGAACACCTCCTCTTCAAGATCACCATTGAGAAATGCATTTTTAATGTCAAGTTGATGTAGAGGCCAATCTGAATTTACTGCAAGAGATAACAGTACTCTGATGGAATTTATTTTAGCAACAGGAGCAAACGTCTCCTGATAGTCGATCCCATAAGTTTGAGTGAAGCCTTTAGCTACCAATCTCGCCTTGTATCTCTCAACGCTTCCATCTGCGTTACATTTTATCGTAAACACCCATTTACACCCAACTGTTTTCTTGTCTTTGGGTAGATCAACTATCTCCCAAGTACCACTTCTCCTTAAAGCATTCATCTCCTCCATGACTGCTAATTTCCAATTCGGATCATCCAATGCTTCCTGTATATTCCTTGGAACAAACAAGTGTGAAATCCTAGATGTGAAAGCTCTATGGTTTTTAGACAGTCTTTGATAGGAGAGGTAATTTGCAATAGGATGTTTAATGCAATTTCGGACACCTTTCCTAATTGCTATAGGTACATCAAGGTCGGAAATAGAAGGAATAGGATTACCTAAAATTTCAATGCCAGAACTCGGGTGGACATTCGGGTCATTAGGATGGACATTCGGGTCATTATTCCTCAGATGAAATCGCTTCCTAGTATAAACCTGAAGCTCAGGATTTAGATCATTTTGTAGTACTTCTCCCCCTAAACAAGAATCTTCTTGACTAGGCACCATAGAACTTGGTTCTCCTAAGTGATCATTATCAGACAGATGTGGTTTTTGTGTAGGATAAATGACATTGGGGAGCGGGATAGAAATATCCCAAAAACGGTCTTCTACTCCACTTGTCTCCCCCTGAAGAGAAGTGTTGGGGAAATAGGATTTTGTTTCCACAAATGACACATCCATACTCACATGAAATTTCTTGTTTTGAGGATCGAAGCACTTATACCCCTTTTTGTTTGAGGAATAACCCAAAAAAACACATTTTATAGCACGGGGGTCAAGTTTTGAACGAAATTGACTGGGAACATGAACATAGGCAGTACATCCAAAAACTTTGGCGGGTAAATCAGAAAACAACCTCGTGTCAGGAAAAAAAGTTTTGAGACAATCAAAAGGTGTTTTGTATGTTAACACCTTTGTAGGCATCCTGTTTATCAAATAAGAGGCTGTTAAAATTGCTTCACCCCATAAATATTTAGGAACATGCATGTAAAACATTATAGCACGTGCTACTTCAAGTAGATGTTTATTTTTTCGTTCTGCAATGCCATTTTGTTGAGGGGTATCCCGACATGTAGATTGATGAAAAATCCCTTTTTTTTTCAAAAACTCACCTAACTGCTCATTGAAATATTCTGTTCCATTATCAGAATGTAAAATACTAATTTTGGTTTGAAATTGGTTTTCAATCATATTGTAAAAATTTGTGAATAAATTTTTCACGTCAGATTTTTTATTCATCAAATAAATCCAACATAAGCGGGTATGGTCATCAATAAATGTAACAAACCATCTTTTACCAGAAAGAGTAGTGATTTTAGAAGGGCCCCAAACATCACTATGAATCAAATAAAAAGGTTTGGAAGTCTGGTAAGGTTTTGGCAAATAAGTAGAGAGATGAAATTTTGCAAAAATGCAACTTTCACAATGAAAAGAAGAACAATCAATCCCTTTAAATAATTCTGGAAATAAATGTTTCAGATAAAGAAAACTAGGATGTCCTAGCCTATAGTGCCATAGCATTATTTTTTCTCGAACAGAGATTGAACGGGTACTATTAAAGCTCTGAGCTTTTTTATTACTAACAGGTACTTCATCAAAGTAGTAAAGACCTTCAAGCATCCTAGCACGCCCAATCATCATCCCCGAGTTCTGGTCCTGAAATTCACAATGGGATTCAAAAAATGTAACACGACAATTAGAATCCTTAGATAGTTTACTGACAGACAAAAGGTTACAGGCTAAGTTGGGGACGTGAAGAACAGCATTGAGATTAATTTCCTCAGTTAGTTTAATAAATCCTTTTCCTGCAATAGGTGAAAAACTACCATCGGCTATTCTGATTTTGTCATGACCAGAACAAGGGAAATAGGTACTAAATAAATGGGAAAAACTAGTCATGTGATCGGAGGCACCGGAATCTATGATCCACGGAGAGAAGTTTAGGCAAGAGAAGGCTTTAGGATTTCTACCTGTTTGTGCCAACAAAACACTAGGAGTACCGGTTGAGGAGTTGGATTTTATCAGCTTTAAGAGTTGATCAATCTGCTCTTTGTTGAAGGGACCTGAATCGGCTTCATTAGCGGTAGGAAAGCCACGATTCTTCTCTCCTTGTTTGCTGCTTTTCCAGTTGACAGGTTTGCCATGAATCTTCCAACACGTTTCGCGTGTATGGCGAGGCTTGTTGCAAAAATCACACCAGACCCGTGGCTTATCATCAAACCTGCGCTGGTAATTTGCAGCCTTGTTGGCCGCAGCATCGCTAATTAAAGCAGAAATTTCAATTGATTCACCATTACCTTTTTTCTTAAGCATGACGCTCCTTCGGCTCTCTTCTCTTCTGACTACGGCAAATACTTCGCCAATGGATGGGAGCGGAGGTCTGCCAATAATTCTTCCTCGCACTTCATCGAACTCAATGTTGAGGCCGGCAAGAAACTTGTAAATACGGCTGTCTTCCACAGTTTTCTTGTGGTGGTTGCAGTCGTCAATCGATTTCCATTCGTATGTGTTGAAGATGTCAAGATCCTGCCACAACCTTTTCAACGAATTGAAATATTTGGTGACGGAATCATCTCCTTGACGAATCTCTCCCAACTTCAAAGTTAATTCGAAAACTTGAGATTGATTTCCTAGGTCAGAATACATCTGACTAACATTATCCCACAATTCTTGTGCAGTAGTATAGCACATGTAATTAGAGCTTATATCCTCCTCCATGGAATTGACCAACCATGTCATAACCATGGAGTTTTCAGCGTCCCAATTGTCGAACAGCGGATCATTAACAGCAGGAGCCTTCTTGTCACCAGTGATGTAACCGATCTTTCCTTGCCCACGGATATACATCCGGACAGATTGTGACCAGCGGAGAAAATTATCACCATTTAGGCGGATGGTGGTGATTTGGACAGAGTGAGAGTTAGACGTTTTCACCGGAATGGCAGCGGCAGGGGTTGAAGTGGTTCCGGACGTGACTTCCGACATGGCTATGACGGTTTTAGGGCTGCTGTGTTTTTTGTTGCTCTGATACCAACTTAGAAAATATGAGGAAGAAGAACTCCGAAAATATGAGGAAGAAGGAATATATTTCTGTTATATTCAAAACTTCTTATCTTACAAGACCAAATGACACTCCTTATATAGGAGATATTACAAACATCATTATAACCCATTATATGCCACTTACATATTATATATTACCACTATCTACCACTATCATATTATATACATGCCACTATCTACCACCAACACCACTATCATATTCTATACATACCACTATCCTTCACCAACACCACTATCATATTATATACATGCCACTATCTACCACCAACACCACTATCATATTCTATACATGCCACTATCTACCACCAACACCACTATCATATTATATGCATGAACACAATTTCCAGCAATACTCTACACCAGCAAATATATTTATATAAAACCTAACATTACAAAATGACCAGAGTACCCTCAACGTAACTAAATAATTACATAAGAACATATAACTATTCTAACACGCCCTCTCAAGTTGGAGCATAAAGATCAAACATGCCTAGCTTGAAAGATAAGCGATGAAAAGAAGTCCGAGCTAAAGGTTTGGTGAGGATTGTGAGAACAATATTAGTGTAGTATATGTTAACATATTATATTAGCCGAAAGTGTTGGCATATTATATTAGCCGAAAGATACACTAGGGTCTGTAATCATTGTGTGCCCTCAGGGATCACCTTGTAATTGTCTTTCTTGTAAACCCTAATCTTCATTTATAAATAGGGGGTGATATTCTATCATACCCCAAGCTGGTTACCCAAGCTTCATGGTATCAGAGCATCACCTCTAGGGCTAGGGTTCAAAGCATACCTAGTTGGATCATCTGCTGAATCGATCTTCTGCCACCATCGTCATTCCGCTTCTTCTTCGTCTCCGTCTCAGCTCCTCCGCTTGTCGATCTCCTCCAGCAGTTCAGCCCTCGTCTTCATCTGCTTCGTCTTCGTCTCAGCTCCTCAGCTCATCGATCTCCTCCCGCAGTTCGTCGGTCGTCTTCATCGTCCTCATCGTCCTCTGTCGTCTTCATCCCTCGTTCCCCTCGTCGTCCTCTGATCTCAAACCCAGGTATATATAAATATATATATATATATATATCCTGATATATATATAACTATAGCTTGATATATATATTTATATATAAATACATGTATATATAAATAACTCAACATATATATATATATATATATATAAAAAAGAAAAGAAAAACAAAAACAAAAACAAAAAAAAAACAAAAACAAAAAAAACAACAAAAAAAAAAAAAAAAAAAAAATGGTTTCTTAATTTTGTATGTCTTTATAGTGATCATTGTGCCTGTTATCCCACGACCACCTTCCGGGTTTGTGATTACCACTAGTTTTGTTGCGGGTTCGGTAGTATTGTATCCATGACAGATTCCACCAGTGTGTCCCCTTCTTCTCAAACGCCAAAGAGTGAGAGTCCCATTCTACCTACTACCATGACTGAGAACCCCAACTCTAGTCTGAAAATCACCACCTCTCTATTTAATGGTCAGAACTACCTTGCATGGTCTCAAAGTTTGACTATGTTCTTGAAGAGCCGAGGGAAGATGGGGTATGTTGATGGCAGGATACAGACACCAAGTACCACTGACTCAGGTTATGACCAATGGGAGATTACCAACTCTTTGATTATGAGTTGGCTTATCCATTCGATGGTTCCAAAACTTGGTGAGAGCTACTTGTCTATGGAGACTGCCCAGGACGTTTGGGAGGCTGTGGCTGTTACCTATTCCCGCAAAGGGAATTTTTCACAGGCATTTGAGTTGCGCCGCTCTATTGAGAGCTCACTTCAGGGGGAGCAGACTGTTCTTCAGTACTTCACTTTCCTCACCAACGGCTGGAAACGTCTTGACCACCTGGAAGACTATAAACCCGTTTGCCCTACTGATTCTGTCGGGTACAAGAAATTCATCGCACGGGAACGGGTCTTTAAATTTTTGGCCGGCCTAAATGTGGAGTATGATCCAGTTAGGGGTCGAGTTCTGAGTATGGACACTCTTCCTTCACTTCAGGAGGCATTTGCCTATGTACAAAATGAGGAGAGTCGCCGGTCTGCTATGATGTCCCCAGTCTCTACTGACCGTTCCGCATTACTGTCTACTCCTCGAGATGGTCTTAGCCTGCCTCCTCCGTCTGTTGCTAAGGAGTCTGTATTCTGTGATTATTGCAAGAAACCGCGGCATACTCGTGAGACGTGTTGGAAGCTTCATGGGACTCCATCCGGGGGTCGAGGTGATCGGTCTGGTTCTCGAGGAGGTCGGTCAGGCCAATCTAGAGGACGTGGTTCCTATTCCAGGGCTCATCAGTCTAGTGCCGTTGATACCCTTGATTCTCATTCTCCTTCTGTTACCCAAGCTTCTGATACTGAGCTGGAGGATGCTTTGCGCCAATTGTTGGACCGCCGATCTTCTACTGCTCTCAGTACCGCTTCCTCGTCCTTTGCCCGCTCAGGTAACTTAGCATCTTCTCCTTGTGCTTTCCTGTGTCATACATCTTTGCCTTGGATTATTGATTCTGGTGCCTCAGATCATATGTCTGGCTCTTCTGATCTTTTCTCTGTCTATAAGCCCTCTTCAGGTCAGGACAAAGTTAGGATTGCCGATGGTACTGTTTCTTCCATTTCTGGAAAAGGTTTAGTCCAAGTCACTCCTACCATACATCTATCTTCTGTTCTCCATGTTCCCAAGTTTTCTGTTAATCTGTTATCCTTAAGTCGTCTTACCCAGGATTTGAATTGTAGTGTGACGTTTTTTCCTGATCATTGTCTTTTTCAGAACCTTGTCACGGGGAGGACGATTGGCAGTGGTAGTGCAGAAAATGGTCTCTACTTCCTCGATCAACCAGACAAACTTGCTTATTCTTCCACCACGTCTTCTACTACCCTCGCTGATTTATGGCTGTGGCATCGGCGTCTTGGGCATCCCTCATTTCATTTACTTAAGCATTTATTTCCTTCTAGTTTCGCAAATCATCATGTGTCTGACTTTCTTTGTGAGTCTTGTCAACTTGGAAAACAACATAGAGCTTCTTTTGCTCCCAGTTTGAATAAAAGCTTCGTTCCTTTTTCATTAATACATTCTGATGTTTGGGGTCCCTCTCGTGTTCTGTCTGTGAAAGGTCATCGCTGGTTTGTTACATTTATTGATGATTTTTCTCGTGCTACTTGGGTGTATCTCATGAAAGATAAGAGTGAGGTTTTCTCTGTGTTTCGTACTTTTCATAAGATGATTTGTACTCAGTTTGGGGCCACTATCAAAATATTTCGTTCTGATAATGGCGGGGAATACATAGATTCTGGGTTAAGACAATATTTCTCTACTCATGGCATTATCCATCAGACCTCTTGCACCAATACCCCTCAACAAAATGGGGTGGCCGAACGCAAGAATCGGCATCTTCTTGACATGGCTCGGTGCATGTGTTTTTTTATGAATGTGCCTCGGCCCTATTGGGGCGACGCTGTTCTCACCGCTGCCCATCTTATTAATCGTCTCCCTACCCAGGTCTTGAACAAACAGGCTCCGCTTCACGTCCTCCTCGGTTCTCCGTCCTTGTTTTCTATTCCTCCCAAAATATTTGGTTGTGTCTGTTTTGTCCATAACCACTCTCCCTCTCGTGGTAAGTTGGACCCTCGCTCCCTCAAGTGTGTTTTCCTTGGTTACTCTCCTACTCAAAAGGGGTATAAATGTTACCACCCTTCTTCTCGTAAGTGGTTTGTGTCCATGGATGTCACTTTCTTTGAGTCCCAGTCCTTTTTCTTGTCCTCTCCGGTGTCACCGTCCTCGTTTCCGGGGGAGCCTTGGTGTGAAGTGAGTCCTGTGCCCCCTATGGTGGAACCAGTTGTTCTTGCACCACCCTCTACTACTGTGCTTCCTATGATGGAACCAGTTGTTCTTACACCCCCCTCTTCTCTAGAACCCACTGTCACCAAGAACAAGGACGGGCATGTTTATGTCCGGGACATAGACAGAAAACAAGTTAACTGGATACACGGGACCGTCTCTGCTACTCCACTGCCATCTCCTGCTTCTGATGAGAGTCTAGGTAACTTTGAATCTCTTGAGTCCATTGATCTTGATGTTCCTATCGCCAAGAGGAAGGGTGTGAGATCTTGTACTCAACATCCTATCTCACAGTTTGTATCATACTCTCATTTGTCATCCTCATATAGAGCGTTTGTGTCCAATATTTCCTCTATTAGCATTCCTAACCATTTTCAGGATGCTCTTGCTACCTCTGAGTGGAAACTAGCCATGATTGAGGAAATGAAAGCACTTAGGAAGAATGGCACTTGGGAATTGACTGAGTTACCTACGGGCAAACGACCTGTGGGATGTAAATGGGTATATACTGTGAAACACAAAGCAGATGAGTCTATTGAGCGTTACAAGGCAAGACTTGTGGCAAAAGGGTTTACTCAGACATATGGCATTGATTATCAGGAGACCTTTGCACCCGTGGCTAAAATGAATTCAGTCAGAGTACTTCTCTCTCTAGCAGCTAATCTAGATTGGCCGCTTTATCAGTTTGATGTCAAGAATGCTTTTCTCCATGGTGACCTCGAAGAAGAAGTATATATGGACATTCCTCCGGGTTTTGAGGATCATCAAACAGAAGGCAAAGTATGCAAACTTCGGAAGTCATTATATGGTCTCAAACAGTCTCCAAGGGCTTGGTTTGAGAGATTCACTCAGGCTATGGTCAAATATGGCTTCAAACAAAGTCAGGCAGATCACACATTGTTTGTGAAACATTCCTCACGCGGTAAGACTACAGCACTTATTGTTTATGTAGATGACATAGTTCTTACAGGCAATGATAGTGGGGAAATACCTCTGTTGAAGAAATATTTAGCTCAAGAGTTTGAAATCAAAGACTTGGGAAGCTTGAAGTATTTTCTGAGAATTGAAGTTGCTCGCTCTAAGGATGGGATATTTTTCTCACAAAGAAAATATGTGCTTGACCTGTTAAAGGAAACTGGGATGCTTGGCTGCAAGGCATGTGCCACCCCACTGGAACCCAATCAGAAATTGGGGGATGATGAAGGAGGAGAAGTTATGGATAGGGGGAGCTATCAACGATTAGTGGGTAAGCTCATTTACCTATCTCACTCCCGTCCTGATATTGCTGTTGCTGTCAGTGTAGTTAGTCAGTTTATGCATGCTCCTCATCAGATTCACTTTGAGGCTGTCATGAGAATCTTGAGGTATTTGAAGTCTGCTCCTGGTAAGGGTCTGTATTTTTCAAAGTATGATCATCTTCGTGTAGAAGCCTATACAGATGCTAACTGGGCTGGGTCAGTAACTGATAGGAGATCAACTTCAGGGTATTGCACATTTGTTGGCGGCAACCTAGTTACTTGGAGGAGTAAGAAACAGAATGTGGTTGCCAGGTCAAGTGCAGAAGCTGAGTTTAGAGCTATGGCACAAGGTGTGTGTGAACTTTTATGGATCAAATTATTGTTGAGTGATCTAGGTATTGATCAGACGGACTCCATGCGGTTATACTGTGACAATAAGGCCGCCATCAACATCGCTCACAATCCAGTTCAACATGACAGGACAAAACATGTTGAGATTGATCGCCACTTCATTAAGGAGAAACTCACTAGTGGTACCATTTGTACTCCTTTTGTCCAGTCTGGTGAACAACTTGCTGACATTCTCACCAAGGGGATTGGGAATAAACCATTTCATGACATATTAGGCAAGCTGGGCATGAGAGATATCTTCGCACCAGCTTGAGGGGGAGTGTTAACATATTATATTAGCCGAAAGTGTTGGCATATTATATTAGCCGAAAGATACACTAGGGTCTGTAATCATTGTGTGCCCTCAGGGATCACCTTGTAATTGTCTTTCTTGTAAACCCTAATCTTCATTTATAAATAGGGGGTGATATTCTATCATACCCCAAGCTGGTTACCCAAGCTTCAGTATATATTATGCGAATATTGTTTTCTATTTAGGGTTGGTTTAGGTTTATTCTTGTTTCCTATTTAGGATTAGGTCTAGAATTGCTATATAAATCATATGTACATATTGTATGCAATATAGTTGAATATACAAGTTTATTCTAAACCTAATCCTAAATAGGAAATAATATTCACATAATATATACTATACTAATATTATTTTCACAAGGATTTCACCCAATTGATCTTCAGAACGAACATATGAAGTCACAAGTTGCTTGCGTAATAAAAGATCTCGAATGAAATGACAATCAACCTCGATATGTTTGGTACGCTCATGAAACATAGAATTATTAGCAATAAATATGGCAACCTAATTATCACAACACATACTCATAGGAATGGGAACAGAAATACCAAAATCCTATAGAAGAGAGTGAACCCATAACATCTCAGATTTAGTACGAGCCATGACACGATACTCGGCCTCGGCACTAGAACGAGCAACAACTGTCTGTTTCTTACTACACCAAGTAACAAGATTACCCCAACAAAGGTATAATAGTCCGAGGTAGAACGTCAATCAGTCCTACTACCAGCCCAATCGGCATCACTGAAACCAGTGACAGACAACGAGGAAGACGGACGATAGAGCAAACCCTAACCTGGGGCGCTTTTCAAGTACTGCAAGATACGACACATAGCATCAAAATGAGGTTGGCGAGGAGCATGCATAAATTGACTGACCACACCCACAACATAGGTAATATCCAAACGAGTGACAGTGAGATATATCAATTTTCCAACCAACCAACGATAACGACCAAGATCAGAAAACAAGGTCCCGGTTTCACCATCAAGTTTAACACATGAGTCCATGAGAGTATCACTAGGACGAGTGCCTAAAAGACCAGTTTCAGTGAGAAGATCAAGGACATACTTCCGTTGTAAGATAAACAAGCCCTGAGATGATTGAGCAACCTCAATCCCAAGAAAATACCGAAGATGACTCGAGTCCTTAGTGTGAAATTGTTGATCCAAATACGTCTTTAAATTAGCAATATTAGTGGAGTCGTTGCCAGAAATGATAATGTTATCCACATAGACAATAAGGATGATACTCCCAGTAGACAAGTGGCGAACAAAAACAGAGTGATCAGAAGCAGAACGACGGAACCCATATGCAAGCACAACAACACTGAACCGATCAAACCATGCACGAGGGGACTACTTGAGACCATACAAGGCCTTCCATAACCGACAAATGAGATTCTTACGACCAGGAACAACATAGAGGTTGATCCATATAGACCTCCTCTTGGAGATAGCCATGAAGAAAGGCATTCTTGATATCAAGTTGATATAAGGGCCCTGATTGACTAATAGCAACCGAGTGGAGAATCCGAATAGAGTTAAGGCGAACCATAGGGGAGAAAGTCTCTAGGTAATCAACACCATAGGTTTGGGTGTAACCTTTGGTCACTAGGCGAGCCTTAAGGCGCTCAACAGTTCCATCAAGAAGATACTTGACAGTATAAATCCAACGAAAACCAACAATAGGTTTCCCGGAAGGCAAAGGTGTAAGTTCCCAAGTCTGATTCTGATGAAGAGCACTCATTTCCTCAACCATAGCATTCTTCCAACCCGATATGGACATAGCCTGCTGATAAGAACAGAGAATGGAAATACTAGACAAGCTACAAGCAAAGGAGTGAAATCCAGGAGAAAGACGATCATGCAAAACAAAATGAGCAACAGGATGTTAGGTGCAAGTACGTTTACTTTTGCGGACGACAATAGAAAGCTCATCAGAGGCCACATTTGCCACGCCCCGTATTTTATTACTTGGATAACATTGCCAATATTCATTAATTAAGTCCATTTACAAATAACATTTCATCCTTGGATGAAATAATAAATAATTAAATATGCGCATTCCCTCTCGTTATACAACAATGACATTTACATACAAATAAAATAAATACCTTGAGGCTTACAATAAACGATAGGTCACTACTCTTTACAAAAAAATAGCACGCAACCCAAATAAAGAGTAGTAGTACAATCCATCACTACACTACACTACACTACACTTATGAAATGGTAAGATCCATTGTTTGATCTTCAAATCCGAAAAGCATTCCCTGTATACATGTATAGGTAGGGGGTGAGCAACCACTAGCTTACCAAACAATCTCATATTAAAACATTAGAAGATATGCAGGTACCAAAATACTCATACATATACGTGAAATCATATCATGTCAAAACAATATGATTTTATTACATAATCTCTTAAAACCAATTTATTTAATTAACTACAAGAAGTTAACTAAAATAAATAAATATGTTTCAATAGCAACAGGACATCCTTTTCAATTCATTCAATTATCTCATTATCAATTGAATCAAATAATTAAACAATTCATCAAATCCATTTTATACAGTCTTATGAGATGAATGCATATGTCATGTCATGCTCAAAATTTTTTTCTCATCTTTTGAAAATCTTACACACAATGCCATTTTGAAGACACATTAATCCAACAATTTCAATAAAATTCCAAGATGGTAAATACGACTCAGGTAATCCCTAGGCTGGTGTCTGCAAGTAGACTATAAAAGTACTACTAATTTGTCATTTTTACCAGTATTAACTGGAAGGCTCGACACCTATAATCTGTCATTTTTACCAGTGTTAACTGGAAGGCTCGACACCTATCATCCACACCACCTTTCAAGACTTGCCACCGTATTTACTCCAAAATCATTTAATGAAAACTTGTTTCCCAACATTCCTTTCTCAATGCAAAGCTTTCAAATCAAATTTCAAAGTTTATTATCAAATGAATTGATATGCCAATGCAATGATTAATAATACAATGTAATATTTCTTCCACTTTCAATATTTCCACACAATATTCCCATTGTGAACAAAATTCTCGTTTCTCATTTCAATATAATTTCTCAAGATGAATATAAATACTTTTATTCCAATTCATCCATGGGACAACAAAATTCTCACACTTAGAGTAATCTCCACCATTTAGTCACTTCAAAACTATATCAACATTTTGAACAACAATTTTCAAAACTTCAACAATTCTCATATTCCATGAAAATCATAATTTATATGTAAACAAATAAACAATTTTTCAAACATCATTTATTTTGGCCTACAAAATAAATATAACATCTTCAAAGATTGTCAACATCTTTCTTAAAACCCCTCAATTTCTAGGTTTTCTCACCAAAACCACTCATTTTCATTTATTGAAAGAAAGTCACCAAAAACATCTCTCTACAATCCTCATAGTTCAAAACCCTCAATTTCTATTTTAAAAAGAACAAGAAAGTAAACCCACTTTCAAGAAAAATCTCTCATCTTCTTGAACCAACAATCAATTTTCAAAACAAATTAAAGGATGATTTCGAAAATCATCTAAATTTTGAAAAAAAAAAAAACATATATATAAATTTGATGTTCAAAAGCAACATATTAGCATACTCCAACTATTAAAATCAAAAATCCATTTCTCAATTGTCTTGACTCACACAAAACTTTCAATAAATTTTGTTCTACTTCAACCAAAATGACCAAAATAAATTTCACCAATATCTCATACTGATGAAATATTAACATTTTCATCCTACTATATTAAAAGTTATGGCATAATCTCAATAACACACTTTTAACCATAAAGGATATAAATTTTTAACTAAATTAATTTAATCCACTAAATTAGTAATTTTCTTATATTCACATTTTTTCAAAAAAAATAATACCAAACATAACTTAACCCAACTCATCTTTCAAGCATAATCATATTTCATGAATATAACACTTTTAAAGTTTTTAATCCCAAAACAACTCTATAATATCAACTTAACAATTTACACCATATTCATCAACATCAATTTATTTTTCTTCTCAAAAATAAATTCCAAAACTGAAAGATAAAAAAAAAAATCAACTATATATTTTTCAAAATAAATCATCTAATCATAATATGATGTAAATACAATCATACAACTATCAATTTTATTTTCGGATTTCTTTGCAAAATTATCAACACAAAATGATTTTTTCAAATCAATCTCAAAATGTCAACATTCTTAACATTTCAACATAATTTTTCTTCCAAAAATTACCAAACAAAATACCTCTTATAATGATATATTTTCTCAAAATAACCCTAACATAACTTTAATGTAAAAATATGAAGAAAGTCTCTGCCTCAAATAATAAAGAACAGATTTGGAAGGCACATCATGCCCGATCATGAATCCGAGACTACCATTGCGAAGATCACGACGAGCTCTCATTCTAAAGACTCTCATTCCAAGCTCAAAGATTGAGAATCAATGGAGAAATAGAGAGAGAGAGAGAGAGAGAGAGAGAGAGGCAGAACCCTCTGTCAATTCCCACTCAACAAAATGAAAAAAAAAACGAAAGGAAAAGAATGAAGGGACAAGGAAAAAGGGAGGAAGCAACCCATGTGGGTTTGCTTTCTCAATGATGCGTTTTTCAAAAAAAATAATTTAATTTTTGTAATAATATCTCAGAATTTTATAATATAAATTATAAAGTAATATAATTTTTCTCACCACAAAATACAACATTTTTGTACACTCCAAAATATAATATTTTGCTCATTACACAATACATATATATTACATTCTTTATAAAATATATAATTTTTCACCATATGGTACACACCATAAATTCAACTTTTAAATATTTATTATAACCCTATATAATAAATAATAACTCCCAAGGTGGTACTACCAATCACATAATTAAAAAGGACCAAACAGTTAAACATGAGTCATTAAACAAACTCATTTTAAATTAAATGTAAGTCATGGGTCTTGAATTAAATTTTCACCCTTAAGCCAAACTTGACCCAATTATATACCAAAATAGACCCAACAAATTTATCTCAAGTCATGGTCTGAACATTCAAAATTAAATAACAAAATTTTGCTGTACACTAGACCGAACACCAATCAGCCCGTGAATTTTCATAAAATAAATACTCATCAATAAATTCTGAAATTTTTACCCAGCGTGCTAGACTCGTATGTGAACAACATATAAAAATTTCATAATTTTTTGAGATCGGTAACTATTTTAAAAAAATACAAAACCGAACTGTTTTTGCACATAATTTACACAGCAGTCAAATTCGAAAAGTTGCTCAATTAAATTATGCACTGGCTATTTTAAAAAAAAATTCTGGGTCATTACAACATTGGCAGAGGGAACAAGAGATGTAGGAGCCTCAGACAAAAGAGATGAATGGGCCGGGCCATAAGAAACAATGCGACGAGCTTGAGACTACTGATAAACCTACAGAGGAGAGGGAGGTAACAGAGCAGGATCTAAACTGGGGTGAGGATCTATACTGGTGGGAGGTGAGAGAGAGGATGAGGGGAGATAAGGCACCGAAGAGTAGGTAGGGGAGAGGATGGCTCTCTCTCACGATGAGACAGAAGATCAACAAATAACTGCTGCCCAGACGAAGAAAAAAAAGGAGTAGCCTCAAAAAAGGTAACATGAGCACTGACAAAGTACCTACGAGACTTAGGGTGATAACACCGATAACTTTTTTGAGTACGAGAATAGCCTAAGAACACACACTTGCGAGCATGAGGAGATAACTTATCCAAACCTGAGTTAAGAACATGGACAAAGGCCAGACAACCAAAAACACGAGGAGACAATGGAAATAGAGAAGATGCTGAGTATAACTGAGAGTAGGGAGACTGGTTATGTAATAGAATTGATGGCATGCGGTTAATAAGTGAGCAAGCGGTGAGCACATCACCCCAAAACTGCTTGGGAACATGCATGTTAAACATTAGTGTGTGAGCCACATCTAGCAAATGACGGTGTCTTTGCTTCGCAACACCATTTTAGGGGGATGTATGAGAACAACTAGTCTGATGAATAATACCATGAGTATTACAAAAGGTATTCACAATAGACTGCATATATTCTAATGCATTATCAGATCGAAATATCTTAATACGTTTCCCAAATTGAGTAAAGATTTCATTATAGAACTTAGAAATGATGGAAGGCAAATCAGACCTCTATTTGATTAAAAACAACCAAGTCATTCTAAAATAATCATCTACAAAAATAACAAAATAAAAAAAAAAGCCAATTAATAGTGGGAGTTCGAGAAGGACCTCAGATATCTGTATGGACAAGATCAAACGACTCAGATACACCACTAACACTACGACTAGGAAAAGAACTACGGTGATGCTTTCCAAATTCACAAGCTTCACACTCAAACTGAGAAACATGACTCAAATTAGGAACAACTAACTTGAGCTTGGCTAATGAGAGATGGCCCAAGCTAAAATGCCACTGTAATTCACAAGCTTCACACTCAAACTGAGAAACATGACTCAAATTAGGAACAACTAACTTGAGCTTGGCCAATGAGGGATGGCCCAAGCTAAAATGCCACTGTAGGGGAGATACTGTAGCACTCAACACAGTAGACGGAGGACGAGGAGAGCTCTCAGTGTCCAAAAAGTACAAGCCATCCTTCTCATGCCCCAAATCAATCATCCTCTTGGTCTGGAGGTCCTGCAAAACACATGAAGTGGGGGAAAAGGTTATTGAATAGTGGAGAGCTTGAGTCAGTTGACTAACAGAAAGTAAATTAAATGGAAATTTAGGAACATAATGACCAGAGGGTAAGGAGAGGGATGGAGTTGGATGAAGAGGGCCTTGACCACTGATAGGTTGATAAGATCCATCAGCAAGGATAATATCATGAGTAACAGGCCTAAGAGTATCGAAAAGAGAGGAATTACCAGAGATATGGGAACCAGTGCCAGAGTCTATGAGCCAAGGTTGGGTGGACTGAGCCACACATACAATATTACCTGAACTAGCCATAGTAGCTGTAAAGGATGAAGGTAGACTAGGCCGAAGAGATTGGACAAGGGCGGTTAGCTCGCTAATCTGAGTAGTGAGTGCCTCGTGAGAATCAACTGGAGGAGCAATAGGGCCAGTGGAAAACGAGAATAGAGCATCCATAACCTGCTGCACATGGTTAGGTTTGCTATATTTCTGCCAACACCAAGGTTCAGTATGGCCTAGGGAACCACAATGAGTACATGTGCGATCACCACAAGAACTAGAACCAAGTCCACTACGACCACCACCACGAGAACCACCCCGAGAGCCACCACCACAAGAACTACCTCCACGAGTACCTCGTAAGCCAGAATAATAGCCCCGTTGACTAGAGGGTCCCTTGATTAGGCCCACGGTCACCAATGCTAGAGACTAATGCAGAGGACGACAAGGAAGAGGAACCCCAGAGGTGGGTTGAGTCTGTCCCAATGAAGAACACAACAGCCGAGAATAGGCATTAGTAGCAGAAGGTAGAGCCTTACTAGCGAGAATCTGATCCTTGAACCCTCGTAAATCAGATCCAAGCCGGAGAGTAAAGAGGCCATTATAAACTCTTCCCAATGTTGCTTCTGTATGGCTAAATCAGTAGTGAAGGGTCTGTGTTGCAATAATTGATCCCACAAGTTCTTGAGACCACTATAATAATTGAAAAGAGACCAGCCAGATTGGCGACTGGCAAAAATCTGCTCATATAACTAAGAGACCCGAGAGACATTACTCTTATTCGAAAATTATTCAACAAGGGAGTCCCAAATTTTGCTTAGCAGTGTCACAAAATTCCACAGTAGTAGCAACATGAGGGTCTAAGCTATGCCATATCCACCCCATAGCACATTAATCCTCACTAAACCAATCATCATAAGTAGGATAATCAGTAGCAGGAGGTAGTTCAGTAAGATAACCTAACTTTTTCTTGCCACGTAAGAAAACTTTAACTACATGAGCTCAAGCCATATAATTTGCACCATTCAATTTTTTAGTAGTAATAGATTTAGGCATCTCATCATCCTTGCTCACAGCCATAGGTGGTGTTGCCTTAGTTTCAAGCTCAGCTATAACAATCCCGCAAGTCAACAATAGAGGGAAGATGAACTAGTAACAAGAAGTAAAGTATCAGCACCCACAAACAACCAAGAAAGGCAACAAACCGCAGATTCAAAGAGGGACACCAAAAAACTTGAAAATCATTCAAAAATAGAAAACACTCGTAACGAGTGATCAAAAAAATCCACAAAAAATACCATCATCATCAGGAAGCAATTTCGAACCTGGGGTGAAAAACTTGTCTGTATAGTGCTGACATCATCGTACAGATGATGACGTTAGCACGTCTTGGTCACCTTAGATCAATGCCCAAAATCTGTTGAACAATATCTGATGGAGAATGGATTGCTCAGATACCAAGTTAGAATGTAAAATGGAGAAATTTAGGGTTATGGTTTGAGAGGAAGAAAGAGAGAAGAGAGAAGAGACTGATAATAATATATGGTTTAGAGTTGTTGAATTACTCTACACCAGCAAATATATTTATATAAAACCTGACGTTACAAAATGACCAGAGTACCTTCAACTTAATAATAACATACGAACATATAACTATTCTAACATAAACCATTGACCTCCCTTAAGATTTGGAAAAAATACAATTAGCCTTATAGTTTTGACATAATTATACTGACCTCCCCTCCAAGTTAACACCTTTAATAGAAAAAACACTTCTACCAATTTGCCCTTACCAATTAATGGTCAAATGAGAAAAAGCCCTTCTCTGTTTCCCATCTCTTTTCTCTTGGCCACAAAACTGCCATGGCCAACAACAATTTATTGACCTCTTCAATTGTCATTTTCTTTTCATTCACTAACCTCTTCAATGGTTGACAACAATTCACTGGCAACCTTCAACGCCAACCCCAACCCCTATTGCTATCCCAATCTCCACTATCAGCTCTCTCTGCCTTTCCCCTCCATGCCCATTCTTCCATTGCCACCTCTAGCTCCCTCTCTTTTCCCCCTCTTGTATTCCTCAAACTACATTGCCACAACCAAATCACAAAACAAAAACACACCTTGCTGAGATCACCCACTGGCCTCTCCACAAAGCCAACTACCTCCTCCCACAACATTAAGCTAGAAATCAAACCTTCCAAAGAAGAAAAACCCTCCACCATTGTGAGCCACCACAACCAACAATTAAAGTCATAAATCAACCAAAAATTGAAGTCTTAAATCAGCTAGCAACAACAAAAAATGGCGGTAACTCCATCTCTCTCATTCCCACCTCTACAGATCCCACAATGTCACTTTGTCCATTGCCTTCAGAATCGTCACTGATTTGAGAGGGAAAACCATGGCAATCATGGTGTTGACATAGATAAAAAAAGGGGAAGATGGTAGAGTTTGACCAGGGAGTAACAAATGGGGGAAGAGTGTTAGAATAGTGTGTGTGTGTAATTTAATTCTATAATGAGGGGTACTATTGTCGTATTGGCATACTATGTTTAATATAAATTAATGCTGAGGTGAAGGGTTGGGTTAACAACCCTAAACCTATTGTTGCCATAATCTTCTTTCTTCCTCCTCTCTCTATCTCCAACCCTAACCCTAATTCCTACATACTTCACACTTCAACTTGATATCAGAGCATCCGATTCTCCTCAAATAAGTGCTCAATAGAATTTGGAGATCATCACGAGGTGAATGTGTCGTGTTGACGTCATCATCTGTATGATGATGTCAACGTGATCACTTTCCATACGGACGTCGTGTTCCAGTGAACTCATGGTCTGACTCGTTTCTACCTCTTGAGATTTATGGTGATTTTTGTGGAATTAATTGAAGCCATTTGATGTGAGTTTTTGCTTTTTGAATGATTTTCAAATTTATGGTGGTCTATTCTGTGATCTGCGATTTCTGCCCTTGTTTCTTGTTTTTGATCGCTTGGTTCTACCCTATAGGGGCTAACTCAAGCCTTTGAGGCTTGATTTGGTGTTTGTTTTGTGATTCGATGCACCAGAAGTGTTTTCTGTCTCCTAGAATTCATTTGTCCCTTTGCTGTTGCTGCTGCTGCATGTGCTGTTGTTGTTGCTATTGTTATATGTTCTGGGTTTACATCTCCTCTTGCTGGTTTGGTGTGGTTCTTGTTCTTGCTTCTACTGGTTGGGTGATTATTTTGTGTCTCATGTTCTCATGGTTGAGGATAAATCTCTAATGGTTACAGCTGCTGTGCCTAGCTCTTCGTTGGTTAGGGATGATGATTTGCCCAAGTCTATTGCTAATAAGAAATTGAATGGATTGAATTACTTGGCTTGGGTACATGCTGTGAAGGTGTTTTTAGGTTATGCTCATAGCCAAAAAGGTTATTGTTGTTATCATCCTAAATCTTGTCCCTATTTGGTCAGTGCTGATGTAACCTTTTTTGAGTCTACCCCCTTCTTCTCTTCTCCTGGTCAGCACTTGTCTTCTGATCTTATCTCTTGTGGTGAGGAGAAGCCTTCTTTCCCCACTCCAACGCCTACTCTTCCGGTGCCAAATATGTTCTCCTCTACTTCCCCTTCACTTGTACCTTCCACTCTTGATCCGCCTCCCATTATTGATCCACCTCTTTCATTGCCATTGCAAGTTTATCAACGATCCCAAGCTCGATGTTTTGTTGCTTATAGCTCCGCTGGTTTGTCTTCTTCGTTAGAGGTTCCTGCACCCTCTTCTCCTCTCTGCTGATTTGCGTATTACTTTACGTCGAGGTAAACGTGCTTGCACACGACATCCTATTTCAAAATTTGTTTCTTATGCTCATGTTTCTCCTGTTTTTCTTTCCTTTGCTTGTACTTTGTCTTCTGTTTCTATTCCCATCTCTTATTGGCAAGTCTTGTCTACCTCTGGCTGAAAACATGCTATGGATGAGGAACTCTTCATCAGAATCAAACATGGGAGCTCACTACTCTTCCTCTTGGAAAGCCTATTGTTGGATGTCGTTGGATTTATACTGTGAACCTCCTTGATGGCTTTGTTGAACGCCTCAAGGCTCGCCTGGTTGCTAAGGGGTACACCTAAACATATGGTGTGGACTATCTTGAGACCTTTTCCCTTGGCTTGTCTCAATTCTGTTCAAATACTTCACTCTGTTGCCGTTAGTTGTTATTGGCCCTTATATAAGCTTGATATAAAAAATGCCTTTCTCCATGGTGATTTGAAAGGGAAGGTATATATGGACCAACTCCCTGGTTATGTTGTGCCTGGTCGTGAGCATGTTGTTTGTCGCATGCGGAAGGCTTTGTATCGCCTGAAGCAATCTCTTCGTACTTAGTTTAACTGCTTTAGTGCTGTTATGCTTGCCTACAGGTTTAAGTGATTGACTTCTTATCATTATGTTTTTGCTCGCCAATCTTTTGCTGGGATTGTTGTTTTGATTATTTATGTGGATGACATTATTATCTTTGTTTGTGACTGTACTGGGATTGTTGATTTGAAACCCTATTTAAGCTAGCAGTTCCATACCAAGGACTTGAGGAATCTTTGGTATTTTCTTGGGATTGAGATTGTTCGTTCTTCTGAAAGTATTTTCCTTCTCAATGAAAGTACATGCTTGATTTTCTTTCTGAGACTAGCCTCTTGGGTGTCTGACCCATTGATACTCCTATGGACTTGTCTGCCAAACTTGATGATGAACATGGTGAATTATTCTCCTATGTTGGTCGATATGGTCGTTTAGTTGGGAAATTGATTTATCTCACTGTCACACGTCCATATATTACATATGTTGTAAGTGTGGTTAGTTAGTTTATGCATGCTCCCCGCCATTATCACTTTGATATGTCGTATTTTGCGTTACTTGAGAGTGCCCCTGACTATTGTATCATCCTTCTACTTCTTTGTCTGTCAATGGCTTTAGTGATGCTAATTGGATGGTAATCGCAGTGATCGTCATTTTACTTCTAATTATTGAACATTTGTTGGTGAAAACCTGGTTACGTGGCATAGCAAGAAGCAGAATGTTGTTGCTTGATCTAGTGCCAAGGCTGAGTATTGTGCAATGGCCCATATTGCTTTTGAGATGTTATGGGTTCGCTCTCTTTTCTAGGATTTTGGTTTTCCTGTTCCTACTCCTATGCACTTGTTGTGACAATCAAGCTGCTATCTTCATTGCCAGTAATCCGGTGTTTCATGAACACACTAAGCATATTGAGGTTGATTGCCACTTCATTCAGGATTTGTTGTTACGGAAACAACTTGTAACTCCTCTTCTATGTTCAGTCTGATAATCAACTGGGTGATATTCTTACTAAATTGTTAGCTTGTTCTTCCTTTCAACACTTGTCTACCAAGTTGGGCATGTTTAATTTCAATGCTCCAGCTTGAGAGGGAGTGTTAGAATAGTGTGTGTGTGTGTGTGTGTCTATTTTAATTCTATAATGAGGGGTACTATTTTCATATTGTCATACTATGTTTAATATAAATAAATGCTGAGGTGAAGGGTTGGTTTAATAACCCTAGGCCTATTATTGCCATAATCTTCTTTCTTCTTCCCTCTCTATCTCTAACCCAAACCCTAATTTCTACATACTTTACACTTCAACTAAGAGGAATAGGGAAGTGAGGTGGAGGTGGTATGGCTTCGATGGAGTAGGCGATAGATTTAGCATGGTAGTAGCGGGTTGGTGTTGACAGGCTTAACCCATTTAATTGGATCAACCCTTCTTATTATGGGTTAAATTGGAATTTTATTGTATAAATGAAGTTTAACATTAAATAATTAGTAGACTTCTTACAGTGTGGGCTAAATTGTTATTAGAATTAAAATTCAAGCGAGATCAGTGTGGGTATGCCAAAACTATGGGACTTATTGTAATTATTCCAAGCCTTAGGGGAGGTTAGTATATTTATCCCTTTTTTGGTTGAGAAAATTGTGTTTCAGTGAGAACAATTCAAAATAATTGCACTTTCATGAATGTTCAAGTGAGAGTTGTCTTATGTCACAACTTTTGCTTTTACGCCTCTATGAAAGTTGCAATTATTTTAAGTTGTTCCTGTTTATTTTGAGAAGAGAAAAGTTAGAGGTATAAGTGGTCTCTCATCCCCTTTTATATTGGCCCTGTTTGGTAGGGCTTATTTCCAGCTTATTTCAGCTTTTAGCTTAATTTAAGCTATTTTGATGTGTTTGGTTCAGCTTAACAATACAATTTTTAGCTTTTTGTAAGTTAAAAATCAACTTATTCTTTGAGTTGGGAGGGGAGGGGGGAGAAGCTTAATTTATAAGTCAAAAATCAGCTTATGTTCACAGTTATATGCTATAAGCTGTTAAGCTATAAGGTATAATCACTTTCCCACAGCTCTACCAAACGGGACCATTAAATCATTTGCATAATTACAGAAGCACCTAAAGGCATAAATAAAGATACCAAATATACATAAGAATGAAATAGGACATATTTCTAACACATTCTAACACTCTCCCCTCAAGCTGGTGCGAAGATATTTGTCATGCCCAGCTTGTTGAGAATGTCACGAAATGGTTTATTCCCTAATCCTTTGGTGAGAACATTAGCTAGTTGGTCCCCAGACCTCATGAATGGCGTACATATAATGCCACTAATGAGCTTTTCCTTGATAAAATGTCTATCAATCTCCACATGCTTGGTCCTGTCATGCTGAACTGGATTATGAGCTATATTGATGGCTGCCTTATTGTTATAGTGTAGCCTCATCGAATCTGTCTGATGAATCCCCAAATCCCTCAAAAATAATCTAATCCATAATAGCTCACACACACCCTGAGCTATAGCTCTGAATTCAGCCTCTGCACTGGACCTCGCAACTACAATATGTTTCTTGCTTCTCTAAGTAATTAGATTTCTTCCAACAGAGGTACAACAACCAGAGGTTGACCTTTTATCAGTGACTGATCCAGCCCAATCAGCATCTGTATCTGCCTCCACACTAAGATGATCATGTTTTGAGAAATAGAGACCCTTTCCCAGAGAAGACTTCAAGTGCCTTAGAATCTGCATAATTGCCTCTAAGTGAATTGCACGTGGAGCATGCATAAACTGACCAACCATACTCACTCCAATAGCAATGTCAGGACATGAATGAGATAAGTAGATAAGCTTACCCACTAGCCTCTTGTATCTCCCCTTGTCTACAAGCTCGCCTCCTTGATCCTCACTAAGCTTCAGTCCAAGCTCTAGTGGTGTATCACAAGCTTTACTTCCAAGCATTCCAGTTTCTTTTAGCAAATCAAGCACATACTTTCTTTGACATATGAAGATGCCATCTTTGGACTGAGCAACCTCAATACCTAGAAAGTACTTCAAGCTGCCTAAGTCTTTGATTTCAAACTCATTTGCCAAATAGTCCTTCAACTGAGGAACCTCCTCAACATCATCCCCTATGAGTACAATATCATCTACATAGACAATAAGAGTTGTCATCTTGCCATGTGAGGAGTGTTTCACAAACAAAGTATGATCAACTTGACTCTGTTTGAAACCATATCGCAGCATGGCCTGAGTGAATCTCTCAAACCAAGCCCTATGAGACTGTTTTAAGTCCATAAAGTGACTTGCGTAGTCGGCACACTTTGCCTTTGGTTTTAACATCCTCAAAGCCTAGGGGAATGTCCATGTACACTTCTTCCAAATCACTGTTGAGGAAAGCATTCTTCACATTAAATTGATGGAGAGGCCAGTCGAGATTGGAGACAAAGGAGAGAAGGACTCTGACAGAGTTCATCTTAACAACATGTGCAAATGCCTCCTGGTAGTCTACTCCATAAGTTTGCGTAAAGCCCTTGGCCACCAATCTTGCCTTGTAACGTTCAATTGAACCATCGGCTTTGTGCTTCACAGTGTACACCTACTTACATCCAACAGGTCGTTTACTCTTAGGTGACTCAGCCAATTCCCAAGTGCCATTTTTAGCAAGAGCTTTCATCTCCTTCATCATGGCATGCTTCCACTTAGGAGTAGAAAGAGCATCCTGAAAATTAGAAGACTCACAGAAGAAACTTTAGACAAGAAAGCTTTATAGGAAGAAGACAAATTATTGTAGGAGACGAAATGAGAAATAGGATGTTGAGTACAAGACCTAACCCCATTCCTTTTAGCAATGGGAATATCTAGATCAGAAAGAATTGAGTTACCTGGAGTTTCATTGGCAGAAGAGGATTCTAGACACTCATCAGAAGGAGAAGATAGCAGTGGAGAATCCGAATTGGTCTATTGTACTCAAGTAACTTGTTTTCTATCCTTGTCCCTGATATAAACTTTTCCATCTTTCACCGTGGATTCAGATTTGGACTCAACAGTCTCAATAGCTGGGTCACCCTTACCATTCTCAACCTGCTCAATCACTGATGGTAGGGATACATGTAGTGATACAGGAATTGTTTCACACCAAGGCTCCCCCTGAAGAGATGACTGGGACACCGGTGAGTACAGGAAGTAGGACCGAGACTCAAAGAAAGACACATCCATAGAGACAAACCATTTCCGAGAGGGTGGATGATAACACTTGTAGCCTTTTTGTGTGGTGGAGTAACCCAATAAGACACACCGAAGAGACCTAGGATTCAACTTACCACGGGTAGGAGAATAGTCACACACACCCAAAGGTTTTGGGAGGAATGGAGAGACCAGAAGATGTGGACCTTAACAACACTTGAAGAGGAGTTTGTTTGTGGAGAACTTAGGTAGGCAGACGATCGATGATAAAAGCTGCAGTGAGAACAGCGTCCCCCCAATATGATCGAGGAACACACATTTCAAAGGACAGAAAACGCGCAATATCAAGAAGATGGTTTTTACGCTCTGCAATGCCATTCTTTTGAGGGGTATTGGTACAAGAAGTTTGGTGAATAATACCATAAGTGGCAAAATAATTGGCAAGGCCAGAGTCAATGTATTCCCCTCCATTATCAAAACACAGAATTTTGACAACCGCCCCAAACTGAGTGCAAATCATTTTATGAAAATTTTGAAACACCGAAAAAATCTCACATTTGTCCTTCATAAGATACACCTAGGTGGTCCGAGAACAATCATCAATAAAGATGACAAACCATCTTTGACCCTTTAAAGACACAAAACTAGAGGGACCCCATACATCAGAATGAAAATGAAAAAGGAACTAAACTTTAATTAATAGGAGCAAAAGAAGCTCTATGTTGTTTTCCAAGTTGACACGACTCACGATGAAACTCAGAAACATTATTTTTCAAAAAAACTGAAGGAAAAAGGTGCTTGAGTAACAAAAAAGATGGATACCCAAGACGGCGGTGCCACAACCATACGTCTTCTTTGGTAGAGGGTAACTGAATGAATGAATGAGCCAGCTTGTCTGCTTGATCCAGGATATAGAGACCATTCTCGTGTCTACCACTGCCAATCATCTTCCTCGTGATAATGTTCTGAAATAGACAATGATCAGGAAAAAAAGGTCACACTACAATTTAAGTCCCGAGTAAGACGACTCAAAGATAAAAGATTAACATTAAAATTGAAAACATGTGGGACAGAAGATAAAGGAAGGGAAGCAGTGGCATGAATTAAACCTTTCCCAGACACAGAAGAAATGGTACCATCAGTAATTTGAACTTTATCCTGTCCTGAAGAAGGGGTATATGCTGAGAACAAATCAGAAGATCCAGACATATGGTCTGAAGTACCAGAATCGATAATCCAAGGCAATGTTTGATGAGATAGGAAAGCAGTTGTAGAAGAAGCTAAGTTACCTGGATGGGCAAAGTTACTTGAAGATGAACTAGATGCCTGACGGTCTAGCAAGTGGCGAAGAGCAACCTCCAACTCAAAAGTAGAAAAATCAGAGATATCAGCAGAAGAAACAACCGGAGCTGGGGATTGTGGCTCAACTATATCAGAATGATGGGCTTGGGCATTGGGCCCTCAGCCTCTAGACTGACTAGAGCGACCCCCGCGAAAACCAGAATAATCTCCACGACCCCCAGATGGTGGCCCGTGCAACTTCCAACAAGTCTCACGGGTGTGGCAGGGGCGAGGGCGAGGGCGACGACAATAGTCACAAAAGAGGGTATCCTTCTAAAAAAGAGGATGGGAACCACAATCCCCATCTCTAGAGGGTGCAGAAACCAGGGCAGATCTATCAGAAGAGGCAGATGGAAGCATAGCAGAACGACAACTATCCTCATTCTGCACATAAGCAAATGCTTCTTGGGAAGAAGGAAGCACATCCATACTAAGCACATGATTCCGAACAGGATCAAACTCCACATTCAAACCTTCTAAAAGCTTAAAGACCCGCACTTGTTCAACAAATTTTCGGTAACCAGCAAAATCAGTGAGACAAACAAGCTTGTAGTCCTGAAGATGATCAAGTCCCTTCCACCCATTGCTAAGAAAAGTAAAATATTGGAGGATGGACGGACCGGTCAATGGAGTGTCGCAACTCAGAAGTCTTTGAAAAATTGCCTTTGCGAGAATACGTAGTGGCCACAGTCTCCCAAATATCCTGTGTTGTGTCCATAGACAAGTATCCCTCATTAATCTCCGAAACCATGGAATGTATCAACCAGCCCATGATAAGAGAATTGGTAATCTTCTACTGATCATAACCTGGATCTGTGGTACTGGAGGGCTGAACACACCCATCAACATATCTCATCTTCTCTTTGCTCTTTAAAAAAATAGTCAAACTCTACAACCACGCTAGATAATTAAAGAGAGATGTGGTGATTTTCTGGCCAGAGTAGAGAGAATCAGTCATAGTAGGAGGCAAAACAGGACTCGCGCCTTGAGGAGCAGGCTGCGAAGTAGTAGACTCACTAGTCAATTCTGCCATACAAACAAACACTGGTCTGATCACAAACCCGGAAGAGTAACACAACAACCAAAACAAAAAGAATTTAAGAGTACATTTTTTTTTTGAGAAGAAGACAGAAACAGAGATACAGAAGAAAAAAAAAAAGAAAAAAAAAACAATTACATAAAGAGAGAGACTAAGTACCAATGGTCATAGATTAAGGATTTCATAGTAACCCAGACCCATGGGAGAGAGACCCGACTGAACCAAGGCTCCTTAAAGGCTATCGGCAGCCTGAGAAGGGAGGAAATACACCCTCGATTGGCCCTCCAAACCTGTCGATAGACCTGGGCTGGGAAAAGGGGGCTCCGATGAGTCCTAGGGTGCTGTTGAAGCCCTAGGAGGCTATGGCTAGGATTGCCAACAGCCTAGCCGACTACGACTGGTGGAGTCGGAACCCTAGGTGGCTGCAACTAGTGCTGTGGTGGTGCGACTTGGTGCTGTGGTGGTGTGACTGGTGTCGGAACCCCAAGGGGCTGTGGCTGGTGTGGTGGTGCTGTGATTTCTAGGGTTTTAGAGTGGCTCTAATACCATGTTTATTTTGAGAAGAGAAAAGTTGGTATGTGTGGTCTCTCATTCCCTTTTATATTAAATCATTTGCATAATTACAGGAGCACCTAAAGGTATAATTAAAGATACCAAATATACATAAGAATTAAATAGGAAATATTTCTAACACAATCTAACAGTTCCCTCTAAAATGTAGTTTCTCCTTTATTATTTTTCTTTTCTTATTTGGTCGATTTTCACTTTGTTTTTTTCAACATCAATGCCTCATTATGGGGCTATGTAGGGCACCATTTTCTACTTTAAAATATTTAATTTATTTTTAAAGTACTGAAATCCTGTTCAGGGTTGTTATTCTTCTAACATTTTTATAAATCGCCTGCATTCCTTGCATCTGTTTAGAAACATCTCTCTGCATTCCTTCCAACACAATGAAGTTTGTGTGGCATATGAGAATCAATCCATTCAGTAGGTTGGGGGAGTTTTTTTTTTTTTCCTGATAAAAGCTCACATGGACCATTCTCTCCTATATATACATACATATACATATCTATATGTGGGAAGTAGGCACAATCCTCACCTTGGTTTTCTATGGGTTCATTGTGTTGGCTAACATGAGAGAAGAGAGAGATGGGGAGCCATGAGGAGGGCACTGTTTTGGGTTCTATTGGGGCTTGTATTGCTTGCTTAAAAGCTTCGTTTTTGTGAGATTCCACCTCCTGGTAGTAAGTCCAATTGGAGCCTAGCGTCTTTGCCAGATTTGGGCTTTTCTCCACTAATTTGAAAGGTTTTTTTTGTGGTGAGTGTTCATGATATTTCTTCCTGAGAGGTAACTGTTGTACTCTATCTAGATTCTAACACTTCAAGTTATGGGCATGTGTTTTCGTTTGGCAACTTTTAATTTTAGCCAAAAAGCCAAAATGTCACTATAAGATGTCACATCAGTCTCTCTACTTTTCTGCACATCTTATCGTAAAAAACCAAAAAGTTACTAAAATAGCATGTTCCCAAACGATTTACTATTTTGGTGATAGTGAATTGATTTGAATTTTCCCTATGGTTTTTCCCTCTTCATTGGAGGTTTTTCCACACTAATTTGGAGTTCTTGTGTGGTTGATTAACTCTTGGGTTCTTGGTTTATTGTTATTGTTCTTGATTGCAGTTTGGTATGTTGTTTTGGTATTTTATTTGTATTCTTCTCTAATTCATACGTAGATGGTGGATGGGACTGAACAAGCTATTGAAAATGGATCCCCTTTGTCTTAGGTTGTGTAAAGTCACAAGTTCAAGATATTAGCCTTTTGGGGATTTTTGAGGGAAAACAAAATTAGTCAAGTTTTACCTTTTCTCCCCTTCATATTCTGCAAAAAATGCTCAGGCACATTTCTAGACCATTGTCCTTTCGACGTTCTTAGTGGTAAAATGCCTTTAAGTTGTTCATTTCTTCTATACTAACAGGTTTCATAAATTTTTTATGGAAAGCTTCAGTGAAGAACCACTTTATGACTTCTTACATGTTTGATTTCTAATTCGTATATTATATTTGGAAGCATATCTATCTAAATTTTTATTTAGATAGAGAGACTTGGGGACACACTTGTCTATCACTTAGACACACGTGAAACACATTACAAGTTTGAACAAAATAATTTGTGATTTACCTATAAAATAACAAAACATGCCTATTTATCTTGCCTCCTATAAACTTTAGAAATTAGGGTTATGTTATTATTATTATTTTTTTATTATTTTTGAATGAAATATTCATATATATGGCATATAATAAATATAAAACTGTGTATGTTGTGTGTCACCTGTCCTTGTTGGTGCTTTTTATTGAAAATTCTTCTAAAGGTTTTCGGAATTTTATACACTTCTCCATTGCTATCATTATTGTTAGAATAGTCGTGTGTTATTTAATTCTATAATGAGGGTTATTATTGTCATATTGTACCACTTGAGTTTAATATAAGTGCTGAGGTGGAGGGTTAGTTTAAGCACCCAAAACCTAATTTCTACGTATTCGCTTTTCTTCTTTTCTTTCTTCTTAATCCTAACCCTAGTTTCTACAAATATTTACATTCAACTATTATCAAGGCTGCTGCTGCCACCACTGTGACCACACAACACGATAACTGGCTAACCATAGCCTCTTTTGTTGTTATCATTGGCAGCACTA
The DNA here is from genome assembly GCF_055761805.1 of Camellia sinensis. Classification (NCBI taxonomy): domain Eukaryota; kingdom Viridiplantae; phylum Streptophyta; class Magnoliopsida; order Ericales; family Theaceae; genus Camellia; species Camellia sinensis. The sequence continues at coordinate 73,791,996 of NC_138967.1, forward strand.
CAACCATCACCACCGTGATCAAGTAAATGATAGGAGTGTATAGTACTAGTTCCCGAATCAGTTAAATTCACTCTTATCGATTATAAATTATCTGGCTGGGCTATTGCAAAGCAGCTTAGGCTGCATGTAAATCTGTTTGATGCAGCCTTGGTGTTGTTGAAAAAAACACCTTGCCCTTGCAGGAGCCAAAGCTGCTTTGCAAAGTAGCAGATTGCACATTTAAATATTACATTATTCCTAATTTTCACCCTCGCCAATCTATTGTCTCTGCTAACGAAATTGTAGCTTATATGCGTCCTCATTTTAATCTCGTCTAATTAAAATCTGAACGACATCTTTGTAGTTCTTTTTTATTACCTTTGCACAGTTTTTGTGCCAGAGAATTTTTACCTGGCAACTTTGTAGAAAAGAACAGATGAGTGAAAAAAATCCATCCTCATTAATTTCTTAATCTTCATAGTTGCATTTGAAGATGACAACAATGGCATAAGAATTTAAGACTTACCTTTGCGAATTTTAGCCTAACCTTTGAGAATTGAAATGCATCTTCAAACTTTTCAGGCTAAGCGTCTCCCATACAGAGAAGCCAAGATTTTCCAAGGACACAGAGCTAGCATCTCACAAGGCTCTTGGATAGGGGAAATGCAGCAGGCTTCAGATAAATCAGTTATAATCAGTGAGATTTTGGACCCACGGACTAAAAATCTATTATCCATGTCAAAGATAAGTGATTATGTTCTATCAAATGAACTGGTCAGCATGGCATTGGCCATGGTTGCTGAAGACCGCCAAATAAATGACGTACTGGAAGAGCTGTTTGCAGAAGAGGTAATTTTTGTTGCTTAATGAGTGTGGTTGATTTAATAGCACCATATCATTTCATTATCTAAAAGTTAATGATGGACCCAAAATCATTCATATTTAAGAATTTTCCTACCTAATAACTCATATCAGAACTATTTACTTGCATAGTGAACTGAAAATTTGAATCTTTTATCTACATGAGTTACCAAAGCATACAAATAGGGTTTTTCCAGTTGGTAAAGGTCAACATGATGTCTCTTTGAAGTGTTATAGGCTTTGAGTGTCCAAGGAAAGTATTCTTGTATCTCATCCAAGTTTTTTTTTGGGTAACTAATCTTATCCAAGTTGATTCAGAATATCATAAAATAACAAGCTCTACTATATGACCTTTCCTATGGATCATCTAAAGATATATCTTTCACTACAGTAGTTATATGACAAGTAGGTCTTTTTATCTCATAACTACGTCCTCGAGCTTGAGGTATCTGAAACTCCTCTACAGATCTAATGAGTGGTTAGGATCTTTACCTCACACATCCTGTAAGCTAAATAAATCCACAGGCAATGAATAGATCTAGACAACTGTTAAATGTATAGATGAGAAGAAGAAGAAGAAGAAGAAGAAGAAGGAATAGAACAAGAGAAAGCTTCTGTAGATTATTGATTCAAAACTTAGGGTTTTCCCCTTACACACAACTACTTATACTAATAAGAATAATACATACTTAGAAAATATGAGGAAGAAGAACTCCGAAAATATGAGGAAGAAGGAATATATTTTTGTTATATTCAAAACTTCTTATTTTACAAGACCAAATGACACTCCTTATATAGGAGATATTACAAACATCATTATAACCCATTATATGCCACATACATATTATATATTACCACTATCTACCACTATCTACCACTATCATATTATATACATGCCACTATCTACCACCAATATCATATTCTATACATGCCACTATCTACCACCAACACCACTATCATATTCTATACATGCCACTATCTACCACCAACACCACTATCATATTATATGCATTAACACAAATTTCCAGCACTCCCCCTCAAGCTGGTTTGAAGATATCTTCCATAGCCAGCTTGCTAGTCAGCTTATCAAATTGCTTCTTGTGTAGTCCCTTCGTTAGCACATCAGCTAATTGTTCACCTGTTGGAAGGTAGGTCATACAGATTATGCCAGCATTGATTTTCTCCTTGATGAAATGTTTATCCACTTCTATATGTTTTGTGCGATCATGTAGAACTGGATTATGAGCTATAGATATAGCTGCTTTGTTGTCACAATAGACCTTCATAGGTGTCGGGTGAGAAAGCTTTAATTCTTCAAGAATTCTTTTAATCCACATTACTTCACAGATTCCATGGGCAACAGCTCTGAACTCTGCTTCTGCACTACTTCTAGCTACCACATTCTGTTTTTTACTCCGCCATGTAACTAGGTTCCCACCTACAAAGGAGCAGTATCCGGATGTTGATCTCCTGTCTGTAACACTTCCTGCCCAGTCTGCATCTGTGTATACTTCAACTTGAAGATGTCCATGTTTCTTGAACAGTAAGCCTCTCCCTGGAGTTCCTTTCAAATATCTTAAGATCTTATAAACGGCCTCAAAGTGCTCTGCCCCTGGTGAGTGCATGAACTGACTTACCATGCTGACTGCAAAGGCAATATCAGGCCGCGTATGAGACAAGTAAATCAATTTCCCGACAAGTCGCTGATATTGTTCCCTCTCTTTGACTTCTTCAGCCTTAGCAGCTTGTAACTTCAAGTTAGGCTCGATCGGAGTCTCCACCATCTTACAACCAAGCATACCTGTTTCTCCAAGGAGATCAAGAACATATTTTCTCTGATTAACGAATATACCTTCCTTGGATCTTGCAAATTCCATTCCGAGGAAATACTTGAGAGCTCCCAGATCCTTAATGTGAAATTCTTTTGCGAGTTTCTCTTTGAGGGCTGCTAACTCTGCTTCATCATTACCAGTTAAAATGATGTCATCAACATAAACAATCAAAATTGCAATTTTACTGTTTTTTGAATGTTTATAAAATATTGTGTGATCTGCTTGACTCTGCGAGAAGCCACAACTGATAACTGCCTTCCCAAAGCGTTCAAACCACGCTCTTGGTGATTGTTTGAGTCCGTATAATGACTTGTTCAATCTGCATACTCTGTCGCTTCCAAGTCTCTGCTCAAATCCCGGCGGTAGGCTCATGAACACCTCCTCTTCAAGATCACCATTGAGAAATGCATTCTTAATGTCAAGTTGATGTAGAGGCCAATCTGAATTTACTGCAAGAGATAACAGTACTCTGATGGAATTTATTTTAGCAACAGGAGCAAACGTCTCCTGATAGTCGATCCCATAAGTTTGAGTGAAGCCTTTAGCCACCAGTCTCGCCTTGTATCTCTCAACGCTTCCATCTGCGTTACATTTTATCGTAAACACCCATTTACACCCAACTGTTTTCTTGTCTTTGGGTAGATCAACTATCTCCCAAGTACCACTTCTCCTTAAAGCATTCATCTCCTCCATGACTGCTAATTTCCAATTCGGATCATCCAATGCTTCCTGTATATTTCTTGGAACAAACAAGTGTGAAATCCTAGATGTGAAAGCTCTATGGTTTTTAGACAGTCTTTGATAGGAGAGGTAATTTGCAATAGGATGTTTAATACAATTTCGGACACCTTTCCTAATTGCTATAGGAACATCAAGGTCGGAAATAGAAGGAATAGGATTACCTAAAATTTCGATGCCAGAACTCGGGTGGACATTCGGGTCATTAGGATGGACATTCAGGTCATTATTCTTCAGATGAAATCGCTTCCTAGTATAAACCTGAAGCTCAGGATTTAGATCATTTTGTAATACTTCTCCCCCTAAACAAGAATCTTCTTGACTAGGCACCATAGAACTTGGTTCTCCTAAGTGATCATTATCAGACAGATGTGGTTTTTGTGTAGGATAAATGACATTGGGGAGCGGGATAGAAATATCCCAAAAACGGTCTTCTACTCCACTTGTCTCCCCCTGAAGAGAAGTGTTGGGGAAATAGGATTTTGTTTCCACAAATGACACATCCATACTCACATGAAATTTCTTGGTTTGAGGATCGAAACACTTATACCCCTTTTTGTTTGAGGAATATCCCAAAAAAACACATTTTATAGCACGGGGGTCAAGTTTTGAACGAAATTGACTAGGAACATGAACATAGGCAGTACATCCAAAAACTTTGGCGGGTAAATCAGAAAACAACCTCGTGTCAGGAAAAAAAGTTTTGAGACAATCGAAAGGTGTTTTGTATGTTAACACCTTTGTAGGCATCCTGTTTATCAAATAAGAGGCTGTTAAAATTGCTTCACCCCATAAATATTTAGGAACATGCATGTAAAACATTATAGCACGTGCAACTTCAAGTAGATGTTTATTTTTTCGTTCTGCAATGCCATTTTGTTGAGGGGTATCCCGACATGTAGATTGATGAAAAATCCCCTTTTTTTCCAAAAACTCACCCAACTGCTCATTGAAATATTCTGTTCCATTATCAGAATGTAAAATACCAATTTTGGTTTGAAATTGGTTTTCAATCATATTGTAAAAATTTGTGAATAAATTTTTCACGTCAGATTTTTTGTTCATCAAATAAATCCAACATAAGCGGGTATGGTCATCAATAAATGTAACAAACCATCTTTTACCAGAAAGAGTAGTGATTTTAGAAGGGCCCCAAACATCACTATGAATCAAATAAAAAGGTTTGGAAGTCTGGTAAGGTTTTGGCAAATAAGTAGAGAGATGAAATTTTGCAAAAATGCAACTTTCACAATGAAAAGAAGAACAATCAATCCCTTTAAATAATTCTGGAAATAAATGTTTCAGATAAAGAAAACTAGGATGTCCTAGCCTATAGTGCCATAACATTATTTTTTCTCGAACAGAGATTGAACTAGTACTATTAAAGCTCTGAGCTTTTTTATTACTAACAGGTACTTCATCAAAGTAGTAAAGACCTTCAAGCATCCTAGCACGCCCAATCATCATCCCCGAGTTCTGGTCCTGAAATTCACAATGGGATTCAAAAAATGTAACACGACAATTAGAATCCTTAGATAGTTTACTGACAGACAAAAGGTTACAGGCTAAGTTGGGGACGTGAAGAACAGCATTGAGATTAATTTCCTCAGTTAGTTTAATAAATCCTTTTCCTGCAATAGGTGAAAAACTTCCATCGGCTATTCTGATTTTGTCATGACCAGAACAAGGGAAATAGGTACTAAATAAATGGGAAAAACTAGTCATGTGATCGGAGGCACCGGAATCTATGATCCACGGAGAGAAGTTTAGGCAAGAGAAGGCTTTAGGATTTCTACCTGTTTGTGCCAACAAAACACTAGGAGTACCGGATGAGGAGTTGGATTTTATCAGCTTTAAGAGTTGATCAATCTGCTCTTTGTTGAAGGGACCTGAATTGGCTTCATTAGCGGTAGGAAAGCCACGATTCTTCTCTCCTTGTTTGCTGCTTTTCCAGTTGACAGGTTTGCCATGGATCTTCCAACAAGTTTCGCGTGTATGGCGAGGCTTGTTGCAAAAATCACACCAGACCCGTGGCTTATCATCAAACCTGCGCTGGTAATTTGCAGCCTTGTTGGCCGCAGCATCGCTAATTAAAGCAGAAATTTCAATTGATTCACCAGTACCTTTTTTCTTAAGCATGACGCTCCTTCGGCTCTCTTCCCTTCTGACTTCGGCAAATACTTCGCCAATGGATGGGAGAGGAGGTCTGCCAATAATTCTTCCTCGCACTTCATCGAACTCAATGTTGAGGCCGGCAAGAAACTTGTAAATACGGCTGTCTTCCACAGTTTTCTTGTGGTGGTTGCAGTCGTCAACCGATTTCCATTCGTATGTGTTGAAGATGTCAAGATCCTGCCACAACCTTTTCAACGAATTGAAATATTTGGTGACGGAATCATCTCCTTGACGAATCTCTCCCAACTTCAAAGTTAATTCGAAAACTTGAGATTGATTTCCTAAGTCAGAATACATCTGACTAACATTATCCCACAATTCTTGTGCAGTAGGATAGCACATGTAATTAGAGCTTATATCCTCCTCCATAGAATTGACCAACCATGTCATAACCATGGAGTTTTCAGCGTCCCAACTGTCGAACAGCGGATCATTAACAGCAGGAGCCTTCTTGTCACCAGTGATGTAACCGATCTTTCCTTGCCCACGGATATACATCCGGACAGATTGTGACCAGCGGAGAAAATTATCACCATTTAGGCGGATGGTGGTGATTTGGACAGAGTGAGAGTTGGACGTTTTCACCGGAATGGCAGCGGCAGGGGTTGAAGTGGTTTCGGACGTGACTTCCGACATGGCTATGACGGTTTTAGGGCTGCTGCGTTTTTTGTTGCTCTGATACCAACTTAGAAAATATGAGGAAGAAGAACTCCGAAAATATGAGGAAGAAGGAATATATTTCTGTTATATTCAAAACTTCTTATTTTACAAGACCAAATGACACTCCTTATATAGGAGATATTACAAACATCATTATAACCCATTATATGCCACATACATATTATATATTACCACTATCTACCACTATCTACCACTATCTACCACTATCATATTATATACATGCCACTATCTACCACCAATATCATATTCTATACATGCCACTATCTACCACCAACACCACTATCATATTCTATACATGCCACTATCTACCACCAACACCACTATCATATTATATGCATTAACACAAATTTCCAGCATACATAAAGACCAAACTACCCCTAACACTTAACACTCCCCCTCAAGTTTGTAACGCCCTCAAAATAATAACAATAAACCCATCAGATAAGACATGCATTTACATTTAAACTAACTACATTCTTTCATTCATTAGAGTTTCATTACATAAGTATTACATGTTAACCTCATAACAAAATGCCCTACGGGCTTACAGCTTTCCAAGTTAACACTTGGTTACAACAAAGAGTTCTAACTCGTTTACACATTAAGCCCTTGGCTTGAAATTACATGTAATACATCAAAAGTAAAACAACAAAACTATGCCCGCCACTAGCCTCCCAGCTATGTCCTTGGAGGTGGCATGCTTCCTGTACCTGAAAATGATATTCCCATATAGGGTGAGCCACAGCCCAGTAGAAATACACTAAACCAACCATGGACAATGACTAAAACATTAGCAATTGATAGTTGGTCAACACTGATTCAACCACATAAATTACATATTTATGTTAACAACTCACAAGTCCCAATTACTTTTCATTTTCCCTTTTTAACAGATAAGCATGCTAGCGCTATCATCATTTCCACAGATAAGTATAAAAACTATATCTCACATTCTCAACAGATATGTATATCAACAATATCCACAGATAAGCATATAAGCTGTATCCACACTTCACAACAGATATGTATATCAACAATATCCACAGATAAGCATACAAGCTGTATCCACACTTCACAACACTTCACAAAGATAAGCATATGAGCTCTATCTTCACTTCTCTAGACAAGCATATGAGCTCTGTCTACGGAGTACATCCCCTATCTCCTCCAAATACCTATCCGGTTTAGAGGTACATCCCCTATCTTCCCCTAAACCGCGGAGTACATCCCCTATCTCCTCCTCTACACATAACGTATATAAACACCTTGGTTCTATATACAATCACACAATACATACAATTAATGTATTCAATCAACCGTCGAGTTCCATGACACATTCCATTGATTAGTTTCCGTTTACCTAATCATCATGCATTGTCTACAACAATCTCGACTATCCTCCACCGATAGCCCAAAGCAGTTATTTCTAAAACAGAAAATAAATGCACAAATGGATATTCAATCAACATTTCATTTCCTCATTTCTCACCAATTAATTATCCCAATTAATTAAACAATGTAATTAGGTCATTTTCCATAATTACCATTTCAACCCTTAGGTCCCATTTTCATCAATGATTCAACAATCATTCCATTTTTTTATGCCAAACATGCATCTAGGTTTATTATGAATAAAACCCCAACTTTTGTATAATTACACAAAAGCCCCAAACCTTTACAAGATTACCAAACCAAGCCCAACATCTCAAAATACCAAAATTTAAAGACAAAACCCATAGAGAGGAGTAGGTTATCCCTACCTCAAATTCGGAGTCCCAAAGGAGAAGACGACAAAACCCAACGTGCTCCAAAACCCGAGATTTTCAGATTAAAATGAAGCCCTCGACGATCAACAACCTTTTTGTAAAGGCCAAAGGTGAGAAAATCACTCCTACTAGATCAAAACCTAGAGAGAAGGTAGTATCTAGAGAGAGAGACTCAACAATGGTGTTTTTGGAAAAGTAAGAGAGAGAAGAGAAAGTAAAAAGTGATTTGAAAAGTCACAATTTCGGGACTTTAACCCAGGTCTCCGCTCGAGCGTAAAACACCCCGCTCGAGCGGCCACTCACAGACTTACGCTCGAGCGGCCAACCTCCCGCTCGAGCGCAGAATGCACTCGCTCAGCACTTTTGCAGAAACAGACCTACGCTCGAGCTCCCAACCCTACGCTCGAGCTCACAACACTGCACAACAAGATACTGGATGGATGTATTCCCCGCTCGAGCGCCAACACCTCCGCTCGAGCGGACAGGCCAAAAATCTGGGCAACTAGTTTTGGTTTCTAAACTCAACCAAGCTGAAACAAATCCGCCCAACACATCCTATAACTCAAATACGAAGTAAAAAGGATGCAAACAAGATAATAAACAACTACCAACATCCACGGACACATGTCCGGATCACTGTACAACAAGGGTAAACCCGGGATCGCTATAAAGTTGGTGCAAAGATGTTTCTCATGCCCAACTTGCAACAAATAGAGTGAAAGACTTTACTACTAAGACCCTTAGTAAAAACATCCGCCAGTTGATCTTCAGACTTAACAAAAGGCATACATATCACACCCTTATTCAATTTCTCCTTAATGAAATGTCTGTCAATCTCAATATGCTTAGTCCGGTCATGTTGAACAGGATTGTGTGCAATACTAATAGCAGCCTTGTTGTCGCAATACAAAGTCATGGGACCACTCCAATCAAGCCCTATATCACTCAACAAAGATTGAAGCCACATTAGTTCACATGTTCCATGTGCCATAGCCCTGTATTCAGCTTCAGCACTAGATCTAGAAACGACCCCCTGCTTCTTACTACGCCATGTAACTAGATTTCCCCCTACAAAAGCACAATAACCAGATGTAGAGCGTCGGTCATCTATAGAGCCTGCCCAATCTGCATCTGTGAATGCTTCCAACCTCAAGTGACCATGATTAGAGAACAAAATTCCTTTTCCAGGGGCAGATTTAAGGTACCTCAAAATGCGATAGACTGCATCCAAATGAGGTACACGAGGATCATGCATAAACTAACTAACTATTCCAACTGCATAGGCAATATCTGGACGAGTATGAGAGAGATATATCAGTCTTCCCACAAGTCTTTGGTACCTTTCCTTCTCCACAAGCTCACCAATTCCACTACAAAGATGATGATTAGTCTCAATTGGTGAATCAGTTGGTCTGCAGCCCAACATGCCCGTTTCTTCAAGAAGATCTAGAATGTACTTCCTTTGAGAAATAAAGATGCCTTTGTCAGATCTAGCAACTTCAATCCCAAGGAAGTATCTTAATGGACCAAGTTCTTTTATCTCAAACTCCTTGGCTAACTGCATCTTGAGATGGGTCACCTCCTCCTCATCATTACCTGTCACAACTATGTCATCCACGTATACAATAAGCACTGTTACCTTATGTACATTGCGTTTGACAAACAAGGTGTGATCCGCATTGCTTTGCTGATATCCAAATCCCACCATTGCCTTGAGGAATCTACCAAACCAGGCTCTAGGAGATTGTTTCAAACCGTACAAAGCCTTCTTTAATCTACAAACCTTTCCAACTGTAGACTGAGATGAGAATCCTGGAGGTACATCCATATATACCTCCTCCTCCAAATCCCCATGAAGAAAAGCATTCTTCACATCTAGTTGTTGTAGAGACCATCCCAAATTAGCCGCACATGACAGAATAGTTCGAATGGAATTCATCTTTGCTACCGGGGCAAAAGTTTCTTGATAATCTATTCCATATGTTTGGGTAAATCCCTTGGCCACTAGTCTTGCTTTGTACCGTTCAATCGTCCCATCTGCATTGTGCTTAATGGTGAACACCCACTTACATCCGACTGGGTGTTTCCCATTTGGAAGAGACACCAACTCCCATGTGTTATTTTTACTCAAAGCTTGCATCTCTTCTACCATAGCTACCTTCCACTTAGGATCATTGATGGCTTCTTTCCAACCCTGCGGAATACACACAGAAGAAAGGGACGAAACAAAAGCACGATACGTAGAAGACAACGAATCATATGACACAAATTTAGAAATAGGGTGTTGAGTACAAGCTCTAACCCCCTTTCTGAGAGCAATAGGAAGACTCAAATCATCCGTAATAGGACCATCAACAACAGGTGAAGAAATGAGATGAGGATCATTACCTGAAGAGTTAGTGGAAACTGGGTGTGGAACTGGCATAGGAGATGATGATTGACTTGGTGGCACAAGAGAAGCCGGCTCTTTCTGACGCCGTGAATAAGTCTTAAGATCAGCTCTGTCCAAACGACCACTGATATCCGACTCCTCATCAACAGAACTCCTAGGCTCCCCCTCACCACAAATAACAGCCCGTTGAGGAGGAGGGAAAAAAGACAACTCATGCTGATATGATGCCGTCTCATCCGCAATCTCATCGATACCACGCTCCCCCTGAGGAGATGGCGGAGGACCAGGAAAAAAAGACTCAGATTCACGGAAGGTGACATCCATACTAACATACAACCTATGAGAGTGAGGGTCATAGCATTTGTAGCCTTTCTGAGTAGCAGAATAACCAAGAAAGACACACCGGACAGCCTTAGGATCAAGCTTCCCACGAGGCCGAGGGTGAAGATGAACAAAACAGACACTACCAAAAACCCGAGGCGGAAGAGAAGAAGTGGGATACGTCACAGGAAGAAGCTCAAGAGGAATTTGGAAGTGGAGGACACTAGAGGGCATACGGTTAATAAGATAAGCCGCGGTAAGAACCGCATCCCCCCAAAAGGACTTAGGAACGTTCATGGTAAACAAGAGAGAGCGAGCAACCTCAAGTAGATGGCCATTCTTACGTTCAGCAACTCCATTCTGTTCAGGAGTGCCAACACAACTAGTCTGATAAAGAATGCCATGGTCGTCGAGGTATGCCCGGAAAGCGCCATCAACATACTCAGTCCCATTGTCACTCCTAAGAATTTTGATAGTAGCATTGAAGAGATTGGATACCATTTTATGAAAACTTTTGAAGCATGAGAAAATTTCATTTTTTGTGCGAAGTAAATAAAGCCAAGTCACACGGGAATAACAATCAATGAATGTGACAAACCATCGATAACCAGAGGTAGAAACAACAGGGGAAGGACCCCACACATCGGTATGAATAAGCATAAAAGGAAAAGTACTTCTTTTATTAATTGAAGGATAACAAGTACGTTTATGCTTAGCAAGCTCACAAGCATCACAAACAAAGTTATTCCTAGGACAATCACGAACTAATAAAGGAAAAAGTTTCTCTAAAATGCTAAAGGAAGGATGCCCCAAACGGCGATGCCACTGATGAAGGAGACGAAGGGAGGAGCCAGAAGAGCATTGCAGAGCCTGAGAGGACAAAGGTGAGGCAGGCATGGCATCCAGAAAGTACAGACCACTTTGTGCTCTACCACTGCCAATCATTTTCCCCGTAGCCAGTTCCTGAAAGACACAATGAGTCGGAAAAAAGGTTACAGAGCAATTGAGAGCAGTAGTAAGGCTACTAACAGAAAGTAAGTTAGTTGAAAAATTAGGAACATGAAGAACAGATGAAAGCGAAAGTAAAGAGGTGCAACGAACAGAACCCTTGCCGGAGATAGAAGATAAAGTGCCATCAGCCACTCTAACCTTATCTCGCCCAGAACTAGGTGAATAAGAATGGAAAAAACTAGAAGTACCCGTCATGTGATCGGTAGCACCGGAATCAATGATCCAAGGAGACGACGAAGAAACACTGAGGGCACTAGCAGAAATACCTGTGTGAGCAAAGTTGGAAGAGGCAGAAGAGGAAGGAGCTAAGGCAGATGAAGAATCAAGTCGAGCCATCAAACGTCTGAGAGTGTGAAGCTCATCCGGGGAAAGAGAACTAGCATCATTCGAGGCACTAGCAGTAGTCTCAGAAACATGTGCTTGAGGACGAACACCACCACCACGACCACGGCCTCGAGTAGGGCGGCCATGCAACTTCCAACAGTGTTCTTTATCATGTCTATCTTTCCCACAATACTCACACTTCAACCGGTCCCGATCAACCAATGGACCCTTACCACCACCTGGAGGCAGAAAAGGTGGAGTATCACGTGACTTGGGGCCGACAACCATCGCTGACCGATCCAGAACAGGAGCATGCACCATAGCACTGCGACGACTCTCCTCCTGCTGAACCAGGGCATAAGCCTCACGCAATGTAGGAAACGGAGAGCGACCCAACACCTGAACCCGTATCTGATCATACTCCAAATTCAGACCAGCAAGAAAGTCATACACCCGCTCCTTCTCCACAGTCTGCTGAAACATAGTGGCATCCTTGGAGCAAACTGGCTGGAAACTCTGGTAGAAATCTAGCTCTTGCCACAAACCACTCAACTCAGCATAGTAGACTGCCAGAGAGCGATCCTTCTGATCCAAACCCCTAATCGTCTTACGCAATTCATAGGCCTGTGCATCATTCCCTTGTTGAGAATACATTTGAGAGGCAGCTATCCAGATCTTGTGAGCAGTATCCATCAAGAGAAAAGTCCGACTAATGGTAGGCTCCATAGAATTGATGAGCCAGGTCATAACCAAAGCATTCTCAGAAATCCATTGAGCAGATAAAGTACTATCCTCAGTAGGTGGCTGGGAACTACTACCAGTAATATAGCCAGTCAAACGCCGGGCGGCAATCGCAAGACTACAGGAGCGGGACCAAATCAAGTAATTAAGACCATTAAGTTTGACCGGACTAATCTGGAGAGAAGGACTATCACCAAGAGTCAGACCACGACTCAGTCCACTCTCCTCCTTGCCCTTAGAGTCCTGACCCAAGCTGTCAGCCATGAGATGAGAAAAGAGGGTGCAAAAAACACAAGCCGGATATCAAACAAGTTCACAAATCACCCAACCAGCACACCAAACACCTTTTAAGGCTAAAACAGTCCAAAAGAAGCCCAGAACAGAGCAACCAGATCAACTACAAGTCAGAAAACCGAAGCAGAGCATCTAAACAGCGATAAAAATCCAAGATAGGGCCAAAATACATCAAACCAGGGACAACAAACCCCCTTAGGGTTCCAGTCGGCTCCCAAGGATAGGAGAAGAAGGGACAAAACCAGAAAAAAGAGGGTCAAACAGTGATTTTCGAAAAATCACCCAATTTTGACGAAAAATCAAAAAAATTAGAAAATTCAATCAATAATGACCAAACAATCAAAATGAGATTATAGGGTGATTACCCATTAAATTTCGAGCATACTGTAAATTTTTATTTTTTTATTTATTTATTTATTTATTTATTTATTTATTATTATTATTTTTTTTCTGGCTGTAACAGACGTACCAGGAACAATATGGGGCTCTAAGGAACAATCTTCAAGGAGGAAGATAGTGCTCTGATACCATGTTAAATGTATAGATGAGAAGAAGAAGAAGAAGAAGAAGAAGAAGAAGAAGAAGGAATAGAACAAGAGAAAGCTTCTGTAGATTATTGATTCAAAACTTAGGGTTTTCCCCTTACACACAACTACTTATACTAATAAGAATAATACATAAAGACCAAACTACCCCTAACACTTAACAACAACCAACCTGTATAACCAAACCAAACTAAGCCTTGTGTCTAAATTAAGTGAGGTTGGCTACATGAATTTTTTTCGCCATTATGCTTTATCAAGGGCTATATGCTCAGCTAAATTAAATAGATTCCTTTTGTTTTTACCCCACTATTGCATCTCATATCGGCTTAGGTCTTCCCCTCTCTCTAACGTCTGTATTTATGGTTATCATATTACTCTTCTTTACCATTACATCTATAGATATTTATTGTAGGGGTGCAACTTGGGTAGGCTCAACCTAAGCAATCTGAGCCCAACTTGAAATTTTTAGGGCTTGAGCAACATATTTTTGAATTCAGTGTGGGTTTGGACAGAAATTTAGAAGCCTGAATTAAATTCGGATGGATTTGGGAAAAGACACCAAACAATCTAAGGAACCCGAAGCCCAAATTGTATATATGAATATATAAAAATATTAGATGTAAATATAAATTATTAGCTATTGGATAATGTTAAAATAATTTGGATCGTTAGATCATATTCACTATATGTCTTATACACAAGTAATAGAACACCAATCCTATCATATTCTTTTCTCACAGAAATTACAAAGACCACTGTAGCAGTGCATTGGTTCCTTAATTCTCATATCTCACATCATATGAATTCTTTATTTTAATGTTATTAATGCTTTTACTAAAACAAATGTTAGTAGAGTACGATTTTAACAAATTAATCTACCCAGTTGGGAAAAAAAAAGAACACTCAAATTTATAGCAATTCGGGAAACTTAGGCAATTTGGGCCCAACTCAGGTCGTGTTTGGGTGAAAAATCTCGGGTTGCAATTCTGGCTTGGGCAACTGTCACCCGAAAAATGTAACTATTATTTAATTATAAATGGAAAAAAATGTAGAATTTATTTTATAATTTTATATTTAATTTTATAGTTGGGTTCAAAATATATGATTTTATAAAAAAGTATAATTAGTAGTGTAATTATTATTACTTCTAGGGTCAAATTGTAATTTGTGAAACGGGAGTTTGCCACCTTCAATTTTCAAGACATCTGGCAGCCAAATGTTTATGAGCATGTTGGGTCAGTTTGATATATATATGTGTGTGTGTGTGTGTGTGTGTGAGCTCTGTGCATGTGTTGTGTCGTGGAAAGGAAAGAAATGAAGAAGTGGAGAGTGGAAGAGTGAATAATCATTAGATCCCATGCCTTTGAGAGACTTTAATAATCATTGGCCCTTTGATTGTCACTTTGCTGACCCTCTGTTTGTTATGGATCCATTGACCCTGTGACGAGCAGTCACCATTAGTGTGACCCTCTGATATGTACTACCCATGGATATGGTTATATGTTCCGTATGGTGCCGTATATACATGATTTCTAAAACATTTTTCTGTTATCTTATGTAATCTAAAGTGGACACAGGCAACTTATCTATTTTGTCTGAAATATTATCGACTGATTAGTTTTGGCCTAAATGTTTATTCATGGTGATTTTATGACCTTTATGCTCTCGATAATACTCCTCACTTTGCGATATGCGCTTATAAGTTGTTTACCAATTTTAGGAGATGACGATTAGAGAGGGAGGTGTATGGCTTGTTATGGGAATGGGGCTATGGAGTAGACACATAGTGCATTTTTATAATATTTACAAATCTATTTGTACAAGTTTATTTTCTTATTTTGAAAATCTTGGTTTAATGGCCTTTTTGTTATAATTAAATAGAAGCTCCGATGTATATTTTGGTACGCTATTTAAATAATTACTTCTGTTTGTGTTTGTTAATCTGTTTAGTTCTAAAATCGGCCTTGGGTAACCACGGTTACTGGCTGGTCGCGATGCCTAACCCTTGGATACCGAGAGTGGGTCGTGACAGCGATGAGGTTGTGCAAATCTAATGTGCCACACTGACATAGGGCGGGCAACCTGTTAATACTAGGATCGCGATGAAATTCACTAGTACTGAGCCTAAACCATTCAACATTTTCATTTGACCCCCAAATATGTTAATATACCATATTTTCATTATAATTATGGTTCTTGAACTTGCACTTTCAGATTCCAACTATTCTTTCATATTCTTCTCTAAGCCATCAATAAAATCTTTTTGACTTTACCAGGGCAATGAGATGCATATAAGGCGAGCAGATCTCTACCTTCAGGATGGTGAGGAACTGAGTTTTTATGAAGTACTCCTACGTGCACGACAGAGGAGAGAGATTGTGATCGGGTACCGTCTAGCTAATGCAGAGAAAGCTGTTATCAATCCCCCAGGCAAAAATGAGAAGCGGAGGTGGTCACTAGAGGATGTTTTTGTAGTAATTGCTGAGAAGGAATGAAGCTTTTTCATTCTGTCACACACTAAGGAGGAGATCATTAGCAAGTGGATTTTTCACTATATAGGTTATCCCCTTTAGCTTTACATGCTCTTCTTGGGGAAAAAAAGAAGAAGAAGACGATAAGAAATTTAAAAAAGAGAAAGGTTACATACAATTTTGATGGTAGAACATCAAGTATATTAAAAATAAAAATAAAAATAAAAATAAAAATAAAAATAAAAATGAAGCTGGAATTTTAGCATTGAATGTAGAATCTTTTCTGATTTATTTCCAGTGTGGACTATTTTCGTCAGCCAGCCCTTTGTCATCCTTAGGTTATTGGCAGATCGGTTTCAGTCTTTATGAAGGTAAGTTCTCTCATTGAGGCACTGTCAAAGCCTGTCTGCCTGACCAATATGTTGTGGCTTGAATTGTGGCATAGGGGTTCTGATAGGAATGTCGTGTTTTCTCCATGTGTCATGTGACTGTCCTATACATAACTGAAGAGGATAGGAACAAAGGATCTAACATTATGATATGACACATGATTGAGAAAAAAGGACGAACATTTCTGTCAAACTCCGTGTGTCACAAATTCAAACATATCGGTCAGGTAAAGCTATCGAAGGAATTACTGAGTTCAAATTTTATTTTATATGCTTCTTATTATAATAACATAATTGATGTTCTACACAAATCAAAATTGTTTGTAATCTTTTCTTTTTTGCACGAGGCTAAAAGGGATTTTGTATATAGTGAAACGATAATGTATTCCAAAAGAATCCTATATTTCAGTGAGCTAGTGCAAAATGAATAATATTCAAATGATAGTTCCATTTTGGCAGATATGAATGGCGCTTCTGCCTTTCTAATTTTATTTTCCTTTCATTAGAGTGAGTGCACACGAGGATATAGTGTGATAATGTAACGTACTCTGAAACAATCCTTTGTGCCAGTGAGTTAGGTAAGTTAATGCATGTTTTTGAATGTCATTTGTATGATAGTTCTACTTGACGGATGTGAATATACTGCATCTGGTTTTGGTTGT
The DNA here is from genome assembly GCF_055761805.1 of Camellia sinensis. Taxonomy (NCBI): domain Eukaryota; kingdom Viridiplantae; phylum Streptophyta; class Magnoliopsida; order Ericales; family Theaceae; genus Camellia; species Camellia sinensis. The sequence goes on from NC_138967.1 coordinate 73,809,178, forward strand.
AAATTAATTGATATTACTGGCTTATATTGATTTATCTGTTTTACTTTGCTGATGTATCATAGGGAATACATAGTAAATCCTATTTAGACTAAAGGTACAAGGGTCAACAACATTCACAATATCTGTATCAAGTCACCTTTTGATTCATTCAGCTATTTTGGAAGTGAAGTAAATTGAAGCTTGTGAGCAGAATGGCCAAATGAAGTTGAATCCCTCTTTGATTTGGGTAAAAGCCGTCAAGCTCTCAAGTCAAAGTTCTACAAATTTGTTATCTTCTTCGTGTTATTTGGAGGAGATTTCGCCGTTCGATTTGGGAACAAACGGTCAAGCACTCAAATCAAATTTTTGAAGAGAATAATCAGATGATCATTCTTTTGTACAAGAATTTCTCAGAGATTGTAATCAAGTTATTTTAAATCAATAAATTTATATTTTGTTACTCTACTTTTCTGTTTTTATTTTGCAGATAGAAATTTGTGTACAAATTTAGCATGTCCAGTTGGACAATCTCTGCCTCGTATCTCTTCTCTTCACAAGTCAACTTTGAAGTCTACACATATTCTTCGAAATTTTTGGGGAAAAGAAGAGTGTTTCTCTCATGACGTTGAACAAGTCAACAACCTTCTCAACCTCAGTGGGGGCAAAGGCACTACGTCTTCCAAAATTTGAACACAAATTTTTTGCCTGCAAAAATAAAGACAGAAAAATAAAGTGACAAAATATAAAATTATTAATTTTGAATAAAACGAGTACAATCTCAAATGAATTTTCTAATCAAAGAAACTAATCTTTTGATTCTTCTCTTCAAAAAGTTTATTCAAGTGCTTGACATTTTGTTCTCGAATCACACAGCCAAATCTCCTCTATGTAACGCGAAGAAAATAACGAATTTGTAGAATTTTAACCTGAGAGCTTTATAGTTTATTCTCAAATCAGATTTGTAGTATCTTCATCAATTTAGTAGAAGAAGAAACTAAATTTATAGAATTTCATGGCGAACGTTGATTTGTTCCTCCGAGTTTTATGCTTTATGGAGTTTGATAGACTTTGGCACAAAGACCTTTGGAGCTTTAAAGGCTTGAATCGGATGAAACTTTCTCTCATGAATTGATGTAAATTTTTCTCTCTACATGATTTTTATATGTAGAATTGTTATGTAAAGTCATGTTTGAGATCAACATTATTTATAAGCATGAATGAAGGAGAGTCTTAATAGATTTCAATTTCTTTGATAATTATTTCTAATTCATTTAGAGATAACTATCAAAATATCACTTTAATAACGTGCCATAATTTTATTGTCTTGATCAACTCAATGTGATGAGTGGTTTAATTTGATTAACCCAAGGCTTGTCATCTTGAAGATTGCATCATTTTGACACATGGCAACTTGTGATTTGACTACCATGTAATCTTGATTTAAGACTAATTAGACACATAGCAAGATTTGATTTGCAAATAATTGTGTTATATTTTGTAGACTTTTGTAGTATGTGACAATTTGTAATTGGCTATAATATTTTATGCTTGCCGGAACATAAAGCTAGGATGGTTATTCCATTCCAGCCCATTCCATCATATCAAGCGTGCTTTAAAAGTAGTCCGAGTTATCCTTAAACTACTACAAATTCTATAGATAAATTACACTTTACCCCCTTTATGTTTGGTCATTTTTCCACTTTAGCTCTTGAAGCTTGGTTTTTCTTACTTTGCCTCTTCACGTTTCAATTTTTTTCCACTTTACTCCTAAAACTAACTTATATTCAAAATTAAAAAGAAAATACCTGTCACATAACATAAAAAAATAGACATTATTATATTAGAAATTAAGCTTATGTCAGAGGTATGAATTATATATACCTCTTCATGTTTCAATTTTTTTCTACTTTACTCCTAAATCTAACTTATATTCAAAATTAGAAAGAAAATACCTGTCACATAACATAAAGATATATATATTATTATATTAGAATTTAAATTTATGTCAGATGTATGAATTATATATAATAAAATATTTTCATGTTACCTAACTGTCAATGTGTCATTTTGGATCTAACTTTAAACATAAATTGGCTTTAAAAGTAAAATAGGAAAAACTTAAAACATGAAAGGACAAAGTGAGAATAAAAAAACTTTAAGAATCAAAGTGAGAAAGTAACCAAACATAAAGGAGACAAAGTATAATTTACCCAATTCTTTATGGATCTTTATCTAATTTTCCAAAAATACAGTATAAACTATTTAACCTATGAACAATAGTATAATTAAAAAAATAAAAAATAAAATCCTAGCAGGTATTTGTTAAATTTCTCTTTTAAGATTAAATATGAAAATTTTATTCCGCAATATTATACTGTTAATGATAAATCATATATAAACTTAAACTTAAAATTCAAATATTTTTTGTAAGTAATTTTTTTAATTTTAAGTAATTGTTATGTGCACATTACCACATTTTATGCAATTATCTCAATACATATAGACTTATTCGTTAAACTAGGCTTAAATTAATATAACCCTTCAATAAGGCTCATAAAAATAATGTTTTTAAAATATAAAAATGTAAAATCTTAATATTTTCAGTTAACATTTGATACTTTCCTTGAACAATCAACTTTTAGTATTAATTTAAGATTAATATATATATATATATATATATTTTTTTTATGTATAACTCAAATTGATATGATAAATTAATTAAAAAAAATTTTAATGAAAATATGTGTGTTTATAACCCCAAAAAAATAAAAAGACAAAATTCTATCTGTACGTAGCATGACTACTAGTATAAGATAGTAGAAATTGGGTAATTATACTTTGCTTACTATGGCTCTTAATTTTTTTTTTTCTCTACTTTGATCTTTCACATTTTAATTTGTTTTCTAATTTATTTCCAAAACTAATTTATGTCCAAAATTAGATAGAAAGTAACACATTGACAATTGAAGAGAGCACACTTTTTTATTGTACAGCGAACGAAAAATATGTTTTGCACTCGCAAAATTCATACTCACACAAATGAAGAATACAAGAAGAATGCTTGAACTTGAGGAATTTGGAGTGAAGAAAATTGGAATGGAAGCTGCTTTTATATAGGCTTGTTGGCACATGTTCAGTTTGAATAGAAAAGGCACAAAGAAGGGATATGACTCTTGGGTCATACCCTTCAACATGAAAAGACACCACCCTTGGGTCACACCTTTTATAACGAAGAGACACCATGAAGGGTTGCACTTTACCATTCGAATGGAGTCCATTCCATTCAGTTATAAATTTTTCAACAATCCCCCACATAAATGAGATTGACGAAACGAGAAATGCAAAAACATGCAGACTATGTGAGCACAAATCTGGAAATATCCTGCACATGATAGGTAACTTTTGGTATTGAACCTTCCCTTGTGAAAGACTATTAGATTTACTAGTTGATCAGTAAACATGATGTCTTGAACTGCTCTACCGTTGGTGTAAACCAAGACAATAACCTATCACGCATGTTTATTTCTGTACACAAATTGGTTTCATTGGTTGTGTCCATTTTGGCACTGGACAATTCCTAGATTCATGAATGCTTTAGAGAATTTAGCCTTTTCAATTCTCATAGAATCGGCCCAGTTCACACTCATATAGGTTATTCCCATTAAAAGTATCTTGCTATACCCCACTTGAATTTCCAAGCTATGAGTCTGTAACAACCCTGATCCGTAATTAGCTCATAATACATGATTAAGAATGCTAATTAAGTTTTAAGAATGAGATTATGTGTTAATTGTGCATTTTGTATGTGTTTTGCGTACTTATCTGTTAGCTGTAGGTATATTTGTTCAGAATTCTACTTTGTTCTGTTAATTGAAGACCTTATCGGTATCTGAACATGAAATTGACTATGTCAATGTGTTAATTTGGATTTTTAAAATTTTATGGTAAGTTTAATTGGATTTCAATTCGGAGTCAAATAATTAGAAAAAATTAATTATTAAGTTGAATTAACTTAGCTCTAATCACAATTAATTAGCCTAAGCTAATCAAGCCTATATAAGGCTAATTTGAGCTCTAGCATTCATTTACACTCATCATTCTTGAGTTAGAGTGTTCTAGAGAGAAGGAGAAGCAAGCTAGAGTGAGAGAAGGGGATTCAACTTGACTAATTAACAAAGAGATTAAAGGACTAAGAGGAAAAAGCTAGGAATTGTGTATAATTGAGCTAGATTCAAGGAATTGAGGAGTTTAGGTAAAAAAATTCAACTCTTAGCCTTGTCTTTGAAACATCAAAGGTAGGCATTCAAGAGAGTGTATAGATTAAGAACAAGAATTGAGCTTAGAAGATGGAATTGAGATCAATTCATGCATTGCATTCATAAGTCATGATTTTTTTGAGTTCTAATTTCACAAATTCTTGCATGCATGGGCCTAGACTTGCATAAGTTTGAGTATCCAACATGATTTTATACTTAGCATCTCATTTACTCTTGCTTTTAAAAGTTTGAATTCAAAACATTGCATGCATGTATTGGACATAAAGTTTTGACATAGTTTGAAGAAATGGTTGTGCTTTGGACCTTGATTTTACAAAAATGATCTTCAACTCATGTTGTTATATGAGTTTCTATGTGTTTTCTCAAGTTTTGGCCAAAAAAAAATGAGTTTTGATACTTTGGAATTGAGTTTTGAAGCTTGTAGAGCAATTTGGAAATTCTAGAATTCTGCTTGATCGCTTGAGTGATGGTTCTTTCACTTGAGCGTACTTTGCATGCTCCCAATACTTTTGCACTCGAGCGACCAAAGCTTCGCACGAGCGAACTCACCTTTGCAAGGTACATGGCTCAAGCGACCAAAAGATGGGTCGAGCATAAAATGAGAACTCCCAATACTTTTGTACATTTTGTAGACCGCTCGAGCGGACATAGTTGCGCTCGAGCAAACTGCCTTGTTTTCAGAAATTTTGCAAAGTGTTTCAAAGTGCAGTTTTGTATTCTCATTCCATTTTAGACACTCTTAAGCCATGATTTAGGCCATATTAATGAGGATATGAATTAGAAACACACTAAGAAAGAAATGTAATAAGGAAAGTGTATTTGAAGCGTGTGTTTCAATGTGTATCTATTATGTGTCTATATAGGTCACGCACAACCGTCCATCTGATCTATCTAAGTTATCTGTTCAGCTTCTGAAGCTATCTGTGAGTAACAATTTTGTAAAGCTATGTTTGACTGTAAGTAATTTCCGAATGAAATGATATGATAAGCTCTGTTTTCTAAAATACTATTTGTTGAACCATGAATGATTGTCCAGCTTTCTGAAATGTATTGTGGCATCATTAGCATCATGTGATAAGTTATATGTGACCTGGTACCAGGGTTTCAAGTGGGTTCCATTCATGGAACTGATTATGCATAATTAACTATATAATCTATACATGGGTCTTTATGACCATCTCATGTGAATAAGGGTCTTAACGACCATTTACTATCTGATCTGTTAGCATTAATGGATGTACCACGTATGACTATTTACAAGTTTAAATAAGTATATGAATCTGTTTCTGATCTAAATTCTAATTTCTGAATCTGTTATGGACATCATTCATAAAACCTTTACTCCGTTGTTATTCACTAGGCTCCAATTCATTATTTATATTATATATGTAGGTGACCAGGCTTGAGACTTCCAGTCTGGATCAGTTCTATCTTAAGCTTTTGTTTTCTTTTGTTTTGATTTGGTCAACTTTTTGTATGATGTAGCAAGGCTAAGTTCCTTTTGTTTATCTGTACTGGTGATGACGCAAGTATGACATCATAATATATGTAAATATAAGTTTAAAATTTTTATGTCTTATAAGTCTACACAGCTCTATAGACTATTATATTTTAATATTTGCTTCCGCTAGCCCCTTAATTTGTCAATCAGTTTCAGAGGCCTTTGGCAACCTTAGGATTACTAGCCAATTATGATGCTAAACCTATAGGGGCGGATTTGGGTCATGACATAGTCACATTAAAAGCAAAGCTTAACCTATTTATCACTGCAAGTAATCACTATCTCATCATAGAAATTGGTAGGAGTTTTACTCCTTGAGTCATTCTTAATTCGATTATCCCTTTGAATCTAAATCATGGGATCTCTAGTCAACTAGGTTGAGTTACCATTTAGATAACTCTTAAGTGATTTAATCCCATTCCCCTCGATGATCGTAACACTTGCTCTTTGGTCAAAGCCTTTGTCAATAGAGCCACTATTTTTCTTTTGACCTTATAAACTCAATGGAAATTATTCCATTAGAGAGCAGTTGCCTAGCGGTGTTATGTCTATAACAAATGTGACGAAACTTACCGTTATACATATGATTCTGTGCCCTAGCCATTGCGATTTGACTATCGCAATGAACGCAAATCACTGGCACAAGTTTTGCCCATATTGGAATACCTTTTAAGAAATTACAAAGTCATTTTGCTTCTTTTCTTGCTTTGTCTAAAGCAATAAATTCAGATTCCATTGTGGATCTAACTATGTAAAGTTTGTTTAGAAGATTTCTAAGAGACCGCTCCACCTCCCGAGGTAAAGACATATCCACTAGTAGATTTAGAATCCTTAGTGTCAGATATCTAATTAGCGTCGCAATACCCTTTTAGGATCGTTGGATATCTAGCATAGTACAACCCATAGTCACGGGTGTATCTTAGGTATCTAAGAACCCTAACTATAGTTGTCCAATGGTCTTTTCCTGGGTTACTAGTGTATCTACTCAATTTACTTATTGCATGCACTATATCAGGATACGTGCAAATCATGAGATACATTAGACTTCCAATTATTCGGCAGTATTCCAATTGTGATATGCTTTCACCTTTATTTTTCATTAAATGAAGGTTAGCATCCACAAGTGTTTTTACATGACGGTCGTTATGCTTATTGAATTTCTCAAGAATTTTGTCAACGTAGTTGTAGACATCCCATTTTTGACTGCCCTTAAGACTTGGGCGCTACTGATGGTTTGCTCGGTCATGAAAGATGTGCAGGGCAAAGGTTCAATTTCTTCGGCAAGAGAAGAGTCCAGTCCCAACTTCATACACCCTTTTGGACCAAAACAATCTTGATCAAAAGATTTTAGACTTGAAACCCTCTCTTTCAAAATGTTTTGAAAATAAAGTTCCTATAATGTTCCGACGCTCGATTTTCATTAAATCTTGCGCTTTTCGGTAAACCGAGCAAGGACAAAGTGGAGATGAATGAAAGAGAGATGAAATCTTTGAAAAATATTTCAAAAACACTTTGTTTAGGGGTTTGGAGTTGAAGAAAAGAGAAAAGGAGAGAAGAAAACTAGTTTGGGAGAAGTTCGGCATGAATCTGGGTAGAAGAGAATCGAGCAGCCCTCGCTGAATCGGGCTTATTCATTTGTATACTTGGATTTTAGCTATGAGGCCACCACCATTGGAAATCTTACTTCCAGGGCTTCATTTTGCACTCAAGAATCTCCTAAAGCAAAGTCCGGGTGGGGGGAGATATCGTTGGTTGAAGTAGGGGATCAATCCAGTTGGATCGAATCTGCGTGGCTTCACCAAAACAGGCATAACTATTTGCACAGGAGGAATTTTAATGCAAGGTTTGTGCCATTGGAAATCTAACTTCTGGGGCTTCAATTTGGACATCCACTGACCACTTTTTGGCCTTGGAAGCAATGTACTAGCCACCAATTTAGCCGGCTAGCCAGAAAAATAGAAGGCCAATCATTTATAGTAGCCGGCCGACCATTTATTTGGCAGCTTGTCTCCTTTTCTGGCCGGTACCTCCTTTTTGCCTTTTTCAGGTATGGTGCAAGCCAGCTGTGCCAGCTGGAGTGCACAGACCCTCCCCCCCATACACGTGTGTGGCTGTTTTGAACCTTTGCACCCTTTTACTCAAGCTTCTCATGGAAGCTTGACCTCTTTTGGTCTAGCTTCTCATGGAAGCTTGACCTCTTTTGGTCTAGCTTCTTGAGGAAGCTTGACCCTTTGTCTTAGCTTCCTCAAGAAGCTTGGACCTTTGGGTTAGCTTCCCTTGGAAGCTTGACCCCCCTTGACCCTTTTATTTTAGCTTCTCTAAGAAGCTTCAAGCCTTTGCCTTGTCTATATAAGGAGACCTCTCTTCTCCATTTGAGGGGTTCAGCAAAACCAGACCTAATTACATATATCTCTGATATACATCACCCTCTCTCTCTATATCTCCCTCTCTCTCTTGATTTGTGTGTGTTTGAGGGCCTAAAAGTGTAGTTTGTTCTTAGTTTTGCACTAGAACACATAGTATTACACCATACTTCGACTTTGGAGGTGTTGAGGGTTTGTTCTTCAAGTTTCGAGGTGGTTTTGATCAGAAGAAGGTGGCTGCACTTGCTGTTCTTGAAGTGTTTTTCAAGGGTAACACTTTTGCTTTATTTTCCCCAATCTTGCACTAGTCTTTAACCTATCTTGCATACTGATTTAAGCTTTGTGTATAACTGAAAAAAGTCTTGTATTTGCATGCTTAAGATACTTCATTAAGGTCACTTTGGTGTTGGGGGTCGGCCTCCCCCTCTTAGGCCATGTTTGGCCCTTTTTGTGCTCTCTTTGTTAAGCTTTGGGGACTTTTGTGTATTGACCTTATCACCACTGAAATCCAGTGGATTTTTAGTGGTGAAGAAGGGGTCTTGAAGTCTTGCATAGGGGAGGGACACCCCTCTCCCTTTGTCTCTCTTTTGTTTGCATTTTTGGCTCATAAGGGTAGCATGTATGCTTAGTTGCTTTTGGCTTCATTTCAAAGGTTTTTGGGTGTTATTTAGTCATATTATATCTCTATTTTTGGTCAGATTAATGGCCCCTTGCATGCTTAATATACTTGCTTTGTATTCCCTTATTTTGCCTAGAAGTGCATCATGCATTTAGCCTACCATGCTCTCATGTTTTTGCCTAGCTTTGTGAAGCTTTTGGTCATGTTTCATCATGCTTGAGGTCTGTTAGGTATTGATTTGGTCATACCTTTCATGCTTTGTATAGTCCATTTGCATTCTAGCATGTTGACATCAGGTGTGTGAGTCATTAGCATGCATTACCTTGGCTATTTCAGTGATTTGGAATCACTTATTATGTCATTTCAGTCCATGTTTTGTGCTTACATGCTTACATTTGTTCTCCTTTCAATGCCTTGAAGAGGTGTGGTCTCATGCTCCATGTTTGGGATTTTGTGCATGCCTATGTGTTTGAGTCATTCGAGCTGCCATAACAGTGGGTTTTGGGACTTGTTTTGGTGCATTGTAACTCTATTTTTGGTTGCATAGTCCATACCATGTTTGCTTGGGATAGGTGTTGGGAAATGCTCTCTTTTGTGGCCTTGAATGCCTTCTATTTCGCACCCATTCCCTAGCATGTTTTGGCATCATTCTTCGCATGCTTTTCAGAGTTTAACATGAGTGTTTAAAGTCCTTGTATATCGCCTTCAAGTATGCCTAGAGTTGCCTCTTTCCATGCTTAGATGATGAACCTTGTAGTGTGCATGTTTGCATGCATAATTGGTGCTCTTTTGCACTATCTTTGGCCACTGTTTTGGGGTGTGGCTGAGGCCTCCCATTTCGGTTTAAGTCCCTCCTTGTGTATAGTTGCATGTTTGACATATTGCCTCTAATTACATGCTTACATTATACCATGCTTGCATCACATGTTAGGTTGCATCGCATTGTAGCATTGCTTACTTGGCACATTACGTTCTTGCATGATAGGTCACCTTGCATTTGGCTTGCCTTGTAACTTAACCTCATGTTGCATATTCGAGCCACGTTGCATTTTTTAGCCATGTTTGTATACATGCATTGCATGGTTTGGTTTGGGGTGTCAAACCAAGCATGAGGGGCGAGGTGCGTTCGTACTCAAAGTGACAAAACACGCCTCAACCCTCGGTCGCCAATGCCCTTGACCCCAACATGATAGGGCATAAGGCATTCATCTCTTTTATGCATGCATTTACATTAAGTTGCAAACTTGGTGTCTTAGGCCATCATGCATCGAAATGCGTGATTAGTGGCCCGAGTATCGAGGGTCACACTCCCATGAGTCCATAGCATGATTGGGAGAGTGGCCATGTATACATTGCTTTGAATTTCCTTGCCATGCACTGTTTGCCCTCTGCTGCTGTCAAAAATAGGTTTCTGTAGGAAGAAATGGCCGGCCGGCCACATACAGTGCCGACCGACCATCAATGTCCAGCCGGTGGTGTAACTTTTGGCCGATAAGCCCATCCCCATGGGCGGTGAACTTGAATTGTGTCCAGTGACACCCCAGAGCACTCAGAGGGTGATTCAAAATGGGTCTGGGGACTTTCAGAATTTTCAGAGGAGCAAGGCAGTGTAAACAGAGGCAACAGTGGCAAGTCACGGGTTTCCGAGCGGGGCGAGTCTAGCATGCATCATCCTAGCATTCCGAGGCGGGGCTGCGGTCATCCTCTTTCTGCATTTAATTTGTTAATTAAATAGAAGATATGTAATATTTAATTAATTAGAAGAGTTAATTATTTATTTATTTTGTAATATTTATTCGGACCCTCCAAGCGAGGGCGATTGTGTAATAAGTGTGTGTGAGTGTGTGTATGTCTTCCAACCCCACGTCTTTCTTCCCTTTTATTTACTAGCTTTCGATGGTTAATTTAGGGCATATTTCAATTAGCATACTTATGATAGCATGTTTGCATACATTCATTTGTTTTGCATGCACCGGGCTCGGCGCATCATACTAACTGCATTTGTATTTCAATCCCAAATTGAATACGTGTTAGCTGTAGCATTTCACATGTCATTTTAGAATAACCGAGCCTATTGTAGTTGCATTCCTGCATGTGTTACATTAGGCATTTCTGTATAATTAGGACCATGTATGGATTTCTAACATAGCTTTTGTTTTGGCTTGGAGTACTCTGTAAGTCTTTTCGCTTTAGCATCCTTGCATGCATGTGAGTGTTGCCATGACAACATGCTTACCATAAGGCTATTTGCTTATATGATATAACTGCTTGAATGATTGTGGGTGGAGGTTGAATTACCTGAATTGGAATAATGCATTAAAACTGTGAGTTTTAAGCCCACTAGATAGTGGCAAAATCATGTTTTCTAAGCCCACCTGAAGGTGGTAAAATCTGCATTTTAGCCTACTTACGAGTAGCAGATCGTTTTACAAACATGAAATGTTTTGTTCCAATTTAGGCAGTCCAATCTATACTTGTTTTGCTGCGCGCATCACATAGGAATTCTAGGCTAATTAACTAGAATAAGAATGCATAACGTTTTCAAAATTAGATATCATAGTTAGTAGAGGGCGATATTCGGATCGGGCGAGAGGGGGTGCTCATAGCTGACCTTCCCCGATCGTACCCAAGTTCCCGAGCCGAGGCAGTTTTGGTGATGACGAACACGTGGCCTTAGGCAAATGAGTCAGGGTTTCCTAAATTCCCCCATAAAAAATATTTACGTAGCGACTCTGTATCTGGCAAAGCAGTCCATGTTTGGCACTTCTTTACAAAAATCTGTTTTTCAAAACGATTTGCCAGATTTGGACTCTTTAGTGATTTATCAATCTCACATTGCACATTGTGAGATCAGATTAAGAACCGACACAAATCGAGTCCGAACTGTAGCATGAGGCCCAAGGGCGCGTCTACAGTTTCTGGCGACTCTGCTGGGGATTTTAAAGAGCTTGACTCGAACTTATGATATCTTGTTTTGACTACATTTGTGTGTTTCTTTGCATTACATGTACATTGGTGCGCCTAGGACACCTTGTTGGCCATCTGCTATTCTTGAACGGTTTGCCAGAGGCTTGCCTTGTCAAGGCATGACCATAAGGCTGACCGGTTGCGGGCTCTGCCAGCATGGGAACACAAATCCCGGTTTTTACCGGGGCACCCTTTTGACCATTCGACCTAGTGCATATTCGGAATCCATAGTGACCATTTCAAACTAGAACAGGTTGCTTACCCGATTATAGGTTGTTTGAAACCGCTGCGTGCGTAGTGAAATCCTAGCGCCTGACAAAATAGGACAGGGAAACCCTACCCCAGCATAGGGGTATTTTGGTTCTCATTTACTTGCTATGTGCTTTTAGAGTATATCTTTACAGGGAATGTGCATATCAGTTTGCAAGTTTGAGTACCAGGCCTGAGGGCATCAGTATCAGTGTTTTGGGGCAATCAGTTTTACCTGAGGGTATCAATTTACAGGGCAGAATTTTGGGGCAGAATTCAGTAAAGAGTACAGTCATTCAGCTATGCTCATGTCTATTCTAGTGAAATCAGGCTGAGATGCTCTATGTTTTCTTTTTTGCTAGGTAATCCTGGAACCATAGCTTCAGAAGGCTCTAAGATCCCCCAGATTCATTGGACTTGTGTTGATAGACTTTGTCAGGTCAGAGATTCAATTCAAGGGCAACCAGTTTTCCTTCGCCAATGGTAAGGCAAAGAAATGCCAGACAGGGCTCATTGGTTCATCTGATCTGACAGTCACCAATCACACCATCAGCAGACCCGTGATGGCACAGGGTTCGGAAGAATTTGTGGCCGTGATAGCAGCGTTAAATCAGGGAACTACCATGCGGGATGAGACTAGTACTGAAACGCAACGCCCATCTGGGGCATCTGCCTCACATCCAGCTTCGGGACCCCAGCCGAACTTTAACCCACTTCCGCCAGCTGAAGATTTGCAGGGTCCAGATCCTCGAGAAGGGTTGGCTCAAGCCCGAGTTTTTAGACCCCTGGTGCAGCCTAATGAGAGGCTTTATCCCCTTGATGCTAATGACCTTGATCCGACCGCGATGAAAATTGTGAACCTTGAAAAGCAATTCAAAAAGGCACATGGTCTTAACTCCATTCCCGACATTGAGGATGGATACACCGAGGCTGCCATACGGCTTCCAGACATATTCAAAATGCCACATATTGACCGTTTCGACAAGTCTGGAGATCCTATGGTACATATCCGGCTTTTCTTGGATGTCCTGAAGCCGATGGGTCTGACTAAGCCACAGAAACTCTCTCTGTATGGAAGAACCCTGTCAGGTGTAGCAGCCACTTGGTACACTAGGTTGGAGGATAAAGTGAAGCAAAACTGGGAAGAACTGGCTGAGGCCTTTGTCGATCAGTATTCCTACAATACCCAAGTTGAAATGACCATGCAAGAGCTTGAAACAACCCGCCAGAACCCAACAGAGCCTTTTGTGGAATTTGTTGCAAGGTGGAGAGCAAAGGCAGTACATATGACAGATCGCCCTTCTGAGAGGGATCAAGTGCAGATGATGGTGCGAAACCTCGAGCATGATATGTTGCAAAAGTTGATAGTCGCTCCGCTATTCACTTTCAAAAGTTTGCATGAACTGGGGGTTCAAATCGAGAATGTGTTCAATAGTGGGATCATTCCTAGAACAAGTGAATCGACAAGGAGGGTGATTTCAGGGAGTACCAATGCTGGTAGTAGCGTTATTCCCAAACCCACCGAAATCAATATAGTTGCCACAGTCGCCCCTTTTGCCAATCCAAGCCTACAAACCGCCGGCCCAGCCCGAGCTCAGGGCAGAACTTTCACCCCCCTCTATATGAGCCTTACTAGCGCACTAAAAGTCTTGATGGAAAGAGGGTATCTCAAACCCCTCGATCCTCAACCTCTGCCTGACCCACTCCCAGCCAGACATAACCGCTCCAAGTACTGTATGAACCATCAGCAGCGCGGTCATGGCACCGACTGTTGCTACCGCCTTCGTCATGAGGTCCAAAATCTCATCGACAACCGGACGATAGCTCCACCTTTAGCCCCCAATGACCAAATACCTCATCCACATCTCAACCTGATCCACACACTGGCCGTCCCTTACGACCCCAGCGTATACATCACCCCAGCCCATTTACCCAAACTGGAGGTGTTCATTCCAGTCAGCATGGACTTATGCATGATGGATGCACCTGGACTCCAATCATCTCAAACCCATGAGCCCACTACTTTTGAACTGATGAGAATGATCGAAGATCTTCAGAGAACTGTGGCAGATTTAGCCTTTGGGGTTTTTGCCCCATCATCGACCACATCACGTACCAGGGAGTTCATGCCTAAAGGCTCCCCAACCTTGGGACGAGCTGCATTAGAAGAAGGCCACTTCCTTGGCAAAGTGGAGGCAAGTGGTAAGAACAAGGTAGGGGCAGGCATTGGCCCCCATGAACACCTTCAGTGGGATATTGAGGCTTTGAAAGCCGAAGGGCTGAACAAACAGCAAGTACTCGCAGTTGTTGCAAAAACTGTGGATGACACTTTTGCCACTCAGAATGAGAGCAGTTCAAATCAAGGGACAAGTCGGGAAAAGGGTCGTTGCACCAGGAATGTCTCTTTCAGCTCTAATCCCGTGCTTGGAAGAGATCAGCAAACCCAGTCAGCGCCTGTCAATCCCTTTGTTGGCATGTCTAGCAAAACTCCACAAACCTCAAAACACCCACCTCGGGGCTAGAGGGTGTTCACCCCACTGTATATGTCTCTATCAGTGGCCTTGAGGGTCCTGATTAGAAAGGGGGATCTGAAACCCCTGGAGCTGCAACCACTGCCAGATGAACTTCTCCCCTCCCATGATCCGGCCAAGAACTGTGCCTTCCATCAACAAGTCGGCCACGGCACTGATAGTTGTTACCGTCTTCGCCATGAAATACAAGATCTGATTGACAACAAGGTCATCGTCGCGCCAGGTCCTGCAAAGTCTATTGGCATTGGATCAGTGAACTTGTGGGGGATAATGTGACTATTTGATCAGGGGATGAACCACCTGCGGGCGGCGCTTGATTTACTCCAGATGTAGCGTATGGCACGCACTGTTTTGAGCATTTGCGAATGCTAGTTTCTGACTTGGGTATTTAGGTCTGTTTTGTTGTGTTGTTTTGAGTCTGTCTCTTTGTTTTGAGTCAGTCTTTTTGTTTCGGGTCTATCTTGTTATATCGAGTCAGTCCTGTTTTGTTAGAGTCAGGTGATTCTGGGGGTGTTACCTCGGGCATCACTATTTTGTTTTGTGTTTGTCTTTTCGCTTTCTTTTGAGTCTGTTTCTGCCATGGAGCTAGTTACACCAACAATTATGAATGAAACAATAGTTGTTTTTCATGCTTTTGTGCTTGCTTCTGCCTTGTGCCAGTTGTGCCAGAAAGTTGAATGGAACGACAGTGCATTTTACCTACTTTTCTGTGCTTTTAAGTCATTGCGTTGACCTAAGTTTTTCAAAACTGTTTTTGAACATTGTGATGAAAACGAAGAGGAAGGAATTCCTCGAGATTTGCAAAAACTTGATCAATTGAGAGAAAGAAAGGCATGCTAAGCCCTTAATGATTGAGATCACGCTTGTTAGTGTGAGTACTGAGAAGGATCCTGGCTTGATCCAGATTGGTTCTACACTATCTTCAGCACGAGCGATTAGTCGCTTTCTTAAAAGATTTCAAAAAACTGTTTTGCGCCGTCCTGCGAAGACCTGTGTGGAATTGCTCTTGAGATTATGCAGCTTAGGATCGCTCTCAGCCTCAAGACTCAACCCCTTTGCTTTCAAACCTTGAACTTGCATTCAGAATGTTCAACGGTCAACCACAATGAAAGGCCCGTGCGGCCAGATCAGAAGCAACCCATAAACTAGGGGCGAGAATGTCAGATCTGATCAAAGGGAGCTTGCGAAGCTAGATCAGGAACACCCCTCGAACTAGGGGGCGAAAGATGTCAGATTGTGCACGAAGAGCCGAAGATGGATCATTCTGCAAATCAACAAAAATCGGCAAGAATGCCAAATCCCAAAAGGGAGGAAAGACGAAGGTATTGCTAAAGGACAACCAAGTTCCTATCCACAACACTAGGGGCAAATTCAGCCCCCATTGGATGGACTCCTGCATCATCAATGAACAACAATTGTTCTCTTGGATTCAGATGACTTCAGGATCTCAAACCATCCAACATGGACAAAGCTACACTTTTACCCTTGAGAGGCTCGCTGGGCCGAAAACCCAGAAGGACGACCCAGGCAAAAGTTAGAGCAAGAAAACAAAGAAAAAGAAAAAAAATGAAAAATACAAAAAAATGAAAATAAAGAAAATGAAGAGAAAAAATGAAAAAGAAAAAAAAAAGAAGAAAAGAAATGAAAAGAATTGAAAAGAAAAGAAGAACAAAGCTCGCAAGGTTGAAAACCCAAAAAGGGCGGCCTTGGCAAAAGTTAGAGCGTAAAAGGAGAGGTTAATACCCGAGTGTACCTTAACCCCGAACTATGTAAGGCTTGATTCCTATCTTTGGGATACGTAGGTAACTTCATTTTGAAGTCCAGCCGTAAAACACTTCAAATTCGACTGTGTCCATGTGATGGTTTTGGTCATCTTTGTCTTCTCTGTATCCGAGAGTTCGGTTGTGATCGTCACTCTGAGGACTAATTACAATGCGCTGCGGTGCTATCCAAACAAGGGGCAACTTTCCGTTGCCGTGCTGTGCCCTTTGGAACAAGTGGCAATTTTCCATTGCCTCCGATTCGAGGTTGTGCATCTTAAGAGCAAGTTCTGTGCTCGTTAAGCATTGACCGTTTGCAAAAATAGTTTTTGAAATTTTTTTACTGAGGTTGACTATTTTCTTGAAAATTATTTCATTTTCCAAAACTGGACCATTTTCTTGGACCCAAAAAAGGAAATTTTTTAGTGCTCATAGCCTAACTTGCATGATTTTCAAATCAAAAATCGAACAAGCATGTTAATCTAACTCTCATTTTGGTCAAAATTATTTTAGTAGAAAGCCAAAAACCAAAAAATGGCCAAAATGATGAACTAGGGGCACAGTTGAGTCAGGCTTCCTGTCTTTTCCCCGTTGTCAATGCATTTGCCAGAAAGGGCACCATACTTGCCAAGAAGGGCACTCTACCTGCCAGAAAAGGGTACAACTGAAGTTAATAGCAGAAGGGCAGAAAGCTCTCTCACATCCTCCAAGTAACGAGGTATCAAGCCAAGTACGAAGCACGAACTAGAATGGGACAAGATATTCCATTTCCTTATCTGGACAGATCGGATCACGTCCAAACTCCCCAGCAGAGCATCGTCAACCGATGTCAGCTGCAGATTTGCTACCCGCCCAGTTGTAGCGCAGCCCCTCTCTGGAAGAAACTCACTATTGTGAACAAGAAGAAGAATCTAGTGGAATGCTAGGGGCAAGAGCCCACAACTTTCTGTTTATCCATCAACCACCCAGGAGAGGGATAAAAAAATGAGAGATTGAAGAATAGAGAGATGTGCGCTGCGAGAAAAAGTGAGAAAAGGGTTTTTTCAGAAAAACAGAGCCTGAGGGACGAGTGATGTGAGAATCACAAATGAGAAAGGGTGGGAAACATACCCGAAGAAATTGGCTCCTCGTGGTCTGAGGTCTCTCGTTTTTGTAACACGTCTGTGTATTGTGTCTTTTGTTTTGTTTTGTCTCAAGCCGTTTCAAGTGTTTCTCGATGTGTTTAGGTTGTTTACCTTTTGTCTTCCGTTGTTTGAGTCGTGGTGCATTGTGTTAAGTCGTAGGCTCAATACCTGGTCGAGAACTCATTTCAATTTAAAAAAAAAATCATCTTGTGCTCAGAGTGCGTGCCATTCTCTGTATTTGTACAAAATAGGATTTGCTCTTTCGCAAAACCGTAGGGTTCAACTCGGGTCATGTCAGAACAGTAAAACAAGGACCTATCTGAAGCTATTTAGGTTCTGGACTGCAAAGCAAAAGAAAAGAGGGAAAATTTGGAGCATCTTAGCATGTTTCAACTTTATCAAAATCCGAGACTACATTCCAAGTGCACCTTCTCAGATCTCGCCTTTTCTCTGGAGTATGAGTCTATCTCGACCCCAAGTGTAAGCCTGCTTCAAGTCAGAATGGCAGTCCAAGCAGCACCCGAGGGTTTCACATGCAGATGTTTTCTCTCGCCAATATGAACAGGGTGTGCCCTTTTTAAGCTGAGTGTGTTGCGAAGTCCTCTAAGAGGCAAATCAGAGGCACCAGAGTACATATTTGATACTCCTCTATTGCATAGCATGTGAACTTTCATATACACTGTTGTTGCATGCGTGCCGCGCATCATTATGATTCATGCATAGAATATGCTTGCTTTCGATTCCGCATAGAATATGCTTTGCTCGTCTTATACATAGAATATGCTTTCAATATTGCATAGAATGTGCTTCCATACTTGCATAGAAAATGCTCGTATCTTTCGCATGGAAAATGCCTCCATACTTGCATAAAAGGTGCATTTTATCGTACTATCTTGTGCATTTGAAATCACTCGCGTTGTTTAGCGTATCGCACTATCTTGTGCATTTCAAATCAATCGCGCTGTTTAGCGTATCGCACTATTTAGTGCATTTCAAATCAATCGCGCTGTTTAGCGTATCACACTGTTTAGTGCATTTCGAATCACTCGTGCTGTTTAGCGTATCGCACTGTTTAGTGCATTTCAAATCATTCGCATTGTTTTGCGCATCGCACTGTTTTGTGCAGGTTATCATTCACGCTGTTTTGTGCATCGCACTATTTTGTGCAGGTTCAGGTTCGCGCTATTTTGCGCATCGCACTATCTTGTGCACTTTCGCATTTGTAATCACTCACGCTTTCTTGCGCATCGCACTGTTTTCTGCAGTTTACACTCGCGTTGTTTAGCGTATCGCATTGTTTTGTGCAATTTACTTTCGTGCTTTCTTGCGCATCGCACTGTTTTGTGCATTACATTGTATCATTCACGCTATTTTGCGTATCCTACCTACACTTGTTAGTGCATTCCATTTCATTCGCGCTATTTTGCGCATTACACTATTTTGTGCACCTTACTTGCATTGTGCATGCATTTTATCACGCTATCTTGCGTACCTTACCTGCACTTGTTAGTGCATTGCATCGCGCTATCCTGCGCACCTCACTTGTATCACACTGCTTTGTGCATTCACCCTGCGCGTACTGTTCTGTACACCTTTAGCCACATAGCACTCTCTTGAGCACCTGTATAGCACTGTTTTGTGCATTCACTCTTACATTGCACTGTTTTGTGCATCTTGTTAGCACTGTTTTGTGCATTCCAACCTATATCGCACTGTTTTGTGCATCTTCTTAGCATTGTTTTGTACATCACATTGTCTTGTGCACACTGTGTTTTTGTATCACTCGCACTGTCTTGTGCACTCTCGGGTCTAGGAGACCTTAAATCCTCTAAAAGTGCGATTCATTTTTTGTGTAAATCTTGAATTTTCAATCAAACCGGCTTCGTGTAGCGTATGAGTCCAATTATCAAACCGGCTTTGCGCAGCGTATAAGTCCAATTTTCAAACCGGCTTCGTGTAGCGTATAAGTCCAATTATCAAAGTCTTCCTGCATATCATTTGCATCCTGTCCCTGAACTACGCTGGTTTGATTTCTTGCAAAGGGATACGTAGGCAGCCTGCGGGCACAACCATTTATTTATCGGTATTTTGTTTGTTTGTCCAAGTCTTCGACTTTGTCAAAAATGGGTCGTCTCTGGGCTTTGACATTCACTCACGTCACTTCTTGACTTTCGAGTTCTGTCAAAGAGAGGCAACTGTAGACACTCCACTTTTGACCGTCCTTAAGACTTGGGCGCTACTGATGGTTTGCTCGGTGATGAAAGATGTGCAGGGCAAAGGTTCAATTTCTTCGGCAAGAGGAGAGTCCGGTCCCAACTTCATACACCCTTTTGGACCAAAACAATCTTGATCAAAAGGTTTTAGACTTGAAACCCTCTCTTTCAAAATGTTTTGAAAATAAAGTTCCTATGATGTTCCGACGCTCGCTTTTCATTAAATCTTGCGCTTTTCAGTAAACCGAGCAAGGACAAAGTGGAGATGAACGAAAGAGAGATAAAATCTTTGAAAAATCTTTCAAAAACACTTTGTTTAGGGGTTTGGAGTTGAAGAAAAAAGGAAAGGAGAGAAGAAAACTAGTTTGGGAGAAATTCGGCATGAATCCGGGTAGAAGAGAATCGAGCAGCCCTCGCTGAATCGGGCTTATTCATCTGTATACTTGGATTTTAGCTATAAGGCCACCACCATTGGAAATCTTACTTCCGGGGCTTCATTTTGCACTCAAGAATCTCCTAAAGCCAAGTCCGGGTGGGGGGAGATATCGTTGGTTGAAGTAGGGGATCAATCCGGTTGGATCGAATCTGCGTGGCTTCACCAAAATAAGCATAACATTTTGCACAGGAGGAATTTTAATGCAAGGTTTGCGCCATTGGAAAGCTAACTTCTGGGGCTTAAATCTGGACATCCACTGACCACTTTTTGGCCTTGGAAACCATGTACTGGCCACCAATTTAGCCGGCCGGCCAGAAAAATAGCAGGCCGACCATTTATAGTAGCCGGCCGACCATTTATTTGGCCGATTGTTTACTTTTCTGGCCGGTACCTCCTTTTTTCCTTTTTCAGGCATGGTGCAAGCCAGCTGTGCCAGCTGGAGTGCACGAACCCTCCCCCCCATACACGTGTGTGGCTATTTTGAACCTTTGCACCCTTTTACTCAAGCTTCTCATGGAAGCTTGACCTCTTTTGGTCTAGCTTCTTGAGGAAGCTTGACCCTTTGTCTTAGCTTCCTCAAGAAGCTTGGACCTTTGGGTTAGCTTCCCTTGGAAGCTTGACCCCCCTTGACCCTTTTATTTTAGCTTCTCTAAGAAGCTTCAAGCCTTTGCCTTGTCTATATAAGGAGACCTCTCTTCTCCATTTGAGGGGTTCAGCAAAACCAGAACTAATTACATATATCACTGATATATATCACCCCCTCTCTCTATATCTCCCTCTCTCTCTTGATTTGTGTGTGTTTGAGGGCCTAAAAGTGTAGTTTGTTCTTAGTTTTGCACTAGAACACATAGTATTACACCATACTTCGACTTTGGAGGTGTTGAGGGTTTGTTCTTCAAGTTTTGAGGTGGTTTTGATCAGAAGAAGGTGGCTGCACTTGCTGTTCTTGAAGTGTTCTTCAAGGGTAACTTTTGCTTTATTTTCTCCAATCTTGCACTAGTCTTTAACCTATCTTGCGTACTGATTTAAGCTTTGTGTATAACTGAAAAAAGTCTTGTATTTGCATGCTTAAGATATTTCATTAAGGTCACTTTGGTGTTGGGGGTCGGCCTCCCCCTCTTAGGCCATGTTTGGCCCTTTTTGTGCTCTCTTTGTTAAGCTTTGGGGACTTTTGTGTATTGACCTTCTCACCACTGAAATCCAGTGGATTTTCAGTGGTGAAGAAGGGGTCTTGAAGTCTTGCATAGGGGAGGGATACCCCTCTCCCTTTGTCTCTCTTTTGTTTGCATTTTTGGCTCATAAGGGTAGCATGTATGCTTAGTTGCTTTTGGCTTCATTTCAGAGGTTTTTGGGTGTTATTTGGTCATATTATATCTCTGTTTTTGGTCGGATTAATGGCCCCTTGCATGCTTAATATACTTGCTTTGTATTCCCTTATTTTGCCTAGAAATGCATCATGCATTTAGCCTACCATGCTCTCATGTTTTTGCCTAGATTTGTGAATCTTTTGGTCATGTTTCATCATGTTTGAGGTCTGTTAGGTATTGATTTGGTCATACATTTCATGCTTTGTATAGTCCATTTGCATTCTAGCATGTTGACATCGGGTGTGTGAGTCATTAGCATGCATTACCTTGGCTATTTCAGTGATTTGGAATCATTTATTATGTCATTTCAGTCCATGATTTGTGCTTACATGCTTACATTTGTTCTCCTTTCAATGCCTTGGAGAGGTGTGGTCTCATGCTCCATGTTTGGGCTTTTGTGCATGCCTATGTGTTTGAGTCATTCGAGCTGCCATAACAGTGGGTTTTGGGACTTGTTTTGGTGCATTGTAACTCTGTTTTTGGTTGCATAGTCCATACCATGTTTGCTTGGGATAGGTGTTGGGCAATGCTCTCTTTTGTGGCCTTGAATGCCTTCTATTTCGCACCCATTCCCTAGCATGTTTTGGCATCATTCTTCGCATGCTTTTCAGAGTTTAACATGAGTGTTTAACGTCCATGTATATCGCCTTCAAGTATGCCTAGAGTTGCCCCTTCCATGCTTAGATGATGAACCTTGTTGTGTGCATGTTTGCATGCATAATTGGTGCTCTTTTGCACCATCTTTGGCCACTGTTTTGGGGTGTGGCTGAGGCCTCCCATTTCGGTTTAAGTCCCTCCTTGTGTATAGTTGCATGTTTGACATATTGCCTCTAATTACATGCTTACATTATACCATGCTTGCATCACATGTTAGGTTGCATCACATTGTAGCATTGCATACTTGGCACATTACATTCTTGCATGATAGGTCACCTTGCATTTGGCATGCCTTGTAACTTAACCTCATGTTGTATATTCAAGCCACGTTGCATTTTTGAGCCATGTTTGTATACATGCATTGCATGGTTTGGTTTGGGGTGTCAAACCAAGCATGAGGGCCGAGGTGCGTTCGTGCTCAAAGTGACAAAACACGCCTCAACCCTCGGTCGCCAATGCCCTTGATCCCAACATGATAGGGCATAAGGCATTCATCTCTTTTATGCATGCATTTACATTAAGTTACGAACTTGGTGTCTTAGGCCATCATGCACCGAAATGCGTGATTGGTGGCCCGAGTATCGAAGGTCACACTCCCATGAGTCCATAGCATGATTAGGAGAGTGGCCATGCATACATTGCTTTGAATTTCCTTGCCATGCACTGTCTGCCCTCTGCTGCTGTCAAAAATAGGTTTCTGCAGGAAGAAATTGCTGGCCGGCCACATACAATGCCGACCGACCATCAATGTCCAGCCACTGGTGTAACTTTTGGCCGATAAGCCCATCCCCATGGCCGGTGAACTTGAATTGTGGCCGGTGACACCCCAGAGCACTCAGAGGGTGATTCAAAATGGGTCTGGGAACTTTTAGAATTTTCAGAGGAGCAAGGCAGTGTAAACAGAGGCAACAGTGGCATGGCATGGGTTTCCGGGCGGGGCGAGTCGAGCATGCATCATCCTAGCATTCCGAGGCAAGGCTGCGGCCATCCTCTTTCTGCATTTAATTTGTTAATTAAATAGAAGATATGTAATATTTAATTAGTTAGAAGAGTTAATTATTTATTTGTTTTGTAATATTTATTCGGACCCTTCGAGCGAGGGTGATTGTGTAATAAGTGTGCGTGAGTGTGTGTATGTCTTCTAACCCCACGTCTTTCTTCCCTTTTATTTACTTGCTTTCGATGGTTAATTTAAGGCATGTTTCAATTAGCATACTTATGATAGCATGTTTGCATACATTCATTCGTTTTGCATGCACTGGGCATAGCGCATCATATTAACTGCATTTGTATTTCAATCCCAAATTGAATACGTGTTAGTTGTAGCATTTCACATGTCATTTTAGAATAGCCGAGCCTATTGTAGTTGCATTCCTACATGTGTTACATTAGGCATTTTTGTATAATTAGGACCATGCATGGATTTCTAACATAACTTTTGTTTTGGCTTGGAGTACTTTGTAAGTCTTTTCGCTTTAGCATCCTTGCATGCGTGTGAGTGTTGCCATGACAGCATGCTTACCATGAGGCTATTTGTTTATATGATAAAACTGCTTGAATGCCTGTGGGTGGAGGTTGAATTACCTTAATTGGAATAATGCATTAAAACTATGAGTTTTAAGCCCACTAGATAGTGGCAAAACCATGTTTTCTAAGCCCACCCGAAGGTGGCAAAATCTGCATTTTAGCCTACTTACGAGTAGCAGATCGCTTTCAAAACAAACATGAAATGTTTTGTTCCAATTCAGGCAATCCAGTCTATACTTGTTTTGCTGCGCACATCACATAGTAATTCTAGGCTAATTAACCAGAATAAGAATGCATAACGTTTTCAAAATTAGATATCATGGTTAGTAGAGGCCGATCTTCAGATCGGGGGAGAGGGGGTGCTCATAGCTGACCTTCCCCGATCGTACGCAAGTTCCCGAGCCGAGGCAGCTTTGGTGATGACAGACACGTGGCCTTAGGGAAACGAGTCAGGGTTTCCTAAATTCCCCCATAAAAAATATTTAGGTGGCGACTCTATATCTGGTAAAGCAGTCCATGTTTGGCACTTCTTTACAAAAATCTGTTTTCCAAAACGATTTGCCAGATTTGGACTCTTTGGTGATTTATCAATCTCACGTTGCACATTATGAGATCAGATTAAGAACCGACACAAATCGAGTCCGAACTGTAGCATGAGGCCCAAGGGCGCATCTATAGTAGTGAATTTGAGACAAAATATATCCTTCAGATGTTTTAGTAATTTCCATTTCTAAAATCACATCTGCTACTCCCATATCTTTCATGTCAAACTTAGTGTTCAACATTTTCTTGGTTGAGTTGATCGTTCCACTATTGCTACCAATAATTAACATATTATCTATATATAGGCAAACAATGACATAACCTTTCTCCGTGTTTTTAACATAAAGACATTTGTCACACTCATTGATTTTAAATCCATTTATCATCATGACGTTATCAATTTTTCATGCCAGTGTTTTGGTACTTGTTTCAAACCATACAATGATTTTACTAATTTGCACACTTTCATCTCTTTGCCTGGAATGACAAAACTTTCTGATTGTTCCATGTAAATTTCTTCATTCAAATCACCATTCAAGAATGCAGTCTTTACATCCATTTGACTATCTCTAGATTGTTTAAAGCAACAACTGCAATTAACATTCTAATGGATGTGATCCTTGTTACAAGTGAATATGTATTGAAGTAATCCACTCCCTCAGTTTGCCTATAACCCTTGATCATAAGTCTTGCTTTATATTTGTCAATTGATCCATTAGGTTTCATTTTCCTTTGAATATCTATTTATATCCAAGAGGTTTAGAACTTGATGGAAGATCCATCAATTCCCAAGTATGATTTTGTAAGATGGTTTTAATTTCACTATTAATAGCCTCTTTCCATAAAGGAGCTTCAGGAATTGACGTTGCTTCTTTGAAAGTCCATTCTCAAGTAGAAATGTTAAGAAGTTAGGACCAAAAGTTTTCTCATCTCTGGATTTTTTACTTTATCTAGGTTGTTCTTCGAACTCTCCTCCTTGGTTTTCTTTAACCAATTCTTGACTATTATCAAATGCAATATCATGAGTTTGTTTAGGAATACTAATCTTTTGAGCGGCTTTGCAAGGAAAAATATTTTCAAAAAATGAAGCATTCCTTGACTCAATGATTGTATTAACATGGACCTCCGAGTTGTCACTTTTATGTACTAAAAATCGATAGGCACTACTATTGTTTGCATACCCAACGAATACACAATCAATTATTTTAGGACCAATCTTGACCTTTTTAGGGTCTAGTAATGCTACCTTGGCCAAACACCCCGACACTTTTAAATATTTATAAGAAGGCTTTCGGCTTTTCCATGATTCATAAGGCATTTGAAGGGTTTTTCTTGTGAGGTATTTTATTCAAACTATAATTGACAGAAAGAATAGTTCCCCCCGCAAGTTCTGAGGTAGTCCCGAAATTATTAACATAGCATTCATTATTTCTTTTAAAGTTCAATTTTTCCTTTCAGTAACTCCATTTTGTTGAGATGTATAAGGCGCAGTAGTTTGATGCACAATTCCGAGTTGTGAACATAAGTCACCAAAAAGTGTATCATATTCACCACCTCTATCGTTTTTTAATGCGTTATTTTTTATTTTTTTTTGCCTAATTGTATTTCAACCTCATTCTTATATTTAATGAAATTTTCCAAGGTTTCATTCTTGCTTCGTAGCAAGTACACATAGCAATATCTAATGCTATTGTAAATAAAAGTGATGAAATAATTTTTGCCACCCCAAGTTTGAACAAATTTCAAATCACAAATGTCACTATGGACTAAGTCCCATGGCTCAGTTTTCCTTTCAATTAATTGAAATGGTGCTTTAGTTAATTTTGCTTTAACACACACTTCACATTTATGATTTGAATCAATTTGAAATTTAGACAAATAATCTAAGTAAATTAATCTTCGCAAAGTATCATAATTTACATGACTTAATCTACTATGCCACACACATGAAGACTCAAGCAAGTAAGCAAAAGATATGTTAATTTCATTAAACTTTGGAACAACAGTCATTAGATTAAGTTTAGAGAGCCATCGCTCATTTACCCTTTTCCTACATACATTTCATTTTGATGAGTACAAACTCATCATACTTAAACACCAATTTAAACCCATTCTTGCTCTGCAACGATCCATTAATCGGGTTCTTTCGAATATCTGGTACATGCAGCACATCTTTGAGATTGAGTTATTTGTCTGATGTCATCTTTAGCACCACATTTCTTTGTTCCTCAACTTTGAAAGTTGGAGATTTTCCAGGTAGAGTTGTTCTCCATCTTCTGCAGCATGATAAGATGAGGACATCTTTTTCTCGAAACAAATGTGGTGAGTAACACTTATGTCCATCCACCATGCTTTGGGGTTGTCCACCAAATTCACTTCAGACATGACGCCAGATACATTCAGGTGTGAAACCGTTGCACAAAGAGTCTCTTCTTCAGTTAGGTTAGCTTGCGCGGGTTTCTTCTTGTAGTTCCTTTGAGTCCTCCTTTTGCGACAATCCTTAGCACGATGTCCCATTTTGTCACGCACAAAAGAGTTGTCAATAAATTCTGATTGTCTCCACCTTTAGCTCTTTGCTTGGAGCTCTCTTCGGGATGCTTTCTTTTTTTATTGTTGAATTTTGACTTATGTTCCACAATGTTTGCCTTGAATTCCATGAGTCCATTTTTCTTTTCAAAACCACGATTATCCTCTTCAATCCACAAGCAAACAATCAAATCCTTCAGTGATATCTCTTTGCATTTATGTTTTAAATAGTTTTTAAAATCCTTCTAAGTTGGCGGTAATTTTTCAATAATAGCCGCCACTTGAAAAAATTCACATAGAGACATTTCTTTTGCATTAATTTCATGCAGGATAACTGGAAGTTCTTGGAGTTGATTGATCACTATTTTGGAATTCACCATCTTAAAATTAAGGAAGCGACCGACAACAAATTTTTTTGTTTCGGCATCTTCCGTTTTATTTTTGCGATCATTCAAATCTCACAATGTTTTTGCCGTCTTGATAGGACTATGCACATTGTATAATGTGTTATCCAAACCATTGAGGATATAGTTTCTGCAGATAAAATCTGCATGTTTCCATGCATCCACCACTGCAACAACTTGTGCATCACTTTCATTCTCACTAAGAGATGGAGCATCTTCTCGCAAAAACCTTGCCAAATTCAAAGTGATCAGATAAAATAACATTTTTTGTTGCCAACGTTTAAAATTTGTACCATTGAATTTTTCAGGTTTTTCCCCATGATTGATAGGAACATGACCATGTCCAACAATTGTCGAAATAGAAGCAACTGGTGTACACACAACGGGTGTAGGGGCAATAATTCTCGGTGTAACATTACTTTCTATAGCATTTCTGATTAAAAATAATAATTTATGTTAAATAGAAGATTCCATACTATATATATAAAATATATACAATAATTAAACAGTACCAGAACAATTTAAAATATTGTCCAAAAAAACTATATAATAGAATTATCAGGACAACAATAAAAAGAGTTTCATTGCAATAAGAATTCAGGTAAAGCAATTTTTTATTTTTTTTTAAACTAACATTACAGTATAGAAAAATCAAACTAAAGTTTTATTGTAAATGAAAAACCACAAAGAAGACCCAGTAAACCCATAAAATAGAATAACAGAGCTCCACTAAAAAACTACTATGGCAAAGCAAAGATGTAAGAACAGTATGCAATGTCCACAAGAAATTCAGGAAATTCCAAACGTATAACCAATATAGGACTGTTAAAATAAAGTCAAAACAGATTTCCACAACAATACTGATATGGGTAAAAACCCCAGATCACGTCCAGGAAAAAACATAATACAGATATTGTAGAAAAAAATGGGAACCAGAACCAAAATTTAATCCAAAAAGAGTTACACTCAATACAGATTCGGGTAAAAATCAATAAACGAATGTGTAATAAATAAGTCAAAACAGTATAAAATCAGAGTTCTAATATGTTGTACATATTGAAAAACAAATTTGCTAAAAATTAATTTTAACCGAAAACTAATATTGTAATACAGAAAACAGTATATGGAATTCTGTCTTAAAATTGTTGGAGATAATTTTGGAAAATAATTAATTTAAGAAAATAGTAAATAATTAATAATAAAAAAATAACAAAATTAAACCTTACAATGCTTCTGCAGATTGTTTACGAACAAATTTGTGATTGAGGCCAGTGTTTGAACACTGTGTCTTTAAGATAGAATTTTCTCCTCGTTAATGGTACTTGAGAATAATGGACGTCCTGTCTTCAAGATACAACAATCACTACAAACGAAAAAAGCACACTCTTTGATTGTACAAGAAACTAAAAATATGTTTTGCACTCACAAAATTCAGACTCACATAGATGAAGAATACAAGAAGAATGCTTGAACTTAAGGAATTTG
Organism: Camellia sinensis; assembly: GCF_055761805.1. NCBI lineage: Eukaryota > Viridiplantae > Streptophyta > Magnoliopsida > Ericales > Theaceae > Camellia > Camellia sinensis. The sequence goes on from NC_138967.1 coordinate 73,837,706, forward strand.
GAATGAAAAAAAATTGGAATGGGGGCTGTATTTATATAGGCTTGTTGACACCTATTCAGTTTAAACAGAAAAGACACGAAGAAGAAACATGACCCTTAGGTCATACCCTTTAAAATGAAGACACCATCCTTAGGTCACCCCTTTTATAATGAAGAGGCACTATGAAGAGTTACACTTTACTGTTCGAATGGAGTCAGTTCCATTCACTTATGAATTTTCCAACATTATTCATCCAAAAAAATAGATAGATTGTGACTTAGTGTGTTTTTATAGATATTTGTATTGACAAATTTTATGAATGTTTTTATGGATGTTTGTATACTATTAGGATTAATCCACCCAAGTGATAAAGGTGGGTCTCATATAGTTATTAGGTTGATTTATACATGCATTTGGGTTAGGATAGTAGAGTCTAAAATTTACTAGGAAATCTAATGTGAAAGATTTGGTTACCTATTGTATGGAATTAGGATTCTCATAGGTATACTATTATAAATAGTCATATGGACTATAGGATTTTTGTGAGAGAGACTGAGAGATTGAGGTGAGGGAAAAAACACAGATGTAAGGAGTGAGAGAAAAAATGCTATGGTCACCAGGTAAGTAAGGACTCAGCTACCCTTGAGCATAGGGTTTGAGTAATAGTGTGGGTTTTGAGTGTTTGGCCATCTTACATGTATTCTCTATACTTTCTCTCCTGTGGATGTAGGCAATTTGGGCCGAACCACGTAAATCTGCGTGTGATTGTTTTCTCTTTTTGCTCTGTGTGTGTGTGTACTTTCATTCGCATTGGTGGGACATGGTATAAATTCCAACATACATTTCATGTTTGTATGGATGTTTAATACTTTAAGGAAAGTAAATTTGTAAACGTGTCGAAACAGATGGCTAGACAAATCTAATTTGTTTGGCAATATGATACCAAAATAATTCAAATTGTTTGGTGATGTATAAGAACAAACCCATCATAAATTTAGAAAACAAAAATGATAAAGGAAGTGAATTTGTAAACGTGCGGCAACAGATGACTGAACAAATATAGTTTGTTCGGTAATATAACACCGGAGTAATTTAAAAAGAATAGATGTAATGAGAAAAATCTCTAGAGATTTTAAAAATGGTTCAATTCAGGGTCAGTTTTGATATTATAAAGGGTGTAATGAGAATTTCAATTATTTTTTAAAGATATATAATAAGAAAATAGGTGTAATAGGTAACATTGTGGTGTAAGTAGAGTTTTCCTAATCCAAACATATAGGCTCCATTTGATTAGAGAATTATGAAAAGTGAAAATGGTAGAAAGTAATGAAATAAAAGAAAAGGAAAAGAAAAAGAAAATATATTTTATGTATGAATTTGATTAGGAAGAAAATTTTATAAGAAAATAGGAATTCTAATTATAAGTAACTACTTTTATAATAAATTTAAACTTTCTGAAAAGTTTGGTTTGGATTTTCAGGATTCACTTTTCAGAAAATTGAATTTTTTTTGTTTTCGTATTTTTTTTTGTTTTCACTGAATTTTTTTTAATATTTTAAGTAATTTTTTTTTAAAAATCTTTAGATACACCTAACATAAATACACTTAAAAAGTATAATATTTGTGAATTTGTTTTTAGAAAATTCACTATATACCAAAAATGCAAAAAAAAAAAAAAAAAAAAAAAACGAGAATTCAGTATATTTTTCGTATTCTTGTGTATTTATTGTTTTTTAAAATATATATATATATTTTTACAAATATTTATTCCTTGTTAGATACATTTAAGTAAGGTGCATTTAAAAAAGTATAAAAATCGTTTAAAATTTTAAAAATATTCACTAAAAACAAAAAAAACACGAAAAATAAAAAAACTTAATTTCCAGAAAATTGAATCCATAAAATTGAAACCAAACACACTGCATGCTATTATGAGTTGTATAAAAAAAATTAATTTTCTTATAACTTCCACTACTTTCATGCTTTGGGTTTGTTTGGTTTAGTTGTAGAATTATGATTTAAGTGTGGAGTTGTATTTTGAGTTTTGAGTTTTTGAATCATGATTTGGGCTTGTTTGGTTTGATTTTGGGAGATGAGTTTGGGAGATAAAAAGTACGAAAAGTTGTTTGGTTTGGTTTTTTTGGAAAGATGTTTTGGAAAATTATTTTGAGAGAGAGTTTTGGAAAAAGTGATTGATTTGATGTGTATGAGAGAGAGATTTGTTTGGAAAACTTGTTTGGTTTACAAGTTTTGGAAAAAAAATTTGGAAAAATTTGTTTGGTTTGAGTTTTTCTGAAAACTCATTTGTAGAGAAATTTTCTCAAAAAGTTTTGGGAAATTCAAACCAAACGAACCCAGTAAATTTGCTCAGTTATGAGTTTTGAAAATAGTTTTGAGATGATTTGTAATTTTTTATTTATTTATTGATTGATCTATAGAATGTGAGATGAGAGATGAGAAACAAAAAGTGATTGATTTATTGGTTAATAATAATTAAAAAAAAAAATAGAGAGAAGAGAGGAGTTTTGAAAGTAATTTTGAGTTGTATTTTAAAATAGGATAAATTACACTTACTCTCTTGAGATTTTAGTTTAATACATATCACCCCTTAACGTTTGGAAAATTACATTGACTCCCCTGGCATTGTAATTATTTAGATGGAATGAAGAGATTGAACTCGTGTACTTTCTGTTTTTTTTCTTTGCTTTACTTCCTCTGTTTTGTTTTTTCCCTTCAATTTGCTTTACTTTTTTTTTTTAATATAATTTTCTCAATTTTTTTACAAAGGTTGCCATTTTATATAAGTAATAGGATTGCGAAATGAAACTATTAACTATAAGGGTGCGAATATAATTTTTAAAACGTCAAGAGGTGAGATTTAATCCAACTAAACTTCAGGAGTGTTAGTATAATCAATCCTTAAAAATATATTAAATTAACATATTTCATCTAAATCATAATTTAAAACTAAACCAAACATTACCTTTATTTTTCTCTATTAATTTTACTTTCCACCATTTTCATCCTAACAAACGTGAGCCATCGGATACATCTCCGAAGGGGATTGGTAATTTCAAAGATAAACAGTCATAGGATATTATTAATCCGAATCTTCCAATCCAAGTGCCCCGCAAAAGCAGTGTGGAGATGAGTGAGAGACCATGAATGAATAAATACCATATGAATCTGGCGATGAATCAATCGATATAAAAATTTCTCTATTTTCCTTCACAATACATAACAAACATAAAGCTTGATTGCTTGGTAATTCTTCATCACCAATCGTCAACCCCTCTCTCTCTCTTTCTCGTTAACTACCAAATCAAATTTATCGCCACACAGAGATCATGGAATCACCTTGTGAGTCCCTTCAAACTTCTCTCTCTCTCCTGGTTGTGATGAGAAGAGAGAGAATATATGATAATTTTATGTCTTGTTACATTTATGAATGCTTGTGTTTTGTTGCGTGTCTAATTCATATTTTACATTCATTATGTTAACTTGTTGATACATCCTCCAAATATCTGCATTACATTTTGAACACCCATTGATTGCAACCCCTCATCATTTTTGATTTATTGCTAAACTGCAAATGATAAATTTTTGGTGGCCAATCTCTAATTATTGGTCGCGCTCCATAGATAGTGTGATTTAATTTGTGTTCAAAATCGATTCTTCCAGTAATAATTTCTGGATCAGCTGTAAAGAGCTTTCCTAATCATATTGTTCGGAGCGCTTATTACGGAGTGATTTAGTGTATAAATAATTTTGTTTCCAATTCTATCCGACAGTCCTGCATGTTGGGTATTTTAACATCATGAGGTGGAATGATGCATATTTCTAAACCATTGTAAAAGAACCCCAATTTTGTGATATGATTGTCTTTTATTAAATTTTCTTAGGTCCGTTCGGGATGAGAAAATTTTAGTAAAAAAGCAACTAAAATAATCAAAATGCCAAAAAGTTTTCAACTCATAAAAAAGTAAAAGATTCATTCCCGTTCTTTTTACTTTTGCACATTTTTTTGTAATAAACCAAAAAGCCATTCCCAAACACTTCATTTTTTTTCCACCTTATATTTTAGCCACAAAACCAAAAAGCCACTAAAATACCCATTTCCCAAACAAACCCTTATTAACTTCTAAATCATCATTTGTGGCAAAATTTTTTGTCGACAATAGCACCTTTATGGTCATTAATATTTGGAGGGTTGGAAGTGAGCACAAATGTTGTTTTTATTTATACGCAAAATCTTCCTATGACATATGCCTTTATTTTATATGGTTGTCTTATACTTGAACCCTAGTATCATTTTCAAAACCTGAAGTGCTCTTATCTGCCACAATTAGCATTTTGGAAATAGATGTCATACAATTGTATTTTACATAGACTCGTCTTTTGGGATAACGCGAAGTCCCACATTGCATGAGTACTAAAGTAATATTAAGCATATAAGCGTGAGGGCATTCTCATCTTAATAGCTAGCTTTTGGGGTGAGTTCTACCCAAAACCGTATAACAATCTGCATCTAATGACAAAATAATAAAGACTTCTAAGTTACGTAACCTTCTAAAATACCGTGATTTACAATTCCAAGGATATGCTTGTATTTTAATTTTTATTTATTAATTTATTTTTGCATAATCTTCTTGAAAAAATATCCAAGAATGGGCTAGTTTCATAGCTCTCATGTCTTATATTAGTGGTGTTTGTTTTTATAGATTCAATTTCTTAGGAAGAGTGAGGACTTACCTAAATCCAGCTTTCAGCTCATTGAGGAAGTTTTGGCCTCTAAAGTTTTGAACTTGTGTGGAAGCTTTAATTTAGCCAATCACATTAAGATAATTGGTTTTTTTGGCTTACTAGATGGATGAGGCTCTCAGCTGAGTTTGTTAAGAGAAATAAATTTGATAGACCTTCCATTGCTTGGGGCAGCCTCTACTTGTTCTAGGGCAAGGAGAATGCCAATGTAGGTAATGGGGTGGGATGTGAGCCCTTTTTTTCTCTTCATTGGGATGCTTTGATGAATTAAATAGCTCATATACTTTTGCCTAGGGCTCCAATTTGATGACCGTTTCTTTTCTTCGTTGCCATCTTAGAAAGGGTGTTTTTATTCTTTTCAGATTCATGGACATGTGCTTGAGAACAAGGCCTCTATTTGTAGAATTGAATGATTGTGTAAAACATTTCCCTACCACCTATGAGCATATATTGCATATATTGTATGTATCTTCTATATTTGGAATTAGGGATGATTATAGCCCTGTAAATATTTCAATTGATTGTATTTCCTTTTTCATTTATAGGTTTAGGGTTATATAAATTGATGTACCCTATGTAACGTTTACACATTGAATATACAAAACCATTTAGAAATCTTACATGGTATCAGACCTCTGGTCCTGATTTTTGGTTTGTTGAGGTCGTACTCATCTGAGTTTGAACAAGCAACCTCTGTTTGTTCAACCCATCCTACGACCCATCATTGGTTCGTTGGGATTTGACCCATCTGCTCACCGCATCTGAGTTTACTCTGTTTTTTGCATTAGTTCATCACGACCCATCGCGCTCATCTGGCTCATTCGATCATCTGGGTTTTTTCGTTTGATCCATTTGGTTGGGTCGTCTGGTTCGATTGGTTCGAGAGGCCTATCTGGGTGACTTGGTGCACCTGTTCGTGGTCTTCTCCTCTATGTATGACTCATGATAGCTCTTTCTTCCTCCCTCGTCTGGTTCGACTGGTTCGAGAAACCCACCTAGTTGAGTTGTCGCATATGTTTGTGGTCTTCTCCTATGTTCGTGGTCTCTCCTCTTTTGTTGATTCACTATGTTGACCTCGTAATAAAGCTTCTATTTACATTTTAGCCCCTGTGTTTGTGATTATCTGGTTACTTGGTACCAATTTTTGAGTTATTATACTTCGACCCATCAATTCTCTATTTTTGTTTTATTAGAATGTTAGATCCAAGCCATCAATTGCAAACTCACTGGTGTCAATTATGCTTATTGGGCCAGTGTTATGATGAATTTTCTTCTTGGTTGAATAAAATGAGGGTATGTTTTTGGATTTGTGTCTCATCCATCGGATTCGAAACAGGAAGGATATTTGACTGCTTGTGACATTTGGGATTGCGACAATCTCCATGTTTGGACTTGGTTTCACAACTCCGTGGAAGATTGTATTGAGATGATGTTTTCCAAATACACTACTCCCAAGGAGGTATGGGATTATTTATTGAGAGTTTATTAGCAGTCCAATTTTGCCCAGAGGTATGAGTTGGAATAAGCTATTTAGAGTGCTCATCAACGGGATCGGTCTATTCAGGATTTCTACATTGAGATGATGGGTCTTTAGGATTAGTTGGCCCTCATGGAACCATCTAGCATTAAGGGACTTGATGCTTACTTGCAATTCCAAGAGGAGGGTCGTTTGGTGCAGTTCTTAACGACTCTTTGTCCTTAGTTTGAGGCCATCAGGAGTGCCATCCTTCATTGTTCTCCTCTCTCATGTGGATACTATGGTTCGTGAACTTTTCCTAGAGGAAACCCGTCTCATTGTCAGACTTAGTTTCCTTCGGTCTTCTTAGCTCATGCTCAGCCACTACTATTGTCGATGTTGTCTCCTTATCAACTCTACTATTCTGCCAAGCCCAAGAAGGGGCCTCTAGTGTTAGATGAGTATGTGTTTTGCCATTAGAAGGGACATTGGAAGTTCAACTGTCCCAAGCAAGGCCGTTCCTCTTCTCAACAGTCTCAGCCCTAGTTTCGCACATTTCCATCAAGTACTTTTTAGCCTCTCGCTGCTTATGACTTGATTTCCTTGAGTGCTCAGATTGCTCAGTTTCAACATATATTCTTTACTTTCCAGCTATCCTCGTTTGCCTCCGCACTTACCTCTCTTCATTTAGGTTTGCTTGGGTCTTCTTCTAGTATCTCTTCTTCTGTCTGGCTTTTTTACTTTGGTGCTTCTCATATGACTCATTATCTCTCTTTACTTCAAAACTGTATTCCCCTTTCCTTTCCTATTACTATAAATGTTGTTAATGGGTCTGATATGTTTGTTTTATCCATAGGGTTTGTCCTACCATCTGACTTGTCTGTCGTCACTGTTCCATTTGTCCTTTATGTTCCTTAGTTATCTATCAGTTTACTCTTTATCAGTCAGCTTGATGCTTTTGGTTTTGATATTATCTTTTCTTTTTTCTGTCTATTATGTATAGGATCGGTTATCCAAGCAGTAGATTGGGACTGATTATAGAGTTGGAGACCTTTATGTGGTGGAAAACTTGCATCTCCTTTTGTCTACCTCTCCGACTGCTCTTTCTTCCTATCAGTTAGATTCTTAGCCGAGTCAATTTTATTTATGGCATTCTAGATAAAGCCATTTGTCTGTTGACCATTTACTGTCTTTGGCTCACTCATGATTGTTAGGTAAAGTTTTCCCTAATCAAATTATTGAATGTCGGGGGTGTAAACTTGCCAAAATGATAGCATTACCTTTTAAGGAAAGTATTTCTATTTCTAATACACCGTTTTCTTTAGTCCATACTGATGTTTAGGTTCCTCATGTTCTCACCAAAGGAGGTTTTGCTTACTATATGTCCTTTGTTGATGATTGCACTCGCTATACTTGACTCATAAATTAGACTTATACCAGATATATCGTACTTTTCAATCTATGATCATCGTAGAGTTTGGGTCTACTATTAAAATGTTGTGGTCTGACTTGGGTGAGGAATACTTTAAAACTGAGTTTTGTGCGTATTTGGCCAATTTGGGTACACCATTCACCAAACTTCTTGTTCTGATACACCTGCCTAAAATGGCAGGGTTGAGTGTAAACATCATCACCTGCTTGAGATTGCTTGGTCTTTTTTCCTCTTTGCCTATGTTTCGGCTCCGTTCTGGAGTGAGGCAGTTCTTACTATTGCTTTTCTTCTTAATTGTATGCCCACTTCTCCTCTCTGGTCGTTCTCCTTATAAGGCTTTGTTTTCCTAAGTTTCCAATTACTCCCTTCTTGCATCTTTGGGTCTGCCTGTTTTGTTCTTCTTTCCTGTAAAGATAAGATCCAATTTAGTGTTCGGTCTGTCTTGTATGTCTTTTTAGGTTACAATCTTATTCAGAAGGGCTATTGCTATTATATTCTTGTTTTTTGTCGCCTTTATGTCTCCCACCATGTTGCTTTTCTCGAATGTCTATTTTACTTTCAACTTTCTCCTATCACTGCCCCTGTTTTCAAAGAGGATTTGGTTCACATTGATCAATTTCCTTTTGAGGTGAGATCTCTCCTGATGAGTACATCTCTATTGTTCCTCATGAGTTTGTTTCCACTCCCCCTCCTATTCCCATTTCTCCTGCTCCTTCTACTTCTCCTTCTCCTTCTCCACTATTAGTTTATTCTCGTCGCAAGGCTCTTTCCCCACTGGTTGTTTCCTTCCCCACTGCTAATCTTACTACTTTTGATGACACTGATCCTGATGATTGTCGGTATCCCCTTCGTCAACATAATGCTGTGGTAAAACGTGATTTTGCTAGAATTTGTTTTTCTCCTTCACGTTGCACCTTCTTTTATGCTATTCATTCCTTTTCAAAATCTCAGTCTTACAAGAAGGCTTGTCAGGATCCTAATTGGGTTCGAGTTATGGAGAATGAGTTGTCTGCATTGCAAAAGACTACTTAGGAGCTGGTTCCTTTGCCCGTAGGCAAGAATCTTGTTGGTTGCAAATGGGTCTATAAAGTTAAGACTCATTCTGATGGTTTTCTCGAGCACTACAAAGCTCGCCCAAGGGTTTCTCACAGGATTGTAGTCTTGATTATGAGGAGACTTTTGCCCGTTGCCAAAATGACTACTGTCTGTACTTTGATTTCTGTAGCTGTTGTTCATCATTGGCCTCTCTATTAGATGGATGTTAAGAATGCTTTTCTTAATAGCATCTCACTGAGGATACATGCGACCTCCCCCTAGCCTTTCTCATATCTCTGGACAGGTTTGTCCCCTTCAGCATGCTTTTTATGGTTTGAAACAATCTCCTCATGCTTGGTATGATTACTTTCAGACTGTTGTTACTCAGCTTGGGTTTCATCCTTGTGCTCAAGATTCTACTTTGTTTCTCCTCCATATTTCTGTTGGTTTTTTTGCCTTGTTACTTTATATGGATGATATGATCATCATTGGCTCTGACTCCTCTGCTATTTCTGAGGTCAAGCAACATCTCTTCTGCACTTTTGAAATGAAGGATCTGGGCCCATTGTTGTATTTTCTTGGTATTGAGATAGCCTATTCTCCTAAGGGGTATTTTTTGTCTCAAGCTAAGTATGCAAATGAAATTATTCACCGTGCTGGCCTTATTAACACTAAGAGTTTTGATACCCCGATTGAGTTTAATGTAAAGCTTAATCATATTGATGGTGTTCTACTTGATTATCCTACCTCCTATTGCGAGCTTGTTGGTTGCTTGGTCTATCTGAATGTCACTCGTCCTGATCTTGCTTATGTTGTTCATGTGGTCAGCCAATTTGTCTTTGCTCCCCGTTCCACGCATTGTGCAGCCTTGGTTCGGATTCTTCACTATCTCCATGGTACTATCTTCCAAAGCTTGCTATGATTTTTTTACCTATTCTTTAGACTTGGTGGCCTATGCTAATTCTAATGGGCTAGTGATGTTACAGATCGCAAGTCCACTTTTGATTTCTGTATGTTTCGTGGCGGTTCCTTAATTTCTTGTAAAAGAAACAACCTGTTGTTGTTTGTTCTATCTACTATTGAAGCTAAGTACTGTGCTATGCATATCACTGTCGAGATTGTCTGTCTTTTCTGTCTCTTGTTTGATTTGGGTGTCCTTCAGTCTTCTTCGACTTCTCTCTATTGTGACAACTACAACGCTATTCAGATTGCCTATAACACTGTTTTTCATGAGCGGACGAAGTACATTAAGATTGATTGTCATTTTGTCCATTAGCATCCGTAGTCCCATTCTATCTCACTTCATTTCGTGTCTTCTGCTCTGCGACTTACTGATTTCTTTACCAAGACTCACACTGCTGCTCGGTTTTAGTTTCTTCTTGACCAACTCTTCGTGTTTTCTACTAAAACACCTTGAGTTTGAGCGAGGGCGTGAGAATATATTGCATATATTGTATGTATCTTCTATATTAGGAATTAGGAATGATTGTGGTCCTGTAAATATTCCAATTGATTGTATTTTCTTTTGCAGTCATAGGTTTAGGGTTATATAAATTGATGTACTCCTTTGTAAAGTTTACACATTGAATATGCAGAACCATTCTGAAATCATACAGCACCCAAGCCTAAAATAAACTGAAGAGATAGTACATTATGGTTTAACCTAGCACAACCTTCCAGAGGTTTGAAAGAAAGTAATTGGAGAACCATTAAAACTGAAGGTCTGACAGTAGAGATACAAAACGGAATTCACTCCTTCCATTTTACACCAAATCTCATCCTACTCATCACATGAAGAAGGAACTCCCAATCTATATGGTCATATGCTTTCTCAATGCCAAGCTTGCAAATCAACTCTGGTCTCCCACTCCGCAATCTTGATCCAAACCTTTATTGGCCATTAGCACCATATCTAAATTTGTCTTTCCCCTACAAAGCATTTTGAGACCTAGAAATGAGACTAGGCAACACTACCTTCAATTGCCGAGCTAACACGTTCAGCAAAATTGTACACCCCTTTGAGCAAACTGATAGGCCAGAATCTGTTGTCTCCTTTGTTCCCCTTTTGGGGATCAATGCTTTGAAAGACTTATTCAAGTTCTTCCCAATCATATCACCTCTCTGACCACCACCCAACAATGCTAGGAAAATGCCAGAATTGTTTGTTTAGTGCCCAGGGCCTTGTACCCATTTAAGGACTTCAAGTCCAAAATGATATTCTTCTCACAGAAAGGACAGTCTAGCCAAATCCTCTGCTCATCAGAAATGTGGCTGAATTCCATGCCCTATACTCTAGGCCTCTGTCACCATCTACTTGAATCTCCAACACCCATAATATGAAAAGAGACCCTCATAAAACCGTGCAATTCCACTTCTATGCTTCTCCTTTAAATTCAAAATTGTCCCTAACTCAAATCTTATTAATGAAGTAACCTGTTTGTGAGCATTTGCTATCTTATGGGAAAAAAATGAGTTTTTTTTATTTATTATTATCTCCTTTCTGAAGCCAGGGTTTTCTCTACTTTGTCTCTAACTAATCTCTTCCATCTTTGTAATCTTAGCAAACTCCTTTTTTGCATTTGCAAAAGCTTCCCCCCTCAAACAAGACCCAACTACTCTCCAATTTATTCAAAGCACAAATGTCTTCTGGGACTCCTGCTTTTTGAACCCTCAGATTCTCTAACTCCTCCTTCCACTTCTTAAAATCTTTCTTCAATATGTCATCTTTTTGGCCCCAAACAAACTCGAACTTCTTTGCACTGAATAAATTCACTGTACCCCAACCTTATTTTGGAAATGCTCCATTGAACCAAATATTTTCTAATTGATCAATGATCTCCCCCTTTAATTATGCCAGTTGTAAAGTAATAATGGGAAATGATCCAATATTGGCTCCCGTAACAAATAATTGACCATCTTAAAAAAGTGTTATGCCCAATCCAAAGAAACAAAAAAATCTGTCTATTTGAGACATTGAAAGCACCATCTTTGCTATTTGATCAAGTGAAACAACCCCCACTAGTGGGAGGTCTATCAAACCGAACTCATCAACAAACTTGGAGAAGTCTTCAATAGGTCTAGAGATATGCATGCAATGAGATCGTTCGGACGGGTAGTGGACAATGTTAAAATCACTCACGGGTAGCTGACCGTGTGACATCTCATTTAAAGCAATAGCTACTACCTCCTCCCACATATCCCTTCTATCTGCATCCTCTACTAGGCATAAAGACCCGAAAACAATCCACATAAAGCCATTGTCTATTCATTTAAACAACAAGAGACAAAGAACGTCCCAATATTGCATTCCTCCCTAGCTATCATCTTGCTTTCCCACATAAAAGCACTACTTGTCCACAACCCCTAAATACTCCCTATCTGTTGACCTACTCCCCCAATACTTCTAATTCTTCAATGTCCATATATTTTCCATTTTTCATCTCCTATAAACACACATCCACTTTTTGATCTTTTAGGAAATACCAGGAGTCATAAGGCCTCATACATTTCAACTGATTACTTTTTTCCTCATGATAATATGCATAACAATCCCCTTCCCTTTCTAAGCGCACTTGTATTTTCACCTATGCACCTTCTATGCAATCATAGTTCATTGTACACTAAAATTTTTAACTATCTTCCTGATGTGCTCCTTGTACTCCCACTCCCACTCATTGGCAACCTTCTATCTGCATATTTGTCTTGTCTTGTTGCTTTAATTGCTTCAAAAAGTTGCGTGTTCTTCTTCTTAAACCCCTCATAAAAACACTCCTAAGAGTTTACTGAAACCTGTCATATGTTTTCAAGACAATTTTGAATCCTCAACCTACCCTTTTTAGATAGTCCTCGAAATGCGCCTCTCCTAGAGATTGGAGCTATTATGTGTGAGAATATATTTTATAAACTTGTATATTCAATTATATTCGATTACATCAAGACCTTAGTTTATATAACCCTAACTCCTAAACCAAAAAAAGGAAATACAAGATTTACATAATCACAATCATGCCTAATATATACACAATTAGAATTGCGCCAAATATCGAATATATACAATATATTCTCACACCCCCTCTCAAACTCAAGGTGTTTTAGCAGAAAACACTGGGAGTTTGTCAAGAAAAAATCGAAAACGAGTAGTGGTGTGAGTTTTGGTGAAGAAGTCAGCAAGTTATAGAGCCGAAGTGACAAAAGAATGCGAGATGGAGCTAGATTGCTGATGTTGATGGATGAAGTGACAGTCAATCTCAATGTACTTCGTCCGTTCATGAAAGACAGTATTATGGGCAATCTGAATAGTACTGCGGTTGTCACAGTAGAGAGAGGACTGAGGGATGCCCAAGTCAGATAGATGACAATGAAGCCAGACAACTTCAGCAGTAACATGAGCCATAGCACGGTACTCAGCTTTGGTAGAGGAATGGGCAACAACAGTTTGTTTATTTCTTTTCCAAGAAATCAAGGAATTGCCAAGAAACATACCGAAATCAGAAGTGGACTTACGATCATTAACATCACCAGCCTAATCAGCATTAGCATAGGCCACCAAATCCAAGGAAGGAGTAGAAGACAACAAGCAGCCTTGAAAGATAGCAATGCGAAGATAACGAAGAATCCAAATCAAAGCAACCCAATGTGTAGAGCGAGGAGTAGAAATGAATTGGCTAACCACATGAACAGCATAAACAAGATCAGGGTGAGTAACCATTATATAGACTAAGCAACCTACAAGCTCTCAATATAAAGTAGAATCATCTAGAGGGATATTATCAGTAGTGTTGAGCTTCACATTAAGCTCAACGGAGGTATCAGAAATCTTAGTGTCAGTAAGACCGGCACGGTGAATAACTTCGTTAGCATACTTGGCTTGAGACTGCAAGTAGCTCTTGGGAGAAGAAATCATCTCAATACCAAGAAAATACTGCAATTGTCCTAGATCCTTCATTTCGAAAGTGTGGAAGAGATGTTGTTTGACCTCAGAGATAGTAGAAGAGTCAGAGCTAGAGCCAGTGATGATCATATTATCTACATACAGTCATAAGGCAACAAAACCAGCAGAGGTGTGGAGGAGAAACAAGGCAGTCTTGGGCACAATGATTAAACCCAAGCAGTGTAACAGTTGTCTGAAAGCGATCATACTAAGTACGAGGAGATTGCTTCAAATCATACAGAGCACGTCAAAGACGACAAATCTGTCTAGATGAATGGTGAAGGTCAGGGGGAGGACTCATGTAAACCTTCTTAGTGAGATGGCCATTAAGAAAAGCATTCTTAAGATCCATAGATAAATCAATGAAAGTATACAACATCATCAAACCCTTCTTCCTCAACCTCCCAATTGAATCCAAATCCCTCATCATTCTAGCAAAGCCTGCCCATACATCACCAAAGTCGGGTTTCATAATGCAGATCAACTCCTTTCTTCTCATATTGCCTAGAAAACCCCTTCCCCTTTGAGACTTCAAAGCTTCAAGCATCATCTTGGCCAACCAGGGAAAATTTCAACAGTGTGAGAGATCTTTGTAGACCTATTACCTTGTTTTGTCACCCTAACTCAACTCCAATCATTTTCCTCGTTGATAGCGTCAAAAAACTTTTTCTTGCATTTAATTTTTTTCTCTTTTCCCCATATTTGTCTTTTGTTATCCGTTATTGTACTATCATGAACTTTTATTTATTAATATGATTTTTTTTTTTTGGGTGGGGTGGTTGTTTCTGCAACTTGTAAGGGACCTTGCTTGGTGCATTGGTGAATCGTCTGGCTACTGGTTGTGAAAGACATGGAATTGAGTCTAAGAGCAGCCACTTTGTGTTTGTGCATATTATGCCAAAGGTTAGGTGTGTATCCAGTCTACCCCCCTCAATTATTGGGGACTGGCTTTGTCTGATGGCCTTTTTGGATTTTCTACCATATTTACCTTCTACAAGGTCATATTGACTTCTTTATTATTCTGCCATGGGCATGTCTATCCAATATATATATATATACTATACACTTTCTGCCACAGGATATGCTTACTAATTTTGAAAGATGGGATGTTTGAATGTGTCTGCTACTAGATTCCTTCTCAATTGATTAAGAAACTGATCTTTCTTGGTTTCTTAAATCTTTTTCCATAGAAGAATCAATAGTTTCTTAGATCTTGATGTTAAGTACAAAGTTTGACTTGGTTGCAGCATTAATTCTAGAGTACTTGATTATTTTTTATTGATGTGCATATGTTGTTCTCTTTGTTATTTGCTTTTCATACATGTTATACGGTGTTCATTGCAGCCAGTCATTTTCGGGACACATCTGTTGTTGTGGTTACACTGGATTCTAGTGAAGTATATATTGTTGTCAGCTTGTCTTCTAGGAGTGACACTCAGGTGATTTATGTTGACCCAACAACTGGAGCACTTCGCTATACTGGGAAACTGGGTTATGATGTCTTTAGCTCGCAAAATGAAGCTTTAGATTACATTACTAATGGATCAAAGTTGCTTTGCAAGAGTATAGCTTATGCCAGGGCAATATTGGGTTATGCAGCCCTAGGGAGTTTTGGATTGCTTCTTATTGCAACAAGGTTGACTCCCAGCATTCCAAATTTGCCTGGTGGGGGGTGTATATGTACGGTGACCGAGAGCCAATGGATCAAAATTTCACTTCAAAATCCTCAACCCCAGGGCAAAGGAGAAACAAAGAATGCTCAAGAATTGACAGAACTTGATATTGATGGAAAGCACTACTTTTGCGAAACAAGAGATATTACTCGGCCTTTTCCAAGCCGTATGCCTTTGCAACATCCTGATGATGAATTTGTTTGGAATGGATGGTTTTCAACGCCTTTCAAAAACATTGGTTTGCCGCAGCATTGTGTCATTCTTCTGCAGGTTTTGGTTTATACATGGTATTTTCAGTGTTTTCTAATTATAAAAAAAATAAAATAAAATAAAATAAAAAATTCTGTGTTTTCTAGCTGATTGTTTGATGCTCTTTCACCAATGTCATTCTAAATATTGGGCGAGTGCCTTTACCTTCTGTACAAATGATTGCAGTGTTGTAATCTCTGCATGATATTGATTATTAATCCTTCAAAGCTAATTTTTGGATTATTAATTTGCTTGTGCATACTACTTTAGCATATGTGACCTTCATGTTACAATGGAGTACCAAGAAATTTTGATATTAAGAGGGCAGGCTGTGCGCGACATGTTAATGTAATGAGATGGCTTCCAAATTTGACACAGAATTATGCAAGACAAATAATGGCTTTATGACTACTGATTTGTTGATATGTAATGAATTGCCCAAGAAAATTTTGGCAAAAAGTGCTATATCTTCCTCACCTATCTCCATACCATCTCCCAAGATCACACTTTCCTCCCTCCCCACCTTAAAAACTATTCCTTTCCTTGAAATTTCACTAGGCTTTCTAAGAAGAAACATATTGATCTCATAGGTTTGGAGAGAATCTATGAGATTCTTGCTGTATTCTATGACTGTGACCTTGGCCTTAAAACACCCAGAAGAGGCCTAGGACTGTCCTCACATTTTTTCCCCTCAATAATTGTTTCTCCTACACTGAAAGTGGCAGGCACTATGTCACTAAGTCTAGCATAGGATTGGTCAAAGGTTTCATATTCTACCATCCTACACTCCTCAAACCTCATGGTCAAGGCTTGAAGTTTAGACTCCTTCGCAGTTTGGGTACCCTCGTGGGTAAACATCAAAATGTCCCAAGCATCTTGAGCTATCTCACAATTAGAGATGCACCTGAACTCACTAGGGGTTACAACTCTGAAAATTGCAGAAAATGCCTTATACCCCATATTATCAATGCCAGTTTGATCTCATTGCATATTGGTCTTTACCTTTTTCTCTTTTGTTTCCAGTTCAATCACATAAAGGGTCTCAATTCTGTATTGAATGAATGGACCAAACATGCTCAACAAGAGATTTCAGGAAGTGCTTCTTCTTAGCCTTCCAAAACATTGACTAATGGTGGTGTAGACATGATACCACCTTCTCTCTTAGAATCCATCTCCATGGACTCAAAACAAAAGATCTATCAAACCAGTTAAGCTTCTAATTAACTGCTCAGATGCCAATTGAAATTCTAAACATCGAAGTTTTTGTGCCTAGAGAGCAGGGTGAATTGGTGAAATCTTTCAAATCAATTCCGATTTTAAAATTAAATTAGTGATTAAGAGAACTCCAGGAAATTCGATTATCAATCAATGAATCAATCCATCAATTAAGCAAGTTTACAAACAATTAAGTACACCACAAGTTTCATCAAGCTTTATCTCAGCTCTGAAGTGGCATTGACCCCATCACACATTGTAGATTCAATATCCTCTAGGTAGCTTCTTGCATTGATCTTTGTCTTCAATGGCTTTGTTGCTCAATATACATGGTATCTATGAAGCACCTACACTTCAAAACAAGTGCCGTATCCATGTTGTACACACGGACACTTTGGGGACACGCGGACACTTCGGGGACACGTATGGGACACACCACATGGCGTGTCCCCTCATTTAATTAATTTATTTTCTGGGGACTTAACACTTCGGGGACACACTAGGGACATGCCAAGTTGTCTTTTCGCTCATTTTATTTAGTGTTTTTAATGAATGCTGAATGTTTATTATTATTTTTTTCGTTAAATTTAAACACTTAATAGATTATCCATAAAAATATATAAACTGTAAGTTTTAATTTAAAAGTGTTTTTTAAATTTATTTATTTATAGAATTAGAGTTAGTTTTTGTTAATATTGATTGTTTGTGGATGAAATATTAATCTAGATAGCAAATACAAATATTTGAAAACATATTTTATGGCTATGTGCCCGCCGTGTCCGTGTCCAAATTTTTTTGAAACCACCGTGTCCTGTGTCCGTGTCCGTATCCGTATCCATGTCCACATCCGTATCTGTATCCGTGTCCGTGTCCGTGTCCGTGTCCGTGCCTCTTAGCATGGTATTCATGAGACATAGAGTGAATTGTGAAGGTTCTGATGAGTTTTATATCAATCTAGATGAGACTAATGAGATCAATTCATAATTTGATGCTCTAGATTTAAGACCAAATGAGATTCATCAATAGAGTCTTGATGAACATGTCATGAAGCAACTATAGACATAGAAAGTGGGTCTAATTGCTTCAATAAACATCACTAACATACTTAAAATGCTAAAATGGTGACTTTTAAACGAACAGGGTTACAGGAGCACAAAGGTCATAAAAAAGTTGAACATAAGCCGACAATGCGAGTGCACGTCTCGGTAGTTTTAGTGTTCAAGTGCTTGTAGGGCATTGAGCAAGCATCCTTACCCAAAAGGTAGAGCGCTTGAGCACCTAAAGGCCACTAAGCAAATGGACCTCTTGAGTTCTTGTAGAGCGCTGGTCAAGTGGGCTCAAAAGAACAATGTCAAGAGGAGAAATCAGAGCAGATAAAATCGAAGTCCTAAGATGGGCTGGTGCCTATGTGCAAGTGAGATATAAGGCAGTGATGTGCAGTGGTTCAGATGGGTCTTTTACCTGCCAGCAATGAAACCAAAGACTGCGTCAATTGCTGAAGAAGATCTTGTGAAGTGGTGAATTCAATCTCACTAACCTAAAGCCTTAAAAGTACAGACTCCAGAGGTTTCGTTCATCATTGGAAATTGCCAACCTAGCTAAAGCTATCTTCACATAATCTTTCCAATAACAATAAAATTGCAAAATCGGAGCCCTAAATAATGGAATCTGCTTCAAATTCGCTTTAGGTCACAACAAAGATGCAAGTATTGATCATTGGACTGTTTCGGATCGAACATGGATCTTTTGAAGCATTTATGACAATGTCGGGCTGACCGCAACTTACTATTTTGCAATTTGATGGTCAAATTGCTCCAAGTATTGGGTTGCCGCCAGGTCTGTGTCAAAATGTTTGCATCTCAACATGCAAGATAGAGTTGCACGTAAGGAAGGGTGTTAGAACAATTTAAGCTTTTGGAACAATTGGTGATCTGACACCATTATCCTTGCTTTTACTGCTTAATTTGCCTTGTAGCATCTATTGTTTTTAAATTCACAATTAAATGATTCACTGTGCCTAAAACCATGGAGTCAAAATGGTATATGAAATACTGTGGTTATGTTAAAAATAAATCGGCATGTTTTAATGTTCGCTTAATTGATACCTATGTATAGGGTTTTGCAGAATGTCGAACTTTTGGAAGTTTAGGTCAGCAAGAAGGAATAGTTGCTCTCACTGCTCGAAGAAGCAGGCTGCATCCTGGTACTCGATACTTGGCAAGGGGCTTAAATTCATGCTTCAGTACAGGTAACATAGCTATTTAACCTCCTTAAAGCTCAAATTGTTTTAGGGTGGTCCGATAGCCAAGGCAGCCTAGGTTTTTGGCATGGCCAATTTTTGTGGAAAGAAAAAACTACCCTCAAATAGATTATTCTCATCTTATTCAAAGGGTACATTTTCCCTCCCACCCAAATTTGCCCCGGCAAAAGCCATGGGTGCCTTGACAACATGGCCGCCCCATCTTTTGAACTATCATATGCTAGTTTGAAGGAATAATTGCACATATGGGTTGTCTTCCAGCATGCTTGCTCTTTTTAAATGGCCCTTTTTTAAGTTTATATTGTCTTTGTTTACTGTTCATTGTTATGTACATATGCTTCAGATGAAAATTAATAGCTCACGTCATGCATGTCTGTGTTGTGGTATCGTTACAATCAATGCCATTGTATTCACCCCCCAAAAAAAATCAATGCCATTGTAAGGAATTGAGGAAACTAATACTGGCCTACTGCAACTGTTTTTTGTATCCATTCTATTTTTGTACTGATAAAACATACATTCATCGACAAAATCCACCTTTTCTTGACCCCTGTAATTTAGATTAGCTGTTCACCTTTACTTGATCTAGGTCATCTAAGTCATTTTAGATGAGTGATACATTGGAAAATGCTAACTTTAGCCTTCTTTTTTTTCATTCACCCGAAAAAACTCTAACGTGTTTTAGCTTGTGAGTGATTGCAATGCAGGATCAACACATAAAGTGTCAAACAGATTGGGGATGTATCTATATTTTGTTACATACTAATTCATATGCCACAGAAGTATCCATTTTGATTTTCTTATTGGCTTCTCTGGTACAATTTTGGGGGTTAACGTTGGGCTAGTTTATTTCTGTTTAATGAGTTGGAGTTCTGATATATAATTTTGTATTCTTCAGATTGCATTGTATCATTTTCAACCTTTTTTCCCCTCATATACTAAAACACATTTCCATATATACACATTTCATTGTATGTATCCATTCACTGTCTCCTTCCCCCTCCCACCCACAATCAACTTTGTGCCACTTATCTTGTGCCATTGATTTTATTTCCTGCCATGTATCTTAGTTATTTATTGTTAAATGAATTTCTGGGATCCTCTGATGACTGCTTTTGACAGGCAATGAAGTTGAGTGTGAGCAACTCGTATGGGTCCCAAAAAAGGCTGGTCAAAGTGTTCCATTCAACACGTATGTTTGGAGACGAGGAACGATTCCGATCTGGTGGGGGGCAGAATTAAAGATCACTGCAGCAGAAGCAGAAATATATGTTTCAGATAAAGATCCTTATAAAGGAAGTGCACAGTATTATCAGAGGTTAAGTAAGAGGTATGGTGCACTGAACCTAGATGCAGCTGTTGGTGGGAATCAGAAGAAAAATGCTTTGCTTCCAATTGTGTGTATCAACTTGCTTAGAAATGCAGAGGGAAAATCAGAGTTCATTCTAGTGCAGCATTTTGAGGAATCCATGAACTATATCAAATCAACTGGGAAACTTCCTAGCACTCGAGTTCAATTGGTAAACTATGATTGGCATGCCAGTATAAAATTGAAAGGTGAGCAGCAAACAATTGAAGGACTGTGGAAACTTCTAAAGGCACACACAGTGTCTGTAGGCATTTGTGAGGGGGATTATTTGCCCTCTCGTGAGCGAATTAATGAATGCAGTGGTGAAATCATCTTTAATGATGATTTTGATGGTGCATTCTGCCTGAGATCACATCAAAGCGGAGTTATACGTTTTAACTGTGCAGATTCTTTGGATAGAACCAATGCTGCTAGTTATTTTGGTTCTCTCCAAGTTTTTGTAGAGCAATGTAGACGGCTAGGGATATCTCTTGACAGTGATCTCGCATTTGGTTCTCAGTCTACTAATAATTATGATGGATATACTGCCCCACTGCCACCAGGCTGGGAGAAACGATCTGATGCAGTAACAGGGAAAACATATTATATTGATCACAATACTAGGACCACCACCTGGAATCATCCATGTCCAGACAAACCTTGGAAGAGGTTTGATATGACATTTGAGGAGTTTAAGAGATCAACAATTTTGTCACCAATATCTCAACTGGCTGATCTTTTCCTGCTTGCCGGTGATGTTCATGCAACATTGTATACTGGTTCTGAAGCTATGCACAGCCAAATTCTAAGCATCTTTAATGAGGAAGCTGGCAAATTTAAACAGTTTTCTGCAGTGCAGAATATGAAAATCACTTTGCAGAGGAGATATAAAAATGCAGTTGTAGATAGCTCTCGTCAGAAGCAGTTAGAGATGTTTCTTGGATTGAGGCTTTTCAAGCATCTTCCATCAGTTCCTGTTCAGCCTTTACATGTATGTTATTTTGTTGATTTTCTCAAATGATCCAAATGTACTTTTATTGTTTGATGTTACTCATTGTGCTTTATGCATTTCACACTACATTAACGATATCACGCTGTATTGCTTAATCATTTGTTAAAGATGTTTCTTTGTTATCTTATACCTTTTTTTATTTTTTTTATCTCATCCCGCCCCCACCCTGACGCAATATCATATGTTAGAATAATATAATGTTATATTTATTTGTTTTTATTTACCTTAGCTGTAATTAGCTGGTCCCTGATTTTATGCCTTAGGGCTTCCTTGTAATTAAATTATTTTTGATTAATATAAAAGGGAATGAGATCATTCCATTCCCTAACTTTTATTCTCCCTAAATCAATCATGGTATCAGAGGCATATACCTAAACCTATATACCTTCAGCCAGCCACTACACAACCACCACATAGCCACCCAACAAGTTTCGATCACCTACTTGGTCTGCCTAAGGGTTACGACAGCCATTAAAGCTCCCACAGACGCACTCGTCTACTGTTGGAAGCCACCCAGGCCTAGTCGACCACTGATGAAGGTTGCCTAGGCCTAGTTGACCACTGCCGAAGGCCACCCAGGCGTAACCGACTGCCACTGGAGGCTCACCAGGACCAGTCGGTAGTCCTTCTGCCCAGCTGATAGTCCCTCTGTCTGTTTCGGTTCCATCAGCAGGCTCTCCGCTCTCTGTCGGCTCTTGCTGAGGTATCTGTGGGACTTTGGTTCTGGGTATGTATTGATTTTTTTTTTTTTTGTTGTTTTGTTTTGATGCACAGAACACCTCCAAGGCAGGACTCTAAGGATTTACCCTTACAAGCCAAACTGGGGGAAGCTAGCCGATCCACCTGAACTGTCGGACTTCCACTTGAGTAGTAGGGGATTCGAACCCTAATCAGTAAGGAGAGGAGCAAACTCCTTTACCAACTAGGATGACCCCTTGGTGGTTATGTATTGATTGGTTCACAATCATTCCCTTTCTTGGGGTAAATTGGATCTCTGTCTTCCTGGGTTATTCACCTACTCAAAAGGGCTATAAGTGTTATCATCCACCGTCTCGCAAGTGGTTTGTTTCTATAGATGTTACTTTCTTGGAGTCCCAATCCTACTTCTTGTCCTCTCTGGTGTCCTAGTCATCCCTTTAGGTGGAGCCTTGGTGTGAAGAGATTCCTAGATCTTTATTAGTTCCTGGAACATTACCGGTGGTTCAAAATGTAGAATGTGGACCAACTGTTGTTGGAAATATAGAATCTAATGCTCTCGAGGAAGGGCGAGTTCATGTCAGGGACAAAGACAGACATAAAGTTACTTGGATACAAGAGACCACTTCTGATCCTCCACTGTTATCTTCTTCTTCTGATGAGAGTCTAAGTAACTCTAAAACTCTTATTCCTCCTGAGTATACTGATATTGATATTCTTGAGACTTCCGAGCATTCTGATCTTGATATTCCTATTGTCAAGCGAAGGGGATGAGGTCTTGTACTCAACATCCTATCTCTAATTTTGTGTTCTACTCTAGTTTATCTCTTTCTTATAAAGCTTTTGTGTCCAAAGTTTCTTCTGTTAGTATACCTAATCATTTTCAGGATGCTCTTGCTACTCTTGAGTGGAAACATGCCATGATAGAAGAGATGAGAGCACTCCGTAAGAATGACACTTGGGAATTGACTGAGTTACCTAAGAGCAAGCGACCTGTGGGATGCAAGTGGGTGTATACTATGAAGTACAAAGCAGATGGTTCAATTGAGCGTTACAAGGCTAGACTTGTGGCAAAGGGCTTTACTCAGACTTATGGTGTAGACTGCCAAGAGACATTTGCATTGGTGGCTAAGATGAATTTAGTCAGGGTACTCCTTTCTCTTATAACTAATCTAGATTGGCCACTTCACCAGTTTGATGTGAAAAATGCGTTTTTACATGGTGATCTAGAAGAAGAGGTGATATGGACATTCCTCCTGGCTTTGAAGACCTTAAAACAAAGGGTAAGGTGTGTAGGTTTTGGAAATCATTATATGGTCTCAAATAGTCCCCAAGAGCTTGGTTTGAGAGATTTACTCAAGCAATGCTTAGATATGGATTCAAATTGAGTCAAGTTGACCACACTTTATTTGTTAAGCATTCCTCACATGATAAAACTACAACTCTCATTGTATATTTGGATGACATAGTACTTACCGGAGATGATGTTGAAGGAATTCCTCGGTTGAAGGAGTATTTGGTTGGGGAGTTTGAAATCAAAGACTTGGGAAGCTTGAAGTATTTCCTAAGTATTGAGGTTGCTCTGTCCAAAGATGGAATCTTCATTTGTCAAAAGAAATATGTGCTTGATCTGTTAAAGGAGACTGGGATGCTTGGAAGTAAAGCTTGTGATATGCCACTAGAGCCAAACTAGAAACTTAGTGATGATAGTGGAGGAGCGGTTGTTGGTGGAGGGAGCTATCAGAGACTAGTGGGTAAGCTTATTTACTTATCTCATTCTTGTCCTGATATTGCTATTGCAGTTAGTATAGTTAGCCAGTTTATGCATTCTCTTCATGCAATACAATTGGAGGCAGTTATGAGAATTCTGATATACTTAAAATCCTCTCTTGGAAAGGGACTCTATTCTTCCGAACATGATCATCTTAGTGCAGAGGCTTATATGGATGTTAATTGGGCAGGATCAGTAACTGATAGGAGATCTACTTTGGGGCATTGTACCTTTGTTGGAGGAAATCTGGTTACTTGGAATAAGAAACAGAATGTGGTTGCTAGATCTAGTACAGAAGCTGAGTTTAGAGCCATGGCCTAAGGTGTGTGAACTCTTGTGGATCAAGTTGTTGTTGAGTGATTTGGGCATTAACCAGATGGATTCCATGTGGCTATATTGTGATAATAAGGCTGCTATCAACATAACTCACAATCTTGTTCAACACGGTAGGACAAAGCATGTTGAGATTGATCAACACTTCATCAAGGAGAAACTTACTAGTGATACAATATGTACTCCATTTGTGAAGTTTGGTGAACAACTTGCTGATATTGTCACCAAGGGGATATTCTCACCAAGGGGGTTGGGAGTAAACCGTTTCGTGACATCTTTAACAAGCTGGGTATGAGAGATATCTTCGCACCAGCTTAAGGGGAAGTGTTAGAATAATATAATGTTATATTTATTTGTTTTATTTACCTAAGCTGTAATTAGCTGGTCCCTGATTTTATGCCTTAGGGCTTTCTTGTAATTAAATTATTTTTGATTAATATAAAAGGGAATGAGATCATTCCATTCCCTAACTTTTAGTCTCCCTAAATCGATCATCATATGGGTCTTGAAATCTAAGAAATGGCTGCTACTGAGTGCTGAGTTGGGATGTTAGTTTCTAATCTTTAATTTGTACCTTGCTTAAACTATGTGCATGCACACAACATTTATAGGCCAAGTGTTGATTTACCTTTAGAACGAAGAGGTCTACGTGTGGTTTGGGAAAAGATGGCCAGTACTTAGGTGGGCTTTGTCCTACAAGATTTTTTCTGCAGCTGCTCTGCTCTAGAGAAGAGGTCTCCTCTTTTGTTGTTCATAAGGAGATGGGGCCCGAAGCATTATAGTCCAAGGTAAGATTCTCTCTTCTCCTGTGCTGGTGGTGTAGCATTGTTAGGCTGTCTATTTCTAGGAAGGAAGGAAAACAAGCTGCAGAATCACCAATGGTGAGGTTGAGCCCTAGTGATGACCAAGGAGATTATTGAGGGAGCATAGAGGAGTGTCTTTAGGATCTAGGGTAGCTTCAGGGGAAGGAATTGCAGAAAAGGGGAAAATTTTAGGGGGGGGGGGGGGGTCAGAGGCTATTTCATGGGTTGAAGAAGTTATTAGGAGGGTCTCTAGTCAATTCCAACTGTCTGAAGGGGAATCTCATGGTGAGTTGGATGTAGCATCCCTTGACAGTGAAGGGAAGAGTCTTGGCAGTAACAAATTTAAGGAGCTAGCCCTTTTTAATTCTGAGGTAAGTTCTTTTTTCCGATATGTAGTGACTTCATGCTAATGTGAGGAGGAACTATTGGCCTGTGGTCTCAGCCATGCATCAGCTGGGAGTAGGTGATTTTGGAGTACTCTATATGGTAAGTTATTGCAAATGAAGATGGAAAGTGGTTAGAGAGTTCCAGATAATTTGTATTAGAAAGATAGATCCTTAATGTAGTCTTGGTGGCTAATATGTCACGATCCTATCCCACCCTAAACTGAGATGGAGTAGTGATCGTCTAGTAGTCATAGATTACCAAAGGTCTAATTGAACAAAGATGTCATACTCCGGTAAAATTTGTTTAGATAGCATAAGCTCTCAATTCCTTTAACCTGTTTATTCGGCAACATCCATTCACAGCAGGTGCATAAATAAATGAAATGAAAAATATTTTCTGTTTCAATCATCTTGGGTTAGTCACAAAAGGAGTACATCTCCAATGGAAAGAAAAGTACGTCTTATCGTTCAAAACCAACTATGTACAGTGATCACGACATTACATTCCTTCTTTAGAAGGACTACATGATGTAGTCAAAATACAAATCAAAGATCAAATTAAGAGAGAGAAGACAAATCCCCAATCTAGGGGTAACCTCTAAGGTGAGAGAGAAACTAGAGCACTTTGTACAATCAATTCTATATTCTTTTAATCAAAAACTTGTACAATGACCATTAAGCCACCTATTTATAGATCACAACTAATAGGACACTCAACCCACTGAGTGAAAATTTACTTACAAACTCATTTTGACTCTTAACCAATATTAAATTATAAATTTGGAGAGGAGTGCTTGAGTCAAAACGGTTTAAAATTAGTAGAAATAAACTAAATATATGAAATGCAACTTTAACAACAATAGAGGTGGAAATAATGGAGAAATGAAGATTGAAATTTAGGAAATAGTAAACATTTTCATCAGTTACGTTTGATTAATAAGCATGTTGAGATTGGAGATGGTGTGATTCATAGAATGGAAATAGGTTGCCTTAAGTGGATGAGTGTGTGTGGCATATTATGTGATTGGCGAATACCAACAAAATTAAAAGGAAAATTTTATAGACTAGCTATAAGAGCAACGATGCTTTACGGGACTGAATGTTGAGCTACTAAGAAACATATGTATTAATTACTGAGATGGAATGCTTAGATGGATGTGGTAGAAAAGATAGAATTAGAAATGAATATATTCGTGAAATGTTAGGTGTAACACCTATTGAAGATAAATTGAAAGAGAACATGTTAAGATGATTTTGTCATGTACAACAAAGACCTATAGATGCAATAGGAAGGAAGAGTAGGATCTGATGTAGAAGAATAAATACCTTCAGTGTATGATTTTGTGGCCTATTAGTTGTAGCTTAGTTGTAGTCTATAAATAGGTGATGTAATACCATTGTACTCAGCTTTTTTTTTTTTTTTTTTTTTTTATTAAGAATTTGCACATTGATTGGAGCAGAGCTTTGGTTTCTCTCTCTAACCTTTAGTGGTTTACCCCTAATTGGGAATTTGTCTTCTCCCTCTCAAATTGATGTTGATTTGCATTTTGAATGCATTAGGTTAGAATCACTATAAATGGGGTTGTTAGGGAGGGGAAGACCTAAGTTGACATGGTATGTAGCTGTAAATAAAATATGAATTTATTTAATTTTACTGATCATATAGCCCTTAATATAGTAGAATGGCGAAAAATGATTCATGTAACCAACCCCACTTGATTGGGACACAAGGCTTAGTTTGGTTTGGCTCATTTTGACACTTAACGTATTTATTCTACTACATCACTAAAGCATATAGATCTTTACATCATATATACACATACAAAATCTGGAACATGAAGCCTTCAATCACTTTTTCTAGCTACATACATTTAGGGCCAGAATTCTAACTATTGTGGAACTATCATATATTGACTTGTTATCAATGTATTACGCATGGCTATTATTGTAACTAAACAAGTTACTTCTTTTCTTATATATGTGAATATTTTGATTGGAAAAAAAATATTAATTCAAAGACAAAATCTTCTTGATATTTGATGCTTCAGTGTTTTAACAGAGCATTATTTGATATTCATGCTGATCATTACAGGTACTGTCTCGGCCATCTGCTTGCTTACTTAAGCCAGTCCCCAATATGTCTCCAACTTCTGATGATGGAGCCAGTCTTCTTAGTTTCAAGAGAAAAGACCTAATTTGGGTACTAATAATTTTTCTTTGCATCATGAAGGGCATCATATTATAACTGAATAGTTGTATTGAAATACTGTCCATCAATTCTTTTTTTTTTTTTTTTTTTTTTTCCCGAGGTTTTACTGATATTTTGTTTCATCCCACAGGTGTGCCCACAGGCAACAGATGTGATTGAGCTTTTTATCTATCTTGGGGAGCCTTGCCATGTCTGTCAACTTCTTCTTACAATTTCGCATGGTTCAGATGATTCGACTTTTCCGTCAACAGTTGATGTACGGACAGGACGCAATTTGGATGGGCTTAAAATTGTTGTTGAGGTTTGATTTCTTTCTTTCATCTTCTTTATTTATTTATTTTTTGTGAATAAGTTGGACATCAGTTCCACACTTGCACTTCAGAATTATTATATGTTGTGACAGAGAAATTGGTATTGCTTATTCAGTTCTTTACGAGGATTAACCATAGTGTGTTGCTGGGAGTTTACGTCGTAATTTTTACAAGAATTTTATTGGTAGATCTTGGATTCTTAAATTTTGGTCACTTTCTCTCTTTTTTTTTTTTCAAATTTATTAACGTTGGGCTTTTTTTATTTTATTTTAAATTTATGTTTTGATCAGAAATGAAGATACTGCACAAATCTAGAGAGATATCCCACATAGATGGAAAATGAAATGCTAGTTTGGTACATTAAGAGTCAGGTGGACTGCTACTCAGTAGACCCACTCCATTTAATTTGCTGGGCTAGCAGGTTGCTATGGCATTAGTAATGGTATGAGAGCCAACCCTGGTCTTGTAAACAACATTGTGGTGGTGCATTAGAGGAGCTGAGGCTCTTGAGGGGGTTAGAGGCCTTGGGGTAGTATACCTTGTGCTGCATATGGGCTTCTTTGTGGTCAATTATGACCTATTTGGCCATGGGCTTCAGTAACACGACGAGGACGCCACACATTTGAGTGAGAGATATAGTGTATCCTACATTAATGGAAATGAAATGTTAGTCTATGATAATCTTTATTAGTAATTTGGTGTGATTCTATAAAAGAAAGGATGCTCCGAGCTTAATGGAATGCTCTCTGGGGAACACGAGGGCCCTTGCCGGAGAATTCTCTTCCGAGGAGGTCGTTCTTTTGAGCTTACAAAGGAGGCGGAAGATCAGATTGGGCTTTGTCACTTGGCTGTTGTGGAGCGAGGGCAGGGCCTTCGCAGAGCGGTTGTCCTTTGCAGCTATGAAGTCAGTTGGTTTTGTGCGAAGCTTTGTAAGTCATTGCGGGAACCAGGTCGTTTGGCCTATTTAGGACTTTTCATCGGTGGTTGCCGAAGTGTGGCAACATAGGTTCAAGGGGAGGAGGATGGGGCCTCTTCGGTCCAAATTGTGGCTACAACCGGTAACAAAAGAGAACAAATCTTTGTACTAGAATCTGGTTTTGGGGATGGATAAGACGGGTTTGCTCTGGTTATGGAGGGTTTTGCCTTTGGGAATGGATGGGTTAAACATAAGAAGAGACTGGGAAGTATGGGCGGTTCGAAAGAGGTGTCGTTGGTGGGAAGAGCACCTTTTCGGAATGGGGATGAGGGAGATGTGGTGGTAAAGGAGAGAGAAGAAAGGAGGTGGTTTCTGAGGTTGGACAAAGCTCTGGTGGGGCGGGTGGGAGAAAAGGGTTTGGAAGTACCGATTGTCTTTGATTGGGTGCACCGTTGGTGGAAGTCGTCAGGGAAAGTGGAGGTTCTCGGTATTGGGGGTCAGTTTGTCCTGTTCGTATTCTAGTCGAGACACAAGGCTAAGGTAGTGCTGCATCACAGGTGGACCATTGCTGGCCAAGATCTGATTCTCAACTAGTGGACACATGTGGCACTTTGTGCCAACGATAGTGCTCCGATTTTGACGCAAAGCAATTGGATTAAGGTGTTGGGCCTCGTAATTCACCTCCGAGGCCTTGCGGTGTATCGTGCCATCGGAAGTAGATGTGGAGGCTTTGTAGAAGTAGATGAATTGATGGACTAGTTGGGTTTTGTTAGAATGAAAGTTCGAGGTTTGGCTAGCAAAATCCTTTCGCGGGTCTTAGTTCGATGGGGGTTATGGCGTTACTCTCTCCCTATTTGATCGGAAGCAAGGCCGGTGGTGGAGTCGGTGGCGTTGTCGGTTGAGCAGTGGCGTGGGTTTTTGAAAAAGGAAGGTGCTGGGCTGGAGCACCATGATCGGCAGGGATGGTGGAGGCAAAGGAACTTTCCAAATCCACAAAGATTTGGGGAAGATAATGTGCCTGGTCAACAGGTAAACCCTTTAAAGGGTGTAACAAATCATGTTCAGAGGCCTTGTCATCAGCAGCATACAAGGCTGGGTCTAGTGGGCCAAAGATAAAAGACTTGGGTTCAAGATAGGGTAAATGGGTTGAAAATGGGGGGAGATTTTTTAGGATCCTCTAAAGCAGGTATTTTTGATGTATCAGGAGACTCTAATTTGGCCCAAGACTCTAGGGTTGGGTTAGGGTACAAGCAATCTAATCCACCTGCCCAGAAGTTAGGTTAGGAGCCTAACCCGTTAGTTCAACGGGTTTTCGAGGTTTTGCATTGAGGCGTGGGCTCACGATTGATGGTTGAGACATTGGTGGCTTCACTGTCTACAACGAATGAGTAGGGGCCTTTGGGGACAAAGGCTGACATCTCCACGGAGAGGTATGTTAGTCCCACTGCTGTTTCTTCTCGTCACGATTTGAAATTGGAGCTGGACAGAGACTTGTTGCCATTTTTTCAAAATCAAAGCTTGGTTCTGATGTCTGACAAGGGAGATGAGGAGAGGGATTTGTGGGGCCGACGTGAGGCTTCTGGGCCAGATTTGAACAATGGTGAAGGAGGGCAATAGGTTGACATGTGTGAGAATTTGCCTCTAGTTTTGTGCCCGTTAGCTGTGGATTTAGGGGAGTTTTATGAGAACGAGCACAATGGGACTATTAGAGAGCTGTTGGCTTGTTTTGGAGGGGGATGAACCTCCTTTTCTCCGGGTGAGGTGTCTGAATAGGATTTATCTTAGATCAACTAGGTTAGTAAGATGCTTGGCGTGTCATTTGAAGGGTATAAGGAAGAAGCCATGAAGCTAGTTTCTGTAATTGAGGTATCTTAGAGAGGGGGTGGCTCTTCGGGAAAGGAGGTTCAGGTTGTGGGTCAGAAGGGAAAGGAGGCTAGGGAACTGAGAAATCTGGAGTGCACAGCCAATTATAACAAACACCCGAAAGAAGGAGGTCGGGCTTTGAGAAAGGGTCGTGGTGATCAACTATTGTTGCTATGCGGTTAAAATTTTTATGCTGGAACGTGCGCGGTTTGAATGATAAGGGGAAGAGGGTTTTGATTCATTCTCTTCTAAAGAGTGTGAAGGCGGATGTAGTGTGTTTTCAGGAGACAAAAATGGAATGTATTGATGAGGAGGCGGTCTAGAAGACACGAGAGGGAGTCGTTTTGTGGAGTGGACATATTTGCCGGCTATTGGGGCAGCCAAAGGGGTTCTAGTGGGTTAGGATCTATGAAGCATGGGTACGGGTACGAGTATTGGTACTGGTACGATACGGGTACGTCGATACGGTAAATTCAAAAAAAGTAGGGTACGGGTACGGCTTGGTACGCTTGTAAAAAAATATTTATTTTTAATTTATAGTAATGTAAAATTAATTAAATGGTTTAATTTGTTAAGATTTAACCTATAATTAACATTTAATGCCAAAAGTAAATGTATAAATCAAAATTAAATGTCAATATATTTTACAAACCATAGTTTAATTTTAAAAACATACTAAGTATAAAACTAAAAATAAAAAAGAAGTCTAGTTAAAGGGGTTTTATTTCTATAGTAGAAGAAAATATTATTTCAACTGAAGTACGGTACGGTTTGAGTATATATTAGGTACGTCTGGGTACGCCAAAAATTAAGAAGAAAAAATTTGGGTACGTGTTTCGTGTACCCGGTACGTATGAAGAAGTACCATACGAGGTACCATACGCCGGTAAATACCCGGTACGGGTACGGCTTGTTTTTCGAAGTACCCATGCTTCATAGGTTAGGATCGAAGGGTGGTGGTGAAGGAGGAGGAGATAGGTGGCTTTTCGCCATCATGCCTATTTCGTTGTGTTGAGGATGATTTTTAGTGGGTGTTCATAGGAGTGTATGGACCAGTCAGGTGATTAGAGCAGGATCTTTTTTTTTTTAGAGAAGTTGCAGAGCATTACTTATCGATGGGCGGCTTCGTGGTGTGTAGGTGGTGATTTTAATGTGGTGCGGCGGCCGGAGGAGAAGTTAGGGTTGACTCCTGCAGTGGGTTCGATGTAAGCTTTCTCTTCTTTTATTAATGAGTTGGAGATGATAGATTTACCAAGGCTGGGAGGGAGTTATACGTGGTCTAGGGTACGACTGTTCTCTCGATTCGACCGGTTTTTGATCTCTGGGGACTGGGAGGAATATTTTTCTCAAGTGGTTTAGTTGAGACTATCACGTCCTATTTACGATCGTTGGCCTGTTCTATTGGACAGCTGGGGGAGGGGGGGATTCGGAGTGTCGTGATACCTTTTCAGTTTGAGAATATGTAGCTGTAGTCAGAAGGTTTTGTGGACAAAGTTCAGACCTAGTGGGAGGGTTATATTTTGTCGAGAGATCCTAGTGGGCGGCTGGCCTAGAAATTGAAGCTTCTTAAGGTAGATCTGAGAAGATGGAATAAGGAGGTATTTGGTTGTGTGGAGATTTAGAAGGCAAATCTTTTCGCTATGTTATAGGGTTTGGATGTGAAGGAAGTTGAGGAGGGTTTATTGGAGGAGGACTTAATAGCTCAGGAAAAGGCTAGGAAGGAGTATGGTCATGTAGCTCGCATGGAGGAGATTAGTTATTGTTAGCGATCCAAATGTTTGTGTTGAAAGATGGGGACCAGAACACAGTTTTTTCACTGCATAACGAATGCTCATTGGCGGGCTAGTCAAATAGGGAAGCTGCGAGTCAATGGCGTGGTTTTATCTTCGGAGGAGGAGGTGAAGGGAGGCATAGTTAATTTTTATCAGCATTTATTTTGGGAGGATAGAGGTGACTGGAGACCGAGTTTGGATGGGGTTCAGTTTGATGTCATTTTGTAGGCGGATAGGCAGATGCTGGAGAGACCGTTTTCAGAAAAGGAGGTGGTAGCGGCAGTGCAGAGTATACCTGGGGACAAGGCGCTAGGGCCTGATGGTTTCACTTTGCTTTTCTTTCAGCAATGTTGGGGAGTGGTGAAGGCAGAGGTGATGGCTATGTTCGAGCAGTTCCATTAGAGGGGGCAGTTTGAGAGAGTCTTAATGCACCTTTTATTGGTTTGATTCCAAAGAAAGCAGGGGCAGAGGACATCCGGTATTTTGACCTATTAGTTTGCTAGGGAGTGTGTACAAGCTCTTCCCAAAAGTTTTGGCTAATAGGTTGCGGGGCGTTTTGGAGGGAGTGGTGTCAGAGTCTTAGAATGCTTTTGTGGGCGGGCGTCAGATATTGGATACTGTTTTGGTGGCTAACGAGTGTGTTGATTCGTAGATTTGGCAGGGGCAAGCAGGTATTATTTGTAATTTAGATATTGAAAAGGCGTATGATAATATGAGTTCAAAGTTTTTGTTATATGTACTGGAAAGGATGGGCTTTGGGAAGTTGTGGAGGAAATGGATTTAGTTTTGCATCTCTACAGTTCGGATGTTGGTTTTGGTGAATGCGACACCAGAAGGTTTTTTCCCTACCTATAAGGGTTTGCAGTAGGGAAATCATGGGTGTGTTTGGTTTGTGTTTTGAAACATGTTTTTGGAAGAAAATTTCCAAAAACATGTTTGGTTACAAATTTTCTTTAAAAAATTTCAAAATTACTTCTCTCTCTATTACACATCAATCAATCACTTTTTCTCTCTCCTCTCTTCTTCTCAATCTCTTTTTTTCTCACACATATCTACTCAATTATAACAAAATATTAAATCATTCCAAACTCCCAAACTCCAAAATATTTTTCAAAATATACAAGCAAACAAACCAAAAAAAATTCTAAACTCTATTCCCAAATTTTAATTTTTTTTTTTTTTTTTTATCTCAAAACACAAACCAAACACACCTCATTTGTCTCCTTTGTTGTTTATTCTGGTGATGGAGACTTTGAGTCGCTTGCTATCCATTGCGGTTCATAGAGGTTTGTTGGCGGGCTTTGAGGTAGGTAGGGAGCAGACTTCTAGTTTGGTGGTATCTCATTTGTTTTATGTTGACGATGCCCTTATTTTTTGTGGGGCGGATGCTCGTCAGATCAGGTACTTGAGGTGTATTCTTTTATGTTTCGAGGCAACATTGGGGCTTCGGCTAAATTTGGGCTCCGGCTAAATTTGGGCAAGTCGAAGATGATTCCGATTGGGGAGGTGGAGCGATTACCGGTTCTGGTAGCTATTTTGGGGTGCAAAGTGGCAGCTTTGCCCATTTCTTATTTGGGCTGACCTTTGGGTGCTTCTTTTGAGGAGAAGAGGGTGTGGGATGGAATGATGGATCAGGTGTAGCGGCGTTTGGCGGGTTCAAAGTGGCAACGATTATCGAAAGGAGGGAGAATCACACTAATCAAGAGTGTCATATCTAGTATCTCAACTTATTTCATGTCGGTCCATGTGATTCCTATGTCAGTTGCGAAGAGGTTGGAGAAATTGTAATGGGATTTCTTATGGGGAGGGGTTGAAGAGGCTTTTCACTATCACTTAGTAGCTTGGGACTGGATTTGTGTTGCCAAGGCTAGGGGGGTTGGGGGTTAGGTATTCGAAGCTTAGTCTTATTTAATTTCGCTCTTCAGGGGAAGTGGTCGTGGCAGTTTGAGGTGGAGTAGGAGCGGTAGTGAAGGAAAGTGGTGGGGGCAAAGTATGGGTTGGGATGGGAAAAGTGGTGTATAGGTGAGGTGCGGCAGTCACATGGGCGGAGTTTATGGAAGGGGATATGGTTAGGTCAGGAGGAGTTTTGGAAGACGGTTTGTTTTCGGGTTCAGGTCAGGTTTTAGAAGGATAGGTGGTGTGGAGCAGAAACTCTAGCGGCGGGGTTTCCTTCGATTTTGTCGTATTGCTCTTGATGGGGAGGCGAAGGTGGCATCTTATGCGCATGTGCAAGAGTAGGTGGTAGTCTGGAATGTTGGCTTCTGTCGTGAGGTGTAGGATTGGGAGTTGGGGCAACTGGTAGATTTGTTGGGTTTTTTGTATGGCCTTCGGTTTGGGGGTAGGAATGGCAACGGGGCGGGGCGGGGCGGGGCCGGGGATCACCCTCTCCGTCCCTGATCCCCGATGGCCAAAACTTCCCTGTCCCCGGCCCTGATCCCCGACGGGGAACCTATCACGGTCCCCATCCCCGTCCCCAACAGGGATCGGGTTTCCCCGACCCCGAATATTCCCCGATCCAACTCTGTTTCAACATTCAACACCATCAACAACTTTCAACATCATCAAAAAATCATACACAGACACACACACACACACACACACATACTTGTATACATTCACACAAAGACACACACATACATTATACATACCCACAGACACACCCATACATGTATACAGAGAGAGAGAGAGAAATGGGACGATGGAGATCGGCGGAGATATGAGATCTCTGTGTGACTGAGGGCAGCAACGGAGGTGGAGGTGGAGGTGGAGGTGGAGGTGCACAACGACTGAGGGTAGGGCAGGGATCTGAGATCTCTGGAGCGAATGGCGGAGGTGAAGCGGCGGTCGAGGTGGACAGCGACTCTGCGCTAAGGAGGCGGTGTCGGATGGGTGCTTTTTCAGTTGTTTGTCTTTGTATTGTGTTGGTCTCTCACCAACTAGGAGGTTGGAGCTCATTTTAGCTCCAAGCTCCTCTTTATTGATGTTTTTCTATCATATGTTTGTATATGTGATTCATCAATAAAGTGTTCTTTTGCCGATCAAAAAAAAAAAAAAAAAAAAAAAAAAAAGGAGGCGGAGAGGAGAGGTGCGAGAGTGAGAGAGAGGAGAGGTGCGAGAGTGAGAGAGAGTAGAGGAAAGAGAGAGTGAGAGAGAGAGAGATAGAATAGAACATATAATATATATTAAGGGGTATAAATAGCAACTTTAATTCGGGGGGCTAACGGGGACGGGGTCGAGGCCGGGGGTGAAAAACATATCACCGTCCCCGGCTCGAAAATCATTGGGGATTTATTTTTGAGTACCATCTCCGGCCCGCTGGGGATATTTTTCGGAAAAAAAAACCGCTCTAATCGGGGTCGGGTCCCCGTCGGGCCGGTTTCAAATTGCCATCTCTATTTGGGGGGGGAAGGGAACGATATGCAAAGGGGTTTTTTCGGTGTCCTCTTTTTATCATTTGCTTGTGGGAGGGGATGGTGCTCTTTTTTCTTGGAATAGTGTTTGGGTGCTAGGATGTCCGCCTAAAGTCACTTTCTTTGTGTGGACAGTGGCTTTAGGGCGTATTCTGACTATTGATAACTTGATTCGTCGTTGTCATATTTTAGTTAATTGGTGTTGCTTGTGTTGTGGGGATGTGGAAACAGTAGACCATTTGCTTATCCATTGCTTGGTTGCTTCACGTCTGTGGATGTCTATTGTTGCTCTTTTTGGTCTGGTTTGGGTTCAACCAAAATCAACAGTGGAGATGCCGCAGAGTTAGGTTGGGGGAAGGATTGGGAAGAGATGTCGGAAGGCGTGACTGCTTGTGGGTCATTGTTTGATGTGGTTGGAGCGGAATAGGCGTACCTTTACGGGTGTGACTCGGTCAGTTCCATGGTTGGAACAGCATTTGCTTACTATGCTACATAGTTGGATTACCGTTTCAGTGTGCTGACTTTTGTAGATTTTGTAGATAATTTGATTAGTTAGTTGTTTTGGTTTTGCTTTCTTTTTGGGTAGCTTGTTAGCTAGCCCTTTAGTTGGTTTTTGTATACGTTGCATCGCCTTGATGCTTTATCAATAAAGTTTGATTATTTATCAAAAAAGAAAAAAAAGAAAAAGAGGAGAAGAAAATGAAATGTTAGTCTAGTACATTAAGAATCTATCTGTTAGACTACAATTAGCAACTTGGGCTTAAGCATTTAGGGTCATGTTGGTAGACCCAGTTCATTGAAGTTGTTGGGCCAATAGGCTACTTGGGGCGTTACATAAGAGGCCTGTTTATATATAGAAAATAAGTAATAAAGAAATAAAATCCTACTAAAACCATAACTTATAATTATACTAAATTCCTATATTCTTCAATTTAATGTCATCCAATGCCTTTTTGATCCCCATCAAGATGTCATTTACTTGGTGCTTCCATTATCAAAATATGGCTTGCTGTTTAGTGTTATCACTTTGCTCTTAGTTACTCATCATTTTCCAAGTGGGAACTTGTTAGTCCAACACAAAACCATATACATCTACATGTGTGAATCACTATACTAGTTTCTAAGCAGGGTTATTTTTGTTGACCGGGATCTGTGTGTGCGTGCTTGCATGTGTGAATTACTCTGCTAGTTTCTGACCAGAGTTGATTTCTGTTGACAGGGTGCTTCTATACCTCAATGTGCAAATGGCACGAACATGCTGATACCTTTACCAGGACCAATTAGTGCAGAGGATGTGGCTGTCACTGGTGCAGGTTCACGCTTCCATTCTCAGGATACTTCTAGTCTTGCATTGTTATATGATTATGAAGAACTGGAGGGAGAGTTAGACTTTCTTACTCGAGTTGTCGCACTTACCTTTTATCCTGGCGCGACTGGAACAACCCTGTTAACTCTTGGTGAGGTACAAAGAATTTTTTAAAGTATGTCACATGATTCATCTGTTTGTTCTTGTTTAATTATATTAGCTGCTTATGGAGAGTCTCTTTTCCACTCACATATTTGATGATTGCTAGGTACTTATCAACAAAATATGTGTATATATATTTGATGATTGCTTGGTTATATAGAAGAGATGCAACGTGTGGTTTCAAGAGATTTACAGTGCAACAACTGGATTCTTTGATATTCTTCAAAAGATCCAAGTATTGTTAATTAGGAATTTAGTTTACCTAAGCCGGACGGATATGGACATGGGGCCATTGGACATGGATACGACACTATACGGACTCAACAATTTTTGAAAATATAGGATTAGGCACAGGAAGTTCACAACAATAAGTAAATAAATATTTATATACATACATGAAAATAATAATAATTTCATCAAATTTTTTGTTGTTGTTACAAATACATTTATATTTTTTGCTATATTTAAATAGTTATCATTTTTCGCATTCTATTTATTGGAAAAGAAGTGTGAACATAAGAGTTATTATTCATTTCATATAGTTCTATTTAATATTTATAAACAAATTAGAAGATTTAGGCTTTAGAGTTCTTAAAATTAGGAAAACATGAAGGAGGTGAAATTAATAGGTATAAATCTACTCAATTTGAATCATTAGCTCTCAATAGTATTATAATTTTAAAAAATAATTAGAAAAAAAGAATTTGCAGTGTGTTTTATGTGAATCTAAGCGATGGATGTATATGTCCCCCAAACCCAAGTGTCTCAATTGTGTTTGGTTGTAAATTTGTTTTTGTTTTCTAAATAGTAGGAAAAAGTTGGATATGTGTCTCACACACGTTGGGAGCAGTCGGACGAGTCTTTTGTCCAATACAGACAAGCCACCTTAGAAGTATCTGTGCTTCTAGCTGTGCACCCATAAATGTTTCGTGAACAATTTTTTGGTTGAATGAGTATGTAGGAATAGTAGAGCAAGAGGTGGTTGATGAAATTCTAAATCTTTGTCAATGTAATAAGACTTGAACAACCCTTTCTGATGAGTGTATTTCAAATGACCCTGTAATTGCTCTGTCTTTGAAAATGCTTGTCCAGTGTTATTAAAGGTGATAGGCGCACTAAGGCACCAAGGTCTCCTGGGGCCAAGGCGAGGCGCATCCTACACCGAAGTGAGGCGCATCTTGTATGAAAAAAAAAATTATAATTTAATATAAGTAACTAGTTTAGGGTTCAATATAAACAAAATGAAATGTTAAATATTTAGTGTTCTTCGGAGCTTAGGAATTAGGGTTAATTTTTTTTCTATCATTGATTTGGGATTGAATGCTCAATATATTGGCATCTCTAATAAGAGTAGAGATCTTCTGTAACTTCACTATATTAAATCAATGGCCAGATTTTAAACAAAACCAATTAAAGCAATAATAAAAAAAGCCCTCAAGACACAAGCCTTGGGCCTTATTGTGCCTTGGACCAGTCAGGAGCCTTATCGAAGTCGCCTTGCTTGGAACACTACAAGGCGCAAGCTTTGGGCCTAGGCACACGCCTAGGCATGCCTTATAGAAGTCGCCTGGCCTGGAACACTACAAGGCGCAAACCTTGGGCCTAGGAGCACGCCTAGGCATGCCTTTAATAACACTGTGCTAGGTCTAGTATCCTTTTCATTTCTTTTCTTCTTCTTCTTCTTCTTCTTCTTCTTCTTCTTCTTCTTCTTATTTTTTTATTTTTTTATTTTTTTCTTCACTCTGCCCTTTTTCCTTTATGGATAATGAAAATGTTAGTTTAATAAAAGGGAAAAAGTACCAAACCCAGGTGCATACTGGGTGTATACAAAGTGAAACCCTTCTAGAATGAAAGACTACTAATAAAATCTACGAATGAAGCAGAGTCTTGTATGTCCAAAGGAAAAGAATGCTAATCCAAGTGGGCTTTTACTTGTGAATTGTAAACTTGATATCCTTGAAGAATCACCTGTTCCTTTATCTATAAACTCACCCAAGGTGAGCAGGCCCTCTTCGAAAGCTTTATTTTGAAGTAATTTTCGGCATCCTGGAAACTCAAATAGTAGTACGAGGTTCCATCATGTTTAATAGAACTGTGCATTTTAACAAGATTTTTTAAGGGCATGTTTGCAGTAATTTGTACGTGCAATTGCATGTCTTCGTGTAATCAAGGTTAGTGAAGCAAAAATTCTTGCTTTATTAGAGGGTTGAAGAGAGGCAGCAATCTTTTTGGCCATATCAGCTGGTCGGAGGCTGATCTTCTATCTCTCCCTCTCAAGGTCAGTTTATAGAGGATAAGGACGGAAAGGAATAGCTGAGTGTCAGTCTTCTTTCCTTTGGGAGTTGTATGTTTAAAACTTCCTTCAGTTCTCTAAGGCCAGTGAGTGCTGTCTGATATAGGTTTTATTCCCTGTAAGAAAGCCTTTAAACTATAGTTTAGGTATCCTCAAACTAACTCCGTAAGGTAGCTTGCTATTACTCACAGACAGGATAGGGAAGCTCTAGAACAACCTATCTACTCGGACCTAGAAAGCCTAGCTACGAGAAGAGCGCCGTAGGATCTATTCTCTAGAAGTTCATCCTCATCCAATCCCAGAGAAGTAAGAAAAACCTTATCTCACCTTGCAATACAGGAAAGGTGCATCTTTCTACCTGTTCATGAAATCCCACGTCCCCGCCCTTGTCTTTATTACCATCAATTGGTTATGCTCGGTCGGAGATAGCTGCTACTTACGTACACGGATTGGTGGTTTTGGAGACCAAATTGCCCTAGCTCCAGAAGAGGTTAGCCGTTGTAGATTCAAACCTTGATCTTCTCTTTTCTTTATGAAGCTAGGGCCGTTGTTATTGGAAGGTAGAAGCCTGCAGCTCAGGCCCTTGGCAATGTACTCAGTGCTATGTGTCCTGACCCCATCCACCTGAAACAAAGATAGGGTAGTGATCGGCCAGTAGCCATAGGCTACCAAAGGCCTAACTATACAATTCGATTTCTAAGAAGTATGGACACGGATACGTGACACGACGTGGACAAGGGCATGCAAATTTTCAAAAAATGGATACAACACGTCACGTTGGGGACACGTGCAAAACATATAATTTTATATCTATTATATGCTATTATTTAAAATATTTAATATTTATTTTATGTCAAATATTTAATTTTATTAAATTTATTAATTTTAGGTATGCTGTTTTAGTAAAAAAAAATTTTTAAATGGTCCTTGGTGTGTCCTCAGCGTGTCTCCAACATGTCCACAGCGTGTCCCAACATGTTCGCAACATGTCCCAGTGTGTCCCCATATGTCCGACACGTGTTGGACACTTGTA
Source organism: Camellia sinensis (assembly GCF_055761805.1). Taxonomy (NCBI): domain Eukaryota; kingdom Viridiplantae; phylum Streptophyta; class Magnoliopsida; order Ericales; family Theaceae; genus Camellia; species Camellia sinensis. Next base: position 73,878,320 of record NC_138967.1, read on the forward strand.
TGTCACCTCCGGAGAGGTGCCCATGCTTCATAGGTACTCCTGAAGAGAATTGAGATAAAGTCCTTATAAATAGCAGAAGTCTTTAAAATTCTTTAACCTGTTTAATCCCACAACATCCATTCAGAGAAAGTGCATAGATCAATGAAATGGATACAAACCACTGCTTCATTTAGTTACAATAGAGTACAACTTTAAAACAGAGCTACTGCATACATTTCATTTACCAAATTAACCATACTTGAGTTATTACAAAACATTTCTCCCAAGGAGAAGGCAAACATGTAGGTCCTTTATGTCTTATACACATATATACGAAGCTGACACAATCACTTTTGTCACCTACATACATATAGGGAGGAGAGGTGAGCCGAAGCCCAATGAATAGCATGTAATCAATGCTGTGAAAATTATCATTTATATGATAAAAACATAGTTGAACTGAGAGCTTAAACAGTTTGAGAACCAAATAGAGTTATATACATATCATTTCAAAAAATGATAATGAACATCCAACTGTTACTAACAAATGGAATAACCGGGTCGACTGCAGTTAGACAAACCCAATCATAGGTGGCAATGGAGATCACAGCAGCTGCTAGTACTATACTTTCTGTCCCCCAATAGCTGGGACTAGCCGAGGATTCCATGTGTATATTTATTTCGACATAACCATAGGATATTCATTAGTTTGAGACATTTCAATACAATTTGGATCAAACCAAGCTTTAAGCATTCAAAATAGAAGTTCAAATTGGCTTTGGGGAAATTCAACTCTCCTGAAGTCTTTCTAAGTGTGTGTAGTTCCAAATTAAATCAACCTACATCACATAATGCAATGCATGTTGGCACATAATTGTTAGATTTGCATAAGAGAAAGAAAAGAATGAAAAGAAGAAAATGAGAGAGAGAATGAATGAGTTTATTAACATATGCTAATCATATTAGGGTTCTCCCTTACACATATTTATAATAAAACGCTAAAGGAACAAAGGACATAACGACCCTTAGAAACTAATACTTAACACTCTCCCTCTAGTTGGTGCAAAGATATCTTTCATGCCCAACTTGCAGCAAATGGGGTGGAAAACCTTACTATTAAGACCCTTAGGTCATGTTTGTTTGGACAGGTTGGATAAGGGGGATTGTAATCTATTAGATTGTTAATCCTGGAATACATAGTCCTTGGACTATTTAGTTGGATAGGATGTGTATTCCATGTTTGTTTAATCATGGGATTAGATGTAAGGAAATGACTATTCCTTTGAATCTTATGTGTTTTTGAGATATTATGAAGAAGGATAAATGTTCAAAAGACAATTTTGACCTTTTAAATTGTTTACTAAATAATATCAATATTAAACATATCTTTAATATTTTAATTTTTTTGGGGCTAGATTAAATAAATTTTTTTTTTGAAAATTAAATAAATTTTTTTTTTAAATTAAATAAATAAAATATCAATAAAATTGTGTTCTTTTTTAAAATAAAATTTTAAATAAATTTATTTTAAAAAATAATAATTATTAAATAAAACATCAATAAAATTTTAAAATAAAACATTAATAAAATTTTATTTTAAAAAATTAAATAAATAAAATATCAATAAAAATTAAATAAAATTATTTTATTTTTAAATTGAGACATTTAAATTTTATTTAATATAAAACAAAATAAAATCAAATACTTGGAGGGCAAATATGTTATTTTACCATTTAATCCCATGAGATAGTTATCCCATGCCAATTCTATCCTATGCCCCCCCTAGGATACAATAGCCCCACTTATGTGGGATTAATAGTCTAACCGGACTCCTAATCCGGCCTACGAATTTGCAACCAAACAATGGACTCCATGATCCATTGGACATGGTGTCCAATCCCCTCTTCCAATCTCTCCAAACAAACACACCCTTAGTAAATACATCAGTCGATTGGTCTTCAGACTTCACAAAAGGCATACATATTAAACCCTTATTCAATTTTTCCTTGATGAAATGTCTATCGATCTCAATATGCTTTGTTCTGTCATGCTGAACAGGATTGTGAGCAATACTAATGGCAGCTTTGTTGTCACAATACAGTGTTAACAGTTAACTGCAAACATACCCGATATCACTTAACAAGGACTAGAGCCACATCAGTTCGCATGTACCATGCGCCATAGCCTTGCATTCTGCCTCTACACTAGATCTGGACACCACTGCTTGCTTTTTACTATGCCATGTGACTAAATTCCCCCATTCCCAAATGCATAGTAACTGGAGGTAGATCATCTGTCATCTATAGAACCAACCCAATCAGTATCTGTGAATGCCTCCAACCTCAAGGGACCATGATTGGAAAATAAAATCCCTTTTCCAGGAGTAGATTTAAGATACCTCAAAATGCAATATACTGCATCCAAATGAGGTGCACGGGACTTATGCATGAATTGATTCACAATCCCAACTGCATAGGCAATATCTGGATGAGTGTGGGATAGATATATAAACCTTCCCACAAGTCGTTGGTTCCTTTCCTTCTCCACAAGATTACCAATACGAGTGTTTTTAAGGCTCAAGGCGCACCAAGGCGCTAAAGGTCTCTCGGGGCCTAGGCGCAAGGCGAGGCGCGCGCTTTATTGAAGTAAGGCGCATGGTCTTGGTAAAAAATAGAAAAATTAACATAGACTAATCATTTGTAGTACTAAGACAATTTTTTTTAAAAATAAAAAATAATCAAGATTCAAGACAAAATATAAATTATAGAATAATTCTCAAAGCCATGAAAGTGCATATTACATAGCATTCCAATTTTCAAAGATAAAATAATCCACATTCAATAAAATAAAATAAAATAAAATAAAATAAAACATAAACACTAAACATCCAAAACATAAATATCCAACGAATACTAATATATGTCTTAACACTTAAAAATGTAATATCATAAGAAAGGATAGATTAGGTCGGTCAGTCAATCATCATCCTCAACATCAATGGCAAGCAAACTATCATCTTCTTCTCCATTAGTTGATTTATATCCCTCAACATCTTCCTCCTCTGTGTCATCTGAGCCCCGCTTCCTCTTCATCTATTAGTTGAAGTGGAGTTAATCTTGATGATTTAGATATCCTCGGTTGTGCCTTTGAGCGTGAACTTGTTGCTCTACTTGCATGGCTACTTTCTTCTACTCCAGAAGCTCTAGCAACAGTGGCCCACGTCAAGCCATCATCATCATCAAACACTGGCTCATTATCTTCATCTGATTCTCCGTCCATCCTCCTACGCAACCACTCATTGCTTTCATCAATATTTTGCAAAGATATGGGATCAAGAGTGTTGCGCATGTCATACCTAAATCTCAATGTTCTATTATATTTGACAAACACTAAATCATTGAGATGTTATTCCAATCTATTTATTTTCTTGTTATGAAGTTGCAAGTATTAAAAAGATTTTAAATTCTATATAATGAGAATAAAAAATATTTGAATTTAACAGAAAATTAGTTAGAATATTAAATACTCACATGTTCAAATACACCCCAATTTCGTTCACAACCTGATGAACTACATGTTAGGCTAAGGACTTTTATGGCAAAAGTTTGGGGTTTTAGAACCATATGGCGCCCAACAATCAGCTGCGATAATCACTAGTTAGAAATAATTGTTACAAAGTATTGAGTTTTACTAAAAGTATTACTAAAAATAAACTCTATGAGTTTATAATATATTACCTAGTGCCCTTGTATTTCTTTGCCTAATCGCAACAGGCTTGCCAAAAAGGCTCTCATCCTTCGTATAAATACTCATCTCATTAGTGATTAAATCTTGAACAATGACATCCGGGACCAACCTTTGCATGTATTCATAAAACCCATTCATCACTTCATGATCTTTTTGCACCTCTAAAGCTTTTGGGTAAAAGAATTCTGGGTTAAGAAAGTGTGCTGCTGCATGTAAAGGCCGATGCAATTGGACATCCCATTTTTTGTTGATGATTTTGAAGATTTCATTATACTTCTCTTCTTTATGATCAAATGAACTTGAAATGCATTCTTTTGCCTTATCCATTACCTCATAAATGTATCCCATGGGAGGTTTCTTCTCGGTATCAACCAATCTAAGCACTTTGACGAGAGGACCCGAGACCTTATGGGCAAACACAACAGTATTTCAAAATGAAGGCATCAACAGAGTTTGTGCCATTCTTTTACCTTGTGGCTCCTTTGCGCATTTGCTTGAGGTCCAGTCTTCGGAGGTGACCATCTTTCTCAAATTATTTTTTTGTTGATGCATCCTAGACAAAGTCAGAAAGGCGGTTGGAAATTTAGTTTTTGCAGGCTTGATCAAATTTTTTAGATCTGTATAGCGCCTCATCATGTTTAGCAACATAGGCCAGTTGTAAATGTATCCATGCACTGCAATACCCCTTTCAAATGTCTTTTTCAGTCTAGGTATCTTGAAAATGTCTGCTAACATCAAGTCCAAGCAATGAGTAGCACATGGTGTCCAATACAAGTGTTCATACTTGGCTTCCAAAAACCTCCCTATAATGTAACAATTACAAAAAATTATTATTTTCAAGTTTTTAAATTTTAAATACAAAACAAACTATGAGTAAACAATTTTGACGTAAGGAATGAGGAAATATTCTTACCCGTCAACACATTAGTTGCAACACTATCAGTGATAACTTCCACTATATTCTCTTTTCCAACTTTCTCCACAAACTTGTCTAGTAATTCAAATAGCTTCTGGCCATCCTTTGAATAGCTAGAAGCATCAACCGACTCAACAAACATGGTTCCTCTTGGACAATTAACTACAAAGTTAAGCAATGTCCTTCCTCTTTTATTAGTCCAGCCATCAGCCATTATGGAACACCTGTATTTTTCACAATCCTCTTTATGATTCTTCATCAAATCTTTAGTATGTTTCGCCTCTTTTTTGAGTTGGGTAACCCGCACGTCATGGTAAGTGGGTGGCTTCATACCGGGACCATATTGCCCAATGGCTTCAATCATTAGTCCAAAACTCTCATAATTTACTGCATTAAAAGGGATACCAGCATCATACATCCACCTTGCAAATCTTTGCACTACGCGAGCTCTCATTTCTTTTTTGTAAGGGTCATTCGCATCAATTTTGGTTTGCTGCCCTTTTGCTTGGTCTCTTCAATTTTTCACCACTGATTCAAGATTAGGTGTGAAGTAAACATCCATAGGCCCTTTTCTCTTTGTCATTTTTGATTTGGATTTGGATTTGGATGAACCTTGGCTGCTACTTGTCAACTTACGGCGTTGATTGACATTTATCTTAACAACATCATCATCTTCATCTTCATCTTCATCTTCCATGTCTATGTCATCGAAATCAGGCCACATGTTCATTTCTTCTTTTTGTCTCTTCTTTTTTGACATGAACTCTCTAATCTCTTCTCTTACATGAGCTGGACACTTCGGGCAAGCAGTGACATTCCTATAACCTCCCGCGAGGTGTTGTTTCACCCGATAAACACCTCCATTTGATACTTTACCACAAAAATTACACTCAAATTTGTTTAAATTATTCTCCTCTACTAAATGGGCATGTTGCCATGCCGGATCTTTTCTATTACTCTCCGATGTCATTTTCTACACAACAAATTTAATAAATGGAAAATAATTTCAGTATAATGTAATGTGTGATTAATTAATTATTTGTAATTTTTTTTCCTAATAGAGATAGGAAAAAAAAAAAAAAAAACAGAGACCAATAGCACAGTGTATTAATTAATTATTTGTAAAAAAATATTTAGTGTATTTTTTTAGTTAATCAATCAATAATATAAGTCTTATTTTGTATTTGTATTTGTATTTGTATTTTTTTTTTCTTCCTAACAGAGACTCAAAGGCATAATTGAACAAAAAAAAATATATATATAAAAAAAAAACAAAACGCAGAGCAGTCGACAATAGAGACTGAAGCAGCGAAGAAGAGAGAAGGAGAGAAGAAGGAAAAAAAAAACCTGAAATGTCGAAGAAGAAGAAGAAGAAGAAGAAGTAGTAGAGAGAGAGAGAGAGAGAGAGAGAGAGAGAGAGAGAGAGAATGAGAGTCGATCTGTAACGCCTTCAAAATAAACCCATAAATCATCCAACAATAGCATGCTTAGACACAAGAAAATAAAGCATAAATATATTCCATCAGAGTAATCATTACAAAATGTATTACATGTTGATGACAAAAGTAAATGCCCTATGGGCTTACAACTTTTCAAGTCAACACTTGGTACAAAAAGAGAGTACTAACTCTATACAAAGAAAGCCCTTGACTTGATATACATGTAATACAATCAAAACACAAAACAGCTCAATAGTCTCAAGCCTCCCAAGCTATGTCCTTGGAGGTGGCATGCTATCTGTACCTGAAAATGATGTCCCATAAAGGGTGAGCTACAGCCCAGTAGAAATATACTAAACCAACTATAAACAATGACTAAAATAATAGCATTCAATAGATGGTCCACACTTGTATTCCAACGTATTTTGTATTACAGTTTTGCGACAATCATGCCCATGGCACCCTTCAGTCTCCATTTCTTATTCAACTTTGAGTTTGAAAACAAGGCTTAGAACCTAGCCAAATAACCTAATGAGGTTAAGACTCATCTTTAAAACACTTTCGAAATTCATGATGGATACACATTTTGTTGCTGTATCAATAACACATAGAAACACTTCTATACTTCACAATTGATAACGATATACATTTTAGTGCTATATCAAATCAATTCAAACACTTCCATAATCCACACTTGATACACATTGTAGTGCCGTATCAATGTCACACGATATCCGGTTTATAGGTCCATCCCTTATCTTCCCTTAAACCGTGGAGTACATCCTCTATCTTCTCCCACACACAATGTATATAAACATAGATCATATACACAATCAATCAATACATAAAGTTAATGTATTATTCCAACCGCTATACTTGATAGCATACTCAATCGATTAGTTTTAGTTTGCCTAATTATCATGCATTGTTTACAACAATCAAGACTATCCTCCACCGATAGCCTAAAGCAGTTATTTCTAAACAGAAAATAAATGCACCAAATGGATAAAATATCAACATTTCAACTAGGTGAGTGATAAATGATCCAACTACACCCTTTAATCCCATATGTTCCCAATTTCAACGTTTTCAATTCAACTTCTCATTTCTCAAAATTAATTTCACAAATTAATTCATCAATGTAATTAGAGCATTTTCCATAATTAACAAAACAACCCTAAGGTTCCATTTCTATCAATAACCCAACATTTATCTCATTTCTCCATGCTAAACATGCATATAGGATTATATAAATAAAACCCCAATCTTTTGTAAAATTACACAAAGACCCAAACTTTCTCAAAATTACCCAACAATCTCCAACATATCAAAATGTTAAACTTTAAAGACAAAGCTCATAAGGAGGAGTAGGATATCCCTACCTCGAAGTTAGAGCTCAAATGGAGAAGAAGACCAAAACCAAAGTGTTCCAAACTCCAAACTTTTCGAATCAAAATGAAGCCCTCGACGATCAACACGCTTTTTACAAAGGCCGAAGGATAGGAGAACACTCTAACTAGATCAAACCGTAGAGAGAAGGGAAATCCTAGAGAGAGAGGCTCTGAAAAGTGCTTTTAGAAAGTAAGAGAGAGTGAATGTAAAAAGTGATTAAAAAATGTCCAGCTGCCCACTGATATACGACACTTCCGCGCAAGCGGAGAATAGAATGCTCGAGCGTCAAGCACAAAAATCTAGAGACGCTCTAGCGCAAGAAGGCCCGCTTGAGCTCCAAGACACAAGAATAAAATACATCCGCTCGAGCGTGAAAACCAGTCCGCTCGAGCGTAGATTTCCCCCTCCCAGAACTTTCACAGACAAAGCACTACCCGCTCGAGCTCCAACATACCCGCTCGAGCGCGACCCGCTCGAGCGTAGGAAACCCGCTCGAGCGTGAAAAACACACATGCAGAAGTTTTGCAGGGACACGAGATACTGGGAGTGTATAAATCCCGCTTGAGCGCAAGAATGCCCGCTCGAGCGGACAACCAAAAACCAAACTCCGCTCGAGCGCAGAACGATCCGCTCGAGCGTAACACCAAAAACCTGGGCAACTACACTAGAGACCAAAACTCAACCTACACACCCAACACATCCTATAACTCAAATACAAAGTACGAAAGGATGTAAACAAGATATAAACAACTGCTAACATCCACGGAACCAAGTTCGGATTACTGTACAACAAGGGGTAAAACCCGGAATCGCTATACGATCAAAGTCGAAGAAGCCAGAAGAAAAAAAAAAGACGCCACAGATTAGGGCAGAAGAAGAAGAAGGGAAGAGAGAGAGAGAGTCGAAGTCGAAGAAGCTGAAAGAAAAAAAAAAATAGACGACACAGATTAGGAGAAGAAGAAGAAGTCGTAGCGCACCTGGAATGTCGAAATCGAAGCCGAAGTTCAGCAGCACAGTCGAAGTCGAAGTTGAAGTCGAGGTCGAGAGAGGAAGAGATGACACAAATTAGGGATTTCATTTGAGTCGTATTGGGGTTGTATTGTACATGAGTTATAATCCTCTGTGGTTAGAGCCATTCGAATACACACCACAACCGTTAGATCAGAATTAGGGCTTAAACCATTAAGTGCGCCTAGGCGCGAGCCTTGCGCCTCTCTCGCCTGCTTCAAGTCGCGCCTAAGGCGTGCGACTTCTTCAAAACGCCTCGCCTGGGACCAGTTCAGGCGTATAGCCTGCGCCTCGATGCGCCTTGCACCTAGGCGCGCTTTTCACAACACTGACCAATACCACTACAAAGATAGTGATTAGCCTCAATTGGCGAATCAGCAGGTCGGCAGCCTAACATGCCAATTTCTTCATGGAGATCTAGGATATACTTTCGCTGAGAAATAAAGATGCCTTTTCCAAATCTGGCAACTTCAATCCTAAGAAAGTACCTCAACGGACTAAGGTCTTTGATCTCAAATTCCTTGGCCAACATCTTAAGAGGCGTCGCTTCCTTCTCATCATTGCCTGTCACAACTATGTCATCCACATATACTATAAGCACAGTTACCTTATTTGCATGGCGTTTGACAAACATTGTGTGATCTGCATTGCTGTGCTTATACCCGAATCTCAACATAGCCTTCAGGAATTTGTCAAACCAAGCTCAATAAGACTGTTTCAAACCATATAAAGCCTTTTTCAACCTACAGACTTTTTCAACTGTAGACTAAGATGAGAATCCTGGTGGTACATCCATATATACCTCCTCCTAAATCACTAAGGAGAAATGCATTTTTCACATCTAACTGCTATAAAGGCCATCCCAAATTAGCTGCATATGAGAGAATAGTTCAAATGGAATTCATCTTTACTACAGGAGCAAAGGTTTCTTGATAATCAATTCCATATGTTTGAGTAAACCCTTTGGCCACTAGTCCTGCTTATCGTTCAATTGTTCCATTCACTTTCTGCTTAATGGTGAACACCCACTTACACCATATAGGTTTTTTTCCACTGGAAGAGGAACCAACTCCTAAGTATTATTCTTGCTTAGAGCTTGCATCTCTTCTAACATGGCTACTTTTAACTTAGGATCATTTATAGCTTCCTTCCAACCCTAGGGAATACACAGAAGACAAAGACGAACCAAAAACATGATATGTAGAAAATAATGAATCATATGACACAAATTTAGAAATGAGGTGCTGAGCACAAGCCCAAACCCCCTTTCTAAGAGCAATACTTGTAGGGTGCTGAGGTGCATTACCTGGAACTAGCATGAGGACGATGATTGGTCTGGTGGCACAAGGGAAGTTTGCTCTTTCGGAAGCCGAGAAGAAGTTTTAAGATTAGCCCTGTCCAAACAACCACCAATGTCAGGCTCCACGTCAAAAGAACTGTTAGGCTCCCTCTCACCACAAATAACAGTCTGCTAACTAGGAAGGAAAAAAGATAACTCATGTTGATAGGCCATCTCCTCATCCACAATCTCATCCATATCACTCTCCCCCCAAGGAGATAGCGGAGGAGAAGTAAAGGACTCAGATTCACAAAAAGTGACATCCATACTAACATACACTTTGCGAGTGTGAGGATCATAACCAATAAAGACACAACGCACAGCCCGAGGATCAAGTTTCCCACGAGTACGAGGTTGTAGATGAGCAAAACAGACATGACAAAAACTCGAGGAGGAAGAGAAGAGGTAGGATATGCTACAGGAAGCAGTTGAAGAGGAATCTGGAATTGAAGGACACTTGAAGGCATACGGTTGATAAGGTAAACAGCGGTAAGAATAACATCACCCTAATAAGACTTAGGGACATTCATGGTAAACAAGAGAAAGCGAGCAACTTCAAGGAGATGGCCATTCTTGCATTTAGCAACTCCATTCTGCTAAGGAGTACCAACACAATTAGTCTGATAAAGGATGCCATGCGCCTCTAGGTATGCTTGAAAATCTCCATCAACATACTCAATCCCATTATCACTTAGTAGAATTTTGATTTGAGCATTAAAAAGATTGGTCATCATTTTATGAAAGGTTTGGGAAGAAGAAAAAACTTCACTCTTAGTTTGAAGCAAGTAAATCCAAGTCACACGGGAATAACAATCAATAAATGTAACAAACCAACGATACCTAGAAGTAGAAACCACAGGGGAAGGGCCCCACACATCTGTATGAATAAGCATAAAAGAAAAAGTACTTTTATTAATTGAAGAATAACAAGTACGTTTATGCTTTTTCTAGTTCACAAGCATCACATCTAAAAATATTCCTAGGACAATCACGAACTAAAGAAGGAAAAAGGTTCTCTAAAACACTAAAGGAAGGATGACCCAAACGACGATACCACTGATGAAGGAGATGAAGAGGGGAGCCAGTAGTGCACTTGAGAGCCTGAGATGGGACAGCAGACAGAACGGCATCCAAAAAGTACAGTCTACCTTGTGCTCTACCACTACCAATCGTTTTCCCCGTAGTTAGTTCTTGAAAGACACAATGAGTAAGAAAAAAGGTCACCGAGCAATTTAGATAAGTGGTAAGACTACTAATAGAAAGTAGGTTAGTGGAAAAATTAGGAACATGAAGCACGTATGAAAGAGAAAGTAAAGATGAACAATGAACCGAACCCTTGCCAGAGACAAAGGATAAAGTGTCATTAGCCACTCTAATCTTGTCTCGGCCAAAACAAGGAGAATAAGAATAAAAAAGACTAGAGGCACCTATCTAAAAGTTTTAGAGAAGAGAAAGAGATAGATAATGAGTGAGACCTCATCTCCTTTTATATTAAGAATAAAGCATATTTATAGGAGTGCTATAAGGCGTGAATTATGGGCCAGCTCATTACAGCCCATTACATCAATCAAGGAATAAAAACAGATCAAAATATGTGAATATAATTTCCTATTCTAACACTCCCCCTCAAGCTGGTGCAAAGATATCTCTCATGTCCGGCTTGTTGAGAATGTCATGAAACGGTTTGCTCCCTATTCCTTCGGTGAGAACATTTGCTAGTTGGTCCCCAGTCTTCACAAATGGAGTACATATGGTGCCACTAGTGAGCTTTTCCTTGATGAAGTGCTTATCAATCTCCACATGCTTGGTTCTGTCATGTTAAACTGGATTATGAGCTATGTTGATCACGGCCTTGTTGTCACAGTATGATCTCATGGAATCGGTGTGATAGATCCAAAGTCTCCCACCAATAGTCTAATCTATAGCAGCTCACATACACCCTGAGCTATAGCCTTGAATTTTGCCTCAGCACTAGATCTAGTAACAACATTATGTTTCATACTTCGCCATGTGATTAGGTTGCCTCCAACAAATGTGCAATACCCAGAAGTTGATCGTCTGTTAATGGCTGATCCAGCCCAATCCGCATCAGTAAATGCCTCCACACTGAGATATCCATGTTTTGAGAAATAGAAACCCTTTCTAGGAGAAGACTTTAGGTACCTCCGGATTCTCATAACTGCCTCTAAGGGGGAAGTTCTAGGAGCATGCATGAGCTGGCTAACCATGCTCACGGCAATGGCAATGTCTGGACGTGAGTCAGATAAGTATACGAGCTTACCCACTAGTCGTTGGTATCTCCCCCTGTCCACTGGCTCTCCCCCTTGATCCTCATTTAGTTTTTGGTCCGGTTCTAGAGGTGTATCACATGGTCTATCTCCAAGCATCCCAGTTTCCTGTAGTAAGTCCAGTATATACTTCCTCTAACATATGAAAATGCCATCCTTGGATCGAGCTACTTTAATGCCCAAGAAATACTTCAAATTACTGAAGTCTTTGATTTCAAACTCCTTGGCTTAGTATTCCTTCAACCGAGGGATCTCCTCAAAATAATTTCCTGTCAGAACAATATCATCAACATAAACAATAAAAGTTGTGGTCTTACCATGTGAGGAGTGCTTCACAAATAAGGTGTGATTAGCTTGACTTTGCTTGAATCCATATCTCAGCATAGCTTGAGCAAACCGTTCAAACCAAGCCCTAGGAGACTACTTTAGCCCTAGGAGACTGCTTAGCCCATAAAGTGACTTTCAGAGCCTGGACACTTTACCTTTGGACTTAGCATCCTCAAAACTAAGGGGAATATCCATATAGACCTCTTCTCCTAGGTCTCCACGAAGGAAGGCATTCTTTACATCAAACTGATGAAGTGACCAATCCAAATTTGCTGCAACAGAAAGTGGTATTCTTACAGAGTTCATCTTAGCAACTGGTACAAATGTCTCCTAGTAATCTACCCCATAAGTCTAAGTGAAGCCCTTAGCAACCAGTCTTGCTTTGTATAGTTCTATAAAACCATCTGCTTTGTATTTTACAATGTACACCCACTTACACCCAATTGGATTTTTGCCTCTAGGTAACTCCACTAGCTCCCAAGTGCCATTCTTGCTGAGAGTTCTCATCTCCTTCATCATGGCATATTTCCATTCAAGAATAGAGACAGCATCCTGAAAATTGTTTGGTAGACTCACAGAAGAAATCTTAGATAGAAAGGCTTTATATGAGGGAGACAGATTAGAATAAGAGACATGATTAGTAATAGGATGTTGAGTACATGACCTAACCCCCTTCCTATTAGCAATGGGAACATTAAGATAAGAAAACTCAAGAATAGGAGCATTAGAATCAAAATTATCTGGACTTTCAGGAGAGGGGGATGACTCTGGACACTCATAAGGAGAAGAAGTTGGCGGTAGAGGATGGAACATAGTCTCTTACATCTAGATGACTTTCTGTCTATCCTTGTCCCGGACATAAACTTTGCCTGCTTCCCTTTCCACAACAACTACGGGCTCATCATCCTTTATCTGTTCAACCACTGGCGGTAGTGGAACATGAATCTCTTCACACCAAGGCTCCCCTTTAAGGGATGACCGTGACACTGGGGAGGTGAGAAAGTAGGACTGGGACTCAAAGAAGGTGACATCCTTGGAGACAAACCATTTGCGAGTGGGAGGATGATAACATTTGTAACCTTTTTGTGTGGCAGAGTAACCCAAAAAAACACTTTTAAAAGACCGATGATCCAATTTACCACAGTGGGGTGAATGATTATGGACAAAACAAACAAAACCAAAGGTCTTAGGCAGAATAGAGAACCCAGTAGAAGTGGACTCGAATATAACTTGAAGAGGAGTTTGTTTTTGAAGGACTTGGGTGGGAAGACGATTAATCAAATAAGTGGCAGTGAGAACCGCTTCCCCCCAATAGGAATGAGGAACACACATTTCAAAGGATAGACAACGGGCCACATCAAGGAGATGACGATTTTTTCGTTCGGCAACACCATTTTGTTGAGGGGTATTAGTGCATGAAGTTTGATGAACAGTGCCATGAGTTGTGAAATAACAGGCAAGACCAGAGTCATCGGCAGCCTTCACAGAGTGTGACGAGGCCATGAAGCCCTATGGCAGTGGCTGACTGGGCTAGGGCTGTTGTTCCGTCTGCCAAAAATGGATGGGTAGCATTGTGGTGGTGTATGGGTGGCTTTGTGGTGGCTGTGTGGTGGTGTATGGGTTTAGGTTTGTGGCTCTGATACCATGAAAGTTTTAGAGCAAAGAAAGAGATAGGGAATGAGTGAGACCTCATCTCCTTTTATATTAAGAATAAAGCATATTTACAGGAGTGCCATAAGGCATGAATTACGGGCCAGCTCATTAAAGCCCATTGCATCAATCAAGGAACAAAAACAAATCAGAATATGTGAATATAATTTCCTATTCTAACACTATCATGTGATCGGGGGCACTAGAATCAATAATCCAAGAAAGCGACGATGATATACTAAGAGCACTAGCAAGAATACCTGTGTGGGCAAAATTGGAAGAAGCTGGAGTGAAGAAGCTATGGTAGATGGAGAATCAAGCCAAGCCAGCAAATGCCTAAGAGTGTGTAAGTCATCCTAAGAAAGAGTACTAGGCTCAAAAGAAGTGCTAGCAACAATCTTAGACATATGTGCTTGGGGACAAGTTGTATTACCACGCCCCTGACCCGAGTAGGGCGGCCATTCAGTTTCCAACAATGCTCTCGATCATGTTTGTCTTTCTTACAATAATTACACTTCAATTGATCTCGATCAACCAGTGTACCTTGACTACCTTCTGAGCCGAACTAGACCAAGGAGCTCGAGTAGGAGGAGCAACAACCAAGGTAGAACGATCTTGAATAGAGGAATGAACTATAGCACTACGTCGACTCTCCTCTTGCAGGACAAGAGCATAAGCCTTGTGTAGGGTGGAAAAAGGTGAACAACCTAACACCTGGATGCGAATTTGATCGTACTCCAAATGCAGTCCAGCAAGAAAGTCATACACACGTTCCTTCTCCACGGTTTGCTGAAACAAAGTGGCATCCCTAGAGCAAACAGCCTGGAAGCTATGGTAATAGTCTAGTTCCTGCCACAAGCTACTCAATTCAGCATAGTATATTGCGAGTGATCTATCCTTCTGATCTAAGCCTTGAAGCTTTTTCCTCAACTCATACGCCTGTGCAACATTACCCTGTTGGGAGTACATTTGGGCTGCAGTTGTCTAAATCTTATGAGTAGTATCTAATAAGAGGAAACTACGACTAATGGTGGGCTGCATAGAGTTGATTAGCCAAGTCATAACAAGAGCATTCTCAGAAATCCATTGAGTATGCATTGAGTCATCACCATCTGATAGGGGAAGAGAACCAGTAATGTAGCTAGTCAAACAACGAGCAGCAATAGCAAGACTGCAAGAGTGTGACCAAATCAAATAGTTGGAACCATCCAGTTTAACGAGACTAATTTGAAGAGAGGGACTGTCGTTAAGAGTAATAACATGACACAACCCATCCTCATCACTAACTGTATCAGTCTCACCCTCAGCCATTGAAAATTAAATCCCCACAATAGAAAAAACAAACACCAACCCAAACCAGCAAAAAACAAAGGCAAATCTACAAACTCAACTTAGGGACAAAAGTTATCTCCAGAGACAAAAATAGAGCCGAAACATGGGCTGGAGAAGCCAAAATTGTTAGCTGAAAAACAACCCCAGCAAGGACTTCTGAAAAATCAACCAATTTTTCCAAAAAATCAACAAAACATTGGAAAAACATTCGAACACACATCAAAAAATTAAAATAAAAATCTAGGGTGAAACCCCATCAAATTTTGACCATGAAGGATTTTTTTTTTTTTTTGGTTGTGTATAGGGAAAAACGAATGAAACAAGGAACAAGGGGAAGAATCTTCAAGGAGGAAGATGAAGCTCTGATACCATGTTAGATTTGCATAAGAAAAAGAAAAGAATGAATAGAAGAAGAAAAGAGAGAGATAGAACGGCTGAGTTTATTAACATACACTAATCATATTAGGGTTCTCCCTTACACATTTATAATAAAAGGCTAAAGGAGCAAAGGACATAACTACCCTTAGACACTAATACTTGACAATAATTCATTTCAGCAAAAGGAGAGAATTGAATTCATTTCCTTAAATTAAAATTCCCCATATTTTAGGAGATATGGTCAAAAGAGTGCAACTTGTTAGATTATACTTCTCAAATAATTAGGGATTTTCCAACTCAAAAGCTTAAATTCAATTAATATAGGTGTGGAAAATAAGTTCTTTGATTCTTCTCTAAAAATATCATCTCTAAACAAAACCAACCAATTAAAAGGTCATAATTAGGTGCAGGAACATGAATATTACCTTAGTTTAAGCTAGGAACGAGTTTAGATCAAGAATTGAAACTTCCCCCTTCCCCCTTCCTCTTCTCTCTCTCTCTCTCTCTCTCTCTCTCTCTCATTTTGTTTTTATTTGATTTATTTGAAGAAGAGACACTTGTCTCTACAATATTTACATATATCTAATATAAGGGGGTGGCACAGTCCTAAGTGAGGTGTATGCTTGGTTGTCCCTATTAATAACATCACTAACTAAATTAACACTAATTAAGCTAGGTTAGTACTAATTAATCAAGTTTAGGCCTACTAATTACATTTAACCTGATTAATTATGGCTAAGCTTAATTAATCTTGATTGATTACAGAAATCACGCTTAATTACCATTAATCCCGATTAAGTTTTCAGATAATATATGAAATTGTCTAGTACATTAGACCAATACAATTAAGCACCTTACCTTGATTAAGTATTCAAGAGCACACATGAGCATACTATGTTTAAAAATGAAATTTTCTAAATCTTGTATCCCTAAACTTCAATCCATTTCCTACCAAAACATATTTCCAAAGCATTTCAAATATTAAAGAGGCTAGTGCAACTCAAGCACTTAAACATGAAACAAAACATGCATGTGTCATGCAATAATACTAGAGGCGTTACACTATGGCTGATTTACAATCTCTCTTCCTTTATGTGGGAGTCTCATTTTAGGTGTAGAGCATGAAATTTGGAAGTTAATAATTCCTTATCTGGAAAGAGGGTCTTTATCCTTGCAAACCTTAGTGGACATTTGCACTCTCCTTGAATTGGAGTTCTCTTGAAGCGATTTTGGTGAATTGTTTGTATGTAGTATACATAAAACTATTCATCAACATAACTCAGCAGATCTTTATTCCTGAACTATTTAGGGTTGGGACAAATAATTGTACAACAGACTGGCCTAAAATATCCGCAATTCCTCTATAGTTGTATCTCTCACACAAGCTAACTTGTGAATGTCTGCCTTGTGTCTTTTTTGCTACTTTCAACTTGGATCATAATTCAGACCACTAGTCAGTTATATGCATCACTTAGTGTATGCTGCATGCAGTTGTAGGATCGTAAACACGTTTTTCACAGAGTCTTGAATTTGTTCTACACTCTTGCCATTCTGACTAACGCATTTGTTTGTCTTTAATATTTAGCTACATTGTTGTTCATTCATTTCATCCTTTTCTGGTCTACATCCTATTTATTCTCTATGCAGTACAATAATTAACTTTGTTTATGATCAGAAATCCTGATGTGTAGACAACTTCTATCACACATTTATTATTGTGTCTTTTATTCCTTTCTCTAATAGGTTGGTGATTTGGTGTTTATATGCATTTTAAGGCTGCTTGGTCTAATTACTGCTTGAGAATGACCTTGTAGTGAATTCTGATACAGGTAGAAGTTCTTGGAGTTTCTCTTCCTTGGAAAAGTATCTTTTCGTCTGGTTTGGATATGAGTCCATTTTGTGCTGCTGCTTTATCCAATGAAAAAGTGTCACCACCTGCGCAACCAGATGCATCTTCTGACCTATGGGTAGACCATCTGACGGGAAACAACACGCCTTCAGAATCCATTTCTCAACCAGTGATGGGGAATTCTGTACATGAGGGAAGTGACTTTCTTGACATCCCTGACAAAGCTGCAACTGCACACCTGACTGGTGAAACTGATTCTGAATTGTCTCTGTCACAAGACATAAGACTTTCAGACAGTGGTGCACAGCAATACATAAATTGTTTCAAGTTCCTTTCAGGCCCCAATATGGTATGTTAACATTATGTTAAATTTTGTTCTGGATTATCGTTTTACTGCTTGCTTGCTTACATCACTATGATGTAAATTTTTGGTAGTTCTTTGGCAACATTTTATCCTGATCTGCAGTTATGATTCCTTGACATCTTTCTTTCTTTTTTTTTCATTATTTGTTTCATTTTATGAATTCCATGACACAAAATATCTATATCCATTATGCAATGCATACCTATAACTTCTTTTGTAGAGTGAGTGTCAAGGTTGATCATGTGCCTAACACTTCACAGCTGTAATCCCTGGTGTGTCTCAGAGCAAACCCATTTAAAACTGTTAGAGACCTTCCATTGGCTTTTCAATGTAAGCCATGTGTGTAATTCCTTTAAAACATGTGCACTGACTTAATATCACTCTCACATGTCAAATGTGCATGCTGCAAAAATTTCTTGTGATAGGCTATGCATGTCAAAGATGTGCGTACTATATGAAAACCTTGTGACGACGTTCACACAAAACGTTTGTTGCAGAATAATGTAAGTTTGCTGCCATTGTTTAAATTGCTGCTCCAAATTAATTGATTAGTGTTGTGGTTCACGTTCTGCATCTTTTCGACTTCACAATATAAGATATGACTATTGAAGCAACATTATTTTCTTTTTTTTATGTAACTTTTGCCTACTTAATTATTCAATTTTGCAGGAAAGGAAACTGGGTTTCATAGAAGCTATGAAACTCGAAATTGAAAGGCTTCACCTAGATCTTTCAGCCGCTGAAAGAGATAGAGCTTTATTGTCAATTGGCATTGATCATGCTACTGTAAATCCAAATGTATTGCTTGATGAATTGTACATAGGAAAGTTATGCAGGGTTGCGAACACTCTTGCTTTGCTTGGGCAGGCTTCAGTTGAAGACCAAATTACTGCTGCTATTGGTCTGGAGACTATTGATTATAGTTCTATGGATTTCTGGAATATTGCTAATATTGGGGAGAGTTGTTCTGGTGGCATGTGTCAGATTCATGCTGAAGCTGGGGCAGATGGACATGCATCCTCTACTTTGTCTGCTTCAGCATCTTCACAATCTGTCTTTTTTTGTTCTCAATGTAAGAGAAAGGTTTGCAAAATTTGTTCTGCTGGGAGAGGAGCTCTTCTGCTAGCAAGCTACAACTCAAAGGAGGTGTCATACTATAATGGTGTATCAAGCCAGGTTGGATCAATCCATAGCAGCCCAGCTGATGTATCTTCAAATCGTTCAATGGATCTGAATGGAGTTGTTTGTAAGCTATGCTGCACTGATATTGTGCTTGATGCATTAATCTTGGACTATGTCAGGGTCTTGATAAGCATGCGCAGAAGTGCTCGTGCAAACAGTGCTGTACAGAAAGCTTTGGGCCATGTCATTGGATTTTCTTCAAGGGATTATCCTACTAAAATAAATAAGTCTTCTGATAAACATGAAAATGCTAAAATCTTAAGACAATTACTTAATGGAGAAGAATCACTTGCCGAATTTCCGTTTGCCAGCTTTTTACACTCAGTATGTTCTTGCTTCTATCTTGTTTTGATTTTGGTCTATAAATTTATGGGCATAGTTTTTCTTATATATGTAGTTTCGTGTGATAAATTGGACACGTCCTAGGTCTACCATGTTTTTGTTATGATGCCTTGTAACTATCTAATGTTACTCATCCTTTGTCACCATCACTATTCAATATTCATTAAGGTATAGATCCATGGCTGTCTTTGTACACAGCTAGAGTCAATGTGGAGATTTTATCTAGTATTTTCTATTTGTGTTTCATGTGATATTTTTTTTATTAACTTACCTATTTTTCATGTTTTGGAATTTTGATTAATAAGACTAGGTGGTTTGTTTCTTGTGTGAAGTTCTATAGTCAAAGAAGAGTGAGGATTCCTAATAAAAATGAGAAATGGAAACTATATCACTTAGATGACCATCCCTCGATAACCTTCTCTCTCTCTCTCTCTCTCTCTCTCTCGTTATTTTCTTAAAGGTTTTCCTTTCCTTTTTGTTGTTTAGGTCTAGACCTAGGCCTGCCCCCCATGGTTGGTTTTAATCAAAGGCACATAACAAATCATGGGATTAGCTTTTGGAGTTTAGTTTGGTTTATAATTATATGCCTCCTGTAACTGGATTGGGGCAGTTAGCATCAAGGTTGTTAAAACCGGGATTCTATGTAGGATCGGTGAGAGGGTTTCATGGATCGAATTGAGGATCGTAAGATTCTAGTTTATATTAAAAATAAGGTAAAAATACAAATTAGGATGATACATGTTAAAATTAAGGTGAAAACACAAATCCAACTATTCTGTTTACGATCCTATATGATCCTACTTCTAATCTTACTGTAACACTGATCCTACAACGATTTGGATCGTTTTAACAATTTAGGATCGTAGGATCCTATGATCTGGATTGCGATTTTGATAACCATGGCCACCATGCACTTCACCAGAATTGCTCAAACTTTTGCTCCTTGAAGCTTTTCACAATGAATTTCTTTGAACATGACTCAAATATGCTTTTAGAACCATGGTAGTAACAGAATATGTTACATAAGGAGAATCTGACTTAGTGTCACATGTTGGTCTTGCAGAAAAGGCAACATTGTGTGTGGCATTATCTAGACACCCACCATGGTGTTTGCAAAGGCAAGCAAACACTAAAAAGTAAACTTGTGGGTCGAGGAGTGTCAACCATTAAGCACTAGACTAGCTTGCAAGCAAAAACACGTATAAGACCCAAGCGACGATGAAATGAAGCATTTTATGCATCTTCTTGAGCTATTACAATGCACAATAGAAGTTACTATTAATGTCCTACACATCTACTCCTACATTACAATAAAGGCCAAGGTAGTCTAGTTCATCACTTGGGTATCCCTTTAAAACAGCTTTTTAAGCCATTAGCAATCTTAGGAGGAAACATAAAAAAATACTGCTATGGTTGAGCATGCATGGGCGCTGGCAACTGGCGCAACTGTGAGCACACAGCAAGGGTGCTGGGAGTGTGCACCATGTGGTTCATTGTGCACTCGCTCCTGACGACTGGCGAAAGACCCGGTCATATGCTCCATAGTACTAAGAGATCAATTCACTTCTTCTGAGATGGCAAACTAAATGTTAATTGAATAGAGATGTCAGTTATCGACAAAGAAAACCAATACCGGTGTCAACTGTGCTGGTCACTTCACTAAACTGAGGCTCTGATACCAATTTGTCACTGTTGGCTTTGAGGAATGGGCAAAGTCGTGAATGGTACTAGCTAGACAACCTAACTAATCTGCCAAATGTCACAGTGGTGTTTGCAACAGCAAACAAATACTAAAAAATAAACATGTGGCCCAATGAGTGTCAACCAACAAACCAAAGACTAGCTAGCAAGCAAACCTGTATGAGACCTGAGTGATAATAAAATGAAGCATTTTATACATCTTGTCGAGCTATTACAGTGCACAAAAGAAGTTACAAATTAATGCACTACATCTATTCTTGGGGTGTAATAGCTATTTAGGTCATTAACAAATTGGCAAGAGGGAACATCAGAAATACTTCTACGGCCTGGATGCACAGGGCCTGGGCAACTAGTGCAGATGCGCACGCAGCAGGGGTGCTGGAGTTGATTGCAGGTGTGGTGTTGGGCCCTGAGTGCAAATTATGTGAGCTGGTGTGCGCCCATTGGCAGGCACTGGGCCCTGGGCGCATAGCTTGCAGCAGGGTGCCTGGACATGCATGGACATGTGCAGCACTCTGGTTTGTCGTGCTGTCCTGCTTATGGGCACTGTGCAAGGGCCATAGTTGACTAGAGAGGCAAGGTGTTGGCCGTTGGATAAGCGCACCTTGACATTGAGTCATGCATCAGAGTTGATTGTTGTTGAAAAGAATCTGATTGTGTGGAGTGTACAGTGTATGGTTACAGAACTAACCACGGTTTTTTTTTCTTTTTTTCTCAAGCAGTGATACCATCATATCAATTTTACTTCCTAGTGCTGAATTTTTGCTTTATTATGAATTTCAGAAAGCTTAAATTGCTTCATGCAGAAATCTTCAAGATAATGTCATATCATGTGCTCTGACAATCAGGAAGTACCTTGACATGAACATATAAGATTTATGTAATTTGTACGCCACAAGACTATTGTAGGCACTACATTCTTTTTGGCATCCAGATATTTTACCTTTTGGATGTTTAACTTGGATTGTAGGTTGAAACAGCAGCAGGTTCAGAACCACTCTTGTCATTGCTTGCACCACTTGATTCTGGATTACAACATTCATATTCATATTGGAAAGCTCCTTCTAATACCTCCTGTGTTGAATTTGTTATTGTTCTTGGTGATCTTTCTGATGTTTCGGGGGTGGTCCTACTCATTAGTCCCTGTGGCTATTCGATGTCTGATGCTCCAACTGTAAGTACACCTATCTTTACCAAGCTGCTTCTTGTTAAATGAATATCAGCTGACAAAGCTCTGTATCTCAATGCATTTATGAGAAGCAAAAAACTAACAATTGATGTTTATGTATTATCTTGAACTATAAATGTTTTGTTGGATGTGGTCTACTTCTCTCAAATTGCTGTTTTAGGGTTTCCAGTTTGTAGATGCATGTCTGAGAAAACGTCATTTTTAGAGTTCTATTTCAGACAAAATATTTTATAACTTTTCCTAATCCTTGTTCAACAAGAAATTAGGTTCAGAAATTCTTAGGATATATTTAAGGAAATTGTTTTATGGCTTATGAGATAGAAGTGTTTGTAAGGCTCTTGAAAGTGTGTGGTTTCTTTGTAACTATTGTGAGCTGTCTCTTCTCATCCATGATGAGAGGCAGGATTATTGGACAACAGTAAATAGTGTTTTTGTGCAGGACTCTTCATAGCTGCTCAAGTTCCTCAACCATCTGTCTTGGTTTAATTGCAATGAGATATCAAATCTTTTTCAACGTAAACTTTTTCATATAATTTTGTATATTCCTGAGTGACAAATTTCTTCAAGAAATGAGTGGAATCAAGATATTTTCGTTCAAATTTGTTTTGTTTTGAGCTGCAAAGCTGTCTTTATTTTATTGCGTAGGAGCTACAGGTTCTTTCAAGAGCATTATTCTATGATGCATTAAGTATAGTATGGTTTCTTATCAGTGCCCTGCTTTCTATTTTGTACAAGTTTTGTTTGGGATCATGGTCTTCTTGTATTTCAAATAAGTGGTTCAAATTATATGTATGAAATTTCCACTTATTTGTAACTGTAGCATCTGTGTCTGACCAAACCCAGTTTGATTGCAGTAATTCTTTTTTTCTCTTTTATTTTCCTTTTGGATTTCCCATTCAAATCATCTGCGTTAGTTTATATGGTTATAACTTGAAGCCTAGTTTCCAACCATGTTCTTAACAATTCCCATCCATGATACAATTCAAATGATGCAAGTATCGTCCCAATACTGGCCAATCAAAATATAATGTAATCACACAAAATCTTATTTTGAATTGAGGAAGATTTATCTTTCTTTAACTCCATATGGGCCTTCATCACCATTTCTTGCACATGCATCGTGTGTGCTACGGCTTCAAGTATATATATATTTCCTTGTATTATTCATGTTACTGACGGAAACTATTAGTTTCCGCAGTAAATTCTGGTTTCACCACTTTTTGTCAATGAGTTCCTCTTTATTGTTAGTGCAGGTGCAAATTTGGGCCAGCAATAAAATACACAAGGAAGAAAGATCATGTATGGGGAAATGGGATGTTCGCTCCCTGATCACATCTTCCTCAGAACTTTGCAGAACTGAAAATTTGGGTAAATTGGATACAGTTCCTAGGCATGTAAAGTTAGCCTTTAGAAATCCTGTTCGATGCCGTATCATTTGGATAACACTACGCCTTCAGAGAACTGTTTCAAGTTCTGTTAATTTTGAGAAAGACTTTAATCTTTTGTCACTAGATGAAAACCCTTTTTCACAACTTGATCGACGTGCCTCTTTCGGAGGGCCAGTTGATAGTGACCCATGTCTTCATGCCAAAAGAATTCTAGTGGTTGGAAGCCCTGTGAGAAAAGATATGGGGCTTACATCACCACAGGGCTCTGACCAGATAAATTTTAGAAGCTGGTTGGACAAAGCTCCACAACTAAATAGATTCAAGGTGCAATTAGTGCTTTTATCAATGTTCAGTCTCAGTCATTAGGTTTGCTATAAATTTTTAATTCCTTTAATAATCTTTTTCAGGTCCCAATAGAGGCTGAGAGGTTAATGGACAATGATCTTGTCTTGGAACAGTATCTATCACCAGCTTCACCTTTGCTGGCAGGATTTCGTCTCGATGGTTTCAGTGCAATAAGGCCTCGAGTTACCCATTCACCTTCTTCTGATGTAAATATGTGGAACATGCCATCATCATATTTAGAAGATAGACATATATCCCCAGTTGTATTGTATATCCAAGTATCTGCTCTCCAGGTACTCACAATGCCCACTTTATTATACTTCTATGTCATTCATTTACCTTTTGAACTAATTGGATCTGCTAATTGGATCTGTTTCCCTATTTTGATTGGGTTTTTCACTTGTTCAAAGCTCAATAACTAAATATGCAATATTCGGAAGCATGAGCAAATCATGGTGACTATTTGCGTGATCCCGGTGCTATCTTTTAGTTTCACCCATTTGTGCAAAACCAAAAATAGTTGTTTTGGCTCTAGGCAATCACCTTGGGTAATGCTAGGATTTTTTAGGTCCTTAAAAAGTGTTGAGAATGAGATAGTTTTAGTGATTTTTTGTAAGCAAGACATGAAAGCTATTTTTGCTTACTAGGCAAAAGCTAGATAAGTCTCTTACTTTCTTCTCATCATATGTATTCAGGATTCCTATTGACTCCAGTTGCTTTACTAGTTTTGTTGTTAAATTGGCATGTATTAGTATATATTTTGCACGCTCTCCTGCTTCTAAGTACCTAAGCCTTAAAAGATTGTTGTTAAAGTAGCATTTGTACTGATCAAAGAGATTTTGATCATAGGATGCACTAATCCCCGTCTAGTTAAAGAAACTGTATCTCTAGCACTGTGATTATTCGAGATTGAGTTGGTCTTCATCTCATTATGAGACTATAGAATATTAAAAAACTGGAGCTGCTGCATTCCTCCCAGAAACAGCAGAAGCATAGGTTTTTTGTTAAAAGTTGCACGCATGGTGATCAAACAGCTTTGACAGTAAGACCCGACAGTCTTCTAGTTAGAGGAAGTGTACCCCAAGATTTAGTTGATCTTCATCTCATTATGTGGGTGTTTGGGAAGTGGGTTTTTTAAGTTGTAGGATATTATTGGAAATTTTTTTTTTTTGTATTTGGGAAGATAGTTGGGTTTTTTTGTGGTTGGATGTGATATTTGTGAGAGAAAAAGTGAAATGATTATGGGGTTTAATGTGATATTTTGTTTGGATTTGTAACCAATCTGTCTTTTAGTGAAAAAACAAAAAAAAAAACCCAAAAAATTTGTTCCCAAACAGCACCTATTATGGGCTAAATAGAATCCTAAAAACTGGATTTAATAGTCCATTTTGGAAATAGCACAAGCATTGCAGCATCAAGGTGAATGCTTGTGATTAAATGCAAAAATATGCAGAATTGTGAGAGATGGGCATAAGAATATTTTAAGGAAATTCTGGTTTTATAATCAAAGCACATCAATCACAGAGGGAGGAGAATTTAGAAGTAAAGCAAGACCAAGTGGGTGATAAGAAAAAATAGAGGATGAGAGGAAAACAAAAGAGAGAAGAGGAAGACATCTCAAAATATGTCTGTGTGTGGGAGAGAGAGAGAGAGAGAGAGAGAGAGAGATTCTTACTGGCACCTGGTGTAGCACCAAGGAGGAGAAAAAGGAGAGAAAATGGGAACCAATCCCAAATCAATAATGCAATAATCTATATCCAAAAGCGTACTGTATCAAGTCTCTTAAAACTATTATATAACAACGTATTTATAGGCAACTAAACTAAAGAGAAATCCCACAAGGAAACAAAATCTCAATACAATTTTAATGAATATTATCAATGTTTATATGAATTATAGAAAGGATGTCTTAAGAACGATCTAATCTTCTATACTTAGTATCTTATACATATAATTGAGACCAAGTTCATACTGGTTTCTGCTTTCTTAATTGACTTTCAGGCTTGAGTACTTCAATTTGAATCGTAACTTGGAAAATATATACATTTTACAGGAACCTCATAACATGGTTACCATTGCGGAGTATCGTTTGCCAGAGGTTAAGACTGGGACGGCAATGTATTTTGATTTTCCTAGACTAATTCAAAGCCACCGAATTTCATTCAGACTTATTGGAGATGTTGGCGCATTCACAGATGACCTGGCAGAACAGGATGATTCCGAGTTTAGACCCCTGCCATTGGCTGCCGGGTTGTCTTTGTCAAATAGAGTCAAGTTGTATTATTATGGTGATCCTTACGAACTTGGAAAATGGGCCAGCCTTTCAGCTATTTGATTTGTTTTTGCTCAAAGAATAGGGCTCATGAACTTGGATGCAATTGGTTTTGTAGTTTTTGTCAAATTTCATATTCTTTGTTGTAATTTAGAAGTTTGCTTGATAATGAATTTCATTAAAATGTTGAAATTTCAATATAGACTTTCTTCTACATAGTAGGAACCAGTTTCCTCGATGGCCTTTGTTTTTAGTTTTTGAAACATTGTTCTGCTACTTTCGTTTTCGGTTTAAACCTCTTCACCTCATTAAAAGGTCAAATGCTCCAGTTTTGTCACTAACAAGACTTGCTCATCCCCTAGCTATGCCGCAAATATATATGTATATATATATAAGGAAAAAAGAAAAAAAATAATAATTTGCTATTTCCAGTTACATTTGCAGCAAGAACAAGACTGGTTGTAATTGTCCATAAGTAGTCTTTAGTTCATGCGTGTCTGTGTGTGAACATATAATT
The DNA here is from genome assembly GCF_055761805.1 of Camellia sinensis. Classification (NCBI taxonomy): domain Eukaryota; kingdom Viridiplantae; phylum Streptophyta; class Magnoliopsida; order Ericales; family Theaceae; genus Camellia; species Camellia sinensis. Next base: position 73,905,264 of record NC_138967.1, read on the forward strand.
GAATCTGGAGTGATGAATACAAGTTTCCATCTTGAATTGGCTTTTAATAGAGGTGGCAAACTTAACCTGAATTGCATCTATTTAATCTCTACTTAAATTTGTTTAAATCTATAAATGAGTTGTATTTTTGCAAAGCCAATTAAAATTGAGTTTATATGAGTTGGATATGAGTACCCATTTAAACTCATCAGCACCCAACTCATTTAAACCTATCTAAATCTATTATGAACTGGTTTAAATGGTTTGCATTTTGTAAATTCAATTAAAATTGGACTTAAATGACATTTATGTGTACAAGTTTTAACTCATACCACCTTCACAATTCCATGATACTCACCTCCAGCAAACCACCATTGCTGCTGCCACCTCTACCAGCATCATCATTGTCGTTGTCGCCTCCACCACCATCTATCGAGAAAAAAATTGATAAGGTAAACAAGTTGGTTGAGTTCATTTTTCCAACCCATTTCGAATTCAACCCAACTTACTTAAACTCGATTATTAAATATGCAAATTTGGATTGTGTTGTTTTAAACTCATTTTGATCTGTCTGAACTCCTCTGTTTTTCACCTCTAACTCTAAGTATAAGCACTCCCAAATCACAAGGTTAATGTTTGATTGAGATGAATGGGAAGTCCTGATATTCCCACATCTTAATATATAAAATGACCTATTTTAAGAATCAAGATTAAATTGTATATTAAGAAAATCAAACCAAGTTGTAAGATTTGATTTGGATCAAACCAGTTTACGAATTTTTTGCTCAACCCTACAAAGCATATATTATTTAAAAGTAAAGCATTTTGAAGATAATCACATAACTAATTTTAGAAGTCCATTTTAACAGTAGGGTCTTCATTTAGAAAAAGGAGCAAAAATAGAAGAATCATAAAAGAACAAGGAACCTGATTTTTTGGAAAAATTTCCTGCACATTTTCCTAATTAATTAGATATTCTTAGTTGTATTCATCTGGTATTTTAATGAAACATTGATATCTAAGGACTCAAATTTCATTTTGTTGTTTTGTCAACTACAAAACTATAAAGCCAACATCAACCTCATACATAGATATAGGAAAAAAATCTCTTATCAGTTAAATTTTCGACTGAGTGAGGAGTTGCTGAATATCAAAAACTTATTACGCAGAATCCTGTTTTTTTAGAACGAGTTGAGGGAATAGGCATTATTAGTGAAGAGGAAGCAATAAATTGGGGGGTCACAAAGTCTTCATAATAACATTTCTTCCACACTAACAGAAATTGTCATTGTTCATCTATTCACAAACCTAGCAAACATGATTCAGCTAAATGACAACCACAACACTAGAAGAAACAGAAGATTTCAGTCAACCATTTTCTCCCAACAAAAAAATTATATTGCAAAACTATAACAGTGAGAGACTTAACTCTTGGAACTGGCAAGCATGACAAACAACTCATGAATGCTTGTACAAATAAAATAGAAAGTCAAACACATGATCCTATTTAACATCTCATATATTTAGTACTCAAATCTGTTCAATCACAAACAACCCTACCTACACCACTTCCTGAAACAAAACCAGAAAATATTTTATATTTATATATATATATATATAAACACTACCAAAAAGGTAGAATTTCATTCTGTGCAGTATTTCCATGTAACAATTATTCAAGAAAACCACGTCACCAATCAATTCACTACGTTCCTTATGAACTCCCACCTTATTCTTCAACATCAGCACTCTCTTCCACATATATGCAATTGCCGAATGGTTCCTTCCTCCTTAGCCTACGTGAGGAAGACCAGAACAAATAGAACAATGAACAGAACAACCAAGAATAATATCATCATGATCTGCCCCTTAGCCCCAGCCTTCTTCATCACCACAGCTACCTTTTTCTGCAGCAAAAAATTGTTTTGAGAAACAAAAACAGAAAACTGCAATTCTATCTTTTATTATTGGGTTACTAATGAAACCATTTCATTCGTTAGAAATAAAAATAAAAAAATAACAGGTTAAGGCTTAACTTTAAAGTCACAGCTTGGACAGGATATATAATTACCTGAACGAAATCAAGGTGATTTGATGTGAGTTAATGTTTAAGCAATTATCCAATACAATGTACCTTGACTGCTGTGATTTAAGTTTAAGCAAGTAATCCAATTCAAATCTGTGCATGAAAACAATCACCTGAACAAAATCAAGACGATTTGATGTACTCTCCATTTCCGTACCTAAATCATCTATAATCTTTTCCTGTGGCACACCATAAAAGACATGATTTAGTGTTCCTAATCAGCAAGAATAATGTTAAAAATAACTTTTGACTTGGTTCATACGCTATAACTACAGTTTGAGAAAGTGAATCATATGCAAGTGCTTGAGGAAGGGACAAGTGCAGGTAGGCCAGATTTTGCTGAGAACCTTGCAAAGAATTACAGCCTAAACAATACTGTCCTGTGCAAGGAGTTCTTCATGTATAGTAAGCCCAACACCTCCAATTCTCTCCACACTTGCACTAAGCTCATTCAGCTCCTCATCCTGTTGCCTGCAGCACCAATAATCCAATTAATAGGCATCAAAATAAGAAAAATAATTGAGGGCTGCTCTATATCTACCAAAACTTTTCACTTCCTAGGTGGTGTCCCATGTAGCATGGTCAATCTCATTAATTATTAAATAGTGTGGGTCCACCTAGAGGTGAAACAAAGTGGTGAAATAAAACTGGTGATAAATAGCATTTCACAAAATTATATTCGGCAAATTCAGGTTTCTAGAATAGCATGCAGGCCCAGTAACCATCCCTCATTTTTTATAAAATAATCACATTGCATTCAATTAACCAAGTATAGAATGCTATTAATTATATGCTCAATCTTCAATTTATACCAACAAAAATTTTTAATTTTTTTTATCAAGAATATTACTAATCATCTAGATTATATAATATAACTCCGTTGGGATTGTTTAACAATTCCGTCAGACCCAAACCCAGGTAAAGAAAGAGCGTTGTGTGTTAGGTAGCCAACAACCAACACATAAAAAAGCTACGTGGATCTCTTATGAAAAAAAATCCTACTTCGAATCGATTAAATGTTAGGTCGTTCTCTTTAAGTGACGCATTGCACTTGCTTCCAAGTATTTCAAAAAGTGGGCAAGGGTACCCACATTAACGCTTGGGTGCGGTGAAAATGGGAAAAGGTTTCTGCGTTTTTCTGAACGAGCACGGATGAAGAAGTTAGTCCAAGACTATAGGTTTAGGATAGTCACATGGAATGTAGGAACTTTAACACGTAAGACTATGGAATTGGTAGGTGTTATGATTAGGAGCAGAGTTAGTATAGCTTGCGTACATGAAGCTAAATAGACGCGTGAGAAAGTTAGGGAAATAGAGGATACCGATTTTAAACTATATATAGTGGCAATGATAGACACAGGAATGTCGTAGGAATAATAGTTGCCAAGGGTCTTGTAGAAAATGTAGTTGCAGTTATTAGGAAAGGTGATAGAATTATGTTAGTTAAACTAGTTATTAGAGAGAATATAGTGAACGTTATTAGTGCGTACGCTTCCCAAGTAGGATTAAATGACCAGACTAAGAGAGATTTTTGGAACCAAATGGATGAGGTATCACATGAGATACCTGTAGAAGAGAATCTTGTTATAGGTGGTGATTTCAACGGCCATATAGGAATAGATAAACTAGGTTATGAGAGGGTGCATGGTAGGTATGGTTTTGGTGATAGAAATAAGGCTGGAGAGAGTATTTTTAGACTTTGCATTAGTTTCTGACCTAGTGGTGGCCAATATTATGTATAAGAAGAGTGGAGTATTTGATAACCTTTAAGAGTGGGTCAATCAGGAGCCAAATAGATTATTTTCTAGTAAGAAAAGTGGACCGTCTAAAATACAGCGACTATAAGGTGATTTCTGGAGAGGGCCTGACATCTCGACATAGGATTTTGGTACTAGATTTATGCTTTAAAGGGAAATACAAAGCTAGGAAGGATAGTGGGCATCGTAGGATGAGATGGTGAGACTTAAAAGGGGATAAACTAAAAATATTTAAGAATGGAATGGATGAAAAAGGTACTTGGGACTTGGAAGATGATGCTAACACTATGTGGAACTCGATGACCAATTGTATGGGGGAGAAAATTGGTGGTGGAGGGATGAGGTTCAAGCCCTTGGAGAGTCGAAAGGAAATGGACCCAACTCTAAGGAAACTTGGTGGTGGAGGGCTAGGGTTCAAGCGGTAGTAAAGACGAAAAAAGAGTACTGTAAAAAGTGGCAGAAGGATAAAACTGAAGAAAACCTTAAGAGTTACAGATTGACTAATAAGGAGGTCAAAAAAATAGTGATAGGATAAATTGAAAGTCTATGATGACCAAACACTAGACTAGATGGTAAGGAGGGACAGAAGAGAATATACAAACTTGCTAAGATAAAATAAAGGAAAACAAAATATTTTCATTAAGTTAAGTGCATCAAGAGTGAGGACTCCAAGGTGTTGGTAAAGGATGAAGAGATTAAGGAGGTGGAAGAACTATTTTGAGAAGTTGTTAAATGAGGAACATTTTGAGAAGTTAAATGAGGAACATGGATGAATGTCAAAATGGGAGGAAGTAGCCAATGATAAGGAAAACCAAGACTATAGGTTCTAAGATTGACTTGAGGTCAGGCTATTACTAGTTGAAGGTAAGGGATGATGATGTTCCCAAGACTGCTTTTAGAACCTGTTATGGGCATTATGAGTTCTTGGTGATGCCTTTTGGCCTCACAAATGCACTAGCCGCGTTCATGGATTTAATGAACAGAGTATTTAAACCCCAGATGGATAAATTTGTGGTGGTGTTTATTGATAACATCCTAATTTATTCGAGGAGTCAGGAGAAGCATGAGTAGCATTTGGGGGTAGTACTGCAGATCCTCAAGGAGAAGAGACTGTATGCAAAATTTAAGAAGTGTGAATTCTAGTTAAGTAGTGTATCCTTTTTGGGTCATGTGGTGAGTAAAGATGGGGTATCTGTGGATAGCACGGAGGTGGTAGCAATTTTTGATTGGCCACGACCTACTTCTGTGACAGAGCTACGTAGCTTTCTAGGGCTTGCTAGATATTATAGACGGTTTGTGGAAGGATTCTCCCCGTATTACTTTGCCACTTACCAATCTCACTAGGAAAGGGGTAAAGTTTGAGTGGAATGATGATTGTGAGCGTAGCTTCCAAGAGTTTAAACAGAGGTTGACATCAGCTCCAATCTTTGCCTTACCTACAAGTGGGGATGATTTTTGTGATTTATAGTGATGCTTCACGACAAGGTTTAGGATGTGTGCTTATGCAGCATGGGAAAGTGATTGTTTATGCGTCACAACAATTGAAAGTACATGAGAGAAATTATCCTATGCACGAATTGGAGTTAGCGACAGTGATTTTTGCTCTTAAGATTTGGCGACATTATTTGTATGGAGAGTCATGTGAGATTTACACTGATCATAAGAGTTTGAAGTATATTTTCACATAGAAGGAACTAAATTTGAGGCAAAGAAGACGGCTTGAGTTGTTAAAAGATTACAATGTGAATGTTTTGTATCATCTATGAAGGAAAATGTGGTGGTAGATGCATTGAGTAGGAAAGTCGCAGTTGGAGATGTAGTTGCTTTGTCTATTGAGAGTGGTTTAGTGGAAGACATGAGATGTTTGAGGCTTGAGGTTGTTACGCCTGGTGATAGGGCTTATTGTTACGCCTGGTGATAGGGCTTATTGTAGTCAATTGACAGTTCAACCGACCTCGAGAGAACGGATTCGTTTGGCTCAAGAGATTGACCCCCAGTGTGAGCGTAGTAAAGAAGAGATGGCAGAGGTTAAGCATGTAGACTTTGTAGTTAGTGATGATGGGTTGCTTAGATTCCATAGCCGAGTTTGTGATCCTGCTGGTGGTGATTTGAGGAAGGATATTATGACAGAGGCACATAGTTTTGGTTATAGCATTCATCCTAGATGCACTAAGATGTGTCGGGATCTTCATGAACATTTTTGGTGGAATGGTATAAAGGGAGATATTGCAGAATTTGTGGCTTAGTGTTTGGTGTGTCAACAGGTTAAAGTAGAACATCAGAAATCCACGGGGAAACTACAACCCTTACCTGTACTAGAGTGGAAGTGGGATCATATTACCATGGACTTCGTGTGTGGATTACCTCGTCCTAGTAGTAATTACGATGCAGTATGGGTAGTTGTTGATAGATTAACCAAGTCAGCACATTTTATTGCAGTACGGATGAACTATTCTCTAGGTCAATTTGCACAGCTGTATATGAAGGAGATTATTACATTGCATGGTGCACCTGTGTCAATAATGTCAGTTCGGGACCCTCGTTTTGTGTCTAAGTTTTGGGGTGCGTTGCAATCAGCCATGGGTACTCAGTTAAATTTTAGTTCAGCTTACCACCCTCAGACAGATGGGCAATCGGAGAGGACTATTTAGACTCTTGAGGATATGTTGAGGGCTTGGGCTTTGGAGTGGAGAGGTAATTGGGATGATTATTTGCCACTCATGGAGTTTGCGTATAATAATAGTTATCATTCTAGTTTGGGAGTAGCTCTTTATGAGGCTTTGTGTAAGAGGAAGTGTAGGTCTCCTTTGTGTTGGTATGAGGTTGGTGAGAGGCAAATGTTGGGAGTTGATTTGGTGGAAGATGCTACACAGAAAATTATCACCATTAGAGAGAGATTATTGACTACTTAGAGTAGACAAAAATGTTATACTGATCATCGTAGGAGAGATTTAGAGTTTCATGTGGGGGATACGGTATTCTCGAAAGTATCACCATGGAAAGGAGTCATCAGGTTTGGAAAGAAAGGAAAGTTGAGTCCTAGATATATTGGACCATTTAAGGTATTAGAGAAGGTTGGTGAGGTTGTATACCATGTTGTTTTACCCCCTAGGTTGGCAAGAGTGCATAATGTATTTCACGTGTCTATGCCGAGGAAATATTTGCATGGTACATCGCATGTGATAGATTATGAGCCGCTTCAGATCAGAGAGGATTTTTCGTATAAGGAGATGCCTGTTCAGATATTGGATTCGAAAGAGAAAATGTTGCGTACAAAGGCCATTAAATTGGTTAAGGTACTGTGGCGTAATCGTCTAGTCGAAGAGGCGACTTGGGAACGCGAGAACGAAATGCGCGAGAAGTACCTACATCTATTATCATGATTTACTCAGGTTAGTTTCGAGGACGAAACTTTTCTTTTAGGGGGGAGAATGTGAGAACCCGAATATACAAATAAAATAAATAATTAAATAATAATTATTTTACAAACCTCAAATATTTTACTTGTGAATCTTAAGGTGCAAATTAAATATTACTGAACAATCTTTTAATTAATTTTAAACCTAAAATAAATTTATGGTGAAAGTCTTTAATTTGGAGCTAAGCTTTATTATTTAAAAAAAAAAAAATAGGGGACAAGCTAGTAAGTATATTTTGATATAATAATAGTTATATTTTATTTAAATTAATGGTGAGAGGAAAAAATAATATAAAACAAAGGATAATTATTTAGAATTTTGTTTAGATATATATAACAACCCTAGGGTTCCTAACAATACTATAGCAGCAACAGCAGTAGCACTGTGAGAGAGGAAGAGAGAGCATGAGATAGAAAAGAGAGAGGGAGAGAGAGCACCTTTGTGGCTCAACAACTCTAAGGTAACAATAAATTTATTCTTGTTCTATTATAGTATGTTGTTTACATAGTTATGGTGCATGTGGGTGTTGTAAGTTGTTGGAAGAAAAAGAAACGGTTTGGCTAATTGGGATAGTGTTGTGTGTGTATATTATTATCATGCAAAATTTTAAAGCGAATTAAGGAGCTAAAGTCGTTGGATAAGAATTCTGCACAAAATCACAAACTTTAAAAATCGAGGAATCATATCAAACAGATGAATTTTGAATTGAAATTGTTACAGTAGATTAATTACATATTGAACCCCATATCAGAATTTTCTCATAATTTTTGGGCGTCAAAATCTATATTAACTGTTGCATTCAAATCTGCCCAAAAAACTAGTGTAACACAGTAATTTCGGAAGTGTCGTTCTCTTTGGGTATAAATTTGAAAATTATCAAATCAGCGTCATTAGAACCAGTTACGAGTCTAGTTTCTTAAATTTTTGGCCTTGTGTTGATTTCTTGTGTATACTAAGAGAACCATTAATTTATTTAAAGTACTGCAGAAAACAACCTGTTTGGATATAATTAATTGTAAATAATTATTTTGATAAGCAAATCAAGTAAAACCAATTGGGTTTAAAACTTAGGATATATTAGTTGATATCGGGAGGGTTTTTGAATTTTTCTAATAGCGTGGAGTGGGTTTTTAATTTTCAAAGTTAGCGAATAAATTGGGAAACTTGTTTATAATTCTGTTTTCATCGTAAAGTTACTTTTAATTAAGTTTCGATTTGAACCCATGTCTTGGGTAATTTTAGACCTTGAAGAACATGAACATAGGTATTATTTAAGAGTAAAGGTGAGTGGGGTTGAGCTGTGTTAGTGCGTTTTAGTCTGGGCCACTTAGTTTGTTATTCCTTTTAGTATTTTTGCATTAATAGTGACACGTAGTTTTCATACTTGGTTCAAGGCACTAGTTGGACTTTTATACTCTATTCGAGGATTACATTATTCCGTTTTTATGTGAGTAGTTTCACGCTACATATTTTTATAAAGGTTCTCCTACTCTGAACTGTTGGAAAATTAAATTGTTGTTTCATGACTAAACTGTTTTGATAAATTATTATAGTATCAATGGAATTAAATTATTTCTAAACTATGTGTAAACTTGGCATACTGTAAACTATTTGTTATGGTCTCATGTTTATAATGGTGAACTACTATATTTTGCGAAACTAAATTGTATTGATTATTAGGACCATCTATATATAAAAGTCCAAGGAATTTATTCCACTGTGTGTGGCGACTCTGGCCACTAGGGAACAGATCCGGGTTGGGCTGTGATGACTCTAGTGCTCAACGATTGTAAAGAAAAGACATGGGCTATGCTAGGTGACCTTCAATCGGATCGTCTTAGAGAAAAGGCCCGGGTTGCCACCCTGATGATGACTCTTGTTTCGATATTAGATCCAATAGGCTTATTGCCTTGAGAACTTCGTGGCATGTTACTTGTTATTCTTGGTACCCAGAAAATTATTGGTGATCATATTGTAATCTGTTTTAAATGGAGAATGTCATTTATTATGTTCTTGAGAGACATGAGTATTTTAGCTGTTGAACTGTGGAACCTTTTTTTTGAAACAGATTATCTTTATCAAAACTGTATGCCAATTTAGTTTTTGTGATATATATATTATTTTGGAATTGAACCCTATTTTCAAAACTGTATTTTATTATCCATGTTGCTACTCACTAAGCTATCAGCTGACTTAGTTGTTTATCACTTCCAAGTGTTAGAAGGACTTAGAGTGGATTCATGGCGTAGAGGGGACTCAATTGCATGGACCGCTAGGACATTCATTATTTTGTTTTAGCTTGTTATGTCAGTTTTGTGCATACATTGTGGTTGGATTTTATTTAGAATTATTTTATTTTGTGGGTGGTTTGTGTTCTATGTAGTATATATTTTTGGAAGTTGGTTATGGCTGGTTTTACCATTTATACTTGTGACTTGTGACTGGATTGGGTTTTGATTTATTTATTTGTGAGCTATCGTCACATTTATTCTTTGTGATTTTGGGTTTATGTTTAGGCTTTCGTGTGCCTTGGGCTAAGTCCTTGTGGGCCACGACCGATCATGCCTGGATTTGGGGTGTGACAGATGTGGTCTATAGAATTAAGGCAGGGGTGTCTTAAGTGAAGGATTGCGTCTGGGAGACAGTGTGATAAACGAGTACTCACTAGCCTAAAAGGAAAGTTCCATAGAACGACTATTAAACCAGTGATGTTGTATGAGATGGAATACCAGGCAACTAAGAATCAACATGTAGATAAGATGAGTGTTATTGAGATGAGGATGCTAAGGTGGATGTGTGGCAAGATTAGAAAAGACAAGAGTTAGGAATGAGTATATTCGTGAATGGGTAGGAATAGCACCGATAGAAGATAAGTTGAGAGAGAATAGATTGAGATGGTTTGGTCATATACAATGGAGACCAATAGAGGCAATAGTAAGAGATACAATACAGTGACGGTAGATAGAAGTGTTAGGTGAAGAGGCAATCCTAGATTGATGTGGGCTAGTGTAGTAAATAGAGATATTAATCTTTTTAATTTGTGTAACCAAATGGCCTTTGATAGAGTCGAGTGGAAAAGAAGGATTTATGTAGCCGACTTCTTTTGATGGAACTTAAAGCTTGGTTTGGTTTGGTTTGGTTATTGAGATTATATAATATTATCATAAGATTCATCAAAGTAGTAATTACTTAAATACAAATGGAAGCATTAATTAAGAATAAAAAAACAGTAGAACCGAGAGTGATTGCTCGAGGGTTTTGAAGAAATTACCAAAGATGTTTCTGTAATTTGTTTAATTAAAAGCATAAAAAATCATATAACTGAGAAATCCAATTCCTATCTAGAAATAACTTGTGAAACTGGGAAACACATACTTGGGGAGAAGTTACAGAATGCATAAGTTGATACATATTAAAACGTTATAAATGAATACGAGGAAGAAAAATTGAGAGAGCCAAGGATGCTACTTTATGAGAAGTACTTGTTTGTTTGATTCTAATGATATGAAATCATCATTGTCCTGAGTTGCATACTGATTGGATCTGTCAGTTTGATGAGAATTTGGTAATGTCATTAGTTCATGGCACATTCCATTTACATTAGAAGTGCTTTTTATATCCAACTCTTTTCCAGCTACTACTGTGTTCTTCATGTTGCGCATCTATAACATAGCATAATCTTTAGGGGATCTGGACCCTTTTGACGAGGTTGTAAGACTTGGGCAAACAAACGAAATGCAGATAAAATTTGGTTGAACCCGAGGGTTGCCTATGTATTCCTTTACAAAGGATCAAACCAGTGTAGTTCAGGGGTAGAATGCAAATGCTATGCTCAAAACATATTCGGAAAGTTGGGCTTGCGCAGTGCGTGCTGCCATGATTTGATAATTGGGCTTACATGTACTACACTGCTAGAGTTTTGAAAAATTTAATGATGTGAACGCCACGTAAGGTGACGAGGTGGAACAAAGATAAAACTACAAAGATGGCAAAAGAAAGAGGAGGACCTCATGCAAATGACACCAAGCAAGCTAACAACTGCAGAGAATATAAAGGACAATGCACAACACACACAAGCATGCTCTATCTGAGCAAAAAATGTGAGAAACCCACACGTGTTGCAGCACAAGAGGGAAAGAAAAAAGGATGGTTGTAACCAAAGTCGCATATGATTGACAATCATATCAACAAGGAACTTCACAACACACTCCAACATGCCCTAGCATGAAAGGAGAAACAATGGTGTTAACTGCCAACCCGCACAGGGGACGGTATTAATTGAGGATAACTGAGGGTGGTGTTAACTGCCACCCTGAACAAGGGGCAGTATTAACCGAGGGTGGTGTTAACTGCCAACCCGCACAGGGGTGGTATTGACCGAGGGCAGTGTTAACCGCCAACCCACGCACAGGGCGGTATTAACCGAGAGCAGTGTTAACGGCCAACCCACGTAGGGGTGGTATTAACTGAGGTTTGTGTTAACCACCAACCCACACAGGAGGTAGTCTTAACCGAAGGTGGTGTTAACCGTCAACCCGCACAGGGGGCAATATTAAACGAGGGCGGTGTTAATCGCCAACCCGTGTAGGGGGCAATATTAACCGAGGTTGGTGTTAACCGCCAACCCTCGCATAGTGCGATATTAACCAAGGTTGGTGTTAATCACCAACTCACACAAGGGGTGGTATTAATCGAGGGTGGTGTTAACCGCCAACCCGTGCTGGGGCGGTATTAACTGAGGGTGGTGTTAACCGCCAACCCACGCAAGGGGCAGTATTAATCGAGGGTGGTGTTAACCGCCAACCCACGCAAGGGGTGGTATTAATTAAGGGTAGTATTAATCGCCAACCAATGTAAGGGATAATATTAACCGAGAGTGGTGTTAACTGCCAATCCAGAAAGGTGGTATTAACCGAAGGTTCACACTTCACACGCTTCGCACGTGTAGAGAGTGATTACGACAATAGAAACATCACGCCACTAAGGAAAATGCAGGAAAAACACAACAAAATAGGGTCAAACCTTCCTTTTTGCTGGTGCCACTGAACAACCATATACCTTAGAATATGACAGAGATGTCAACTATGCACCATTGCGTAACTACTGCATACTTCTGAGCACCTTTATTCCAACATACTAGTAATGACGATTTGGCCAGCTGGAAAACTGCCCAGCCAAATTAGGAAGTGGTCGGCCAGCCCTATTGGGCAATTGCAGCGTCAAAACTGTCTTTTCACGATTTTGAAAGCTATAAAAAGGAGCGACTGTCCAACTTCCATTCATTTCCATCCGAAACCACCTTTCCAGCTCTCTGAACTTTTTTTTTTTTTTTTGGATCACTACTCCTAGCTGATGACGATTTCCTCCAATTTCCTTCCAACTCTTCATTCGGATTCAACGAACCGAACACACTAGAGAACAGTGATACTTCTTTTGGGAACATGGTGGCAAAAGCTCTTACTGTGGCCATCACTAACAACATTGATCTGGAGCTTGCTTACATAGTGACACGTGAGAAGATATGATTTAGGATAGCCCCACGGGGGTGCCATTAGTAGCAGGCAGGTAGTGGCTGATGAGCCAGTACAGACTTGGGCTCATGGGCGAGGACGTTATTATGGTCCAGGATAGGCTCCCCATGAGTGACACGGTATGGGAATCCAAGGTCAACGAGGATATGGACATGACCCTTTGTCACTGGGTTCACTGCCTCCACATCTTTCAGATATTCATTATGAGGTTAGTCACCTAAAACTGATCATTTTCTCCGAATGGTTGTATACAACATTTTCCACCTTCTGACTCACACTTCCTCTTTTGCAGGATGTGGTTGCCTTTCCTGAGGTGATTGTTATCAGCAGTGATGATGATGAGGCAGATGACGAGCTAATTGGGCCCCCAGATGATTCTTCTGCTAGCAGCAGTATCTTCGGTAGCGGGACTAGTGGTGTCGATGATGGATCCGGTGGAGCTGGCATTCCGCTGCCTCTTGGGGCGATTACTCTGGCTACTTAGTTTACATTCCATTTTTTCTCCTTTTTATATAGCCTGTAGGAACTTCAAATGTAATTATCCCCAATTCCAAGGGAACTTTTTGTAACTGCCATTTGTAAACAACTTTTCGCCATTCATGGCCCATATATATAACTATCTTTTTCTTATGGATGATTTCTAATTCTTTACTCCACTTCACATCTGAGTGTTTATGCACACGTCTGAACACCCTTTTTGCTCCCAAATTCCGTGAATACCTTCCTACTTCTGTTCTGATGCTCTGAAACTCATCAAATGAATTGGAGCAGCTTTTCTATGTCTCACCGGCTGTTACCTAGACCGGCCGACAAAACATGATTTCGGCCAGTCTATTCAGGCAATTCCCAAGGTTGTCTTGACTTTTTAACTTCTGACAGCTTGTAAAAATGTCGTACTTCAACTGCAAACTATTTTCAACCACCCGAAGTTGCTGTTTATATGGCCTTATGTGTATTCTCTTACTTCAAATGGCTCACAACACTTCTCTCCTTCTCTCTCCCGGTGTTCCTTAGGATATGGACCTCCCTCACTATCTAGACTTCGTTGGTTCGTTTGATGAAAACTCTGGGGATGTCGTGGTTCTTGACTTGGAGGTAATACGTTCAATAACTCCTTTCAGCGGCCGTGGTAGTAGGAGGAGACTTATTCGTAGAAGGAGAGAGGAGCCGTGGGCGGTTTTGGAGGAGCCTACTGTCGACAATGAGAGAAGAGTTCATAGCCGCAGAGAGACTTACAGCCGATCTTTGAGCTATGCTCATGTTTGTGGCCATTTTTATGAACTCGGCCCAACGCCGGTTCATAGGTACAATCAAAGTGCCTTACCCATAGGATCTTTATCTCCTCATCCTACCAACTTCCTAGAGGTAAATACTCTAAATTTGTAGCTCATTTTCCATTTTGCACCGTCGCTCTCCACTTCTTCCTTCAATAACATGGCTCTTTTGGTTCTAGGATGAAAGCTTGGAATTGCTTTGACCGGCCACTCTGGATTCTCCGATGGTAAGTAGCGATGATGGAGATGACATGAAAACTGCCTTTGATGTCGAGGGAAACTCTAGTGATCATGTTGATTCTAGTAATGATCGTAATGCACCGGGAAACCTTTCAAATCTCCTGCATCATTGTAGCCTTTCTCCTGCAACTTAGGCCAACTTTGGGCATGACTCTTTCTTCATTTTTCTCTTTGGAGAACAAAAGGGAACACCATCACGTACATAAGGCCTTCGGTGCATATAAGCTAATAATGTTTAGGACTTGTATGTCCTAGAATTACCCTCTTGTGAAATATGGTTTTCTTGTAATGACTAGGACCTTCTCTTTAGTTGAAAATCTTTTGTAACCCTCTCTTGTTTGATAGAAGTCTTCTTACGCATCAATCGACTTCCTTTGTTTGTGTGGCTAGGTTTTCAAGGCACATATGGACATGTTAACTCTACACTGAGCTTGATTGGCATCGATTCTTCCTCCCAGTCACAAACACAGCTCATTTGGACAAAAATAGGACTCTGCCTGTACAAAAGACCCATGCTGGCCACTTATTGGCTGCTGGTCAAAAAAGTGACTGGCTAAATCTATGATGGATCGTCCGACTATTTTGGGTTGTCTAAAGTCAGTTTTGACCTTTCATCTCCAAAAAAATTTATAAATACAAACCAACGGTTTCCTTCATTCCTACACCTTTCGAAACACACTTCTCTTCTTCCCTACTCCCCCTCTCTCTCTATAGATTTTCTCACTCCCTCGCATTACCTAATGATCCACGCTCGTTTTCCTTCGAAACCACCACTGCCCTCTACACTTTGAACCGATTGGTTTGTGATTTGATTGAGTTTGGTTTTCTTCCCTTACACACGTCTTGGTCTAGCTTCTCGTTTATTTCCTTTGTTTCTCTCTTCCCTCTTTGTTTTTCAAGTTTTCGGGTGACCTAGGTTGTACTTTTAGGATTTCTTGCTCTCTCTCTCTCATTTTCAGTTCACTCACACCTATTCCTTTTAATGGACGTTGATATTCCTTACGGAGACGCTCCTCCCGCCGTCCCGGAGGTTGATATGCCTTTCTCGAGGTTGTCATATCTTGAACATTCGGAGTTTCGTAACGTATTTAGTCATCTTGGGAAAATTATCCAGAAAACTTATCATATCGAACGTAATCATCATTCCTTAATTTGTAACGTAATATATCAGAAAATAAAACATTGCTTGTCATATCATGTCATTGTCGTGCGCTTAACAAAATAGAATAATTCACTTCTTATATAGGTCACTGTAGACATAACTTTCTCTTGTAGCCAGTTATACGTAACATGATTCAACTGTTATACAAAACACAATTTATCAAAGTACGCATCACAATAACTTTCCAAATCATAGGTCCAAACAGTACCACGACAAGGAAGACATAACTATATCATAATTAAAAAAAAAATTCCATACGTCGCATTTAAGCAATTCATCTAAATAAATGATAAGCAACTATCAGTTCAAAAATAACAACCAAAGACGTTAATTCCTTAGGTCCAGTCCATGGTCAACTTATACAAGGTTATACTTGCCAGAAGTATCGAAAGTAATTGTTGGTATGACATCTCGAACTAACACGGATCACATAAGTTTCATTCTAATGACCACTCATTTGCAAATTTCAATAAAGGAACAACCTTAATTCTTATACAACTACCTCATCCTTAACTAGTAATGGTAGGTTAAGTACGGAAACACATCAAAATAAACTGGACAAGGGCAAAAGTCCATCAAACATTATGTGAGGTAGCAATTCCAACGTGCTAACTCGTGACTACTAGTTCCATGCTTGCTATCAACCATCAAATATTCTATTCCAAGAGTTGTCAGCTACCATAATTCTAATGTCTCTCATTATTTCATCTTCCCAAAACTCAACATGTTTGTACTTCTTTATTAGTCAAGTCAAAACACTACAATTGCATAAACCTTAGCCTTTGATGTTCTTATACATATCATGTAGAAAAATATGGATTACAGATTATAATTCACACGTAACAAAATAGATTACAAATGGTAGCGTTAAATTTCAGATTTCAAAGTGCACATTTAGCTTACAGGTTTCCATAAACAAATTACACTCGCTAAAGGAGGTCATTATATGCATAATCTCTACTTTCTCAAAACCACAAATCCAAACAGTGTCATGGTAAGGAATAATTCTACCTTAAAATTGGAGTATCACATATAGTATTTCCTTTGTTCTTAGAAATATTCCATGCTTAGAGTTTAATCAATTCGCCAAGTCACTTATCGTCATCCTTTCTCACAAATGCCTAACAACCAGCAACATATATTTATTTAATCTTTACATATAAATCATTTTACCGACTAGTTCGAATCTTCACCACACTTCTGCTGCGCGCAGCTTCATTAATCTAATCCCATCTGCAGGTCTTACCATGTTCTTCATAGCAATCAATCACAATATATACAAGTATAACAGACATGAATAATAACCATTATGGTTAGCGTCATCACATATACCATAATCGTTGCTATCATTTCCTTTCATATGCACGAAAGATGTCATGCATGATGCCTAAGTCTTTTCTAGACAACTGTAGACAAGCCCGCGGGGGACCTCGCTACAGCTTGGACTCGACTTTTGTAGTCACGGTTCTAAATCTGAACCAAAGAGTCCAAATCCGGCAAATCGTTTTTGAGAAAACTGATTTTTGAAAGAAGTGCCAAACATGGACTGCTTTGCCAGATACAGAGTCGCCACCTAAATATTTTATTTTGAGAAATTTAGGAAACCCTGACTCGGTGCCAAAAGGCCACGTGTCCGTCATCACCAAAGTTGCCTCGGCTCGGGAACTTGGGTACGATTGGGGAAGGTCACTTCGTGAGCACCCCCGCTCGCCCGATCAAAGATCGGCCTCTACTAACCATGATACCTATTTTTGAAAACATTGTATGTTCTTATTCCGGTTATTAGCCTAGGTTACTATGTGATGCGCACAGCATACAAGTATAGATTGAGTCGCCTGAATTGGAACAAAACATTTCATGTTTGCTATTTGAAAATGGTTTGCTACCCGCAGGTAGGCTTAAAATGCAGATTTTGCCACCCTCAGGTGGGCTTAGAAAAGATGGTTTCACCACTATCTAGTGGGCTTAAAACAAACATTTGATGATTTATTCCAATCCAGATAACCCAACCTTCACCCACAGGCATTCAGGTAGATATATCACATAAGCAATTAGTCTCATGGTAAGCATGCTGTCATGGCATTCACTCACACGCATGCAAGGATGCTAAAGCATAAAGCTCACCGGGTACTCCAAGCCAAAACAAAAACTACATTAGAAATCATGTATGATCCTAAATATACAGAAATGCCTAATGCAACACATGCAAAAATGCAAACTATAGCAGGCTCGGCTATTCTAAACATGGCATATGAGATGCTACAACTAACATATATTCAATTTGGAATTGAAAAAAATACAATGCAGTTAGTATGATGCGCCGAGCCCGGTGCATGCAATACAGATGAATGATGCAAACATGCTGTCATACTGTATGTTAATTGAAATATGCCCTAATCTAACCATTATAAGCGGATAAATAAAAGGGAGAAAGACGTGGGGTTGGAAGACATACAACACACACACGCACACTTATTACAGTTGTGCCCTCGCACAGAGGGTCCGAATAAATAATACAGTCCGAATATTACAGTCCCGAATAAAAGAATATTACAGTCCAAAATATACAGAATCCTAATTAATTAACAAATTAACTAAGAAAATAAATAAAACTGGCATGCAAGCCAGGGACTGCCTTACTTCTGATGGATGATGCATGTCCGGGTTGTCTTGCGCGGAAATCCACCGGAATGCCCCAATTAGCCTCTGTTTACACCTATTCTTGAAATGCGTGCCAAGCCCCAAAAGGTTGCTGATTCTTCGTTTTGCTGCAACAGAGAGCAGGAAAGGGGCATAGCAATGTATTTGCACAAATATATGCATGTCTCGATCCTCGTGCCACCAATCACGCATACCGAGGCATGATGGCCGAGGAGTCGAAATGCACAACTCAATATAGGATGAATGCTCATGAAAATACAGCTAAAACCTAACTCCATCATGGATAATCCGGAGTGTCGGTGACTGGGGAATTGAGACACATTCCGTCACTCGGAGTACGAAATGTACCTCGTTTCCCGTGTCCGGGCTAACTCCTATTCCGAACACGATGCAATATGCATGATATGCATGAAATGCAACTAAGATACAATCCTAACATACACAATGCTATGGAATGACATGCCTCGAAATGCGTGCACACGGGCACGCAAACCGAGAAAATGACAGAATGCGATCTAAATGACATGAAAATGTGATATGGGCTTATACTGATATGAGAGAGCCTCAGCCACACTCACATAGGATGTCGGTAGATGAAAATGAAGTGCCTCGAAATGCGTGCACACGGGCACGCAAACCGAGGCAATGGCATACGCAATGCAATGGCATGGAAAATGCAACATGGACTTATACTAACATGAGAGAGCCTCAGCCACACTCACATAAGATGTCGGCAGATAAAAATGAAGTGCCTCGAAATGCGTGCACACGGGCACGCGAACCGAGGCAATGATAGAATGCGATGCAATGACATGAAAAATGCAACATGGACTTATACTAACATGAGAGAGCCTCAGCCACACTCACATAAGATGCCGGCGGATAAAAATGAAGTGCCTCGAAATGCGTGCACACGGGCACGCAAACCGAGGCAATGCAAAAATGCGAACAATGGCATGAAAACATGATATGGGCTTATACCAACATGAGAGAGCCTCAGCCACACTCACATAGGATGCCGGTAGATGAAAATGAAGTGTCTCGAAATGCGTGCACACGGGCACGCAAACCGAGGCAATGCAAAAATGCGAACAATGACATGAAAACATGATATGGGCTTATACCAACATGAGAGAGCCTCAGCCACACTCACATAGGATGCCGGTAGATGAAAATGAAGTGCCTCGAAATGCGTGCACACGGGCACGCAAACCGAGGCAATGCAAAAATGCGAACAAAGGCATGAAAACATGATATGGGCTTATACCAACATGAGAGAGCCTCAGCCACACTCACATAGGATGCCGGTAGATGAAAATGAAGTGCCTCGAAATGCGTGTACACGGGCACGCAAACCGAGGCAATGCAAAAATGCGAACAAAGGCATGAAAACATGATATGGGCTTATACCAACATGAGAGAGCCTCAGCCACACTCACATAGGATGCCGGTAGATGAAAATGAAGTGCCTCGAAATGCGTGCACACGGGCACGCAAACCGAGGCAATGACAGAATGCGATGCAATGACATAGAAATGGAAAGCAATCATTCTAATAGAATTTCAGCAATGAAATATGGGGTAAGACAGTCCCGAAATGAGGCGAAATGACACCAAATGCATGAAATTGTCCCGAAATGCGAATCTAGGCACCCGAAATGGCCTATAGCTATGCCAAACATGCACAATATGGACATGTAATGCAAAGACAGAATCTAGGCAGTCCCAAAAAAGGCACTTTCACAGTTATAAACATGGCCAAACAGCAAGCATAGGTAGGGCAAAAATGGCATGCAAGAATAGGGGCCAAAAGAGGGGTAATGAAACAAGTGATATACGCAAAATCCAAACTGAAAAATTTCCTTCTACAACATTGAAGAGGGACCAAAAATATGAATGTTTACAGTATATGGAAAACCTCAAATCAATATACAAACATGCTAAAAAAAAGACACAAGATTGAGGCTCAAAAGGTGCTATAACATGAAGTATACAAAATAATCACCAAACAGAAAAAAAATGTTAATGAAACATGAAGTATAGGCCAAAATAAGACTATTTACAGAACTGTAAAATGGCCAAAAACAAAAGCAAAGGGGGCTGCCAATTTATGCAAAAATGGGGCCAAATAAGGGATATAACTACAAGTGGCACATGGAGGCATCAAATGGTGAGGGGCCCTTCAACAATGTTGAAGAAAGGCCCAAAATAAGCACATTCACAGATTACATCATGCTCAAAAACAGATTACTCATGGGCCAAAAATAGCATGCAAGATTATGACATATAAGAGGATCAATGAAGCAAGTGCATCATGGAGGGCTCAAACAGGGTTGAGCCCTTAATGAAAAGTGAAAATGAGCTCAAAAGAAGGCCCCTTTCAGTTAGGGCCGGAGCTTGAAACAATAAGCATATGGGGCTTACAAATGGATCAAGAAAAAGGGTCAAAGAGGAGAAATGTCACTCACCCTTGAAGACTAAAGCTTTTGTTGCTTCTTGGACCAATTTGCAGCTCCTTTAGCCTTTGAGAAGTCCTCCTTGTTGCTGGAAATGAAGTGGGGATGGTAGAGCTTGGTGGTGTAGAAGAAATGGTGATTAGGGACTTGGAATTTTTTTAGGAAATGAGAGGGATAGAGAGGGATTTGTCTATGGAAGCTTCAAGACAATTTTTTCTAACCCCAACATAAGATACCACCAGCTGGTTATAAGGGCCAAAAAGGGGGTGTAAAGGTGGGGGAAAAGGAGACAAACTTTCCCCCACAAAATATCCCCCGGATAAAGATATTTTCTGGGGGATAAAGCCCTACAGCTGTAAAGGGAACAGTGCAAGGATCTCGGCCGGCCAGGTATCTTTGCTGCAGGTGGCCGGCCGGCCACATCCTCTAGCCGGCCGGCTAGGGGTCAAAAGGGTCAAGCTGATTTAGTGGCCGGCCACCAATTGATGGTGCCCTCCTATGTGTGTACAACACAACCCTGTGGTTAAAAGTCCAAGAAAGTGGCTCGAGGGTGTTCAACATTAGCTCGGAAAGAGGGGTTCAAAAGGGTCAGGTAGAATTACTGGCCGGCCACCAACTTTTAGGGTCCTCTCATGTGTGTACATCACAAATATGTGGTTCAAAGTTCAAGAAAATGGGCCCAAGGTGTTCAACATTAGCCCGGAAGGAGGGGGTCAAAAGGGTCAAGTAACATTAATGGCTGGCCACCAACTTTTAGGGTCCTCCCATGTGTGTACATCACAAATATGTGGTTCAAAGTTCAAGAAAATGGGCCCAAGGTGTTCAACATTAGCCCGGAAGTGTGAAAAACGGGCGCCAGAGGGCGTCGGAGGATGTATAACTGGTTACTGCAACAATTACTGGCCTCCCACCCTTCAGTGACCTTCCCAGTGATAAAACAGAGGTACCTGCCAAAAATGAACGAAAACCGTTGCAAAACGAATGTTCGGGGGCCAAAACGCGCAGTTCGAGGTCCCGAAAATGGGCTGTTAAGCACCGAAAGTGGCGTTCGGCCACGAAGTGGGTTTCTTAGACCCCAGTGTCCCTCAAAAGGGAGCAAATAAGGAGTATGCCAAAAATCAGAACAAACGGAGATGGTTAGGCGGTCCCGAACCGAGGCACACGGCCAACGGTCCCGAAAAACCGGAAACCGGACCCCGAAATGGGCAAAATGGCCTACGACCACAAAATGTAGCCTGCGGACATTGAGAGATGGTTTACGGGACCTCTCTCTTTCCTCAGGAAAAGGAACTGAGAAAAACGAGCCTGGTTCGCAAACCGAGGCTAGGTACAAAAGAGGGTTTGGAAGTCCAGAGGCAGGGCTCACGGCCGCAACTCTGAAACTTCTGAATGAGCACATTATGCAACATCACCAGGCGCTCAATCGGTGACGTCTGAGTCTTAAGGTCGGTCAAAAATGGGGTGTCTACAACATCCTAAAGCTCAATGGAGTCGTGTGTGAGATAGCAACTCGTGCTCTGATACCACCTGTCACGCCCCAAACCCGCCCCTAAAAGTTTGGTCATGACCTCTTTAGAGACGGACATGTATCCTGGTAATATAACATACGGGGCCTTATCGGAAGCACAAAAATAAATAGATAAATAATAATGAACAATTAAATTCCATTGAGCTACTCCTACATGCCAGGATCTCATTCATCACATGCATTATACCGGATAAATAAAGTCCCAACTATATCCTAGAGTATGTACATACACATTTACAGTTCCAGCCCTAAAGTCGGGCGTATACAAAAACAAACATGAAAGGTATATACAACAACCTTAGATGGACACTCATAAGCAAACCAACATCTTGACAGCTTAAGAAATTAAATGACTTAAACAGTGCCTGAACATATGGAGGTTGACAAAAAGGAAGTGACGTCTTGGCTAGGACTGACCGCCTGATTGGTGACCTACAGAAACGGACATAACAGAGGGTGAGCCGGGCTCAGTGAATAGTATGATACGTAAATGCACAATTTAAACATAGTACATAACAATGCATAAATAAATGCAAAGATCATGTAGTTAGTCTGTTCCTGTTTTCATTTCATATGGCCTTAGGCCCAATCCTGCAACATAAACATAATGGCTATAAAGCCTTTGAAACGTGGTGGCACGAGGCCCTTGAAACGTGTGGCACGAGGCCCTTGTAACTTGTGGCATAAAGCCCTTGTAACATATGGCACTAAGGCCTTTGAAACTTGTTGGCATTGAAGCCCTTGAAAGTGGCATAAAGCCCTTGAAAATGGCATGAAGCCCTTGTAAACATATTGGCATTAAAGCCCTTGAAAATGGCATGAAGCCCTTGAAAGTGGCATGAAGCCCTTGTAAACATATTGGCATTAAAGCCCTTGAAAATGGCATGAAGCCCTTGTAAGCATATTGGCATTAAAGCCCTTGAAAATGGCATGAAGCCCTTGAAAGTGGCATGAAGCCCTTGTAACATATACTTGAAACATATCTGAAACATACGTGAACTCGTAACATACTTGAAACATACCTGAAACACACTTGAACTTGTACATACGTAAACTTGTAACATAGCTTGTAACATACTTAAGCTTGTATCGTACTCAAACTTGTAACATACTTAAATTTATAACATACGTGAACTTGTAACATGCTTATACTTATAATATACTTGAACTTGTAACATACATACACTTGTAACTTAATTATTTAAACCACGGTATTATTACTCCCGGGTATGGGCCATGTACTAAGGATATCATGAATTCATTAATTCAAACGTAACATATCATAACTAGAGCATTTCTTGATTATTTAGACTTGTTGGCCTTTAGCTCTTACATGTATTGGCATTAAACTTGTTGGCATTTAGCCCAAACATTATCATAGCAAACTTATTTCAGAGTCTTACAGAATTCCAGAATCATAGGAGGGTTGTTTCATTCTTTCTCTTACTTATGTACCTTCCTTGAATCATTTACATAAACATATAACATTTATCTTCCTTGAACCATTTATATACATATAACATTTATCTTCCTTGAATCATTTACATACATATAACATTTATCTTCCTTGAATCATTTATATACCTATAACATTTATCTTCCTTGAATCATTTATATACATATAACATTTATCTTCCTTGAATCATTTACATACATAAGTAACGGAATTAACAGAATACTAATGGCAAGCATTAGCGGTGGTAAAGCGTACTACTACTCACAGTGTTTAGATGCTAGGTCCGTCCCTGCAGATAACCCTACACAATTCAATTCAACAACATTTAACACAATTCGACATAATCGACATAACCCCACATAATTATCACTATCCAATATAATCCACACTATTTAACATTATTCAACTCAATACTACCAAATATAATTCCACATAATTCAAATTAAATTGCTAAGACTCAATTCAATATTCCGTAGCCAAGTTTACATCATCCACATCATCAACAAACCCTTCCCCCCAATCTCCTTTCTCATTAAGACATGATTCACAGTGCTCATAACAAAGTTCATTCGCAAATTCTTAACATAATTTCCAAGTATCACCAAATTCCAATTAAACTTGTATATACATAATTCAATACCTCAATTTCATTATTCTACTTTCAATTTGGGTTAAATCTTTGGTTATCATCTTTAATCAACATAGGGTTTCAAGAAAATATGGAGATTTCAAGAAATAATCAAACTTATTAACCCAACACTTTTTATTCCAACTTTTCCATTGATTATACACCTAGGACTCATAATTCACCATTTTAACCCATTAATTAACTCCCAACATCTTCAAACCATAAAACGCCAAATCTCATACTATACACTACATGCTCTAAATATGGAAATTTTGTATTTAGATAATAAAATGTCACAAATCTATCTATGGATATAAGTATTGAAGAGTATTCAAACCCTTACCTCAATAATCAAGCAAAGAAGTAAGCTTGAGAAGAAGCCTTCACAAATCCAAGTTCTAATCGGGTAAAAACATCGATCCTCCCTTGTTCTCTATCCTTGATGCCAAAAACCATGGTGGATCGTGAGCAAAGTAAAGGAATTCAAGGATTTGGGGCTAAGGTTTCGGACTTAGGCAAAGAGGAAGGAAGAGGGAAGAAGAAAAATATGAGAAATGATCCAAAATCCCGTTTTTAAAGCTGCTGTCCCGAAAAACCCGCTATTCCCGCTCGAGCGGACCTGCTCCCAGCACAGATTTCAAAACTTCAAACAGGTATAACTCCCCCATCCGGACTCTGTTTTAGGTCGTTCTTGTGCCAAAATTTAAACCCCGAAAATAAGCTTTACAATGGTTCTAATCTCACATCCAAATTCCAAGTGTGGAACAAGAAAAGGGCAAAAGAGTGACGGTTGGTCATAAACGAATTATTCAAATTAAAGTTTTTGGTCCAATCTTGCTTTACCATCATATTATCATCTCAATCAATACCCCAAAATAAGGTAAGAACATTCCAAACACACTAAGAAAAACATCAAAAATGAGTCCACGTGTCTCAGAATCAAACTTAAACAGGCGACCCGCTCGGGCGACCCGCTCGAGCGCCCACTTATACGCTCGAGCGGAAAATCACCTCTTCCAGAATTTCAGTCCGCCTGCAAATTTTACTGGAAACCCCAAAAGGACGCTCGAGCGCCAACTACTCCGCTCGAGCGGAGGGAAAAATTCCAGATTGTTTGGTAAAAGTCACCAAGTCCAGTTTCAAAGACATAACCCAACGGATAGTTCTTCAATTCCAATAGCAAGCACATTAACCCCTAATTAAATAAGGATAACTTTCTATACGCACTTTGGGGGCATTACAGTTTCGGCCAAGGGTTACTCTGGAAGTGCTTCTTCGAGAGTGACAGCTGCACCTATCCCATAGTGTCCGATTGGTAAACCTTGATCTCAAGCTCCAGTCTCTGTACTTCGGTAAGGCCCTCATGTCTCGAGATCGCCAGTCCCACAGTTTCACCCATTTCCACTACTTCTTTAACATCGTGACCCCCGCCTGGGTAAGCATTTATAACTCATACTGATTTTGATCCATCTTATCATTCTTTCATCTCTTCATTTAGACTTCTAATTGTGCTTTCTCATGCATGCAGGTTAACTGGCACCCCTGGGTGGCCATGCCTCAAGCCGAGAGTGAGCAGTATGCTGAATCCTGGGTAACGATGTAGATCTATTCCATGTGCCTCAGAATTATGTTTCCTTCTTCCAGTCCCATATCATGCCTCTTATCAATTCAGACATTGCTCGAGTGTTAGGAGATGCTGTAGTTGCTTCTCCGGCGATCGACCCCGCCACCGGCTTTCTAGCACTCCCATTCTTGATTACATGTATGAGGCTGAGTGGCACCCTTAGGGAGGTTCCTTTAGAGCTTCCTGATGATCGGGTGTTCACTCTCGCTCCGAATATGAGATAGGTAGATCTTATCCTTTCCCTAGCTTTCTCACATACCTCTATACTGGTTCATTCTACTTTATTCTGCTTTACTCTTGCTTTTCACAAGCTTTCATTTTTGTTTGTAGCCTCCTACGGCCTACACCAAGTGATGCTTGGAGGTGATTGAGTCCTTAGTTCACATGATGTAGAGGAGGGAGTATGCCCTTGCCTTAGCTGGAGTTCAGGTATCCCATTCTAACTCATTCTGTATTGTCTGTCCCGTACTTTTGTTTCGATATGCTTTGTTAAACTGTCTTCATCCATGTACTCTTCTACTCTAACATTCTATTTCTTATCAACCCTTCATTTCAACTCAATGCAGTACCAGTGATGCCTCCTTTGGCAGTTGAAAGGGGAGCAGGACATCCTCTAGTTCAAGGGAGAGGCACTGATAGAGGCCGTGGCAAAAAAGAGGCAGAGGTAGAGGTGCCCAGGTAGTAGAGAGTTCTTCTTCTTCAGAGGCAGAGGCAAAGGCAGAGGTAGAGGCAGAGGCAAAGGTGCCCAAGTATCCCATTCTGACTCATTCTATACTGTCTGTCCCATACTTTTGTTTTGATATGATTTGTTAAACTATCTTCATCCCTGTACTCTTCTAGTCTGATATTTTGTTTCTTGTCAACCCCTCATTTCAACTCGATGGTACTAATGATGCCTTCTGCGGCAGCCGGGAGGGGAGTAGGACATCCCCCAGCTCAAGAGAGAGGCCTTGATAGAGTCCGTGGTAGAAGTGCCCTTGGAAGAGGTAGGGGCAGAAGCGCCTAGGTAGTAGAGAGTTCTTTCTCTTTAGAGAGGACTCCTACTGCTAGGGATGAGGACCTCGCTATTGATGAGACGTCTGAGGATAGCAAGGGAGATGTGAGCATTGATATCGAGCATTCGAAGGGTAGTGAAGCCGATGGCAATGGGGAGAAAAAGGAGGGCAGTGGCTCCGAGGATGATGACAGCGACAGTGGGAGCACAAGTGGCTCTGGTAGTGATAGCAGAGATGAGGTTGAGGATGAGACAGTTTCTGAAGCCAAGGGTAGTGATGCTGGCAGAGATGACACTGGGGTTCCACTGGCAAGGAGGAAAAAAAGAGGGCGAGCCGACCCTGATTCTCTTCTTTTTTGCATGTCTCTTTTTGTATATTTCTTTTTCTTTGTAGTTTAGAAAATCATGTATAGCTTCAGATAGGTTTTTGTAAAAACTTTGTAACACCTTTTTGACCGGGAAGTAAAGAAATACTCTTGTTTTTAGACTATCTCGGATATCTAGACATGCATGGCACTGCACTCAAGTATATAACACCTTTTATTTTGAAATTAAAATTGAGAATGGTTGTATTTGGACGAGTTCTGAATCTGACATTAAGCCTATGACTGACCAAAACACAAAATACAACTCGATAAATGCATAACACAACAAAAATAACCTTAACACACCTATTTGCTCCTATTGGGATGGAAAGGATTCAAAACAAGACCTGAAACAAAATCTACAAGCCAAACTGCAAAACTACATTGTTTTTGCAATTCTAGGGGTCAGTCGACCACAAATTTGTTCGACTGAGCCAAAAGTGGCCGGCCGATCGATGGTTCGGACTAGACAGTGGGATACAGCTGTCAAGCACTCATGCGACCTTATCCCTTTAAAAGGTGTTTCGTGACTACTTCTTCACCCAGAAGTGGAAAAACTGAGGATTTTCTTCAAAAAATAGAGGTTCCAACTATAGCCAGGCTCCAGGGTTTTGGATAGCCTCTTTGGACGGTGCTGATAAAGTGAATTTTGTGGGATTTGGCCTAAATTCTTTTTTTCCTCTGAGTTAAACCCCACTCCATCTTCCTTTCCTCAAGGTGGCGATTCTTTGCTGGGATTTGATTATGTATGTATTCCACTTTGGTGTGCAAGAGCTCTGTCCAACTATTGAGGAATTTTGGGCATTGATGGAGCTATCCCGAGATGAAGAAATCATGCCTCAGCCCAATTTTGGCCATGCTCAAGCCTTAGCTCGGATGTGTGATCTAATTCCGAATGAGGCTTGATCCTTGGCTTAAGATGAGGGTTTGGATGTGTCCAAATTAATTCACTAATTTCCCATCATTGGAGATAGGAGTGACCCTGTTTGAGGAGGGCACCGTCAACATGCGATTTGCATGTGCCTACTTTCACATTACTTGCTTGCCCCTATCGGTGAACATCAGGCTCGTTGAGGTGTTCCAATTACTCTGAGATGGTCAGAGCTGCATGGGATTAGTGTTAGTCGAGACTTTGCTGGGATTGGATGCATTCCGTAGACGGAAGACCTCCCGATTTGCAAGGAGTCCACTGCTCTCTCAGGTAATGTTTTTCACCCTGTCGTACTTTATATTTCTTACATCACTCTAGCCCTCATCACTCGATTTTTCCTCAAAACCCTTTCTCACTTTTCCCACTCAATGTACATCTCTCTATTCTTTAATCTCTCTTATTTTTCATCCATCCCCAGGTATGGTTGATGGATAAACTTAAAGTAGTGGCTCCCTGTGCTCGATACTTATCTAGGAACTATTTCTTCTGAGCCTAGATAGTAGATTTTCTTTTTGAGGGCCTATGGTGCGATTGGATGTGCAGCAGGTCTGCAACGGACATTGCTTGGCGTTGCCCTTTGCTAAACTTGCCTCAAATGACATACAGTATATTCCGTCAACCAGGTGTTCAATTGATTAGCCTGACACATTGTGTCTTTTATTTTTCTTTCCAATTCAGACCCTAGTTTGGACATGATCAGATTCGCCCTGCTGAACGGATCGAGAATCCAACTTCATTTATACTTTGGGCTAGGAACCTTTCTCGATATGCAACTACCTAGAGGATGAGGGAGCTCCCGGCTTCTACTGATGACTTAGGTCACGCTCTTTCCAGTGAGTGCTTGTTTTGGCTTAAGGAGGAGGCACAGGTGGGCACATCCTTGATAGCGGAATCTTTTAATGCTACTGGGAGAGGACTACAGACTTGACTCAACTATGCCCTTAGTTTATTGCTTTGACCTTAGTTTTATGATGTAAAATTCTTTAACTATCATGGGAGTTTGGATAAGCATTTTTATTCCACTTTTGTTTTGAAATCATGTAAGAAAGACTGTGGGTATTGAAAATATTCCCCTCATGTCCGATGAAAGGTCTATTTTGCAAAGAGATGTTTGAGAAAATTGGTCAATTTTGTTAAAAACACCAAAACATATTTTCGCAAATGGTCACTACTTAACTTACCTGAAATCAACCCTCGAAGATACACAATTTCGAATTAACTCCCAAATAGGACTCTCTGCACTCTTTCCACTATTGTATTGCCAATCGGATCTCTCTTACAACCATATTTATTACAGAAAAGGAGGCTTAGATAACCAGATCTGGATCTTGAGCAAAATGAATCGATCAATCATGGACAGAACAACCGAGTCGAAAATGGTTGGGGTCGAACTTAGGAATGAAGTTGCCTACGTATCCCAAGGATGGGAATTAGGCCTTATGTAGTTCACTGTTAGGGTTCAGTCGAGTATTTACTCTCTCATTTTGTGTTCTAATTTTTTCCAAAGCCACCCTTTCAGGTTTTTAACCTTGGGCGCTCCATTTTATTTATTTATTTTCCTTTTTCCAGTCCATCCAGATCCATCAGAATAACCGCTCCTCCTAACCAAATTGACTTGATGATGTAAGGACCAGTCCAATTGCGTTTGAACTTGCCCCTAGGATCGCAAATTGGAGCTCGGTTGTCCTTTAACACTATATCTCCCTCATTCAGATTTTTGGACTCAATCTTCTCGTTGAATGCTCGAGCAATCCTACGCTGGTACCCCTGCACATGGTATAAGGCCTTTAGTTTTCTTTCATCAAATAACATCAGCTTTTCAAATCGATTCTATTACTAATCAGCTTCTGCTGTCTGACATTCAGCCATGATTCTCAGTGAAGGCACCTCTATCTGAATCGGTAATACTGTTTCCATTCCATAGACCAAAGACTAGGGAGTTGCCCCAATAAACATTCGGATCGATGTCCTATTGCCCCATAATGCGAAAGATATCTTATCTGGCCAGTCCTTATAAGTTTCTACTATCTTTTGTAGGATATTTTTGATATTCTTGTTTACTGCTTCAACAGCTCCATTGGTCTGTGGCCTATAGGTTGATGACTTGTAGGAGGCCACATTATATTTCTTGAGTAGCTCAATTACTTCTCCTTTGAAATGCGAACTGTTGTCTGAGACATCTCATTTAGAACCTCATACCTACAGATGATGTTGTTTCTGATAAACTTCGCTATGTGCGATGCCTTTAACACCGAATATGACTGTGCTTCCACCCACTTAGTAAAGTAATCAATATTCCCTGAACTCCTCATAGAAACAGACCCCAAAGACTTGGTTTGTTGGGGTAAAGACTGGAAGGAAGAAGAAGAATCCCTAGACTTCTTAGAGAATCCCGTGTCATCTTTGGATTCTGCATAGCCTGACCTCTTATGTTTCAACTTCGATTCCTCAACCTTTAGCATGATTTCTACATGTGCCACGGCCTCAACCAGCCTATCATACTCTCTATACATGTTACCCATCACCTTCATCAAAATCTTGGGCCTCAATCTCTTCTTAAACTCCAAGCATCGACGCTCCTCGGTTGCTACAAGCTCGGGTGCAAAGAATGCCAAACTGGTAAAAGTGGCTTCAAATTTTGCCACCGATGTATCAAGCTATCTAAGCTACTCGAATTGTTTCATCAACCTCTCCCTAGCCGTGGGAGGCAAAAACTTTTCCTGGAAGGCATGGATAAATGCCTCCCAAGTGTGGTTAACCCTCATCTTAATAGATTTTCACCATTGCCCAACCTCCCCTTTGAGTTGATAAGCCGCCAATGCTACTTGGAGCTCTCCATCATGGATGTCCAAGATCTCAAAGAACTTAACAATTTGTTCAAACCATTCATCTGCCTTCATGGGATCGGGCCCGCAACTAAACTCGGCAAGGTTGGAGTGAAAGAATTCCTTCTTCAAGAAGGAGGTTCGAGTTTCTCCCTTTATTGTCCTTGCCGCTTTGTTAGCTTGGAGTATGTCCATGGACTCTTGAAGAGCCCCAACCATTTCTGGTGCTAGTGGCCCCATCGCATCTGCGGCCGGAGGAGCGGCCACGTTGTTTTGTCCTACCCCTTCTTCTTTGGGAAGAAGATCTTGTTGGGCTGAAATACCACGACCACCTCGGCGAGGTCTACCACAGCCTCTACCATGTCCAGACATCCTATATAAAGTAAGAGAGAAAGGAATTAACTCACAGTTCATGTACCCACATGCGTACCCACACGCCAACCCACGCGTCACACTCAAATAGTCACAACCCTATCCATCTATTCATCAAGCATAAAGCAATCCACATAAACACATAGAGCACACATGGATCATTCTCCTAGATACTGACTCGTTCCACAACACCCAAGGACTTCCAAAGGGAAAAAACATTGATCAAGTGCCTTTCCATAGGGACTTCGATAAGAGTTATGGATGCAAATCATATCTTAGAAACTTGACCCCATACCCACATAGTCACATAAACACACCAATGCATAATGTACTAACGTTTCATCCTAACATGAGAACCCATTGTGACATAAGCCACATCCCATGAGCTCTAGGTATACAAACCAGGTTAGCTTTGATACCAAATTGTAACGCTCTAGAAATTAAGTTACCTTAAACAATTATGCTCACTTGGGTGTAAAAAATTTAGAAGAGAGAGAGAATCAATCCATATAAACATTCATAAAAGTTCAAAACTATCTCTTCTCCCTTGAACTATTCTAGTGATTACATCATGTGTTTGTTTACATCTATTAACAAAATAATCATAGTTCAAAAGACAAGAGATAATGTAAAGGAAGAGCCAAAAAGGAAACATCTTTTCAAGGAGTGTCCTTGAATACACAAAAAATGAAAGTCTACATTCCCAAACAAAAATAGCCCGAGGCTTAACACAAAAACATCAAAAGAGTGCTTCCATGCCCTCTCAACAAGACTAATAATAAGAAATAAGCTAGCTACCTAATTTATTACAACAAGGGTACACAATAAAACTAACTATCTAACTTACTCAACAATAAACATTCACAATCATTACAATAATGCTAATTATATTTAATTACAATGATAATGAGAGCATTAATTTACAACATTTGATAGAACTAAAAAGTGTAAGGATGGCATGCATGCAACGGTTTTCAGAAGCAACTCTGTTTTCCTTCCTTGGAATTTGTCCTGTTTCACCTTCAGCCACTGTCCCCTGGTTTCTGCAGAACACTTTGTTTACCAAACATTGGGGCCCGACCGGGCCCCAATGAAGCCCGACTGGGCCCAAATAGGGCCGGTTGTGCCCTAATTTCATGCAAAACTTTGTTTTTGTGTTTTGAGCTGAAAACAGTGCAGACTGAATTTTCTAAGCTCAGTTTGTCCCTCTTACACTTCTCCGTCATGGAAAGCCTCAAAAGAAGGATGGAGTCGTTTCCAAAACCTCAATGAGCAAGTTGCTTGCTTGATGATTTCAGCCACAATTTGGACAAAAATCAATGAATGCAATGAATCAACACCAACCCCTTCTTTTTATCATGGAGAGAACTCAAAGGGAGAAGTAAAGACGCTTCAAGGGTCGTCAAAACACCATGAATTGACGTGTGACGACTCTTGACACAATAGACTCAGCATAACGTTCGGCTGAGCCCAAGCGACCTTATTCATTTTCTTTACATAGGTTGTCTAGACGTGCTCCTGGGAACCCTTCGATATCTGCGTGCGCGATGATGATGGGCGCGGACCTCGTTTTGTTCCGAGCTACTACAGTTCAGACTCAAATGTCGCGGTTCTGAATCTAATCTCACAATGTACGATGTGAGACCGATAAATCACCAAAGAGTCCAAATCCGACAAATCGTTTTTGGAAAACTGATTTTTATAAAGAAATGTCAAACATGGACTGCTTTGCCAGATACAGAGTCGCCACCCAAATATTTTATTTTGGGGAAATTTAGGAAACCTTGACTCATGCCTAAGGCCACGTGTCCGTCATCACCAAAGTTGCCTCGGCTCGGGAACTTAGGTACGAGAGGGGAAGGTCATGAAATGAGCACCCCCGCTCGCTCGATCAAAGATCGGCCTGTACTAAGCATGATATCTAGTTTTTGAAATCACGTGTTCTTATTCCGTTTATTAACCTAGAATTACTATGTTATGGGCACAACAAACAAGTATAGACTAGATCGCCTAAGTTGGAACAAACCATTGCATGTTCGTTTGTTTGAAAACGGTTTGAAGTTTGCTACTCGCAAGTAGGCTAAAACACGAATTTTAATGAATTATTCCAATTCAAGTAATCCAACCTTCATCCACAGGCATTCAGGCAGTTATATCAAGCAAGCAGTTAGCCTCATGGCAAGCATGCTTTCATGGCAGTCAATGACACACATGCAGTATGCTAAAGCGTAAACACTCACAGTGTACTCCAAGTCAAAATAGAGAACTAGTTAGAAATCATGCATGATCCTAGTTCATGTTAAGATGGCTAATGCAACACATGCGAAAATGTAACTAAGATAGGCTCGGCTACCTAGAATGTCATGTGAAATGTAACTTGTTACATGTATTCAAATAGGTATTGAAATACAATGCAGTTAGTATGATGCACCAAGCCCGGTGCATGCAAGACAGATGAATGGATGCACGCATGCAAGCATAAGGTATGCTAAACGAAATATGCCCTAAAACTAACCATCGTAAGTGGTTAAGTAAAAAGGAGAAAGAAATGGGGGTTGGAAGACATGCATCACACACACACACGCTCATTACAACATTGCGCCCTCTCGACGGAGGGATCGAATAAGAAACTAACTAACTAATCTAAGCTAATTAAACTAATTATTACAAAACAAACTAATTAACTAATCCTAGTTAACTAATTATTACAGAACAAATTGAAATAGCTAAATGCATTTAACTATTAAAGTACAAACCAAAGCATAAGCTAGCTATCTAAGCGTGGCAGCTAAGGAAAGCAATAAAACAGTGGCAAAGTTCTCAGAGGGAGAAGGCTGGATGCATGTTCGCTCGCCTCGTTCAGAAATCCAATGTGATGCCCCGATTTGCCTCTGTTTTCAATTGTTTCTAGAACACTGCATAAAGCTCCAGAAAGCTGAAACTCCACCTTGGGAACCTGTGGGAGGGTGGCCGACCAGTTGTTGGTCTCTCCAGCCAGTGGCCGACCACTTTTTGTTACTGAAAACCAGAAAAAGTGGTCAGCCAGCTAGTTTTTCTGGTTGGCCGACCAGTTGTTGCTGCCAATGTAACGACCCCAAAATGCGTATAAGAAGTCATCCTTATTTATCTAGGGGATAATGTGTTTTAAGTTAATTATATCTATTGGAATTGAAGAACTATCTGTTGAGTTATGACTTTAAAACTGAAATTGACGACCTTTACGGGTTCAGAAATCAAAATTGAGTACTTGGGTATGTTAATAGGAATTTTTAGAACTATTTGGGAAAATTAATTGGAATTCTAATTTGTCTGATTCGTTAATGCACGTTTGGGTGGTTAATTTTGTACTGCAAAATTGAAGGCCGTAGAGGCTTCAGAAACCGGAACATAGGACATATTTATGATCAGCATAATTTTTAGAGTCACTTGGGAAGTTTAATTGAAATTCGATTTTGTGCGATTCGTAAGGGCGTGTTTGGCCCTCCTTGTTGTGAAAAGCTTAAGTGTGTGTATATTTATATATATGGAGACATGTTACGTGAGTTGGGAACTCAAGATATTTGAGTCAAAAAGATCTAAGGTAGAAAGAGAGAAAACCGTGAAAGAGAGAGGGAGAGAGGGAGAGACAAATTCTTTAAGAAAGCTCAACATTCATGGATGGTTAAAGGGAATTAAAGAGAGAAGATCCACCTTAAAGCTTGGAAGATTAAAGAGACCAGAGGGAAAAAGGAAAGGTTGAAGGTATGGGGCTTTAACTATCATCTTTGTAGATAATTCATCTATTACATGAGATCAAAGATTAACTTGGAAGTTTGATATGAATATATGAAAAAGTGTGTTGGGTTATGAGTGGATTGGGTTGAATTCAAGGAATTGAACCTTGATTTCCTTTAATTTGTTTGATGTGGGTTCAATCTTAAGAATGATTTATAGAATAACAATATTTAATGTGAGAATCAATCATGGGTAAGATGTATTTGCATAATTTTGAGCATATATTATGGAAGTTTGAATATATGGAAAAGATGAGACTTGGATTCCTAACTTGATGCAAAGATTGATTTATTTGAGATGAGATTATACTTGGTTGATTTGAGTTTATCATGTTATTAGGAAATTTTACATGTTTTTGAGTGAGTTATGTTTAGAACCAAGCTTGAAAATGGGAAAAACCAAGTGTTGGAGCAAAAAAAGAGCTATTTTCGGACTGGTTTTTGCCCAGACCGCACGAGCGGCCATGGGCAACGCACGAGCGGAGCATGAAGAAAAAGGAAGGGTTTCATTCTGCTCTTTGGGCGCACGAGCGGCCGGGTTCTCCGCTCTCCAATTGGGCGGCACGAGCGGTCCAATTGGGCGCATGTGCGGCCAACCCTGTTTCAACTTATATCTTGTAACTTTGAACAAGCATATCTTTTGCATCCGGACTCCGTTTTGAGTGATTCTTGAGCCTAAAGTTAAGCCCCGGAAGTCTAGTTTCCAATGGTGGTGGTCTCACTCCCAAATTCTAAGTACAAAAATAGTTATACCCAAATTAGTGACGACTGCTCACTTTCTATTTACTGGGTTTATACCGTTTCTTCGTCTGAACCTTTCTCCTATCGTTTCCTCCTATCTTATGAGGCATGGATTATACCCTATGGAGGACTAATGAGTCTAGAACCACCATAGCTATTGAGTAAGGAATAAAAAGAGATTGGTTTTATTCTCATAATCTGTTATGTGCATTGTATTTGTAGGTTAAGATGAGGACATCGTTTCACCGCTATCAGAGACCTACCACTGTGAGTAATAATACTGTAGTAGTACGTTTTTCTTACCATTAGTAATTAAAATTAACGTTCTGTTACTTGCAAGTTAACTTTATTGAGTCATGGTGAACAAATGGAACATGTGTGCATCATAGAGCAATGATAGCTTTGCATATCTAGAGTCATTCTATTTTGCTAATGATGGGCCCGAGGCCGTTATGATATGAATTGTTCTGTCCCTGAGAACCGTACTATAGTGATACTTGTGCCTATGGTTAATAGTTATTATTAACATTCTGTTATATACAAGACAACTATGTCGACCTGTAATAAACCATGGGGAAATCCTTGTGACAATTGTGTAACGGTATTCTCATGAATCTGGGATTAATCTGTTCTGTTTACCCACTCCGGCTATGCTATGTCATGATATGAATTATTCGGTCTTTAAGACCTAATGATTTCTGGTATGGAACAAAGTGCTGTACGGAACTAAGTGCTGCAATGCAAGTCACCTCTAGAATCCGTGCGAGACACCTCTTGGGTCCATACATACATGAACTGGGTCATCAGGTCCTTTCATGGGTCATCGGATTTGTTAACGCTATGGATGTACCACGTATGATTATATGCAAAATCTAAGCATGAAAATGATTATGAATATGCATATGAATCTGTTATATGGGCCGGTGGCCAATCTGTTATATCTAGGCCGGGGGCTAATCTGTGGAATTTGTAAGGCCTATGGCCAATCTATGGAATCTGTGAGCCTATGGCTAATCTGTAACTCCGTTAAGCCTAAGGCCGTTCTACATTCTGGGCTTAAAGCCACTCTATTTGAATGTTTGAAGACTGGGCCCAACACCGTTCTGAAAATGTTTACAAGACAAAAGTAATTATATGACCTCTGCACTTATATACGTTATAAATATTACAATTCAAGTCTAATTATTAAATTGTTTGAGTGCTATTATTCACTGAGCTTTGCTCATTCTGTTTTATGTATATTTCTGTAGGTGAGCCATCGGGGATTGACACTAGAGTTGTACCGAGGTTCGCCTGTCTACCAAGTCACCTGGGGTATGTCTCCACATGGAGGCCTTAAATTATTGTTGGGAGTCATATAAATTAGTAAGTCTTATGTAAGTATGTGTGAGATCTATATAAATTCTGTGATTGTATATGTATATCTGGAAATGTATTTAAATGCTTAAATCTAGGTAAGCCATCGTGTATGCACAAGCTCAATGGATGTTGTCTTTTATTGATATTGCTTCCGATTAAGGCCCCGTATGTGATTAAATATTATTCTAAAATTCTGTTTTGAGGCCTATGTACAGGCCGGTCATGGACCAAACTTTTAGGGGCGGGTTTGGGTCGTGACAGCCAAACTCCAGTTTTCTGCAACAGAGAGCAAGAAAGGGGCATGGCAATGTATTTGCAAGATATGTGTGCACAACCACCTTCCCTATCGTGTCATGAACTCAAGGGAGTGAGGTTCTCGACTCTCGAGCCACCAATCGCGCATTTCAATGCATGATGGCCGAGAGGCGAAGTTGCACAATTCAATATGAAAATGAATGCACAAGTAAACACATAAAGCCTAAAACTCTATCATGTATGATCAAGAGCGTCGGCGACCGAGAATTGAGGCACATTTCATCACTTTAAGTATGAAACGTCCCTCGTTTCTCGTGTTTAGACTAACACCTATTCCAAACACAATGCAACACAACAAGGCAAGCTTAATGCAAACAACAACTTAGCATACTCAATGCAATGTGACATGATCAACTTAACAAAGCTAATGACATGTGAACAATGCAAATGCATGCATGTACAATGCAATGCTACAAGGGCAACTTATCAATGTTAGGAACATGTATACTCAATGCAAAGAAACAACTTGGCATACACGATGCAAATAATCACATGGCATGCACAATGCAATGTAAGATGGCATACTTAATGCAATGGACAATAAGAATGCGAACAACATGTAAACAAACATGCTAAATGGATTTAAACCAAAAGGGGGTAGACCTCAGTCATGCCCAAATCAGTGGCCAATGGTGATAAAATTAAGGCACATGAAGCATATACAAGCATGCACATGCAATGGCCCATCAAAGAGGCCTAAGAGCACAACTCTCAAGAGTGCTCAAAAAGTGATAAATGCAGAAGTGTAACAACACGAAGTGCACTAAAATAAGATAAGAAATGGTGCCAAACCATTCAAACAAACACAAGTATAGCATGCAAAGGTCCTAAAGCATGAACGCTAATAAAGAGGACTACAAAGGAGGCATGCAATACATGGCAAATATGCATGAACCAATCATGGACAGAGCTGAAATAGGTCAAGACAATGACCAAAACATGCTAAGATGGAGGCTCAAATACCTAGGCAAGATGGCATACATGCTAGGCCACAAACTAGGCAACAATGCACAACACTCAAAGGCACTTAAAGAGTGAATGAAGTGGGAACATAAGCATGCTATAAGCTCTGAAATGAAGTACTAAATGATGCCAAATCATCTAAATAGCTCAAATATAGCATGCATGAGTCAACAAGACACAAAGCTAACAAGGCCAATTGCACTATAGCTATACAAAGCATGAAGGATATGGCAAAGGCAACCCAAAACAGTCCTATAACATGTCAAAATGATACTAAAACATGTATGGAAGGAAGCCAAAACAAGCTAGCATGAAGGGCCTAAGGCATGAAGAATGCAAGGCAAATAAGGTGGATTACACTACACCTATTAGGACCAAGCATGTGATGA
This sequence comes from Camellia sinensis, assembly GCF_055761805.1. Lineage (NCBI taxonomy): Eukaryota > Viridiplantae > Streptophyta > Magnoliopsida > Ericales > Theaceae > Camellia > Camellia sinensis. The sequence goes on from NC_138967.1 coordinate 73,944,091, forward strand.
CTTAACCAGCAAAATTCAGAGTTATATCATGGCAAGATAACCCCAAAAACACATCGAAATGATGGCTCACAAGCTAAGGCATGAAGGCATACGCAATGGTTCATGTTAAGGCATAAAGGAGCAAACCCTCCAACGCATTGAATAAGTGAAAAATGCAAGTGCATGAGCATGAAACATGGATTGAAATCACATAATAAATGATGCCAAATCATTCAAATAGTCCAAGTAAAGTATGCTAGTGGACTTGGTGCACAAAGCTAACAAGCTAGAATGAACCATAGCTATACAAAGCAAGTCATGCATGGCCAAAACAACACAAATCAGAGCTAAAGCATGTTAAAACATGGACAAAATCTTCTTAAAGTTAAGCGAAAAGAATGCTAGAATGACGTGTTAAAGCATGATGCATGTTAGGCTAATTCAAGGAATTGCACTACAAGTGCATAGAGCATGCAAGAGGTGACCAAACCAAACCTTAACAGAGGTATGACATGGCAAAACATCACCAAAAACATGCTGAAAGGGAAACGAAACAAGCTAGAATGGCATGCTACTTCATGAAGCATACAAAGCTAGTTTGCAAGATTTATACTACAAGTGTATAAGGCATTCATGGAATGACCAAACCAAGTCAAAACAGATCTGAGGCATGCTAAAATAACCCCAAATACATGCTAAGAACAAGCCAACACAAGCTTAATAAACATGCTCAAACATGAAGCATATGAAGCAAGTATTAAAAATATATTTGGGACCTCAAAACCTCTTCTCCACCACTGAAAATCCTTTGGATTTCAGTGGTAGAAAGGTCATGCAAAGGTGATCCCAAAGCTTAAAAAGAAGGCACAAAAGCAAGGCCAAACAAGGCCAAAGAGGGGGTAAACAACCCCAAACACAAAAGGGACTTCAAACAAAGATCTTAAGGACCAAAAATCAAAACTTTTTGTAGTTAAGAGTTAGTCCTAAAATAGCATGAAAATAGGCTCAAAAGCTTAAGCAAAAATGGGGGATTTAAGGATTAGAAACTCACCCTTGAAGACCACCTTTAAAGCTGCAACTCCAACACACTTTTTGGATCAAAACCAGTCCAAAAGCACCAAAAACAACCTCAAGAAGCCTCAGCAACAAAGGTATGGTGTTTGAGTGTGTGTTTGTGTACAAAAGTGAGACAAAATCACACTTTAAGGCACAAAACAAGAGCAAAACGAAGAAGTATAGATATAGGTTATATGTATCACTCCAGCCAAGATTTTTCTGAACCTAGAGGAGGGAGGAGGTGGTTCTCTCTTATAGAGAACAAAAGGCAAAGCTTCTCAAGGAAGCTAAGGCTCAAGGCCATCCCTCCATACACGTGTATGGAGGATGGCTTCAGTGCCCTCCAGCTGTGCTAGTTGGAGGAAAATATCTCCAAAAAGTAGCTGACCACTTAAAGTGGTCGGCCAGCTACTTAAAGTGGTTGGTTGACCACTTCAAGTGGTCTCCTAGAACAAAAACTGGTCGGCCATAGGTGGGAGAAGTCTACACACTGAAAGCAAGGTGGTGGTATGGTGGCCGACCAGAAAAGTGGCCCAAAGACCAAGAAAGCCAGTTATCCGACCAGAAAATTGGCTGGTAGGAGGAAAAGTGGTCTCCAAGGGGAAAAACTGGTCTCCCACCCTTGTACCACCTTCCAAACAAGGAAAACAAGGTTTGTACCAAAAACAAACCAAAACGGATGCAAGACAAGAGATCGGGAGGCAAAGCACGCGACCAAAAGCCTCAAAAACTAGTCTACTGGCATGAAAAGTGGTATACGACCACAAAAGTGGTCTCCCGGACCACAGTGTTCCTCTAGGCAGAGGCAACAAGGCATGGTTCAAAAAACACGCCAATCGGAGAACGTTAAGCGGTTCCGAGACAAGGCGCGCGGTCGAAGGCTCCAAAAATTAGAAACTAGTCTCCAAACGGGAAAAGTGGTCTACGACCATAAAAAGTGGTCTACGACCATAGAGAGATGGTCTACAAGACCTCTCCCTCCCTCTGGGAAGAGAAAACAAGATTCAGTCTGCAAACCGAGCCAAAGCACAAAGAGTTCAGAGGCCCAGAGGCAAGGCTCTCAGCCAAAACTCCGGAACCTCGACATGAGCACAACATGCGCAATCACCGAGCGCTCAATCGATGACGTCCGAGTCTCAAGGTCGGTCAAAAATGGGGTGTCTACAGTTGCCCCTCTTTGACAGAACTTGGAAGTCATAAGTGACGAGAGTGAATGTCAAAGCCCAGAGACGACCCATGTTTGACAAGGCCGAAGACTTAGACAAACAGGCAAGATAGCGAAGAGATGTGCCCGCAGGCAGGGGCAAAATGCAAAAGACATGCACAACGCCGAACATAACTTATGATCATGCAAAGAAAGCTATAATGAAGCAAATATACACAATAAATGCAACAGTTTAAGCAAGCGAATTCAAACCAAACTACATTACATGTGGAAAGGATGTAAGAGAATTATACAATTCTCGCTACTTCTCATGCGGAGTATACAATACCGTCTGGTTCGTCTGGTCACGCCAGCTTCGAATGAACCGTACATACAATATTGTGCCTGCAAAAGAAAGAAACTCAACAGGTACAATATCGTTAGAAACATGCATAGCAATGCAAGTGAAAAGTGCATGACAACGCAAGTGGAGGAGTGCATGACAATGCAACCTAAGTGTGACGCATAACAATGCGAGGGGGATGCATGACAATGCAACCTAAGCGTGACGCATAACAATGCGGAAAGGGACGCATGACAATGCAACCTAAGTGTGACGCATAACAATGTGAATAAAACAAGCATAATAATGCAAGTGAAGTGTGCATAACAATGTAAGCAAAATGAGTGTGACAACACAAGTAGTGAGTGCATAACAAAGCAACGAGTGGTGTGCATGACAAATGCTAGAGAGGAAAGTGTGCATAACAATGCGAGAGTAGTATAACTTCGATAGCATGCCTTGAAACAAAATGCCGGTTAAAGAAATACAAGCATTAACACGAACAAATCAACCGGAACCTCCGATTTACCTCTCGGAGGGGTCACAACATATTCAAAAAGGATACACCTTGCTTTTGACGAGTGACGACGATCCATGCATTGAAGACTTGAATTGAAGTTCCCACGGGGACAATTTCGCGCCAAAAAGTGTACTTTTCTTGCACTTTCCTGAGAACCGAGGACTCTAATCACCACCAAAATACACAGGGAGAACAATAGAGCCTTGAAGATCACCCAGGAGGATGGCCGACCAGCTATACAAGTGGCCGACCAGTTGTTGCCCATAAAAGTGGTCGGCTTACCAGAAAAACTGGCTGGCCGACCAGTTTACCAAATTTCGGGGCAGTTTGGTCTTTTAACTTCGGTTCTTTAAGTATACTCATCCAAATCAGTTTTGCTCACACCTCCAAGGCCGAAATCAACTTCTCTTGCTCCCTAGACCCTTTTCTCTCTCAGATCTGCACTTTATACGCATTTTCCAATGCCCCACGTGAAGTTGTTTCGCGAAAACTTTCGATTCTCTTCGCTTTGAACCGATTAGAATTTGTTTTCGGAGCTTCTTTCTCCAGTTTCACCACTTGAGGTATGTTTGTCTCAAAGTTTAGCACCTTTTCTCGGGCGTTGACTTTTGTTGACTTTTTCTCTTCCTGAGAGTTGACTTTTGTTGACTTTTTGCAATTTTGGCTCATTTCGCTCGTTTTTGCATCATTTTGCAGATTTCTTCAGATAGCCGACGATATTCCGTATGGCGGAGGTTCTCCATATGCAGAGGACGAGCCCGACATTATACCGTTGCCTCCGAGGATTCGGCTGTTCGACCGGAGGAGTACGACCCGCAGGAGCACATTCTTCCTCTTAGCACCTTTCACCACTTCACGGACTTCGCACGTCAGGCGCCTGCGGACCTGCTGCTACGGGAGCCGGAGTCCTATTTATCTCATCACGTGCATGAGGTGCGCACTTTACTTTTGCATTTTCATGCTTTCGCTATGTATCATATTTGCTCGTTCTGAACATATTCACATACACAACACTCCACTCATTCTGAACACACGGTTCATACACAGCGTTCTGCTAATTTGGCACACAGCTCACCATACAACACTTTGTTAATTCGGCACACAGCTCATTTTGGCACACAGCGCATTTTGGGCACATGGCTCGTTTTGGGCACACAACTCATTATACTGCTCAATCTAAACACACAGTTCAATAGCACAGCATTCTGTTTAATTGGCACACAGCTCATAACACTGCTCAATCTGAACACACAGTTCATAATACGGCATTCTGTTTAATTGGCACATGGCTCATAACACTGCTCAAACTGAACATACAGTTCATAACACAACATTCTTGTTTAATTGGCACACGGCTCATAACACTGCTCAATCTGAACATGCAGTCCATACCACAGTACACTTTTTCATAACATAGCACACCGCTCAATCTGAACACGCAGTTCATAACACGGTATTCGGTTTATAGCACACTGTTCAATCTGAACACGCAGTCCATACCACAGTACACTTTTTCATTACATAACACACCGCTCAATTTGAACACGTAGTTCATAACACAGTATTCGGTTTATAGCACATTGTTCAATCTGAACACGCAGTCCATACCACAGTATACTTTTTCATTACATAACACACCGCTCAATTTGAACACGCAGTTCATAATACGGTATTCGGTTTATAGCACACTGCTCAATCTGAACACGCAGTCCATACCACAGTACACTTTTTCATAACATAGCACACCGCTCAATCTGAACACGCAGTTCATAACACGGTATTCGGTTTATAGCACACTACTCAATCTGAACACGCAGTTCATACCACAGTACACTCTTTCATAACATAGCACACCGCTCAATCTAAACACGCAGTTCATAACACGGTATTCGGTTTATAGCACACTGCTCAATCTGAATATGCAGTCCATACCACAGTACACTTTTTCATAACATAGCACACCGCTCAATCTGAACACGCAGTTCATAACACGATATTCGGTTTATAGCATACTGCTCAATCTGAACACGCAGTCCATACCACAGTACACTTTTTCATAACATAGCACACCGCTCAATCTGAACACGCAGTTCATAACACGGTATTCGGTTTATAGCACACTGCTTAATCTGAACACGCAGTCCATACCACAGTACACTTTTTCATAACATAGCACACTGCCCAATCTGAACATGCAGTTCATGACACGGTATTCGGTTTATAGCACACTGCTGAATCTGAACACGCAGTCCATACCACAGTACACTCTTTCATAACATAGCACACCGCTCAATCTGAACACGCAGTTCATAACACGATATTCGGTTTATAGCACACTGCTCAATCTGAACATGCAGTCCATACCACAGTACACTCTTTCATAACATAGCACACCACTCAATCTGAACACGCAGTTCATAACACGGTATTCGGTTTATAGCACACTGCTCAATCTGAACACGCAGTCCGTACCACAGTACACTTTTTCAATTTACACGCAGCTCATATTTTTCATTTTGAACACCCAGCTCACACTTTTCAAATTTGAACACACAACTCATACTTTTCATTCTGAATGCACAACTCATACTTTTCATTCTAAACACACAGCTCATACTTTTCATTCTGAACACATAGCTCATACTTTTCAATCTGAAACTGAATGCATTTGTTCATTCTGAATGCAGGTATCCTCCCGTTTCACACGGGGTTATGGATCGATCCTCGCGAGGGAGTGGTATATGGAGCTCTCAGAAGCTGTCCGGCATATTGTAGACGAGGCTGGGTTTAGTTTATTCTGTACGGGATTGTCGCGTCATCTAGCGAGCAGGACCCTCCTGGGCGCTCTTGTAGAGAGATAGTGGGACACCACCAACTCTTTCCATTTTTCAGCCACCGGGGACATGGCGATGACCCCATATGACTTCTCGTGGCAGGCCAGCCGATCCCATATGATGCAGACATGGGTGAGTGGGAGGCCACTTGGATTTATCTGCTCGAAGCCCGTCCGCCGATTGACAGATCATCAGGCAGGGTCAGGTACACCTGGTTCTCCGAGCGGTATAGGGGGACTATACCCATGACCATTGAGGCCGTGCAACAGTATGCTCGGGGATTTTTGATGTTCCTCCTCGGGACCACTCTGTTCTCCGACAGGGGGAACACAGTTGGGCTTTATCTGCTCAGTGCTCTGGTAGACCTATCACAGGTCAGTCAGTATGATAGGGGTGGCACTGGCCTCGCTACCCTTTACTGCTACATGAGCGCGACCTCCCGAGAGCGAGGGACCATAGTAGGTGGCTACTGGTGAGCCTGGGAGCTACATTCTGTCCTCTTGATTTACATTACTGCTTTTCATTATCTGTACACTGCATACGGCACACATTACATTCTGTACTCTACATTCCGCACTCAGCATTCTACATTTTCTATACATTCTGTATTCGCATTCTGCACTTAGTATTCTGCATTTTATATATTCTGTACTCTGACAACCACTAGCTTGCCTTTCACAACTGTGGGTTTATGCCTACTTCCCGACACTTGCCCCTGAGCTCAAGGTCGAGGTACCTCTCGGGATCCCCTACTCAGGCAGATTTGAGGATCGGTGCTGGCCCAGGCCTCGGGAGACTCTGCTCTACCTCCGGTAGTTCTTCGATACTGTACGGGCGACGGAGGTGATATAGAACTCTCAGTTCTTTATGGTTTCAGCTTTGATTCATCTTGCATATTTATGACATCTAATCAATTTATACACTTGTTACCCGCAGGTGACTTGGCAGCCTTGGATCGACATGCCAGGGAATCCTCAATTTTTGTTTGCTGGGGCATGGGGGTCCTCTCGATATAGGGTCTTGTTTGAGGGACCGGTCGGCAGGGCTTGGTTTCTTGGAGAGCGCTTCATGCGCCAGATGATGGGCAACTTCGCTCAGGGCGTCCCCTCACTGCCTCCACCAGAGATGCGGTCCGCAGGGGGTCTCACACCCCAGAAGGCGGAGGACCTTATGTTGGGTATTGATGCGGTCCTTTTCCTGGAGGAGGGGGATTATGCGACATATCGCCACACGTACCTGATGCCTCTACTGTCAGGTGTCCGTACCCCCAGGAGGAGAGCTGCTGACATGCCTTCCTCGAGTCGTGCCCGGGCCGGAGACATTCCTTTGACTAGCGGGGCTAGCACATCGAGAGGTGGGATTGGAGGGATGCCCTCGACTTGGCAGTATGCTGGATGGCCAGATCTTCCGACTGAGCTGACGGGCTGGCAGTATGGGACTTCATACCAGATTCCACTAGAGCCTCCGATGCCCGACCATTGATACGTCAGTGACCCTGACTTACCACCAGTATGTTTTACAGTTTTCATTTACCACTCAAATATTTAGACATTCATTCATTCACTGATGACTTGAACTTGCATCTGCAGCCTCCCAGAGAGTATACTGAGGGGTTGCTCGGAGTGGTAGCCTCACTTAAGAGCATGGTCCTGCAGAGGGAGACGCTGTTATATGCCTCTGGCGTTCGGGTACTTTTCAATTCCCTTGCATTTATCATACTTCTGATGACATATGGAAACTGAACATTTCACTGCATTGATTCAATGTATGTGTAGAGCACATCTGACACACCATATTCACACACTATATCCACATGCACCCACTTTATTCTTGCATCTGCATTTGATATACATACTGGTTGATGCATTCAAACTGCCATTTTCAGGTCCCACCTCTATAGACTGGGCCATCTAGGCCTTCTCGAGCCGCTAGGAGAGGAGTCTCAGCACGCGGCCGGGGGGGACGCAGAGCACCTGTTAGACAGGATGGCGAGTCTAGTGAGGAGGATAAGTTAGCACATCCACAATCAGAGACATCTACAGGCAGGGATGATGACTCTGGTTTCGGTTCGGAGGGCGGAGGCGACACCGAGGAGGTTTTCGAGGATGGGGACTCCGATTCAGACGGAGATACCGACGATGATGGTGCAGAGACTGCTCAGCCGAAGAGGGTGAAGAGGGCCTCTCGGTCTTGAGCTTGATGGCATTGATGCAGATGTTCCTGCTTTATTTTTCTTTTTACATGTAGTTGTAGCACATTGTACAACTTAGGTAGCTTTATTTTCTTCAAAACTCATACTTTTCTATGAAATGTTGTAAAAAGGAAGCTATGATGGGATGAAAATAACTTTTGTTCAAAAAGTGTTATATTTGTATTCTTAGCATCGCATCGCACCATTTCGCAAAAAAAATGAGATTGAATGGAATTTGAACATCGTGCATTGCCCAGTTAGGTAGTGAACCAACGCAACAAAACGACTCAATCCTAAAAAACAACAACAAGACTTTAACAAGTTTACAACTTGATTAGCGAAGAGAAACAACTCGATAAACAAATGAGCAACAACTCGATAAACAAATGCATTTTAGACAAACAAGGTGACGGAATGCATCCGAAACAGAGGTAAACTCGGATTTTCAGCACTCTCCACACACAAGGAAGCTAGAGACTCTTTTCTGGAGATAAGAAAGAGGCTGTAGACAAGTTTTGCTCCATGGCCGACCACCAAGAGTGGCTGGCCGACCACTTTCTTGGCCCGGAGACCAGAAAAGTAGCTGGCCGACCGACCAGAAAAATTGGTCGGCCGACCAGTTAGCCTGGGGACCTCTAGTTTTCTGACACTTGTCCTCCAAATAGTGCCTTATCCTTCATAAAGGTTCTAGCTTCGTGGTTCCCTTATTCCAACTCAGTTTTGCACCAAAATGGAAGCATTTCTTGTCCAAAATCTCACAAATTGGATCACCAACTTAGATGACTCGGAAAAGCTAAATTTTCGAGGCTTCGGCATAAATGCACTATTCACATTGAGTCGCACCCCGCTATGTTTTCCGTTCCTTCACGCCGCGGCAAGGTTTTGGAATCCGGTAACACACGTCTTTAGCTTCGGCGGACAAGAGGTATGTCCCACTTTCGAAGACTTCCAAGTTTTGATGGAATCCGAACGCAACAAAGAAATCGTGCCTTAGTTCTGCTTTGGCCACGTCCAAGCCTTAGGACACATGTGTGGGCTTACTTTGCATGACGCCCGGTCATTGATTTGTGACGAAGTATTGAACATTCCGAGTTTGATTCGTCGGTTTTCCGATGCCGGTGACTGCGGCGACCATCATTGGCAGGGCTTTCGGCGACATGCGCTTTGCTAGTGCATGCTGTCGCATTTCTTGCTTGCCCCAGGCTCTGGTGGGTTTAGTGCCCATTTGATTGAGGTTACCGAGGGCTTGAAAGAAGGCAAGAGCTACATCGCCATGACACTAGCTGAGACATTGATGGGTTTGGACACTTTCCATCGCCGAGAGATGACTAGATTCACGAGGAGTCCACCACTGCTGCAGGTAATGTTTCCCACCCTATCTCACATATATTTCTCACATCACTCGGCCCTTAGGCTCGGTTTTTCTCTCAAAACCCCTTTTCTCACTTTTCTCTCCACATACACCTCTTTATTCATTAATCTCTCATTTTTTATCCCTCCCCAGATATGGTTGATGGACAAATTAAGGGTTGTGGACTCATGTCCAGCATATTCAGCTCGCAGCTATTTCTTTTGGTGACGTTTAGTCGATGCCCCTGATGAGGGATGGTGGTGCGAATGGATGCACAGTTTGACTGTTCTTGACATTGTTTGGCACTGCCCCTGGCTTAATCTACCGGCGATGAGCTACAGCATGACTCGCTAGCCTGGGATTCAGTTGATCGGTCTGATGCACTGTGTACTTTACTTTCCGTTTCGACTCCGGCGCTAGTTTGGTTATGATCAGACTTTCCCGGAAGAGGGGATAAAGTACCCTCCTGCATTTCCGGTCCGAGGCGCACAGCTAGCTTGGTATGCCACGGCATAGAGGACGAGAGAGCTTTTGGCCCCCGCTCCCACTTTTAGTTGCACCCTCTTTGATGAGTGCATAGCTTGGCTTGATGACGAGGCGCAGGTTGGGCCTACTTTGGCATCAGAGGCTTCGACCAGTTCTGGGAGGGGACGCAGGAACACATGACTATGCCCCAAATTTATTTGCTTTATCAGTACTTTCAAGTTTTCTTTATGAAATGTAATAAAAAAAAACCAACTTCAATTTGTATTCAAGAGTAGGAGAACTCTGTACTGAAATCAATGTAATTGAAGGTTGTGGGTACTGAAAATTTTCCGTTTGGTCCAAAAATGGTCTAAGTCGTAAAAAGATTAATTTGAGTGAAATCAACTTTTATTAAAACTTTTCAAAACCATTTTCGATATGGATTAGAACTGGACACGCCCGAGATCTGTCACTGAGATGTATAACCCCGGATCCTCAACAATTGGAAAGTTGCCCCTAGTTTGAATAGCATTGCACTGGAGATCACAAACCGAGCTCTTGGATGCAGAATAGACAAAGATGACCAACAAGATCACACGGACAAAGTTGATTGGGGAAGTGTTTATGGTTGGACTTCAGAATGAAGTTGCCTATGTATCCCAAAGATGGGAATCAAACCTTACGTAGTTCGGCTTGGGTTCACTCGTGTATTAACTCTCTCCTTTTGTGCTCTAACTTTTGCCAAGGCCGCCCTTTCTGGGTTTTCAACCTTGCGAGCTTAGTTTTTATTATTTCAAATTTTCTGTGCTCTAACTTTTGCCTAGGTCGCCCTTTCGGGTTCTCGGCCTAGCGAGCCACTCAGGGAAAGTATTTCTTCAACTTGTCCGTGTTGATCGGTTGGGCATTAGAACGACAGCTTCACCTGACCAGATAGACTTGATGATGTAAGGACCAGTCCAATTGGGTCTGAACTTGCCCCTAGGGTCGTGGATGGGAGCTCGGTTGTCTTCGAGCACTAGATCTCCTTCTTTCAAATTCCTGGACTTAACCTTCTTGTTGAAAGCCCTGGCAATTCGTCATTGATAACCTTGAACATGGTACAGTGCTTTCAGCCTCCTCTCGTCAAAAAGCATAAGTTTTTCGAACCTGCTCTGTTGCCAATCTGCCTCAGCAATTTGACACTCAGCCAAAACCCGTAATGACGGAACCTCAACTTCGATGGGCAAAACAGCCTCCATCCCATAAACCAAGGAATACGGAGTCGCTCCAGTAGAAGTCCGAATTGAAGTTTGGTAGCCCCACAGAGCGAATGGCAGCTTATCTGGCCAGTCTCAGTAAGTTTCCACCATCTTCTGCAGAATATGCTTGACGTTCTTGTTGGCGGCCTCAACTGCTCCATTGGTCTGCGGCCGATATGTGGATGACTTATGAAAAGCCACATTATACTTTTCCAATAAGTCGATCACCTCCTTCTTGAAGTGAGAGCCATTATCCGAAATGATCTCATTCGGAACCCCGTAGCGACAGATGATGTTGTTCCTGATGAACTTGGCGACATACGAAGCTTTCAACACCGCATAAGACTGGGCCTCAACCCACTTTGTGAAGTAATCTATCGCTACCATAATGTACTCATGCCCATTGGACCCCTTTGGAGTGACAGCCCTGATTACATCGATCCTCCAAACTGAAACGGCCATGGCGAAGTCATGTTGTACAGCTTCGACGGTGGAATGTTCATGCGGTTTGCATGGATCTGGCATTTGTGGCATCGCCGAACAAAGCCTATACAATCCTCCTCCATGGTGGACCAGTAGTAACCCTGTCTAAGGATCTTCCAGGCTAGCATCACCCCATTCATGTGTGCTTCGCACTCTCCTCCATGGATGGCCTCCATCAGGCGCTTGGACTCTTCAGCATCAACACACAGCTTATGCATCCCGAGATGACCTCTCTTGTACAGTTTTCCCCCACAGACGATGAACTGAGCAGCCATTCTTCGAATTGCCCTCTTATCCTTGGCATTTGCCCTTGGTGGATATGCCTCTTTTTCCAAGAAGTTCCAGACATCGTAATACCAGGGATTTTCATCTTGTACCTCATCTATGGCAGCAATTAGCTCGTAAGCCGGCACAAATTTCTGTTCGATGATGATCGGACCCATCCGGACTCCAAAAGGGATGTCTATCATAGAAGATAGAGTTGCTAGTGAATCTGCAAACTAGGGGTGAGCAGCGGATATATCGATCCGTCAAAACCGACCGAACCGAACCGAACCGCCGCATTTTGGACGGATGCGTGATGACGAGCGGACGGTTGCGGATTGATTTTCTCCAATCCGCCAATTTGGCGGACGGATGGCGGATTTGAGATTCCTTTGGCCGCAACCGAACCGCCAAACCGCGAGCACCCCTAATAATTTATAAGACTTTATGTTTTCAATTTATTTAATATTTTGTTTGTGTTTTCACTTAAAAAAGAGTTTAAATATTTGGTTGAAAAAAAGTTTTCAACTTGAATATATTTTTTGAATTAAAAAAAATAAACGTATTTTTTTGATTTTTAAATTTAACTCTAAAAATAATAAATAGAAAATATGATATATGATGGTTGGTTTTTGTTTTCAAAAACATATATAGATGTAACAATACAGAGACATACAATCTCTACAACTGCCTTATTCATGGTTTTGGTGGTTTGAATTGTTATTATATTTTAAGAACCACAATTGTAATACTTTATGTGGATGAATCATAATATGTGGATGAGCCATGCAATGATTGTGATATTTTAAAGTTTCAAACTTTCTTTTTTTGGATGAGATATACAGTGATTATAATAATTTTTTAAGTCATTGATTGTAATACTTTCTTTTTTTTGAGGAAGTGCACAAGTTGAATTATGTTGAAAATTTATAAAATCTTAAACCGCCAAACCGATTCGCATCCATCCGCCAAACCGCCAATCCGCTCAATCCACATCCGCCGGATTGGCGGACGGATGCGGATTGATTTTCTCCAATCCGCCAATTTGGCGGACGGATGGCGGATTGGAGGTTTCGTGGCCGCAACCGACCCGCGCCCACCCCTACTGCAAACCTGTTGTTCTCTTTTAACAGATGGGCGAAATTCAGCTTCTCAAACCGAGGGATTAGCATATCCAAGGTCTGGTGGTAGATTCTCATCTTTTCTTCTTTAACTTTCCAATCTCCTTTAGCTTGAGATACAACAAGGTTCAAGTCCCTGATGACATCCAACCGTTTTGCCCTTAGTTCTAGGGTGGCTTCTAAACCGGCAATACATGCCTCATACTCTGCCTCATTGTTCGATACTTTGAACTGGAGTTTGAATGCCAGAGGTATGCGGGAATTATCGGGCGCTATCAGCAACACCCCTATCCCATACCCGTATTGGTTTGACGCTCCGTCAAAGTACATCGTCCAAGTCTGTTCTTCAACATGTAGAATGGCCTCGTCTGGGAATAGGTAATCAACTGCTTCATCCCCTTCAATTGGGTGATCGACTAGGAACTCTGCTACCGCTCTCCCTTTTACTGACTTGCGTATCACATACTTCAAATCAAATTTGGAAAGCAGAAGCAACCAACGAGCTAGCCTACCCGTAAGTGCCGGTTTCTCGAAAAGATATTTGATGGGATCTAATCTCGAAACCAGCATTACAGAGTGAGCTAATAGGTAGTGCTGCAGCTTCCTGGTAGCCCATACCAAGGCCTAACAAGCCTTCTCTAGCGGAGTGTAGTGGGTCTCGTAATCCAGCATCTTCTTGCTCAGATAGTAGATAGCCTTCTCCACTTTGTCCTCGGACTCTTATGCGAGCATGCAGCCCATTGTAGTTTCAGTCACTGAAAGGTACAGAATCAACGGTTTTCCCGGTTCAGGCGGTGACAACACCGGTGGGTTCTGTAAATATTGCTTAATCTGTTCAAAAGCAGCTTGGCATCGGCCGTCCCATTGGAACTTCGTTCCTTTCTTCAGGAGACCAAAGAGTGGTTCACAAGTTAAGATTAATTTTGCGATGAACTGTCTTATGAATTGCACTTTACCCAGAAAGCCTCGCACCTCCTTTTTAATCCTTGGTGGTGGCATTTCTAAGATGGCCTTGATTTTGGAAGGATCGACCTCGATACCTCTCTGGGTGATCAAGAACCCCATCATTTTTCCTGCTGTAACACCAAACGTACACTTCTGATGATTCAGCCGCAACCGATACTCCCTGATCCTTTGGAAAAATTTCTGCAAGGCGGTGTAGTGGCCCTCTCTTTCTTTGGACTTGACAATCATGTCGTCCACGTACACCTCCACCTCTTTATGGATCATGTCATGTAATATTGTGGTCGCGGCCCGCTGATACGTAGCTCCAGCATTCTTCAGCCCAAACGGCATAACCCTATAACAATAGGTCCCCCACGGGGTGGTGAAAGCAGTTTTCTCCCGGTCTTCGGGTGCCATCAGAATCTGATTGTAGCCAGAAAACCCATCCATGAATGAGAGCAATGCATGCCCCACAGTGAAGTCCACTAACTCATCGATATGAGGCAGAGGAAAGTCGTCCTTCGGACTGGGTTTGTTCAAATCTCTGAAGTCCACACATACCGAATTCTGCCGTCTTTCTTCGGCACTGGAACTATGTTGGCCAACCAAGTTGGGTATTCAGATACCAGCAAGAACCCTGCGTCAATTTGCTTGGTGACCACTTCTTTGATCCTGAGAGCCCAGTCTGGGCAGATCCTTCTGAGCTTCTGCTTAACAGGTCGGGGCTCTAGGTCAAGAGGGATCCAGTGCTGTACAATCTCGGGATCGATTCCAGGCATGTCTTCGTAGGACCACGCAAAAACATCTTTGAAATCTTTTAACAAAGCGACTAAGCGCTCGTGCTCCTCCGAAGACAACGTGGACCCAATCTGGACCAGCCACGGGTCCTTCTCAGTACCAACATTAATTGTGGTGATTTCATCAACCAAGGGTTTTACAAACCTCTCCTGCTCTTGATCAAGTAAAAATTTGAAAACCGGAGGGATTTCTTCCTCGTCGTTTTCATCGAAATTTTGAAAGTCCTGATTAATGCAATAAATTAAGGGCACATAAAAGTACTCGAAGGCCACAGCCGCACAATTCTCATTAATCACTTCCACATCGTCTGATTCCTCTGTTACAACAGACTCAAAAGAAAAATAAAAAATGACATAGACAGGACAGTGGCATCTGGGTTGTCACCCCCAAGAATACCGGACTCAGACTCAGACGAGCTGGAACCTGATTCTGACTCTACGGACTCAGTGGAATTAGATTCTGACTCACTACCTGACCCGGTGCTGCTCGATAAGAATCCCCCCTCGTATTGCCAGACAAGGGAGGGTGCGATGGATGCATCCAGAATGTTTGAAGATGGGCTTGCAGCCGTTTCATTCCCGATCATGGACACCGAGAAGTTATCCCCTAAGCACTCATGTACGATCAGAGGAACTGAAAGTAGACAAGCCAGTGCTACCCCCATTTCAAACTCTGCACTCTCGGAATCCTCTTCCCTGCATTGCTCAGCCTCAGCTGGTGGGTTTGCCTGCTCCTCAGCAACATCATCCCCAGACAATTGCAAGTCAAAGAATATCTCAAACACCGGCAACCGCCGCCTTTCTACGTTTAGCCATGGCTGTGGGAAGCCACAGAATGGGAAGTCTTCCTGCTCCCGGACAAAACGTCCGTTTAGGGTACCCTGGATGGGCCGGTGCACCAACTCATAAGGCTTCCCGGCTCGCTTTGCTCTGGCTCTCCCGGCCATCTCTTTGCCTTTCCTCATCCAGTCCTCTTTGGTAGGCAGATAACCTAAGCCAAAGGTATGCAGGTTGTGCGGCACTTCGGCCGACGCTGCAATGCCTTTCTGGCTACTTCTCCCCAGTCCCATCCCAAGGATGTGCTGGAGCTTGTTCATGAGGTACACAGACTATGCGCTAATATATAACCCCTCATCAATAACCAAAATGTTCTGTGCAACCTGAGCCTCGGCTAGGGTAAATCTTGATAGGAACACATTCTCCGTGCCATGCTCAATTTCCAGAACCAGTGTAGAAACCTCTGGCAGCGGATGGATTGAAGAATTTTCAAAAACTATAGCCACCCCCTTCCCGTGGGGGTATTTTAGCATCTGATGCAGGGTAGAAGAGATTGCCTTCACTTGGTGCAGCCACGGCCGCCCTAAGAGTAAGTTGAAGGTTGCGGGAACGTCCAAAACATGAAAGTCAAAATATGTTGTCCTGGACCAACCTGAGTCTGAACTTGCACAGTCCCCATCACTTCTTTGCTGGTATTGTCATATGCCTGAATCACCTGGGCAGTGGGTACAAAGTCCGCAGGCTTCAACCCGATTGCATATGCTGTCATTGACAGGCACACATTGATAGCAGATCCTGTGTCAACAAGAACTACTGGTATCCATTTATCTCTACACTCCACAGAGATGTAGAGTGGTTTGTTATGATTTGCGCCCTCAGGCGGCAGCTCCTTGTCAGTGAAAGTTAGCGTTGGGGAAGCTCCTCCCGGAAAAACCAACCCTACCAGCTGTTCAGGCGTGGTGTCGATTGAAAGTTTGGCTCTGTCCATTGCAGAAATGACAGCCTGTCTTTGAACTCTTGAAGCCATAAGCAGTCCCCAGATGGAGATGTCTGCTTGTATCTTCTTAAGCTGTTTCAGCACAGCCTCCTCCTCGAGCAACTTTTCTTTCTGCCTCTCCACCTTCTTGTCCTTCCCGGACGCCTCTGGTTGATCTAGGTGTGGGGGCTTGAAGTACCGCCCACTCCTGGTCATGTGGTCCACCTCTCCAATATACTAGGTATCATCCGGCTGGTTGTTCCCCCAGTCTTCGTCTGTGTGGGCAAGACATAGGTCATCATCTTCCCACCACATTTCGTCGGCCATCGATAAGCAACTATCTGGTTCTGTTACAACTGTTCCTATGCGCACAGCACATTCCGTTCCCGTGCTCACAGCACATTCAGTCCCCACAGGGGCTTTGGCCTTTCTAACCCTCTCCAGATCTTTGATCTTTTCCTGCTCAAACTGTTTCAGTGCAGCCTGCTGCTCAGCATCCTCTGTACTCAAACTGTTCTGTTCCTGAGCAAAATTCTTAACACCGGTGCTCTCCGGCGGTTCATTTTGATCCGCGGCCATTCCGGCGACTACTGATGTCCCCGTTTCTGAAGGACCCTGTTCCGGCTGAGACTGCTCAACAATATTTGGCTCATCGCTGAGCCACCCAGTAGCTTCTGCTGACCCTTCCAGATCAAACAAGTTGACGGTCACGTCCCCTGAATCCTGTTCTTCAAAGAATTACAGATTTGTAATGTCCTTCTCTAGTTCTGCCAGGTCTTCTAGCCCTTGATTAGGTCCATCCTCTCGAGCTACATAGATCTCTGCCCTAACTGGGAACTCCACTCTCGGTCTAGACTGGTCCGTTGAAGTAATATAACCGCTCGGGTTATACTCAAAACTCGCAGATCCCTCAGGCTCTGAATTCTCATTCTTCTTTGCTCCCAAAGTGATCCCTGCTCTATCTTCGGTAGTCATCACCATCGGTTCTGGTTGGGTTTGGGAGATGTCCAACATGCACAAGTCAGTGCTATCAGGAATGAACACCTCCGGCTTGGGTAGGTGGGAAGGGATGATATATATGCTAGGGTCGTATGACACAACCCCAGTTTGGATTAGGTTGATGCGTTTGGGAGGTGGAGCTTGGTTATGTGGTGGGAGAGGGTTAGTTGTGACATTGGGTTTCTCCGGAGGCATAATCACCCTATTGTCAATGAGATCTTGAATCTCATGACGCAATCAAAAGCACTGGTCGGTTTCATGACCATGGTGTTGGTGATAGGCGTAGTACTTCGCTGGGTTATGGGAAAGAGGAAGTTTTTCTGGTAAGGGCCGCGGCTCTTGGGGCTTCAAGTGCCCTTTCTTGATCAAAACCCCCAAAGCCTTGGACAAAGGCATGTATAGTGGGGTGAAGGTTCTTTGGCCTCTGAGGGCATATCTAGCTGTTTGCGAGCTACTTCTGGACATACCGGAAAAGGGTGTAGCTGCAAGGGTTTTAAGAGGGGTGGTGGTGACCATTCCCACATCTGAAGATCTGGCAGCTGCAGCACTGCTCGTGCCTGTATTCGTACTATGGTTGAATGTCCTCCTGGGCTGCTCTCTTTCAGGGTTAATCAGACCTTGTTTCATTGCATCCTCGATTTGCACCCCAATCTCATGTAGATCTGTAAAGGTGGGTAGGGGGAGAACGATCATCTTTTGCATGAGCTTGGGCTGGAGGTTGCGCACAACCATCCGAATCTGATCTTTGTCAACCGGCCTGATGGTCATCATCGAGGCTTTAGCCCCCCAGCGGGTCACAAAATCGGAGAAGCTCTCCTTTGGCTCTTGCCTGGCTGTCTCGAGATCACGAGTTGTGACCTCGATTTGAGTGTTGTAGGAGTATTGAGCTATGAATACCTCAGCCATCTCCTCCCACTTCCTCTTAACGGAGTCTTCCAGTTTTGCATACGAAATAGCCGCTACACCCGACAGGGTTCGGCCAAACAGAGAGCTTCTGTAATCTAGAAAAGCCCATTGGCCTTAAGATATCTGAAAACAACCGTAGGTGTACCATAGGGTCTCCAAGCGGTCGATGTGCGGCATTTTAAACCGGTCTGGCAGCGTCACGGCCAAGTCGGTATATCCATCCTCTATATCTGGAATGGATTTCACACCATGAGACTTCTTGAAAAGCTTTTCTAGCTTGCTCACTTTTAACGACGTTGGATCCACCTCGAACTCAAACGATGAATCCACTAAGTTGGTAGGCATTTTAGATAGCTGGGGTAGGATTGGGGGCGGAGCTGGCCCCGTTGGAATGTCCGTATTTTCCTGAACATTTGGCGTCTCCCCGAGTATTGGAACTCTGGGTGGGGGAGGAGGTGTGTGCGAAGCAGATGCTCCGGTTTACTACTGTAGCCTGGCAATTAACTCTGCCTGTTGGGTCACTACCTCAGCCTGACGTGCGGATACTTCTGCCTGATGGGCAACATCCTGCTGCATGGCTTTCATACTCTCCTGAAGGTGACGCATCATCTCTTCCATTCCTGCCATATTATCCTGATCTGACTGATCAATCGGTATATCTGACTCTGTAGTAGAAACTGAGACCTCAGCCTTACTGTTCAAAGACCGCTGATCTGGCAACCTTTGTACTGAGACACTGCGCCTTCTTGACCTCCGCCTAGCAACCGGGGGTAAAGAAAGAAACACTGCTTGTCCGTCTATCAGATCCCTCGATCGATTAAGTCTTCGACCTCTAACCTAAAGTGCTCGGGGAATATCTGCTTGGTCGGATGCAATTGTGCTAAACTACCTTGCAAAAAGATAAATAAAGCATAATAAGAAAGCATACAACCAAAACGTGTAGTGTGCTATGTTATGAGCTGAATAAATTAAAGACAACACACAGTTGGCCTGACAACCCACAGTTGGCACTTGTAAGCTGAACACACTGTTCTCAATACTGATCACTGTTCCCCAAATTGCTGTCCCAAAACTGATACCCGATACCCTCAGGTAAAACTGATTCTCCAAACACTGATGCCCGCATGCCTGATACCTAGACTTGCAAACTGATACGTGCATTCCTATAGAGGCACACTCTAAAAGCACATAGCAAGCAAATGAGAGCCAAAAACACCCCTATGTTAGGGTAGGGTTTCCCTGTCCTATTTTGTCAGGAGCTAGGGTTTCACTACGCACACAGCGGTTTGAAAACAACCTATAATCGGGTAAGCAACCTGTTCTAGTTTGGAGTAGTCACTATGGATTCCGACATGCACTAGGTCGAATGGTCAAAAGGGGTGCCTCGGTAAAAATCGGGGTTTGTGTTCCCGTCGTGGCAGAGCCCGCAACCAGTCAGCCTTATGGCACACTTTTCTAAGCGAGCTTCTGGCAAACCGTTCAGGAATAGCATACGGCAAACACGATGTCCTAGGCGCACCACTGCAAATGCAATGTAAAGAGACACATAAGTATAAACAAAACAAGATATCATGAGTTCGAGTCAAGTTCTCTAAGTCCCCAGCAGAGTCGCCAGAAACTGTAGACACACTCCCGGGAACACTCCGATATCCGCGCACGCGATGATGACGGGCGCGGACCTCGTTTTGTTCCGACCTACTACAGTTCGGACTCAAATTTCACAGTTCTGAATCTAATCTCACAATGTGCGATGTGAGACTGATAAATCACCAAAGAGTCCAAATCCAGCAAATCGTTTTTGGAAAACTGATTTTTATAAAGAAGTGTCAAACATGAACTGCTTTGCCGGATACAGAGTCGCCACCTAAATATTTTATTTTGGGGAAATTTAGGAAACCCTAACTCGTGCCTAAGGCCACGTGTCCGTCATCATCAAAGTTGCCTCGGCTCGGGAACTGAGGTACGAGAGGGGAAGGTCATGCAATGAGCACCCCCGCTCGCCCGATCAAAGATCGGCCTTTACTAAGCATGATATCTAGTTTTTGAAAACACATGTGTTCTTATTCCGTTTATTAACCTGGAATTACTATGTTATGTGCACAGCAAACAAGTATAGACTAGATCGCCTAAGTTGGAACAAACCATTGCATGTTCGTTTGTTTGAAAATGGTTTGAAGTTTGCTACTCACAAGTAGGCTAAAACGCGAATTTTAATGAATTGTTCCAATTCAAGTAATCCAACCTTCACCCACAGGCATTCAGGCAGTTATATCAAGTAAGCAGTTAGCCTCATGGCAAGCATGCTTTTATGGCAGTCAATAACACACATGCAGGATGCTAAAGCGTAAACACTCACAGTGTACACCAAGCCAAAACAGAGAACTAGTTAGAAATCATGCATGATCCTAGTTCATGTTAAGATGGCTAATGCAACACATACGAAAATGTAACTAAGATAGGCTCGGCTACCTAGAATGTCATGTGAAATGCAACTTGTTACATGTATTCAAATAGGTATTGAAATACAATGCAGCTAGTATGATGCGCTGAGCCGGTGCATGGAAGAC
Organism: Camellia sinensis; assembly: GCF_055761805.1. Taxonomy (NCBI): domain Eukaryota; kingdom Viridiplantae; phylum Streptophyta; class Magnoliopsida; order Ericales; family Theaceae; genus Camellia; species Camellia sinensis. Next base: position 73,965,047 of record NC_138967.1, read on the forward strand.
AGATGAATGGATGCACGCATGCAAGCATAAGGTATGCTAAACGAAATATGCCCTAAAACTAACCATCGTAAGCGGTTAAGACATGCATCACACACACGCACGCTTATTACAACATTGCGCCCTCTCGACGGAGGGACCGAATAAGAAGCTAACTAACTAATCTAAGCTAATTAAACTAATTATTACAAAGCAAACTAATTAACTAATCCTAGTTAACTACTTATTACAAAACAAATTGAAATAGTTAAACGCATTTAACTATTAAAGTACAAACCAAAGCATAAGCTAGCTATCTAAGCATAGAAGCTAAGGAAAACAATAAAACAGTGGCAAAGTCCTTAGAGGGAGAAGGATGGATGCATGTTCGGTCGCCTCGTTCGGAAATCCAATGCGATGCCCCGATTTGCCTCTATTTTCATTTGTTTCCAGAACACTGCACAAAGCTCCAGAAAACTGAAACTCCACCTTGGGAACCTGTGGGAGGGTGGCCGACCAGTTGTTGGTCTCTCCAGCCAGTGGCCAACCACTTTTTGTTACTGAAAACCAGAAAAAGTGGTCAGCCAGCTAGTTTTTTTGGCTGGCCGACCAGTTGTTGCTGCCAAACTCCAGTTTTCTGCAACAGAGAGCACAAAAGGGGCATGTCAATGTATTTGCAAGATATGTGTGCACAACCACCCTCCCTATCATGTCATGAACTCAAGGGAGTGCGGTTCTCAACCCTTGGGCCACCAATCGCGCATTTCAATGCATGATGGCCGAGAGGCGAAGTTGCACAATTCAATATGAAAATGAATGCACAAGTAAATACATAAAGCCTAAAACTCTATTATGTATGATCAAGAGCGTCGGCGACTAAGAATTGAGGAACGTTTCATCACTTTAAGTATCAAACGTCCCTCGTTTTTCGTGTTTGGACTAACACCTATTCCAAACACAATGCAACACAACAAGGCATGCTCAATGCAAACAACAACTTAGCATACTCAATGCAATGTGACATGATCAACTTAACAAAGCTAATGACATGCAAACAATGCTAATGCATGCATATACAATGCAATGCTACAAGGGAAACTTAGCAATGTTAGGAACATGCATACTCAATGCAAAGAAACAACTTGGCATACACGATGCAAATAATCACATGGCATGCACAATGCAATGCAAGATGGCATGCTTAATGCAATGGACAATAAGCATGCAAACATGTAAACAAACATGCTAAATGGACTTAAACCAAAAGGGGGTAGACCTCAGTCATGCCCAAATCAGTGGCCAATGGTGATAAAATTAAGGCACATGAAGCATATACAAGAATGCACATGCAATGGCCCATCAAGGATGCCTAAGAGCTTAACTCTCAAGAGTGCTCAAAAAGTGATAAATGCAGAAGTGTAACAACACCAAGTGCTCTGAAATAAGATAAGAAATGGTGCCAAACCATTCAAACAAACACAAGTATAGCATGCAAAGGTCCTAAACCATGAAGGCTAATAAAGAGGACTACAAAGGAGGCATGCAATACATGGAAAATATGCATGAACCAACCATGGACAGAGCTGAAATAGGTCAAGACAATGACCAAAACATGCTAAGATGGAGGCTCAAATACCTAGGCAAGATGGCATACATGCTAGGCCACAAACTAGGCAACAATGCACAACACTCAAAGGCACTTAAAGAGTGAATGAAGTGGGAACATAAGCATGCTATAAGCTCTGAAATGAAGTACTAAATGATGCCAAATCATCTAAATAGCTCAAAGATAGCATGCATGAGTCAACATGACACAAAGCTAGCAAGGCCAATTGCACTACAGCTATACAAAGCATGAAGGATATGGCAAAGGCAACCCAAAACAGTTCTATAACATGTCAAAATGATACTAAAACATGTATGGAAGGAAGCCAAAACAAGCTAGCATGAAGGGCATAAGGCATGAAGAATGCAAGGAAAATATGGTGGATTACACTAAACCTATTAGGACCAAGCATGGGATGACTTAACTAGAAAAATTCAGAGTTATATCATGGCAAGATAACCCCAAAAACACATTGAAATGATGGCTCGCAAGCTAAGGCATGAAGTCATACGCAATGGTTGATGTTAAGGCATAAAGGGGCAAACCCTCCAACGCATTGAATAAGTGAAAAATGCAAGTGCATGAGCATGAAACATGGCTGAAATCATATAATAAATAATGCCAAATCATTCAAATAGTCCAAGTAAAGTATGCTAGTGGACTTGGTGCACAAAGCTAACAAGCTTTAATGAACCATAGCTATACAAAGCAAGTCATGCATGGCCAAAACAACACAAATCAGAGCTAAAGCATGTTAAAACATGGACAAAATCTTCTTAAAGTTAAGCCAAAAGCAAGCTAGAATGACGTGTTAAAGCATGATGCATGTTAGGCTAATTTAAGGAATTGCACTACAAGTGCATAGAGCATGCAAGAGGTGACCAAACCAAACCTTAACAGAGGTATGACATGGAAAAACATCACCAAAAACATGCTGAAATGGAAACAAAACAAGCTAGAATGGCATGCTACTTCATGAAGCAAACAAAGCTAGTTTGCAAGATTTACACTACAAGTGTGTAAGGCATTCATGGAATGACCAAACCAAGTCAAAACAGATCTGAGGCATGCTGAAATAACCCCAAATACATGCTAAGAACAAGCCAACACAAGCTTAATAAACATGCTCAAACATGAGGCATATGAAGCAAGTATTAAAAATACAAGGAGAGGGGATGACCCTCTCCTATTTGGGACCTCAAAACCTCCTCTCCACCACTGAAAATCCTCTGGATTTCAGTGGTAGAAAGGTCATGCAAAGGTGATCCCAAAGCTTAAAAAGAAGGCCCAAAAGCAAGGCCAAACAAGGCCTAAGAGGGGGTAAACAACCCCAAACACAAAAGGGACCTTAAACAAAGATCTTAAGGACCAAAAATCAAAACTTTTTGTAGTTAAGAGTTAGTCCTAAAATAGCATGAAAATAGGCTCAAAAGCTTAAGCAAAAATGGGGGATTTAAGGATTAGAAACTCACCCTTGAGGACCACCTTTAAAGCTGCAACTCCAGCACACTTTTTGGATCAAAACCAGTCCAAAAGCACCAAAAACAACCTCAAGAAGCCTCAGCAACAAAGGTATGGCGTTTGAGTGTGTGTTTGTGTACAAAAGTGAGACAAAATCACACCTTAAGGCACAAAACAAGAGCAAAATGAAGAAGTATAGATATAGGTTATATGTATCACTCCAACCAAGATTTTTCTGAACCTAGAGGAGGGAGGAGGTGGTTCTCTCTTATAGAGAACAAAAGGTAAAGCTTCTCAAGGAAGCTAAAGCTCAAGGCCATCCCTCCATATACGTGTATGGAGGATGGCTTTAGTGCCCACAGCTGGAGGAATATATCTCAAAAAAGGTGCCAAAAAGCAGCCGACCACTTCAAGTGATCTCCCATAACAAAAACTGGTCGGCCATAGGTGGGAGAAGTCTACACATTGAAAACAAGGTGGTGGTATGTTGGTCGACCAGAAAAAGTGGCCCAAAGACCAAGAAATCCAGTTCTCCGACCAAAAAATTGGCTGACAAGAGGAAAAGTGGTCTCCAAGGGAAAAAACTGGTCTCCCACCCTTGTACCACCTTCCAAACAAGGAAAACAAGGTTTGTACCAAAAACAAACCAAAACGGATGCAAGACGAGAGATCGGGAGGCAAAACACGCGGCCGAAAGCCTCAAAAACTAGTCTACTGGCATCAAAAGTGGTATACGACCACAAAAGTGGTCTCCCGAACCACAGTGCTTCTCGAGGCAGAGGCAACAAGGCATGGTTCAAAAAACATGCCAATCGGAGAACGTTAAGCGATCCCGAGACAAGGCGCGCGGCCGAAGGCTCCAAAAATCAGAAACTAGTCTCCAAACGGGAAAAGTGGCCTACAACCACAAAAAGTGGTCTACGACCTCAAAGAGATGGTCTACAAGACCTCTCCCTCCCTCTGGGAAGAGAAAACAAGATTCGATCCACAAATCGAGCCAAAGCACAAAGAGTTCAAAGGCCCGGAGGCAAGGCTCTCAGCCAAAACTCCGGAACCTCGAAACGAGCACAACAAGCACAATCACCAAGCGCTCAATCGATGACGTCTGAGTCTCAAGGTCGGTCAAAAATGGGGTGTCTACAGGTTTATCCAATTTTAAGCCAATTTCATGTCTTTGCCATTCTTTATTCCATTTGTCTAAGGTGATGATTACGTCCACTAAATGAGAGGTATGTCAAACGGGAAGTGATTCTAAACATGAAAGAGAGACCATGCCGTTGACAATGAACCTCCGTAGAGATTAAGCCATTAAGCATAGATCTCTAGCTCATGTTTTGAATAACCATCAATCGGTTGAAACAACTCTCAAACGAAAGAAATGGATGGTTAGTTGCTTATTAAAATGAGGCTCTTAACATGGAAATCAATTAAAGAAAAGCTAAGAACAACATACAACAAGCTATATATGATAACTTATGATACAACAAATGAACTAATCAAAGCTTGAACGAATTAAATAACCCAAGACAACCCTAAAACAGCCCGTAATAGGTGAAAAAGGTGGCTCAAAGTGCATGAAAAGAGCCCAAAAAGCTAAACAACAAGCAAAGAAAATAACGCTAGCAAGCAAGAATAAGGAGGGGTGGCTAACTCCACCACCTTTGAAACCTCAAAGCATGATTTTTGGCCTCTTTAAAACTCTGAAAATCAATTTGGAAAGCAAAGAAAAGGGTGTAAAATAAGGGTTTGAGCTATAGGTGAAGGTGCAAGAAAGAGTGTTAACTCTCTCTACCCTTTGGTAGCTATCCAAACCCAAGCTTAGACACTTGAAATAGGCTCAAGACAATATAAAAACACAAGAAATAGATAGCAAGAGATGGCAAAGAGAGCAAGAGAAAAGGTAGTAGGCTTATACCTCTGGAAGATGGTGAGCTCTTGTTTGTAACACAAACTTGGTTCAAGCACACTCTTAAGCTTGAATTGTGATGTACAAGCCTCAACAAAAGCTCTAAGGTTATGATCTAAGGTGATGTATGGTGTATGGATATTGATCAAGAGAGATAGGTTGGCTCAAAGGTGACTTGTATAGAAAGAAAGAGCTGTCTCTTGTGTGTATATGTTCTTTTGAAATTTTTCCGCCCTCAAAACAGAGGTATAACCTCGATTTTATAGAATTTGAGCAAAACAAGTCAAAAATATCTTCAAAAAAAGACAGCTGGCGGGCCCTCACCCAGAACAGTGTGTATCTCCATTGAGGCACGGTCGGGCCCAAATAGCCATGGCTGGCTCCCAATGGGGCATGATCAAGCCCTAATTTGCTGCCCCACTCCCTTGTTCAAACTCAGTATAAGGTGGCACAATGGTAAGAAATGAACCTCTGAGGTAAGAATGAGACAAGTAGGAAAGTTTTGGGATTATTTTGGGGCTCGACTTGGGATTCCCTCGCTGAGAACTTGAATCACGCAATGCAATTTTTAGCATCGAGTGCACTGGACCAAGCGCCTAAGTCTTACAGGTGGTCAAAAATAGGGTGTCTACAGTTGTCCCTCTTTGACAGAGCTCGAAGTCATAAAATGACGTGAGTGAATGTCAAAGCCCAGAGACGACCCATTTGACGCGACCCCAAGACTTGGGCAAGAAAATAAACCAAAATACAAATACCAAAGGTTAAACCCGAAGGTTGCCTATGTATCTCTTTGCAAGGAATCAAGCTAGTGTAGTTCAGGGACAGGATGCAAAATGATACACAATGCAACAAAATAATCAAACCACAAGCAGTGCAAAACATACGAATATCATAAAGGAATGGAGATGCCAATCAAACTACATTTTATATAGAAAAGAAACGGGCACAGCCGAACGACGCCTAACACAGGCTAAGTGCCTATATCCTCAATACTGGGCTCAGCGCAGCATGGATGCTTACACATAACAGAACCATGTTTCAACGTGAAAGAGGTGCGAGCACATACAAAACTATGTTTTTCATAGAAAGAGAAAGACTACAAGTAATTGGGTGGTATGATATAAGTGAGGAATGATCTGCTGGGGAAAGATAATGATCCTAAATGCTGAATGCAACAAGACAAAGTACGATGCAATGGATGTAGTGGATAAGGGGCGCAAGCCGAACCACATCTTACCTAGAAAAGGAATGGACACAAAATAAACCACATCTAACATAGAAAAGGTGCCGAAACCCTCAATACTGGCCTCAACGCAGCATGGGTACTTACACATGACAGAACCATGTTTCAACGAGGAAACGTTATGGGCACATGCCAAACTAAGCTTAACGCAGAACGGATGCAGGCGATAAAATGGTATGATGTAATGGGTGTAATAGATAGTGTAGTAGATGCATGCAATAAATTCTATATGCAATGCGATATAAGTACTAGATAATAAATGTAATGTAGCTGGGAAGTGAAAGTACCTTACAGGGGCAATTGGTGATGACTCACCTCATACTATTGGGGATCTTCCTCTTCTTTTTAGCTTTAAAACTTCTTCTTTCATCTTGTGCTTCCAAACCACAGGTACCACTTTTCTTCCTGGCCATGTTTGTAGCTTTCCCTATTCTCCAATAGGGTGACATACTAGGTTGGTTCAGTATCCAGAATTGAGGCGCATGCAAACTACCTCAACCTATGGGGTTGCCATACAGATTTCAAGCCGAGGATACATCCTTGGGTATTTAAACCAGACTTTAGTCTCGGGAATTCTAAACCTTTGCATTCTAGGTATCGCCATTCGAACTCTAGTTTTCATAGTCTTAGTTGATCTCCTAGGAACTCACTACAAACACAATCAGGTGGCTATACCAGACCACCTGAAGTCGTTCGGGCACAACAAACACCAAAGGAATTGCACCTTTAGAGGATTTAAGGTCTCCTAGATGCAGTGAGTGCACAAGACAGTGTAGGTGAGGTGCACAAAATAGTGCGAGTGAGGTGCACAAAACACTACGATGTGGGATGCACAAAAAATGCGATATAGGGTGCACAAAATAGTGCGATATAAGATGAATGCACAAAACAGTGCTATGTGGGTGCAGAAAACAGTGCAATACAAGTTGAATGCACAAAACAGTGCGATGGAAGGTGCCCAAAATAGTGTGAGACAAAGTGCATAAAACAGTGCGTTGCAAGGTGCACAAAACAGTGCTATATAGGGTGCACAAAACAGTGTTGTCGGTGCACAAAATAGTGTGATATAAGATGAATGCACAAAATAGTGCTATGTGGGTGCACAAAACAGTGCAACACAAGTTGAATGCACAAAACAGTGCAATGGAAGGTGCACAAAACGGTGCAATACAAAGAGCGCAAAATAGTATGATACAAGGTGAATGCACAAAACAGTACGATGCAAGGTGAATGCACAAAACAGTGCGAACTCAAGGTGCACAAAATAGTGCGATACGAGGTGAATGCACAAAACAATGCAATACGAGATGCACAAAACAGTGCGAGACAGGGTGCACAAAACAGTGCGAACTCAAGGTGCACAAAATAGTATGAACTCAAGGTGCACAAAACAATGCGATAGAAAGTGAACAGGATAGTGTGATACAAAGTGCACAAAAATAGTGCGATACAAGGTGAATGCACAAAATAGTGCGATGCAAGGTGTACAGGATAGTGCGATGCAAGGTGCACAGGATAGTGTGATGCAAGGTGCACAAAATAGTGCGAGGTAGGGTGAATGCATAAAACAATGCGATACAAGGTGAATGCATAAAATAGTGCGATCCAAAGTGAAATGCACAAAATAGTGCTATGCAAGGTTGAATGCACAAAACAGTGCGATACAAAGTGAAATGCACAAAATAGTGCAATGCAGGTGGGAGATGCATGGTATGTAGAGGGAACTGAGCAGTACATAGAGTAGTGCATTATGTACCTTATGACATGAGTGTAGGGAAACTTGCCACAACTCATTGAAATGTAACACAAAGGGAGGCAACTCAACAAAGCTTTGTTTAACTACAGAACAAAGTTAAGAGCAAGAGCAACCAATCAGGCAATTCAAATCAACCAGGGTGTATGAGCATGCATGCATAATCCAAAACACATGTTTTAATCAGAGGGAAGATGGCAATCCCGAGAGAGTTTTGAAATGGTCGGGGACAACTTTCAAAAACTGAATCAGATTAGAATCATCATGGGGGTGAGCCCACAATAATCCAAGGAAAAGTGCCCAACAAAAGGCTTTGAGCAGACTGAGGGAAAGGTTGGGTTCATGCCCCTTGTTCAAATGATGACCCGATCAGATATACTGAAAATTTCCCCTAGTGTCTAGTCATTGGCCACTGGTTAGGTTCATGCCCCTTGTTCGATGGATGGCCCGGTTAGATGTATTGAAAATTGCCCCTAGTGTCCAGCCACTAGCCACTTTTTCTAACATTATGCAGGCACATGTAATAGAGATCATCAGATCCTGGAATAGTTGCCAACCAATCAAACATATGCTTCTCTTCTGTCCCAGCATGTCGAGAACTTACTCCAGTCCCCTCCAAAGCAGTGACAAATTCCTCATATACACTTTGCAATGATCACGAATGCGATGCCCCTTGTATGGGCACTCTCAGTTTGTTTATGAATTCCACACATGGACTTGTTTTTTAGTTCAGAGCGAACACTTGTGTATGGAATTTTGACCATGCCACTCTGTTAACCTTTGAACGGCAGACTCGCAAGGGTGACTCGATGAAGAGCCCTTTTGAGCGATAGACATGTTATGGTGACTCGATGAAGAGCGCAGACGGAGACAAACACCAAGCGAGATGCAACAGAACTCACAACTAGCCCAAAAGTAGAAAAAGACTCAAGGTAACTGATCATTCATAGTGCCCCTAGTATTACTTAGGCTCCCTTTAAAACTCAATTTCGATTTCTTTTTTTGCTCAAGATAGAGATTCTACTGATAAGTTCAAGTATTGAAAATTTCTCCACTTGTTGATTCAAGTTAGTTCTTTCTTACCCAGCGTAAGTATATGATATGCACAACAATCGGGGTAGCTCATGGATTGATGCGAAGCTGACGACGTGAATCGGGCAAGATGATTGGGTCGAGATGAATGAGATGGATATGGTTGAGACCGAACTTCAGGATGAAGTTGCCTATGTATCCCAAGAATGGGAATCAGGTCAACGTAGTTCATGGCTGAGGTTCACTCGGGTGTTAATACTCTCGTTTTGCGCTCTAACTTTTGCCAAAGTCGCCCCTTCGGGGTTTTCAACCTTGTGAGCTATATTTTTTGATTTCTTATTTTTCATGCCCTAACTTTTTCCTAGGTCGCCCTTTCGGGTTTTCAGCCTAGCGAGCCTCTCAAGGATAGCGTTACAACACTTGTGGTGAATTTGATCAATAGTCATCCTTTCCCTAACACTGGAACTGGCTTCGCATTGATTTGAGCTTGGTTCTCCATTCTTTTTTGCATGCCTTCTTCCTTTCTTTTTGCCCAATTTTCAGAGTTAGTTCTTCTCGCAATGTGGTACCTTCTTGCATTGGCTTTCTCAAATTCAGACAGAAGTTCCCTTCCTCACAGTTGATTAGATTTCATTTCAATAGATGCCCCTGGCTTGATGGTTGATTTCTTTTCCTTTTTTTTCTTTTCTTCTTTTTTCCCTTTCTTTTAGGTTTCTTTTATCCTTTTCTCTTTGAAATAATGAAAACACTAGGGGAGAAATTCTATGATTTTTGAGGTCTGAAAGCCGCCTTGTGCTTGCCAAAAAGATCGCCTAATAGCGAAGAGAATCCCCAGGACAATGTAGAATACCACGCACAATTCTGAACCTATCTTTGTAAGTTTTGCAAAAGAAACAGCTTAAAATTTTTGAAATCATGAATGACTTTGCGCTGATAAGTCAAATTCACTCAAACCATTCGGGGGATCCTTCTTAACACTCGAGCTTATTAACAGAATCTCATTCAAAAAAATAAATTCAAAGCCTTTTTCTACTTGTAAAAGGTCACACATGCATCACTATAGGTACAATAAAATGATCAGAAACTTGACTCTCACTTTCTTATAAAGATGAAGACTTGAGGGTACACGAGAGCGAGTCAAAGGAAAAGACTCAAATGACACAACAATGCAAGAATAGACAAACAAAATAAAACTCACAAGAGCTATTTGCAGGACACAACTCAAAACAAAATAAGCATTTCTGAGCTGCCTTCAATTCAAGTAGCCCACGGAAAGGTCCAGACCTGCCTTCAATTCAGCAATACTAACATCCACACCCAGTAGGATTGATTTCAGACTTTTAAACTGAGTCTCACAGACTAAGCCTCTCAATTACGTTGTCTCCACACATCTCCTTGACTGAAACAATTGCTTTTTCACACCATGCCCCTAGTTCAGAAGGTCCTTTCCAAATGCTTTCAATCCTCTAGCTGAGATCGAGGTTCATCATTCCAACCACCAGTGCTGGCATCTCTAGGGAGCCGAGTGCTTCATCAAGCTTGAACTCACTGAGATCGAGTAAATTTTCTATATCTTCAAAGATTTTGTTCCTTTTCCTCAGATCGGAATCAGAAGATTCAGGAATGAACACAATGGGTTTGGGCTCATTGGCAGGTATGTTGTGTTGGCTAGGGTAATGGTTGGTTGTTGGCAAGCTGTGGTTGGGTTTTATGTTATAGAGTGGCAATCTATTGCGGTCAGGGAGAGGGTTATTGACAACTTTGGGATTTTCAGGTGGGGTAATGACCTTATTGTCAATCAAGTCTTGAATTTCGTGGCGAAGGGGGAAGTAACGATCAGTATGATGACTGTACTGTTGATGGAATGCACAATATTGGGTAAAGTCATGTTTAGGAGGGAGAGGGTTAGGGAGTGGTCGAGGATTGAGTGGTTTGAGATACATTTTCTCCATCATTACCTTCAATGCACAGGTTAGGCTCATATGGAGTTAGGCGAAGGTTTGTTTTTGGGAGCAAGGAGCTTTAGTTTTAGAAATACTGGCAAATGGGTTGGTGGTGTTGGTTAGGTATTCATGGGCTTGGGATTGAGATCAAGATGGGCGCTTCTAGTAAAGTATCCTTTCTCATGGCATACCCCCTGATTCAAAATGCTCCCAGCCTGAGTGACAAAAGTGTCATCCACAGTCTTTACAACAACTACGAGCACTTGTTGTTTGTTCAATCCTTTGACCTTCGAAGTCTCGATAGCCCACCGAAGATGTGCATAGGGATCAATACTTGTCCCAGCCTTGTCTGTGTGTAGACACCCCATTTTGGACCAACCTTAAGACTCAGACGTCATCGTTTGAGCGCCCGGTGATTGCACATTTTGTGCTCGTTCTGAGGCTTCGGAGTTTCGGCTGAGAGCCTTGCCTCCGGACTTCGGGACTCTTTTGTGCTTTGCCTCGATTTGCGAACCAGGTTCTATTTTCTCTTCCAGAAGGGAGGGAGAGGTCTCGTAGACCATCTCCCAGTGGCTGTAGGCCACTTTTCGTGATCATAGACCACTGTTCCCGTTTGGAGACCAGTTTCTAATTTTCGGAGCCGTCGGCCGTGCGCCTCGGTTCGGGACCGCTTAACTTTCTCCTTTTGCTCCAGTTTTTGGCACACACCTTGTTTCCTCTCTCTAGAGGGACACGGTGGCCCGAGAGACCACCTTCGTGGTTGCACGCCACTTTCGATGCTTAACAGCCTATTTTCGAGGCACCCGGCTGCGTGTTTTGACCCTCGAACCCTCGTTTTACATCCGTCTTGGTTCATTTTTGGCATGGACCTTGTTTTCATTGTTTAGAAGGTGGTACAAGGGTGGGAGACCAGCAATTCTCTTGGAGACCACTTCTTTCTTCGCCGGCCGATTTTCTTGTCAGGTAACTGGTCTCCCTCACTTTTGAGCCACATTTACTGGTCTCCCATAGTACCACAGCCTTGCAGTCAGTTGGGAGACCACCAATCAGGGCTGCCGACCACCTTTCATCAACTTGACCCTTTTGAGTTGGTCGGCCAGCTCTCTGTAGTCTTGTCTCAGTGAGTTGGTTCTAGCTGGAGGGCACAGACTGGATCCTGCATACACGTGTATGGAGGATCTTTGCCCTTGGTTCTTGGCTTCTAGGAGAAGCTTTGGCCCCTTTGCTCTATAAAGGAAGGGCTCCCCTGCCTTGTAGAGGGTTCCAGAATTGCTCTAAGGCATATACATACATATCCCTCTATATCTTTCCCTTTAGGCCTTGAAAGGTTGAAGTTCTTGACCCCTTTGCATACCATCTGCTAGCACAACACCTCCACTACCAACCTAAGCACCTTGGAGCTTGTTTTCAGAGGCTAGGGAGTTGTTGTTTTGGTCCAGAAGCTGCTGGAGTGCTTGAGCTTCAAGGGTAACACCCTATTCCCTCTTTTGGTCTTTATTTTTGCTTCATCTTTTAGCTATACTTACAAGAATATTTGGGCTTTGGTATAAACTGAAAAAAGTCTTATTTTGAGGTCCTTAACATGTTTGTTTCGGATCATTTTTCTGTTGGGGGTCATCTACCCCCTTGCATGCTTGTTTTCACCTTGTTCTGAGCCATGCACTTAAGCCTTTGCATTGGCCTTTGTTTGGCCTCTTAGGCACTGAAATCCAGTGGATTTTCAGTGGCTAGCATGTTGTTTTGAGCACCAAAATCAGAGTGGGGTGACCCTCTCACCCCTTGTCTTGTTTACTAACATATTTGGCCAAACAAAGGAGCCCTTATTTGTACACTTCTTGAGCATGTTTCAGGCCATTTTTGGTGGGTTTTAGGACCTGCATAGGCTCTGTCCAGATCCCATTTTGCCATATTGGATGTCTTTCTTGCATGTGTAGAACAACCCCTTGCATGGCCTATCAAAGGAGCACCTCATTCTTGCATGCATGAACCATATTTCAGTGAGTTTTTGGGCTTTATTTGGCATGTCATACCTCTGAATTTTTTTGGTTTAGTGACCTCTTGAATGCCTCACATGCTTGCAATGTAAATCCTCTTCACTAGCTTACATTGCATGTTGCTTTGGCCTTCGATTCTAGCACTTTTTGGCCATGCCTTGAATTGATTTTGTGCATGTTTTGGACTGCCTTAGCTCTATTTTTAGGCCTCTTGGTCGAATAATGCTTGCTATGCATGTTCGTAGTGTAATGCCCATGCCTAGCTTAGAGTTTTGAAGCTTCTTGCATGCTTGAATGGTGGTGTTTTCATGTTTTGGGGTCATTGAGCATGTCATTTCAGAGCTTATATACATGACATATTTCCGTGTTTTCCACTCTTTAAATGTGTTTGAGAGTCATGTTTAAATACCTCATTTATGGGCCGTTGCATGAGCTTCATTTCCATGCATTTTGAGCCATCATTTTAGACCATTTTCCCACTGTCTTGGACCTGCATAGGGACTGTTTGGGGGGTGGTTTGGTCATTTTCGCATTGCTTTGCATGCCTATAGTGTAATCCACTTCACTAGTTTCGATATTCGGGCCATCTAGCATGCATTGTGTGAGGTGTTTGCATGATTCGGGACCATCTTGTATGTCATTCCAGAGCTGGAAAATGTGTGATTGTATACCATGTTTCATCCCTTGCCATGCCTTAGTAGAGTTGCACTTTGTGCCTTAGGTTTGGTCCCTCGCATTGTGCATGTTTGCATAAGTGTTGTTGCCTTAATTTCATCATGTTTGGTCACTGATTTGGGTGTGGTTGAGGCTCACCTATCTTGGTTTAAGTCCATCTTGCATTGTATATGCCATTTAGTCCATGTTGTTGCATGATTGACCATTGCATTGTGTATGCCTCGATCATTTCATTCTTAGTCTCTATGTGTGCATTGCGTATGCCATCTAGTTTTCGTGTGCATTGAGTATGCCATTGATTATTTCATAGCATTGTGTATGCTAGTAGCGTGTTTGCATATCATCATCTGCATGTTTGCATCATTTAGTGGCATTATGTTTAGGTTGCATGTTAGAGTTGCATTCATGCATGCCATGTGTATTGCATTGTGTTTGGAGTAGGGTTTTGCCCAAACACGGGAAGCGAGGGACGTTTCGTACTCCAAGTGATGAAACGTGCCTCAATTCTCGGTCGCCGACACTCCGGATTACACATGATGGAGTTTAGGCCTTGTTGTGTTCATATGTGCATTCATTTTACATCGAGTCGTGCATCCTAACTCCTCGGCCATCATGCATCGAGATGCGTGATTGGTGGCCCGAGGATCGAGGATCACATTCCCTAGAGCCTGTGCAATGACGGGGAGAATGGTCATGCACACATATGTTGAAAATACTTTGCCATGCCCCTTTCTCGCTCTCTGTTGTAGCAAATCGGAAACCAGTAGCAAAAACGGGTCAGCAGCCTTTTGGAGTTTTGTACAATGTTCCGGAACCAGTTGCAAACAGAGGCAAATCGGGGCATCACGATGGATTTCCCGACAAGGCAACTCGAGCATGCATGCATCCTTCATCATTCCGAGCAGAGCTGAGGCAGTCCATTTCATGTAGCATTGCATGCTAGTTTATTTGCTTTCTTCGTTAATTTGTTAATTAATTAATGTTGTGTAATAACTAGCTGAAATTTGTTATTCATTTTGATTGTGTAATATTTATTCGGACCCTTCGAGGAGGGCAATGTTGTAATAAGTGTGCGAGTGTGTGATGTATGTCTTCCAACCCCACGTCTTTCTCCCTTTTATTTATCAGCTTATGATGGTTAGTTTTAGGGCATGTTTCAATTAGCATCTATATGTTCACATGCTTGCATTCATTCATCTGTATTGCATGCACCGGGTTCGACGCATCATGCTAACTGCATTGTATTTCAATTCCAAGTTGAATACATGTATCGATTGTTGTATCTCATATGCCATCTTAGAATAGCCGAGCCTATCTTAGTTGCATTCTTGCATGTGTTGCATTAGGCATCTCAGTATAGGTAGGATTCATGCATGATTTCTAATTAAATTCTTTCTTTGGCTTGGAGTACTCGGTAAGTATTTATGCTTTAGCATCTTTGCATGCGTGTGAGTGACTGCCATGATAGCATGCTTACCATGAGGCTATTTGCTTATGTGATATAACTGCTTGAATGCCTGTGGGTGAAGGTTGGGTTGCTTGAATTGAAATAATTCGTCGAAACCCGTGTTTTAGCCTACTTGCGAGTAGCAAACTTCAATCCATTTTCAAAACAAATGGATATGCGATGCTTTGTTCTAACTTAGGCAATCTAATCTATACTTGTATGCTGTGCGCATCACATAGTAATTCTAGGTTAAATAATCGAAATAAGAGCACATGTGTTTTCAAAAACAAGATATCATGTTTAGTAGTGGCCGATCTTTGATCGGGCGAGCGGGGGTGCTCACGAAGTGACCTTCCCCAATCGTACCCAAGTTCCCGAGCCGAGGCAACTTTGGTGATAACGGACACGTGGCCTTAGGCACAAGTCAGGGTTTCCTAAATTCCCCCGAAATAAAATATTTAGGTGGTGACTCTGTATCTGGTAAAGCAGTCCATGTTTGGCACTTCTTTCTAAAAATCAATTTTTCAAAACGATTTACCGGATTTGGACTCTTTGATAATTCATCGATCTTGCATTGCACTTCGCGAGATTAGATACAGGACCGTGACATTGAGTCCAAACAGTAGTGAGCCCAATGAACAACATGGGATCTCTCCCGGGACGTTTAGGGACGTCTACAGTTTCTGGCGACTCTACTGGGGAGTTAGAGAACTTGACTCGAACTCATGATATCTTGTTTTGATTACACTTATGTGTTTCTTTGCATTGCATTTGCATTGGTGCGCCTAGGACACAATGTTTGTCATCTGCTATTCCTAAACGGTTTGCCGGAGGCTCGCTTTGAGAAGCGTACCATAAGGCTGACCGGTTACGGGCTCTACCACGATGGGAACACAAACCCCGATTTTTACCGGGGCACCCTTTTTGACCATTCGACCTAGTGCATATTCGGAATCCATAGTGACCATTCCAAGCTAGGACAGGTTGCTTACCAGATTGTAGGTTGTTTGAAACCGCTGCATGCGTAGTGAAACCCTAGCTCTTGACAAAATAGAATAGGGAAACCTTCCCCCAACATAGGGGTGTTTTGGCTCTCACTTGTTTGCTATGTGCTTTTAGAGTGCGTCTCTACAGGAATGCATGTATCAGTTTACAAGTTTGGGTATCAGGCCTGCGGGCACCAGTTCAGTATTTTGGGAATCAGTTATCTGCGGGTATCAGATTTAGTTTTGGGGGCAGTGATTTGGGAACAATGATCAGTGTTTGAGAACAGTGTATTCAGCTTATCAACTGCGTGTTGTTATACCCAACTATGTGTTGTGTTTATTTAAGCCGTTATGCTGTCCATTTTCTGGTTGTTTATTTCCTTATTATTGTTTTATTTATCTTTTTGCTAGGTAGTTTAGCACAATAGCTTCCGACCAAGCAGATATTCCCCAAGTACTCTGGACAAGAGGTCGCAGACTCCATCGATCTGAGGATCTGGTGGACGAACAACCAGTGTTCTGCTCTTTACCCCCGGTTGTCAGGCAGAGGTCGAGAAGACGCAGTGTATCGGTACCGAGATTGCCAGATCAATGGTCTTTGAACAGTCAAGTTGGGACTCCCGAGACTACTCCAGAGACAGATATACCGATAGTTCAGTCAGATCAGAGCAGTATGGCAGGAATGGAAGAAACGGTACGCCAACTTCAGGAGAGTATGAAGGCCATGCAAGAAGACGCTGTTCGTCAAGCAGAATTTGCCAAACAGCAGGCTGTGGTCATGACCCAGTAGGCAGAGCTAATTACCTGGTTACAGCAGTAAGCCGGAACATCTGCCTCACACCAAGCTCCTCCCCGACCGAGAGTTCCAGTACCTGGGGAGACGGCGAATGTCCAGAATGTCCAGGAGGATACAGACATTCCAACGGGGCCGGTTTCGCCCCCTATTCTACCTCAACTATCCAAGGCACCCACGTCTATCAATCTACCGGATTCCCCCTTCAAGTTCGAGGTGGACCCCACAGCGTTGAAGTTGAGCAAGCTTGAAAAGTTGTTCAAGAAATCTCAAGGGGTTAAGTCCATCCCAAACATTGAGGACGGGTATACCGACGCGGCTGTGACGCTGCCAGATCGGTTCAAGATGCCAC
This sequence comes from Camellia sinensis, assembly GCF_055761805.1. NCBI lineage: Eukaryota > Viridiplantae > Streptophyta > Magnoliopsida > Ericales > Theaceae > Camellia > Camellia sinensis. Next base: position 73,982,214 of record NC_138967.1, read on the forward strand.
AAATCGACTGCTTCGACGGGTCCGAGGATCCCATGGTGCATCTACATTTGTTTTCAGACATACTAAGGCCGATGGGCCTCACCAGACTACAGAAGCTTTCATTGTTTGGCCGGACCCTGTCGGGTGTGGCGGCCATCTGGTACGCAAAATTAGAAGACGATGTCAAGCGGAACTGGGATGAGATGGTCGAGGATTTCATTGCACAGTACTCCTATAATACACAGATCGAGATTACAACCCGTGATCTTGAGACGACCAGGCAAGAGTCGAAGGAAAGTTTCTCTGATTTTGTGACCCGGTGGAGGGCCAAGGCCTCAATGATGACCCTTAGGCCAACTGGCAAAGATCAAATACGGATGATTGTGCGCAATCTCCAGCCTAAGCTCATGCAGAAAATGATTGTTCTCCCCTTTCCCACCTTTTCAGATCTGCACGAGATGAGGGTACAAATTGAGGATGCTATGAAACAGGGTCTGATTGACCAAGAAAGAGAGCAACCTAGGAGAACCTTCAACGGCAACACCAATACCGGCACAAGCAATGCCGCAACTACCAGAGCTTTAGAAGTAAGCAAGGTCACCACCAATCCCCCAAGAGCCCTTGCAGCTACCCCATTCACCGGTGCGTCCGGTAGCACCCCACAAACAACCAAATTTGCACCCCGAGGCCAAAGAACCTTCACCCCACTATATATGCCCCTGTCCAAGGCTTTGGGGGTTTTAATCAGAAAAGGGCGCTTGAAGCCCCTGGAGCCGCGGCCATTGCCGAATCCACTACCTCCCTCTCATAACCCGGCGAAGTATTGCGCCTTTCACCAACAACATGGTCACGACACCGACCATTGTTTTAGATTGCGTCACGAGATTTAGGATCTCATTGACAACAGGGTTGTGCCTCCAGAAAAACCCAACATCACAACCAACCCTCTTCCACCACACAACCAAGCTCCACCTCCCAAATGAATCAACTTTATCCAGACCGGGGTCACGTCATACGACCCCAGCATATATATCACCCCATCTCACCCACCCAAGCCGGGGGTGTTCCTCCCCGACAACACTAATTTGTGCATGTTGGACATCTCCCAAGCCCAACCTGAACCAATGGTGGTGACCATCGAAGATGGAACATGGATGACTTCGGAGGAAAGTGGTACAGTGGATTCAGGGACTGAGGAATTGGGGAGCTTTGCTGAGAAGGTGTACAACCCGAGTGGCTACATCGCGTCAGTGGGTCAGATTAGGCCAAATGTGGAATTGCTGGTGGGGGCAGAAATTTGTGTACTACGGGGGGATGGGCTTGATCAGAGGATAGTTGATTTAGCAGTTTTGAAAGGGGACATTGCTAACCTACAGATTTTCAATGAACAAGATCCAGGGGATATGACAGTCAACTGGTTTGATTTTGAGGAGTCAGCAGAGGTCACAGGGCGGCTTGACGACCAACCAGATATTGTTGAAGAATCTTAGCTGGAAAAGGGCCTGTCAAGGGCCAGGACATCAATTGTGGCCGGAAGGGCCGGAAATCAGTTTGCATCGCCGGAGAGCGCCGGTGCCAAGAATTTCGCTCAAGATTTGGGCATTTTGGATACAGGAGAGTTTGAACAGCAGACTGCATTGACGCAGCTAGAATGGGAAGGAATTGAAAGCTCTGAGAGAGCTAGAAAAGCCAAGGCCCCTGTGGGGACTGAAAGTGCTGTGTGCACGAGAACAGAGGGTGCTGCGAGCACATGGACAGAAGGTACTGTGAGTACAAGGACAGTGGTAACAGAGCCGGATAGGTGTCTGTCGGCTGCCGATGGAATCTGGTAGGAAGACGATGATCTATGTCTTGCCCACACAGATGATGATTGGGGGAACAATCATCCGGATGATACCTGGTATATTGGCGAAGTTGACCATATGACTAGGAGTGGGCGGTATTTCAAGCCCCCACACTTAGACCAACCAGAGGCGTCCGGGAAAGACAGGGAGGCAGAGAAACAAAAAGAGAAGCTGCTTGAAGACGAGGCTGTGCTGAGACATTTGAAGAAGATACAGGCAGACATCTCCATCTGGGGACTGCTTATGGCTTCTCGAGTACATAGACGGGCCGTCCTTTCAACCATGGACAAGGCCAAACTCTCGATAGACACCACGCCGGAGCAGCTAGTTGGATTGGTTTTTCCGGGAGGAGGTTCCCCGACGTTGACCTTTCTTGACAAAGAACTACCGCCTGAGGGCGCAAATCACAACAAACCTCTCTACATCTCTGTTGAATGTAGAGGCAAGTGGGTACCGGTGGTTCTTGTCGACACGGGATCCGCCATTAATGTGTGCCCGTCGAGGATGGCATATGCAATCGGGTTGAAGCCCGCGAACTTCGTGCCAACTGCCTAGGTGATTCGGGCGTATGATAACACAAGCAGGGAGGTGATGGGGACTGTCAAAATTCAGACCCAGGTTGGTCCAGGGCAACACGAGATCGATTTCCATGTCTTAGACGTTCCCGCAACCATTAACCTACTTTTGGGGCGACCGTGGTTGCACCAGGTAAAGGCAGTTTCTTCCACCTTGCACCAGGTGTTGAAATACCATTACGGGAAGCGGGTAGCTATGGTTTTTGGAAATTCATCAATCCATCCGCCGCCGGAGGTGTCCACACCAGTCTTGGAAATCGAGCACGGCACGGAGGATGTCTTCTTATCGGGATTTACCCTGGCCAAGGCCCGGGTCGTTCAGAACATCTTGGCTGATAGGGAGAGTTTGTATGTCAGCGCTCAATCAGTGTACCTCATGAACAAACTCCAACACATCCCTGGGATGGGACTGGGAAAGAGTGGCCGAAAGGGCATCGCAGTATCGGCCGAAGTGCCGCACAACCCGCATACCTTTGGCTTGGGTTATCTACCCACAGAAAAGGACTGGGTGAGGAAAGGTAAGGAGATGGCTAGGAGAGCCAGAGCAAAGAAGGCAGGGAAGCCATATGAGTTAATGCATCGACCCATTCAGGGTACCCTAAACGGACGCTTCGTCCGGGAGGGGGAGGATTTTCCATTCTGCGGCTTCCCAGAGCCATGGCTGAATGCCCAGAGGAGGCGCCTGCCAGGGTTTGAGATCTTCTTTGACCTACAGTTATCTGGGGATAATGTTGCCGCAGAGTAGACAGACCCATCAGTTGAGGTTGAGCAGTGTAAGGAAGTGGATTCCAAAAGTGCCGAAGTTGAAATGGGGGTAGCATTGGCTTGTCTACTTTCAGATCCTTCGATCGAACAGAAGTGCTTGGGGGATAACTTCTCGGTATCCATGATCGGGAATGAAACGGCTGCGGGCCCACCGTCAAACATTTTGGATGCATCCATCGCACCCTCTCTCATCTGGCAGTACGAGGAGGGATTTTTGTCAAGCAGCACCGGGTCAGGTAGTGAGCCGGAATCTGATTCCACCGAGTCTGTAGAGTCGGAATCAAGTTCCAGCTCGTCTGAGTCTGAGTCCGGTAATCTCAGGGGTGTGTAGACGTCCCCGAACGCCCCGGGAGGATTAAGTCCCGTTCTGTTCATTTGGGGTCACTACAGCTCGGACTCTCAAATTGTCACGGTTCTTAATCTGAACCAAAGAGTCCAAATCCGGCAAATCGTTTTGAGAAAAAGATTTTTGAAAAGAAGTGCCAAACATGGACTGCTTTGCCAGATACAGAGTCGCCACCTAAATATTTTTTATGGGGGAATTTAGGAAACCCTGACTCGGTGCCAAAGGCCACGTGTCCATCATCACCAAAGTTGCCTCGGCTCAGGAACTTGGGTACGATTGGGGAAGGTCACTTCGTGAGCACCCCCGCTCGCCCGATCAAAGATCGGCCTCTACTAACCATGATATCTATTTTTGAAAACATTGTGTGTTCTTATTCCGGTTATTAGCCTAGATTACTATGTGATGCGCACAGCATACAAGTATAGACTGGATCGCCTGAATTGGAACAAAACATTTCATGTTTGTTTGTTTGAAAATGGTTTGATGGTGCTACTCGCAAGTAGGCTAAGACGTGGATTTGCCACCCTCAGGTGGGCTTTGAAAACATGATTTTTGCCACTATCTAGTGGGCTTAAAACACACATTTGATGATTTGTTCCAATCCAAATAACCCAACCTTCACCCACAGGCATTCAGGCAGTTATATCACATAAGCAAATAGCCTCATGGTAAGCATGCTATTCATGGCAGTCACTCACACGCATGCAAGGATGCTAAAGCATAAAACTTACCGAGTACTCCAAGCCAAAACAGAAGCTCATTAGAAATCATGCATGATCCTAAGTATACAGAAATGCCTAATGCAACACACGCAAAAATGCAAACTATAGCAGGCTCGGCTATTCTAAACATGGCATATGGAATGCTACAGCTAACAAGTATTCAACTTTAGAATTGAAATACAATGCAGTTAGTATGATGCGCCGAGCCCGGTGCATGTAAAACAGATGAATGAATGCAAACATGCTATCATACTGTATGCTAATTGAAACATGCCCTAATCTAACCATCATAAGCGGATAAATAAAAGGGAGAAAGAGTGGGGTTGGAAGACATGCATCACACACACGCACACTTATTACAGTTTTGCCCTCGCACAGAGGGTCCGAATAAATATACAGTCCAGAATGAAAGAATAGTACAGTCCAAATAAATATTACAGTCCAAATAATGTACAAATTCCTAATTAATTTACAAATTAACTAAGAAAGCTGTAAAACTGGCGTGCAAGCCAGGGACTGCCATGACTCTTCTCCGGGTGATGAATGATGCATGTTCGGGTTGCCTTTGCGCGGAAATCCATGGCGATGCCCTAGTTAGCCTCTGTTTTGCACTTGTTCTTGAAATGCGCGCCAAGCCTCGGAAGACTGCTGATTCTTGATTTTTGCTGCATCAGAGAGCAGGAAAGGGGCATAGCAATGTATTTCACAAATATATGCATGCCTCGATCCTTGTGCCACCAATCACGCATATCGATGCATGATGGCCGAGCCGAATTGCACAATTCAATATAGAATGAATGTGCATGAAAACACAACAAAACCTAACTCCACCATGGATGATCCGGAGTGTCGGTGACTGGGGAATTGAGACGCGTTCCGTCACTCGGAGTACGAAACGCACCTCGTTTCCTGCACCCGGGCTAACTCCTATTCCGAACACAATGCAATATGCATGACATGCATGAATACAACTAAGATACAGCCTAGCATGCACAATGCTATGAAAATGAGATGCCTCGAAATGCGCGCACACGGGCATGCAAACCGAGAAAATGCATGAATGCGATCTAAGATACAACCTAGTATGCACTATGCTGTGAAAATGAGATGCCTCGAAATGCGTGCACACGGGCACGCAAATCGAGAAAATGACATACGCAATGCAAATGACATGGAAATATGATATGGGCTTACACTAACATGAGAGAGCCTCAGCCACACTCACATAAGAGGCCGATGGATGAAAATGAAGTGCCTCGAAACGCGTGCACACGGACACGCAAACCGAGGCAATGGCATATGCAATGCAATATGGCTAAAATGGCATATAGGATGCAACATGGACTTATACTAACATGAGAGAGCCTTAGCCATACTCACATAAGAGGCCATCAGATGAAAATGAGATGCCTCGAAATGCGCGCACACGTGCACGCAAACCGAGGATCGACCCTAAGGCACAAAATGGCACTCCAATGAGACATGAAGTATGGCATACAAGCATGCAAATTTCAGAGGCGATAAATGATGCAAAACAGCCCCGAAATGTGGTAAAACAACACCCGATGCACGGAATAGTCCCAAAACATGAAATTTGGCACCCGAAATGGCCTATAGCTATGCCAAACATGCATTCTATGAACGTGAAGTGTGAAGACCAAAACAAGGAAGTCCCAAAATAAGCATTTTTACAGTTCAAAGCATGGCCAAACAGCAAACATAAATAGGGCAAAACTAGCATGCAAAAATGGCCCTAAATATGAGACAAAGAAGCAACTCACAGCTGCTGACCCCGAACAGGTTAGGGGCCTTCTACAATATTGAAGAGGGGCCAAAAATGTGACGTTTTACAGAACTGTAAAAACCCCAAAACAGACACAAGTATGCTCAAAAAGCTATGCAAGATAAGGCCCAAAAGAGGTTACAACACTAAGTATACAAAATATGCCCCAAACAGAAAAATATTCTTAATTAAACATGACAAGGGGGTCAAAATAATACCACTTTCAGTTCGAATCAAGGTCCAAAAACAAAAACACCATAGGCTAATAAATCATGCAAAAAAAGGGGGGAAAGAGGGCTACAATGGCAAGTGGCATATGGAAATATCAAATGGTGATGAGCCCTTCAACAATGTTGAATAAGGGCTCAAAATAAGCACACTTACAGTTTATAACATGCCTCAAAACAGATCACACACAAGCCAAAAATATCATGCAAGAAAGATGGCATACAAGAGGGTAATGAAGCAAGTGAAACAAGGAGGTCCCAAATAGGGTAAGACCCTGAATGAAAGATGAAAATAAGCTCAAAATATGGCCACTTTCAGTTTTGGTCGGAGCTCAAATGTATAAGAAAGAAGGGCTAAGATATAGACCAAGAAAAAAGCAAAAAAAAGGGAAAAACGAGACTCACCCTTGAAGACTAGTCTTTAGCAACCTCTTGGCTTGAGAAAAAGATGCTCCTTGCCTCTGGAAATGACCTCCAAACTGCTGGTATGGAGTGGTGGTGGTGGTGCTAGGTGGTGGTGAAGGAATGGTGAAGAAATGGTGTAGGGAACTTGGAGTTTTGATGGTTGGAATATAGAGAGAGAGATATATATAATGTAGGAGCTCTAGACAAAAATTTCTAACCCTTAATACAGACCTGGGGTGCTGTATATATAGGCAAAAGGGGTGGAAAAAGAGGGGGAAAAAAGGGGGGGAAATTCGGATTCAAAATTCCCCCCAAAAAGGCCAAAATGGTGAGACAAAGAGGGAAGTGGTAGCTGCGGGTCCCAAATGGCCAAGAGCCCTTCAACAAAGTTGAAAAGGGGTTCAAAACAAGGAACTTTGTAGTTTACATCAAGCCACGAAAATAAATACACGTAGGCCTAAACTATCGTGCAAGAAAAGGGACAAAAGGAGGGGTAAAGAAGCAAGTGATAGATGGAGATGTCAAACATCAAGAGGTCCTTAATCAAACATGAAAAGGAGCTCAAAATATGACTATCTCAAGTTCGGGTCAAAGCCCAAAAATGCAGAATGAAGGTTCGGGAGCCGAAACACGCAGTTCGGGGCCCCGAAAGTGGGCTGTTAGGCACCGGGAGTGGTGCTCAACCACGAAGTTGGTCTCTCGGACCACAGTGTCCCTCGAAAGGGAGTAAATAAGATGCATGCCAAAAACCGGAGCAAATGGAAGTGGTTAGGCGGTCCCGAACCGAGGCACACGGCCTGACGGCTCCGAAAACTGGGAACCGGGCTCCGAAACGAGCAAAATGGCCTACGACCACGAAATGTAGCCCACGGCCACTGAGAGATGGTCTACGGGACCTCTCCCTCCCCGCAGGAAAAGAAACAGAGAAAACCGAGTCTGGTTCGCGAACCGAGGCAAGGTACAAAAGAAGGTTCGGGAGTCAGGAGGCAGGGCTCACGGCCGCGACTCTGAGACTTCTGAACAAGCGCGATATGCAACATCACCAAGCACTCAATTGGTGATGCCTGAGTCTTAAGGTCGGTCAAAAATGGGGTGTCTACAGGGTGATAACCCGGATACCACAGTCTTGTCCAGGTTGTCTTTTTCTTTCTCTTTTGAGTTTGTTGTAATAGAGGAATCGGACGATTTGGAAATGCTTAATGAGAATGGAATGGATGTGGTTTCTGAGTACTTTGCTGTGCCCTTGATTTATTGTATTAATCAGGACTTTCAAAATTTTGATAAAAACTACGGGGAAGAAATTTCTCCGGTTTTACAACACTTAATTGATCAAGAGCAGGAAAGATTTGTTAAACCTTTAGTTGATGAAATCACTACTGTTAATGTTGGTACTGAGAAGGACCCGCGGCTGGTCCAGATCGGGTCCATGTTGTCTTCGGAGGAACGCGAGTGCTTAGTCGCTTTATTAAAGATTTCAAAGATTTTTTCGCGTGGTCCTACGAAGACATGCCTGGAATCGATCCTGAGATTGTACAGCACCGGATCCCTCTTGACCCAGAGGCCCGACCCGTTAAACAGAAACTCAGAAGGATCCGCCCGGACTGGGCCCTTAAGATTAAAGAAGAGGTCACCAAGCAAATTGACGCAGGATTCCTGTTGGTATCCGAATACCCAACTTGGTTGGCCAACATTGTTCCGGTGCTGAAGAAGGATGGCAAGATCCGGGTATGCGTGGATTTCAGAGATTTGAACAGAGTCAGTCCGAAGGACGACTTTCCCTTGCCGCATATTGATAAGTTAGTGGACTTCACAGCGGGGCATGCTTTGCTTTCATTCATGGATGGATTCTCGGGCTATAATCAGATAGTGATGGCACCTGAAGACCGGGAGAAGACTACTTTCACCACCCTGTGGGGGACTTACTGTTACAGGGTGATGCCATTTGGGTTGAAGAACGTTGGAACTACATATCAACGGGCCGCGACCACAATATTGCACAACATGATCCACAAAGATGTTGAGGTGTATGTGGACGACATGATTGTCAAGTCCAAGGAAAGAGAGGGCCACTACACTGCCTTGCAAAAGTTCTTCCAAAGGATCAGAGAATTTCGGTTGCGGCTGAATCCTCAGAGGTGTACGTTCGGTGTTACAGCAGGGAAAATGCTAGGGTTTCTAATTACACAGAGAGGTATTGAAGTCGACCCTTCCAAAATCAAGGCCATCTTAGAAATGCCACCACCACGGACTAAAAAGGAGATGTGAGGCTTTCTGGGTAAAGTGCAATTCATACGACGGTTTATCTCAAAATTAACCTTGACTTGTGAACCACTTTTTGGTCTCCTGAAGAAAGGAAAGAAGTTCCAATGGGACGGCCAATGGCAAGCTGCTTTTGAACAGATCAAGGAATACTTACAGAACCCACCTGTGTTGTCACCGCCCGAGCCGGGAAAACCATTGATTTTGTATCTTTCAGTAACTGAGACTACAATGGGCTACATACTCACACAAGAGTCTGAGGACAAGGTAGAGAGGGCTATCTACTATCTGAGCAAGAAGATGCTGGAGTATGAAACCCGCTACACACCGTTGGAAAAGGCTTGCTTAGCTTTGGTATGGGCTACCAGGAAGCTGCGGTACTACCTGTTAGCTCACTCTGTAATGTTGGTTTCAAGATTAGATCCTATCAAATATCTTTTCGAGAAACCGGCACTTACGGGTAGGCTAGCTCGTTGGTTGCTTTTGCATTCCGAATTTGATCTAAAATATGTGACACGCAAGTAGTCAAGGAAAGAGCGGTAGCGGAGTTCTTAGCTGATCATCCAGTGGAAGGAGGTGAAGTAGTTGAGTACTTATTCCCAGATGAGGCCATTTTGCGTATCGAAGATGAAACTTGGACTATGTACTTTGAGGGAGCATCAAACCAATATGGGTATGGGATAGGGGTGTTGCTGATAGCACCCGACAATTCCCGTATCCTTCTAGCATTTAAACTCCAGTTCAAAGTCTCGAACAACGAAGCAGAGTATGAAGCATGCATTGCTGGTTTAGAAGCAGCCCTAGAACTAGGGGCAAAACGGTTGGACGTCATCGGGGACTCGAACCTTGTTGTATCCCAAGCTAAGGGAGATTGAAAAGTTAAAGAAGAAAAGATGATAATGGACCATCAGACCTTGGACTTGCTCATTCCTTGATTTGAGAAGCTAAACTTCTCTTATCTACTAAGAGAAAACAACAGGTTCGCAGATTCACTAGCAACTCTATCTTCCATGATAGACATCCCTTTTGGAGTCCGGATGCGTCCGATCATCATTGACCAGAAGTTTGTGCCAGCTTATGAGTCTATTGCTGCCATAGAAGAGGTTCAAGATGAAAACCCCTGGTATCACGATGTCTGGAACTTCTTGGAGAAAGAAGCATATACACCAGGGGTAAATGCCAAAGATAAGAGGGCAATCAGAAGAATGGCGGCTCAGTTCGTCATCTGCGGGGGAAAACTGTACAAGAGAGGTCATTTGGAATGCACAAGCTGTGTGTTGAGGCTGAAGAATCGAAGCGCCTGATGGAGGCCATCCATGGAGGAGAGTGTGGAGCGCATATGAACGGAGTAATGTTAGCTCGGAAGATCCTCAGACAAGGTTACTACTGGTCCACCATGGAGGAGGATTGTATCGGCTTTGTTTGGCGATGCCACAAATGTCAGATCCATGCAAACCGCATGAACATCCCGCCGTCGAAGCTGTACAATATGACTTCGCCATGGCCATTTTCAGTTTGGGGAATCGATGTGATCGAGGCCGTCACTCCAAAGGACTCTAATGGGCATGAGTTCATTTTGGTCGCGATAGATTATTTCACGAAGTGGGTCGAGGCCCAATCTTATGCGGTGTTGAAGGCTTCGCACGTTGCAAAGTTCATCCGGAACAACATCATCTGTCGCTACGGGGTCCCAAACGAGATTTTTTCAGATAACGGTTCCCACTTCAAGAAGGAAGTGATTGATTTGTTGGAAAAATACAATGTGGCTTTTCATAAGTCATCCACTTATCGGCCGCAAACCAATGGAGCAGTTGAGGCCACCAACAAGAATATCAAACACATTTTGTAGAAGATGGTGGAAACCTACCAGGACTGGCCAGATAAGTTGCCATTTGCTCTGTGGGGCTACCAGACGTCAATTAGAACTTCTACTGGGGCGACTCCGTATTCATTAGTTTATGGGATGGAGGCCGTTCTACCTATCAAAATTGAGGTTCCGTCATTGAGAGTGCTGGCTGAGTGTCAAATAGCCGAGGCAGATTGGCAGCAGAGCAGATTCGAAGAACTCATGCTCTTTGATGAAAGAAGACTGAAAGCACTGTACCATGTTCAGGGTTATCGGCGCAGAATTGCCAGGGCTTTCAACATGAAGGTTAAGTCTCGGAATTTGAAGGAAGGAGATTTGGTACTCAAAGGCAATCGAGCTCCCATCCACGACCCTAGGGGCAAGTTCAGACCTAATTGGACCGGTCCTTACATCATCAAGTCTATTTGGTTAGGTGGGGCTATCGTTCTGATGGACCTAGATGGCCTAGAGTTCTCACAACCGATCAACATGGACAAGTTGAAGAAATATTAACCCTGAGAGGCTCGCTAGGCCGAAAACCCGGAAGGGTGACCTAGGAAAAAGTTAGAGCACAGAAAATTGGAAATTATAAAAAATTGAGCTCGCAAGGTTGAAAACCCGCAAAGGGTGGCCTTGGCAAAAGTTAGAGCGTAAAAGGAGAGTGAAAATACTCGAGTGAACCCAAGCCTGAACTACGTAAGGCTTGATTCCCATCTTTGGGATATGTAGGCAACTTCATCCTGAAGTTCAGCCATAAACTTTTTCCCGATCAACTTTGTCCATTTGATCATCTCTGTCATCTTTGTCTATTCAGCATTCAAGAGCTTCGGTTGTGATCTCCGGTGCAGTGCTATTCAAACTAGGGGCAACTTTCCAGTTGCTGGAATCCAGGGTTGTGCATCTCAGTGACAGATCTCAGGCGTGTCTAGTTCTGATCCATGTCAAAAATGGTTTTGAAAAGTTTTAATAAAAGTTGGTTTTGTTCAAATTAATCTTTTTACAACTTAGACCATTTTTGGACCAAAGCGAAAAATTTTCAGTGCCCACAACCTCCAATTTTATTGATTTTAATACAGAGTTCTCTTGCTCTTGCATACAAATTGAAGTTGTTTTTGGTTACATTCATAAAGAAAACTTGAAAGTACTAATAAAGCAATAAATCCGGGGCATAGCTAAGTCAGGTGTTCTTGCGCCCCCTTCCAGAGCTGGTCAAAGCTTTTGACGCCAAAGTGGGCCCAATCTGTGCCTCTTCATTGAGCCAATCTATGCACTCATCAGACAAAGTGCAACTGAAAGTGGGAGCGGGGGCCAGGAGGTCTTTAGTCCTCCATGCTGCGGCATACCGAGCAAGCTGTGCGCCTCAAACCGGGAATGCAACAGGGTACTCTATCCCCTCTGGCGGGCAAGTCTGATCATGGCCGAACTGGCGCTGGAATCGGAAAGGAAAGTAAAACACGTAGTGCGTCAGACCAATCAACTGAATCCCAGTCTGCCGGGACATGCTGTAGCTCATTGCCGGTAGATTGAGCCAAGGACAACGCCAAGCAATGCGGTCTGCGAACAAATGGCACATCCAGTCGAACCACCATCCCTCATCGAGGGCATCGACTAGACATTGCCGGAAGAGTATGTTGGGAAAGAGTCCACAACCTGTAACTTATCCATCAACCACACCTGGGGAGGGATGAAAAATGAGAGATTAAAGAATAGAGAGGTGTACGTTGAGAGAAAAGTGAGAAAAGGGTTTTGTAAGAAAAACCGAGCCTGAGGGCTGAGTGATGTGAGCAATATATATGTGAGATAGGGAGGGAAACATTACCTGCAGCAGTAGTGGACTCCCCACAAATCTGGTTGTTTCCCGGCGATGGAAAGCATCCAAACCCATCAGTGTCTCGGCCAATGCCATAGCAATGCAGCTCTTACCCTCCTTCAAGCCTTGGGCAATTTCAATCAGACGAACGCTAGACCCGCTGAAGTCCGGGGCAAGCAAAAAGTGAGATAACATGCACAAACAAAGGGCATGTCGCCGAAAGCCCTGCTAATGATGGTCACTGCGGTCACCAGGATCAGAAAAACGTTGAATCAAGTTGAGGATGACCAATTCTCCGTTGCAGATTAAAGACCGAGCGTCGTGCATGGTAAGCCCACACATCCGTCCTAAGGCTTGGGCGTGGCCGAAACGAAGCTGGGGCAAGATTTCTTCGTTGCGCTCGGACTCCATCAAAGCTTGGAAATCTTCGAAGGTGGGACACACCTCTTGCCCGCAAAAGCTAAAGACATGTGTTACCGGATTCCAAAGCCTTACCGCGACATGGAGAAAAGGAAGATGCAGCGGAGTGCGACTCAATGTGAATAGTGCATTCAAGCCGAAGCCCCGGAAGTTCAACTTTTCCGAGCCATCTAAATTAGCAATCCAAGCTGTGAGATTTTGGGTGAGAAACGCCTCCATTCGATGTAAAAATGAGATGGAATGAGAGAACCACGAGGCTGGAACCTCTTTAAAGGATAAGGCACTGTTTGGAGGACACTTGTCAAAAATCTGGAGGTCGCCGGGCCAACTGGTCGGCCGACCACTTTTTCTAGTCGGCCAGCTAGCTTTTCAGGTCGGCTGACCACCCCACTGGTCTCCAAGGCAAAAAGCTGGTCGGCCAGCCCTCTTAGGTGGTCGGTCATGAAGACAAATAGAGTTTTGGTCTTGTCCTAGCTTCTAGAAGAGAGCTCCTAGCATTTCCATGCGTTGGGAGTGTTGAAGGTCCGCGTTTACCTCTGTTTCGGATGCGTTCCGTTGCCCGGTTTGTCCGAAATGTATTTTCTTATCGAGTTGTTGTTGAGTCTTTGCTTATCGAGTTGTAATGCATTTGTTCATCGAGTTGTAAGTTTGCTTATCAGGTCATCGAGTTTTCTATATCGAGTTGTTATTCTCTGTTTGTCAAACATTGTCTTGTTTTGCTTATCAAGTTGTAAACTTACTGAGGTTTTGTTGTTTCTTAGTAAGTTAAGTCGTTTAGTTTGTTGCATCGGTTCACTACCTGGCTTGGTGATATACAATGCTCAATTTCCATTCAATCTCATTTTTGTGCAAAATGATGCGATACGATGCTAAGAACATAAAATACAATACTTTTTGAACAAAAGGCCGTTTCATTCCATCATATCTCCTTTTTACAACATCTTACAGCAAGGTACAAGTTTTATAGAAAATAAAACTACCTAAGCTAATGTGCTACAACAACTGGTAAAAAGGAAAATAAAGCAGGGAACATATGCATCGGTGCCATCAAGCTCAAGAACGAGAGGCTCTCTTCATCCTCTTTGGCTGAACAGCCTCTGTACCACCCCCTGTTGGCACCATCATCGGAATCGGAGCTGCCATCCTCGGGATCCTCCCCAGCATCACCTCCACTCTCAGAATCGGAGCTAGAATCCTCCTCTCTATCTGCGGATGTCCCCGACTGAGGATGCGTAGACTCCTCCTCCTCGCTGGACTCCTCATCATCTCTGATCGGTGCTCTATGTCTACCTCGACTGCGAGTCGAACTCCTTCTCCCAATCCCTCGAGAAGGCCTGGATGGCTCAGCCTGTAGTGGTGGGACCTGAAAAGGACAATTTGAGTGCATTAGCAAACATGTATATCAGATGCAGATGCAAGAATGATACATAGAATGTGTGCATACAGGTATAGTGTGTGAATGTGGTGTGTCAGATGTGCCCTACACATGCAGCCAACCGATGAAATGAAATGTCCAATTTCAGTATGTCATCAGAAGTATGATAAATGCGAGGAAATTGAAAAGTACCTGAACGCCGGCAACAAACAATAGCGTCTCCCTCCGCAGGACCATGCCCTCGAGCGAGGCCATCACTTCGAGCAACCCATCCATGTACTCGCCAGAAGGCTACAGATGCAAGTTCAAGTCATCAGTAAATGAATGAATGTCTAAATATATATCTGAGCGATAAATGAAAGCTATAAAGCATACCGGTGGTGAGTCAGGGTCTCTGACGTATCGGTGATCAAGCAGTGGAGGCTCTAGTGGAATCGGGTAAGATGTCCCGTATCGCCATCCTGTCAGCTCAGTCGGAAGATCGGGCCACCCAGTGTGCTGATAAGTTGGGGGAATCGGGGGAATCTGTCTAGCCCCACTCCTCGATGTGCCGGCCCTACTAGTCGAAGGAACATCTGCAGCCTGGGCTCGAGCTGACGACGATGCACCAGCAGCCCTCCTCGTAGGAGTACGGATACCTGTCAGTGGAGGCATCAAGTATGTATGGCGGTAGGTCGCGTACTCCTCCTCCTCCAGGAACAGCATAACATCATTACCCAACATAGCCATCTCGACCCCCTAGGGAGTGAGTCCCTCAGTGGACCGCATGTCATCTAGAGGTGCTAAGGGGATGTCCTGATCAGGGTGGCCCAGCGTCTGACGCAAGAAGCGGTCCCCTAGAA
This sequence comes from Camellia sinensis, assembly GCF_055761805.1. NCBI lineage: Eukaryota > Viridiplantae > Streptophyta > Magnoliopsida > Ericales > Theaceae > Camellia > Camellia sinensis. The sequence goes on from NC_138967.1 coordinate 73,997,412, forward strand.
ACCAGGCCCTGCCAACTGGCCCCTCAAATAAAACCCTGTATCGCGAAGTGCCCCATCCCCCAAGGAACCGAAAGCGGATATCTCCTCCCAAGGACGCCCAGGGCTGCCAAGTGACCTACGGATAACCGGTGCATGAGCGGATTAGATATCGTGAATATGCAAGATGAATCAAAGCTGAAAACATGAAGAACTGAGAGTTTCGAATTACCTCAGTCGCCCGCACTGTGTCAAAAAACTGCCGCAGGTAGGGCAGAGTCTCCCGAACCCTCGGCCGGTATCGGCCCTCAAATACGTGAGAATAAGGGATCACAAAAGGCACCGCCACCTCGAGCTCCGAGGCTAGCGTCGGAAAGTACGCGTAAACCCATAGCTGTGGAAAACAGGGCAGTGGCCATCAGAATATAGAATATACAGAAAATACATAGTGCTGAGTGCAGAATGTGGAATACAGAATGTAAAGTGTGCCATGTGTACAGATGATGAAAAACAGAAATGTAAATCAAGAGGGCAGAAGGTACCTCCCAGGCTCTCCAGTAGCCGCCAACTATGTTCTCCCGTCTGCGGGAGGTCGCACTCATATAGCAGTAGAGGGTAGCAAGGCCGGCGCCACCCCAGTCATACTGGCTGACCTGTGACAGGTCCACCAAAGCACTGAGCAGATACAGTCCAACAGTGTTCCCCCTGTTGGAGAACAAAGTGGTCCCAAGGAGGAACATCAAGAAACCTCGAGCGTACTGCTCTATCTCCTCAAGAGTCTCGGGCGTACTCCCCCTATACTGCACAGGGAACCAAGTATATCTGACTCTGCCCGAAGATCGGTCAATCGGTGGGCGAGCTCCCAACAGATAGATCCAGGTAGCCTCCCGCTCGCCCATATCCTCGTCATAGGGGACCGGTCGGCCGGCCACATCAAGGCCAGTCAGCATCGCAAAGTCGAATGAGGTCATCGTCATATCCCCGGTAGCTGAAAAGTGAAAAGAGTTGGTGGTGTCCCACCATCTCTCCACGAGTGCCCCCATCAAGGTCCTGCTCGCAGGGTAACGTGATAGCCCCGCGTAGAAAGGTCCAAACCCCGCCTCGTCCACGAGATGGCGAACGGTATCTGGGAGCTCTGCATACCAATCCCTGGCAACGATCGAGCCATAACCTCGCATCGAACGGGAAGATACCTGCATTCAAAATGAACAGATGTATTCAGTTTCTGAATGAAATATATAAGCTGCGTGCAAACAGAAAATGGGCTGCGTGTTTAGAAATTCAAAAGTTTGGGTTGCGTGTTCAACTTTCTACAAGTGTGTGCTGCGTGTTCACAATCAGAAAATAGGCTGCGTGTTCAGAAATTTAAAAGTTTGGGCTGCGTGTTCAACTTTTTACAAGTGTGTGCTACATGTTCACAATCAGAAAATGCGCTGCGTGTTCAGAAATTCAAAAGTTTGGGCTGCGTGTTCAACTTTCTACAAGTGTGTGCTGCGTGTTCACCATCTGAAAATAGGCTGCGTGTTCAGAAATTCAAAAGTTTGGGCTACGTGTTCAACTTTCTACAAGTGTGTGCTGCGTGTTCATAATCAGAAAATGGGCTATGTGTTCAGAAATTCAAAAGTTTGGGCTGCGTGTTCAACTTTCAACAAGTGTGTGCTGTGTGTTCACAATCAGAAAATGGGCTGCGTGTTTAGAAATTCAAAAGTTTCGGCTGCGTGTTCAACTTTCAACAAGTGTGTGCTGCATGTTTACAATCAGAAAATGGGCTGCGTGTTCAGAAATTCAAAAGTTTGGGCTGCATGTTCAACTTTCTAAAAATGTGTGCTGCGTGTTCACAATCAGAAAATGGAGTGCGTGTTCAGAAATTCAAAAGTTTGGGCTGCGTGTTCAACTTTCTACAAGTGTGTGCTGCGTGTTCACAATCAGAAAATGGGCTGCGTGTTCAGAAATTCAAAAGTTTGGGCTGCAAGTTCAACTTTCTACAAGTGTGTGCTGCGTGTTCACAATCAAAAAATGGGTTGCGTGCTCAGAAATTCAAAAGTTTGGGCTACATGTTCAAACTTTCAACAAGTGTGCTGCGTGTTCATAATCAGAAAATGGGCTGCGTGTTCAGAAATTCAGAAGTTTGGGCTGCGAGTTCAACTTTTAACAAGTGTGTGCTGTGTGTTCACAATCAAAAGTTCGAGCTGTATGTTCAAAATGTAGAATATGCAGTGTTGTAAGCTGCGTGCCAACTAAACAGAATACCATGCTGTGAGCTGTGTGCTAAAATGAGCAAAGTATGGTCATATATGAGCCGTATGCCGAATAGACCGGATGGAGCGTGCGAATGTGTTTAGAACAAGCAGATGAAATACATAGTGAAAGCATAAAATATGCAGAAAAGGCAGAATACATTGCAGAGAATGTAAAAATGAAATACGTACCTCTCGTGCCTGGTGAGAGAGGTGAGACTCCGGCTCCTGTAGCAACAGATCCGCGGGTGCTCGTCGATCAAAGTCAATAAAATGATAAAAAGTGGTCGGAGGTAGGACGTGCTCCTGGCGACAATACCTCTCGGGGTCAAAAGGCCGAACTCTCGCGGGCAAGGACATGATGTCTAGCTCATCCTTGGCACCCGAAGAACCTCCACCGTGGGGAAAGTGATCTGCCATCTGAAGAAATCTGCAAAAATGAGCAAAAATGAGCGAAATGAGCCAAAATGGAAAAAGTCAACAAAAGTCAACTCTCGGGAAATGAAAAAATCAACAAAAGTCAACTCCCGAGAAAATGTCCCAAATTTCGAGACAAACATACCTCAAGTGGCGGAAATGGAGAAAGAAGCTCCGAAATCAAATTCTAATCGGTTCAAAGTGAAGAAAATTGAAAGTTTTCGCGAAACAACTTTGCGTGGGGCGTTGAAAAACGCGTATAAAGTGCAGATTTGAGGGGGAAAATGGTCTAGGAAGCAAGAGGAGCTAATTTCAGCCTTGGGATTGTCAGCAATAGTGAGTTGGACAAAAGGATTTAAAGAGTCGAGCATAAAAGGACAAAACTGCCCCTGTTTTGGTAAAGTGGTCAGCCGACCAGGTTTTCTGGCTGGCCGACCACCGCTTGAACAACCCCTAGTCGGTGGCCTCCCTGGGTGGTCGGTGGCCTTCCTCCATGGTCTCCAATGCCCCTTTGTTCTCCCTGCAAATTTTGATGATGATTGGAGCCCTTGGCTCTCGGGAAAGTACAAGGAAAGTGCACTTTTCTGCGCGAAATGCCTCCGCGGGAACTTCAAATCCAATCTTAGACGTGTGGCTCGTCATTACTCGCCAAGATCAAGATGTATCCTTTTTGAGTACGTTGCGACCCCTCCAAGAGGTCAACTGGAGGTCGCGCTTTGAGTTGCCCTCGTCGAGGCTTGCATTTCTTTGCTCAATGTTTTGTTTCAAACATGCTTTTGAAGTCGCACTTATCTCGCATTGTTATGCACGTCACTTGCATTATTCAACACTTAACTTGCGTTGTCACGCGCGTTTCTCTTGCATTGCGATGCACTTTTCCATCGGCACCATGTCTATCCGCATTTGATATAGTGTTGAACATATGTTGCTAACTATGCTGTGCCTGTTAAGTTTCTCTCCTTTTGCAGGCACGATATTGTATGTACGATTCATTTGAAGCTGGTGCGACTAGACAAATCAAACAGGTATTGTATCTTCTCCGCGTGAGACGTAGCGAGAATTGAATAATTCTCTTACATCATAACTGCATGAAATGTAGTCTGATTTGCCTTATTGCTTAAAACTGTTACATTTATTGTAAATATTTGCTTCATTACAGCTTGCTTTGCATGATTATGAGTTATGTTCGGCTTTGTGCATATCATTTTGCATTTTGCCCCTGCCTGCAGGCACATGTCTCCTGTTTATCTCGCATGTTTGTCTAAGTCTTCGGCCTTGTCAAAAATGGGTCGTCTCTGGGCTTTGACATTCATTCCCATCACTTATGACTTTCGAGTTCTGTCAAAGAGGGGCAACTGTAGACACCACATTTTTGACCGACCTTAAGACTCAGATGTCATCGTTTGAGCGCTCGGTGATTGCGCATTTTGTGCTCGTTCTGAGGCTTCGGAGTTTCAGCTGAGAGCCTTGCCTCTGGTCTTCGAGACTCTTTTGTGCTTTGCCTCGATTTGCGAACCAGGTTCTATTTTCTCTTCCCGAAGGGAGGGAGAGGTCTCGTAGACCATCTCTCAGTGGCCGTAGGCTACTTTTCGTGGTCGTAGATCACTGTTCCCGTTTGGAGACCAGTTTCCGATTTTCGGAGCCGTCGGTCATGCGCCTCAGTTCGGGACTGCTTAACTTTCTCCGTTTGCTCCAGTTTTTGGCACACACTTTGTTTCCTCTCTCTACAGGGACACTGTGGCCCGGGAGACCACCTTCGCGGTCACACGCCACTTTTGATGCTTAACAGCCTATTTTCGGGGCACCCGGCTGTGCGTTTTGACCCCCGAACCCTCGTTTTGCATCTGTCTTGGTTCATTTTTGGCATGGACCTTGTTTTCATTGTTTAGAAGGTGGTACAAGGGCGGGGGACCAGCAATTCTCTTGGAGACCACTTCTTTCTCCGCCAGTCGGTTTTCTTGTCATGTAACTGTTCTCCCTCACTTTTGCGCCACATTTACTGGTCTCCCATAGTACCACTACCTTGCACTCAGTTGGGAGACCACCAATCAGGGCTACTGACCACCTTTCATCAACTTGACCCTTTTAAACTGGTCGGCCGACCAGGGCAAGTGGTCGGCCGACCACCTAAACTGGTCGGCCAGCTTTCTGTAGTCTTGTCTCAGTGAGTTGGTTCCAGCTGTGCCAGCTGGAGGGCACAGACTGGATCCTTCATACACGTGTATGGAGGATCTTTGCCCTTGGTTCTTGGCTTCTAGGAGAAGCTTTGGCCCCTTTACTCTATAAAGGAAGGGCTCTCCTTCCTTGTAGAGGGTTCCAGAATTGCTCTAAGGCATATACATACATATCCCTCTATATCTCTCCCTTTAGGCCTTGAAAGGTTGAAGTTCTTGACCCCTTTGCATACCATCTCCTAGCACAACACCTCCACTACCAACCTAAGCACCTTGGAGCTTGTTTTCAGAGGCTAAGGAGTTGTTGTTTTGGTCAAGAAGCTGCTGGAGTGCTTGAGCTTCAAGGGTAACACCCTATTCCATCTTTTGGTCTTTATTTTTGCTTCATCTTTTAGATATACTTCAAAGCATATTTGGGCTTTGGTATAAACTGAAAAAAGTCTTATTTTGAGGTCCTTAACATGTTTGTTTAAGATCATTTTTCTGTTGGGGGTCATCTACCCCCTTGTATGCTTGTTTTCACCTTGTTTTGAGCCATGCACTTAAGCCTTTGCATTGGCCTTTGTTTGGCCTCTTAGGCACTGAAATCCAGTGGATTTTCAGTGGCTAGCATGTTGTTTTGAGCACCAAAATCAGAGTGGGGTGACCCTCTCACCCCTTGTCTTGTTTACTAGCATATTTGGCCTAACAAAGGAGCCCTTATTTGTACACTTCTTGAGCATGTTTCAGGCCATTTTTGGTGGGTTTTAGGACCTGCATAGGCTCTGTCCAAATCCCATTTTGCCATATTGGATGTCCTTCTTGCATGTGTAGAACAACCCCTTGCATGGCCTATCAAAGGAGCACCTCATTCTTGCATGCATGGACCATATTTCAGTGAGTTTTTGGGCTTTATTTGGCATGTCATACCTCTGAATTTTTTTGGTTTAGTGACCTCTTGAATGTCTCACATGCTTGCAATGTAAATCCTCTTCACTAGCTTACATTGCATGTTGCTTTGGCCTTCGATTCTAGCACTTTTTGGCCATGCCTTGAACTGATTTTGTGCATGTTTTGGACTGCCTTAGCTCTGTTTTTAGGCCTCTTGGTCGAATAATGCTTGCTATGCATGTTCGTAGTGTAATGCCCATGCCTAGCTTAGAGTTTTGAAGCTTCTTGCATGCTTGAATGGTGGTGTTTTCATGTTTTGGGGTCATTGAGCATGTCATTTCAGAGCTTATATATATGACATATTCCCGTGTTTTCCACTCTTTAAATGTGTTTGAGAGTCATGTTTAAATACCTCATTTATGGGCCGTTGCATGAGCTTCATTTCCATGCATTTTGAGCCATCATTTTAGACCATTTTCCCACTGTCTTGGACCTGTATAGGGACTGTTTGGGGGTGGTTTGGTCATTTGCGCATTGCTTTGCATGCCTACAGTGTAATCCACTTCACTAGTTTCGGTATTCGGGCCATCTAGCATGCATTGTGTGAGGTGTTTGCATGATTCGGGACCATCTTGTATGTCATTCCAGAGCTGGAAAATGTGTGATTGTATACCATGTTTCATCCCTTGCCATGCCTTAGTAGAGTTGCACTTTGTGCCTTAGGTTTGGTCCTTCGCATTGTGCGTGTTTTCACAAGTGTTGTTGCCTTAATTTCATCATGTTTGGCCACTGATTTGGGTGTGGCTGAGGCTCACCTATCTTGGTTTAAGTCCATCTTGCATTGTATATGCCATTTAGTCCATGTTGTTGCATGATTGCCCATTGCATTGTGTATGCCTTGATCATTTCATTGTTAGTCTCTATGTGTGCATTGCGTATGCCATCTAGTTTTCGTGTGCATTGAGTATGCCATTGATTATTCCATAGCATTGTGTATGCTAGTAGCGTGTTTGCATATCATCATCTGCATGTTTGCATCATTTAGTGGCATTATGTTTAGGTTGCATGTAAGAGTTGCATTCATGCATGCCATGTGTCTTGCATTGTGTTTGGAGTAGGGTTTAGCCCAAACACGGGAAACGAGGGACGTTTCGTACTCCAAGTGATGAAACGTGCCTCAATTCTCGGTCGCCGACACTCCGGATTACCCATGATGGAGTTTAGGCCTTGTTGTGTTCATATGTGCATTCATTTTACATCGAGTCGTGCATCCTGACTCCTCGGCCATCATGTATTGAGATGCGTGATTAGTGGCCCGAGGATCGAGGATCACATTCCCTAGAGCCTGTGCAATGACGGGGAGAGTGGTCATGCACACATATATTGAAAATACTTTGCCATGCCCCTTTCTCGCTCTCTGTTGTAGCAAACCGGAAACCAGCAGGAAAAACGGGTCAGCAGCCTTTTGGAGCTTTGTACAATGTTTCGAAACCAGTTACAAACAGAGGCAAATTGGGGCATCGCGATGGATTTCCCGACAAGGCAACTCGAGCATGCATGGATCCTTCATCTTTCCGAGCAGAGCTGAGGCAGTCCATTTCATGTAGCATTGCATGCTAGTTTATTTGCTTTCTTCGTTAATTTGTTAATTAATTAATGTTATGTAATAATTAGCTGTAATTCGTTATTCATTTTGGTTGTGTAATATTTATTCGGACCCTCCGAGGAGGGCAATGTTGTAATAAGTGTGCGTATGTGTGATGTATGTCTTCCAACCCCACGTCTTTCTCGCTTTTATTTACCAGCTTATGATAGTTAGTTTTAGGGCATGTTTCAATTAGCATCTATATGCTCTCATGCTTGAATTCATTCATCTGTATTGCATGCACCGGGCTCGATGCATCATGCTAACTGCATTATATTTCAATTCCAAGTTGAATACATGTATCGATTGTTGCATCTCATATGCCATCTTAGAATAGCCGAGCCTATCTTAGTTGTATTCTTGCATGTGTCGCATTAGGCATCTCAACATAGTTAGGATTCATGCATGATTTCTAATTAGCTTCTTTCTTTGGCTTGAAGTACTCGGTAAGTATTTATGCTTTAGCATCCTTGTATGCGTGTGAGTGACTGCCATGATAGCATACTTACCATGAGGCTATTTGCTTATGTGATATAACTGTCTGAATGCCTGTGGGTGAAGGTTGGGTTGCTTGAATTGGAATAATTCGTCGAAACCCGTGTTTTAGCCTACTTGCGAGTAGCAAACTTCAATCCATTTTCAAAACAAACAGATATGCGATGCTTTGTTCCAACTTAGGCAATCTAGTCTATACTTGTATGCAGTGCGCATCACACAGTAATTCTAGGTTAAATAACCGGAATAAGAGCACATGTGTTTTCAAAAATAAGATATCATGTTTAGTAGTGACCGATCTTTGATTGGGTGAGCGGGGGTGCTCACGAAGTGACCTTCCCCAATCGTACCCAAGTTCCCGAGCCGAGAAAACTTTGGTGGTGACGGACACGTGGCCTTAGGCACGAGTCAAGGTTTCCTAAATTCCCTCGAAATAAAATATTTAGGTGGCGACTCTGTATCTGGCAAAGCAGTCCATGTTTGGCACTTCTTTCTAAAAATCAATTTTTCAAAATGATTTGCCAGATTTGGACTCTTCAATGTTTCATCGGTCTTGCATTGCACTCCGTGAGATTAGATACAGGACTGTGACATTGAGTCCAAACTGTAGTGAGCCCAATGAACAAAACGGGATTCCCTCCCGGGACGTTCGGGGATGTCTACACCGTGCAACTTGCTTCTGCTTGGCCAAGGGATTGGGTGGCTATATCAAAGCGAGGCCCATTTATTGTTGATCCATCATCGCCCAGACTTGAGATAACTTCGGGTTGGCCCTTTTTAACTGCAACTCGCCCTAGGATTGGGGAGCTTTTTGACGGGATTGAAGCCCCAAATGTTAAATTTGCCACCGTTCCTTGAAGGTCTTCAATCATTCCCAACATCTCAGCAGTAGTGGGTTCGGTCATTTGGCTCTCTTGGCGTACCTGAACCAGATTGGGTACATCCATCATGCAGAAATACGTACTTTCAACAATGAACACCTTTAGCTTAGGCAGATGGGCTGGGGTAATGTATATTCTGGGGTTGAAGGTAGATGGCAGTGTATGGATGAGGTTAAGGTGAGGAGGAGGTTCTTGGTTGTGGACGGAAAGCGGGTTGGCGGTAACATTGGGTTCTTTAGGTGGAGCTATCATCTGGTTGTCGATGAGATTCTGAACCTCATGACAAAGGTGGTAGCAATGATCGGTGCCATGGCTGCGCTGCTGATGATACGCACAGTATTTGGTGGGGTTATGTCTAGCAAGGAGTGGGTCAGGAAGAGGTTGGGGATAAAGGGGTTTGAGATACCCTCTTTCCATCAGGATTTTTAGTGCGTGGGTTAGGCTCATAAGAGGGGGGGTGAAAGTTCTGCCTTGAGCTCGGGTTGGGTAGGCTATTTGTGGGTTCGTATTGGCAAAAAGGTTAGAAGTTTTGGGGTTGGTGGCAACGGTCTTGATTTCAGTGGGTTTGGGAATAGTGCTATTTCTAGCATTAGTACTCCCGGAAAACAACCTCTTCGTTGGTTCGCTTGTTTTAGGAATAAGCCCTATGTTAAATGCGCTTTCAATCTGAACCCCTAATTCATGTAAATTTTTGAAAGTGAATAGTGGAGTGACTATTAACTTTTGTAACATATTAGGCTCAAGGTTTTTCACCATTATTCGCACTTGGTCCATTTCAGAAGGTCGATCTGTCATTTTGTAGACACCCCATTTTTGACCGTCCTCAAGACTTGGACGTCATCATTTGAACACTCGGTGATCATCCATGTTTGTGTTCGTTTTGAGTTCCCAAAGGTCTCGGCTATGCGCCCTGCCTTAGGATCTCTCAACTCGTTTGTTTTTTGTTTGGTTTTGCACCAAACACTTGTTGTTTTGCTTCTGAGGGTGGGAAATAGCTTGTTGGCCATCCCCACACCTCACCGGCCATGGTTTGAGGCCACCGGCCGTGTTTTCGCCGGTCGGCACTCTTGGTGGTCGGCCGGCCACCTTTGTTGGTTAAATGGCCATTTTTGTTGGTCGACCACTGTTCATCTGCTTTTGGCAGATATTTTGTGCCAGCTGGCACAGCTGGCACCCACTTTGCATCCCCTCCATACACGTGTATGGAGGGATTTCCCTCTTGCTTAGCTTGTTTTGTAAGCTTTGCAAGAGTTGGAATTCTATAAGAGAAGGGCTTCTCCTCCCTCCTCAAGGGTTCCAAGAAGTTCTAGAGGGCTCTGAGATTAGGGTTAGGGTTTGTGTATCTATCTATCTCTATATCTCCCTCCCTTTTGCCTTTGTGTGTGTATAAGGTTGTTTTATCCTTAGTTTTGCACTAAGACACCTAGCGTTACACCATACCTTGGTTGCTGAGGTGCCAAAGGGTTTCTCTTGGAGTTTTTGAGCTGGTTTTGACCTAAAGAAGGTGCTGGAGTGGTCTTCTTGAAGAAGGTCTTCAAGGGTAAGAAACTTACCCATTTATTCCCCATTTTTGCTTAGGCTTTTAGCCATCCTTGCATCTATTTTTAAGCTTAGTCTATAACTAATAAAAGTTTTGATTTTGAGTGATTAAAATAGTTTTTTAAGGTCACTTTGGTGTTTGGGGTTGTTTGACCCCTCTTAGGCCTCGTTTGGCCTCATTTTTGTGCACTTTTTGTGAGCTCCAGGACCATCTTGTATTGGCCTCGTCACCACTGAAATCCCTGGTGGGGATGGTGTTTTGAGGTCCTAAGAAGGAGAGGGCCATCCCCTCTCCTTGTTGTCTTCAAAACTTGTCATTTTTGCCTCATGTGTGAGCTCCTTGTTTAAGTTCATGTTGGCCATGTCTTAGCTGGTATTTGTGGTTATTTTTCCATGATATAGCACTATTTTAAGTTGGTTTAGACACACCATGCATGCTTTGCATACTTGTCTTGTAATGCCATGAAATTGCCATAACATGCTTTGTGCTTTGAGCCTTGTTTTTAGCATGATTTTGGCTTAGCTTTGTGAAGCTTTTATGCATGTTTTGATATGCTTGAGGTCTGATTTTGGTTTTTTGGGCCATCCATGACTTGCTTTGTATAGCTACCATGCAACCTAGCTTGTAGGCTTTGAGTATTGGATCCTCTAGCATGCTCTACTTGCATCATTTCAGTGGTTTGGCACCATTAGTTATGTCATTTCAGTCCTTGTGGCATGCTTGTATGCTTGCATTTGATGCTCCTTTAATGCTTTAAAAGGTTGATGTCTTATGCTCCATGTTTGGACCATTGTGTATGCTTCCATGGGTAGGCCATTTAGATGCCATCTAAGTGTGTTTTGGGCTTTGTCTCGACTTACATTGGGACTGTTTTGAGTCCCCTCGACCTTTTGGGACTCGCCTTGCATAGTCATGGTTTGATCCCTTAGGTTAGCCTTAGGCCTTAGGCTTGCTTGCATGCTTTGATTGCTTGATTTGGCATCATCTTCTACTTGTTTTCAGAGCCTAACATGTTGATTTAATGTCCATGTTTATTCCTTTTAAGTGTGCTTAAAAGTCTCCTCTTTATGCTTAAGTATTGGACCATGTTTGCATGCATGTTTGTATGTAAATTTGCCTTCATTTCCATAGCATTTTGGCTACTTATTTAGACATGGCTGAGGCTTGTCCATATTAGTCTAAGTCCATCTTTTGCATGTTGCTCAAATGTTGTTACATTGCTTCATTTTTGCATGCTTTGGTTGCATCATGTCTTGCTTGCTCATTTGTTTGAATATTGTCACATGCTTGCATGTTTGCATGCGTGTTTGCATTTTCATGTTGCATACTTAGCTCGCATGCTTAGGTTGCATTTGGCATGCATGCCTTGCCTCTTGATTTGATTATGATAGAGGTTGGGCCCATTGTGTGTTTATGTGCATTACACTTGACATCAAAATGCATACTTGACTTCTTGACCATCACGCATTGAAATGCGCGATTGGTGGTCCGAGGGTCGAGTACCAAACTCCCTTGAGTCCACAACATGATGGGGAGGTTGGTTGTGCAAACATTTGCTTAAAATGCATTGCCATGCCTTGTTTGCCCTCTGCTGCTGTCAAAACAGGGTTCTGCAGGAAAGGATGGCCGGTCGGCCATCTTTAGTGCCGGCCGGCTATCCATATTTGGCCGAGATCTTCATTTGTGGTCGATGACCACTTCCTCATGGCCGGTGGTGTTTCCTTCTGGCCGGTGGTCTCCCACAACCCTCAGGGAGTATTTCAGAAACAACTTTGAGACTTGTGCAGTCCTCAGAGGAGAAAAACAGTGTAAACAGAGGCAGCTTGTGCATGGTGGTGGATTTCCGAGTGGAGCCGAGCACGCATGCATTGGACCCTCTTCCTGAGGCTGTTTTACCGTTTTATTAGCTTAGTTAATTTGCTTAACTAGTTAAGTGGTCTGTAACTATTTAATTTGCTTGTTAGTTAGTTAAATTTGTATTATTCTTTTGGTCCCTTTGAGTGAGGGCGAATTTGTAGTAAGCGTGCGTGTGTGTGATGCATGTCTTCCAACCCCCCATTTCTTTCTCCCTTTTACTTACCTGCTTTTGATGGTTAGTATTAGGGCATATTTCAATTAGCATCCTTATGCTATGCATATATGCATCATTCATCAGTATTGCATGCATCGGGCTCGGCGCATCATACTAATTGCATAGTATTTCAAATCTAACTTGAATACATGTTATCTGTTGCATTTCACACGCCATCTATAGATTAGCCGAGCTTACTCTAGCTGCATTTTGCCTACGATGCATTAGCCATCTTAACATGGACTTGGATCATACATTTGATTACTAACATGTTCCTTGTTTTGCTCGGAGTACTAGGTGAGTGTTTATGCTTTAGCATCTCGCATGTATGTGAATGTTAACATGAAAGCATACTTGCCATGAGACTATGTGCTTATATGATATAACTGCCTGAATGCCTGTGGGTGAGGGTTGGATTGCTTGAATTGGGACAATTCATTGAAATCCGTATTTTAGCCTACTTGCGAGTAGCAAACCTCAAACCATTTTCCAAACAAACGGATATACGATGCTTTGTTCCAAATTAGGCGATCTAGTCTATACTTGTGTGTTGTGCGCATCACATAGTAATTCCAGCTAATTAACCAGAATAAGAACGCATGTGTTTTCAAAAACTAGATATCATTGTTAGTAGAGGCCGATCTTTGATCGGGCGAGCGGGGGTGCTCATAGCTGACCTTCCCCAATCGTACCCAAGTTCCCGACCCGAGGTAACTTTGGTGATGACGGGCACGTGGCCTTAGGCAATGAGTCAGGGTTTCCTAAATTCCCCCAAAATAAAATATTTAGGTGGTGACTCTGTATCTGGCAAACCAGTCCATGTTTGGCACTTCTTTTTAAAAAATCAGTTTTCTAAAATGATTTGCCGGATTTGGACTCTTTGGTGATTTATCAGTCTTGCATTGCACTTTGCGAGATCAGATTAAGAACCGTGACTATTTGAGTCCGAACTGTGGTGAGCCCAAATGAACAGAACGGGGGATTTTCCCCCGGGACGTTCGGGGACGTCCACACATTTGTGCTGCCTTTGCTCTTCACCTTGCAACAAATTCCACAAAAGGTTCTTTAGGATTCTGGTGGGTTGCTTCAAGCTCTTGGGTGGTTATTTCAATTTGGGTATTGTAAGAATACTGATTGACAAATGCCTCAGCCAAATCTTCCCAGTTCTGTTACACTTTATCCTCCAACTTGGCGAACCAAGTGGCTGCTACACCCGACAGGGTTCTTCCATATAGAGAAAGTTTATGAGGCTTAGTCAGACCCATTGGTTTCAGGACGTCCATGAAAAGTCAAATATGTACCATAGGATCTCCAAACCCATCGAAATGGTCAATGTATGGCATTTTGAATCTGTCTGGGAGCCTTACAACAGCCTCGGTGTACCCATCCTCAATGTCAAGAGTGGAGTTAATTCCCTGTGCCTTTTTGAATTGCTTCTCAAGATTAGCAATTTTTAACAAGGTCGGGTCAAGCTCATTAATATTAGGGGGATAAAGCCCCTCATTAAGCTGCACCAGGGGTCTAAAAACTTGAGCTTGAGCTAACCCTTCTCGAGGATCTGGGCTGTGCAAATCTTCAGCTAACGGAGGTGGGTCAAAGTTCGACTGGGGGTCGAGGACTAGATGTGTAGTAGATGCCCCAGATGGGCGTTGCATTTCAGAATTGGTCTCATATTGTATGGCAATTCCCTGGTTTACGACCGTTATCATGGCCACAACTTCTTCTGGACTCTGAGCCATCATGGGTTTACTGAGTTGGCCATTGGGGAAATGGATGGGTGTAAGCTAAGAACTGACTAACAAGGATTTCAACTCAGTTATACTTGATGTATCTGAACTAGATTAGTCTGGACAGGTTCAAATGGATTGGGCTTTTTAGAATGGGTCTTTTGGTATTGGATAGATCTTTTTTGAGTTGGCCTTTGGGGATCAGATAGACTGGGCCTTTGCTGAGTGGGGTACTGCTCCTTTTTTGACTCAGACAAACCTAGCATTAAAAACAAATGCCCTATTAGATAGGGATACCTGGTATGCTGGTCAAAACAAAGCAAGATACAATTTGGCCCTGGTTCTAGTCTTGATATCAAACACAAACCCCTGGATTTTGACCCAAATTCTGAGTCTGATATGACCCTCAAGTTTGAAGCGCCTCAAGATTAAGACTCTCCCAGGATTGCATCACACATTTCCAAAGATTTCATATTTTGCACAAAAGCATTCAAAGCATCCCTATGAGAGGTTAAGGTTTCCCTATCCTAGCTTTGGAGTAATCTACAGTTCCACTATTTCAAACAAGCGGTATCACATCATCCTGCATAGGGCGAGCATCTTGTCCTATGTTGACTGGTCGCTAGAGCTCACTACATGTACTAGGCCGATTGGTCCAAAAGGGTACCTCAGCACGATCGCCTAATATACCTCTCACACCTAACATCGAGAAGTGAAATGAGGATCAAGCGGTACAGCGGTAATCCATATCCGAGGGTTGTGTTTCCAACATGGCAGAGCGTATGACTGGCCAGCCTTTTGGCAAACTTTTTTGCAAACCTCCGGCAAGCCTTCCAAGAATAGCAGATGGAAAACACAGTGACTTAAAGTAACAATACAAATGCAATGCAAAGAACATATATAGGTAGATAAAATTTCACATCATGAATTTCAAGTCAAGTTCTCTAAGTCCCCAGCAAAGTCACCAGAGACTGTAGCTTTCCTTTCGTGCTCCTTTCGGATACGATAGCCCTACAATTCGGACTCCTATGGTTGTGAATCTGATCTCACAAGTGCAATGTGAAATAGATAAACACAAATGAGTCCAAATCCGATAATTCTTTTGGAAAATTGATTTTGGGTAAAAATGTCAAAAATGGACTGCTTTGCCAGATACAGAGTCGCCACCTAAATATTTTTTGGAAAATTTAGGAAACCTGAGACTCGTGCCAAAGGCCACGTGTCCGTCATCACCAAAGTTATCTCGGCTCGAGAACGTAGGTACGAGAGGGGAAGGTTATGAATTGAGCACCCCACTCGGTCGATCAAAGATTGGCCTGTATTAATCATGATGTGATTTGTATTTACATTATATGCTCTTGTTCTGATTGTTAAACTAATATTACTATGTGTTGCACACAAGTATAGACTAATTTACAAAAGTTGAAATGCTTTGATTTCACGTTTGTTTGAAATTGTTTTTGATACTAGTCACTTGAAAAAAAGGAAGCTTGTATGTACATTAATCAACTTATCCCAATTTTAGCAATTAGCCTTCATCCACAAGCATTCAAACAAGTATATCACTTAAGCATTTAGCCTCGCGGAAAGCACGTTCGATATGGTAACACAAACATACTATGTGATATGCTAAAACAATAAGTTCTCACCTAATACTCCAAGGCAAGCCAAATAGAGAATAATGATTAGAAAACATGCATGTTCCTAAACCATACAACGTGACTAATGCAACGCATACATTTATGCCACTTTTATAGGCTCGACTATGAGCATGGTATATGATCCAATTCCAAGACATGTGATAAATCATGTATTCAAACAATGAAAGTGAATTTGACATTGGTTAGTATGATGAGTCGAACCCAAATGCATGTGAGACGAGCGTATGCGAACATGAGAAATGCTAAGAAACATGATGCTCTATGCTACCATCATAAGCAGGTAAATAAAACGGAGAAAGAAATGGGGGGTTGGAAGACATACACGTTATTACAATTTTGCCCTCATGCAAGAGGTTCTGAATGAATGTCCAAGTGTCCGAATTAAACTAATTATTACAAAACCAAATGAATGAATAAACAATTAATTAGCTAAGCTATTATAACAAGACTAATAATAAGAAATAAGCTAGCTACCTAATTTATTACAACAAGGGTACACAATAAAACTAACTATCTAAGTTACTCAACAATAAACATTCATAATCATTACAATAATGCTAATTATATTTAATTACAATGATAATGAGAGCATTAATTTAAAACATTTGATAGAACTAAAAAGTGTAAGGATGGCATGGATGCGACGATTTTCAGAAGCAACTTTGTCTGTCTTCCTTGGAATTTGCCCTATTTCACCTTCAGCCACTGTCCCCTGGTTTCTGTAAAACACTTTGTTTACCAAACATTGGGGCCCGACCGGCCCCCAATGAAGCTCGGCCGGGCCCAAATAGGGCCGGTCGTGCCCTAATTTCATGCAAAACTCTGTTTTTGTGTTCTGAGGTGAAAAGAGTGCAAACATAATTTTCTGAGCTCTGTTTGTCCCTTTTACACTTCTCCGTCATGGAAAGCCTCAAGAGACGGATGGAGTCGTTTCCAAAACCATCAATGAGCAAGTTGCTTGCTTGATGATTTCGGCCACGATTTGGACAAAAATCAATGAATGCAATGAATCAACACCAACCCCTCCCCTTTATGATAGAGTGAACTCAAAGGGAGAAGTAAAGACTCTTCAAGGGTCATCAACACACCATGAATTGATGTGTGACGACTCTCGACACAATAGACTCTGCATAATGTCCGGCCGAGCCCAAGCGACCTTATTCATTTTCTTTACATAGGTTGATCCAATTTTAAGCCAATTTCATTAGTCTTTGCCATTCTTTAATCCATTTGTCTAAGGTGATGATTACGTCCACTAAAGATTATGTCCACTAATGAGAAGTATGTCAAATGGGAAGTGATTCTCAAGATGAAAGAGAGACCATGCCGTTGACGATGAACCTCTGCAGAGATTAAGCCATTAAGCATAAATCTCTAGCTTATGCTTTGAATAACCATCAACCGGCTGAGACACCTTTCAAACAAAAGAAATGGATGGTAAGTTGCTTATTAAAATGAGGCTCTTAACATGGAAATCAATTAAAGAAAAGCTAAGAACAACATACAACAAGCTATATATGAGAACTTATGATACAACAAACGAACTAATCAATGCTTGAACAAATTAAATAACCTAGGAAAGCCCTAAAAAAAATCCATAATAGGTGAAAAACAATGGCTCAAAGTGCAGGAAAAGAGTCCAAAAAGCTAAACAACGAGCAAAAAAAATAAGGCTAGTAAGCAAGAACAAGGAGGGTGGCTAACCCCTCCACCTTTGAAACCTCAAAGCATGATTTTTAGCCTCTTTTAAACTCTAAAAATCAATTTGGAAAGCAAAGAAAAGGTTGTAATACAAGGGTTTGAGCTATAGGTGAAGGTACAAGAAAGAGTGTTAACTCTCTCTACCCTTTGGTAGCTATCCAAACCCAAGCTTAGACACTTGAAATAGGCTCAAGACAATATAAAAACACAAGAATAGATAGCAAGAGATAGAAAACGGAGCAAGAGAAGAGGTAGTATGCTTATACCTCTCAAAAAAGGTAAGCTTTTGTTTGTAACACAAACTTGGTTCAAGCACACTCTCAAGCTTGAATTCTGATGTACAAGCCTCAACCAAAGCTCTAAGGTTATGATCTAAGGTGATGTATGGTGTGTGGATATTGATCAAGAGAGATAGGTTGGCTCAAAGGTGACTTGTATAAGAAGAAGGAGCTCTCTCTTGTGTGTATAAGTTCTTTTGAAATTTTTCAGCCCTCAAAACAGAGGTATAACCACGTTTTTATAGAATTTGAGCAAAACAAATTGAAAATATCTTCAAAAATAGACAACTAGCGGGCTCTCGTCCAGAACAGTGTGTATCGCCATCGAGGCATGGCCGGGCCCAAATCGCCATGACTAGCTCCCAATGGGGCATGGCCAGGCCCTATTGTGCTGCCCCACTTCCCGATTCAAACTCAGTATAAGGTGGCATAATGGTCAAAAATGAACTTCTGAGGTAAGAATGAGACAAGTAGGAAAGTTTTAGGATTATTTCGGGGATCGAACTTGGATTCCCTTGCCGAGAACTCGAATCACACAATGCAGTTTTCATCATCAAGTGCGCTGGACCAAGCGCCTAAGTCTTACGGGTGGTCAAAAATAGGGTGTCTACATGCGTGTACCAAATACAACACACAGCCCATTACCAAAACTTGACTCAACTACCCGAACTCATATGCTATTTACCCCATTTCTAACACTTTTCAAACATCCACAAAATTCTAGGATCATAAGAGAAATTATGATGCACATTATGCATAAGTTTTCAAATCCAATTTCCTTAAGGTTTGTTCAATTCACAACAACATTTTATTGGATCAACACTAAGGGTTTCTCCAATCCCACATTTTTCCCACATTCTCAATAGTTCTCTGTTTGATACATGTATCCAAGAGAATTCAATAATCTCATGTTTCAACACCATTTCTATAATTTTTCACCCAATTTCAAGATTTAAGAGTCAATTTGGCCAAACCCATTATTAAATCAAATTTGAAAATTAAGGTTTTTAGAAAAATTGGGGCTTTCCCCTCTTTTACACATAAAGAGTCAATATACACCATTTCTAACTATAATTAAGAGGGATACACATAAACTTTTCGAAAACGTGGAGTAATTTCACTTTTTATTCATCAAACCCACTTTATATCACAAAATCATCTCATACATTACTATAACTAAGAGAATACCACATATATATCTCAAATCATAAATATCTCAAGTTAAAAGTACCCCTACCTCAAGATTGAAGACAAATGATGAATACCCAACTTCAAGCTTCAAGAAAAGAGAAAATGATCTGCAAGACTGTTGATGTAGACTTGTTCTTCAACCCTCTTTGAAGATTTGGGGTGGATCTTGGTAAAATCAAGGGGAAACAAGTGTTTAGGGCTAGGGTTTCAGAATAAGGGTGCTAGAGAGAGAGGAGAGTTAGAAAAAGTGAGAAAAAAGAGTGTTTGGTTGACTTTTAAGTGAGTTGTCCTGACCAAACCGCTCGAGCAAACTATTCATCGCTTGAGCGGTGAATGCAAGGTTCCAAAAGTTTTGTGGAGCTATAGTAAAAACATTGGGAACCTAGATTCTACGCTCGAGTGACTACCCCATTGCTCGAGCGGTCTCGCTTGCAAACAAGCAAGATACTAGGAGCTGCGCATCTTCGCTCGAGCGGTCATCCAAAATAGACTATTACAAGGGCATTCTCTACGTACAAGCAATCTGTCTATGGTTCAAAGCTTTGGATAATGAAGCAGAATATGAGGCCCTGCTCGCGAGATTGTGGGTTCTAAAACTCCCTAACATTGAAGATCTCACAGTACACTGTGATTCTCAACTAGTGGTTAACCAACTCATTGGATAATATGTTGCCAAGGACGAAATGATGCAAACCTATTCAAACAAAGTCTAGGACATGGTAAAATCCTTTCAAAAATTTAGGATTGTCTAGATAGGCAGGACCAAAATTCCTACGCAGACGCTCTAGCCACTCTTGCTTCAACAGTGGAAAAAATAAAGGCCAGAACCATTGTAATTGAATTCTTACCTCAGTCAAGTATTTCGCCATAAGCAGAGCAAGACATATAGCCAATCTTGTGCACTAGTCATGGCCCAAGCTGGATGGATCCAATCATCAAGTACATTAGGGAGGGAGTACTTCCAGAAGATAGGAAAAAAGCCAATAAAGTCAAAAGAAGAGCACCCAGATTCTGGATCTCAGAAAAAGGAGTCATGTACAGAAAATCCTTCACAGGTCTATACCTATTCTGTGTCCTGCCAGCCCTTGTTGATAACATCCTATATGAGCTACATGAAGAAATCTATGGACTGTATACTGGGGGGGTGGTCATTAGCAGAATGTGCAATCACTTAGGGCTATTAGTGGCCATTCATCCTTAAGGATGGTCAGGCGTACGTCAAAAAATGTGACAAGTGCTAGCATTTTTCTCCTCTGATTCACCAGCCATCGGTAGACCTTCACCCACTAACCATCCCTTGACTCTTTGCTGAGTGGGGCATGGATTTGATCGGCCCACTTCCAAAGGGCAGAGGAGGTAAAAAATTTCTATTGGTAGCAACAAACTATTTCACTAAATGGATGGAAGCTGAGCCATTGATCACAATCAAAGACAAGGATATTAAGAACTTCGCTTGGTGCATCATCATAACCAGGTTTGGTATCCTACATGCATTTATTTCTGATAATGGCACGCAATTCGACTGCTCTCTCTTTAAAAATTATTGCTCAGAATTGGGGATAAAAAACTTCTTCTCAACCCCTGTTATCCTCAAAGCAATGGACATGCAGAAGCTTCCAACAAGACTGTCCTAGATGGAATGAAGAAGCGCATAGAACAGCTGAAAGGAAGGTGGATTAATAGCTACCCAACGTTCTCTGGGTTTATCATACAACACCTAGAAGGGTAACGGGCGAGATGCTCTATGCCCTGGCCTTTGGAATTGAAGTTGTTATCCCATTAGAAGATGGATTGCCCACAATGTGATCAGAAATTTACGAAGAATTACAGAATGAACAAGCGTTGGCATGCAGTCTGGATTTAATTGAAGAAAGGAGAGCAACAGCCGCCCTAGTCAGGTTAAGGAATTACCAAAAATAGCTCTTAAAAGGGTACGACAATAAGGTTCACCTTAGGAATTCCAGCTAGGAGATCTGGTCCTACGAAGAGTTCTGGGTAGTTAGAAGAATCCAACTGATGGAAAGTTGAGTCCTAACTAGGAAGGCCCATATAAGGTCGTTTCAGTAGGTGGAAATGGGGCTTATCATTTGGAGGATATGGATGGCAAGGCTGTACCTCGTTCTTGGAACACTACAAACCTTAGGATTTATTCTCATTAAGAATTTCTTTGAGAAACAGCTTGTAAATACGCAATTTTTATGAGATTTTTTCTGTTTCCAAATGGTTCTTTGCTTAAGTATAATTTATAACAATTGCTTGGGTGCAAGAACAGGTGGTAATCCAGCATAGGATACAATCATGTCCTGGATCGCAACAATGTTCTTGTATGAACACAAATCGTTCAAGACTTTTTTCTGATGGTTATTCTCCAAGCAACACGCCTATTCAGGAGTGTAGGAAGGATTCTAAGTCAGAAAAGTAGAACAATCCTGCTTGGGATTGAGGTCCTTGGGGCTAATAAAAAAACATTTAGCCCAGAAAAAGGTAACTTCCCTGCTCAGGAATGTAGCATGGTTTCTGAATCAGAAAGGTAGGCAAATTCCGTTTTGGATTATGATTCCTTGGACTTAAAGGGAATTTTCACCAAAGCTTTCCTACATCCAAGAAAACAGACCCTCTTACATATAGGGGTAGTTGAAAATTTTACTTAATCAAAATTTTACTAAATCAAAATTTTATTTGGTCAAGTGTTTCCAAAATTTTCACAACATTACAACTCTACCTTAGTCAAATTTCTTCAAATTTAGCACTCTACTAATTTTCTGTTGCTTGGTTGCCTTTGTTGTCAAAACCATCCAAGTTAAGGGGGCAAGCAAGGTGTCTTATACACCTATTTCAGTCCAGAATTTTTTTTTAGAAAAGTACTTAACACTTAGATAAGAATCAAACACAAAGGCCTTCTACTTGCTAAAAGTTGCAATTACATTAAAAAAACTGGACCATATAAGAATTTCTAGGCCACAGTAAAAAAAAAAAAAAAAAAAAAAAAAAAAGACAAGTTTTTTAATCCTTTGTCACAGTAGGGGTCTGGGTAGCACTAACTTCAGCAGATCTAGAAGAAATAGTTCCAACATCTCCACCTTCAGTAGAGATAGGAGTTTCTGTGGCAGGAAGAACAGATGGACTATTAGAAGAAGTCTTTTCTTGAGGCTCAGGCGCAGGAAATCCAACCTCACCAGTAGGAGTGCTCTCGTTTTGGGACTTGCATCCAGAGCACTCCAGTTCCTCCTTAGGATCTTCTTCAAAGCCGTCCTCTTTAGCTTCCTCTGTTGGTGGTGAATCTTTCTTCTAGGGCAGAATTGGGTTATAATACTGGGAAGAATAAAGAGTAATCTCGCAAATATTTCTCGTTGACATCCTTGCAGTATTTATCCAACTTCTCCTTCTCTTCCTTCTTCAGCATTTCATTCGTAGCAAAAGTAGAGGCCAGCCTCTCTTGGGACTCTTGCAGTTGGATCTTGGCCAGTTGGGCTGCATTTTCAGCAAGATCTTTTTCAATGGTGAGCTTCAAATTCTGGTCAGACATCAACTTCAGTCTCCTCTCCATATCAGTGACTGCTTTTAAAGCACCAGAGGTCTTAAGAGATTGGATGTAGGCATTAGCCTTGTAAGAATCCATCTTGGCCAAACTTTTATGGCAAACTTGGATGGCTTACAGAAGAGAAAAATGATTAAACTCAGTCACAATGCAAGGAATAGAGAAAGCCCTATAATAAAAAAGCTTGCCCTCACAACGCTGACTACGCCGGTACGGATAAGAGAAGCATCATCCAAAGGTTGGCGGGAGGCCATATCCTTGGACCGGGTAAACCCTTTGTTGAGCTGAAAGCCCAGTTCAGAAACCTCCATTAAGCTGTCATTGTTGGACACATAGCAGCGGTTAGGGAGCAACATTTGAGGCCTGAAATGATCTTTAGGAACCTTATAGGACACAATCTTGCTACCCCCTTGTGTCTTGGGGCATTTTGCAATAAGATCTTCAAGGTCAACAGCAGCAATTGCATAAGGGGTAAATCGTTTTGATTTCACAGATTCAGGGGTCATGGACTTACCAACACTGGAACCAACACCGGTAGTAGGAGCAGCGGCATCGAAAAGCACCGCTCCTACTTCTTGTTTCACCTTCAGGAGTTTAGCACCTTTTTGCAATTTCCTCTTCTTCCGAACGCTGCACAAGGGCAACAACCAAATCCTTAACCTCTATGTCCATGGATGGATTGGTAAGGTTGATGACATAATTAGAAGTTCTTTTGACAGGGCCATTAGTGGAGCTTTTCTGTTGTTCCAAGAAAGCTTGGGACAATTGCTTTTCGTCTTTTAGATAGGCGGCAGGGGATTCAAAACCCAGAAGTTTGGGAGCGGACTTCTCTTATTCAAGAAGGTTCCAGATTTTCTCCAATTCCTCCTGACGAATGACGTATTCACGAAGGTACTTAACCACGTTGGTGCTGGGATCTGGTAGAAAGAGAATGAACAGCTAAAAATTAAGTCAGCCATACAAATTCAAAGGAAAAATAAGGAATATAGAACAGAAAGGACCTACCCTTCTGAAGGTTCTAGGTACAGGCCAGGTATAGGGAAAGCTCTCAAATTCCCAATTCCCAGAAACTGTCACAATATCCTCCTCTAGGTCCTTGTTGGTTTCGGGAAGAAAGAAGACTGAAGACGTTGAAAGCTTTTGACAGTGGAGAAATGAAAAAGAAAGCTGCCAAACGGGAAGCCGAATTGTATTTTGAATGATATGGTGGAATTGTATTTTCAAAATCATATCCAAACGTGAAGTGCAAATGATAGGGTGGAAATGTAATTTAAAAATACAACCAAACAGAGAGTAAATCTTTGTAGCTCAAATTTGATAAGGTACTCTAGGTGCTTGTTGAAAGTCCACATAGAAAAACAGTTTGTATGATTTTGGACTGAATGCAGTGACTAATTTTAGACTGAAACAGTTTGTATGATATTCAGATACTTTGGGTGGGTCTGAGAGAGAGAGAGAGAGCAGAGAAAATGTGCATGTGCACGTGAGATCCAAAATCGGAGAGAGAAGGTGCTAAAATTAGGGCCATTCGGGGTTAAAATTTGAGCTACAAAGCTTTATTCAATTTTCAGACTTCCCCTTGGGCTTAGAAAATTTCAGGGCTGGCCCTGATAATGCAGGGCACACTAGAGAAAACTCATGAGCACACATTACAAATAATAATAATAATAATAATAATAATAATAATAATAATAATAATAATAATAATAATAATAATAATAATAATAATAATCAACATACTATACATAAACATCATATGAACTCGTTATTTATAAATAACTATTTAATACAAAACATAGAAAATTTCACATGTATTTATTAATATGACATCATTGCCAGATCTACTGTTAAAGAAGTTTAAATTATTTTGTTTGGTTAATAGTTTTGAAAAATAGTTTTTGAAAATTATCATTTATAGTGTTTGTGTGAGAATAATAGGTGAT
Source organism: Camellia sinensis (assembly GCF_055761805.1). Classification (NCBI taxonomy): domain Eukaryota; kingdom Viridiplantae; phylum Streptophyta; class Magnoliopsida; order Ericales; family Theaceae; genus Camellia; species Camellia sinensis. The sequence goes on from NC_138967.1 coordinate 74,021,757, forward strand.
GATGGTTATGATTATGATTTGTGAGATGTGAAATGATGTGTGCATCGATAATTGAACCATGAGAGTGGAAAATGGATAATTTGGGCTAAGTTGCGTAGAGAAGACGGATTCTTGTAGTCGCCTTCTTTTGTGGGACTTAAGTATTGGTTTGGGTTAGTTTGTTTTGATTTGGCTTGCAACCAAAGGTTTTAATAAATGCTACTTGAAGTTAATTGATGCTTGATTGTCTTGCGAGTTGCCTTGTTTTGGATAAATAGGGATGTGAGTGGTTAGTGTCTCAAGGGGTATTTGATGGCATGGAGTCTTACTTGTACATGTATACGTGTGTTGTTTATGTGACTTTGTGAAATTGCTCTAAAGGAGTTAAAAATGTTTGAATGGAAATTGTTGAAGTGCACTTGTGCCAATGTGTATATATATGTTGAATGTTGATATAAGTGTTGACATTTGTAATGAATATGTGGGTTTGTTTTGTTTGTTGTTGTTGCAAATGTGTATGGAAATTATGTTGTGATGTCGCCGGATGGGTGGCGGAAGTTATTTGGTGATGGTTGGGATTCACCGGGAAAATGTTGAGATTGATGTGGGAAAACGAAAATCTATTTTCCATGTACGTGGCCTGGGAATGCATGGTTGAACTAAATGTTAAGAACTTAATCTGAATATGACAATGAATGATTTTCACTGTTTTACTTTTAAGTGTTTAATGGAATAAAGAATTGATAATGCTGTTAATTGAAATGCTATTGAGAGTTGTGATACTGGATCATACAATGCAATGTGTTATCTGTTTTGCTTGTGTTGACATAGTGTTAGTTTAAGAGTGATTTCTTTTGTTTGAAATTGAGTTTCGATCATTCGATAGTCATTGTTCGCGTTGTCGTTGATTGACGAGTTGTTATGGACCTTGGGATTATAAATGGTTAGTGTTGCTCCTTGCCCGTTGAATTGTGATGTGTGTGTTGATCGAAAGTATTTGTGGCCTTTTCCTGGTGATTCTCGTTGTTGGGTGTCATCGAATTAGAAAATTAAGAAGGTATCCCGAGTGTAGATCTAGTTTTGGAACATTATAGGGTGCGTTTTCGTTCATGTTTGAGTTGTCTTCTATTTGGTTTTCTTCAATTTCGAGGACGAAATTTCCCCAAGGTGGGTAGGTTATAACGCTTTGTATTTTGGGTTTAGAATTGAAGTGAGGTGTAATTGAAAGTTGTCAAGGTTTGGTGGATATTTGTGGATGTTCTCATGCTTTATTTTTGGACTAGGGGTTGTTAAGAATTGGTGAGTATAAGGTTATTGCTATGTTGTTAGAGCGGATGCAATTTCGGGGACGAAATTTCTTAAGGAGGGAAGGATGTAATGATCTAGAAATTTTTCTTTCCGCTCGAGCGGACGGCTTTGTTGGTCTGAGCGCTCGAGCGCAAGGTTAGACGCTCGAGCGGGTCGCCTAGTTGAGTTTGAATTTCTGAGGCACGTGGATTCGTTTTTGGCATTTTTATTAGTGTATTTTGAACCTCCTTATTTTATTTTGGGATATTGATTGAGGTGGTAATATGATGGTAAAGTAAGATTGGACCAAAAACTTTAATTCGAATAATTCACCTACAATCAGCCGTCACTCTTTTGCCCTTTTCTTTTTCCACACTTTGAATTTGGATGTGAGGTTAGAACCATTGGAAAGCCTTTTTTCGGGGCTTCAATTTGGACACAAGAATGACCTAAAACGGAGTCCGGATAAGAGAGTTACGCATGTTTGAAGTTTTCATATCTGTGCTGGAAGCAGGACCGCACGTGCGGAAAAAGCGACGCACGTGCGGGCTGTGTGGGACAGCAGCTCAAAAACGTGATTTTTGGATCATTTCTTACATTTTCTTTTCCTCTCTTCTTCTCCCCTCCTCCATGTCCGAAACCCTAACTCCCAAAACCTTGATTTCCTCCACTTTTATCAACAAATCCACCATGTATCTTGCATCAAGGATGGAGAACAAGAGAGGATCAACATTTTTCAACCGATTGAAATTCGAATTTGTGGAGGATTCTTCTCAAAGCTTGCTTTTCTTGCTTGAATCTTGAGGTAGTGGTCCTAGTTCTCCTTCAATGCTTACATTAATAGATAGATTTGTGGTATTTTGGAATATATAAATGCAAAATCTATATTTTGGGCATATAGTGTAAATTATGAAATTTTGGGGTTAGGGTTTGAAATGTTGGGGTTCTATTATGGGGTTTAGATTATGGTTTATGGATTATGGACCTAGGGCGTATAATAAATGGAAAGATTGGAACAAAAAGTAATGGGTTAAGAAATTTGGATTTTTCTTTAAATTTCTAGATTTTTCTTGAAACCCTAGGTTGATTTATGATGATAGTAAATGATTTGGCCCAAATTGAAAGTTGAATCATGAAATTGGTAGATTGAATTATATATGTACAAGTTTAATTGGAATTTGGTTCTACTTAAAAATTATGTTTAAAATTTGCGAATGAACTTTGTTAAGAGCATTGTAAATCATGTTTTAATGAAAAGGAAATTGGGGGAAAAGATTTATTAATGATATAAATGACATAAACTCGGTCACGAAATGTTGAATGGGATTTAAGAATTTCTCTTGAAATATGTTGAATTATATTTAATGGTGTTGAGTTGAATCATGTTGATTTTGGTTTTTGTGATCTAAAATGTAGAGTTTCCAAAATAGGTTTAAGCAAACCCACTAGGAATTTAATAAAATAATTTGGGATTAAACCTATTTTGGAAACTCTACATTTTAGATCACAAAAACCAAAATCAACATGATTCAACTCAACACCATTAAATATAATTCAACATATTTCAAGAGAAATTCTTAAATCCCATTTCAACGTTTCATGACCGAGTTTATGTCATTTATATCATTAACAAATCTTTTCTCCCAATTTCCTTTTCATTAAAACATGATTTACAATGCTCTTAACAAAGTTCATTCGCAAATTTTAAACATAATTTTCAAGTAGAACCAAATTCCAATTAAACTTGTACATATATAATTCAACCTACTAATTTCATGATTCAACTTTCAATTTGGGCCAAATCATTGACTATCATCATAAATCAACCTAGGGTTTCAAGAAAAATCTAGAAATTTCAAGAAAAATCCAAATTTCTTAACCCATTACTTTTTGTTCCAATCTTTCCATTTATTATACGCCCTAGGTCCATAATCCATAAACTATAATCTAAACCCCATAATAGAACCCCAACATTTCAAACCCTAACCCCAAAATTTCATGATTTACACTATATGCCCAAAATATAGATTTTGCATTTATATATTCCAAAATACCACAAATCTATCTATCAATGTAAGCATTGAAGGAGAACTAGGACCCCTACCTCAAGATTCAAGCAAGAAAAGCAAGCTTTGAGAAGAATCCTCCACAAATTCGAATTTCAATCGGTTGAAAAATGTTGATCCTCTCTTGTTCTCCATCCTTGATGCAAGATCCATGGTGGATTTGTTGATAAAAGTAGAGGAAATCAAGGTTTTGGGAGTTAGGGTTTTGGACATGGAGGAGGGGAGAAGAAGAGAGGAAAAGAAAATGTAAGAAATGATCTAAAAATCACGTTTTTGAGCTGCTGTCCCACACAGCCCGCACGTGCGCCGCTTTTTCCGCACGTGCGGTCCTGCTTCCAGCACAGATATGAAAACTTCAAACATGCGTAACTCTCTCATCCGGACTCCGTTTTAGGTCATTCTTGTGTCCAAATTGAAGCTCCGAAAAAAGGATTTCCAATGGTTCTAACCTCACATCCAAATTCAAAGTGTGGAAAAATAAAAGGGCAAAAGAGTGACGGCTGATCGTAGGCGAATTATTCGAATTAAAGTTTTTGGTCCAATCTTACTTTACCATCATATTACCACCTCAATCAATACCCCAAAATAAAATAAGGAGGTTCCAAATACACTAATAAAAATGCCAAAAACGAATCCACGTGCCTTAGAAATTCAAACTCAACTAGGCGACCCGCTCGAGTGTCTAGCCTTGCACTCGAGCGCTCAGACCAACAAAGCCGTCCGCTCGAGCGGAAAGAAAAATTTCTAGATCGTTACAATAACATTCTATATTGTTGTTAAAAATCAAAAGTTTTACCTATAAGAATCTTAAAAAATCATAACTTATCAGCATAAATCATAATTCTCACATTGAAATCAGAACATTTTGAATTGCGATTCACCATAATAATTCATAACTTTTACCCATAAATTATAAACTTTTGTTTATTGGGCAATCGATTGGATGTCGACTTATAGTTCATTTTCTTTAATCGATTATTCAATTGATATGTTTATGATAAAGATGCTTACGGACCCGATCGATCCGGCAAATCTGACAAACCCGACCTAATCCATTCGCTTTTAAGCGGTTTCAATAGTATGGGTGGATAGATACAAATGAAGAATTTTCAAATCCTCCTATATTCGGACAGATGGTGGATGAGAGGTCACCCAACCCAACCCGATTGCCAACTCCCTTTAAAAAAATGATGCTATATTTTTATGTTTGGTGTGTTAAAAAAATATTTTATTTAATAATAATATTAGCTACTTATGAAATATGAATATTTGTCTTTTATTTCAATTATAAAAAATAAAGAGTAAAAACTTTTGGACTAAAATACTCTGCAAAATAGTAAAAAGTTACTCTAAAATAGTTTTTTAAAAAAACATATAAAACAAGTTCAAACCGCCAAATCGATCCACATCCATCATAACTCGCATGGCCGCTCAATATGCATCCACTAACTAAGCGGACGGATGCTTATTGATTTTTTTCAATCCGCCTATATTCGAATGGATGATAAAAGGAAGACCACTCAACTTAACTCGATCCGTGAGCACTGCTGATATTATTAAATTGATTGTATAATCAATTGGCGTTAATAAGAGTAATGGAATGTGCATTCAATTTGTTAATAATTTTTATCTTTAATGTTTGCCAATTAATAAGGAAGCAAGTAACTAGGGCTTAGTCTTAATGATTTTGTAGCATCATTTAGTAGTATCAGGTTGCAGGTTCAATTTTGATGGAGATGAGTTTGATACCCTTATTTCTCTAATATTGTAGTAAGTGATTGTTGGCCTTCGATTTTTTTTTGGGTGATTGTTGGGTTAGGTTAGATGATTTCTTTGTGTTAAATGTTAGGCTTGTAGATACATATTGTTGGACTACAATCGTCTAGTTTGATGTAATTATTTCATATTTGTAATTAATATCTTATCTATTTGCAAAAAATGAAAAATAAAACTAACAAGTATTAGACAATTAAATAATTAAGCGTTTGAATTAAGTTTGGTGTTTGATAAAGTTGAAAATTGAAAACTAGAGACAGAAAATAAAGTACTGAAAACTGAATGTTGAATTTTTTAAGCTGAAAAGTTGTTTAATAAAAATTTAAGTGTTGAACTAAAAATAAATTGTTTGATATTGTTAGCAAAAATTCGGTTTAGGCCTAATCGACAATGATTGATCGACAAACTTAAACAGATTTTAAATAAACACAAAAAGATCAGACTTTATGGTTGAGTCTTATGCCTTAAACAGATTAAGGACTTTCCTAGAGGTAATTAAGTAAAGAAGTAATGCAACAGAACAGAACATGTATTAATTTGAATAAATTGTCAATTGTCACTAGTTACAAGAACTTAAACAAGAACAAAAAATTGAATAAATACAGCAATCAACAGAAAGAAGAGAAATAGGGGGTTAGAAAAGCTACTAGTTTAATTTACTCCTAAAATGGCTAATCTAGAACTACTCCTAAATAACTCTTCACGAATGTGGTTGATGGTTGATGATTCCTTGATCCTTATTCTAGCTTCCTTTTATAGTTGACTCCTGGCCTGACTCTTTATTTTCATGTTCCTTGATTTTCTACCTCGCTTCATGTTTATCCCCTTATTTTAGGAACTGTTTTTGGATTTCTTTCAAGATTCGTAGTTATCATCTTTTGTAGCCTTCTCTTTTCAGTCCCACTTTATGCTGTTCAGCTATTTTAGCCATCCTTGCCACGTCATCTTTGCCATGTCATCGCTATGACCCGTCAATGGAAGATTCTTGAATTTTAGTACCAACAATGCCCCCCCCTTCATTCAAGGTAAATATATATATATATATATTTTTTTTGCCTTGAATGATATTGGTCTTGAATTCTGTTTGCTTCTGGGTCAAGTGTTTTTTTTTTGTTTTTTTTTTATATTTTTTTAACTTCTTTGGGCCACTTAGCGGTTCACATGCCCATTAGGATTAGGCCTCCTTTCAGTTTCCCTATTTTTATTTCTTTATTTTGGGCCCTACGCAAAGGTATTTAAAGTTTTTCAAATTCTCCCTCTTCGCTACTTCTTCCTTCTTGCAAACTTTTCCTCTTCCTCTGAAACCAAGACACCCTAACTTTCTCAACCATGCTTTCCGACTCAGATTCTGACCTAGTTCGTCGATTCCCACAAGAGATCATTCAATTTATCAAGAGCAACAAGTTCGACTCCGAAGTCACAGCCAGTCTTATTGCTGGTGCTAGGGAACTTGGCCCCTGTGTTTTGAACACTTTTCCAAATGGTCTGACTCCATTGTACCCCATTGCTAATGCTGAGACCTTTCTCCTAGAGCAATCTTCCCTTTCATGACTGAACTGGTTGACGAGCCCCAGATCATGGCCCAAACCCACTAATGCCTGGATAGCTTGGGTAAAGAGGATGACTGCTTTTGAGGGGCACATGTGGCATAATTTGGGTATTTACCAAACCATTCAATTGTCTACCATCTCCTTTGAGGTAGACCCCTAGCTAATTGGTGCAGCATCTTGCAATTCTCTGATGGTTAAATCTGGTATGGCCTGTCCTACCATCCTTGATATTATACACCCCACTGGCCTTCTTGCTTATGGCCAGGACATCCATGCCATTTTGCCAACCCCTGAGGTTAAGCATGATGTCAAAGTAGGCAATTATGGCAAATTCATTTTGGATCACTCAAAGAAAACTGTCACTCCTTCAGTTACTGAGAAAATTGCTTTTTATTTGTGTTGGTTATGCCAATTTCTTTTTTGTGTAGGTGGCCTTAGAATTACTAAGGAATACCTCACTCTTGCCCTCCTAATCCAAGAAGGCAGACAATTGGATTTTGCCCGTTTTCTCTTGGCCACCATGTATAGAGGTCTTTTTTCTCTCCATGACAAAAGAATAAGTCATAGTATAGGAGGCCCTTTTTGGCTTTTCCAAGCTTGACTTCTTGCTTATTTTCTTAAGATCAAATCAAATAGGAGAATAGATTATACACCCAAGTGTGAAACCTATGCTGAGTTCTTTCTTTCCCATCGTCCTTCTCCTAGTGTTACTTTTGCCCAGTACTTCTCTACTTTTTTTAATCTTTCCATCGACAGGATTCCTTCCCTTCCTTTTGAATCCTTCATCTTTTCTTCTGCCTCTTTATCTTACATGTATACTAATCCTACCGTTTTGAATGATGACCTTAGGCAAGCTCAAAAGACAGTCTGGAGCATTTGCCTCACCCCTAGGTACATCTTGGTTAGAGGCTCCCTTTCCAGCAACAGGCACTCTACCTATGGTTTTGAGAGTTACAATCCTAGTCAATGGGCCAGACAATTTGGCCTTATCCAAAGCATTCCTCTCCCTTATGTCCATCCTACTATTCATGAGTATGTGAATGCCAGGGTCCAAATCACTGAATAGCCTTCTGCTTATGCAATTTTGGCAGAAAACCAAAAGCTTTTGCGTAAGCCTAGTTTCTTTGCTTTTGTGGTCAATGCGAGTATAAGCAACAGGGTTAAGGATTGGTGGACTATTCTTAGTGTAGTCATATTCCACAAGTCACTGGAGGAGTTGTAACGCTCCGGAGAAATTAACATAAATAAACTCATCATATTCTACCAATGATCTTGTTTCCAATTTAATAGCTTCCATTGCATAAAGGTATAAGGAATATAATGCCACATCATTAACATCATCATCAAATCTTTAACATTTGTATTCATTATACTCTAGAGATTTACAAAATTATTACCACATGCAATTATACATTCAACATTCTTAGGATATGAATCTGTAGCATGTGGCACAACAAGTCAAATACAATTCAATGCCCTCAAGGGCTACAAGTTCCAAGGCTTATGCCCAGTTACACAAAATGATTGTGAAACTCATATATCTAAAGCCCTTGGCTTGTCAACAATAATTACAACAAAAGTAAAGAGTCTTGTGCCCTCAAAATACATTCCACGCCTTTAACTCGGCCGGATCACCACATCTTTTCTTGCATAAAATCCCATAGGGTGAGCACAAAGCCTAGTAGGAAGATGTCATGCTCAAAAAGCATATCTCTATCTTCTGAAATTCTTGTGCACAATGCAATTTGAAAACACAACAATTCAATAACTTCAATGTAGTTCAAGGGATGAAAAATACGACTTAGGTAATCCCTAGGTTGGTGTCTGCAAGTAGACATATCAAGCACTACTAATCACCACTTTACCGGTTGCTAATCGGAAGGCACGTAGTACCTCATCTGCGTGTTTTTTCCGGCTTTCACTATGGGCACTCAGGCCAACTACACCGCTTATCTAGACTTATCAACGTATTTACCCCAAAACAATTTTAAATGGTCTTGTTTCACAAAACAATTTATTTCTCAAAGCAATAATTTTACAATGCAAGATTCAAAATTAATTGTAACAATGATTAAATGGAATGGCAATGCAAAATGTAACAATGCATTAATATAGTTCCATTTTCAATTCCACCCCACAATCCTCCATTGTGATCAAATTCCCACATCACTAACATCATATTATATGTTCCAAGAGATAATATAACAATATCGACTTACATGTATATTCTCCACATATTAATCGTCATTTTCTAAACTTATTCTTTCCAAGACAAACCAACAATAAGCTATTCATAAAGTTTCAAAATCAACAATTCTCATTCCTCCATGAAATTCCTCATTTGATACAACTATAGAAATTTCTCCATCTTTTATTCACAAAACAATTTATCAAGTATGAATTTCACAATATCTCAACATTTTCTCAAAATTCCCAAATTTTAGGATTTCCACCAAAACTAGGTGTAGACACCCTATTTTTGACCGACCTTAAGACTCAGACGTCACCGATTGAGCGCTTGGTGATGTTGCATATCGTGCTCGTTTAGAGGTTTCAGAGTCTCGGCTGCGAACCTTGCCTCCGGACTTCCGGACTCTTTTGTGCTTTGCCTCGGTTTGCGAACCAGGCTCTGTTTTCTTTGTTTTCTCTTCCCGAAGGGAGGGAGAGGTCTCGTAGATCATCTCTCAGTGGCCGTAGGCTACGTTTCGTGGTCGTAGGCCATTTTGCCCGTTTGGAGCCTGGTTTCTGGTTTTTCGGAGCCGTTGGCCGTGTGCCTCGGTTCGGGACCGCTTAACCACCTCCGTTTGCCTCAGTTTTTGGCATACATATTATTTGCTCCCTTTGAGGGACACTGTGGTCCGAGAGACCAACTTCGTGGTCGGACACCACTTCCGGTGCCTAACAGCCCACTTTCGGGGCCCCGAACTGCGTGTTTTGGCTCCCGAACCTTCATTCTACATTTTTGGGCTCCGACCCGAACTTGAGATAGTCATATTTTGAGGTCCTTTTCATGTTTGATTGAGGACCTTTTGCTGTTTGATATCTCCTCCTGTCACTTGCTTCTTTAACGCTCTTTTAGGCCTATTTTTGCGCGGTATTTTAGGCTTACTTGTGAGCTGTTTCGGACTTTGTCATAAACTACAAAGTGTCTTATTTTGAGCCTCTCTTCAACTTTGTTGAAGGGCTCTCGGTCATTTGGGTCCAGCAGCTACCACTTGCCTTTATATCCCACTTTTTGGCTTTTTTGGAGGGAAACTTGGATTGTTTTCCCTCCATTTTTTCCCCCCATTTTTGCCTATATATCAGCAGCTCCAGCTGCTGGTTTAGGGTTAACAAAATTTCCCCCCAAGAGCCTTGCATTACGTCCCTCTCCCTCTCTATAATTCTAAGCTTCAAAATCCTTAAGTTCCTACACCCATTTCTTCACCACCACCAAGCACCACCACCACTACTCCATTCCAGCAGATAGGAGTGGCTTTCCAGCAGCTAAGAGGCAACATTTTTCAGTCCTAGAGGCAGCAAAGGTTGGGTCTTCAAGGGTGAGCACTCTTCTCCCTCTTTCTAGCTCATTTTTTGCCTCATTTTTTTAGCCTCTTTGCTTGCTGTTTTGAGCTCCGACCAAAACATAAAATGCCATTTTTTTGAGCTATATTCCATGTTTCATTAAGGGCTTATTACAGTTTGAAGCTTATTTTTGGCACTTTCTTCATTACCCCTTTGTATGCCATTATTTTGCATGATTCTTTTAGCCTATGTGTGATCTATTTTTGAGCATGATGTAAACTGTGGTTAGGCTTATTTTGAGCCCTTCTTCAACATTGAAGAAGGGCTCATCCTTGTTTGGGACCTCCATGCTATACTTGCCTTTATATTCCCTCTTTGGTCCCCATTTTTGCATGTTTTGGTAGCCTATTATGCTTCGGTTTTTGGCCTTTTTACAGTACTAAAAATAGTCTCATTTTGACCTTCTTAACATGTTTTATTAAGGGTCTTTGCTCGTTTGTGGAATATTTTGCATACCTCATGTTATAGCCACTTTTGAGCCTCATTTTGCATTGCATTTCTAGCATGTTTGTATACTGTTTTGGGGTTTTTACAGTTCTGTAAATATGCATATTTTTGGTCCCTCTTCAGTGTTGTAGAAGGGAATTTTTCAGTTTGGGCTTTGTATATACCACTTGCCTCTTTGGCCACCTTTTGGCCCATTTTCTTGCATAAGAGGTTATCCATAACTATGTTTGTTTTTAGGGTTTTTACAGTTCTGTAAAGTGGCTTTTTTTTGGCCCCTCTTCAATGTTGTTGAAGGACCCTAACCTGTTTGGAGTCAGCAGCCGTGAGTTGCTTCATAATCCCATGTTTAGGGCCATTTTTGCATGCCATTGTTGCCCTATCTTTGCTTGCTGTTTGGCCATGATTTGTACTGGTAAAATGCTTATTTTGGGGCTGCCTTGCTTCTGTCTTTTCATTCCATGTACCAATTATGCATGCTTTGTATAGCTGTAGTTCATTCTATGCGCCTAATTTGCATTTCGGGAGAGATTCCATGCATCGGGTGTGTTTTCGCCTCATTTCGGGGCTGTATTCCCCCACATTTCAGCACTTAAACTCCATTAGCATGTTTGCATACCATTTTCATGCCATTGCATTGCATATGTCATTGCCTCGGTTTGCGTGCCCGTGTGCACGCATTTCGAGGCACTTCATTTTCATCCATCGGCCTCTTATGTGAGTGTGGCTGAGGCTCTCTCATGTTAGTATAAGTCCATGTTGCATTCTATATGCCATTTCCATGCCATTGCATTGCATATGTCATTGCCTCGGTTTGCGTGCCCGTGTGCACGCATTTCGAGGCACTTCGTTTTCATCCATCGGCCTCTTATGTGAGTGTGGCTGAGGCTCTCTCATGTTAGTATAAGTCCATGTTGCATTCTATATGCCATTTCCATGCCATTGCATTGCGTATGCCATTGCCTCGGTTTGCGTGCCCGTGTGCACGCATTTCGAGACACTTCATTTTCATCCATCGGCCTCTTATGTGAGTGTGGCTGAGGCTCTCTCATGTTAGTGTAAGCCCATATCACATTTCCATGTCATTTACATTGCGTATGTCATTTTCTCGGTTTGCGTGCCCGTGTGCACGCATTTCGAGGCATCTCATTTTCACAGCATAGTGCATACTAGGTTGTATCTTAGATCGCATTCATGTATTTTCTCGGTTTGCGTGCCCGTGTGCATGCATTTCGAGACATCTCATTTTCATAGCATAATGCATACTAGGCTGTATCTTAGTTGCATTCATGCATGTCATGCATATTGCATCGTGTTCGGGATAGGAGTTAGCCCGGGCACGGGAAACGAGGTGCGTTTCGTACTCCGAGTGACGGAACGTGTCTCAATTCCCAGTCACCGACACTCCGGATTATCCATTATGGAGTTAGGTTCTTGTTGTGTTTACACGTGCATTCATTCTATATTAAGTTGCACATTTCGGCTCCTCGGCCATCATGCATCGATATGCGTGATTGGTGGCACGAGGATTGAGGCATGCATATATTTGTGAAATACATTGCTATGCCCCTTTCCTGCTCTCTGTTGCAGCAAAATGAAGAATCAGCAACTTTTTGGAGTTTGGCGCGCATTTCAAGAAAAGGTGTAAACAGAGGCTGATTGGGGCATCCCGGTGGATTTCTGCGCAAGGCAGCCCAGACATGCATCATTGATCAGGAGCAAGGCAGTCCCTGGCTTGTAGGCCAGTTTTACAGTTTTCTTAGTTAATTGATTAATTAATTAGGAATTTGTACATTAGTTGGACTATAATATTTGGACTGTACTATTCTTTCATTTGGGACTGTATTATTTATTCGGATCCTCTGTGCGAGGGCATAATTGTAATAAGTGTGGGTGTGTGTGTTGTTTGTCTTCCAACCCCACGTCTTTCTCCCTTTTATTTACCTGCTTATGATGGTTAGATTAGGGCATATTTCAATTAGCATACAGTATGACAGCATGTTTGCATCATTCATCTGTTTTGCATGCACCGGGCTCGGCGCACCATACTAACTGCATCGTACTTTCAATTCCAAATTGAATACATGTTAGTTGTAGCATTCCATATGCCATGTTTAGAATAGCCGAGCCTGCTATAGTTGCATTTTGCATGTGTTGCATTAGGCATTTCTGTATACTTAGGATTCATGCATGATTTCTAATGTAGTTTCTATTTTGGCTTGGAGTACTTGGTAAGTTTTATGCTTTAGCATCCTTGCATGCGTGTGAGTGACTGCCATGAATAGCATGCTTACCATGAGGCTACTTGCTTATGTGATATATCTGCCTGAATGCCTGTGGGTGAAGATTAGGTTACTTGGATTGGAATAAATCATCAACTGTTTGTTTTAAGCCCACTAGATAGTGGCAAAATCATCTTTTCTAAGCCCACCTGCGGGTGGCAAAATCTGCATTTTAAGCCTACTTGCGAGTAGCAAACCATCTTTCAAATAAACAAGCATGAAATGTTTTGTTCCAATTCGGGCGACCCAGTCTATACTTATATGCTGTGTACATCACATAGTAACCTAGGCTAATAACCGGAATAAGAACACATAATGTTTTCAAAAATTGATATCATGGTTAGTAGAGGCCGATCTTTGATCGGGCGAGCGGGGGTGCTCACGAAGTGACCTTCCCCAATCGTACCCAAGTTCCCGAGCCGAGGCAACTTTGGTGATGACGGACACGTGGCCTTAGGCAAACGAGTCAGGGTTTCCTAAATTCCCCATTAAAAAAAACATTTTGGTGGCGACTCTGTATCTGGCAAAGCAGTCCATGTTTGGCACTTCTTTCAAAAATCTGTTTTTCTCAAAACGATTTGCCGGATTTGGACTCTTTGGTTCAAACTTAGAACCGTGACAAATTTGAGAGTCCTGAGCTGTAGTGACCCCAAATGAACGGAACGGGAGCTCGTTCCTCCCGGGGCGTTCGGGGACGTCTACAGTTTCTGGCGACTCTGCTGGGGATTTAGAGAACTTGACTCGAACTCGTGATATCTGGTTTTGACTACACTTGTGTGTTTCTTTGCATTGCATTTGCATTGGTGCGCCTAGGACACCGTGTTTGCCATCTGCTATTCCTGAGCGGTTTTGCCAGAGGCTTGTCTTGTCAAGGCATGTCCATAAGGCTTGCCGGTTACGGGCTCTGCCAGTATGGGAACACAAACCCCGGTTTTACCGGGGCACCCTTTTTGACCATTCGACCTAGTGCATATTCGGATCCATAGTGGCCATTCCAAACTAGGACAGGTTGCTTACCCGTTTATAGGTTGTTTGAAACCGCTGTGTGCGTAGTGAAACCCTAGCTCCTGACAAAATAGGACAGGGAAACCCTACCCCAACATAGGGGTATTTTTGGCTCTCACTTATCTGTTATGTGCTTTAGAGTGCGTCTCTACAGGAATGCATGTATCAGTTTGCAAGTCTGGGCATCAGGCCTGCGGGCATTACTATCAGTATTTGGGAGTCAGCTTTACCTGTGGGTATCAGACTCAGATTTGGGGCAGAATTTTGGGGCAGAATTCAGTAGAGAGTACACTCACTCAGCTTTGCTCATGTAGGTTATCGTGAAATCAGGCTGAGGTGCTGTCTGTTTTCTCTTTTGCTAGGTAGTCTTGGAACCATAGTTTCAGAAGGCTCCGATATCCCCCGAGGTTCATCGAACTTGTGCTGATAAACTTTGTCAGGTCAGAGATTCAGTTCAAGGGCAATCAGTGTTCCTTCGCCAGAGGCAGGGTAAAAGGGCTAGTCGGGCACAAATCACCGGTTCAGCAGTTACCAGATCAGTGGCCCTTGTCCACCCCACCAGTGAATAGTCAGGCTGAGGTCTCAGTTTCCACTACAGGGATAGATATCAGTCAGACAGATGGATCAGCAGAACACATCAGGGATGGAGGCCCTAATGCGCCAGATGCAGGAGAGCATGAGACAGATGCATGATGATGCCGCCCGTCAAGCGGAATTCTCCAAACAGCAGGCCGCGATCATGGCCCAACAGGCCGAACTAATCACCAGACTGCAACAGCAGAATGCGGCATCTGCTTCAAACCAAATTCCTCCTCCGGCAGGGGCTCCATTACCTGAGCAAACACCTACTGTTCAGAACGCTCCGCCAAACACCCAGAACGCCGTGCCAAATCTCCAAAACTTACAAGAGGACACGAATCTTCCAACGGGGCCAGCTCCGCCCCCGCTTCCGCCACAACTGTCCAAGACCCATACACCTAATCACCCAGACTCTCCTTTCGAGTTCCAGATTGATCATACAGCTCTGAAATTGAGCAAGCTTGAGAAGCTCTTCAAGAAATCCCAGGGGGTCAAGGCTATCCCGGACATTGAGGACGGGTACACCGACGTGGTCGTAACATTGCCCGATAGGTTCAAAATGCCTCAAATTGACCGCTTTGACGGGTCTGGAGACCCCATGGTCCATCTCCGACTATTCTTAGACATCTTGCGGCCAATGGGCCTAACGCGACCGCAGAAGCTTTCACTGTTCGGCAGAACCCTGTCGGGTGTGGCCGTCCACTGGTACGCAAAGTTAGAGGATGAAGTGAAGAAGAATTGGGATGAAATGGCTGAGGCCTTTGTTGCGCAATATTCGTACAACACTCAGATCGAGATTACAACCCGTGATCTCGAAACGACAAGGCAAGAGCCCAAGGAAACTTTCTCGGACTTTGTAATCCGATGGAGGGCAAAGGCGTCAATGATGACTCTAAGGCCCACTGACAAAGATCAAATTCGGATGATTGTGCGCAATCTCCAGCCCAAGCTAATGCAGAAAATGATTGTGATCCCCTTCCCTACCTTTTCAGATTTGCATGAGATGGGAGTACAGATCGAAGACGCTATGAAGCAGGGCCTTTTTGACCAGGAGAAGGAGCAGCCCAGGAGGGCGTTTTCCCGCAGTTCGAATGTGACCACTAGTGGTGATACAGCTGCAAGATCTTCTGATGTGGGCATGGTCACCGCCACTGCACCAAAAATAGCCACTCCATTCACCGGTGGAGTAGCTCGCAAGCAGCCAAAAATCCACCCCAAGCCAAGAAGGTTTTCACCCCACTTTATATGCCTTTGTCAAAGGCTCTAGGGGTTTTGATCAAGAAAGGGCATCTGAAGCCCCTGGAGCCGCAGCCATTACCAAAGAACCTCCCTCTCTCGCACAACCCAGCCGATTACTGTGCCTTCCATCAGCGAGCTGGCCATGATACTGACATGTGCTTTCGTCTCCGCCACGAAATACAAGATCTGATCGACAACGGGGTCATCCCCGCACCAGGTCCTGCAAAGTCTATCGGCACTTGATCAGTGAACTTGGGGGATAATGTGATTGGGGGGATGAACCACCTGCGGGCTGCGCTCAGTTTACTCCAGACGTGGGAATGGCACGCACTGTTCTGAGCAATGTGCAAATATCAATTTTGTTGTTTTGTTTTGAGTCAGCCTCTTTTGTTTTGGGTCTGTCTTGTTGTATCGAGTCAGTCCTGTTGTATAGGAGTCGGATGATTCCAGGGGGTGTTGCCTCGGGCATCACCATTTTGTTTTGTGTTTGTCTTTTTGTTTTGTTTTGAGTCTGTTTCTGTCAGGGAGCCAGTTGTGCCAACAGATTTTGAATGAAACAGCAGTGATTTTCACGCTCTTGTGTTTGCCTCGGCCGTGTGCCAATTGTGCCAGAAAGTTTGAATGAAACGGGAGTACTTTTCGCCTACTCTTCTGTACCCCAAAATCATTGCATTGACCTAAGTTTTTCAAAACTTTTTGAATGTTGCGGTGAAAATGAAGAGGAAGGAATTCCTCGGGTTTTGCAAAATTTGATCATTTGAGAGAAAGAGAGGCGTGCTAAGCCCTTAATGAATGAAATCATGCTTGTTAGCGTGAGTACTGAGAAGGACCCTGGCTTGATCCAGACTGGTTTCACACTATCTTCAGCGCGAACGATTTGTCGCTTTCTTAAAAACTTTCAAAAACAAAATGTTTTGCGCGGTCCTGCGAAGACCTGTGTGGAATCGCTCTTGAGATTGCGCAGCCTAGGATCGCTCTCAGCCTCGAGACTCAACCCCTTCGCTTCCAAACCTTGAACTTGAATTCAGAAGGTTCAACGGTCAACCACGATGTGAGGCCTGTGTGGCCGGAATTGAAGCAGCACTCGAACAAGAGGCCAGGAAAGTCAGATCAAAAAGATCAGAAGATCAGCAGAAGCTTGCAAAGCTAGAACAGAAGTACCCCTCGAACTAAGGGCAAAGATATCAGACACGCTCGAAGAGCTGAAGATGAGTCCTCTTGCAAATCAGCAGCCATTCTCCTGGATTCAGATGACTTCAGGATCTCAAAACCATTTGACATGGACAAAGCTACACTTTTACCCTTGAGAGGCTCGCTGGGCCGAAAACCCGGAAGGGCGACCCAGGCAAAAGTTAGAGCAAGAGAAAAATACAAGAAAAAAGAAGCAAAAAATGCAAAAGAAAAGAGAAAAAGAGAAAGAAAAAAAGAAAGATGCAAAGAAAAGAACAAAAAAAGAAAATCAAAAAAAAAAGGAAAAGAAATGAAAAGAATTGAAAAGAAAAGAAGAACAAAGCTCGCAAGGTCGAAAACCCGCAACGGGCGCCTTGGCAAAAGTTAGAGCCTAAAAAAGAGAGGTTAATACCCGAGTGTACCTTAACCCCGAAGTACGTGAGGCTTGATTCCCATCTTTGGGATACGTAGGCAACTTCATTCTGAAGTCCAGCCGTAAAACACTTCAAATTCGATTATGTCCATGCGATGGTTTTTGTCATCTTTGTCTTCTCTGTATCTGAGAGTCTGGTTACGTTCGTCGCTCTGAGGACTGCCCACAAAACGCTGCAGTGCCATCCAAACAAGGGGCAACTTTCCGTTGCCATTCAATGCGCCGCGGTGCCATCCAAACAAGGGGCAACTTTCCGTTGCCATTCAATGCGCCGCAGTGCCGTTCAAACAAGGGGCAACTTTCCGTTGCCATGGAGTGTCTTTCAGACAAGGGGCAATTTTCCATTGCTATGGATCCGAGATTGTGCATCTCAAGAGTAGGTTCCGTGATCGTTGAGCAGTGGTCGTTCGCAAAAATAGTTTTTGAAAATTTTTACTAGGGTTGACTAAATCTTCTCGAAAAGTATCCCATTTTCAAAACTGGACCATTTCTTGGACCCAAAAAAGGAAAATTTTCAGTGCTCACAGCCTAACTTGCATGATTTTAAATTAGAAAATTGAACAAGCATGTTTATCTAACTCTCATTTTGGTCAAAATTTTTTTTAGAAGAAAACTAAAACAAAAAAATGGTCAAAATGATGAACTAGGGGCACAGTTGAGTCAGGCTTCCTGTCTTTCCCATTGTCAACATACTTGCCAAGAAGGGCACTCTACTTGCCAGAATAGGGCACCACCGAAGTTAACAACAAAGGGCAGAAAGCTCTCTCATCCTCCAAGCAGCGAGGTATCAAGCCGAGTGCGAAGCACGAATTGGAATGGATCGAGATGCTCCATTCCCTCATCCGGCGCATCGACAGATGTCACTGAAGGAAATAGCCGCGAGCTGATTATGTTGGGTGTGAGCCTGCAACTTCCTGTTCATCCATCAACCACCCAGGGGAGGGATGAAAAATGAGAGAATGAAGAATAGAGAGACGTGCGATGAGAGGAAAAGTGAGAAGAGGGCTTTTTCAGAAAAACAGAGCTTGAGGGCCGAGTGATGTGAGAACCACAAATGAGAAAGGGTGGGAAACACTACCCGGTGAAACAGGCTCCCTGTGCACGTCTGAGTGTCGTGTCTTTTTGTTTTATCTCGATTCTTGTTTTGAGTCGTTTCGAGTGTTACTCGATGTGTCTAGGTTGTGTGCCTTTTATTTCCTTGTTGAGTTGTCTTGCTGTGTTCAGTCGTAGGCTCGATACCCGGTCAAAAGCTCATTTATCAATTCAAAAATAAAATCGTTTTGCGCTCCGAGTGCCGTGCCGTTCTCCACATCTGTGCAAAACAAGATTCGTTCTTTCATAAAACCGCAGGGTTCAACCCAGGTCATGCGAGAACAGTAGAACTAGGACCTATTTGAAGCTATATGGGTTCCAGACTACAAAGCAAAAGCAAAAGAGGAAAATGTCGGGTATCTGAGTTTGTTTCAACTTCAGTAAGTTCCGAGACTACATTCTGTGTGTACCTCTTCAAGTCTTGCCAAAGCTCCGAAGTATGAGTGTGCCTCTACCTCAAGCTCAAGATCAAGTCTGCTTCAAGCCAAAATGGCAATCGAAGTGCTCCCTCAGAAAACCAGCCCCTGCCAGATGCATCTTGGCTGTGTTTGCAATGAGTTCCTAGGAGACCAACTGCGACGGTGGAAACTAGAGTTCGGACGGCTATTGCCTAGAACGCAAAGGTTCGGAATTTCTGAGACTAAAGTCTGGTTTAAATACCCAGGGGTCTATCCTCGGCTTGAAATCTGTATGGCAGCCCCATAGATTGAGATAGCATGTGAATGCGCCTCGATTCTGGATACTGAATCAACCTAGTCTGTCACCCCGTTGGAGAATAGGGAAAGTTGTGAACATGGCCAGGAAGGAAAGGTAGTAACTGCGGTTTGGAAGTACCAATCAAGAAAGTGCAAGAAGAACCCACTCTTTTCAGCTCAAAATGTTTTGCGGAATTTTCAACTCATGTCTTCGATGTGTAGCTCATCGTCAGTCGGCGTGCACGAGGTGTATCCTTTTTGGAATGTATCGCGACCCCTCCGAGAGGTAAATCGGAGGTTGCGTTTGGAATTTGGTCTACGTAAGGCTTGTATTCCCTTATTCGGTATTTTTGTTTCAAATGGGTGTTGTCACGCGCGTTCCACTGGCATTGTTATGCTCATTCGTTGCATTGTTATGCACATCTATCTAGCATTGTTATGCTCATTCGTTGCATTGTTATGCACATCTATCTAGCATTGTTATGCTCATTCGTTGCATTGTTATGCGCATTTATCTAGCATTGTTATGCTCATTACTTGCATTGTTATGCACATCTATCTAGCATTGTTATGCTCATTCGTTGCATTGTTATGCACATCTATCTAGCATTGTTATGCTCATTCGTTGCATTGTTATGCGCATTTATCTAGCGTTGTTATGCTCATTACTTGCATTGTTATGCACATCTATCTAACATTGTTATGCTCATTACTTGCATTGTTATGTACATTTCACCTGCATCGTTATGCACCTTTTCACTTGCAATTATCGTCTTTTCTCCTCTCGCATGCGGTGCGTTAGGACATCTTCGGTTTCGAACATTCGGACGAATTCCAATGTTCATTCATACTTTTCCTCTCTTGCATGTGATATGCTGAGAGGTTTTCTCTTGCGTGTGATACGCTGAGAAATTTATCTTTCCTCCCTTGCATGTGATATGCTGAGAGGTTTTCTCTTGCGCGTGATACGCTGAGGAATTTGCCTTTCTTCTCTTGCGTGTGATACGCTGAGAAGTCTCCCTTTTCTCTCTTGCATGTGATATGCTGAGAGGTTTTCTCTTGCGTGTGATACGTTGAGAAATTTCCCTTTTCTCTCTTGCATATGATACGCTGAGAGGTTTTCTCTTGCGTGTGATACGCTGAGAAATTTACCTTTTCTCTCTTGCATGTGATATGCTGAGAGGTTCTTCTCTTGCGTGTGATACGCTGAGAAGTTTCCCTTTTCTCTCTTGCATGTGATATGCTGAGAGGTTTTCTCTTGCGTGTGATACGCTGAGAAATTTGCCTTTTCTCTCTTGCATGTGATACGCTGAGAGGTTTTCTCTTGCGTGTGATACGCTGAGAAATTTACCTTTTCTCTCTTGCATGTGATATGATGAGAGGTTCTTCTCTTGCGTGTGATACGCTGAGAAGTTTTCCTTTTCTCTCTTGCATGTGATATGCTGAGAGGTTTTCTCTTGCGTGTGATACGTTGAGAAATTTCCCTTTTTTTCTCTCTTGCATGTGATATGCTGAGAGGTTTTCTCTTGCGTGTGATACGTTGAGGAATTTGCCTTTCTTCTCTTGCGTGTGATACGCTGAGAAGTCTCCATTTTCTCTCTTGCATGTGATATGCTGAGAGGTTTTCTCTTGCGTGTGATACGTTGAGAAATTTCCCTTTTCTCTCTTGCATGTGATATGCTGAGAGGTTTTCTCTTGCGTGTGATACGCTGAGAAATTTACCTTTTCTCTCTTGCATGTGATATGCTGAGAGGTTCTTCTCTTGCGTGTGATACGCTGAGAAGTTTTCCTTTTCTCTCTTGCATGTGATATGCTGAGAGGTTTTCTCTTGCGTGTGATACGCTGAGAAATTTGCCTTTTCTCTCTTGCATGTGATACGCTGAGAGGTTTTCTCTTGCGTGTGATACGCTAAGAAATTTACCTTTTCTCTCTTGCATGTGATATGATGAGAGGTTCTTCTCTTGCGTGTGATACGCTGAGAAGTTTTCCTTTTCTCTCTTGCATGTGATATGCTGAGAGGTTTTCTCTTGCGTGTGATACGTTGAGAAATTTCCCTTTTTTTCTCTCTTGCATGTGATATGCTGAGAGGTTTTCTCTTGCGTGTGATACGCTGAGAAATTTACCTTTTCTCTCTTGCATGTGATATGCTGAGAGGTTCTTCTCTTGCGTGTGATACGCTGAGAAGTTTTCCTTTTCTCTCTTGCATGTGATATGCTGATAGGTTTTCTCTTGCGTGTGATACGCTGAGAAATTTGCCTTTTCTCTCTTGCATGTGATATGCTGAGAGGTTTTCTCTTGCGTGTGATACGCTGAGAAATTTTCCTTTTCTCTCTTGCATGTGATATGATGAGAGGTTCTTCTCTTGTGTGTAATACGCTGAGAAGTTTCCCTTTTCTCTCTTGCATGTGATATGCTGAGAGGTTTTCTCTTGCGTGTGATACACTGAGAAATTTGCCTTTCCTCTCTTGCATGTGATATGCTGAGAGGTTTTCTCTTGCGTGTGATACGCTGAGAAATTTCCCTTTTCTCTCTTGCATGTGATATGCTGAGAGATTTTCTCTTGCGTGTGATACGCTGAGAAATTTCCCTTTCCTCTCTTGCGTGTGATATGCTGAGAGGTTTTCTCTTGCGTGTGATACGCTGAAAGGTTTGCCTTCTTCCTCTCCTATGTGTGATACGCAGAGAGATACTGTGTGTAAGACTCCGGGTATTCTCAGTAGTCGCTTTTAGCCTTCTCCGCGTGAGACGCAGTGAGAATTGCATAATTTCCTTACATTCTTAACTGCATGAAATGTAGTTGTTGCTTTGCATTTTTAATTAAAACTGTTGCATCTATTGTGAATATGTGCTTCATTATAGCTTTCTTTGCATGATCATAAGTTACCTTCGGCGTCTTGCATTGCCAGTTGCATTTTTCCCCCCTGCCTGCGGGCGCGCCTGCGGGCACATCTCTGTCTATCTCACCTGTTTGTCTAAGTCTTCGGCTTTGTCAAAAATGGGTCGTCTCTGGGCTTTGACATTCACTCCCGTCACTTATGACTTTCGAGTTCTGTCAAAGAGGGGCAACTGTAGACACCCTATTTTTGACCGACCTTAAGACTCAGACGTCACCGATTGAGCGCTTGGTGATGTTGCATATCGTGCTCGCTTAGAGGTTTCAGAGTCTCGGCTGCGAACCTTGCCTCCGGACTTCCGGACTCTTTTGTGCTTTGCCTCGGTTTGCGAACCATGCTCTGTTTTCTTTGTTTTCTCTTCTCGAAGGGAGGGAGAGGTCTCGTAGATCATCTCTCAGTGGCCGTAGGCTACGTTTCGTGGTCGTAGGCCATTTTGCCCGTTTGGAACCTGGTTTCCGATTTTTCGGAGCCGTTGGCCGTGTGTCTGGGTTCGGGACCGCTTAACCACCTCCGTTTGCCTCAGTTTTTGGCATACATATTATTTGCTCCCTTTTGAGGGACACTGTGGTCCGAGAGACCAACTTCGTGGTCGGACACCACTTCC
This sequence comes from Camellia sinensis, assembly GCF_055761805.1. NCBI lineage: Eukaryota > Viridiplantae > Streptophyta > Magnoliopsida > Ericales > Theaceae > Camellia > Camellia sinensis. The sequence goes on from NC_138967.1 coordinate 74,044,416, forward strand.
GGTGCCTAACAGCCCACTTTCGGGGCCCCGAACTGCGTGTTTTGGCTCCCGAACCTTCATTCTACATTTTTGGGCTCCGACCCGAACTTGAGATAGTCATATTTTGAGGTCCTTTTCATGTTTGATTAAGGACCTTTTGCTGTTTGATATCTCCTCCTGTCACTTGCTTCTTTAACGCTCTTTTAGGCCTATTTTTGCGCGGTATTTTAGGCTTACTTGTGAGCTGTTTCGGACTTGGTCATAAACTACAAAGTGTCTTATTTTGAGCCTCTCTTCAACTTTGTTGAAGGGCTCTCGGTCATTTGGCTCCAGCAGCTACCACTTGCCTTTATATCCCACTTTTTGGCTTTTTTGGAGGGAAACTTGAATTGTTTTCCCTCCATTTCCCCACCCCCCTTTTCCCCCCATTTTTGCCTATATATCAGCAGCTCCAGCTTCTGGTTTAGGGTTAACAAAATTTCCCCCCAAGAGCCTTGCATTATATCCCTCTCTCTCTCTATAATTCTAAGCTTCAAAATCCTTAAGTTCCTACACCCATTTCTTCACCACCACCAAGCACCACCACCACTACTCCATTCCAGCAGATAGGAGTGGCTTTCCAGCAGCTAAGAGGCAACATTTTTCAGTCCTAGAGGCAGCAAAGGTTAGGTCTTCAAGGGTGAGCACTCTTCTCCCTCTTTCTAGCTCATTTTTTGCCTCATTTTTTTAGCCTCTTTGCTTGCTGTTTTGAGCTCCGACCAAAACATAAAATGCCATTTTTTTGAGCTATATTCCATGTTTCATTAAGGGCTTATTACAGTTTGAAGCTTATTTTTGGCACTTTCTTCATTACCCCTTTGTATGCCATTATTTTGCATGATTCTTTTAGCCTATGTGTGATCTGTTTTCGAGCATGATTTAAACTGTGGTTAGGCTTATTTTGAGCCCTTATTCGACATTGAAGAAGGGCTCATCCTTGTTTGGGACCTCCATGCTATACTTGCCTTTATATTCCCTCTTTGGTCCCCATTTTTGCATGTTTTGGTAGCCTATTATGCTTCGGTTTTTGGCCTTTTTACAGTACTAAAAATAGTCTCATTTTGACCTTCTTAACATGTTTTATTAAGGGTCTTTGCTCGTTTGTGGAATATTTTGCATACCTCATGTTATAGCCACTTTTGAGCCTCATTTTTCATTGCATTTCTAGCATGTTTGTATACTGTTTTAGGGTTTTTACAGTTCTGTAAATATGCATATTTTTGGTCCCTCTTCAGTGTTGTAGAAGGGAATTTTTCAGTTTGGGCTTTGTATATACCACTTGCCTCTTTGGCCACCTTTTGGCCCATTTTCTTGCATAAGAGCTTAGCCATATCTATGTTTGTTTTTAGGGTTTTTATAGTTCTGTAAAGTGGCTTTTTTTTGGCCCCTCTTCAATATTGTTGAAGGACCCTAACCTGTTTGGAGTCAGCAGCCATGAGTTGCTTCATAATCCCATGTTTAGGGCCATTTTTGCATGCCATTGTTGCCCTATCTTTGCTTGCTGTTTGGCCATGATTTGTACTGGTAAAATGCTTATTTTGGCGCTGCCTTGCTTCTATCTTTTCATTCCATGTACCAATTATGCATGCTTTGTATAGTTGTAGTTCATTCTATGCGCCTAATTTGCATTTCGGGAGAGATTCCATGCATCGGGTGTGCTTTCGCCTCATTTCGGGGCTATATTCCCCCACATTTCAGCGCTTAAATTCCATTAGCATGTTTGCATACCATTTCCATGCCATTGCATTGCATATGTCATTGCCTCGGTTTGTGTGCCCGTGTGCACGCATTTCGAGGCATTTCATTTTCATCCATCGGCCTCTTATGTGAGTGTGGCTGAGGCTCTCTCATGTTAGTATAAGTCCATGTTGCATTCTATATGCCATTTCCATGCCATTGCATTGCATATGTCATTGCCTCGGTTTGCGTGCCCGTGTGCACGCATTTCGAGGCACTTCATTTTCATCCATCGACCTCTTATGTGAGTGTGGCTGAGGCTCTCTCATGTTAGTATAAGTCGATGTTGCATTCTATATGCCATTTCCATGCCATTGCATTGCGTATGCCATTGCCTCGGTTTGCGTGCCCGTGTGCACATATTTCGAGGCACTTCATTTTCATCCATCGGCCTCTTATGTGAGTGTGGCTGAGGCTCTCTCATGTTAGTGTAAGCCCATATCACATTTCCATGTCATTTACATTGCGTATGTCATTTTCTCGGTTTGCGTGCCCGTGTGCACGCATTTCGAGGCATCTCATTTTCACAACATAGTGCATACTAGGTTGTATCTTAGATCGCATTCATGCATTTTCTCGGTTTGCGCGCCCGTGTGCACGCATTTCGAGGCATCTCATTTTCATAGCATAATGCATACTAGGCTGTATCTTAGTTGCATTCATGCATGTCATGCATATTGCATCGTGTTCGGGATAGGAGTTAGCCCGGGCACGGGAAACGAGGTGCGTTTCGTACTCCGAGTGACGGAACGTGTCTCAATTCCCAGTCACCGACACTCCGGATTATCCATGATGGAGTTAGGTTCTTGTTGTGTTTACACGTGCATTCATTCTATATTAAGTTGCACATTTCGGCTCCTCGGCCATCATGCATCGATATGCGTGATTGGTGGCACGAGGATCAAGGCATGCATATATTTGTGAAATACATTGCTATGCCCCTTTCCTGCTCTCTGTTGCAGCAAAATGAAGAATCAGCAACTTTTTGGAGTTTGGCGCGCATTTCAAGAAAAGGTGTAAACAGAGGCTGATTGGGGCATCCCGGTGGATTTCCGCGCAAGGCAGCCCAGACATGCATCATTCATCAGGAGCAAGGCAGTCCCTGGCTTGTACGCCAGTTTTACAGTTTTCTTAGTTAATTGATTAATTAATTAGGAATTTGTACATTATTTGGACTATAATATTTGGACTGTACTATTCTTTCATTTGGGACTGTATTATTTATTCGAACCCTCTGTGCGAGGGCATAATTGTAATAAGTGTGGGTGTGTGTGTTGTTTGTCTTCCAACCCCACGTCTTTCTCCCTTTTATTTACCTGCTTATGATGGTTAGATTAGGGCATATTTCAATTAGCATACAGTATGACAGCATGTTTGCCTCATTCATCTGTTTTTCATGCACCGGGCTCGGTGCACCATACTAACTGCATCGTACTTTCAATTCCAAATTGAATACATGTTAGTTGTAGCATTCCATATGCCATGTTTAGAATAGCCGAGCCCGCTATAGTTGCATTTTGCATGTGTTGCATTAGGCATTTCTGTATACTTAGGATTCATGCATGATTTCTAATGTAGTTTCTATTTTGGCTTGGAGTACTCGGTAAGTTTTATGCCTTAGCATCCTTGCATGCGTGTGAGTGACTGCCATGAATAGCATGCTTACCATGAGGCTACTTGCTTATGTGATATATCTTCCTGAATGCCTGTGGGTGAAGGTTAGGTTACTTGGATTGGAATAAATCATCAACTGTTTGTTTTAAGCCCACTAGATAGTGGCAAAACCATCTTTTCTAAGCCCACCTGCGGGTGGCAAAATCTGCATTTTAAGCCTACTTGCGAGTAGCAAACCATCTTTCAAATAAACAAGCATGAAATGTTTTGTTCCAATTCGGGCGACCCAGTCTATACTTATATGCTGTGTACATCACATAGTAACCTAGGCTAATAACCGGAATAAGAACACACAATGTTTTCAAAAATTGATATCATGGTTAGTAGAGGCCGATCTTTGATCGGGCGAGCGGGGGTGCTCACGAAGTGACCTTCCCCAATCGTACCCAAGTTCCAGAGCCGAGGCAACTTTGGTGATGACGGACACGTGGCCTTAGGCAAACGAGTCAGGGTTTCCTAAATTCCCCATTAAAAAAAACATTTAGGTGGCGACTCTGTATCTGGCAAAGCAGTCCATGTTTGGCACTTCTTTCAAAAATCTGTTTTTCTCAAAACGATTTGTCGGATTTGGACTCTTTGGTTCAGACTTAGAACCGTGACAAATTTGAGAGTCCTGAGCTGTAGTGACCCCAAATGAACGGAACGGGAGCTCGTTCCTCCCGGGGCGTTCGGGGACGTCTACACTAGGTTTTTGTTCCATTTTGAAAAGATTTTTCCAAAACAACACTCACATTATAGAACATAGCTCATACTCTCAAAAGCTTTGGGAAAAATAGAAAAAATCCATTTTTTATATCATTTAGGGTTCATCAACCAAAACCACGGTCCAAATATGTAAGAAATACTCCAAACAACCATAGACTCGATATATATATATATATATATCTATATAACTCTAAGAATGCCCCTACCTCAAGCTTGGGAGATGGAGATGAAAACCCTAAAACTCAATGTTGAAAAAAACTCGATTCAATCGGTGCAAACGTAGCCCTTGGCACCCTCTTTGATTTGGTGTAAAAAGCCCTATCAAAGTCTTGAAGATTTTTGCTAAATCCCAGAGAAAAGTTTGGATTTAGGTGTATTTGTAGAGAGAAGTAAGACAAAAGATGAATATATATATATATATAGAGAGAGAGAGAGAGAGAAGTGAAAAAGTGTCTCAGACACGTTTTTGGCATTAGTTTTGAGGAAAAAGGCTCAAAATTCAAAGCAGACGCGCCAAAATCCGCAAAAGCGGTTCCACTTCCGCTCGAGCAGAATCCCAAATCCACACGAGTGAATTCTGTGCCTCCATGGGCGGTTTGCTCCAAAGAAAACCTATAATTTTTCACCAAAATCCGCTCAAGCGGGATCAAAAATCTACATGATCGGTTTCTACCCAGAAAACCCAGAAAACCAGTGTGTGATTCCGCTCGAGCAATTGCCAAATCTGCACAAGCGGTTTTGCCAGCCAAATCCAAAAATTGATTTCACATCCCAAAACAAGTTCCAATGCCAAAAACTGAAAATTTTAACCCGTAAATGTTAAGGGAGGTTAATTAAGAGAAGAAAAGAAATCTCAACGACACAATATGATAATCAAAATGCCGAAAGTAAAACAAACTATCTTACTACGCAATACCGATAAAGTCCAAGATCCGGGTCATCACAAGAGTACTTGTCCTGTCTTTCTCCTTCCCATTGACAGAGTCAAATTTGTAAGTCACTCATGTTTTCTCTTTTTTTTCTTCTTTTTTATTTATCGGATTTTTTTTTTATTCATGCTCACAGTTTTTTTTTTCCTTTTTATTTCTTAATCAGCTGATACTCTAGAAGAGCTTGGCGACGCTAATATCCATTACCCACTGCCTCCTTTGCTGGTTCAGACCTCTGGTAAAGCCAAGGACAAGACTCCCAAGGTCTATGCCAAGAAGCCTAAAAGGAGGAATCCCTTGGATGAGTCTTTCATGGCTTCCTCTTTCAAAACTTATGATGCAGACTCTGAGAGGAGGAAAACCAAGTAGAATCCTTCTCATTCCATGGCACTAACTACCTCACAGAAGGCTAGCAAAACTGGCCCAGGCACAGAGGTTGGCCAAGGTCCTGATGTGGGCGACCTAACCCTTGAAGAACAAAGATTTGTTCTTGAAGACCTGTCCTTAGCGGAGCAAACACTGGTCTATGAGGCTGCTCCCTCCTTAACAGCTCGTGTGGATACTTCCAAGAAAACCCCTTCTTTTGACGAGGACAATGTTCCCATCATTTCCCATCTTACAAAGTCTACCATGAAGGCCAAAATTCCTCAGGTCCATTTTTTCTCCTCCTTTCTCTCTTTTTCCCTTTTTATTTAGTTCACCACATGAACTCCTTCCTCTATTTTCTTTTCAGTTGAAGAGAAGAAAGCTACTAGTGACTGAGGATACCAGTAGTCCCTCTAGGGACTCTGCTCCTCCATCCTCTGACCTGAGCCCACAACAAGAGGATGTATTCGTCCCTTCTATAGCAGAGATAGTTGTCAAGTTGCCATATTATGCTACAACAGCTGTACTTGTTCCTCCTCTGCAATCTGTTCCTATTGGGGATGATGAGGTCAAAGCTTACCACTACTCAAGCTCTGAATCTTCAAGTAATGACAGTGCAGCCCTTCAACTTAATCGACAGAGGTTCCGTCGACAAGATGGTGCTTCCTCTTCAATGGTTGGGACTGGGGCTGAAGCTGAAATGTAGAGCCTAGAAGGGCAAACACCCATGGCTAACAAAGTTCATTCTGCCCCTTCTAAAATGGGAGAAGAAGAAGAAGAAGATGAAGAAGAAATTTTCCATATCAGCCCTGAGACTGACAATCCTCCCTTTGAGGCTAGGCCTGAAGATCTTTCTATTGATTCTCCAAGGCCAGCCTTTAATGTAACACCGGCCACTGCTTTTGAGGAACTTATAGCAGAGTTTGTTGAGCTAACCCCTAAGCCAACTCAAGCTTCTCAAACACTTGCCATTCCATTTTCTTCAGAGCACATCTTGCCACACTCAGGTGTGCTTCTTTATCATTTTCTTGTCTCTTGCCTTTTCCCTTCATTTTTTCCCCTTACTTTCCCCTTTTATATTGGGATGTGTGTAACTGCTAGCTTTGAGACCATTCTTGAGCCTATTTCTGGGGCTCCTACTGAAACTGTTCCTGTCCATTCCATGCCAGAACAACACGATCATCCTAGTCTTAACCATGCTTCTGAAGGTATTTCCTACCTTATCTATGTCCTTGATACCATATGTTTCCTTCCCCATTTCTATCGACCACTCCATACTCAATTTATTTTTTGGTCTTGTCCTTTCAGGCCTTGCTATTGATGGCCATTCCCCTGGGGTGGATTAACCTCCATCTTCTCATCCTGTCACCAGTACTTCTCCTACTGAAGTGAGGGTAGCTCTCATCCCTGAAGTGGAGGTCCATACTTCCCAGGCCACCCCCTTTCGAGCCTTATCTTCCCCTCCTGTGTAGGTATCACTATTATTCTCTTTCTTTTAATTTTCCTTTCATCTTAAATGTCCTAACCCCTTGTTGTTATATATATATATATATATATATATGTATGTATGTATGTATGTATGTATGTAGGCAGGCATTTCTCCTATGGCCTCAACTCCTGACTTGCTTTAGCAAGCCAGTGCCTTTTAGCTGTCAGTTGCCAATACTACTTATGAGGAAAGATTTAGCCAACTCAACAGGAAGTTGACTAGTCCTTTTTGCTACTGAGCCTCTCTATTGAGGATCTTGCCCTCACCAGGGTTGAAGAATTTCTTAGTAAGTTTCAAAGCTTTGTGCCATTAGCAGAAAGGCTCTTAGATAATGATCAATTCTACATCTTTCAAGACTTCATGGGCTAGCTTCCTCAACACATTTCCTCCATGGCACAGTTTGAAGCTGAGACTAAGGCTACTAATGCTAGGATGACCTCTGTGAGGCACGTCTCTTATACTCTGGGCAGTGCCTTTGCCAAAACCCAAGCCATTTCTAGGGCCAGTGCCTCTATTGATGAGAGGAAGATTGCTATTTTGGCTCAAATTCAACTGCTCCAGGCAGAACTAGCCGCAGTTGAGGTTCAATAGGCTGCTCTAATGGAAAACAAAGCCATATCAATCAACAAATGAACCAGCTCTTGGCTCAGGATGGCCCAGTTGCCCTCAAGGATGCTCAAGGGAACATTTTCCAGGTTATGGCAAAAAAGAGAGCCATCTTGTCTTCTTGGGCCAGCTTTGTAACTACCCTACAAAGGGACTTTTTTTTTTCTTTTGTTTTGTTTTGTTTTTTTTTTTTTTAAGACTAGATGGTGATATATACATGGGCCCCACTTTAATTTATTGATGAAATCATTCTTTATTTTACCTATGCTTGATGCTTTTCCACATGGTTGGATAATATTTTTTTAAATACTATCTATTTATAATTCTTCTGTGTGGGACTCCCTCTATAGATGCAAGATGATAGGCTCCTCCCTTGAGGACCTTGTATATCTTGAATGGCCCTTCCCAATTTGGAGACCACTTTCCAAAATTTGGATCTTTGCTTCCTAAGGACAATATGGTTTTCCATACTAAATCTCCTTTTGAAAATACTTTGGTCTTCACTCTTTTATTATAAGCTCTTTCAACTTTTCTTTTTTGAGCCAAGAGATGGTTGTAGGCCATAACTTTTCTTTCTTCCAGATCTTGCAACTCCGTCATCATGGCCTCAGCATACTCATCGACAGGGATGTCTTAGTGCAAAGCCACTCTACTAGATTGGACTGCTACTTCTAAGGGTCATACGCTAATTCATAGGGGGTAGTCCCAATACTATTTTTCTTGGAGTTTCTATAAGCCCATAATACATTGGATAATAAATTATGCCAATCTCTAGGGTTGTCTTTAACCAGTTTTTCCAACGTATTTTTTATTATTTTGTTGGTGGACTCAGCTGAGCATAATAAGGTGATGAATTGAGGACTTGAATGCCATATTCTTTGGCAAACTCCTTGATTTCATCCTCATTAAACATGATAGCTTGATCCACTGTGATCGATTGTGGTAACCCAAACCTATGTATTATGTATTTTTTTTCACAAAATCAATCACATGGCTTTGGCTCCATTCTCAGTGGCACTGCTTCTACCCACTTGGTGAAGTAATCCGTAGCCACTAAGAGGTAAGAATGCCGCTTCGAGGAAAGGGGGAAATTTTGCCCAATCAGGTCCATTGCCCATCCTCTGAAAGGCTAGGGTTTTACCACAAAATGTAACACAACTGCTGGCACCCTCTGCAAACTACCATGTTTCTGGCAGGCTTGACACCCCCTGGCATAAGCTATGCAGTCTTTTCTCACTGTTGGCCAGAAATACCCGTACCTACTAACCATCCACGTCACCTTCTCTCCAGCTTGATGAGCACCACATATGCCCTCATGCATTTTAGCCATTGTCTTTATATGCTCATCCTGGCCTATGCATATAATGTCATGCCATCACAGGCCCTTTTAAACAAATCATTTCCCATAATGACATAATTTAAGGCCTGATACTTAACTTGTCTGCCAACATTTTCTGCCACTTCTAAGTGCATTATTGGCAAGAAATTTCTCTGTCGATCCTTTAATCTGGAGAAACTTCTCCTTTGAATCCTGATTATTCTTTCTTGGCTTTCCTTTGGAATTCTCAATCCTAAAGCTACTTGGGCCATTTCATTGGCCTGCCTATTTTCTATTTGAAACATAAGCTGAAAACTAACATGGCTGAACAACTTATTAGCCATCTGACCTTAGTCAGATATTCTTCTAGGCCTTTGTTAGCACACCTATACTGCCCCTTAATTTTCTTAATGACCAGTTGCGAATCCCCAAATACTTGCAGGCTAGTAATTCTGAGTTCTATGGCCAGTTCTAGACCTATGATCAAGGCTTCATATTCAGCCTGATTATTAGAGGTGATGAATTGTTCATCTAATTGGTATGAAAATTGATGAACTTGGCCACTAGGTGGTACGAACACAACACCAGCTCCAACACCTTCTTTTGTTTAAGAGCCGTCAAACATTAGCCTCCAGGGGGTATTTTCTGCATAGTTTACTTCAAACAAATCCATATCAATGGAAGATCCAGGGTGCTTAGCTAAAAAATCAGCCAAGGCTTGGCCTTTAACAGCCTTTTGGGGAACATATTTGAAGCAATATTCTATCAGAGCCAGCAACCACTTACCTTATCGCCCCTTATAATAAGCTTAGACAGCATGTACTTAATCATATCAGTCTGGGCTACTACCTATACTTCTGAAGGTAACATGTAGTGCCTTAGCTTGATGGTAGCAAAAGCCAAACACAAATTTTCTACTGAACTATATCTGGTTTCTACATCATTTAACCTTCTGCTAAGATAATAGATGGCCTGCTCTTGGTTATTCTCATTATCTCAAGCTAATAGGCACCCAATGGACCCTTCACATGCTGAAATATATAACTTTAGTGGCTTCCCATTGCTGGGGGCATTAGGACTGGTGGATTCATTAAGTATTTCTTAATTAAATCAAAAGTCTCCTTGTAGACACCCCATTTTTGACCGTCCTCAAGACTTGGACGTCACCGTTTGAACACTCGGTGATCATCTTTGTTTGTGTTCGTCTTGAGTTCCCGGAGGCCTCGGCTGCGCGCCTTGCCTCAGGATCTCTCGGCTCGACTGTTTTGTGTCTGGTTTTGCACCAAACACTTGTGTTTCTGCTTTGGAGGGCAGGGAATGGCTTTTGGGCCATCCCCACACTCCATCGGCCATGGCTTGAGGCCACCGGCTGTGTTTTGTTGCCATCGGCCAAATGTGATGGCCGGCCGGCCAAGTGTGGTTTTCAACAGATATCTCTGTAGACAGCTGGCAGCTGACATTCTAGGCCATACCCCAGCCCATACCTGGACGTGGGTGTTCTGAGGAGCTGCAGATTGATATATATCTATATCAATCAAGCTCTCTCTCATAAGAACAAGAGGGAGAGAAGGAGAGAGGCAATTGAGACAACACTTTTTTTAGAGCTTGAGCTTTAGGGTTAGGGTTTACATATATTCTCTATCTCTATATCTCTCTCTCTCTTGTGTTTAGTGTGTGTTTGGGTCTCATTTTTGTGCACAAACACCCACCATCACATCTTTTCTTAGGTGCTGAGGTACCAGAGGTCTTTCCTTGAAGCTTTTGGACTAGTTTGGAACCAAAAGAGCTACTGGAACATTGTTTGTGAAGAGGGTCTACAAGGGTAAGACTTTTGTCCCTTTTTATCCCATTTTTGCAAAGCTTTTTAGCCTATCTTGCAACTGTTTTTGAGCTTAGCATATAACATATAAAAGTTCTATTTTTGAGTGCTCTAAACAGTTTGTTGAGGGTGTTTTAAGCTTTGGGGTTGTTTGACCCCTCTTAGGGCTTGTTTGGCCCCTTTTGGTGCCATTTTGGTTGAGCTCCGGGACCAACTTGTTTGGGCCTCCTCACCACTGAAATCTTGAGGGATTTCAGAGGTGAAGATGGTGCCTTGAGGTCCTAGGAAGGAGAGGGCCACCCCCTCTTCTTGTTATCCTTAAAACGGGCCATTTTTGCCTCATGTGTGAGCACCTAGTTTAGGTTCATGTTGACCATGCCTTAACTATTATTTGGTAGTATTTTTCCATGTATTACGTCTGTTTCATGTTGGTTTGGACACATCTTGCATGCCTTGCATACATGTCTTGTAATGCCATACTTTTGCCTTGACATGCTTTAGGTTTAGACCCTTGTTCTAGCATGATTTAGGCTTAGCTTTGTGAAGCTTTTATGTTTGTTTTAGCATGCTTAAGTTTTGTTTTTGGTTGTTTTGGTCGACCATCGCATGCTTAGTATAGCCACCTTGCATTTTGGCTTGTTAGCCTTAGGTGTGTGAGTATGTAGCATGCTTTACTTGCCTTGTTCCAGTGGTTTGGCACTACTTCTAGCATCATTTCAGTCCTTATAACATGTCTACATGCTTGCGTTTGATGCTCCTTCAATGTGTTAAAAGGTTGTTGCCTTATGCTCCATGAATGTGCCTCTCTGTATGCTTGCATATTTAGACCACTTAGATGCCATCTAGGTGCATCTTTAGCTTTGTTTAGGTCTTCCTTAGACCTGTTTTAAGTCCCCTTAGCCTTGTGAGGCTTGGTTGACTTAGCCTTGGTTTAAGCATCCTTGGCTTGCCTTAAGTACTTGGACCATTATTGCATGCTTTGCTTGTTTTGATTACTTGGTTTGGCACCTTTCTTTCATGCAATTTCAGAGCTTATGATACATGCCATATGTTCATGTTTGCCTTCTTTTAAGTGTGCTTAAGGGTTGCTTATTTGATGTTCAAGTGTTAGCCCATTTGCATGCATGTGTGTGCGTGTGTTGGCTCTAATTTCCATAGCATTAGCCATTGTTTTAGGCTTGTTTGAGGGCTGCCTAAATTAGTGTAAGTCCCTCCTTTGCATGTTGATGCATGGTCACCTTGTATGTTGTTGCATGCTTGTGTGTTATTGCATGTTTAGTTGGCCTAACGTGTTGTCATATGCCTTGCCTACTTGCATGCCCACATTACAAATTGTATGCTTGTCATTCCATGCCTTGCATGATTGATTCCATAGGTTGTGTGCCTAGTGTCATTACTTGCTTGCATGATCATGTTGCATGCTTAGTTCACATGCCTAGGTTGCCTTACATTAGCATGCCTGCCTCACCTCTTGATCAAGCCATGATAGAGGTTGAAGGTCCCCTTGTATGTTTATGTGCGTTGCATTTCATTTAAAATCAAAGTGCATACTTCGTTTCTAGGGCCATTACGCATTGAAATGCGCGATTGATGGTCCGAGAATCGAGAGCCGTGTCCCTTTGAGTCATTAACATGATAAGGGATATGTTGGTGCATACATTTGCTTGAAATACATTACCATGCCATGTTTTGCCCTCTGCTACTGTCAAACCAGATTTTACAGAAAGATTTGGCCGGTCGGCTTCATAGAGTGCCGATCGACCATCAATGGATGGCCGATATCTCAACCAGTGGCCGGTGACCATTCCCCATGGCTGGTGACAATTCCTCATGGCCGGTGGTGCTCCACAGCATTCAGAAAAGCAACCCTAGGACTTGTGGAGTCTTCAGAGAAGTAGAACAGTCAAAGCATAGGCAGCTTGTGCATGGCAGTGACTTCCGAGCAGAATCGAGCACGCATCGCATTGGACCCTCTTCCCGAGGCTGTTGTTTACTGCTTAATTAGATTAATTAGTTTTCTTAGCTAATTTAATTGATTTGTAATATTTAATTAGCTTGTAGGTTAATTAAATTGTATTATTCTTTCGGTCCCTCCGAGCGAGGGTAAATTTGTAATAAGTGTGGGTGCATGTGTGCATGTCTTCCAACCCCTACTTCTTTCTCCCTTTTACTTGCCTGCTTTTGATGGTTAGTACTAGGGCACGTTTACTTTAGCATACCTTATGCTATGCATGCGTGCATCATTCATCAGTATTGCATGCACCGGGCTCGGCGCATCATACTAACTGCATAAGTATTTCAAATCTAACTTGAATACATGCTACTTGTGCATTTTCACATGTCATTTATAGACTAGCCGAGCCTACTCTAGTGACATTCCGTATGCGTTGCATTAGGCATTTAAACATGGACTTGGATCATGCATGATTGCTAACATGTTCTTGTTTTGGCACGGAGTACTAGGTGAGCTCTTTATGCTTTAGCATCTCACATGAGTGTGAACGTTAATATGATAGCATGATTACCATGAGGCTAGCTGCTTATGTGATATAACTGCTTGAATGCCTGTGGATGGAGGTTGAATTACCTAAATTGGAATAATGCATTAAAACTTTGAGTTTTAAGCCCACTAGATAGTGGCAAAATCATCTTTTCTAAAGCCCACTTGAGGGTGGCGAAATCTAGATTTTTTTAGCCTACTTGCAAGTAGCAAACCATTTTCAAAGCAAGCATGAAATGTTTTGTTCCAATTTAGGCGATTTGGTCTATACTTGTTTGCTGTGCGCATAACATAGTAATTCTAGGCTAATAACCGGAATAAGAACACATAACGTTTTCAAAAACGGATATCACGGTTAGTAGAGGCCGATCTTCGGATCGGGCGAGAGGGGGTGCTCATAGCTGACCTTTCCCAATCGTACCCAAGCTCCCGAGCCGAGGCAACTTTGGTGATGACGAACACGTGGCCTTTGGCACCAAGTCAGGGTTTTCTAAATTCCCCCATAAAAAATATTTAGGTAGCGACTCTGTATCTGGCAAAGCAGTCCATGTTTGGCACTTCTTTTCTAAAAATCTGTTTTTCTCAAAACAATTTGCCGGATTTGGACTCTTTGGTTCAGAATAAGAACCGTGACACAAAATTGAGTCCGAACTGTAGCGAGGCCGAAGGGCGCGTCTACAGTTTCTGGCGACTCTGCTGGTGATTTAGAGAGCTTGGCTCGAACTCGTGATATCCTGTTTTGATTTCATTTATGTGTCTCTTTGCATTGCATGTGCATTGGTGCGCCTAGGACACCGTGTTTGCCATCTGCCATTCCTGAACAGTTTGCCGGAGGCTTGACTTTGTCAAAGCATGCCATAAGGCTGACCGGTTGTGGGCTCTGACAGTATGGGAACACAAACCCCGATTTTACCGGGGCACCCTTTTCAACCATTCGACCTAGTGCATATTCGGAATCCATAGTGACTATTCCAAACTAGGACAGGTTGCTTACCCGATCATAGGTTGTTTGAAAACTGCTGCGTGCATAGTGAAACCCTAGCTCCTGACAAAAATAGGACAGGGAAACCCTACCCCAACATAGGGGTGTTTTGGCTATCTTTACTTGCTATGTGCTTTTAGAGTGCATCTCTACAGGGAGCATACATATCAGTTTGCAAGTTTGAGTATCAAGCCTGAGGGCACCAGTATCAGTTTATGAGAATCAGTTATATCTGTGGGTATCCGATTCAGTATTTTGGGGGCAGTGATTTCGGGCAACAATGGTCAGCAGTAGAGTACAGTTGTTCGGCTACATCTGTGATTGATCCATTTGGGCTGAAGCGCTGCTTGTTTTTCCTTTCAGTTCAGAGAGTTGATACATAATAGCTAGCGTTTCCCCTCGCTGAGGCAAGGCAGATATTTGATCCATCAGTCACCGTTCAAGATCAGCGGACTTATGACGACCCAAAGCTCCGAGGAAATTGTGGTTATGGTAGCCGCGTTAGATCAAGGAATCACTCTGCAAAGCGAGACCAATGTTGATGTACCGCATCCACCCAGGTCACCTGTCGCGCACCCGGTCTGGACCCCCCAGTTATATCAGGCTCGTGAGCCCACCACATTCGAATTGATGGGAATGATAGGTGACCTCCAGAGGTCCGTGGCCGATCTGGCTTATGGAATTCGACTTCGCCACCAACTGCACCGTATGTCGGGAATTTCATACCACAGGAGCCCCCGCTACTGGGGCGGATTGTGATCGAGCTCAGCCAACCAGAGGTTGCCTCTAGCTACAACAACGACGTGTCAGCAACAACCGGACATCGCTCTGATGTAGCAACCCGAACCCTCGATCAGGATGAGGCCAGAGGCGAGAACAAAATGAATACAGATGCCGATCCCATTGAACAACTGCTGTGGGCAGTCGAGGCTCTGAAAGCCGGGGGAATGAAGAAGCAGCAGATGTCTGCAGTCATGACTAAAGCTGTGGATGATGCTTTCCCCACTCCAACCGAAGGCAGTTCAAGCCAGGCAGAAAATCGGGATGGGCCCCGTCATGCCAAGACAATTCCTGTCATTCCCAACCCTGCACCAGGGAAAGATCAGAAAGCCAAGGCAGTGCCAGCCGACCCTTTCGCTAGTGCGTCTAGCAAGAACCCTCAGACTTCGAAGTACCCGCCTCGAGGACGCAGAGTCTTTCATGCCCTCTACATGCCTTTGTCTAGGGCATTTCAAATATTGGCTAAAAAAGGGCATCTTAAACCCCTCGAGCCTCGGCCCCTCCCGAAGAATCTCCCTCTCTCACATGATGCTACCTTGTACTAACAGTCCGGCCACAGCACCGATGGTTATTTTCGCCTTCGTCATGAAATGCAAGATTTGATCGACAATGAGGTCATCCTCCCACCTACCTCAGCAAAGTCTGTCACCACTGAGCTGTTGGACTTTGAGGATACTGCAAATTTGTGATCAGGGGTTGGACCACCTGCGGGTGGCACTCGGCGTATTTTGGATGTGGCGTCTGGCACGTATTTTTGGAGCATCTGCGAATGCTAGTTTTGTAAATTCTGGCTTGGGTGTTGAGTCAGTCTTTTCTTTTGTTTTGAGTCTGTCTCATTGTCTTGAGTCAGTCCTTTTGCTTATGGGTCTGTCTTGTCGTAGCGAGTCAGTCCCTTTTGTATAGAATGTCGGGTGATTCCGGAGCTGTTGCCTCGAACACCGTTTTTGTTTTGTAATTACCCTTTTGCTTCCTTTTGAGTCTGTCTCTGCCGTGGAGCCAATTACAACCAGGAAATTTGAATGAAACAGCTGCGGCTATCATATTTCCATGCTTATTGCTATTTTGAGCTAGTTGTGCTAGAGGATTTGAATGGAACGGCAGTACATTCCACCTGCTCTCTTGTGCCCTGAGAATCATTGCATTGACCTAAGTTTTTCAAAACTTTTTGAACACTGCGGTGAAAACAAAGAGGAGGGAATTCCTTGGGTTTTGCAAACTTTGATCAAATTGAGAGAAAGAGAGGCATGCCAAGCCCTTAATGATTGAAATCATGCTTGTCAGTGTGAGTACTGAGAAGGACCCTAGCTTGATCCAGACTGGTTCCACACTATCTTCAGCGCGAGTGATTTGTCGCTTCTTTAAAAAACTTTCAAAAACAAAATGTTTTGTGCGGTCCTGCGAAGACCTGTGTGGAATCACTCTTGAGATTATGCAGCTTAGGATCGCTCTCAGCCTCAAGACTCGAGCCCCTGTTTTAAAGCCTTGAACCACAATTTGGAGTGTTTAACGATCGACCATCAAGAGAGGCCTGTGTGGCCAGATTGGGAGCAGCCCTCGAACAAGAGGCACCAAAGTCAGATCAAGAAAATCAGATCTCATCAGAAGAAGCCTGTAAAGCTAGAACAGAAGCACCCCTCCAAATTAGGGGCAAAAATGTCCGATTTGCTCGAAGAGCCGAAGATGGGTCCTTCAGTAAGCCAATGCAACAACCACTCTCCTGGATACGGATGGCTTCAAAACCTTAAAACCATTTGGCATGGACTTGTTACACTTTTACCCTTTGAGAGGCTCGCTGGGCCGAAAACCCGGAAGGGCGACCCAGGCAAAAGTTGGAGCAAGAGAAAAATACAAAAAAAGAAAATGCAAAATGAAAAGAGAAAAGAAAAAGAGAAAATAGAAAAGAAAAGAATTGAAAAAGGAAAGAAGAACAAAGCTCGCAAGGTCGAAAACCCGCAAGGTCGAAAACCCGCAACGGGCGCCTTGGCAAAAGTTAGAGCCTAAAAAGTGAAGGTTAATACCCGAGTGTACCTTAACCGGAACTACGTAAGGCTTGATTCCCGTGTTTGGGATACGTAGGCAACTTCATCCTGAAGTCCAGCCCCCAACGCTTTCATAGCGACTAAGTCCATGTAATGGTTTTAATCATCCGCGATTCCCATGTTTGGGGTACGTAGGCAGCTTCGTCCTGAAGTCCAGCCACCAACACTTTCAAAGTGACTGTGTCCATATATTGGTTTTGACCATCTTCGTCTTCTCCGTATTCGAGAGAGTTCGGTCGTGATCATCACTCATGAGGACTGTTTACAACATGCTGCGGCATTATCCATTCAGACAAGGGGCAACTTTCCATTGCCATGAGTCACCGTTCAAACCAGGGGCAACTTTCCGTTGCCATCCACCCTTTCCAAGCTAGGGGCAATTTTCCATTGCCTCCGATCTGAGGTTGCGCATCTCGAGGGTAAGTTCCATGCTCATTGAGCATTGACTGTTTGCAAAAATAGTTTTTGAAAATTTTTACTGAGGTTGACTATTTTCTCGAAAACTATTTCATTTTCCAAAACCGAACCATTTTCTTGGACCCAAAAAAAAAGAAAATTTTCAGTGCTTATAGCCGGACTTGCGTGATTTTCGAATCAAAAAGCGAACAAGTATGTTAATCCGACTCTCATTTTGGTCAAAATTATTTTAGTAAACCAAAACCAAAAAATGGTCAAAATGATGAACTAGGGGCACAATCGAGTCAGGTGTTCTGTCTTTCCCCGTCGTCAACGTACTCGCCAGAAAAGGGCACAGCTACAGCTGCTAGTAAAGGGCTGAAAGCTCTCTCGACAACCTCCAAGCAACGAGGTATAAAGCCAAGTGCGAAGCACGAGTTGGAATGGATCAAAATACTCCACTCTCTTATCCGGGGCACCGACGAGATGTCACCGAAGGAAATAGCCGCGAGCTGATAGTGTTGGGCATGAACCCACAACCTCTTGTTTATCCACCGACCATACCCCGGGGAGGGATAAAAAGTGAGAGAATAAAGAATAGAGAGGTGTAAGTTGAGAGAAAAAGTGAGCCAAAAGGTCTTGAGAGAAAAAAAAAACCGAGCCTGAGAGCCGAGTGATGTGAGAATCACACAAATGAGAAAGGGTGGGAAACAATACCCGGAGAAACTGGCTCCTCGTAATCTGAGGTCCCTTGTCTTCATTGACGCGTCTGTATGTCGTGTCATTTGTTTTATTTACCTCAACTTTTGTTTTGAGTCTTTTTCGAGTGTTACTCGATGTGTTTAGGTCGTGTACCTTTTGTTGAATCATTTTCGCTGTGTTCGGTCGTAGGCTCAACACCCGGTTGAAAACCCTTTTCTCGAATCGTCTGTGCTCAGAGTGCTGGGCCATTCTCCACATTTATACGAAGCAAAAAAAGAGAAGGGGACAATTTGTCGCATTTGAGTGTGCTTCAACTTCAGCAGATTCAACCTTCATAGTCCGTCTTGTCAGATTTGGGCTGATTGCTCAGGATCCGCTGTGTGCAAAATGAACCAAGCGCTGTGTTATCGGCTGTATGCAGACTAATCCCCAGTAGAGTGTGAGCCGAGTGTTCGGACTGAGTAGCGGTTTATATGGGTTATTTCGCTATTGGTTGGTTCGTTATCTGATTATTGCAATGCAAGTGCTCAATTTTTAGACAACATATCAATTTCATTTGAGATGTAACATGATGCAATGCAATGCAGAGTATGAAATATACAAATATGACACTTTTTCAGATAAAAAGTTTACTTCTTTTCACCGTCTGTTTCAAGTACATAGCTTTGAAAACAAAATCTGCCTGTGGCAGTACAAAGTACTCTAACTACCAACAAGAAGAAAATACAAAAAAGGAAAAGAAGAAAAACAGCAAAAATCTGGATATGTCAAAAGGCCTCGGGTCTAGGGGTCCGTCCTCGTCCTCTTCAGAGCGTCATCATCAACGCTGTCATCTGAGCCCGAGTCCGAGCCGTCTCCGGTCTCCTCCGACGACGACTCTGCCTCCGACTCCTCGTCATCGTCATCAGGGACTGGAGCCCGCAAGCTACTCCCGACGTGAGTGTGCCCCGCCTTGGTGCGGGGGTATACTCTGCCATCTCCTCGGGCAGGAACAGAAGGCCTGGCTAGAATACCTCCCACAGTGGGAATCTGGAAAGGAGGCTGAAAAGTATAAGAGGCAAACGCATCAGTATACTATGATCAGTTTATCAGTGTAGAATGCAGTGTATGAATATAGTATGCGAAGGCCGTGAGCAGTTTATCAGTGCAGAATGCAGTATATGAATACAGTGTGTGAATACCGTGAGCAGTTTATCAGTGCAGAATGCAGTGTATGAGTACAGTGTGTGAATACTGTGAGCAGTTTATCAGTCCAGAATGCAGTGTATGAGTACAGTGTGTGAATACTATGGGCAGTGTATCAGTGCAGAATGCAGTGTATGAGTGCAGTGTGCGAATGCCGTGAGCAGTTTATCAGTACAGAATGCAGTGTATGAGTACAGTGTATGAATGCCGTGAGCAGCTTATCAAGTGTTGTGTTGTGCACCAGATTATGTGAAACAGTTTATGTGTATGGTTTGAGATCGTAGTCAGAAGAACATACCGGAATACTATAGAGGGCCAGGAGGTCGAAAGTCCGCTACAACATCCCCATCATGGAGGCATTCAGCTCCAAGGACTGTCGGGTATACTCGGAAGAAGCCTGCAAAAGTATTAGATGCATCAGTATTCTGCGGAATATCAAATAAACTTAAATGAAATGCCAATACAAGATGCATAAAATGTAGCAATACATACCGGAGGTAAGTCATGGAAACCGACCAACTCGTGGTCAGCCGGAGGGGGAGCAAAAGGGGTCTGGTAGGTCGCCCCACCCTGCTCTCTGTATGTCAGTGAAGCGGGCAGTGCAGGCCAGCCACCTCCCCGCCCTCTCTGAACTCCACCCCTGCCGCGGACCCGAGCTCTCATCGATGCTCCCGCCCCAGCCCCCCGCTCTTGCCCTAGCTGTCGGCGCCGCGGGCCTCTCTCCCTCAACTCGATGGCCACCGCTCAGAGGCCGCATATAACGACCCGGATTTTAAATTCACATCGGATGGATGTATAGTGGTGCCTGTCACCTTAAAACTTGTATGGTTGTCGGACTCTTGATATTGATGAGTTAGCAAGTGAACTTTAAATATTATAATTGAGGACCCTTGGATAATGTTTGGAACCTTGATTGAAGCCTTAATAAGATATATAGATAAGATTAGATAAAAAGTCCCAAATTTGAGTTTGATATTTTGACCAGCCGTCATTCTTTTGCCCTTTTCTCCTTACATACTTGGAATTTGAATGTGAGGTTGGAACCATTGGAAATCTTGTTTCCGGGGCTTCAATTTGGACACAAGAACGACCTAGAATGGAGTCCCGATGAGAGAGTTATACCCGTTTGAAGTTTTCACATCTGTGCTGGAAGCAGAGCCGCACGTGCGGGGAATAGCGCCGCACGTGCGGGCTGTGCATGACAGCAGCTCAAAAACGTGATTTTTGGACCATTTCTTACATTTTCTTTTCCTCTCTTCTTCTCCCCTCCTCCATGTCCAAAACCCTAGCTCCCCAAACCTTGATTTCCTCCACTTTTATCAACAAATCCACCATGGATTTTGCATCAACGATGAAGAACAAGTGAAGATCAACATTTTCAACCGATTGGATTTTGGAATTTCGAAGTGATGCTCTTGACCTAGCTTCCTTGCTTTCAATCTTGAGGTAGGGGTCCTAGTTCTCCTTCAATGCTTACATTAATAGATAGATTTGTAGTATTTTGGAGTATATAAATGCAAAATCTACATTTTGAGCATATAGAGTTATATTATGGAAATTGGGGATTTCGAATTTGAAGAGTTTGGGGTTTTATTGTTGGGGTTTAGATTATGGTTTATGGATTATGGACCTAGGGTGCATAATAAATGGGAAGATTTGAAACAAAAAGTAATGGGTTAAGGAATTTGGATTTTTCTTGAAATTTCTAGATTTTTCTTGAAACCCTAGGTTGATTTTTGATGATAATCAATGATTTGGCCCAAATTGAAAGTTGAATCATGAAATTGGTAGGTTGAATTATATAATGATTTATTCATGATATAGATGACATAAACTCGGTTATGGAATGTTGAAATGGGATTTAAGAATCCCTCTTGAATTATGTGGAATTTTATTTAATGATGTTGAGTTGAATCATGTTGCTTATGTTGAATTGTAGTGATTATGTGGGATGGTATTGACTATGTTGAGTTTGATTTTGTGACCTAAAATGTGGAGTTTTCAATAATGGGTTTAATCCCAAATCATTTTACTAAATATTCGTGGGCTTGCTTAGTTATTAAAATCAAGAGAATGATTTAATGGGGTTTCTTTATGGGGATGGGTAATGTTTGGTTTTTGGTCAAAACCCTAGACATTCCGGGAGTTTTGGAAAAATGTGGAAAATGTCCATACAATTCGCTAGAAGTAAAATGAAGCAAGAAACGAATTAAGAAAGGAAAAGACCTAATGACTAAGTTATGTTTGTGTACAGGGCACACTCCAGGAGGGACAAGCACTCCGTTGTAGCACTGTGAGTAGTAGTACTGTGGTCCTACATTTAATCATCGTTACTGATCTTTATTGTTAACATTCCATTTCTTGCAAGTGATTATACTAATGTTATATTGGTTGGAAGATTTTGTGTATGTTAGTATGACTTGGAAACTACTCTACATTCCGGTTACGAGTAAGGGCTATCATTAATGAGCTAGAATCTGTAAATTATCTCATGGAACTATTAAAGTCGAGTCCATTAGGATAAAAAGCAACCTATGTTATGGAAAAGAAGCTGTGTATGTTAAGGGAATGATTTTACTGTACTTCCGTAATCGGGAGTTAATACTATGGAATTGGTTAACAGGAAGGAATGGTAAATGTGAACCTCCCTTTTTGGGAACATGACGGTTTGGACATTCCATAATGAACCTTCAAAATTGGATGATCAAATAGGACTGTGGATAGTTCTAAACTGGTACGTTTGTTTACCGTTAATATGTGTTATTAACGTCTTGTTATCTGAAAGTTCACTTTATTGATTCATGATGAACAAATGGAATAATGATGCATGTGTCTTCTATCAATAAGTATTACTACGATTCCGATATACGTAAGACGATTATTTTAGCTTGGAATAACCTATGAAGAGATTTGTGTACACTATTGGGTGATAGTATTTTTATGAACCTGGGGTTATTCTGTCCTGGTTATTCGTTCTGTTTATGATATGATATATAACGATATGATTTCTGGTATGGAACAAAGTGCTGTACGGAACTAAGTGCTGCAATGCGAGTCACCTCTAGAATCCGTACGAGCCACCTCTTGAGTCCATACATATGTGAACTGGGCTTAAAGCCGATGTGAAAGTTATGAGGCCTATGGCCGTTCTGTGAAAGAAATAATTTGTGAAATTATGAAAGATATAATTTGTGAAGATATGAAAGGTATAACTTGTGAATTTGTGAACTTATGAGGCTGAGGGCCACTTTGTGAATTTGTGAACTTATGAGGCCGAGGGCCAACTTGTGAAATATGAATCTGTAACTTGTGAATCTATGAATCTCAGACCGAGGGCCAATTTGTGAAGTTGTGCATTTGTGAAGTTGTGCATCTAAGTTAAGCCAAGGGCTAATTTGTGAATGTGTGAACCCATCGGGCCAAGGGCCAATCTGTGAAGTTATGAACCGACAAGGCCGTTCTGAAATGTGTACAGAATTAGACTAACCACAGGATTTTTGCATTTACTTATGTAATTAAATGAATATGTACATTGTAAGTGAGTTAAGTTAAGCTTTAAATTGTTTATGTACTACTGTTCACTGAGCTTGACTCACTTTGTGTTATGTCTATTTCTGTAGGCATTCCACCTGGAGTTCAGTTTTAACCCATGGCATCCGTGCTTCTTTTGTCAACCTCAAAGTGTCCAGACACTTAAGTGAAGGTAGCTCATTTTGCTAAGCTTTTGATTTTGCACCCTGATTGTCTGCTTAAAGAAAGTGAAATTTGGGTTTCCTTTGGCTAATAATTGGTTACTATGTTTAGTTGCTTTGAAAGTTGGGATTGTGTTCACTAAATTGAAAAGATTTGGACTCATCAAGGCAACTAACTATTAGAGTGTTGATGATCTTAATTGAATTGTGTTGTTGGACTATTTGTCAATTTGTTCAATTTTTAGGTATTTTTCTTAATTGACTTGGGTTATTTGTTCGATTTGTTCTTAATTGACTTGGGTTATGTTTAGGTATTTAGATTGTTCTGAAACACACAAGTTTGGTTCAACTTGATGCCATTTTAGTTTATGATATCGTCTTTCTGTAATTTTGATTTTTAGTTTTATTTTGTGGAGAAATTGTATCCTTTTTTTTTTATTGTTATTGGATTAAATGGAATTGTATCTCTTTCAACAAGCCTATGTTCTTTTGTCTAATCTTTTGTGATTATTTAGCAGTAAGTATTGAACCCAAGAATTTTAGTTTTATGATCTGGGTTTGGTGTGATTTTAGGGAGAGGATTTGGGTGTGATGTTTTTATTGGGGCATTTTTTAAGTGGTTGTTCTTTTGGGACTTTTTTTAGGTTGCCAAGTTTCTAAAGTCACTTGCAGTTTGGCCCTCATTTTGATTTTTGTTTTTCTAAACCTTAAATCCAAACACCTAGAATATATTGGAATCATGTTGTTTTACAATTTATACATAACCCATTTGGTTTAGCCAATATCTATTGGTCTAATTTTAGCCAATATCATGATGTTGTCCAGTTTATACATAACCCATTTGGGTGTGATATTGGAATCATGTTGTTGTACAGTTTATACATAACACATTGAGCCAAATGTTTTAAAATGGCTGACTTGGAAACACCCACAAGTCCACTATGGAATGAGTAGTAGCTGCTGTTCTGTGGACTGTGGTTAACACTTTGGTTCTCTCTTTCATTTATTCATCTAATATCTGCATTTGTATCATTTGGTGGTAATATTTGCTATGGAGTTTTGTAGGTATTCTAGGTGATTCTAAATCATTTTGATTCTCTATCATTTGTATCATTTGTATTTTTCTATATGTTCGAGAAACCGATATGGGTTTGTGTTTCCTTCACTATAAGAAATTATACTTTTGGCGACTAAATTTGGTGACCAAAATAAATTTAGTTGCCAAAAGTGTCATTTTTGGCAACTAAAAAATATGTTAGTCGGCATTGGTTCGAAGTTTATCTACTATATTAATTTAGTCAAGATATGCTGTTTATTAGCAACTAAAAAAAATTTAGTCGCTAAATATTAAGTAATAGGCGACTAAAAACCCATTAGTCGGTGATTGTCTATATTTTAGGCTATTAAAAATTTAATTTGATCGTCGTATACAATTATTTGCCAACAAAAGAAAGTTTAGTTGTCAAAGACCATGCATATTTTTTAGGTTATTCTTTGCCGACCAAAGAATTTCTTTGCCAAATATGAGCTTTTCGTGACTAAAAAAATGTAGTAGTCATATAATAGCTGTTCCCGGGAAGCTAATATCTCATTTTTAACTGCTTAATCATTGTTAGAAGCATTATTTTCATTTATTTCCCTTTTGAACTAGAAGAGAGGTAGTAGTCATACTCATACACGAGGAAATACAGTTGTTTCAGTCTTATTCAAATATGAATTTAAGAAAATATTAAGACCTTTATATGGCCGATCTATTATGAATCTGGTTTTATAATTTGAATATTTTATTATATAAAAAAATTTGGCGACCATTTTTTATAAGAAAAATTAGATCGATTTTATAATCATGACTTAGTATTCGTTGTAATGAAAATCCCTGTTCATGCTCTACTTTTCATGGAAGTAGCCTCTTCTAATCTTTCATCTTTGGTCATATCAGATTGCTATGACATCACCATTCTGCCGCATAAGATATCCATCCATTCTTTCATGAATTGTGGTGCAACATGTCCATGGATGATAAAACCAGAATGTGTTATATTCGTATGTGTATCCATCCATTCTTTCATGAATTGTGGTGCAACAACAACAACCACCCACATTATCAACCTCTCCAGAATAGATGTGTATGTGTTATATTTTCTGTAGTCAATTTCTTAGTTTCTACCATTTCTATATCCAAAAACTAATCTCTTTTTTTGTTTCTCTAAAAAATAAAAAATTAAATGATGAGCTTATTTGAGATTCTACTATTCTCTCTCTTACCTAATTTGAAAACAACCTCTCCAGAACAGAATGATTATGTAGTTTTATCTGTTTGGTATATTTTTATTTGGTATTTTTCCACTTTTTTTTTTTTCCTATTCAATTTTTTTTTGTTCGGCCCAGGTGATATATCTTAAGACACGGGTTATATTCTAATTCTAACGATAGCCAAATTTTTGTTTGGCCCAAGAGTGATATATCTTCAAGTTTGTTGGTGGAATTAAGGTCTTGATCATCATTTATGTTGGTAGAATTTATTTTGCAATTTATGTGTTAAGCTTTATTAATCTGGGTTTGAGTTGTTTGAAGTGTGATAAAATTACCAGTTTTGTTTGTGCATATCAGCTCCAATTTTGTCATTTCTATTGCATTTGTGTTTGTGTTCATAAAAATTAATTCAAAAACTTGGCAGAAAGTTTGTAATCTCTAGGTTTGTGTTTATTTATGTGCGTGAGAATATGTATTTTATCTTTCAAGTTCTATTTTTCCCTTTTTTGATAAATTTCTTGACCCACAACAATGGTTGAAACAGCGTAGAGAATACCCTAAAAGTTCCATGGTCATCTTCTCCATTTATTCATTAGATCCAAAGCTCACAAACCCGTGGGACTAAAGGAGGGGTGGATTTTGTGAAGGTACTCAACTTTTTAAATTTTTTTATTTTATTTTTTATTTTTACATAGCCGTATTGTTTGTTTTTTTTTTTTTTGGACAGAGGATATTCACTCTCTTCAGCTACATTGCTGGATGGATGTTTTTGTGGTCCTTGCATTATTGTTCTAGTCCCTTGATCTAATTTCATGGTGTGTTCATCTAAGCAAACCAAATGGATAGTTAAGAGTTATTTGATTTTTTTTAAAAAAAATTCATCTGAGCAAGCCAAATGCTTGGGTTCTATTGGGAGTTAAATTGTTCAATCTATTTTTAGTTTACAATTTTTTTATTTAAATTTAATATTATCATCTATGACTTAAGGAAACAGAGAATCTTCGTTTGAGAAGCGAGAGGAACGGGGGGGATATCAGTCGGTGAGAGAGAGAGACAGTTGAGAAGATTAATGTTTTACAGTCTTTGGAGGAGAGAGACTAAGGTAATAGAGAAGAGGAGATAGAGTGGGTGAGAAAATTGAGAGATTGCAATTTGGGGGAAGTGCAATTTATCTTGGCAAGATTTTTCTTAACTTTCACTCACCTGTGATTGGTCAAGAAAGGAAAGAAAAAAAATATATATATGATTGGTTTATATCATTTTGGGAGTCATAGAGGTTCTTAATTTTGGGGGTTCTTGAAATTTATTTGGGTTACTAATAAATTGGTGTTTCATTCAAGTTTCATGTCTTCATTTAGGAATTTTTCTCCTTCCTGTGAATTCATTACCTATTCTTTGAAAAGAAAAGAAAAGAAAAAAAACAAAAAACAAAAAGCAAAAATTTGAATACATTCCTCTTTAATTTTGATTTATATTTTAATCTCATCATTAATTGTACCGTGCCTTCAGGCACGGGCATACGCTAGTTCATATATAAGATACTTGATTTGTAAATTGATGGTTTGGTTAAATTGGGAGTTGATTACCTATAATCTTGTTATTTAATGTATTTTCTGTATATAAAATTGCATGTGGGTATTTGAAAGTGAGAAAGCCCCAATTTGTGAAAAATTCTAAATATTAATGTTTTGGAAGTTGTTGGATTATTAGGAAAAGATTATGTTTGGTTTTAAAATTATGGATTTGATTGGAAAACACTTACGAAACTTTTAGAATATCGGGTATTGGTTACTCCTTCGAAATGTTGAGTTTGATTGAAAATTATATTAGTCTTGAAAATTTATCTTTAAAATGTGGAATATGGATTGTTTCCAGGTGTTGGGAATCATGGGGGATTCCAAGTTATGGTTGTATGTTGGATTGTTTATCTATGTTGTTATCTTTTAATTAATGCATTAGAGATAACTGTTTTGGCTATCGGTGGAGGATAGTATTGATTATTGTAAAAATTGTACGAGGATTAGGTGAACAAAAACTAATTTCTCATACACATTGCATGAAACATTGTTGCATACTTAATCATTGGAAATGAATTGTTTTGAGAAAAGTGGGTGAATACTTTGGTGAATTTGGGTAAGAGACGTGGTTACTTCAAATTAAATTGGCCTGTGTGTCCATGGTGAAAGTCCTAAAAACCGCGCGTATACATGGGTGCCGATCCCACGGACGAAATTTTCGTGAAATGGCAATAGTAGTGCTTGTATAGCCTATGTTTACATGGGTGCCGATCTCACGGATGAAATTTTCGTAAAATGGTAATAGTAGCGCTCGTATAGCCTACGTTTACATGGGTGTCGATTTATGGTTTCCTGCGGACGAAATTTCTGTGAAACATTATGTTTGATAGAGGTTCCTAGTGTGTGTACTTACCGCCTGTTTTTTGCTTTAAAGAAAAGACATGCATATAACTCGTATTATAAACTTTGGCATCACATCTGTTTTGAAAAGGATATCTTGTTGACATTGAAGCATGTAAATTTATTTAAGTTAACTAGTTATGGTTAATTAATTAAATTTGAATTTAAGGAATTAGGTAATATGAGATTGTTTGGTGAGTTAGTGGTTTGCTCACCCCCTGCCTGTACATGTGTATAGAGAATGATTTTCGGATTTGAAGATCAAATAGTTGGTTTTACCATTTCATAAGTGTAATGTAGTGATGAATTGTAATAATTCATTTGTTTATTTGGCTGAGTGCTATTTTTTGTAAAGAGTAATGTCTTCTCTTTTATTGGAAGCTTTGAGGCATTCCATTTGTAATGATTATGTTATATTAATTTAGATACACGGAGAGTGGGTTTATGGTTTCATTCATGGTATTTTTTTGTATTGACTTGTGGAAAGTAAAGAAAATGGTTAATGAAAAAGATTTTTATAATTAATTAAGTGAGAATGAAGGTATTTTTCTAAAACCTCACGCTTGGGTTATTTAATTTCCGCCTAATTGATCTTTGAAAATCGGGATGTTACAATTTGGGTTTGTTTTGAATAAATAGGTTTACTAATATGAGATGTTGAGGAGGTATCTATTCTTTTTAATTTACTTTGTGATTCTAAAAGATGTCTATCTTTTCTAGTAGATAAAGATGTACTAAAAATTTCATCTTTGTCATTGAGTTGAGAAGATTGACTATTTCGTGAAGATTAATGGGAGTCATATTGTAAACATAGACGATTAAAACTTATTTTTACTAAACCATCACTACATTGTTGAATATGATTTAAATCATTAATATCATGTTGAATTTTGTGAGAATAATTTTCATTTACAGTTAACCAGTTTTCACATAGAGTTATTTCATTGCAAACGGTGGGTCTTGGGACGTCAACATTAGCATCAGAAGTACTACTTTGAATAAGTAAGATTTTATCTTTTGGGCTTTTGACTAAAGCACGAACATTAAGATTAGTCTTCATACATTTATAATAAATTTGATAAATTAAAGCAAATATATTGGGAACCAGCAAGCATATTTGTAAATTCACTAGAGGTTTGAATATTTAATGTTAAAGTTTTGACTATGCAAGGGCCAGAAAAACTTAAAGCAAAATTAGGAAAGCAATTAAAATGGATTGCTCCTCTATGGAGACCAGATTCCATCATACCCAGCATACTAGTTTGGTAATTTCTGAATCTAGCATCTCTTAAGAATAAAAGAATAGATGAATTTATGCCTAGAATGGTTAATGGTTTGACTGCGACTTGTATTAATCTTATATGAATAAAGTTGTGACCTTCAGATTTAAGTTTTCTTATAGATTCTTTGGTTAATAAATGACATGTTTCATGTATTTAGTTAAAGCATAAACTTGTTCAACAATTTTTTACTTGTAGAGTAACTTTAAAAGAGGATTGTAGAAAACTTGTTTTATAAATTTCTTTAATTGGTACTTTTGGTATATTCCATCCTAAATCTATTTTTAAATCTTAGAATTCATGTTCTTCTTCATTCACTGGATCATGTATAGAAGCAAATGAAATTCTAGAGTTGACTGAAGAGTTACTTTTGAATAAACGACTCATGATTCTAAAATCTATGAATTTAATTAGAGATGATCTAAATTCTTTGTTGACTTATAATGTTTTCACTTACCATGTTTTTGCTCATATCCTCTCCGGGAATCCCTATATCCTTCATCTACCTAACCAAAGGACTAACACTGGATGTGGGATGAAATTTGGGTGGCTACTAGCAAAGTGGAAAACGTTAGATAAGTAGAAGAATAAAGAAGACTTGAATAAATTGTAGAAATAAAATGGAGACGATTAATCAAAAGATAACTAATCAATAAGCGACTAACAACAACTTGGCTCTGATAGCAAAGAGAGAGATAGAGCAGCGGAGACTTACAATAAATAGAAATAAATATTGAAAACAAAAGTAAGTGACTTACAATGCTTTACTGAAAGCTAGAAATAACATCAGAATACATATTACAAAATATTTAATGTTTAATACAACTCGAAAGGGTATTTGACAATTCGATGAGAGTTCCTTCCTTTCTGGTCTTGATTTGATTAATGGCTGAGGAGGTGTTTTATAAAGAGAGCCAATGATTGTGATGCATGTGATTTGATAAGAGAATCTGACTGGAAAGTAGCATGTGAAGGCACACGGGCATTGTCTGCTGCTTTTGGTGATTGACTGAGTGACTGGTGCACATGGGTGATGTCTATTACTTTTGACTGTGTCTGATTTATGAACAGTGAACAGTGAACAGTAAAATTGACTTTTTTCACTATTCATTACTTTTGGTGGAAAAGTTGGCGAGGCTTGATTGCATAATGACTAATGGGGAATCTATATATATATATATATATAAAAGCAGCTTTCTTGGAAAAAGAGTGTTGATTGAAGCTTATATATATGTATATAATCCAATGACTAAATTAGGCATATGGGTCCTGAGCATCTTAGAATTATGAACCATATGGATCATGACTAGTTAAGGCTTCAGAAGAGGCTGATTTGTTTGAGGCATCATCTTCAATTTGTGACTTTTCTTAGGCCATCAATTACTTTTCCATTTGAATAAGTTTATCAGTAGTGGTTGACTTGGGCTTGGACTTAGATAATTTAGGTTTGGAAGGCCCAGAGCTGGATGTTGGGCTTCCAAGTCTGACTGTTGTAAGAGAAACTGGGCTTCCTTGAGTGACTGGAGTAGTTGGGTTCTGCTATGAAGACTTAACCTTTGGAACTATCTGAACAGGAATGTTGACTGGGAATTCCTGTTTGACTTGTTCAATTATGCGGTGGTGTTTGAATGCATCCCACCATATGACAAAATGTTGTCGAATGACTATGTTATTAGAAATACCATATTGCCATTTGAATATCCAATGGACTTTGTATTTGGACATAAAAAGAAGCAATATAAGAAATTAACTCTTAATGTTGACTGATTGGGTAAATTGAAGAAAAATAGTTGACTTGATCCATGAGGATAGAAGAGAGGAGTTCTGGGATAGCACCATGTTGAGGCCACCATCTCAGAAACGAAGATGGGAATTCTGATTTGAATTTATGATGAAAAAGAAAAACCAAGAATGACTAAATTACTCATTTTGATGCAAAAGGATTTCAAACCATGCATCAATATAATCATAATAACTATATTGGATCGGATGATTATGAAGGTCTTGTAGTAGAAAGGGAAGACCACACTCATCAAGAGATACAATACTTTGAATATAAAAGAATGATAAATGATTTTATTGGTATTGACTCAATCATAAATGAGTTTAATGACAATGTATTGGGGGTGGTAGGAAATATCTTTGTAAAATGCCATCTAGAATGGTTTTGGTAATGGAATCCGAGTAATAAAAAGTGGGGCGTGATAGTCCAATTAGGATTACTCTACCTTAATTTCTAGGAATAATTTATTCTTTCTAGGTATAGTTTTAATTTAGTGGTTCTATAATTATTAGCTAATTCTCTCTCATGTAGTTGAGCCTGTAAAAGGGCCAAGTGAGATACAAAGAAATTCAACCAAACACATCAACTCCACATGAGTCCAATTAGGATTACTCTACCTTAATTTTGGGGAATAGTTTATTCTTTCTAGGTATAGTTTTAATTTAGTGGTTCTATAATTTTTTTCTGATTCTTATGAGTAAACTTTTTTCTTCCTCCCTTTCTATCGATTATTGTGTTTTTCAAGTTTTTGTTCTTATTTAAAGTTCATGTAACTTATAGCAAGTGACATTAAGTTTGACTAATATAATTTCAATTACTTTTTCTCATATTTTTCTTCATTTATTTTCCTCCAAAGAAATCATTAATCTGTTTAAGGTATACAACTCAATCACAAAGCCTGATATATTTTTGTTTAGTAAAATTTAAGTTTTGTCTGTCATTTGGCTTATGTCGGTTAACCTTAATCAACTTTTTTGCTAACAGAACTTTATCAAGCCGAGTTTAAGGCTAGTCAAGTTCAACTCAATTAATAAACAAATTTAAAAATGGGGCATGAATTATTCATGAACAACTCAATTCATTTGTACCCCTACTTACAAATTAGTAGTAAAAAAAAGTATGATTTTAGAAAAATTCAATAATTCAAAGATTCTAGTTTTAATTTTTTATAAATCGGTATCAATTGACTTGACCAATTAATCCAAAAGATTAATTCCACCATTTAGTAATGGACCCAAGTAAAACTGAATGTAGTACTACCGAGTTTATGACCTGAGTCAATACATTGTTCCTGTTGCTCAAGCGAAACCGAATGTAGTACTACCGAGTTTAGTTGGCGTTAATGTGGTCAAAGAAGACGGCCCAAGCCAAAGACTGGATGATCTTGCAAATCTTGAAGAAGATTTGCGTAACCTCCAATTCTTCAAGGAACAGGACCAGGGTAAGGTACAGATTAGTTGGTTTGATCTAAGCCTATCAGCTGATAATCAGCAGTGGCTGAGTGATGAATTTGACAAAGAAGAAGAAACTAGAGGTAAATCTGAGGAAAAGAAAGTTGTGGTAGCTGTGACAGCCGAGAAAGACGAAGAGAAAAGGAAAGTGCCTGAGAGCAGTGGTATAGAAAAACAAACCTAAGAATCGAGTTTTGATGAAATAGAAGGCGCTAAAAGGGAAGTAGTGTTAGGGTAGTTTGAATAGGAGAAGATCGAGGAGATTTAGAAGGCAACAACACCTTATCGCCCTGAGGGGGATAATTGTCCTGTGGGAATGATCTAAGTTGAGCCAGACAACTGTCTATCAGTAATTGAAGGTGAATGGTAGGAAGACAGCGATCTGCATCTTACCCACACAGATGAAGACTAGGGAGATCACATCCTGGATAATGCCTGGTACGCAGAAGAGATAAACTATTTGACCACGAGTAGACAGTACTTCAAACCTCTCCACTTGGATTAGGCTAAACCTTCAGGAAAAGATAAGGAGATTAAGAATGAGAAGGATAAGAAGGAGAAGAAGATAGAGGAAGAGCTAGTTCTGAAACAATTAAAAAAGATCCAAGCTGACATTTCTATCTGGGGCCTTCTTATGGCTTCACGAGTGCACCGACAGGTGGCTTATTGGCAATGGATAAGGCTAAGTTATCTATCGATACTACACTAGAGCAGCTCATCTGCCTGATCTTGCTAGGCAGCACCAAGCTTATGCTCACCTTTTGATAAAGAGTTGCCACCGGAAGGATCAGCTCACAATAAACTACTGTACATCTCAATTGAATGTAGAGGAAAATGAGTTCCAGTGGTTCTAGTAAACACTGGCTCTGCTATCAATGTTTGTCCTTCTCGCATTGCCTATGTAATAGGCCTGAAGCCAGTAGATTTCATTTGCATAACGCAGATGATCCAAGCATACGACAATACAAGTAGGGAAGTTATGGGCACTGTGAAAGTGCAAATTCAAGTGGGCCCTTCCGAGTATAAGATTGAGTTCCATGTGGTCGATGTACTGGCTACTTTTAACCTATCTTTGGGGAGGCCCTAGTTGCACTATATGAAGGCTGTGTCCTCCACCCTACATCAAATGCTGAAATATCCTCATGAGGGAGGAGTTGTTACAGTGTTTGGAAACTCGTCTATTCATCCACTTCCAGAGGTTACTACACCCCTACTAGAAATCAATCATGGTGATGATGATGTGTTTCTTTCGGGTTTCACTCTAGCAGAAGCCTAAATGGTACATACGATCTTAGCTAAGGGCGAGGATATGTACGTCAGTGCCCAATCCATTTATTTTATGAACAAATTAAGGCATGTCCACGGGATAGGACTTGGAAGGAGCGGTAGAAAAGGTGTTTCTGTGCTAGCCGATGTACAACACAATCCACATGCTTTTGGGTTGGGCTATGTACCTGCCAGGAAGGATTGGAGAAGGAAGGCAGAAGAGATGAGAGAAAGGGCCAAGGTCAAGAGAGCCAGGAAACGCTACAAGCTGGTTCACAGGCCGATCTAAGGAACCTTGAATGGGCACTTCATCAGAGAAGGAGAGGATTTTCCCTTTTGCAGCACTAGAGCCTTGGGTTGATTCCTTAACAAAGAAGTATTTCCCCGAATTCAAAATCTTCTTCAACCATCAGCTGCAAGGTAATGATGAAGAGAGGGCTAATCCAAGTATCAACGTTGGCCAGAGTAAAGATGACGATTTAGATAGCAATGAGGCTGGAGTAGGCGCAACATTGGCTTATCTCTTGACAGATCTTGAGACCAGTACTGAGAACTTGGGGGATACCATTATTGTTTCTATGATCGCAGAGGAACCAATTGTGGACTCCACTAGTTGCATTTTGGATGCGTCAAGGGCGCCAGGCTTCATTTGGCAGTTGAAGAAGGGTTTTGTTGCCAGTTTTGGATCGGATGATGAGCCTGAGTTTGATTCCACCGAATCTGTTGAGTCAGAGTTTGGCACTTTTGGAGGTAGTAACTCGTATGCCAAGGTATTGTCTAGGTCCTTTGTTAGTTTTTCTTTTGAGTTAACTGTAACTGAGGACCCTAACTTTATCAATGAGAATAAAGTGGACTTTACCTACTTCTCTGTGCCTTTAGTTTACTGCACTGATATTGATTTTCAAAACTTTGACTTAAACAAAGAGAAAGAAATTCCTTGGGCTTTGAAAAACTTGATTGACCAAGAGGAAAAGAGGCATGCTAAGCTTTGCATGGATTAGATCATTTCAATTAACGTAGGTACTATGAAAGATCCCCGTTTAGTCCAGATTGGGTCCACGTTGTCTTCGGAGGAACGCGAGCGGTTAATTGCTTTGTTAAAAGATTTCAAAGATGTTTTTGCATGGTCCTACGAAGACATGACTGGAATTGATGTTGAGATTGTACAGCACATGATCCCTCTTGACCCCAAGGCCTGACCAATCAAGCAGAAACTTCGTCGAATTTGTCCAGGTTGGGCATTGAAAATTAAAGAGGAAGTTACCAAGCAGATTAGCGCAGTATTTTTGATGGTATCTGAATATTCGACTTGGTTGGCCAACATCGTTCTGGTTCCAAAGAAACATAGTAGAATCAAAGTCTGCGTCGGCTTCAGGGATTTGAATAAGGCTAGTCCTAAGGACGAATTTCTGTTGCCACACATTGATGAGTTGGTAGACTTCACCGCCGACTATGCCTTATTGTCGTTCATGGATGGGTTTTCGAGGTACAACCAGATCTTGATGGTGCGAGAGGATAGAGAAAGACTACGTTCACTACGCCATTGGGTACCTACTGCTATAGGGTCATGCCATTCGGACTGAAGAACGACGGAGCTACATATCAGAGGGTGGCAACCATAATACTACATGACATGATCCACAAAGAAGTCGGGGGTGTGTGTGGATGACATGATTGTAAAATCCAAAGAACGAGAAGGCCACTACATCGCGCTGGAGAAGTTCTTTGAAAGGATCAGGGAGTATAGGCTAAGGTTGAACCCACATAAATGCACTTTTGGGGTGACTGCAGAGAAAATGCTGGGTTTTTTTATTACACAGAGGGGAATTGAAGTAGATCCATACAAGATCAAGGCCATCTTAGAAATGCCACCACCAATGACTAAAAAGGAGGTGCGCAGTTTTCTGGGAAGAGTGCAATTCATAAGATGGTTTATCTCTAAATTAACCTTAACTTGTGAACCACTATTTGGTCTCTTGAAAAAGGGAAAGAAGTTCCGATGGGACGATCGATGTCAGTTCTCTTTCGAGCAAGTTAAGAAGTACTTTCAAAATCCACTTGGGTTGTCACCACTAGAGCCGGGGAAGCCACTGATCATGTACCTGTCAGTGACAGAGTCAATCATAAGATGCGTGCTAGCACAAGAATTAGAAACTAAGGTGGAAAAGGCCATTTACTATATGAGTAAAAACATGCTAGATTATGAGATCCGTTACACTTCTCTAGAGAAGGCATGCTTAGCTTTGGTTTGGGCCACTAAGAAGTTAAGACACTACTTGTTAGCCTATTCTGTAATTTTGGTTTCGAGATTGGATCCCATTAAATATCTCTTTGAGAAACCAGCACTTACGGGTAGGCTAGCTTGTTGGTTGCTTCTTCTCTCCGAGTTCGACCTCAAGTATGTCACTTGCAAGTCAGTTAAAGGAAAAGCAATAGCGGAATTTCTGGCAGACCGCCCAGTTAAGGGAGAGGAAGATGTAGAGTACTTGTTCCTCGATGAGGAGATCTTGCAGGTAGAAGAAGAGACGTGGAAAATGTACTTTGATGGAGTGGCTAACCAGTACGGTTATGGAATAGACGTGTTGCTTATAGCACCTGACGATTCCCATATACCCCTAGCTTTCAAAGTCCATTTCAAAATATCCAACAATGAAGCAGAGTACAAGGCGTGTATTACTGGATGAGAAGATGCCCTAGAACTAGGGGCAATAAGGTTGGACGTCATCGAAGACTCAAACCTAGTTGTTTCTCAAGCTAATAGAAATTAGAAGGTTAAAGAAAAGAGAATGAAAGTTTATCACCAGACTCTAGACATTCTGATTCCAAGGTTCAAAAAACTAACATTTACACACTTGTTGAGAGAGAACAATCGGTTTACTGATGTATTGCAACTCTATCCTTTATGGTAGACATACCGATTGGGGTTAAGATGTGTCCGATTATCATTGAACAGAAGTATGTGTAGACACCCCATTTTTGACCAACCTCAAGACTTGGACGTCATCATTTGTGCACTCGATGATTGTGCTTTTTTTGAGAGCCTGAAGTTCTTGGCGAAACGCCTTGTCTTTGAACCTCTAAACCCCTTTTGTTTTGTGCTTGTTTTTGGGCCAAACCTTGTTGTCTCTTGCCTGGAAGGGGAAGGGGCCTTGTCGACCACTTTTTGGCCTTGTCGGCCGCTTTTGTTCTTGTCGACCACTTGAAGTGGCCGGTCGGCTACTTAGAGTGGCCGACAGCCATTTGTCCCTTTTTTCAGATATTTGTTTGCCAGTTGTTGCTCACTGAAGTCCATCTCCATAAATGTGTATGGAGGGATGAATACAAGCTCTAAGCTTGATTTTCTATTTATAAGGGATGCTCTCCCCCATTTTGGGAGGTTAGATTTTTAGATCAAAATTCTCTCTCTCTCTCTCTCTCTCTCTCTCTCTCTCTCTCTCAATAATTCTCTTTCTCTCTTCTTGCCTTGTGCTTGATAGTTGATTTTCTCTACACCTTTGCACACTAACCCTTAACCAAATTTGACCACCTTGGAGCTGAGGTCCCTTTGAGCTTAATTTGAGCTTTTGGAAGGAGATTTGAGCCTAAAAGTGTGCCTATTTTGTGCTATGCTTCAAGAGGTATAGGACTTGCCTTGTAGGCTTGGTTTTAATTACTTGCTTTGCCATCTTTTAACACTATTTTTGGCCTAGTTTTCAACTACAAAAAACTCTGATTTTTGGGCCTTAACATGATGGTTTGAGGTCATTTTGTGTTAAGGGGTAGTCCACCCTTCTTGTTACTTATTTGTGTGAGCTTTTGTGCCATCTTTTACCATATTAACATCAAAATTTTTGGGCCTTTAAACCACTAAAATTCAAAGTTATTTCAGTGGTAAAAATCAACTTTTGAAGTCCAAAATATGAGGGGTTAGCCTCCCCTCCTTGTGTCTTGCGTCCATGCCTAGGTTGCTTCACATGTTAGCTTGATTTTCTAGCTTAACTTAGCTTAATTCAAGCGTGTTTTAGGCTCTAATTTGGCATGTTTCAGCTCTGTTTTGGGTTGGTTGGAGCACTTGAGGCTTGCTTTGTGTGCTTGTACTGCAATTGTTCTTGTTAGTCTAACTTGTGCTATGTTTTGGCCTCTTATTCTAGCTATCTTTAGCTTAATTCAAGCATGTTGTAGGACTCATTTTAGGCTATGTTAGGACTGTTTTGAAGTGTTTGTACCTTTTGAGCTTTGTATTGCATGCCCATAGTGTAATGGTCTTCACTAGCTCATTGTTTTCTTTAAGCATGAAATGCTTGGGTTGCTTGCAAGTTATAGTATTATTTTGCATGTAATCTCAGCATCATAATCTCTGCCACATTCTCATTTGTCTCACTTTCAATCACTTTTGAGAGTTGTTTCAAGTTTGGAATCCTTTAAGCTTGAGATAGAGTTTGTGCTTAATGGTTTTAATCCCCTTTTGGGGGTTTCTACTAACCAACGGCATGATCTCTCTCTTGCCTTAAATCATCCCTTGGTTGACACTTCTTTCTCTTTAGAAGACTCTCACCAATGGACTTAATCGATTAAAGAATTAATCGATAATGTAAAATAAGTGAACAAAATGAACAAAGTGAAAGAGGCAAGATTAAGCATCTTTGTATTGCATTGCACATGTTAGGATTGAACGTTAATCCAAACACAAGAAAAATGGGATGTTTCATACTCAAAGTGATGAAACGTGCCACTTTTCTTAGTCACCGTCACCCTTGGTCATGCATGATAGGGTGGTGGTCCTTCGAGTCTTATTTGTGCATTCATTAAGCTTGTACAAGCTTGGTTTTCTAGCCATCATGCATCGAAAATGCTTGGTTGATGGTTCGAAGGCCAAGAGTAACCCTCCTTTGAGTTTGTGCAATGATAAGGAGGGCAACAGTGCACATATTCCTTGAAAATACATTGCTTTGCCTCTGTTTGCTCTCTGTTGCAGCAAAAGGAGAAGTCCAGGGATGTGGTGGCTGACCGGCCAGTTTTAGTGGCCGACTAACCACCAGTCAATTTTTGCACAAATGTGCTTCTGAGTTGGAGCAGAAGCATTCTGGGAGTTGGCACAATTTTCAGTGATCAAAGGAGTGCAAACAGAGGCATTCGATGGCAAGGCAATGGCATTTTCGGGTGGATCAACCGAGCATGCATGCGTCCCTCGCCCTTGAGGCCATTTAGTCGCTTTTGTGAACTTAGAATAAGTTAGATATTTCATTTATACAAGTGTTGTAATTAATTAGCTTAATCCGTTTTGTAATATTTTAGCTAGCTTAGAATAGTTAGTCAATTTACTTCCATTTCGATTTGTAATAATTAGTTAACTAGAATATTTAATTAGATTCATGTTGTAATAATTAGCTTAATTAGCGTAGCTAGTTAGCTTATTCATTCGGACCCTCCTTCGCGAGAGCTTAATGTTGTAATAAGTGTGCGTGCGCGTGTGTGCATGTCTTCCAACCCCATGTCTTTCTCCTTTTTATTTATCCGCTTTTGATGGTTAGATTATGGATCATGTTTCGATTAGCATACCTTATGCTCACATGTTTACATCCATTCATTTGTTTTGCATACACCAAGGCTTGGCGCATCATTCAAACTATATTGTCAAATTCAATACTTACTTGAATACGTGTTTCAAAGCATGCTATCAAATACTTGCAAATACCATGATTAAGTAGCCAAGCCTATTTGGTTACATCATTGCATGTGTTGCATTAGTCATTTAACATAGTTAGGATCATGCATCTTTCTAACTAGTTTCTGTTTTGGCTTGGAGTACTCGATGAGTTTTATGCTTTAGCATGCTTGCATGAGTGTGATTGCCATATTGCCATGATAGCATGCTTGCCATGAGGCTATTTGCTTAAATGCTAAATTACATGAATGCCTGTGGATAAAGGCTTTGTTGCTTGAGTTAGAACAATTCAACGAATGTATGTTTTAAGCCCACTTTGAGAAGTGGCAAATCATCTTTTAAGCCCATCATGTTTGATGGAAAATCCGCGTTTTAGCCCACTTGAGGGTGGCAAATTCAAACCATTTTCGAAAACAAACACGAGTTGATTTGTTCCAAGTCTTGCGATTTAGTTTATACTTGCTTGTGTGCGTCACATAGTAAAGTTAGCTAATAATTGGAACAAGAACAAACGAGGTTTATAAAAGATCATATCATGATTAGTAGAGGCCGATCTTTTGATCGGGTGAGCGGGGGTCCTCATTTTAGGACCTTCCCCTCTCATAGCTAAGTTCTCAAGCTGAGGCAACTTTGGTGATGACGAACACATGGCCTTTGGCACGAGTCAGGGTTTTCTAAATTTCCCAAAAATAAAATATTTAGGTGGCGACTCTGTAATCTGGAAAAGCAGTCCAATTTTGGCATTATTTGATTCAAAATCGATTTTCCAAAATGATTTGCCAGATTGGACTCTTTGGTGTTTATCAGTTTCACATTGCACTTGTGAAACTAGATTCAGAACCATGACAAGAGTCCGAACTGTAGGACTAATTTGAGCTCTCTGAAAGCGGGCGCGAAAAAGGCGAGCTACAGTTTCTGGCAACTCTGCTGGGGATTTAGAGAACTTGACTCGAATTCATAATATGTTGTTTTATTTACACTTATGTGCTTCTTTGCATTTGCATTTGCATCGGTGCGCTTAAGTCATAGTGTTTGCCATCTAATATTCGTGAGCAGTTTGCCGAAGGCTCGCTTGGAAAAGCGTGTCATAAGGCTGACCGGTTGCGGGCTCTGCCACGTTGGGAACACAAGCCTTGGATCCGAACTACCGCTGTACCATTTGATCCTCCTTTCACTTCTCGGTGTTAGGAGCGAGAGGAATATTAGGTGGTCTTGCTGAGGTACCCTTTTTGACCAATCGGCCTAGTTGCATATCAGAAGACTTAGAGACTGTTCCATACTAGGACAGGTTGCTCACCCGAATGCAAGATTATATGAAACCACTTGTTTGCATAGTGAATCCCTAGCTCTTGACGAGATTTGGACAGGGTAACCCTACCCCACCATAGGGATGTTTTGGCTCTCACTTGCTTGATATGTGCTTTTAGAGTGTAACTCTGCAGGAATGTATGTATCAGTTGCAAGTCTGGGTATCAGTTTGAGGGTATCAGTTTTGAGGCAGAAATTTGGGGCAGAAATCAGTGTTTAAGTATAGATTGTCCAACTTATGATTTCAACTGTGTGTTGTCCTTGTCTAAGCCGAGATGCTGTGCTTTTTCTGATTTTTGTTTCTTTTTCTTTATTTTTCTTTTTGCAAGGTAGTCTTTCACAATTGCTTCAGACGAGGCAGTTAACCCCCGAGCACTCTAGACCCGAGTTGTCATGCCCCAAACTTGCCCCTAAAAGTTCGAGCATGACTTATTTAGATACGAACATCAAATTCGATATGTATAACTTGCCCCTAAAAGTATGGGCCTTGAACAGAAGCATTTAACAATGCAAAATAACATCCATTGAGCTAGTACTAACATGCCAGGATCATACACTTAGTATCAAGTAATTTGTTGTATAATAAACACACATGTAGTTATATATATATATATATATATATACAAATATACAGAACCATCCTCGAGTCTGCGAATGTAACAAAACTAGGTTAAGGGAAGTCAATCATGTTTTACAACATCAGACAAAAGGTTCAGTGCACGAAGCTAAAAGCTCTGCAAGGGCTCCACAAAATGAATGAGCTTCGTCTAAGTGTTTGGTCGTGGTGTAATGGGCAAAAGACAAGTGGTCCAAGCTGGACTAGGACTGACCTCCAGACTGAGTACCTACAGAAACAGACATAACACAGAGTGAGCGAAGCTCAGTGAATAATAGTACTCAAACAATTTGATAACTAACTTGCATTATAATGTATGTAAGTGTAGAGGTCGTATGAGTAAGTTTATTCTGTATACATTTTCAGAACGGCCTTGGGCCCAAACTTTATTCAGAGCGGCTTCAAGCCCAATATCATACAGAACGGCCTTAGGCCTAACAGATTTTGTAGATTGGCCTTAGGCCCAGCAGATTTTACAGATTGGCCTCTGGCCCAGATATTAACAAAGCAGAACACTTCCCGAGTTGTACAGATGTACACAGATTTCCATTTGTTCAAATAAGTTGGCATAATTAACTTGCGGATAACAGAGCATTAATAACGATTATTAATGATAAACGAATGTACAACTACAGTACTATTACTCACAGTGCTGTGATAAAGCAGTGGTTGCTTCCGGTATATGCCCTACATACACACGCAGTTCAGAAATTAGTTATTTCCGGTTTAAAACAATATCTGATTTGCTTTGCTTCGAACGAATTTACAATCATTGAAGAGGCATCCAATACAAATTTTAATAACACCAGAGGGTTAAACAGGTAAAACAGAGCAGACAAAATTTTGCAGCATGGGCCGCACGTGCGACTGTGAGCCTCGCACGTGCGGCAGTGGTTCCCGCACGTGCGGCAGTGAAGCCCCGCACGTGCCTTTTTTCCAATAGCCAAAGACCCAAAATCCCCTGTTTTCCGCACGTGCGGCCATGACCCCCGCACATGCGGCGATTAACCCAGTTTGGTGCAGTTCGAAGCAAAACATTCCCACAACTTAGTAGGCACATACTAAGGCACAAAATAGGAGAAATTAAGGCAATACAATAGCTTAACACCATGATTACATGGATTACAAGTATATAATACCACAAAAATCATGAATCACAAGCTCAATTACATTAATCCTTTTCGATTTCACAACACAATTCAATTCTCCTTAACATACAAACAATATACATGTACAAACATGTAATTTCAGCATGAAATCGAAGGAATAAGTTACCATTCCTCTTTATAACCCAATTTACCTTCAAAACAACTAAATGCTAAGAATATTTCCCAAGAGAACAATACTCACACACTTGATCTCAATGATAAACTCCATGAAAGTAAGAGAAGTTTAAGAAGAGGTTAAAGAGAAGGTGATTCATACATACCTTGGCCCAAATCTTTACAAACTCTCTCAATTCCTACTCTTCTCCCTTGAAGAACTTCTTCCCCTTGGTTCTTTCTCTCAACCTCACTT
Organism: Camellia sinensis; assembly: GCF_055761805.1. Classification (NCBI taxonomy): domain Eukaryota; kingdom Viridiplantae; phylum Streptophyta; class Magnoliopsida; order Ericales; family Theaceae; genus Camellia; species Camellia sinensis. Next base: position 74,086,889 of record NC_138967.1, read on the forward strand.
CTCTCTCACAGAAGAAGATATTTTGAGTTCAAGAATCCTAAGTCAATTGATTAAGGAATTAAGCTTATATAAAAGTGAATAAGGACAAAAATCAATCAGTTTAATCATTCCAAATCAAATTTTTACAGAAAATCATATTATGACCTAAAAATCATGCTGATCTTAAATATAAAATCAATTTCAGATTATTAGGCTTCTATGGCTTTCAATTTCTGATCCAAACATTATAATTATAACAGATACTTCTCCTATTAGACAGATATGAATCTATATTCATAAAATTCACTTAATTAAACTTCATTTCAAACAAAATTTCACAATAAGCATATAAATGCACAGAATAGAGGACTGAAAGTATGCCAGAAAACATGTACGAGGGTCGGGTTATTACACGAGTTAGGAGGATTTATCGATCTAAGGATCTTAGTGGAGGACAACCAGTGTTTGCTTCGCTACCCTTGGTTACCAGACGGAGGAGAGTTAGGCATAGCTCACCGGTTCAGTAGTCGCCAATTCAGCAGTTACTGACTACTTCACTTATGCTCAGTCGAACCCAGTTTTCTGCTTCCCCTTCAGAAAGAGAGTACACACCGATTCTGATAGATCAGCACCCCTCAGACAACATGGAGGATATGTTGCATCAACTTCAACAGAGCATTGAGACAATGTAGCTAGACACTACTCGCCAAGTGGAAGTCACCACCAGCCAAGCGGAAATTGTAGTCCAGTAGGCTGAGTTGATCACTAGGCTTCAACAGCAACAACAACTACAACAAGCAGCAGTTTCTGCTTCACAACCACCCCCAGTCAGGGTTCCAATACCCGGGGTTACTACTAATGTCCAGGAAAATGAGGACATTTCGGCGGAGCCAGTTCTACCCCAGACTTCCAAAGCATCGTTCTACCCAACAGAGGCACCCTTTGAGTTTGAGGTCGACCCTACTGCTTTGAAAGTGAGTAAGCTTGAGAAGCTTTTTAAACGAGCTCAAGGTGTTAATTTGATCCCGGATATAGAGGACGACTATACAAATTTGGCGGTGACATTGCCAGATAGATTTAAAATGCCACACATAGACCGCTTCGATGGCTCGGGTGATCCCATGGTCCACTTACAGCTATTTTCAGACATTTTGCAGCCAATGGGCCTAACTAGACTGCAGAAGCTATCCCTCTTTGGCAGGACCTTGTCAGGTATCGCGGCCATTTGGTATTCTAAACTTGAGGATTCTGTGAAGAGGAGCTGGGAAGAGATGACCGAGGCCTTTATTGCTCAATACTCTTATAACACTCAAATCGAGGTCACAACTCATGATCTCGAGGCAACTTGTCAAGAGCCGAAGGAGGGCTTCTTCGATTTCGTCAATCGGTGGAGGGCCAAGGCCTCCATGATGACCACCAGGCCAGCTGAAAAGAACCAGATTAGGATGGTCGTCCGCAATTTGCAACCGAGGCTACTACAAAAGATGATAGTCTTACCTCTACCTGTATTTGCTGACCTTCATGAGATAGGGGTGCAGATAGAGGATGCGATGAAACAGGGTCTGATAGACCATGAGAAAGAGCAGCCTAAGAGGGCTTTACATGTAGTTCAAATGCAGCTACAAGTAGTAATGCAGCTGCAAGGACTTCTGATGTTGGTATGGTCACCACCACACCGAAAACAGCCACCCCCTTTGCCGGTACATCCGAAACTACCTTGCAACCTGCAAAGCACTAACCCCGAGGCCAGAGGGTTTTCACCCCACTCTACATGTCTCTATCTGCAGCCGTAAGGGTCCTGATCAGAAAGGGGCATCTGAAGCCCCTGGAGTCACGCCCATTGCCTAACCCCTCCCTCCTACACACAACCTGGCCAAGTATTGCGCCTTTCACCAGCAACATAGTCATGATACCGACCTATGCTTTAGATTGCTTCATGAGATTCAGGATCTCATTGACAACAAAGTGATAGCGCCTCCTCAAAAGCCTAATGTCACTACAAATTCTCTCCCACCACATAACCAACCCCCACCACCCAGGCACGTAAACCTTATCCAAACACTGGCCGTCCCATACGACTCTAGTATATACATCACCTACCTAAGCTGGCGCTGTTCATCCAAGAAAGCACAGACTTGTGCATGATGAGCGCGTCCATATCCTAACCCGAACCTGTGGTGGTCGCTATGGTAGAAGAAGACATGCCTGAGGGCTCCGTGAGCTTAACTGAAGAGGAATATAACCCGTGCCGCTACATTGCGCCAACTAGTCAGGCCAGACCAGGGGTGGAATTGCCGATGGGAATGGAGGTTAATGTAGTCTGGCAGGATGGGCCAAGCCAGGGACTGGATGACTTAGCTGAACTCGAGGAGCACATCAGTAATCTACAGTTCTTCAATGAACAAGATCTGGGGAATGTACAGATTGGTTGGTTTGATATGAACACATCAATGAAAAATACGGGATGGCTTAGCAATGAACCGGATGTTGATGAGGGGTCTCAACCAAAGCAGGGACAACGGCCGGAACGATCAACAACAAGGGAAAGTTGCCAGAGAGCACCGGTACTAAGAATTTTACTCAAGAATTAGGTAGCATTTGTACAGCCGATACAGAACATGAGGCCGCACTGAAGCAGTTCGAGCATGAAAGAACTCAGAATGATCAGAAGGCCAGAAAAGCCAAAGGTCCTGCGGGAACTGACTGTGTTGCGGATACATGAATGCTTACAACAAAACCGGACAGTTGCTTGTCGGTTGCCGAAGGAATGTGGTAGGAAGATGATGATTTGCATCTTGCCCACACGGACGAAGATTGGGGACAGAATCTGCCAGATGATACATGGTATTCCGAGGAAGTCGATCACATGACTCAGAGCGGGCGGTATTTTAAACCCCCATACCTGGATCAACCAGAAGCATCAGGGAAAGATAAGAAAGCTTAGAAACAGAAGGATAAACTGTTGGAAGAGAAAGTTATACTGAAGCAGCTAAAAAAGTTTCAAGCAGACATATCCATTTGGGGATTGCTCATGGCTTCAAGGGTACACAGACAAGCTGTCTTATCCGCAATGGATAAGGCTAAGCCCTCTATCGAGAGAACTCCCCAGCAATTAGTGGGACTGGTCTTCCCAGGAGGGGCTTCACTGACTTTGACCTTCACAGATAAGGAATTGCCGCCTGAGGGCTCTGAGCATAATAAACCACTATACATCTCTGTTGAATGTAACGAGAAGTGGATACCAGCTGTCTTGGCGGATACCGGGTCTACAATTAATATGTCCGTCGCGCATGGCCTATGCTATTGGCTTGAAGATAGTAGACTTTGTACCAACGGCCCCGGTGATTCGAACTTATGAAAATACAAGCCAGGAATTGATAGGGACAGTTCTGATCAAAACCCAGGTTGGCCCGGCGCAACAGGATATTGTGTTTCACGTCCTAGATGTGCCAGCTACTTTTAACTTACTCCTTGGACAGCCATGGCTGCACCAAGTGAGAGCTGTCTCTTCCACTCTGCATCAGATGCTAAAGTACCCCCATGGGAAAGGGGTAGCTATTGTTTTTTGGAATTCTTCTATATATCCTTCGCCGGAAGTCACTGCACCAGTACTGGAAATTGTGCACGGTGAGGAGGATGTCTTTTTGTCTGAATTCACCTTGGCCGAGGCCCGGGTAGTGGAAGATATCCTGGCTATTGATGAGGGGTTGTATGTCAGTGCTCAATCAGTCTACCTCATGAATAAGCTGCAACATGTACCCGGAATGGGATTGGGAAGGAGCGGCCGGAAGGGCGTTGCTACATTGGCCGAAGTGCCGCATAGCCCTCATACATTTGGTCTAGGTTACACGCCTACCAAAGAGGACTAGGTAAGAAAAGGAAAGGAAATAGCAGGAAGAGCCAAAGCCAAGCAAAGCGGGAAGCACTATGAGTTGGTGCATAGACCCATTCAAGGAACCCTGAACGGTCGCTTTGTCCGAGAGGGTGAAGACTTCCCATTTTGCGGCTTTCCTGAGCTATGGATGAGCTCTGAGAAGCGGTGTTTGCCCAGCTTTGAGATCTTCTTCGACCTACAGTTGCAAGGAGATGAAGTTGCAGAAGAACAAACTGACCTACTAGCTGAGGTTGAACAGAGTGCAGAGGATGAGTCTAATGGCAGTGAACTTGAGATAGGAGCAGCGCTAGCTTGTCTCCTTTCGAATCCTGAGATAAAATCGGAGAGCTTGGGAGATGACTTCACTATTTCCATGATTGGAGATCAATCGGCTGTGGACCCTTTCGGTGGCATTCTGGATGCATTTATCGTACCCTCCTTCGTTTGGCAGTTCAAGGAGGGCTTTTTGTCCAGTAGTTCTAAATTAGGTAGTGAACCGAAATCTGATTCCACAGATTCTATGGAGTCGGAATCAGGTTCTAGTTCTTCTGAGTCAGAGTCCGGTATTTCTGGGGTTGATAACCCGGATGACGTTGTTTAGTCTAGGTCGTCTTTTTCTTTTTCTTTTCAGTTGGTTGTAACCGAGGAATTGGACGAGCTGGAAGCTTTGAATGAGAATGGTACCATTGCTATTTCTGAGTACTTTTCTGTGCCACTTGTATATTGCATTGATCATGACTTTCAAAATTTTGATGAAAACGATGAGGAAGGAATTCCTCTGATTTTGAAACATTTGATTGATCGAGAGAAAGAGAGGTTTATAAAACCCCTGGTTGATGGAATCGTTTCAATTAATGCGGGCACTGAGAAGGATCCGCGTCTGGTCCAGATCGGGTCCACGTTGTCTTCGGAGGAACGCGAGCGCTTAGCTGCTTTATTAAAAGATTTCAGAGATGTTTTCGCGTGGTTCTACGAAGACATGCTTGGAATCGATCCTGAGATTGTATAGCACCAGATCCCTCTTAACCCTGAGGCCCGACCTGTTAAGCAGAAGCTTCGGAGAATACGCCCGGATTAGGCTTTGAAGATTAAGGAAGAGGTCACTAAGCAGATAGATGCAGGGTTCTTGCTAGTATCTGAGTATCCTACTTGGTTGGCCAACATTGTTCCGGTGCCAAAGAAAGATGGCAGAATTCAGGTGTGTGTGGATTTTAGAGATCTGAATAAAGCTAGTCCGAAGGATGACTTTTCTCTACTGCACATCGACGAGTTGGTGGACATCACCGCAGGCCATGCGTTGCTCTCCTTTATGGATGGGTTTTCCGGATACAACCAGATCTTGATGGCCCCTGAGGATAGGGAGAAGACTGCTTTCACCATGACGTGGGGAACCTACTGCTATAGGGTGATGTCGTTCGGTCTGAAAAATGCTGCGGCTACTTATCAACGGACTACAAAACGATCTTGCATGATATGATCCACAAAGAGGTTGAGGTGTATGTGGACGACATGATTGTCAAGTCCAAGGAAAGAGAAGGCCACTACACCACCTTGAAGAAATTTTTCCAACGGATCAGAGAATATCGATTGCGACTGAATCCACAGAAATGCACTTTTGGTGTCACAGCAGGGAAAATGCTGGGGTTCTTGATTACACAAAAGGGCATCAAAGCTGATCCTTCCAAAATCAAGTCCATACTAGAAATGCCACCACCGAGGACTGAAAAGGAGGTGCGAGGCTTTCTGGGTAAAGTACAATTCATATGACGGTTTATTGCAAAATTAACCTTGACTTGTGAACCACTATTTGGTCTCCTGAAGAAAGGAAAGAAATTCCAATGGGATGACCGATGCCAGGTTGCTTTTGAGCAGATCAAGCAGTATCTACAGAACCCACTCGTGTTGTCACCGCCAGAGCCAGGGAAGCCGTTGATTTTGTATCTATCAGTAACCGACACGACAATGGGCTGCATGCTTGCACATGAATCTGAGGATAGAGTGGAGAAGGCCATTTATTACCAGAGTAAGAAGATGCTGGAATATGAGACCCACTACATGCCGTTGGAAAAGGCTTGCTTGGCCTTGGTATGGGTTACTAGGAAGTTGAGGCACTACCTATTAGCTCACTCTGTAATTCTGGTTTCGAGATTAGATCCCATCAAATATCTCTTCGAGAAACTAGTGCTTACGGGTAGGCTAGCCCGTTGGTTGCTTCTTCTCTCTGAATTTGATTTGAAGTATATGACTCGCAAGTCTGTGAAAAGGAGGTAGCGGCGTTCCTAGCCGATCACCCAGTGGAGGGGGATGAAGCAACAGAGTATTTGTTCCCAGATGAGGGTATTCTGCAGGTCGAAGAAGAGATTTGGACTATGTACTTTGATGGAGCGTCTAACCAGTACGATTATGGGATAGGGGTGTTGCTGATAGCACCCGACAATTTCCATATACCTTTAGTTTTCAAACTCCGGTTCAAGGTATCAAACAACGAAGCAGAATACGAGGCATGTATCACTGGCTTGGAAGCCGCCCTGAAACTAGGGGCAAAATAGTTAGACGTCATTGGGGACTCAAACCTGGTTGTGTCTCAAGCAAAAGGAGACTGGAAGGTTAAAGAAGAAAGGATGAAAATCTATCACCAAACCCTAGATGTTCTAATTCCTAGGTTTAAGAAGCTAACCTTCATGCATCTGTTAAGAGAGAACAACAAGTTCGCTGACGCTTTATTAACTCTATCTTCCATGATAGACCACCCTTTGGGAGTCCGGATACGTCCGATCATTATTGAACAAAGATATGTGTCGGCCTACGAGCACCGCAATCGATGAAGTACAAGATCAGAACCCCTGGTATCATGATATCTGGAACTTCTTAGAAACGGGGGCTTATCCACTAGGGGCAAATGCCAAAGATAAAAGGGAAATATGGTGAATGGTTGCTCAGTTTATCATCTGCGGGGGTAAATTGTATAAACGGGGCCATCTGGGAATGCAAAAACTGTGTGTTGATGCATAAGAGTCGAAGCGCCTAATAGAGGCCATCCACGGAGGAGAGTGTAGATCGCACATGAGCGGAGTGATGCTAGCTCCCGCCATCAAAGCTGTACAACATGACTTCACCATGGCCGTTTTCAGTTTGGGGAATTGATGTTATTGGGGCAGCTACTCCGAAGGGGTCAAACGGGCATGAGTATATCCTGGTGGCAATGGACTATTTTACAAAGTAGGTCAAGGCCCAATCCTACGCAGTGCTAAAATCGTCACATGGAGCCAAGTTCATCAAGAATAACATCATCTGTCATTATGGGGTCCCGAATGAGATCATCTCAGAAAATGGTTACCACTTCAAAAAAGAAGTGATTGACTTGTTAGAGAAATACAACGTGGCTTTTCACAAGTCTTCCACATATCGGCCGCAAACCAACGGAGCTATTGAGGCCGCCAACAAGAACATCAAACACATTCTACAGAAGATGGTGGAAACCTATAGGGACTGGCCAGACAAGTTGCCATTTGCCCTCTGGGGCTACAGGACATCAATCTGAACATCTAATGGGGCAACTCCGTATTCTATGGTTTATGGGATGGAGGTTGTTCTACCGATTGAAGTTGAAGTTCCGTTGCTGCGGGTTATGGCTTAGTGCCAGATAGCAGAAGCGGATTAGCAGTAAAGTAGGTTTGAAGAACTAATGCTGTTCGACGAGAGGAGGCTGAAAGCACTATACCACGTCCGAAGTTATCAACGCAGAATTTCCAGGGCTTTCAACAAGAAAGTTAAGTCCAGGAATCTTAAAGAAAGGGATTTGGTGTTCAAAGACAACTGAGCTCCCATCCATGACCGTAGGGGCAAGTTCAGACCTAATTGGACTGGTCCTTACATCATCAAATCTATTTGGTCGGGTGGGGTTGTCATTCTTATGGACCTAGATGGCCTCGAATTCTCCCAACCAATCAACATGGACAAGTTGAAGAAATACTACCCTTGTGTGGCTCGCTAGGTCGAAAACCTAAAAGGGCAACCTAGGCAAAAGTTAGAGCACAAAAAATTAGAAAAAAGAAAAACTGAGCTCGCAAGGTTGAAAACCCAGAAAGAGCGGCCTTGGCAAAAGTTAGAGCGCAAAAGGAGAGTGTTAATACCCGAGTGAACCCTAACCGAACTACGTAAGGCTTGATTCCCATCTTCGGGATACGTAGGCAACTTCATTTTGAAGTCCAGCCATAAACACTTCCAAATCAACTGTGTCCATGAGATTGTTCTGGTCATCTTTGTCTTTTCTGCATCCAAGAGTTCGGTGGTCTTCACTATGAGAGCTGGTTACAGTACAGTGCAGTGCTATTCAGACAAGGGGCAACTTTTCATTTGCTGGATTCGGGGTTGTGCATCTCAAGGATAGATTTCGAGTGTGTCAGGTTGTGATCCTTCTTGAAAATGGTTTTGAAAAGTTTTAATAAAAGTTGATTTTGTTCAAATTAATCTTTTTACAACTTAGACCATTTTTGGACCAAAAGGAAAATTTTCAGTGCCCACAACCTTCAATTTCATTGGTTTCAATACAAAGTTCTCTAACTCTTGATACAAATCAAAGTTGATTTTTATTACATTCAAAAGGAAAACTTGAAAGTACAGATCAAAGCAATAAACTTGGGGCATTGATGAGTCAGGTGTTTCAACGTCCCCTCCCAAAGCTTGTGGAACCTTCAGATGCTAAACTAGGCCCGGTTCACGCCTCATCTTCAAGCCAAGCTATGCATTCGCCAAAAAGGGCACAACTGAAATTGGGAGCGGGAGCCAAAAGTTCTCTTGTCCTCCATGCAGTGGGATATCAAGCTAGTTGTGAACCTCGGATTGGAAATGGAGCCTAGTACTCTATCCTCTCTTCTAGGTAGGTCTGGTCGTGCCCAAACTGACGCCTGAACCGGAATGGAAAGTACAAGGCACAGTGTGTCAAGCCAATCAACAGAATGCCGGGTTGTCGAGACATGCTGTAGCTCATCTCAGGGAAATCAAACCAGGGTCAACGCCAAGTAATGTCAACAACAAACCTGTTGCACATCCAATGGCACCACCACCCCTCGTTGGGGAAATCAACTAGCCGTTGGCGAAAGAAATAGCCTCATGCTGAATATGCAGGGCAAGAGTCCACTACTTTCAACCTGTCCATGAGCCATATCTGGGAAGGGATAAAAAATAAGAGAGATTAAAGAATGGAGAGGTGTATGTGGAGAGAAAATGTGAGAAAGGGTTTTAGAGAGAAAAACAGAGCCTGAGGGCCGAGTGATGTGAGAAATACATGTGAGATAGGAAGGGAAACATTACCTGCAAGAGTAGTGGACTTCCTGCGAACTTGGTTGTCTCCCGGCGATGGAAAGCATCCAAGCCCATCAAAGTCTCGGCTAATGTCAAGCCAATGCAGCTCTTGCCCTCTTTCAAGCCTTGGGCCAATTCGATCAAGCGAATGCTAGACCCTTCGAAGCCGGGGGCAAGCGGGAAATGGGCCAACAAACATAAGCAAAGGGCATGTTGCCGAAAAACTTGCCAAAGGCAGTCGCCTGCATCAGAAAGTCGATAAATAAGGCTAGGAATATCCAACTCTCCGTTGCGAACCAAAAATTGAGCATCGTGTAAAGTAAGCCCACACATCCTTCCTAAAGCCTGGATGTGGCTGAAACGGGACTGGGGCAGGATTTCCTCGTCACGCCGGGATTCCATCAAAACTTGGAATTCTTCGATTGTAGGGCACATCTCTTGCCTCCCGAAGTTAAACACATGTGTAACCGAGTCCCAACATCTTGCCGCGGCGTGAAGAAACGGAAAACACGGTGGGGTACGACTTAGCGAGAATAGTGCATTTATCCCAAAACCCCAGAAATTCACTTTTTTCGAGCCATCTAAAGTCGTAATCCAATTTTAGAGTTTTTCAGCGAAGAATAGCTCTATTTATGGCAAAAACAGAGTTGGAATGAAGAAACTACGAAGTCTTAAACCTTTGTAGAAGATAAGGCACTGAGTGAAAGACAAGTGGCAGCGATCTGGAAGTTCCCTGCATCAATGGCCGACTGGCCAGTTGAGGTGGCTGACTGGCCATCTTTAGTAGCCGACCGGCCACTTTTGGTGGCTGACAGCCACCACTAACTAGCTGACAGCCCCTGTTTGTGCCCAGCAGAATTCCTTTGGTCATTCTATGTGTTGAGAGTGCTGAGAACTTGTGTTTTGTTCTATTCTTGATGCATTCTACTGTTTTGTTTTAGTAGTTTTGTTGAGTCGCTCTCAGATTATTTCAATTTGTTTATCGAGTTGTTTCACTTTGTTTATCAAGTTGTTGTATTGCTTATTGAATTGTATTCATATTGTTTTGCTTATCGAGTTGTTGCATTGATTCATCTAGTTGTTTTACTTTGTTTGTTATGTGTTAGTTGGTTCATTATCTGATTAAGTGAATGCCAATACACTATTCGTAGTTCAAAACCCCATTGCTCTTGTTTTTATGCTGAATGGTGCAATGCGATGCTCAAAATATAAAATACAGCACGTTTTCATCAAAAAGTTGTTTTCATTCCAATCATGCTTTTCTTTTACAAAGAGTACAAGCTTTTAAAGAAAATAAAACTGTCTAAAGCTGTATAATGTGCTAACACTACTAGCAAAAAGAAAAAAAGCAAAAACACATGAATCAGCGCCGGCTAGCTCAAGCTCTAGAGGCCCTCTTCGTCATCTTCTTTGGCGAAGTGGACTCTGCAGAGCTATCCCCGTCCGCACCACTGTCTGAACCCGATGCATAACTGGAACTGGAAACGTCATCATCCTATGCATCAGAACCTAGCTCAGCCTCGCCTCCACTAGCGGAATCTGAGTTAGCATCATCATCTCTGCTCTCGGATAACTCGTCATGGTGATCTCCAGCCTCCTCGGTCTCATTGGTCTCATCGTCATCGCACATGATGGGCTCTTGATGCCTCCCTCAGCCGCGTGCCAGAGCCTGTCTCTCTCTCCCTGCTGCTGGAGGGGGCGCTGATGGTCCTGCTTTTGTCGCTGCCAGCCCCGTCGGTAGAGGTGTGACCTAAAAAGGCAGCTTGAATATGTCAGCCATAGTATGTGTATTAGATGCAAGTATAGTGTGCGAAATTAGTACATGCAGAAGCCAGATACAGTGTGTGAATGCAATGTGTCAGATGCGATCTATACATGCGGTGTATCAGTGCAGTGTAGGAAAATCTTTAGTTGAGATGTTAGTTCGGTATATCAGCAGAAATATGGCGACCGAAATGCAAGAAAACTGAAAAATTACCTGAATACCATGGGAGCTGAGTATCGCCTCCCTCCTCAAGATCATGCCCTCGAATGAGGCCAACATCTCGAGTAACCGCTTGACGTACCCTGTGGAGGGCTGCAAATGAAAGTTGGAATGATCAGTGTCTGGAATGAATGTTTGAGTATCTGAGCGAGAATGGAAAAATGAAAGTTGTAGTACATACCGGTGGTGAATCAGGTGTCCTGACATATCGGTGACCACGCAACAAAGGCTCAATCGGGATATGATAAGGCTCTCTAGAGTACCGCCAACCTGTCAGCTCGGTCGGAAGATCTGGCCATCCAAAACTCTACCTAGCCGGGAGGCATCCCTCTAGCCCTGTCCCTCAGTGCTCAGGCCCTGCTCATCAAAGGGGCATCAGCTGCCCTCCCTATATGAGCATGAATACCTATCAAAGGAGGCATAAGGTGCGTTTGGATGTAAGTTGTATAGTCCCCCTCCTCAAGGAAAAAGTCTGCATCCCCACCTCACATAAAGTCAATGATCTCCTAAGAGGAGAGCCTCTTTGTGGCTAGCATGGATGGCGGAGGTGGTATTGGAACCGGCTGTAATGGCACACCTAATGTCTGGCACAGGAAGCGCTCACCTAGGAACCGGCCTACTGGTCCCTCAAGCACGAGCTGATAGCGAGAAGCGCCCCAAGCACCGGCGAACTGATGTCTGACACTCTCTGGCATCGTCGCCCAAGGTTGCCACATGATCTGCAGATAGCAAATGCATAGATTGATTAGTTGCCATTAGATATGCAATATGAATTAGAGTTGAAAGCATAAAGAATTGTGGGTTTTGAGTTACCTCTACTGCTCTCACTGTATCGAAATACTGGCGAAAAAATGAAAGGCTCTCTCGGGTCCTCGGCTGACATCTCCCGTCATACCGGTGAGAGTATGGCACTCCAGGAGGCATCTCGACCTCCGACTCTGGGGCAAGCGTCGGAAAATAGGCGTACACCCACAGCTGCGTAAAAGTAAGAGGGCGACAGTGAGTATACAACAGATAAACACAGGTAATGCGAAAAGCAAAGTATGTGTGCAATGTCCAAAAAATGCAGAATGCAGAGAATACAAAATATAGAGAAAATGCAGAAAGCAAAGTATGTAGTACAGTGTATAGAAAGTACAAGTGCAGAGCATAAATTAGACTCTGTGTGTAGTGTGCATTGCGTGCAGTGTACAAAAAGTGAAAAATAAAAAGCATGGAAGAGAATGCAAAGCATAAAAGTAAAGCATACCTCATAGGCTCTCCAATAGCCGCCAACTCTCTTCCCGCTCCTGCGGGAGGTCGAGCTCATATAGCAGTATAGGGTAGCGAGGCTAGCGTCGTCCCAGTCATAATGCCAGACCTGAGATAAGTCCACCAAAGCACTCAGAAGATATAGCCCAATTATGTTCGCCCTATCGGCGAATAAGGTAGTGCCAAAGAGGAACATCAAGAAACCTCGAGCATACTGCTCGGTCTCTTCTCGGGTCACTGGTGCCATCCCTCTGTAGTGATCTGCAAACCAGGTGTACCGGACCATCCCTGATCAGAAGATAGGTGGGCGTGCACCCAACAAATAGATCCGGGCAGCCTCCCACTCGCCCATGTCAATATCATATGGGATCGACCGGCCTCCTACCTCGATGCCCGTCAGCATAGCAAAATCGTACGGGGTTATCATCATATCCCCGGAGGTAGAGAAATGGAAAGAGTTGGTGGTATCCCACCATCTCTCTACCAGCGCGCTCAAAAGGGTCCTGCTCGCCATGAGGTGCGACAGCCCCATGCAGAACAAACCAAACCCCGCATCGTCGATGATCTGGCGGACGCCATCAGGGAGGTCCATGTACCACTCCCTTGCCGATGTGGACCCATATCCTCAGGTAAAATGAGAGTCTACCTGTGTTCAGAATGAGCGGAAGAAATACAGTGCGCGAATGTGTTTAGAATGAGCAGAAGAAATATAGTGTGTACACGTGTTTAGAATGAACAGATGAAATACATTGTAAAGGTACGAGCTATGCAGGAAATGTAAAGTACATCGCGAAAAATGTAAGAATACAGTGTATACCTCGGAGGCGCCATGAGATAAGTGAGACTCTGGCTCTCCCAGCAAGAGATCTGCTGGTGCGCCTCGTGCAAATTCGCTGAAATGACGGACTGTATTGGGTGGTAATACATGCGCCTCGGGACGGTATCTCTCCGAGTCGAAAGATCAGACTCTAGGCGGTAATGGTATGTGCTCGGGATCTCCCTCCATCCCTGGTGAACCTCCATCTTGAGGATTGTCGTCTTTCATTTGGAAAGAAGTTGAGAAAGTAGGCGAAAATGAGCAAAATAGGTGGAAAATGCCAAAAGTCAACAAAAGTCAACTCTCGGAAAGAGAAAATGGGAAAAAAAGTCAAAGCCTGGGAAAAGGCGTCAAACCCAAGACAAACTTGAGGGAAACAAACCTCAAGTGGTGAAAATGAAGAAAAAGGCTTCGAAAACAAATTTCAATCGGTTCAAAATGGAGGAAATCAAGAGGTTTTAGCGAATCAACTTCGCGTGGGGCGTTGGAAAACGCGTATAAAGCACAGATCTAGGAGGAAAAAGTGTCTATAGAGAGAGAGAAAGCAATTTCGGCACTGTGGGTGTGAGCAAATGTGATTTGGAAAGGTGTATTTAAAGATCACCATGCAAAAGACCAAAATGGCCCGGATTTGCCACAGCTGGCCGACCGACCACTTTTTGTGGCCGACGGCCACCGTAAGTGACCGACAACATCCTCAAGTGGCCGACATTGCTTCAGGGTGGCCGACAGGCTTCCAGTGTTCTCCTTGTGTGTTTTTATGTTGTTTTGTGTCCTTGGATATGGAGAAAGTGAAAAAAAAGTTCATTTTTCAGCTCAAAGTGTCTCTGCGAAAGCTTTGAACCATGTCTTTGATGCACGACTCATCGTCAACTGGCGTTAACGAGGTGTATCCTTTTGAAATATATTCCAACTCCTCCGAGAGGTAAATCGGAGGTTGCAATTGAATCGGTTCTATTAAGGCACGTTCTTTTTTATCATTACATAGCACGCACGTTTCTTTATTCGGTGTTTTGCATCGAACATGTTATTGATGTTGCATTGAATATGCATCGTTATTATTGTGCATAGAATATGTATGTTGCTGTGGACACCCCATTTTTGACCGACCTTAAGACTCAGACGTCATCATTTGTGCACTTGATGATCGTGCATGTTTGTGCTCGTTTTGAGTGCCCGAAGTTCTCGGCTGAGTGCCTTGTCTTTGAGCCTCTAAACCCTCTCTATTTTGGCCTTGTTTTGGGGCCAAACCTTGGTGCCTCTTGCCTGGAGGGGGGAAAGGCCTTGTCGGCCACTTTTGGCACTTGTCGGCCACTTTTCCTCCTTGACGGCCACATGATGTGATCGGTCGGCTAGGGGAGGTGGTCGGCCTGCCACCTAAAGTGGCCGACGGCCAATTTTCTCCTTTTTCAAATATTTTATGTGCCAGCTATGCCAGCTGTTGATCACTGAAAGCCTCCTCCATACACGTCTATGGAGGGATGAAAGCAAGCTTTTGGCTTGCATTTCTATATAGGGGGAGGTCTCTCCCCCATTTTGAGGGTTACAAAATTTTGTGAGCAAAATTTCCTCTCTCTCTCTCTCTCTCTTTCTAGAATCCTCTCTCTCTCTCCCTATATTGTGCTTGAAAGTGAGAATTCTCTACATATTTGAACTAGGACCCTTGACCAAATACCTTTATCTTAAGGCTGAGGTTCTTTGAGGCTTGGTTTGAGGTCTTAAGCTTGGTTTTGGCTAAGAATTTTGGCTGTTTTAGTATTGTGCTTTAAAGGTAAAGACTTACGTCTTTTAGCTTTGTTTTAATTGATTGCTTGGTCATCTTTTTACACTATTTTGACATGGTTTTTCAACCATAAAAAAACTCTATTTATAAGGTTTTAAAATGATGGTTTAAGTCTTGTTGAGTTAGGGGGGGTGTCTCCTCTTTTGTTCTTTGGCTTGTGAAGGTTTTTGTGCTCTTTTTCAAAGCCTTTTGAAACAATTTTTTTTGGCCTTTTAACCACTGTATTCCAAGGGAATTTCAGTGGCAAAAACTTGGTTTTGAGGTCCAAAATAGGAGGGGGTGGCCTCCCCTTATTGTGTCTTATTTGCAAGTGTAGATGGCCTAGCATGTGAGCATGTTTTTCTACATTTTTGTGATATAATCTCAGCATGATTTGGCCACTGTTTTGGCATGTTTAAGCTCTGTCCAGAGCTGGTTTGGTCATTTGAACTTGATATTGCATGCCTCTAGTGTAATGCTCTTCACTAGCTTTGATGTTTTTGGCTCTTAACATGTTGTACATGAGTTGTTTGCATGTTGTAGCATTATTTTTCATGCCATTTCAGCACTGAAATATCTGCAACCTCCCTCGTTGCTTCACTTTTCCATTTGTTTTGAGGGTTGGTTAACCTTATGGTTATGTTCAAGCTTGAGATAAAGCTTGTGCTCAATGGTTTTAGCCTTCTTTTGAGGGTTTCCACTAACCAAAGGCATGATCTCTCTCATGTCTTAAACCATCCTTTGGTTGACCCTTCTCTCATTAGAGGACACTCATTTTGGACTTAACCGATTAAAGAATGGTTTGGTAATGCTAAAATGTGTAAACAAGAATTGGACAAGTAAAACATGACTAAGATAAGCATTTGTATTGCATGTGTTTGGATCAAACGTTAATCCAAACACAAGAAACGTGGGATGTTTCATACTCTAAGTGATGAAACGTGTCACGTTTCTTGGTCTCCATCACCCTTGATCATGCATGATAGGGTGGTGGCCATTTGAGTCTATTTGTGCATTCATTAAAGTTTGTACAAGCTTGGTTCTTTGGCCATCATGCATGAAAATGCTTGATGGGTGGCTCGAGAGCCAAGTGCCACACTCCTTTGAGCTTGAGAAATGATAAGGAGAGTGGCAGTACACATATTCCTTTAAATATGCATTGATTTGCCTCTGTTGTTCTCTGCTGTAGCAAAACTAGAAGCCTGGAAAAAGGGGAAGTGGCCGGCAGCCACTTTTTGTGGACGACTGGCCACCAGTCCATTTTTGTGCAAAAGTGTATCTGAGTTATGGTAGAAGCAGCTTGGAAGTTGGTTTAATGTTCAAAGATCAAGGCGAGTGCAAACAGAGGCAGCCGGTGGCAAGGCGATGGATTTTCGGGAAGAAGCCGACCGAGCATGCATGTCTCCCTTGCCCGCGAGGCTACTTTACTTGCTTTAATTAGTTAGTTGTAGCTAATTATTTGATTTGAGTATTGTGCTTAATTAGCTTAGCGTAGCTAGTTATTCAATTTCAATTGTGTTGTAATAATTAGCTTAGAATAGTTAATTAGTTGGTTTGTAATAATTAGCTTAGCTTAGTGTAGCTTAGCTTATTTATTCGGACACTCCTTCGAGAGGGCGTAATGTTGTAATAAGTGTGCGTGTGTGTGTGCATGTCTTCCAATCCCACTTCTTTCTCCATTTTATTTAACCACTTTCAATGGTTAGTTTTAGGGCACGTTTTGATTAGCATACCTTATGCTTGCATGTTTGCATCATTCATTTGTATTGCATGCACCGGGCTCAGCGCATCATTCAAACTGCATCATATTTCAATACTTATTTGAATACGTGTATCAAATTGTTGCATTCATATGCCATCTTAGATAGTCGAGCCTATTAATTGCATATTGCATGTATTGTATTAGGCATTGTTAGCATAGTTAGGATCATGCATATTCCTAACTAGTTTCTATTTTGGCTTGGAGTACACTGTAAGTTTTACGCTTTAGCATACTTGCATGAGTGTGAGTGTTACCATGCTTCGCATGCTTTCCATGAGGCTATGTGCTTAAATGCTAAACTGCATGAATGCCTGTGAATGAAGGCTTGATTACTTGAAATGGAACAATTCGATGATGTGAGTTTTAAGCCCACTTTGTGAAGTGGCAAATATTGTTTTAAGCCCACCCGAGGGTGACAAATCTACGTTTTTGCCCACTTGAGAGTGGCACCTTCAAACCATTTTCAAAAACAAACATGAGTTGATTTGTTTTAATTCTCACGATTTTAGTCTATACTTGTATGTGTGCGTCACATAGAAAAGTTAGCTAATAACCGAAATAAGAACACGTGCTTATAAAACAACATATCATGCTTAGTAGAGGTCGATCCTTTGACAGGGCGAGCGGGGGTGCTCATTTCAAGACCTTCCCCTCTCGTACCCAAGTCCCCGAGCCGAGGCAACTTTGGTGATGACGGACACGTGGCCTTTGGCACGAGTCAGGGTTTCCTAAATTTTCCAAAAATAAAATATTTAGGTGGCGACTCTGTAATCTGGCAAAACAGTCCAATTTTGGCATTATTTGATTCAAAATCTGATTTTCCAAAATGATTTGCCGGATTGGTCTCTTTGGTGTTTATCAGTCTCACATTGCACTTTGTCGGATTAGATTTAGAACCGTGATAGGAGTCCGAACTGTAGAAGACCAATTCGCACCTCTCCCGAAAGGGGGGTGCGTGAAGAAAGTCGAGTCCATAGTTGCGTTGCATTGCATTACACATGCTTTCATGTTTGCATAGAATATGCATGTCGTGTTGTATTGTCTTGTACATGCCCTTACATTCGCATAGAAAACGTCCGTACCTGTTGCATCGACCATGCATTTGCTACTATCGCATAGAATATGCATTACTCTGTTTATTGCATAGAACATGCTCTCGCTTGCGCTGTATAGAATATGCTTATGTTTTGTTCCTTGCATGTTGTGCATGAAACATGCCTTTAACATTGTGTCACGGTTATTCGTCTTGCATGGAACATGCATTCTTATTGTGTTGTACCTATCAAATTTCTTTCTTATGCAGGCACAATATTGTATGTACTGTTCATTCAAAGCTGGTGCAACCAGACGATATTGTATATACGGTTCATTCAGAGGAACTCCAAGTAAGATCATTCCTACCCCCTCGAACCCCTTGTTGGTTAGAAACATTCGGGTACGCCCGGTGTTTACACCACTCCCTTGTTGGTTAGAAACATTCTGGTACGCCCGATGTTTACACCTCCCCTTGTTGGTTAGAAATATTTGAGTACGCCCGGTGTTTACACCACTCCCCTACTTTGGTTAGAAACATTGGGACATGTTCCCGATGTTTATACCACCCCCCCAGTTAGAAGCGTTTGGAACATGTTCCGATACTTATACCACCTTGCTTTGGTTAGAAACATTGGGATGTGTTCCCGATGTTTATACCACCCCCCTAGGTTAGAAGCGTTTGGAACGTGTTCCGATGCTTATACCACCTTACTTTGGTTAGAAGCATTGGGACGTGATCCTGATGTTTATACCACCCCCCCTCGGTTAGAAGCATTTGGAACGTGTTCCGATACTTATACCACCTTGCTTTGGTTAGAAACATTGGGACGTGTTCCGATGTTTATACCACCACCCCCCCCCCCCGGTTAGAAGCATTTGGAACATGTTCCGATACTTATACCACCTTTCTTTGGTATTGCCCCCCATCCCAAGGTTAGAAGCGATTGGAACGTGTTCCGATGCTTATACCACCTTGTTTTGGTTAGAAACTTTGGGACGTCTTCCGATGTTTATGCCACCCTCTGATGTTTGCACCGCTCTCTTTTCCCTCTCACACGTGACGCGTTAGGACACTTTGGTTAAAAGCATCCAAGCGGATTCCAATGCTTATACTGCTTTTTGTTTTGATTAACTAGTACTTGGACGTGTTTCAATTCTTATCACTGTTCTCTTTGGTTCCGAATATTAGGGTGTGTCCCTAGGTTCACACCATCTCTCTCCTCGCGTGTGCCACGCGTTAGGATCTTGTTTCATGCCTCGGGTGCACCCGAGGGTTGTGTTGTTCTTTGTTTTCCTGCATGAGGCACAGTTAAGATTGCATAATTTTCTTACATCCTTTCTGCATGAAATGTAGTTTGGCTTGCGCCTTTCACGTGTGGCGTGTTTACTTACTGTTGTTCATGTTTGAGTTTGTTGTAGTGTTTCTTAGCATAACATTTGCATCTAGATGTTTTGTTACATTCTCATTCCATGATCATAAGTTATGTTGTTGCATTGTGCATATCAGTTGCATCTTGCCCCAGAACTACGCTGGTTTGATTCCTTGCAAAGGGATACATAGGCAGCTTGCGGGCGCAACCGTTCTTTGTTTTGTTTGGTTGTTTGTCCAAGTCTTCAGCCTTGTTAAAAATGGGTCGTCTCTGGGCTTTGACATTCACTCCCTTCATTTCATGACTTCTGAGTTCTGTCAAAGAGGGGCAACTGTAGACACCCCATTTTTGACCGACCTCAAGACTTGGACGCCATCATTTGTGCACTCGATGATTGTGCTTGTTTTGAGCTCCCAAAGTTCTCAACGGAACGCCTTGTCTTTAAGCCTCTAAACCCCTTTTGTTTTGTGCTTGTTTTTGGGCCAAACCTTGTTGCCTCTTGCCTGGAAGCGGAAAGGGCCTTGTCAGCCACTTTTTGTTCTTGTCGACCACTTGAAGTGGCCGACGGCCATTTGTCCCTTTTTTCAGATATTTGTTTGCCAGCTGTGCCAGTTGTTGCTCACTGAAGTCCATCTCCATACACGTGTATGGAGGGATAAACACAAGCTCTAAGCTTGATTTTCTATATATAGGGGATGCTCTCCCCTATTTGGGGAGGTTAGATTTTTTAGATCAAGATTCTCTCTCTCTCTAGAATTCTCTCTCTCTCTTCTTGCCATGTGCTTGATAGTTGATTTTCTCTACACCTTTGCACACTAACCCTTAACCAAATTTGACCACCTTGGAGTTGAGGTCCCTTGGAGCTTAATTTGAGCTTTTGGAAGGAGGTTTGAGCCTAAAAGTGTGCCTGTTTTGTGCTGCGCTTCAAGAGGTATAGGACTTACATTGTAGGCTTGGGTTTAATTACTTGCTTTGCCATCTTTTTATACTGTTTTTGGCCTAGTTTTCAACTACAAAAAACTCTGATTTTTGGGCCTTAACATGATGGTTTGAGGTCATTTTGTGTTAAGGGGTAGTCCACCCTTCTTGTCGCTTATTTGTGTGAGCTTTTGGGCCATCTTTTAGCATATTAACATCAAACTTTTTGGGCCTTTAAACCACTGAAATTCAGAGTTATTTCAGTGGTAAAAATCAACTTTTGATGTCCAAAATAGGAGGGGTTATCCTCCCCTCCTTGTGTCTTGCTTCCATGCCTAGGTTGCTTCACATGTTAGCTTGATTTTCTAGCTTAACTTAGCTTAATTCAAGCATGTTTTAGGCTCTAATTTGGCATGTTTCAGCTCTATTTTGGGTTGGTTGGAGCACTTGAGGCTTGCTTTGTGTGCTTGTACTGCAATTGTTCTTGTTAGTCTAACTTGTGCTATATTTTGGCCTCTTATTCTAGCTATCTTTAGCTTAATTCAAGCATGTTTTAGGACTCATTTTAGGCTATCAAAGGACTGTTTTGAAGTGTTTGTACCTTTTGAGCTTTGTATTGCATGCCCATAGTGTAATAGTCTTCACTAGCTCATTGTTTTCTTTAAGCATGAAATGCTTGGTTTGCTTGCATGTTGTAGTATTATTTTGCATATAATCTCAGCATCATAATCTCTGCCACATTCTCATTTGTCTTACTTTCAATCGCTTTTGAGAGTTGTTTCAAGTTTGGAATCCTTTAAGCTTAAGATAGAGTTTGTGCTTAATGGTTTTAAACCCCTGTTGGGAGTTTCTACTAACCAACAACCTGATCTCTCTCTTGCCTTAAATCATCCCTTGGTTGACGCTTCTTTCTCTTTAGAAGACTCTCACTAATGGACTTAGTCGATTAAAGGATTAATCGGTAATGTAAAATGAGTATACAAAATGAACAAAGTAAAAGAGGCAAGATTAAGCATCTTTGTATTGCATTACACGTGTTCGGATCAGACGTTAATCTGAACACAAGAAAAATGGAACATTTCATACTCAAAGTGATGAAACGTGCCACTTTTCTTAGTCACCGTCACTCTTGATCATGCATGATAGGGTGGTGGTCCTTCGAGTCTTACTTGTGCATTCATTAAGCTTGTACAAGCTTGGTTTTCTAGCCATCATGCATTGAAAATGCTTGGTTGATGGTTCGAAGGCCAAGAGTTACCCTCCTTTGAGTTTTGCAATGACAAGGAGGAGTGCACACATTCCTTGAAAATACATTGCTTTGCCTCTGTTTGCTCTCTGTTGCAGCAAAAGGAGAAGTTCGGGGATGTAGCAGCCGATCGGCCAGTTTTAGTGGCTGACAGCCAGTTGGAGTGGCCGACCGACCAATTGGAGTGGCCGACTGGCCAGTTGAGGTAGCCGACAGCCACTTTTTGTATCCGACCGGCCACTAGTCAATTTTTGCACAAATGTGCTTCTGAGTTGGAGCAGAAGCATTCTGGGAGTTGGCACAATTTTCAGTGATCAAACGAGTGCAAACAGAGGCATCCGATGGCAAGGCAATGGCATTTTCAGGTGGATCAACTAAGCATGCATGCATCCCTCGCCCTCGAGGCCATTTAGTCGCTTTTGTTAACTTAGAATAAGTTAGCTATTTCATTCATACAAGTGTTGTAATTAATTAGCTTAATCTGTTTTGTAATATTTTAGCTAGGTTGGAATAGTTAGTCAATTTACTTCCATTTCAGTTGTAATAATTAGTTAACTAGAATAGTTCATTAGATTCATGTTGTAATAATTAGTTTAATTAGCATAGCTAGTTAGCTTATTCATTCAGACCCTCCTTCGCGAGGGCGTAATGTTGTAATAAATGTGTGTTCATGTGTGCATGTCTTCTAACCCCACGTCTTTCTCCATTTTATGCTTTTGATGGTTAGATTAGGGATCATGTTTCGATTAGCATACCTTATGCTCGCACATTTGCATCCATTCATTTGTCTTGCATGCACCGAGGCTCGGCGCATCATTCAAACTGCATTGTCAAATTCAATACTTACTTGAATACGTGTTTCAAAGCATGCTATCAAAGTGTTGCAAATACCATGATTAAGTAGCCGAGCCTATTTAGTTACATCATTGCATGTGTTGCATTTGTCATTTAACATAGTTAGGATCATGCATCTTTCTAACTGGTTTCTGTTTTGGCTTGGAGTACTCGATGAGTTTTATGCTTTAGCATGCTTGCATGAGTGTCATTGCCATATTTCCATGATAGCATGCTTGCCATGAGGCTATTTGCTTAAATGCTAAACTGCATGAATGCCTGTGGATGAAGGCTTTGTTGCTTGAATTGGAACAATTCAACGAATGTATGTTTTAAGCCCACTTTGAGAAGTGGCAAATCATGTTTTAAGCCCATCATGTTTGATGGAAAGTCTGCGTTTTAGCCCACTTAAGGGTGGCAAATTCAAACCATTTTCGAAAACAAACATGAGTTGATTTGTTCCAAGTCTTATGATTTAGTTTATACTTGCTTGTGTGCGTCACATAGTAAAGTTAGCTAATAATTGGAACAAGAACACACGAGGTTTATAAAAGAACATATCATGATTAGTAGAGGCCGATCATTTGATCAGGCGAGGGGGGGTGGTCATTTCAGGACCTTCCCCTCTCGTACCTAAGTTCCCGAACCGAGGCAACTTTGGTGATGACGGACACGTGGCCTTTAGCATGAGTTAGGCTTTCCTAAATTTCCCAAAAATAAAATATTTAGGTGGCGATTCTGTAATCTGGCAAAGCAGTCCAATTTTGGCATTGTTTGATTCAAAATCGATTTTTCAAAACGATTTGTCGGATTGGACTCTTTGGTGTTTATCAGTTTCACATTGCACTTGTGAAACTAGATTCAGAACCATGACAAGAGTCCGAACTGTAGGACCAACTCGAGCTCTCCGAAAGGCGGCGCAAAAAAGGCAAGCTGCAGTATGCACCTACTTACGAGACAATAGTTGCGATAGACGAAGTTTGGGACAAGAATCCCTGGTATCATGACGTTTGGAACTTTCTAGAGAAGGACATGTACCCACAAGAGGCAAATGCCAAGGATAAACGGGGAATACAGTGTCTAGCCATCCAATTCATTATATGCGAAAGTAAATTGTACAAAAGAGGACATCTGGGAATACACAAGTTCTGTGTCGCAGAGGAAAAGTCAAAATGCCATCCACGGAGGAGAGTGTGGAGCACACATGAATGGTGTGATGTTGGCCAAGAAGATCCTCAGGCAAGATTACTATTGGTTAACCATAGAGGATGATTGTATCAACTTTGTTCGACGATACCGTAAATGTCAAATCCATGCTAATCGCATGAATATTCTGCCGTCAAAGCTCTACAATATGACTTCACCATGGCCTTTCTTAGTCTGGAGAATTGGCATCATCGGAGCAGTCTTGCCAAAGGTCTCGAATGGACACGAGTTTATTTTAGTAGCGATTGACTATTTTACCAAATGGGTGGAGGAGCAGTCATATTCTGTGTTGAAAGCATCACATGTGGCCAAATTCATCAAGAATAACATCATTTGTAGGTATGGGGTGCTGAATGAGATAATATTGGACAATGGCTCACACTTCAAAAAGGAGGTGGTAGATTTACTCAAGAAGTACAATGTGGCTTTTCACAAGTCATCAACATATAGGCCACAAACCAATGGAGCCATTGAAGCCGTAAACAAGAATGTTAAGAATATTCTGCGAAAGATGGTGGAAACCTATAAGGACTGGCCAAACAAACTGCCTTTTGCACTTTGGGGTTATAGAACATCAATTCAAATATCTACAAAGGTAGCCCCCTACTCTTTGCTATATGGGATGAAAGTTGTTTTACAAATCAAGATTGAAGTACCGTCGCTGACAATTATGGCCGAGTGTCAGATAGCAGAGGCGGATTGGCAGTAGAACAGGTTCGAATGTTGCTTGATGAAAGGAGGTTGAAGGCGTTGTATCACATCCAGGGGTATCAGCACAGAATTGTTAGGGCCTTTAACAAGAAAGTCAGGTCTAGAAATCTAAAAGAAAGAGATATGGTGCTCAAAGATAACCGAGCTTCTATCCATGACCCTAGGAGCAAGTTTCCAACCCAATTGGACTAGTCCCTACATCATCAAATCTATCTGGTTAGGAGAAGCAATCATCCTCATGGATTTAGATGGCTTGGAGTTCTTGTAACCGATCAACATAGACAAGTTGAAGAAGTATTATCCCTGAGAGGCTTGCTAGGTTGAAAACCCGAAAGGGTGACCTAGGCAAAAGTTGGAGCGTGAAAAATTGGAAATAAAAGAAAAATAGAGCTCGTAAGGTTGAAAACCTGAAAGGGTGGCTTTGGCAAAAGTTAAAGCGCAAAAAGAAAGAGTTAATACTCAAGTGAACCTTAACTGTGAACTATGTAAGGCTTGATTCCCATCTTTGGGATACGTAGGCAATTTCATCTCAAAGTTCGGCTCTAATCATTTTTAACTCAACTGTCCTATCCATTATTGTTCGGTTCATCTCACCATCTGTTAGCTTGATTGTTTACCTCCATTTGGCAGAAGGGCCAGTTGCAAGATGAAGCAAGGGGCAGAACAATGTTGAAGGTGAATACAATTGTGGGTAGTTATAATCCTCTTGATTTGGGGTTGTACGTCTTGAGGATTGATTCCATTTGTGTCGGGTAATGACTGTTTGCAAAAATTTGTTTTGAAGGGTTTTAATGAGGTTGATTTTCTCAAAATTTTACTTTTTGCAACACAGATCATTCTTTGGACAAAAAAAACAAGGAAACTTTTCAGTACTCACAACTTTAATTACATGATTTCAACACAAGTACACCATCCAACTTTCAGGTTAAATCAAAGTTGCTTTTACATCATAAAACTTGAAAAGAAAAGTCAAAGCAATAAACTAGGGGCACAGATAAGTCAGGAAGTGGTCCTCTGCCTCTTGTCCGCACTCTCAGAAGTTTCTACAGCCAAGGATGCCCAACTTGTGTCTCATCCTCAAGCCAAGCAGAGCACTCTCTAGAAAGGGCACAACTGAAGCTAGCAACAGGGGCCAAAAGCTCTCTTATCCTCCAAGCAACAAGGTATCAAGCCAAGTGCGAAGCACGAACTGGAAATGGCGCAGAATATTCCACCCCCTCATCTGGACAGGTCTACTCACGGCCGAACTGGCCTCTGAATCGGAATTGGAAGTAGAAAACACAGTGTGTAAGGCTGATCAACTGTATACCTGATTGGCAAGACAGGCTGTAACTCATGTCGGTCAAGTTCAGCCAAGCGCAATGCCAAGCAATGTTAACCGCGGATTTGCTGCACATCCAGTCGCACCACAACCCCTCTGTGGGAAAGTCCACTAGCCATGAGCAGAAGAAGTAGGATCTAGCCAAATACTCAAGGCAAGAGTGCATGACTTTCAGTTTATCTATCAACCACACCTGGGAAGGGATAAAAAAAAAAAAGAGAGATTAAAGAATAAAGAGATGTGCGTTGAGAGAAAAAGTAAGAAAAGGGCTTTTGAGAGAAAAATAAAGAATGAGTGCCCAAATGATGTGAGAAATCATAAGTGAGAAAGGGTGGGAAACAATACATAGAGAAGTAGTGGACTCCCCACAAACCGAGGAGTTTCTCGCCAATGGAAAGCATCCAAACCCATTAGGGTTTTGGCTAGTGCCAAGCCTATACAGCTTTGGCCCTCAGTAAGGCATTGAGCCACTTCGACCAATCGGATGCTGACTCCGTTACCACTAGGGGCAAGAAGATACTGGGCGAGCAAGCATATGTAGAGAGCATGTTGGCGATAACCTCGCCGAAGAAGATCACACCTATTTCCAATGTCGGCAAAATGGTGAATCAAGCCAAAGATGTTCGACTCTCCATCATGAGCCAAAGACTTAGACTTGTTGAAAGAGAGACTGTACATCCATTCACAAGCTCGTACATGGCCAAAAAGGGGTTGAGGCATAATTTCTTCGTTGCATCGGGACTCCATTAACGCTTAAAACTCTTCAAAAGTGGGACACATCTCTTGTGATCCGAAGCGAAACACATGAGTAACTAGGTCCCAACAATGGGCAGCAACATGGAGGAATGGAAAAAAAAAAAGTGGAGTGTGGCTTAAGGAAAAAAGAGTGTTTATGCCAAAATCGTTGAAATTTACCTTTTCCGGGCCGTCCAAAGTGGCCGTCCAATCTTTGAGCATATCAACAAGGAAAATCTCCATTTTCAGAGAAAACTAGCAAAAAAGTGATGTTCTGTCATAGAAACAGCAAGAGAAGACCTTTATAGAAAATAAGGGTGTGTGAGTGGCTAACAGCTGTTGCCAGCTGTCCAGACACAATTCTTAGTCGACTGGCCACTTCACCAGCCGCCCGTACATTTCATTGGCCAATCGGCCAAGTGTGCCGACCAAATAACTTGGCAGTAGGGTTATGTTTGCCCTCTTTGTTTTTGAGTCTTGTTTTGAGTCTTTGGTTTCTAGCAATTGTAAATAGGTTTGTTTAAGTTGTTTTTACTTTGCTTTTCCTTTGTTGAGTCATTTTTTTTTTTTTTTTTGTATTTTGGTCTGTTGGGGGGCTCAATATCTAATTAAGAACTCATTTAATTGTGATCAAACTCAGTTTCAAATTCAGAAATATAATCATTTTTGTGCAAGTGTTGTGTCATTCTCAAGATGCTATGCGAAACAAAATTCTTTCTTTTATAAACTATAGGGTCCAACCCCGATCATAGTTTTTTACAAAAGAGAAAATACAAGTTTTCAAAAGAAAAAAGTAAGAGAACCTATCTGAAGCTATACAAGTTTTGTACTAAAAAGCAAAAGAAAGAAAAAGAGGAGTCCAAAATCAGTGTCCGCCAAGTCAAGTGCATCGGGAAGCCCTCTTCGTCCTTTTTCGAGGATGAGACTCAGGATCACTATCGCCATCAGCACCGCTCTCATTGGAAGAATGTGACACCGAGCCAGAATCAACATCTCTATCCTCAGACTCGGAGTGCTCACTCGCGATCTCCTCGGTGTCTCTGGTCTTAGTGTCCTTGCTGATCAAGGTCCTCTTTGCAGACAAAGAAGCCCCCCGCACTCGAGACTCGCTATCCTCACTCTGGCTCCGACTCCAACTCCGGGCACCTTTGCCCCTGCCTCTACCTCTACCCTCACCCCTGCCGCATGCGAGAGTCCATCTGTCTCTCCTGCCTGCAACTGGAAGGGGTACCACAAGTGCCGCTAGTGCAGGTGGAGGCTGAAAAGAGTTTGCAAGAAACAGAGCATCAAAACAATTTGGTGCAGAAACAGTATGAGCATGGTGAAAAGAAATTAGTGCATGTCAAATGAGAAAAATGAGATACCTGATGACCGTGGTAGGAAAGTAATGCCTCTCTCCTCTGTACCATATGGACTAAGGAGTCGACCAACTGAAAAAGGCTGTCCACATAACCCACTGGCACTTGCAATTGAATTTGAACATCATCATACAGAGAAAAGGGGATATGAAATACAAATTGCAAGACAAGGTGCATACCTGTTGGACGTCAGGGTCTCTAACATACTCACACTTCTCCTGGTACATAATCGGAATCTGGTGAGCTATGTGATCGTAGTCAGGATCACAAGGAGATTGGCTAAATGAACAGTGGGGACAATGCCCCCAGTATCAGGCTTAGCCGCATGAGAGACACCTCTGGCAGCGAGTACATCTGCAGCACCGTCTGCTCGAGCTTTATCTAGAAATAAGATGGGTCTGGATGAAGGCAGTGCAGTCCCTCTCTCCACGAAATAGATCAGCATCCTGCCCTACCATGAATGTCACGATAGCCTCGATAGGAAGGCTATCGACAGTCGTCATAGATAGCCGAGGGGGAGCAGGAACAATGGGGTTGTGTAGGCCCAGAATCTAGTGAATGAAGTAGTTCCCCAGGTACTAGGTCCAGTAGAAGGGACCTGTAGCTTGCTTTTCATACTCCTCAGAGGGTTTAGTCTCCTTGGATACGATAGCCCTATAGTTCAGACTCATGTGGTTCTGAATCTAATTTCACAAGTGCAATGTGAAACAGATAAACACAAATGAGTCCAAATCTAGCAAATATTTTGGAAAATCGATTTTGAATCAAAATGCCAAAAATATGGACTGCATTGCCAGATTTTAGAGTTGCCATCAAAATATTTTTGGGAAATTTAGAAAACCTGTGACTCGTGCCAAAGGCCACTTGTCTGTCATAACCAAAGTGTCTCGGCCCGGGAACTTAGGTATGAGAGAGAAAGGTCTTGAATTTAGCACCCCACTCACCTGATCAAAGAGCAGCCTCCACTAATCATGATGTGAATCTTATGTACAGTATATGCTCATGTTCCGATTATTATGCTATCTTTACTATGTGATGCACACAAGTATAGACTAATTTCACAAAATTTGAAATGCTTTGATTTCATGTTGGCTTTGGAAAGTGTTTGAATATGTGCCACTTGAAAAAATGATCTCAGATGTACATTAATCAATTTATCCCAATTTAAGTGAAAAAGCCTTCATCCACTAGCATTCAAGAGATATCTCAAATAAGCACTTAGCTTGATGGTAAACATGGTTGACATGGAAACAATCACATGCATACAAATGCTAAAGCAAAAACTGCTCACCTAGTACTCAACTGAGGCAAGCCAAAAAAAAGAAAATAGTTAGAAACAATGCATGATCCTAAACAATGTAGCATGACTAATGTTATACATACATAATGCAATTTAAGAGGCTCGGCTACTAGAATGGCATGTGAGTCAATTCAAGGCATGAAATAAAGCACGTATTCGAGTAGGGCATTTGAAATTGACATTGATTAGTATGATTAGCCGAACCCTTATGCATGCAAAAATGGATACCAGGCATGGCAGTGATATGAAAATCAAGGCATGGTAATAAAATGATATGATGTAATGGGTGTAATAGATAGTGTAGTAGATGCATGCAAAAGATGTTATATGCATTGCGATAGGGGTAATGGATATGATGTAGCAACTAGGAAGTGTGCCGTAGAAAGCGCCTGGCAGGGGCACTTGGTGAGGTCTCACCTTATGCTACTGTGGATCTTTCTCTTCTTCTTGGTTTCAAGACTTCTTCCTTCATCTTGCACTTTCAAACCACGGGTACTACTTTTCTCCCTAGCTATGTTTGCAACTTTCCCTATTCTCTAACAAGGTGACAGACTAGGTTGGCTTAGTATCCAGAATTGAGGCGCATACAAGCTACCTCAACCTATGGGGCTGCCATACAGATTTCAAGTGAGGATACACCCCTGGGTATTTAAACCAGACTTTAGTCTCAGAAATTCTGAACCTTTTTCATTCTAGGCCTCAGCCATTCGAACTCTAGTTTCCACCATGTCAATGGGCCTCTTGGGAACTCACAGTTAGGTGGCTATACCAGATCGCCTGAAGCCATTCGAGCACAAAAAACACCAAAGGAATTGCACCTTTAGAGGATTTAAGGTCTCCTAGACCCAGTGAGTGCACAAGATAGTGCGGGTAAGGTGTGCAAAAAAGCGCGGGGTGAATGAATGCATAAAACAATGCTATACAGGTGAATGCACAAAATAGTGCAATACAAGGTGAATGCACAAAATAGTGCGATGCAAGGTAAAATGCACAAAACAGTGCAATACAAGGTGCACAAAATAGTGCGATACAAGGTGAATGCACAAAATAGTGTGATGCAAGGTAGAATACACAAAATACAATGTATATGCACAAAATAGTGCAATACAAGGTGCACAAAATAGTGCGATGTAAGGTGAATGCACAAGGTACACAAAATAGTGCGATGCAAGGTGAATGCACAAAATAGTGCGATGCAAGGTAGAATGCACAAAACAATGCGATGAAAGGTGCACAAAATAGTACAATACAAGATGAATGCACAAAATAGTGCGATGCAAGGTAGAATGCACAAAATAGTGCGATACAAGGTGCACAAAACAGTACGATACAAGGTGAATGCACAAAATAGTGCAATGCAAGGTGAATGCACAAAACAATGCGATGCAAGGTGAATACACAAAATAGTGCGACGCAAGGTGAATGCACAAAACAGTGTGATACAAACAATGCGATAAAAGATGAACGTAGGGTGCACAAAATAGTGCGATGCAATGGTAATGAGCAGTACATAAAGTAGTGCATCATGTACCTTATGAAATGTGGGGCAACTTCAAACAATTTATTTGAAATGTAGCTGAAAAACATCAAGGGAGGTAACCCAACAAAACTCTGTAATTACAAGTATAGACAAAGTTAAGAGCAAGAGCAACCAATCATGCAATTCAAATCAACCAGAGTGTATAAGCAGGCATGCATGATCCAAAGCAAATGTATTAATCAAAGAGAAGATGGTAATCCCAAGAGTGTTTTGAAATGGTCGGAGATAACTTTCGAAAGCTGAATCATATCAGAATCATCATGGGGGTAAAGTACCCTAACCCGACAAATGGCTCTGAGCAGATTGAGAGAAAGGTTGGGTTCATTCCCCTCGTTCAATTGATGACCCGATCAAATGCACTAAAAATTGCCCCTAGCGTTCACTGGCCATCGGTTGGGTTCATGCCCCTTATTCGATGGATGGCCTGGTCAGATGTACTAAAAATTGCCCCTGGCCACCGGTTGGGTTCATGCCCTTTGTTTGATGGATGGCCCGGTCAGATGTACTGAAAATTGCCCCTAGCATCCAATCACTGGCCACCTTTTCAACATTATGCAAGCACATGTGATGGGGATCATCAGATCCTAGAACAGTTGCCAACCAATTAGACTCATGATTCTCTTCTGTTCCAGCATGTTGAGAACTTACTCCAGTCCCCTCCAAAGTAGTGATGGATTACTCATATACACTTTGTAATGATCATGACTACGCGATGCCCCTTGTATGAGCACTCTCAGTTTGTTTATGAATTCCACATATGGACTTGTTTTTGAGTTTGGAGCGAACATTCGTGTATGGAATTTTGACCATGCCACTCTATTGAACTTTGAGCAATAGACACGCTAGGGTGCCTCAATGAAAAGCGCTTTTGAGTGACAGACACGCTATGGTGACTCGATAAAGAGCGCAAACTGAGACAAACACCAAGCAAGACACAACAGAACTCACAATTGACCCAAAAGCAGAAAAAGACTCAAGGTAACTGATCATTCACAGTGCCCCTAGTATTACTTATGTTCCCTTCAAAACTCAATTTTGATTCCTTTTTTTTGCTCAAGTTACAAATTCTACTGATAAGTTCAAGTATTGAAAATTTCTCCACTTTTTGATTCAAGCTAGTTCTTTCTTACCCAATGCAAGTATGTGATATGCACAATAGTCGGTGTCGCTCATGGATTGATGTGAAGCTAATGATGTGAATTGGCCAAGGTGATCGGGTTGAGATGAATAAGATGGATATGGTTAAGACTGAACTTCAAGATGAAGTTGCCTACGTATCCCAACATGGGAATCAGGTCAACGTAGTTCATGGATAAGGTTCACCCAGGTATTGACACTCTCATTTTGTGCTCTAACTTTTGCCAAAGTCGCCCCCTATGGTTTTTAACCTTGCAAGCTCTATTTATTTGATTTCTCATTTTTCATGCTCTGACTTTTGCCTAGGTCACCCTTTTGGGTTTTTGCCCTAGCAAGCCTCTCAAGGATAGCGTTACAACACTTGCGGTGAATTTGATCAATAGTCATTCTTGCCCTAATACTGGAACTGGCTTCGCCTTGATTTGAGCTTGGTTCTCTATTCTCTTATGCATGTCTTCTTCCTTTCTTTTGCTCCATTTTCAAAGTTGGTTGGCTTTCCCGAATTCAGACAAAAGCTCATTTTCTCATAGTTGATTGGATTTCATCCAATTGAATACCCCTGGCTTGATGGTGGACTTTTTTTCCATTTTCTTTTTCTTTTCTTTCTTTTTTTCTTCTTTGCTTTTTGGTATCTTCTTTTCTCTATTTTTTTGGTTTCTCTTTCTTTTCCTTTCTGGTTTCTTTTATCTTTTCCTCTTTGAAGAAATGAAAATACCAGGGGGAGAAATTCTATGAATGTGAGGTCTGAAAACCGTCTTGTGCTTGCCAAAATGGTCGCCTAAAGGTGAAGAGAACCTCTAAGACGATGTAGAATGCCACACATAAGTCTGAATCTATCTTTGCAAGTTTTGCGAAAGAAATAGCTTAAAATTTCCAAATCATGAAGGACTCTGCGACGACAATCCAAAATTCACTCAACCCATTTAAGGGATCCGTCTCAACACTCGCGCTTATTGGCCGAATCTCATTAAAAAAAATAGAGATTTTCTATTTTCAAAAAGGTCACACATGAGTTGCTATATGCACAATAAAATGATCAGAAACTTGACTCCCGCTTTTTTATTATTAAAATAACAAAACGAAGACCCAAGGGTACACGAGAGCGACCCAAAGGAAAAGACTCAACTGATGCAACAACACAAGAAAAGACAACGAAAATAAAACTCACAAGTCAACTATTTACAAGACATGATCAAAACAAAATCAACATCCTTGAGACAGAAAGGGGTTTTCACTCTCCAAGTCCATCTGCAGATTTCAAAAAAACTTCAATAGCCCACGAGAGGGTCCAAACCCACCTTCAATTCAACATTAACATCCACACCCAGCAAGATTGATTTCAAACTTTCAAACTGAGTCTCACAGATTGAGTCTCACAATTACCCTGATTGTCTCCACACATCTTCTTGACCGAAACAATTGATTTTTCGCACCATGCCCCTAGTTCAAAAGGTCCTTTTTCACATGCTTTCGAAAATTCCCCTAGCTGAGACTGAGGTTCATTATTCCAACCATCATTGTTGGCATCAGTTAAGGGAGCCCACTGCTTTATTTCAACATCATCAAGCTCAAGATTGAGTAAGTTTTCCATATTTCCAAAGAATTTGTTCCTTTTGCTTTTCTTTCTCAGAACTTTTAAGGAGGTAGAGATTGGAAGATTCAGGAATGAACACAATGGGTTTGGACACATTGGTGGGTATGATGTGCTGGCTAGGGTTAAGGTTGGTTGTTAGCCAGCCATGGATGGGATATATGTTATGGGGTGGCAATCTATTGCGGTCATGGGAAGGTTTATTAATAGCTTTAGGATTTTCAGGTGGGGTAATGACCTTGTTGTCAATCAAGTCTTGAATTTCATGGCGAAGATGAAAGTAACGGTCAGTATGATGATCATACTACTGATAGAATGTGCAATATTGGGTAGGGTCGTGTCTTGGTGGGAGAGGATTCGAAAGAGGTCGAGGATTGAGAGGTTTGAGATACCCTTTCTCCATCAGTACCTTCAATGCAAAAGTTGGGCTCATATGGAGATGAGTGAAGGCTCGTTTTTTGGAGAAGGAAGCATCAATGTTAGAAACATTGGCAAACAAGTTGGCGGGTGTTGGCTAGGTATTCAGGAGCATGGGACTGGAATCAGGAGGGGTGTTTTTGGTAAAGCATCCCTTTTCATTGTTTGACGTTCCCTTGTTTGCCAACCTGTGATTCAAAGTACCCACAACCTAGCTTTTCTCATTGAATTCATCCATAATAACCCCCACTTAAGCATTAGTGTGTTAAGCAACGAAAGTTTCATCCACAACCCTTTCAACAATTGCAAGGACTTGCCATTTGTTCAGGTCTTTAGTCCTCAGAGCTTTGATAACCTATCGGAGATGTGCACAAGGATCAATAGTCACCCTAGACTCATTCTTGCTACTTGCTTCGACCTTATTTGCTTTTGATTGGCCCATTCCACTTTTAGCTTGCCCCAAGATTGGAGAATTCTTGTGGCACCCTCACTTCTGGGTATCATATATTAATATAAATAATTCAACATGGTTAAGTATTAAGTTCTCATATAACCATTAAAGGAGTACGTTCCAAAGCTTAATCTTAATATAACCCTAAATGTTTGATTTCTTACACCAACCTCCGGACATTGTTACATTAATACATAAAATTTCATCAAATAGATAAGAAGGTGGGCAAGACAGGCCTTAATGGCCAGGCTATGACGGTTCTAAGTGAACCATGGCTAAACTTCGGCATCTTTGACAAAATCTACCCTGAGATTTTCTCTTTCTTTTTCACCTGGCATGAAACGCCGTGAGCTGCGAAGCCCAATAGGATACAAGAAACCCAAAAAAAAATAGCCACTTCTTACAGTTCGAAAACTTATCTAATATTAACACAGTGGAGTTAATTAACAACATTTAAAAATATACAATCATAACGAAAAAGATAATAGTGCAGTGAAAGCAACATTTATAAATATATATATATAGACATGATCCATATATATTTAAAATGCAAATGCTAGGTTATCATAGAATTCATCATGTAATCTCAATTAATCATAAATTTGGTAAGCCTACGGTGACTCCCCATGGAGTGCCATCCTACCCAACCATTGACCCTAGCCAGAGATTATTCTGCACCCCCTCTTCATCGCGAGGCACTAGACCTAAGGATGCTACGTGCTGAGTTAGATACTCAGGGCGTATCGTCAGTAGTCCGTCTCAAGAGAACTGGCCTTCCAAAGGTACTCCCTCTGTGTGAGACCCTTACTGCCACCCTTATCCCAAAACCAAATCCGTCAGGTCAGAATACGATCCGGGCCATGTCAAGGTTTTGCAAGCTAAATAATCACATTTCCTTAGAACCAGGACGCACCCTACACCAAAACATCGATATACCTTTTCCTTGTATTCATCCGCATGCGCGTGGTCCAAAACCATCCATTTCATTTTCCTCAGATTATGGTTATAATAGCTCTTGATGAAAATACACATATCATGATTCATTCCAACTAATAAAGCATATTTAAGTGCATGCAAGACAAAATATGTAAGAACGAGGCATTACAAAAAGGTATTAAGCCATCACTAATTTGATTCTAGATTCTGAACGGTTTCCGGTAAACTGTCCCCTCAAATAAAAATATAGATATAATACTAAATGATATTTGAAAATTTTGATTTTTGGTGGAGTTATAGATTATTAAGTTGGGAACATTTTTGAAATAGGCTCGAAGTCATTTGGCCACTAGAAGATGTCCAAATAAATTAAAAATAGTAGGTAGCTCCAGATTCGTCGCATTTTTGAAAAACAGACATATCTCACTCCATACTTAATGAAATGAGTTGAGACCTATGGCATTGGAAATATAACTTTAAAAAATCTCATTGACAATTTGAATCACTGAAAAATTTGTTCTGTGGATGAAACCATGGCCATGTAAAGTAGGCCTTGCTATTGTCTTAACAGCAAGGGTGAACATAAAGCATATTTTCGGCTATAAAATAGCGTCAAATAATTCTCGCCAAATTTCCACATATAAATAAGACCCTAAAATAATTCCAGTAGCTTCAAATTTTCAAAAGAATAAATAAGTGATTGTTGCATGGTTTTGAAGTGAAAACAGATTCTACACAGTGCAGTTTCTATTCTTGCTTCCTTCATGTATTATTAGACATATCAGATTGTTTTGCATTCATTTTCCAAAACTTAAAGAAGTGGATTATTTCTAAGTATCATACCTTAGTGAAGTTTTGAAGACCTTTCAAGTGATGAGTCCTTCTTCTCCTTCCTTCCTCCTTCTTTTCTTTCTCTCCTTTCTTTCTTTCCTAGATCCAGCAGAAAATTTGAAGTAAGGAGTTGAGGGAGCTTGTGTAATATTTATAGACTAAAATGAGAGGGAGAGCTTAAAGAAAATGCTTGGTAAAAGATTCCTCGCATGCATGGCCATTGGGGGGTTGTCTACCCAACAAGCACACTTATGACAACCTATTTCTTCACTCAAAGGTAAGAAAATGCTGATTAAGAATGCTAAGAGGGTTGTATTTTTTTGAGATGAATCTTCATATAAGACAAAATCAACCCTTCCCCATGAGGGTTGACTTGGCCGGCCCACTTCTCCCTATTTTATTTTATTTTATTTTATTTTATTGATATATATACACTCATGAATAAGACAATCAAGTGAGGACAAAATTCTAGATTGTCTTTAGAAGCTTCCTTAATCTAATTGTGAGGATTAGTGTTAATTAGGAATTAGTTTAATCAAGGCCTCTAACCAATGATTAATTTAAAGTGTGCCAAACTTTTATATCTTACGCATTAAATTAGAATAACTCTTCAAGAAAAAGATAATTTTAATTTAATAATTTGTTACAAAATTCCCAAGCCTTACAACCTGTCCCCCTAAAACTAATTTCATCCTCAAAATTACATTCTTCTTATTTGAATAGCTGAGGATGGTTGAGGCACATAGCATCCTTTCTCTTCCATGTTAATTCCTCTATTCCCCGATGTCGCCAAAGTACTCGAACCAACAAAATTGCCTTTCCTCGTAATATATTGTCTTTCCGATCCAGAATTTCCACTGGTCTTTCTTCAAATGTCGCATCAGCATCCAGGTTGATCTTCTTCCAATCGATGATGTGTAATGCGTGAGGCTTATACTTTCGTAGCATCGAGATATGGAAAACGTTGTGCACTCTGGCAAACTGGTGAGGCAGCGCCGATCGATAGGCCACAGTTCCCGCTTTACCTAAGATCTCAAAGGGTCCTACATAACGGGGTGCTAATTTGCCTTTCTCCCCAAAACAAAATGTTCCTTAATGTGGCTTGACCTTTAGAGACACGTGGTTGCCTACTTTAAACTCCAACGACCTTCTTCGTTGGTCGGCGTAACTCTTTTGCCGACTTTGAGCTCTCAGGATTCTCTGCCGTATTAACTTCACTTTCTTGATGGTTTCCTGAACTATCTTTGGACCTAATAAAGTGGTTTATCCCACCTCTGTCCAGCATAACGGTGATCTGCAAGGTCGTCCATAAAGAGCTTCATATGGTGCCATACCGATACTGGCCTGGAAACTATTGTTATAGGCAAATTCCACCAAGGGAAAATGCTTCTCCCAACTTCCTTTAAAATCCATCACGTAGGTTCGCAACGTATGTTCTAGTGTTTGAATGGTCCTCTCAGACTGTCCATCAGTCTGTGGGTGAAAGGCAGTACTAAGGAATAGTTTTGTGCCCATGGATTTTTGTAGGCTCTACCAAAATTGAGAAGTGAATCGAGGATCACGATCAGACACAATGCTAACTGGTATTTCGTGTAATCTGATCACTTATTTGATGAACAATCTACTGAGTGAATCTAACATATCTGATGACCCGATAAGTAAGAATCGGGTTGTCTTAGTTAGTCGATCTACCACTACCCATACACCGTCATGTCCCTGTGGTGATCGAGGCAAACCTGTCATGAAATCCATGGTTATGTGTTCCCATTTCCATTCCGGGGTTGGTAATAGTTGAAGTGTTCCTACCGATCTTTGGTGTTCGGCTTTTACTTGTTGACATGTTAAGTACTGAGACACAAATTTCTCTATATCCCTTTTCATTCTGCCCCATTAATATTGGCTTTTTAAGTCTTGGTACATCTTAGTACCTCCTGGATGTACTGCGAATACTGAATGGTCGAATTCCTTAAGTACCTTTTCTCTTAGTGAGTCGTCGCTTGGCATAAACATTCGATCTTGATATTTCAAACTTCCATCTGTGTGAATTTCCCAACCAAGCATAGTTTCACTAGATTCTATTCGTGCCTTGATGAATGCTACCTCCTGAACGTACTTTTGTGATTCTAATATCTCGCTCAAAATTTTTAAGTGTAGCAATCTGAACACCAAGGTAAGCTTTTTCATCTTGAACCTCTATTTGTACCCCAAATTCATTGAGCGTTCCAACCATATTTCATTCTCTAAGTGCTAAATTAACAACAATCCCTCTATTTTTGCGACTTAGCTCATTTGCCACCACGTTAGCCTTGCTGGGTTGATAGGAAAGGGTAAATTGGTAATTGTCGAGATACCCTATCCAGCATCTCTGACACATGTTCAGGTCTTTTTGGGTGAACAGATACTTCAAGCTTTTGTGATCGGTGAATATCTCAAACTTTTCACCATGCAGGAAGTATCTTCAAATTTTGAGTGCGTAAACTATGGTTTCTAACTCCAAGTCAAAAATGGGATCATTCTTCTCATGGTTCTTTAATTGCCTGGATCCATATGCCACTACCTTGCCATTTTGCATCAATACGTACTTCAGACCTTCTTTGGAAGCATCACAATACACATTGTACCTAACGCCACATTCTGGTACTATGAAAAAGGGGCACTCGTCAATCTTTTCTTGAGTTCTTAGAATGAATTTTCATAAGATTCATTCCATTCAAACTTAACTCCTTTTTGAGTGAAATGTGTCATTGGTTTGGCCAATTTTGAGAAGTCTTGAATTAATCTTCGATAGTAACTGGCCAATCCTAAGAAACTATGAATCTTGAATGTATTCTTAGGTTGCTTCCATTTTGTCATTGCTTCTACTTTAGTTGGGTCCACTAATATTCCATTTTCAGACACCACGTGACCTAAAAAAAATTTACTTCCTCCATCCAGAACTCACATTTATTAGCTTTAGCATACAGTTGGTTCTCTCTCAAGGTTTGAAGTACTATTCTCAAGTGTTGTTCATGGTCTCCTTCAAACTTGGAATACACCAAAATATCATCAATGAAAACTACCACAAATTGATCTACGTAAGGTGTGAATACTTTGTTCATTAAGCTCATGAACACGCCTGGTGCATTGGTTAGACTGGATGGCATCACTATGAACTCGTAGTGATTGTAGAAACTTCAAAATGTAGTCTTCTATATGTCTTTATCATGCACACGTAACTAGTCACGATAACTGGACCTATGGTCGATTCTAGAGAAACTCTTTAATCCTCCCAATCGGTTGAGTAGAACGCCAATCACAGGTAATGGTTTATTGAATTTTTATTTTTTTTTTAGTGACACAATTGAGTTGTCAATGGTCGATACATATAACCTAAGTTTTCTATCTTTCTTGTTGGCGAACAACACCAGTGCTTTTGTGGAGATGTACTCGGTGCTATAAATATTGGCAAAAATTTGAGTTTCATCTCAGTAGTGAAGTCTAGCTCCCATTTGAAGGTAATCTTGGTAGTTAGTCAAAGAAAATGCTGGTGTATTTGCACACTACACGAGGAAGTCCTGTATCCTTCAACTCTTCACTTTCAAGCATCAAGCTTATCAATTTCTCAGCTAACAGGTCATGCCATTATGACTTGTGATACGTAGGAAACAGAGAATCCTATCTATCCCCCTTAAATTGAAAAATCATATCGTCAGGCAAAAAGTCATCACCAACCTACGGTAGCAATCTATTGTCGTTTGATTGACCGCTAATCAGTTTATTCTTTGGTTTATGTCGTGGCATAAAGACTTCTAAGTTGTAGTACTTACACACGGGATCTACTTGGACTGAACTACTTAAATGTGGTTCTACACTCATGACCATTTCTGATTGACCTGACTCCAATCCCAAGATTCACACAGTTGTAGTAGAGAAGAAAGATTATGACGTGGTTACGGCAATAACATAATTAACACAAGAATTCAAATGGAATTTGAACAGACAGTACAGTCAGATGACATGATGGTTTTGGACTTTAATAGGGTTAAGATTATGGAGCTGGCAACCAAACTAGATTTTTGAATTGAAATTGCGTTTGGCCATACACATTTCAAACCAAATACCTAAGATACTTCACCCTGTGAAGATTAAAAGAGGGCAACTGGTTTTCAAGAGAACAATACACAAGATACAATAAATGTCACAACCCAAACCCGCCCCTAAAAGTTTAGGTCATGACCAGCCTATACTCAGGCCTCAGAGATAAAATTTTAAAATATTTAAATCATATCGAGGCCTAAAGCGAAAGTAAAACAAAAATAATAAATGTCCATTGAGCTTGTGCATACATGACGACTAAAGTAATTAAAACATTTAACTACACTTCCATATTTACATATACAAATCTCACATACTATATAGCCTTTAAACAAAACTAAGCTTGGGAAATTATGCTATGTCTCTACATGGAGACACTTCCTGAGTGGCTTGACAGTGAGACGAACTTTAGTACAAACTCTAATGTTGATCCTTCAATGGCTCACCTACATATATATATAAAGTAAAAGGGTGAGCTAACGCCTAGTGAGTAATAATTAAGTAAGGAGGTTAATGACTGAAACATATCTAAAATCATTACAAAACATTTTACGTGGTACGTGGTGCGTCCACTTATGCAAAGGGTCAAAATCATATTTTAAAAAGGACATCCATTCATTCATATAAAATAACATTTCGTAACATGAGTCATATAGCGATGTAAAAACATTTGTACTCATATCGTGTCTTCTGAACGACCTCAGGTCCACGTATAACAAAACGGCCCCAGGCCCAATCATATATCAAAACGACCTCAAGCCCAATCATGTATTAAAATGACCTTAGGTCCAAATGTGTCATATCGTATCACTATATCTTATCATGGAGTAGATGGAACATCGACATGTCTCCACCACTCCTTGGGCCGAATTCATGTATGTATGGACCCAAGAGGTGACTCGTACGGACTCTAGAGGTGCCCCCCACTGTAGTACTTAGTTCCGTACAGCACTTGGTTTCAAACTAGAAATCAATAGGTCTTAAAGACTGAACAATTCATATCATGTCATAGCATAAATGGAACGGCCTTGGGCCCACCATATCATATTATAAATAATTCACATTTCATATCCATATTCCATATCATAGGTCTTGTAACTCATTCATTCGCATAAAACATAATTCCAGAACATCACAACAGTTATGCATCAAAATAAATATAAATGAACATATCTTTACAATATTATTACTCACATTGATGGGCTTCTGGTAGTAGTTGGGCGATGTCCTTTTCTTGACCTACAAACACAATTACATAGCACAACATATCGAACATAGAATTACTCTCTTGATCAAAGTTACTTCTCTTAATCTTTGATTAATCAAATAAACCGAACCCTTACTTTGCCTTAACCAATTATTTTTGCTGGTTCTAAGCTCATTAGTCCTCAATGGGCCATAAATTCATATCATGGAAAATAGGAAGAAACGGAAGGAATGGGCTAGGAGAAGAAGTAGCATGAACGAGTATACAAAAAGTGAACAACCTTCACTAATTTGAACATATCTAGTCATGTACTTAGAATTTGGGTGTGGGACCACCACCATTAGAAACTAGACTTTCGGGGCTTGAATTTAGGCTCAAGAATCACTTAAAACAGAGTCCGGATGGGAAAGATATACTTATTTGAATTTGGGCTAAAACAGGGGTTCCCTGCACCTGCGGGAATCGGGCCGCACGTGCGGGACAACGTGCTTTTTTAGCAAAATAAAATTGGGTGATGGAAATGGACTGCTGCACATGCAGGAAGCCCCGCCGCACGTGCGGCGCTAGGTGAGAAAATCTTTCTGAGCAAGATCTTTTGGTTTCAAGCTGAATTTCTCCATTTCCCACCTAGGACTCACTCCAAATCACTCCCAAAACATGTAATATCAACGAAAAACATGAGATTATAATGATTTTCTAAATCAAAACCTCAAAAACATAATGAATCTTTAAGCAAGAAAGATCAAAATCTTTATTTAGTTCTTTTCCAAACTTTTCAAAACTTCTTTTTCCAAAGCCAAAAAAATCTTCACTTCATATATCATTTTATGAGTTCAACTCATACAAAACCTCAAGATTAAGACTCAATTCAAGCAATTCCATCTAAAAAACATGACATCTACACATGATAAACATGAAACTCAAGCAAGATTAAAGTATAACTTTAGCATACAACTTTCCAACTTCCATTTTCTTCATCTTTCATATATATATATATATATATATATAAATGAGCTCAAAACATGCAAAGAGACAAATTAGGAAACAATTCCTTACAATCCAACCCAACACAAGCTCAAAACACAAGAATCAACCCTTTGACTAAACAAACCCAAAGATTACATGCTCATTTCATGAGATTTGTTAAGTTTAGATCATAAGCCAAAAACCCTAGCTTTCATGAGTGCAAAAGCTTCATGTCAAGACTTGATTCCAACCAATTAAAGAAGGATTCACACTTACCTTAAGCCAACCTCTGGGTTATTCTCTCAAATTCCTCCAATCTCCAAGCTTCTAGCTTGATTTCTTCTTCTTCTCTCCCTTTTCTCTTCTTTCCTTATTTCTCTAGAACTCTCTCCCTCTTTCTCTAGAACTCTCTCCCTTTTCCTCTACATGTTTTTAGCTCTTAAAAGGATAAAGATGAGTTCAAATATGTATAACATATAATATATTAATTATTTAGCTTATTTGAGTCTTAAGCAAGCCTAGGTAAGAGTTTAGACTAAATAAATCCAATTAATTCATTACGAATCAAATTTTTACAAAACTTCATATTATGTCCTAAAAATCATGCTAATCATAACTGTAAAGTCAATTTACGTTTATCATGCCTCTAAGGCTTTCAATTTCTAGTCCAACGGTCACAATTTCAACAGATTTTCTTATAACCGACAGATACAAGCTCATAAGCACATAATTCACACATTCAAACATGGAATTTCACCGCACACATATAATCACGCAGATAATGAAGGGATTAGAGTTTAGGCAGCATATGAGAGAGTCGGGTTGTTACAATAAACAAGGTTCAAAATTTGCTAATTGATCATCTTAAGGCAATACTTTGCCGAATTGGAAAGGATCAATAAAGATAGAGACGTGATGATTTTACATCCGACAAATTTGGTGTCAAGCTAGAGGTATAGTTAGGATCAAACAAGGATAGTTACTATGATTAGCATAAAGCTCGCATAAATCATGAGTCACATAACTCTATTCCTTCCGACACATGACACTACTTCTCAATTGAGGTTAAACCTCTTCCCACCATCCCTAGGTATTCTAATCTAGAGCTCTGATACCAAACTATGATACCCCCACTTTTAGGCATCATATATTAATATAAATAATTCAACATGGTTAAGTATTAAGTTCTGATATTACCGTTAAAGGAGTACGTTCCAAAGCTTAATCTTAATACAACCCCAAATGTTTGATTTCTAACACTAACCTCCAGACATTGTTACATTAATACATAAAATTTCATCAAAATAGATAAGAAGGTGGGCAAGACAAGCCTTAATCGCCAAGCTAAGATGGGTCTAAGTGAACCATGGCTGAATTTCGACATCTTCGACAAAATCTTCCCGAGATTTTCTCTTTCTTCTTCACCTAGCATGAAACGCCGTGAGCTGCAAAGCCCAATAGGATACAAGAAACCCCCAAAAAAATAGCCACTTCTTACAGATTGAAAACTTATGCAATATTACCACAGTGGAGTTAATTAACAACATCTAAAAATATACAATCATCATGAAAAAGATAATAGTGTAGTGACAACAACATATATATATAGACATGATCCATCACGAATATATTCACAATGAAAATCCCAGGTTATCATAGAATTCATAACGTAATCTCAATTAATCGTAAATTTGGTGAGCCTATGGTGACTCCCTATGGAGTACCATCCTATCCAACCATTGACCCTAGCCGGGGATTATTCTGCACCTCCTCTTGATCACGAGGCACTAGACCTAAGGATACTATGTGCTGAGTTAGATACTCAGGGCATATCATCAGTAGTCCCTCTCAAGAGAACCGGCTTTCTAGAGGTACTCCCTCTGTGTGAGACCCTCACTACCACCCTTATCCCAAAACCAAATCCATGATGTCAGAACACGATCCGAGCCATGTCAAGGCTTTGCCAGCTAAATAATCACATTTCCTTATAACCAGGGCACACCCTGCACCAACAAAAGTTTGATATACCTTTTCCTTGTATTCACTGCATGCGCATGGTCCGAAACCACCCATTTCATTTTCCTCATATTATGGTTATAATAGCTCTTAATGAAAATACACATATCATGATTCATTCCAACTGATCAAGCATATTTAAGTGCATGCAGGATAAAATATGTAAGAACGAGGCATTACAAAAAGGTATTAAGCCATCACTAATTTGATTCTAGATTCTGAACGGTTTCCGGTATACTGTCCCCTCAAATAAAAATATAGAAATGATAGTAAATGATATTTAAAAATTTTGATTTTTGGTGGAGTTATAGATTATTAAGTTGGGAACATTTTTGAATTGGGCTCAAAGTCATTTGGCCACTAGAAGATGTCCAAATAAATTAAAAATAGCAGGTAGCTCCAGATTCGTCGCGTTTTTGAAAAATAGACATATCTCACTCCATACTTAATGAAATGAGTTAAACCTGTGCCATTGGAAAAATAACTTAAAAACCTCT
Source organism: Camellia sinensis (assembly GCF_055761805.1). NCBI lineage: Eukaryota > Viridiplantae > Streptophyta > Magnoliopsida > Ericales > Theaceae > Camellia > Camellia sinensis. The sequence goes on from NC_138967.1 coordinate 74,131,319, forward strand.
CATTGCCAATTTGAATCACTCAAAAATTCATTCTGTGGAAGAAAACGTGGCCATGTAAAGTGGGCCTTGTTGTTATCTTAACAGGAAGGGTGAACATAAATCATATTTTTGGCTATAAAATAGTGTCAAATAATTCTCGCCAAATTTCCACATATAAATAAGACCCCATAATAATTATAGTAGCTTCAGATTTTTGAAAGAATAAATAAGTGATTTATTGCATGGTTTTGAAGTGAAAACAGATTCTGCACAGTGCAGTATCTGTTCTTGCTTCCTTCATATATTATAAGACTTATCAGATTGTTTTGCATTCATTTTCCAAAACTTAAAGAAGTGGATTATTTCTAAGTATCATACCTTAGTGAAGTTTTGAAGACCTTTCAAGTGATGAGTCATTCTTCTCCATCATTCCTCCGTCTTTTCTTTCTCTCCTTTCTCTCTTTTCGAGATCCAGCAGAAAATTTTAAGTAGGGAGTTGAGGGAGCTTGTGTAACATTTATAGACTAAAATAAGAGGGAAAGCTTAGAGAAAATGCTTGGCAAAAGAGTCCTTGCATGCATGGCCATTGGGGGGTTGTCTACCCAACAAGCACACTTATGACAACCCATTTCTTCACTCAAAGGTAAGAAAAGGCTGATTAAGAATGCTAAGAGGGTTGAATTTTTTTTAGATGAATCTTCATATAAGAAAAAATCAATCCTTCTCCATGAGGGTTGACTTGGTCGGCCTACTTCTTCCTATTTTTTATTTTTCTGATATATACACACTCATGAATAAGACAATCAAGTGAGGACAAAATTCTAGATTGTCTTTAGAAGCTTCCTTAATCTAATTGTGAGGATTAGTGTTAATTAGGAATTAGTTTAATCAAGGCCTCTAACCAATGATTAATTTAAAGATATGCCCAATTTAGTGAAGGCTGCTAATTTCTTTCTTAACGGTTCGATGCCCGACCTTTTCCTAAACTAGTTTTTTTCCCTCCGCTTCTATTTCCTTCAAACCCTCATGGAGAAAGGTAGAAAGTGCAAAGCAGAAAGCATAATTTACAAACAGAAATTGAAAGTGAAAGTGCAGAATGTGCCTCCCAAGCTCTCCAGTAGCCTCCAACTATGTTTTCCTTCTTGCCAGAACCAGAGCTCATATATCAATACAGGGTAGCAAGGCCAATATCGCCCCAATCATAGTAGCGTACCCACGACAATACCACCAAGGCACTCAGAAGATACAGACCCACGGTGTTCCACCTGTTCACGAACAAGGTGATGCTGAGAAGATAGATCAAGAATCAACTGGCGTACTACTCCTCAGTCTCTGGCTGGCTCCTGTAGAAGTGGTCATAGAACCAGTTGTACCTCACCATGGATGGCCTATCCGACAGAGGGCGTGCTCCTAGAAAATAGACCCAGGCGGCCCGCCACTGGCCCATGTCTAGATCGAAGGGGATCGAATCACCCCCTACTCGTAGCCCAGTGATCATGGAGAAATCATAGGGCATCATCGTCATCTCCCTAGTAGTGGAGAAGTGGAAAGAGTTTGTGGTGTCCCACCACCTCTCCACCAAAGAGCCAAGAAGGGCCGGCTTGCCTGCAGCCATGAGAGCACAGAACATAATAGGCTAAAGCTTGCCTCATCTACCATTTCCTGGACTCGAGCGGGGAGCTCTTGGTACTAGTCATTCACTGTCACCGTACCATAACCCCTCCAGGCATAGGCATCACCCTGTGTTGAAAAAGGAATTTGTTAAATGCAAGGCCAGATAAAAGATTGAAATGAATGTCAAACCAAGCAAAGTGCATAAAAAAAAAAAAAAAAAGTTCTTACCTCAGAAGCGTCATGAGAAAGATGTGATGTGCGCTCATGCAAGAGAAAATCCTTTGGTACACCCAGGGCAAAGTCCTTAGACCACAACATCCTATTGGGGTCCATCGCGTGTGTACGCAAGTGGTAGGTAGTTGGGTTGAATGGCCTCACCCTCAACGGTGCTAACTCAGGCTCAGGCTCAGGCTCAGGCTCAGGCTCAGGCTCCGAAGGGTAAATATCTTTCACGGCGATGTCAGCGGTAATATCTCCTGCTGCCCCGTATGCCTGCTCTATCATCGGATCCTCTACACCCGCGGCAGACGGAGGAATAGGTACCTCGAAAGGGGTACCATCATATGGAATATCATCGGCCATAGAGAATGTGGTGGGTGGCGAGAGAAAAGCAAGAAAAATTGGGCAAATAGGTGAAACCACCAAAACCAAGCCCTATGAGAGAGAAAAATAGAGGAAAAAGTGAAAACTCGGAAGGGAGTACATGAAAACCAAGAAAACTCGTAAGAAACAAGCAAAAAGAAAATGAGAAATAAAAAAAAAAAAACTTGACGAAATTAAAATCTAATTGGTTCAAAATGTAGAAGGCCAAGAGGATTTTACGAAAAACGTTTGTGTGGATCGTTGGGTAAAGCAAGTAGTGTAAAAACCTAGAGAGAAAGAGAGAGCCTAGAGAGAGAGGAAAAAGGTTTTTGGGCGGTTTGTGGGTGATACAGTGAGCCAATGTTATGTTTTAAAGAGCCTCGGCTGGGAAAACCCGAATCTACCCCTGATGTCAATATAATTGTATGGCTGGCCAATATATTGTACGAACGGCCTTTCTTTTGGCTAGCTGACTATCCCACAGTGTTCTGAGGTGTTTTGGTGGATTTTTGCCTAGTTTTGGGCATGGTTGATATTTTATTCATCTTAAAAGTGAAAAATTTGAAGAATTTGGGTTTGTTTCTGTTATAGACAATTTTGAAATTCCATTCTGGATGCACGCCATGTCTCCGAAGTGTGAATGTGACTCGACATTGAGCTCAAATAGGTTTTACCCTCTGTGAGAATCTTTGACTGTGAGTTTTTTGGTTTATCCTTTCTATTATGTTGCATGGAACATGCATTGCACTGTATTTCACATAAACTACAACAACTAACTTGCATCCATATGCATCATGCCTATTCATCTTATTGTGTCTACCCTTATCACCTGATGGTATGATTTGACTTGTTGCATGCATTAAGTGTTTTTTTTTTCCCCACCCTTTTGTAGACGTTCCTGAACGTCCTGGGAAAATCCCGTTTTGTTCATTGGGCTTACTACAGTTCAGACTCAATGTTACGGTTCTGCATCTAATCTCGCAAAGTGCAATGCAAGATCGATAAATCACCAAAGAGTCCAAATCCGGCAAATCATTTTGAAAAACTGATTTTTAGAAAGAAGTGCCAAACATGGACTGCTTTGCCAGATACAAAATCGCCACCTAAATGTTTTATTTTGGGAAATTTAGGAAACCCTGACTCGCACCTAAGGCCACGTGTCCGTTATCACCAAAGTTGCCTCGGCTCGGGAACTTGGGTACGAGAGGGGAAGGTCATGCAATGAGCACCCCCGCTCGCCTGATCAAAGATCGGCCACTACTAAACATGATATCTTATTTTTGAAAACACATGCGTTCTTATTCCGGTTTATTAGCCTAGAATTACTATGTGATGTGCACAGCATACAAGTATAGACTGGATCGCCCAAATTGGAACAAAACATCTCATGTTTGTTTTTGAAAGCGGTTTGCTACTCACAAGTAGGCTAAAATGCGGATTTTGCCACCCTCAAGTGGGCTTAGAAAACATGGTGTTTTGCCACTCTCAAGTGGGCTTAAAACTCGCAATCGATGCATTGTTCCAATTCAAGTAATCCAACCTTCATCCACAGGCATTCAAGCAGGTATATCACATAACCAGTTAGCCTCATGGTAAGCATGCTGCCATGGCAGTCACTCACACACATGCAAGGATGCTAAAGCATAAACACTTACTGAGTACTCCGAGCCAAAACAAAAGCTACGTTATAAATCAATGCATGATCCTACCCATGTCGAGAATGCCTAATGCAACACATACAAAATGCAACTAAGATAGGCTCGGCTATTCTAAAATGTCATATGAAATGCAATTTGATACATGTATTCGAACAAGAATTGAAATACAATGCGGTTAGTATGATGCGCCGAGCCCAGTGCATGCAAGACAGATGAATGGATGCAAACATGCGAGCATAAGGATACTAATTGAAACAAGCCCTAAAACTAACCATCGTAAGCTGGTAAATAAAAGGGAGAAAGAAATGGGGGTTGAAAGACATGCATCACACACACGCACACTTATTTACAACATTGCCCTCTCAGAGGAGGGTCTAAATGAATAATACAGAACCAACTAGCTAATCTAAACTAATCTAATTAAACTAGTTATTACACAACGAAATAAATAACAAACTACAGCTAATTATTACACAACTCTAATTAATCAACAAATTAACTAAGGAATTTAAATAAGCATGTAAACTAGATAAAATAGGCTGCCTCAGCTCTGTTTTGGATAACAAAGGATGCAATGCATGCTTGAGTCGCCTTGTTCAGAAATTCCTCGCGATGCCCCGACTTGCCTCTGTTTGCAATTGACCTCAGAACACTGCACAAAGCTCCAGAAGGCTGAAACTCCACCTTGGGAATCTGTGGGAAGGCTGCCGACCAGTTATTGGCTTTGGAGACCACCTGCCGACCACTTTTTGTGGTGAAAACCAGAAAAAGTGGTCAGCCTACCACTAAATCTGGTCAGCCGACCAGTTTCTGCCCCTGGTTTCTGGTTTTCTGCAACATAAGGCAAGAGAGAGAGATGGCAAAGTATTCGCAACACATGTGTGCATGACCACTCTCCCCATCATTGCATAAGCTCAAGGAAGTATAGTCCTTGACCCTCGGGCCACCAATCACGCATCTCAATGCATGATGGCCGAGGAGTCAAACTGCACGACTCAATGTGAAATGAATGCACATACAAGCACCCAAAGCCAACAACTCCGTCATGGGTAGTCAAGAGTGTCGGGGACCGGGAATTGAGGCGTGTTTCATCACTTCGAGTATGAAACGTCCCTCGCTTCCCGTGTTTAGGCTAACTCCTATCCCAAACACAATGCAACAAATGAGGCATGCACCAATGTAACTCTAACATGCAATCTTAATGCAATGCAACTAAGTCATGCAAACATGCAAGGGATAACATGTAAACATGCAACTAACATACACAATGAGATGAATACGGCATGCACAATGCCATGACCAATCATGCGACAACATGGCATACTCAATGCTATGAACTACAATGGCATACTCAATACAAAATGGACTTAAACCAAAATGGATGGGCCTCAACCACACCCAAATCAGCGGCCAATAAATGATGGAAATAAGGCATCAAAACACATACGATCATACACAATGTAACGGCCTCAAGTCTAAGGCACAAAACACAACTTTCCAAACGCATTTAAAGGATGAAATATGGAATGCAATGACACATGTTTCAGATCTGAAATGGCATACAAAATGACTTTGAATTATGCAAACAACTCATGTAATGCATGTTGAATGGCTCAAGCATCGAAACTAGTGAAGTGTAGTACAATATAGGCATGTAAGGCAATGCTCAAATGGCCAAACCAACTCCAAGCAGGCCCTATGCAGGTCCAAAACAATAGCAAAATTAGTTGGGATGATGGCTTGAAGGGCACAAAAATGAAGCTCATGCAATGGCTCACAAAATAGGGTATAAAAGTACAACTCTCATGGGCACTTAAATAGTGGAAAACATGGAAGTATGACAGCTCTAAATGCTTTGAAATATCATGCTCAATGATGCCAAAACATGAAAACACCTCAAGTTAAGCATCCAAGGGACTTCAAAACTCGAAGCTAGTCAAGGCTATTACACTACAAGCATGCATGGCGAGCATCTTTCGACCAAGAGGCCTCAAAACAGAGCTAAGGCAGCCCAAAATATGAACAAAACCAGGTTGGAGCATGGCCAAAATATGCTAGAATAGAGGGCCAAAACATCATGCATTCTAAGCTAGTAAACATGATTTACACTACAAGCATATGAAGCATATGAGAGGCTACCAAACCAGTCAAAAACAGAGTCATGGCATGCCAAATGATGACCAAAAACCCACTGAAATATGACCAATACGTGCAAGAATGACATGCTACTTTGATAAGCCACAAAAGGGATTACTCTACACATGTAAAAGGCAAACCCAAGGTGACCAAACCAGCCATAGACAGAGTCTAGACAGGCCCTAAAAGTCACCAAAAAGTTCCTGAACCTAGCCTTGAAAGTATGAAAACATATGCTCCTTTGATAGCCCAAAAGTGCAAGCAAACAAGACCAAAAGAGAGAGGGTCTCCCCTCTCTGATTTAGGCCCTCAAAATCACATGCCAACCACTGAAAATCCATTGGATTTCAGAAGCTAAAAGGCCAAGCAAAGATCAACTCAAAGGCCTTATGGCATGGCACAAAACAAGGCCAAATAGGGCATGGAAGAGGGAAGATGGCCTTCAACACCAAAAGGGCCTTAAACAAACATTTTAAGTAACTTAAAACAAGAATTTTTTCAGTTGAAAACAAAGCTCAAATAAGCATGCAAGTATGGCTAAGATAATAACCAAACAAAGCTTGAAGAGGGAGAAAGGAGGTTACCCTTGAAGCACAGCAAAACCAGCAAGTTTTTGGACCAAAAACCAACTCTTCAACCTCCAAAAATGTCCTCCAAGAACCTCAGATCAGTGGTGGAGGTGTATTTCTATGACTTGTGGTGCAATAGGTCAAGAACAACACACTTTTGAACCCAAAATGTAGAGATATAGAGAGAGATATATATTTTTGCCTTAGCAAATTTCAGAACCTCTGGAATGGAGAGGGAGAGCCTCTCTTATAGAAAAACAAAAGGTTCAAGGGGTTCAAGCTTCTTGGAGAAGCTAAAACTTGGATGCAATCCCTCCATACACATGTATGGAGGACACAGTCTGTGCCCTCCAGCTGGCACAGCTGGCATCCATTCAGTCTGACAAAACAGGGGGAAAGGGCCCGACCAGAAAAGGTGGTTAGCCTGCTACTTTTAGTGGTCGGCCGACCATCCAAAGTGGTTTCCCAAAAAAAAGGTGGTCGGCCAGGGTAATTGGTGGTCTCCACACTGAAAGCAAGCCAATGGTGGGGTGGGAAACCAGAAAATGTGGCCCAAAGACCAAGAAAACCAGTTTCCCAACCAGAAAATCGCCTGGCAGGGAGAAAAGTGGTTTCCAAGGAGAAAGCTGGTCTCCCACCCTTGTACCACCTTCCAAACAAGGAAAACAAGGTTCGTGCCAAGAATGAACTAACACGGATGCAAAACGAGAGTTCGGGATGCAAGACGTGCGACCGGGAGCCTCGAAAACTGGCTGTTGAGCACAAAAAATGGCGTACGACCACAAAAGTGGTCTCTCGGATCACAGTGTCCCTCTAGACAGAGGAAATAAGGTGTGTTCCAAAAAACGTGCCAAACGGAGAATGTTAACCAGTCCTGAACCGAGGCGCACGGCCGACGGCTCCGAAAATCAGAAACTAGTCTCCAAACGGGAACAGTGGCCTACGACCATGAAAAGTAGTCTACGACCACTAAGAGATGGTCTAGAAGACCTCTCCCTCCCTCCGGGAAGAGAAAACAAGACTTAGTCCGCAAACAGAGTCAAAGCACAAAGAGTTCAGAGACCTGGAGGCAAGGCACTCAGCCGAAAACTCCGAAACCTCGAAACGAGCACAACATGTGCAATCACTGAGCGCTCAATCGATGACGTCTGAGTCTTAAGGTCAGTCAAAAATGGGGTGTCTACACCTTTCTACGTGAAACGTAGTTAGGCTTGCATTTCGCACACCCTCTTTGTGTGAAATGTAGTTTGGCTTGTGTCTTGTATCTTATCATCCCCTCTACGTGAGACGTAGTTAGGCTTGCATCTCTCACTCCCTTTCTATGTGAAACGTAGTTAGGCTTGCATCTTTCACCCTCTCTGCGTCAAACGTAGTTTGGTTTGCATCTTTCACCCTTTCTGCGTGAAACATAGTTTGGCTTGCATTTTTCATCCTCTCTACGTGAAACGTAGTTTAGTTAACCTTCCCTCTCTCCATGTGAGATATGGTTAGATATGCATGTTGGTTACACCACCTTTGCACCTCTTTCACGTGAAACTGGTTAGGATGTTGATTTACCTAGTTACAACCTTCCCTCTCTCCATATAAGATACAGTTACATACGCATGTTGGTTGCATCACTCTTCCCTCCTTTCCCGTTAAACGCATTAGAATGTTGATTTACCTAGTTACAACCTTCCCTCTCTCCATTTGAGATACGGTTAGATACGCTTATTGGTTGCACCACCATTCCCTTCTTTCACGTGAAACGCGTTAGGATATTGATTTGAAGTTGGTTAAAACCTTTCCTCTCTCCGTATAAAATACGGTTAGATACGATAGTTGGTTACACCGTTTTTCCTCCTTTCATGTGAAACGTGTTTGGAATTGACATTTACTTACTGTTTTCCGTGTGAGACACGATTGCACCTGTTTTGATTTAAGCTTGAGGCTTGTTTCATTCATATGTTGTCATCTTGTTTATTGCTTGTTGCAGTGCATTGCATAATCATGAATCTTCAAAATAATCGACTTCGCGAAACGTGTAAGTCCAGCTTCCAAAGTGCATTTTTGATCATGTTATTTGCATCCTGCCCATGAACTACGCTGGTTTGATTCCTTGCAAAGGGATACGTAGGCAACTTTCGAGTTCAACCAATTGCATTTACATTTTGTTTGTCTGCCCAAGTCTTGCGGCTTTGTAAAAAGGTCATCTTCGGGCTTTGACATTCACTCACGTCATGAAATGACTTCGACCTCTGTCAAAGAGGAGCAACTGTAGACACCCCATTTTGACCACCCTTAAGACTTGGGCACCTCACTCTGAACACTCGATGATGAAATGTTATGCTGTGCAATTGTTCAAATCTTCAGCAAAAGGATTCAGTTTTGTGCTTCAAAACCTAAACCTTGCACTCCATTTTGACCAAAACCTTATTTTTTTCTAGCCTGACCACTCAGAGAATAGCTGGCCAATAGATGGCCAACAGGCCATTTTCATTAGGCCGACCGTACATCCTCATAGCCGGCTAGCCATGTTCAGCGCAATTGATATTTTGCAGCAGCCAGTTGCTCCCATGCACATGCTTTGGACTAGCTGTCTTCGTTGGAGACATTTCCAACGTGGGAAGCTGAAATTCTATAAATACAACACCCCCCCATGGTTTAGGGTTAGAAAAAATTTTCCAAGAGCCTATGGCTTGTCCAACACACTTGTCTACCCTCTTGCAATATAGATACACAATAGATACACCATACAAGCTTAAACTTGAAGCTTTTGTTGAGGTTCTTGAACATAATTTCATATACTTGAGAGTGTTGAGAGTGAGGTTTGTTAGCTAAGAAGCTCTTCCTCTCTTTCAAGAGGTAAACTTTGAACCTTTTCACCATCTTTTCTCCCTCTTTTGTTTGTCTTTACATACTGATTTCAGAGCCATTTTAAGCCTAAAATGTGATTAAAACTTTGTTACAAGTGAGTGAGCTATCCACCCTTTCATTGGCTAGCTCACTAGTCGTGCACTCCTTTGTTTTCTTTCTTCTTTTTTTTTTATACTTTCTTTTCACTTTATTTGGTTAAATTTCAATACCTATTAGCATTGTTTTTAGATTGTTTTTGTGTGGTATGACTTGAATATGGTCTTATAAAAGGGTCCCCGTCCTCCCCGCTACATTTGCTCATACTTCCTATGCTTTAAATACTATATTTGTATTGTTGTAAATCCTCACGGATTTGGCGTGTTTAGGACATAGCGGCCAATCCATTTGAGTTGATCGTTTTTACCTTGTTGTAGCTTAACTTGGAACCTTGTGGTCATGGGAGGATTAGAGCTTAGGCTTAGCCACCCCACCACAAGTTTGCTTATCTAACGGTAAATTTCTTGCTTTCGTATTATTGTTGTCTACTTTGAAGCTAGGTAGTAGCTTCCGTGTTCAAATTGTTGAAAAACTCTCTTATCGATCATTTCAAAACATGGAAATGGATGACCCATCCTTGTTCCATGAAAAGAAGAGTTATTAACAACTTTGGCAAGTTGTGTGTTTAAACTTTGATAGATAGCTTGCTCCTTGATTTTTTTTTCCTCTTACTTGCTTTGTTGCTCCTAGAGAGCTCTTTATTGAGAAGTGTTGAAAGCTCTCTCCTAGTTCCACTTTGAAGCATGGAAATGGATGTTTAATCCTTATTCCATAAGTAGGGAGAGGAGTTGACAATAATTTTTGAGTTGCTGTTATTTTCCATTTTAGTGCTCTATGATCATCACATACTATCTTGTGATGCTTGATGATTTGTGAAGCATGTCTACCTCTTCCTTGAATACATTTCAAGAAATGAAGGAGGTAAGAAAATAGCTTTGTTTTGTGTTTAACCAAGTCTTTTCCTTTTGCATTTAAAGATCATCATGTAACAAATTTGAAATAATTGATGATTTGGGAAGCAAATCTACTCCCTCTTTGAAAATCTTCATGACAAGAGGGAGTAGGAAGGATGAACAGCTTTCGGAAACACTCTGTCTTACTCTGTTTTAGTTCTGCTACATGCAGGGTATTCCTCAGAAACAGTAGCCTGCCAGCCATTATTCTGTACAGTCGACCATCTTATCAGGCCGGCCGGCCAAGAATATTATACGACAGTGGTAATTTTACAGCAAAATAGAGCAAATCCTAAGGTCCAAACAGAATTATTTTCTGAGTGTAAACAGAGCAGGTTCTGATAGTAAGGAGAGGAGGTTTCTGGAGGATGTTCTTGCCCATGCGCACGCGATTCCTCGCCTTTCGTTCCATGCCTTTAGATTAGCCACTTCGATTCATATTTGTAATTATTTAGTCACTTTCATTCGGACTTGTAATAATTAATTAATTAGCTCATTCAATTGTGTTTGTAATAATTTGTTAATTAGGACATTCGGACCCTCTTGTGTGAGGGCAAATTTGTAATATGTAGTGTATGTCTCCAACCCCCATTTCTTTCTCCCTTTTATTTACATGCTTACCGTGGTTATATGTAGTATCAAGTTTTCATTTCATATCATCACCATGTTTTGTATCCATTTTCTCATGAATTAAGGTTCGATTCATCATTCTTGAATATCATTGTCATTTCCTACTTACTTGAATACGTGCATTACCACATGCTTTGAGTTAATCCATATGACATGTTGGTAAGCCGAACCTAGTAGTTGCATTTTGTATGTGTTGCATTAGTCACTTTGCATAATTGGATCATGCATTTTTCTACCTATATTCTTTTCTTTGGCTTACCTCGGTTGAGTACTAGGTGAGCATTTTTGCTTTGGCATATTACATGTTTATTTGTGTTGCCATGGTGAGCATAGTACCATGAGGCTACATGTTTATTTGAAATACTTCTTTGAATGCCTGTGGATAAAGGTTATTTTACTTGCATTGGGGATGATTTTGATCAAATGTATGTACGAGCTCATTTCTTTCCTTTTGAGTTGTGTGCACTCAAAACCCTTTTAAAAATCATATAAAATCAGGTCATTTCCAAAGCAAGAGAAACAGTCTATACTTGTGTGCCTCACATAGTAAGTTAGCATAATAAAATTAGAACAAGAGCATATAATGTTGAGAAAATTCACATCATGATTAGTAGAGGCCGATCTTTGATCGGGTGAGTAGGATGCTCAATTCATGACCTTCCCCTCTCATACCTAAGTTCCCGAGATGAGACATTTTGGTTATTACGAACAAGTGGCCTTTGGCATGAGTCACGGGTTTCTTAAATTTTTCAAAAATATTTAGGTGACGACTCTGAAACCTGGTGATGCAATCCATTTTTGGCATCTCTGACAATTAATGGATTTTCTAAGATTTGCCAGATTTTGACTCTCATTTGTTTTTCTGTTTCACATTGCACTTGTGGAACCAGATTTAGAACCATGGGAGTCTGAACTGTAGGGATATTGTATTTGAGGAGACTAAACCCCTCCGAGGGGCACGAAAAACCAGCTACATCGCCCCTTCTTCCTCCGAGAAAGATCCTGAGGACTCCATGCCGATCTCAAAGTTGGCTGAGGCCGAGAAGAGACAAGCCATCATTGACCCCACTGATGTCCCTCCACCCAAATGATCAAAATCCCCTATTGCTGAAGATACTTTAGACGCCTTCATCTCCAATATTTCCATTGATGGCTGCCCTATCAGATTGAGCAAGAGTGCCCCCCGCCAGCCCGAAATAGCTGCTGCTTTATCGGTTATTGTGCTCCTTTCCATCAACATGGAAGCAATCAGTGATTTCAATGAATATGAACACTTCGCATTTATGATAAGGAACACCATGGTGGTAAGCTTTTTCTTTTTTCCTGTTCAGCACTTTATTCTTGGTATTATCTTTTGTTGTTGTACTAATGCGTCTTCTTTTTGTTACAGACCATGTAGCATGCCCATGCCTTCACCTATAAGATTGAATTGATGAAAAAAACTTAGTCAATAAGACTCAAGAGGCAACCAACGCCCTCCAACAACTTAACGAGGCGGAGACAATAAGAAGGAAGCTGCTAGACAAGCTTAATGCAGCGAGAAGAGCTAAACAACAGGTCGAAGCTGCAGCCAAAGCTATTGAGGAGAAAGCTTATGCTGAATGTCAAGTGGATGTCAAAGTACAATATCAGAAGCAAGTCAGCCAAGCAAGTAATCGAGGCTACTATCTCAGATGGTCTATGGCCTTAGAAAAGCTTTATGTCCCCAGAGATTCTCCCATCAAGGATCTTGGTTAACTTAAACTACCCTTCCATCCTTCCCCTGTCCAATCCGAGGAGCATGGAGAAGAAGAGGAAGAGGCTGACGTCGACTTTGCTATTGGGGCCAAGTCGCCTACTTTGAATGATTAGGTCCTAGACCTAACCGAAGGAGATGAGACTGAAGTCCCCAAGAGTGCAAGCCCAAAAAAGGCCGACACTGCAGATGCCGAGATCGTTGCCACCAACAAGAGCCTAGATGAGACCCTTAAGGAGATAGAAGTTGATGCCAAGGCTAAGTATGGTATTGCTCTGTCCACTGAGGCTGACACATCGCCAATCGCTGAAGTGGAATAGATGGAGAATGTTGACCTATAATCATGCACTTAGAATTTTCTTTTCCAATTGTATCTTTTTCTTTGGTTGCACTTTGAACATTTCTTTTCTTCCTTTTCTTTACTTTTGGCTAGGCTAAAGTGCCTTATGGTGTATTGGAACAAGTTCCCTTTTTATCTGCATGCTTTTTTTTTTTACTAAGTGTTGCAAATGTTGTCTGCCTGTTTCTTCTTACTGCTTTTATACGCTTTGTTCATTCTCGTGAATTTTTCCAAGTATGGCATCTTCTCATCTTCATATCCCGAGCTAGTATATCTCAGATTGGACGACTATGAATTATCTCGGATCAATTATCTCAAATAACTTCAGCTTGCAAAATTTTCTAATTTTTTTTTTACGAGTGTTATATTTACTTATTTATACTTTCTGCCCCCTAATGTGAATCTAAGTATCACTTAGGTTCACATTATGGATGCATCATCTAAACCTCGCCTAAGTCTGACTTAGACATCGATGACCGAGGTCATCGTGTTTAGCTTGTCTAAACAAAACACTTAAGGCTTAACCTTAGTGCACCGAGAGTACTGGCTACCTCAGCTTTTCGTACAACTAGCCAAATTGTGGCTGGTTTTGTCTTGTTTCTCCTTGAAACATCTTCTTTAACTTAATTCAACTTTGTCATCATTGCAAGTTTAAGTTAATCGTCTTGTTCACCCTAGGAACACCGGCGTAAGACTTTGCAGTCTTATCTAACGGTTACAAATTTGAACAACATTTTGTAAAGAACAAAATTGTACTAGGATTTTATTAATACTTTGGCTAAGACGTTCAAATTGCATATCAAGAACTTGAAAACTTAATGATAAAAGAACTTCAAATTGTTGATATTCCATGGTCTTGGTAGTTCCTTGCCAGCGATATCTTCTAGCCGATAAGTGCCATTGTTGGTGACCGAAATGATTCTATACGGTCCTTCCTAGTTCGGGCCAAGCTTACCCTTCCTGGGATCTTTTTTGTTGCCAACAACTTTCCTTAGGACAAGGTCCCTAATTTGGAATTCTCTAGGATTCAGCTTCTTGTTGTATGCCCTTGCAAGTCTTTGCTAGTATATCCCCAGCCAAATTGTTGCTCTTTCTCTTCTTTCTTCAATTAGGTCAAGATCTCGGGAAAAAAATGCCTTGTTTGTTCCATTCTCTACTCCTTGAGTTCTGATTCCAAGAATGTCGATCTCTAGAGGTATGGCTGCTTCAGTGTCGTAAGTCATGGCAAAAGGAGATTCACCAGTAGATCTTCTTAGCGTAGTGCGATATGCCCATAAAACATTAGGAAATTATTCTACCCACTTGGCCTTGGTGACTTTCAACCTCTTTTTTATTCCATCCAGGATGGTTTTGTTGGAGGCCTTAACTTGGCCCTTGCTCTGAAGGAAGCTGGGAATTGAATAATAGTTCTTGATCTTATATTTCACGCAGAAGTTCTTGATCAACTTGCTATCGAATTGGATGCCATTGTCTACCACAATAGCTCTTGGGATTTTGAATCTAGTAATAATGTTCTTCAAGATGAAGTTCCTGACATTCATGTCTCGAATTTTGGCTAGAGGCTCAACCTCTATCCACTTCATAAAGTAGTCTGTGGCCACCAATAGAAACTTTCTTTACCCAGTTGCCTTGGGCAATTGCCCAGCCAAATCTATGCCCTATTGGGCAAACAGCCAAGGACTACACATAGGGTTAAGATCCCCAGTTGGCTGATGTATCAAGGGTGCAAACCATTGACACTTCTTGCACTTCATGACATAGACTTCAGCATCCTTTTACATATAAGGCCACCAGTACCCTTGTGTTATGGCTTGGTGCGCGAGGGATCTGCCCCCAGCGTGGCTTCCACAAACTCCTTTGTGGATCTCGTACAAGAAGTCTTCTATCTGGGAAGGATGCACACATCGTCGCAAAGGTCCTGTGAAGCACCTTTTGTACAAATGGCCTTCTGTTGATAAGCAGAATCTAGCCAACTTCAGTTTGATCCTGTGCACCTCCTTTTTGTCTTCTAGCAGCTGATCGTCTCTGATGAACTTAACCAGGGCATCCATCCAGCTTGGGCCCAGCTCTATGCACATTGCCTCATATTCTATTATCAAAGGTTCTATAGTAGGTTCTAATAGATAGTATATCATTATCGTCATAGACTACCACCTCCCCGGCTTCGACTGCTGTTGCTAATTTTAGTATGACAACCAGTGCCTTGTATTGTGCTTCATTGTTCGAGGCCTTGAACCCTAATCGGATTGATTGTTCAATCATCTATCTGTCTGGTGAAACCAACACTACTCATGTCCCCGCTCCTTATCGGTTTGAACTGCCATCGACGAAGAGGCAAAAGGATTCACCGAGGTAGATGTTGCAAGGCTTCAGTTTCTCTTGCTTTTTCTTTTTCCCTATGGGTGTGGAGCTCTGTGATGCCAGTTGTGCCTCTTCTGGTTCTTCTGTGCACCCTAAGCTGAGCTTTGTTAATCTGGGCCTTGGGCTTGCGCTCGCTGTAAAATCAATAACAAAGTCGGCCAAAACCTAACCTTTGATTGCTGTCCTTGGTCTATATTCTATGTCGTATTGACCTAAAACCACAGCCCATGGCATTACTCTGCCTGTTAAGTCCCAATTTTGCAATAGGGACTTCAGTGGATGCTCCGTGAGCACTATCATTTTGTGAGCTTGAAAGTAATGGTTTAGTTTCTTTGATACCATTACCAAGGCGAGTGCCAACTTTTCCAAAAGTAAGTATCTCATTTCTATGCTTCCCAGGGTCTTGCTCACGTAATATACGACCTTATGTTCTCCTTCTTCTTCTCAGATGACCACGACATTGACAGCGTGGTCCGAGATTGCCAAATACAAGAATAGATCCTTCCACGGAATCGAATTTGATAGTACCGGTGGGGTTGTCAAATATTTTTTCAAGTTGGCCAGGGTGACTTTGCATTTATCTGTCCATAGAAAGTCTATGACCTTTTTCAATAATTGAAAGAATGGCTTGCATTTGTCCAAACTTCAACTGATAAATCTGTTCAGTGTAGTTGCCTTGTCGATCAAAACTTGAACTTCTTTTGCCATTGTCAGGCTCTTTAGATCAAGGATGGCCTGGATCTAATCGGGGCTTGCTTCTATTCCTCTCCTGGTCACCAGTTATCCCAGGAATTTGCCCGATCCTACCCCAAAGGCGCACTTTGAGGCATTTAAACGAAGCCAATATTTCTTGAGGATATTAAAAATGTCTTTTAGATCGGCAAGATGATCTAATGGATCCTTGCTTTTCACAATTAAACATCTTTGTTACTAGTCTCTAGTATGTTGCCCCCACATTCTTTAGCCCAAAAGGCATTACTCTGAAGCAGTAGAGTCCTTTTGGGGTCATGAATGTTGTCTTCTCTTCATCTGGTGCATACATAGCTATCTGATTATAGCCTCAGTATGCATCTAGGAAGCTCATCCTTCCATGGCCAGATGTGGCATCCACAAGCTGGTCTATCTTTGGAAAAGGGAAGCAATCCTTTAGGCAAGTTTTATCCAGGCTTGTGAAGTCTACGCAGACCCTCTGTAGACCGCCCGAACTTCCTCCGCGCGTCCCCCTTTTGGAGAGGGCGCGGATTTGGGTTCATAGCGACTATAGTTCAGACTCCTATCATGGTTATGTATCTAGTCTCATAAAGTGCAATGTAAGACTGATAAATCACCAAAGAGTCCAAAAATCCAGCAAATCGTTTTGGAAAATCGATTTTAATCAAAAAGCGCCAAACTGCTTTGCCAGATTTCAGAGTCACCACCTAAATATTTTGCTTTTGGGAAATTTAGGAAACCCTGACTCGTGCCTAAGGCCACGTACCAAAGTTTCCTCGGCTCAAGAACTTGGGTACGAGGGGGGAAGGTCATGAAATGAGCACTCCCGCGCGCCCGATCAAAGGATCGGCCTCTACTAATCATGATATGTTATTTTGAAACACGTGTTCTTATTCCGGTTATTAATCTAACTTACTATATGATGCTCACAACACTCAATCACGAGAATTGGAACAAAACAATTCAATGTTTGTTTTCGAAAATGGTTTGAAAGTGCCACTCGCAAGTAGGCTAAAGCGCGGATTTGCCACCCTCAAGTGGGCTTAAAACATGATGATTTGCCACTCCAAGTGGGCTGAAAACTCGCATTTTGATGAATTGTTCCAATTCAAGTAATAAAGTCTTCATGTACAGGCATTCATGCAGTTTAGCATTTAAGCAAATAGCCTCATGGCAAGCATGCTATACATGGCAGCATTCACACTTATGCAAGATGTTAAAGCGTAAACACTTACAGTGTACTCCAAGCCAAAACAGAAAACTAATTAGAAAACAATGTATGATCCTAGCTATGTTAAAATGCCTAATGCAACACATACAATAATGCAACTAAATAGGCTCGACTATCTAAGATGGCATATGAAAGCAACACTTGATAACATGCTTTGAAACACGTATTCAAGTAAGTGTATTGAAATACAATGCAGTTTGTATGATGTGCCGAGCCCGGTGCATGCAAGACAAATGTATGATGCACGCATACAAGCATAAGGTATGCTAAATAAAACGTGCCCTAATCTAACCACTGAAAGTGGGTAAATAAAAGAGAGAAAGACGTGGGGTTGGAAAATATTCACACACACACGCACACTTATTACAACATTTGCCCTCTCGACGGAGGGTCCGAATAAATAAGCTAGCTAGCTACGCTAAGCTAAGCTACTTATTACAAGTAAACTAATTAACTAACTCTAGCTAATTAAATACTACCAACCAAATTGAATTGGATAACTAGCTAATCTAAGCTAATTAAAATATTACAACACAGATTAAACTAATTAATTACAACACATGTAATTAACTACAACTAGTTAGTAAAGCGGTAAAGATGGCCTCGCGGGCGAGGGAGGCATGCATGCTCGATTGCTTCCTCCCGAAAATCCACTGCCTTACCTCAAGATGCCTCTGTTTGCACATCTTTGGACCTCTGAAAATTGTGCCAACCTCCAGATTGCTTTTGACCCATCTCAGGAACATACTGAGGGATGATCGGCCATGATTGGTGGTAATCGGCCAGTACCAATGGCCCGTCGGCTGCTTTGGTGGCCGGTCGGCTGCTCTGGTGGCTGATTGGCCACTGATTCCCTGAATTTTTCTTTTTGCTACAACAGAGCACAAACAGAGGCATGGCAGTGTATTTGCAAGGAAATGTCTGTGCAACTACCCTCCTTATCATATCTCAAGCTCAAAGGAGCATAGTACTCGGCTCTCAAGCCACCAACCATGCATCTCAATGCATGATGGCCAAAGAGTCAAGCTTGCACAATGTTAGGGAATGCACAAACGAGACTCGAAGAGTCGTCACCATATCATGCATGATCAACGGTGACAACGACTAAGAAACGCAACACGTTTCATCACTTTGAGTATTGTAGACGCGCCCGAACGTCCTAGAAAAATCCCGTTTTGTTCATTGGGCTCACTACAGTTCGGACTCAATGTCACGGTTCTGAATCTAATCTCACAAAGTGCAATGCAAGATCGATAAATCACCAAAGTGTCCAAATCCGGCAAATCGTTTTGAAAAACTGATTTTTAGAAAGAAGTGCCAAACATGGACTGCTTTGCCAAATACAGAGTCACCACCTAAATGTTTTTATTTTGCGAAATTTAGGAAACCTTGACTCGCGCCTAAGGCCACATGTCCGTCATCACCAAAGTTGCCTCGGCTCGGGAACTTGGGTACGAGAGGGGAAGGTCATGCAATGAGCACCCCCGCTCGCCCGATCAAAAGATCGGCCACTACTAAACATGATATCTTATTTTTGAAAACACATGCGCTCTTATTCCGGTTTATTAGCCTAGAATTACTATGTGATGCGCACAACATACAAGTATAGACTGGATCGCCTAATTTGGAACAAAACAGCTCATGTTTGTTTTTAAAAGTGGTTTGCTACTCGCAAGTAGACTAAAATGCGGATTTTGCCACCCTCAAGTGGGCTTAGAAAACATGGTGTTTTGCCACTCTCAAGTGGGCTTAAAACTTGTAATCAATGAATTGTTCCAATTCAGGTAATCCAACCTTCACCCACAGGCACTCAGGCAGGTATATCACATAAGCAGTTAGCCTCATGGCAAGCATGCTATCATGGCAGCCACTCACACACATGCAAGGATGCTAAAGCATAAACACTCACCAAGTACTCCGAGCCAAAACAGGAACTAGTTAGTAATCGATGCATGATCCTAGTTCATGTCAAGAATGCCTAATGCAACACATACGAAAATGTAACTAAGATAGGCTCAGCTATTCTGAAATGTCATGTGAAATGCAATTTGATACATGTATTCAAACAGGAATCGAAATACAGTGCAATTAGCACGATGCGTCGAGCCCGGTGCATGCAAGACAGATGAATGGATGCAAACATGCGAGCATAAGGATGCTAATTGAAACATGCCCTAAAACTAACCATCGTAAGCTGGTAAATAAAAGGGAGAAAGAAGTGGGGATTGGAAGACATGCATCACACACATGCACACTTATTACAACAGTGCCCTCTCGACGGAGGGCCCAAATGAATAATACAGAACCAGCTAGCTAATCTAAGCTAATCTAATTAAACTAGTTATTACACGACGAAATGAATAACAAATTACAACTACTTATTATACAACATTAACTAAGTAAGCAATCTAAATGAGCATGCAAACTTCATGAATGCGGACTGCCCCAGCTCTGCTTTGAATGACAAAGGATGCAGGCATGCTTGAATTGCCCTGTTCGAAAATCCCTCGCAACGCCCCAACTTGCCTTTGTTTGCAATTGATCTCAGAAACTTGCACAAAGCTCCAGAGAGATGAAACTCCACCCTGGGAATCTGTGGGAAGGCTGCCGACCAGCTTATAGGCATGGGAGACCAACTATTGACCACCTTTTGTGGTGGAAACCAAAAAAGTGGTCGGCCTGCCAGTAAATCTGGTCGGCCGACTAGTTTCCTCTCCTGGTTTCTAGTTTTCTGCAACAAAGGGAAAGAGAGAGGCACGGCAAAGTATTTGCAACACATGTGTGCACGACGACTCTCCCCATCATTTCATAAGCTCAAGGGAGTGTAGTCCTCGACCCTCGGACCACCAATCACACATTTCGATGCATAATGGCCGAGGAGCCGAATTGCACAACTCAATGTGAAATGAATGCACATACAAGCACCTAAAGCCAACAACTCCATCATAGGTAGTCAAGAATGTCGACGATCGGAAATCGAGGCACGTTTCGTCACTTTGAGTACAAGACGTCCCACGTTTCCCATGTTCGGACTAACTCCTATCCCAAACACAATGCAACAAACATGACATGCACAAATACGACTCTAGCATGCAATCCTAATGCAATGCAACTAAGTGATGCAAATATGCAAGGGATAACATGCAAACATGCAATTAGCATACACAATGCTGTAAGCTACATGGTATGCACAATGCTCATGACACTAGCATACACAATGCACATGGAACTAATATACACAATGAGATGAACAAGGCATGCACAATGCAATGATCAATCATGCGACAACGTGGCATAATCAATGCTATGAACTACAATGGCATACCCGATGCAAAATGGGCTTAAACCAAAATGGATGGGCCTCAGCCGCACCCAAATCAGTGGCCAAAGATGATGAAGACAAGGCTCCAAAACTCATGCAAACATGCCCAATGCAATGGCCCTAAACCTAAGGCATAAAACACAACTTGCCAAACACATTGAAAAAGATGAAATATGGAGTGCAAGGACACATGTTCCAACTCTGAAATGGCATACAAAATGACTCCAAATGATGTAAACAACTCACACAATACATGTTGAATGGCTTAAGCACCGAAACTAGTGAAGTGTATTACACTATAGGCATGCAAGGCAATGCTCAAATGGCCAAACCAACTCCAAATAGGCCCTATGCAAGCCAGAATAGGAGCAAAAGTGAACTAAGATGATGGCTTGAAAGGCACAAAAATGAAGCTCATGCAATGGCTCACAAAAAGGGTATAGTGATGCAACTCTCAAGCACATTGAAAGAGTGACAAACATGAGAATATGGCCAAGAAATAAGCTCTGAAATAACATTCCTCATAATGCCAAAACATGCAAATACCTCAAGTTAAGCATGCAAGGGACCTCAAAACTCAAAGCTAGGCAAGGTTATTACACTACAAGCAAGCATGGCAAGCATCATTCGACCAAGAGGCCTCAAAACAGAGCTAAGGCAGCCCAAAATATGAATAAAATCAGTTTGGATCATGGCCAAAATATGCTAGAATAGAGGGCCAAAACATCATGCATTTCAAGCTAGTAAACATGATTTACACTATAAGCATATGAAGCATATGAGAGGCTACCAAACCAGCCAAAAACAGAATCATGGCATGCCAAATGATGGCCAAAAACCCACTGAGACATGACCAATACATGCAAGAATCAGGTGCTACTTTGATAAGCCATGAAAGGGATTGTTCTACACATGCAAGAGGCAAACACAAGGTGACCAAACCAGCCATAAACAGAGTCTAGGAAGGTCCCAAAAGTCACCAAAAAGGGCCTAAACCAAGCCTTGGAAGTATGAAAATATGTGCTCCATTGAAAGGCCAAAAATGCAAACAAACAATGCCAAAAGAGAGAGGGTCTCCCCTCTCTGATTTAGGCCCTCAAAACCACATGCCAACCACTGAAAATCCATTGGATTTTAGTGGCTAAAAGGCCAAGCAAAGATTAACACAAAGGTCTCATGGCATGGCACAAAACAAGGCTAAATAGAGCATGCAAGAGGGTAAATGACCCTCAACGCCAAAAGAGCCTTAAGCAAACGTGAAAAACACTTAAATATGAAGCTTTTTTTAGTTGACAACAAATCCTAAATATGCATGCAAGTATGGCTAAGAGAATGACCAAGAAGAACTTAAAAGTTGATGTATATATAATTCCTTTGCCTGTCCATGTTGTTTTGTGCCCAATTCTAAGGGCTGGGTCTGTATATATATATATATGCACATAGCTAATTCTATGATGCACGTCACTATATGTTTATTTGCCTTATGTTCTGTTTGTGATCCTGGCATGATAGTGGTCGCTCAATGGATGCAGTTCTTTTATTTATGTTAATTTTTATTGGTGAATGCTTCCGTTCAGGCCCCATATGATATGTATACCAGGTTATGCGTCTGTTTCTGTGTAGGTCATGCCCAAACTTTTAGGGGCAAGTTTGGGGCGTGACAAGTGGTATCAGAGCACGAGTTGCTATCTCACACACGAATCCATTGAGCTTTAGGATGTCTAGAAAAAACTTAGGCATCATGCATTAAATCCTTGTGTACAGGGCACACTCCAGGAGGGACAAGCACTCCGTTGTAGCACTGTGAGTAGTAGTACTGTGATCCTACATTTAATCATCGTTACTGATCTTTATTGTTAACATTCCATTTCTTGCAAGTGATTATACTAATGTTATATTGGTTGGAAGATTTTGTGTATGTTAGTATGACTTGGAAACTACTCTACATTCCGGTTACGAGCAAGGGCTATCATTAATGTGCTAGAATCTGTAAATTATCTCATGGAACTATTAAAGTCGAGTCCATTAGGATAAAAAGCAACCTATGTTATGGAAAAGAAGCTGTGTATGTTAAGGGAATGATTTTACTGTACTTCCGTAATCGGGAGTTAATACTATGGAATTGGTTAACAGGAAGGAATGGTAAATGTGAACCTCCCTTTTTGGGAACATGCCGGTTTGGACATTCCATAATGAACCTTCAAAATTGGATGATCAAATAGGACTGTAGATAGTTCTAAACTGGTACGTTTGTTTACCGTTAATATGTGTTATTAACGTCTTGTTATCTGAAAGTTCACTTTATTGATTCATGATGAACAAATGGAATAATGATGCATGTGTCTTCTATCAATAAGTATTACTACGATTCCGATATACGTAAGACGATTATTTTAGCTTGGAATAACCTATGAAGAGATTTGTGTACACTATTGGGTGATAGTATTTTTATGAACTTGGGGTTATTCTGTCCTGGTTATTCGTTCTGTTTATGATATGATATATAACGATATGATTTTTGGTATGGAACAAAGTGCTGTACGGAACTAAGTGCTGCAATGCGAGTCACCTCTAGAATCCATACGAGCCACCTCTTGAGTCCATACATATGTGAACTGGGCTTAAAGCCGATGTGAAAGTTATGAGGCCTATGGCCGTTCTGTGAAAGAAATAATTTGTGAAATTATGAAAGATATAATTTGTGAAGATATGAAAGGTTTAACTTGTGAATTTGTGAACTTATGAGGCCGAGGGCCACTTTGTGAATTTGTGAACTTATGAGGCCGAGGGCCAACTTGTGAATTATGAAATTATGAGGCCGAGGGCCAACTTGTGAAATATGAATCTGTAACTTGTGAATCTATGAATCTCAGAGGCCAAGAGCCAATTTGTGAAGTTGTGCATCTAAGTTAAGCCAAGGGCTAATTTGTGAATGTGTGAACCCATCGGGCCAAGGGCCAATCTGTGAAGTTATGAACCGACAAGGCCGTTCTGAAATGTGTATAGAATCAGACTAACCACAGGATTTTTGCATTTACTTATGTAATTAAATGAATATATACATTGTAAGTGAGTTAAGTTAAGCTTTAAATTGTTTATATACTACTGTTCACTGAGCTTGACTCACTTTGTGTTATGTCTGTTTCTGTAGGCATTCCACCTGGAGGTCAGTTTTAACCCATGGCATCTGTGCTTCTTTTGTCAACCTCAAAGTGTCCAGACACTTAAGTGAAGGCAGCTCATTTTGCTAAGCTTTTGATTTTGCACCCTGATTGTCTGCTTAAAGTTGATGTATATATAATTCCTTTGCCTGTCCATGTTGTTTTGCGCCCAATTCTAAGGGCTGGGTCTGTATATATATATATATATATATGCACATAGCTAATTCTCTGATGCACGTCACTATATGTTTATTTGCCTTATGTTCTGTCTGTGATCCTGGCATGATAGTGGTCGCTCAATGGATGCAGTTCTTTTATTTATGTTAATTTTTATTGGTGAATGCTTCCGTTCAGGCCCCATATGATATGTACACCAGGTTATGCATCCGTTTCTATGTAGGTCATGCCCAAACTTTTAGGGGTGAGTTTGGGGCGTGACACCGCATAATGTATGTCTGCACGTACTCTCTGTAGTCAGCCTCGCCCCTGAAATCCTCCGCGTCCCAGCCAATCGTGTAATCGGCCATCTGCTGGGCGGTGAATCTCTCGGTATCCCGCATGTGGGTAGGAGGTGGACCCGGAACTATCTGCTCTGGCAAGCCCAGGGTCTGGCGTGGGAAACCCTCACGTAGGTACCAAGCCCGACAGACCGGGCCCTCCAGCAAAATTCGAAAACGTGTAATCTCCTCTGCACCGGCAAACCGATCCCGAGTCACGGTTGGCAGTAGAGCCTAAGGCTGCCAGGTGATCTGAAAATCAAATACAGACTGTTATCTACTATTATTGACCATACAGTGTAAAGCGAAGCTTAAATGAACTTCAAGTAAAACATACCTCTGCGGGAGTAATAGTGTCAAAGTAACGGCGGAAAAAGATGAATGTCTCCCGAGGCCTCCGCACGCACCTCCCGTAGAAACGACGCGAAAATGGGACAATGAGAGGGGTCTCCACGTCTGGCACTAGGGCGAGTCACGGAAAGTAGGCGTAGACTCACAACTGCAGAGCGAATACCAGAAGGGTTATCAGATAAAGCAGAACACAAAATAAACCAGAAATTGCAGGACCCTGTATTGTGCAGTGTGTTGTGCAGAGTGTACAATGTGTGCAGTGTACAGTCAGTGTAAAGCAGGGTATATGTGTGTGCCGTGTGTGCAGTATACAATCAGTGTGAAATAGACCACAGCGTGTGCAGTGTGCAGAGTACAGAAAATGTAAAGTAGAAATGAAAAGCAGAGGAGAAAACGTACCTCCCAAGCTCACCAGTAGCCCCCGAGCAGCTGTCCGCTGCAACAGGATGCTGAGCTCATGTACCCGTACAGAGTGGCCAAGGCAGCGCCACCCCAGTCATAGCGCAAGATCCGGGTGACGTCCACGAGAGCGCTGAGCAAGCAGAGGGGCACAATGTTCGCCCGGTAGGCGAAAATAGTCGTCCCCAGCAGGAACATGAGAAAGCCGCGCGCATATCGCTCCATCGCCTCCTGAGTCATCGGAGCCTCCTCAACTAAGGCTGGCTGGACTCTAAATTGGACCTCGAACCATGAATATCGAACGAAGCTGGGACGTGCGAGAGGCGGCACCTCACCGAGCAGGTAGATCTGAGCAGCCTCTCACTCGTCCATGTCGGTGTCGAAGGGGATCGGATCACCCCCCACTCCGATGCCGGTGAGCATCGAGAAATCATAGGGAGTCATCGTCATGTCTCCCGCAACGGAGAAGTGGAAAGAGTCGGTGGTGTCCCACCACCTCTCCACTAAAGTAGCAAGGAGAGGCCTGCTCGTAGTTAGGCGCGAGAGTCCCCTGCAGAATGCGCCAAATCTGGCCTGGTCAACAATGCGACGGACTGCGTCCGGTAACTCCATGTACCAATCCCTGGCGGCAACATTCCCATACCCGCGGACAGTATGGGAATATCCCTGTTCAAAAGCAAATAGTTGCGAAGAATATAAAATGTACAGTTTTGAAGAGTATTCAGAATTGGTGGCAATATAGCGTGTGTGCACGTTTTCAGGTTCAAACAAATATCGGGTGCCGGTGTGCTAGCAGGGAACTACAACGTGTGATGTGTCAGCGTGTTTGAGTGGTTCAGTACAAATACAGCATGTGTGCATATTTTCCAGATTCAAACAGATATCAGGTGCCGGTGTGCTCGCAGTGGAATACAGTGCGTACTGTGTCAGTGAGTCTGAGTGATTCAGGGCCAGTGCAGTGTGTGTGCACGTGTCAGTTTCAAACAGATATCAATTGCAAGTGTGTTCACAGTTAACTACAGTATACAGTGCATCAGTGTATCTGAGCTAAGCAGTTAAAGAATATAATCGACTATGGTAGTTAAGTGTTCTACATTGCGGAAAATGAAACGGGGGAGAGTATACCTCGGAAGCGCCATGTGATAAATGTGACTCCGACTCACGCAGAAGCAGCTCTGGTGGCACCCTCCTGTCAAAACTCCGGAACTGGCGAAGCCCGTCAGGAGGAAGCACATAAATCGCCGACCGGTAGGTCGCCAGGTCGAACGGGTGGATGCTCAAGGGGAGGAGCTCGGCCTCTAGGTCCATCTCGTGATCCGGGGGAGTCCCGCCTCGTGGAATATCGTCTGCCATCTTAGAGAAAATGAGAAAATGGCCGGAAAAGTGAAAGCAGGGCTAGAATACGAAAAGTCAACAAAAAGTCAACCCCGGGAGGGCGGAAAATGGCCGGAAAAGTCGGAATGTGGAAAATGTACGGAAATCAAGAAAAACTTGGGGGAAACAAACCCCAAGAAGCGGAAATCGAAAAAACTACACCGAAACGAAGTTTCGATCGGATGAAAGTGTTCGAAACGCGATGAACTTCGCGAATCAAACGTCGCAAAGGGCGCGAAAATCAAGGAAAACGAGGAAATAAAGAGAAGAAAATACTCTAGAGAGAGGGAGGAGAGAATTTCGGCTGAGAGGAAGTAAGAAAAATAGGGTTTGGAACCCTATTTTAAAAGACCCAAGCCAAAAAGACAAAACTGCCCCGATTTAGGCATTTTTGGCTGGCCGGCCAAATATTTGGCCGATGATGTGTTTTAATGGCCGGTGGACAGCCGGTGACTTCCCCTTTTGGCCGGTGCGCCTCCTACAGCCTTGTTTGGGTCAAATGAGTGGTTTGGGACCTTCATTGCTCAAGTCAGTGTAAGAACAGTGCATTTCCGAAGCTCAACCAACCTCTGTTTCAACCTCGGACCGTGTCTTCTGTGCGTGGCACTCGAATTTGTGCAAGGTGTATCCTTTTGGTATCCTTTTTATCTCTTACAAGGTTCGAAAGTTGCCCCATGTGGGTTACGTTACAACGCTCTGTCATGAACACGCGCTGATTTTGCGTCATTTTTGTCACGTCGTTGCGCACACATCTCGCATTGTCATGCGCATGTCATAATCGCATCATGCATTTCAAATTCATGCATTTGCCCGGTCTGGCGAGACCTTAAACCTGCTCGGTTGCATTGTCATGCATTTCAAACGACGTGTGTGGTTGCGCATTCGGGTTCACATGCATTGTCATGCATATCAAAAGACGTGCGTTGTCACGCACTTGCATCAACATGCATTGTCATGCATCTCAAAAGCCGTGCGTTGTCGCATATTTCGAAATCATGCATAATCAGGCATTCAAAATAACAAAATTCATGCATTTGCCCGGTCTGGCGAGACCTTAAACCCGCTCGGTTGCATTGTCATGCATTTCAAGCGACGCGCGTGGTTGCGCATTCGGGTTCACATGCATTGTCATGCATATCAAAAGACGTGCGTTGTCATGCACTTGCATCAACATGCATTGTCATGCATCTCAAAAGCCGCACGTTGTCGCGCATTTTGAAATCATGCATAATCATGCATTCAAAATAACAAAATTCATGCATTTTCCCGGTCTGGCGAGACCTTAAACCCGCCCGGTTGCATTGTCATGCATTTCAAACGACGCGCGTGGTTGCGCATTCGGGTTCACATGCATTGTCATGCATATCAAAAGACACGCGTTGTCACACACTTGCATCAACATGCATTGTCATGCATCTCAAAAGCCGCGCGTTGTCGCGCATTTCAAAATTATGCATATCCATGGTCTGGCGAGACCTTAAATACACTCGGTCTAGGAGACCTTAAATCCTCTGAAGATGCAAGTCCTTCGGTGTTCGTCGTGCCCGAACGAGTTTTGATAAGTCGCATTACCATGCGCTTCGAGCAACGCGCGTCGTCGCATATTCAAGTTCACGTGCATTTCAAAAGCCGCACATTGTCGCGCATTTCAAGATCATCTGCATTGTCATGCATCTCAAAAGCCGCGCATTGTCGCGCATTTCAAAATCATGCATCATCATGCATTTTCATTTCAAAAACAAAAACAAAAAAAAAAAAAAACATGCGTTATCATGCATTTTCCCTTTATCATGCATTGTCGCTCATTCAAAAAAAACAAAACAAAAAAAAACATGCATATGTCATGCATCATTGTAAATAGTGCATATGTCATGCATCATTGTAAATAGTGCATATGTCATGCATACCATTGTAAATAGTGCATATGTCATGCATCATTGTAAATAGTGTATATGTCATGCATACCACTGTAACTAATGCATATGTCATGCACCTTACTGTAAATATTGCATTTACGCCCATCCATTGCATATTTGTAAATAGTGCATTGTAGCTTGCATGCATCGACTGCATCACTTCCATCTAGGGTTTGCGCCTTTCCTTGTTGAGCTTGGTCTGGTATGTGCCCATACTTTTCACGTCTATACACTCATAGTTCTGTATGACCGTTCTATCTTAGACGTGATTTGTTCGTGTCCATGCCTTTCCTAGGCAAGATACGGTTTGGCCGTAGGCCTTAATCCACTGTATCCATTCCACTGCATATTGTATATATTGCATTGTAGCCTGCATGCATTCACTGCATCACTTCCATCTAGGGTTTGCGCCTTTCCATGTTGAGCTTGGTCTGGTATGTGCCCATACTTTTCACGTCTATACACTCATAGTTCTATATGACCGTTCTATGTTAGACGTGGTTTGTGTGTGTCCATGCCTTTCCTAAGCAAGATTCGGTTTGGCCGCTTGACATATCCATTGTATATATTACATTGTATTGTAATTTTTGTGTCCAGCATTAGGATCATTGTTCTTTCGTTAGCGGGTCATTTCCCCACCTATGTCATTCCACCCAATTACTTGTTCTTGTGTCCGTCTACATCACTCATAGTTCTGCATGTGTACGCGCCTACTCCACGTTGGTATGTTGGTTTGAGGGTTGCGGCACCTTTTCTATGGTAGACAGACTTTGCATCTCCATCAATCTATTTGACATTTGTGTGGTTTTGAACCGCTCATGATTTGATTATGATTCAATTGCATGGCATTTTCATCTGCATTATTATACATAGTTTTGTATATATCGCATATCATTTTGCGTTCATTTTGCATGTTATGCATATTGCTAACGATATCTGTACCTGTTAAGTTTTCTTTCTCTTTCAGGCACGATATTGTATGCACGGTTCATTTGAAGCTGGTGCAACCAGACGAACCGCGCAGGTATTGTATTCTCCGAGTGAGACGTATCGAGAATTACATAATTCTCTTACATCCTTTCTACATTGTAGTGTAGTTTGGTGTATGCTAGCTTAAAACTGTCGCATGTTATGCTTCGTTACAGCTTTCTTTGCATGATCATAAGTTATGCTTGGTTCCTTGCATTGTCAGTTGCATTTTGCCCCTGCCTTCGGGCGCATATCCTTATTGTCTTGCATGCTTGTCTAAGTCTTCGGCCTTGTCAAAAATGGGTCGTCCGTAGGCTTTGACATTCACTCCCGTCATTCTTATGACTTTCGAGTTCTGTCAAAGAGGGGCAACTGTAGACACCCCATTTTTGACCGTCCTCAAGACTTGGACGTCACCATTTGAACACTCGGTGATCATCTTTGTTTGTGTTCGTCTTGAGTTCCCGGAGGCCTCGGCTGCACACCTTGCCTCAGGATTTCTCGGCTCGACTGTTTTGTGTCTAGTTTTGCACCAAACACTTGTGTTTCTGCTTTGGAGGGCAGGGAATGGCTTTTGGCCCATCCCCACACTCCACCGGCCATGGCTTGAGGCCACCGGCTGTGTTTTGTTGCCATCGGCCAAATGTGATGGCCGGCCGGCCAGTTTGACTGCCAGTCGGCCACTTTGATGGCCGGCCGACCAAGTGTGATTTTCAACAGATATCTCTGTAGACAGCTGGCAGCTGTCATTCTAGGCTATACCCCAGCCCATACCTGGACGTGGGTGTTCTGAGGAGCTACAGATTGATATATATCTATATCAATCAAGCTCTCTCTCATAAAAACAAGAGGGAGAGAAGGAGAGAGGCAATTGAGACAACACTTTTTTTAGAGCTTGAGCTTTAGGGTTAGGGTTTACATATATCCTCTATCTCTATATCTCTCTCTCTCTCTCTTGTGTTTAGTGTGTGTTTTGGTCTCATTTTTGTGCACAAACACCCACCATCACACCTTTTCTTAGGTACTGAGGTACCAGAGGTCTTTCCTTGAAGCTTTTGGACTGGTTTGGAACCAAAAGAGCTACTGGAACATTGTTTGTGAAGAGGGTCTACAAGGGTAAGACTTTTGTCCCTTTTTACCCCATTTTTGCAAAGCTTTTTAGCCTATCTTGCAACTATTTTTGAGCTTAGCATATAACATATAAAGGTTCTATTTTTGAGTGCTCTAAATAGTTTGTTAAGGGTGTTTTAAGCTTTGGGGTTGTTTGACCCCTCTTAGGGCTTGTTTGGCCCCTTTTGGTGCCATTTTGGTTAAGCTCCGGGACCAACTTGTTTGGGCCTCCTCACCACTGAAATCTTGAGGGATTTCAGAGGTGAGGATGGTGCCTTGAGGTCCTAGGAAGGAGAGGGCCACCCCCTCTCCTTGTTGTCCTTAAAAAGGGCCATTTTGCCTCATGTGTGAGCACCTAGTTTAGGTTCATGTTGACCATGCCTTAACTATTATTTGGTAGTATTTTGCCATGTATTACCTCTATTTCATGTTGGTTTGGACACATCTTGCATGCCTTGCATACATGTCTTGTAGTGCCATACTTTTGCCTTGACATTCTTTAGGTTTAGACCCTTGTTCTAGCATGATTTAGGCTTAGCTTTGTGAAGCTTTTATGCTTGTTTTAGCATGCTTAAGTTCTGTTTTTGGTTGTTTTGGTCGACCATCACATGCTTAGTATAGCCACCTTGCATTTTGGCTTGTTAGCCTTAGGTGTGTGAGTATGTAGCATGCTTTACTTGCCTTGTTCCAGTGGTTTGGCACCACTTCTAGCATCATTTCAGTCCTTATAACATGTCTACATGCTTGCGTTTGATGCTTCTTCAATGTGTTAAAAGGTTGTTGCCTTATGCTCCATGAATGTGCCTCTTTGTATGCTTGCATATTTAGACCACTTAGATGCTATCTAGGTGCATCTTTAGCTTTGTTTAGGTCTTCCTTAGACCTGTTTTAAGTCCCCTTAGCCTTGTGAGGCTTGGTTGACTTAGCCTTGGTTTAAGCATCCTTAGCTTGCCTTAAGTACTTGGACCATTATTGCATGCTTTGCTTGTTTTGATTACTTGGTTTGGCACCTCTCTTTCATGCAATTTCAGAGCTTATGATAAATGCCATATGTTCATGTTTGCCTTCTTTTAAGTGTGCTTAAAGGTTGCTTATTTGATGTTCAAGTGTTAGCCCATTTGCATGCATGTGCGTGCGTGTGTTGGCTCTCATTTCCATAGCATTAGCCACTGTTTTAGGCTTGTTTGAGGGCTACCTAAATTAGTGTAAGTCCCTCCTTTGCATGTTGATGCATGCTCACCTTGTATGTTGTTGCATGCTTGTGTGTTATTGCATGTTTAGTTGGCCTAACGTGTTGTCATATGTCTTGCCTACTTGCATGCCCACATTACAAATTGTATGCTTGTCATTCCATGCCTTGCATGATTGATTCCATAGGTTGTGTGCCTAGTGTCATTACTTGCTTGCATGATCATGTTGCATGCTTAGTTCACATGCCTAGGTTGCCTTACATTAGCATGCCTGCCTCACCTCTTGATCAAGCCATGATAGAGGTTGAAGGTCCCCTTGTATGTTTATGTGCATTGCATTTCATTTAAAATCAAAGTGCATACTTGGTTTCTAGGGCCATCACGCATTGAAATGCGCGATTGATGGTCCGAGAATCGAGAGCCGTGTCCCTTTGAGTCATAAACATGATAAGGGATATGTTGGTGCATACATTTGCTTGAAATACATTACCATGCCATGTTTTGCCCTCTGCTGCTGTCAAACCAGATTCTGCAGAAAGATTTGGCCGGTCGGCTTCATAGAGTGCCGATCGACCATCAATGGATGGCCGATATCTCAACCAGTGGCCGGTGACAATTCCTCACGGCCGGTGGTGCTCCATAGCATTCAGAAAAGCAACCCTAGGACTTGTGGAGTCTTCAAAGAAGCAGAACAGTCAAAGCAGAGGTAGCTTGTGCATGGCAGTGACTTCCGAGCGGAATCGAGCACGCATCGCATTGGACCCTCTTCCCGAGGCTGTTGTTTACTGCTTAATTAGATTAGTTAGTTTTCTTAGCTAATTTAATTGATTTGTAATAGTTAATTAGCTTGTAGGTTAATTAAATTGTATTATTCTTTCGGTCCCTCCGAGCGAGGGCAAATTTGTAATAAGTGTGGGTGCGTGTGTGCATGTCTTCCAACCCCCACTTCTTTCTCCCTTTTACTTACCTGCTTTTGATGGTTAGTACTAGGACACGTTTAGTTTAGCATACCTTATGCTATGCATGCGTGCATCATTCATCAGTATTGCATGCACCGGGCTCGGCGCATCATACTAACTGCATAAGTATTTCAAATCTAACTTGAATACATGCTACTTGTGCATTTTCACATGTCATTTATAGACTAGCCGAGCCTACTCTAGTGACATTCCGTATTCGTTGCATTAGGCATTTAAACAAGGACTTGGATCATGCATGATTGCTAACATGTTCTTGTTTTGGCACAGAGTACTAGGTGAGCTCTTTGTGCTTTAGCGTCTCACATGAGTGTGAATGTTAACATGATAGCATAATTACCATGAGGCTAGCTGCTTATGTGATATAACTGCTTGAATGCCTGTGGATGGAGGTTGAATTACCTAAATTGGAATAATGTATTAAAACTGTGAGTTTTAAGCCCACTAGATAGTAGCAAAATCATCTTTTCTAAAGCCCACTTGAGGGTGGCGAAATCTAGATTTTTTTAGCCTACTTGAGAGTAGCAAACCATTTTCAAAGCAAACATGAAATGTTTTGTTCCAATTTAGGCAATTTGGTCTATACTTGTTTGCTATGCGCATAACATAGTAATTCTAGGCTAATAATCGGAATAAGAACACATAACGTTTTCAAAAACGGATATCACGGTTAGTAGAGGCCGATCTTCGGATCGGGCAAGAGGGGGTGCTCATAGCTGACCTTCCCCAATCGTACCCAAGCTCCCGAGCCGAGGCAACTTTGGTGGTGACGGACACGTGGCCTTTGGCACCGAGTCAGGGTTTCCTAAATTCCCCCATAAAAAATATTTAGGTGGCAACTCTGTATCTGGCAAAGTAGTCCATGTTTGGCACTTCTTTTCTAAAAATCTATTTTTCTCAAAACGATTTGCCGGATTTGAACTCTTTGGTTCAGATTAAGAACCGTGACACAAAATTGAGTCCGAACTGTAGCGAGGCCCAAGGGCGCGTCTACACTCCTGTTGAGGCTTTCCCCAGTTAAAGCCTATATCTGCTTTGGCTTTTACCAAAGGTGAAAAAGCCAGAGTTTTTCTAGCCAAGTTGGCTCTTCTCAGTAAATTTACCATCCCTAGAAAGCTCTGTATTTCTTTTTTGTTGGCTGGCGGTGGTGCTGTTAGTATAGCTTTGGCCTTATTTGTGTCCACCTCAATACCCTTTTGACGAACCAGGAAGCTTAAAAAATTTCCAGCAGACACCCCAAATGCACACTTCATAGGGTTCATTTTCAACTTATAAGATCTCATCCTTTGAAAATTCTGTTGAAAATGGTCTAAATGTTTATCAAAACCTTTTGACTTGATGGCCACATCATCTATATAGACTCCTAAAATTTTTCCAATTAGATCATGAAAGATTAAGTTCATGGCCCTCTGATAGATAGCACTTGCATTTTTTAGGCCAAATGGCATAACAACCCACTCAAACCTAGGACACCTAAAAGCTATTTTGTGGGTGTCTTTTGGGCTGATAAATATCTGATTATACCCAACATGTCCATCCATGAAAGATAAGCTTTTATGCTTGGTTGTTAAATCAATCAACAGATCAGCCACAACCATTGGGTACTCATCTTTGGGATTTGCAGTATTCAAGTTCCTGAAGTCTATGCAGACTCTCAATTTGCCATTCTTTTTCATGACAGGAACCACATTTGACAGCCACTCAACATACCTGGCAGTCCTTATGAACCCTGCTTTAAGCAGCCTTTCAATTTCTTCTTTAACTAACAGCCCTACCTCATTAGTCATTCTTCTCGGAGGCTGCTTATAGGAGATATGATTACTTCGTGTTGGGAGCTTATGTTCAACTAATGATCTGTCTAAACCAGGCATTTCATCATAATTCCATGCAAAACAATCCATATAATCAGGAAGAAGGCCAACAAGCTTTTCCTTGTATTTATTAGATAACTTTGCATTGACAAAAATAGGCCTCTTGCAGGCTTCATCCCCTAAGTTAAACTCCTCTAAGGGATCCTGTACATCAGCTCTAAGATCATTTAACTTAGCAGGTGCTGCCTGCAAATGTTCTAACTGGACTTCTCTATAACTAAGAGGGCTATTGTCAATCACACATTCAGTCCATGAACATAAAGGTAAAATTCTAGGGTTGACCTTACTTGCAAAAAAGAAACAAAACAATCTAAAGAAAGTAGACCTAACTGTACTAATGTCCTCATCATCGACCACTGTATTCATCATTTAACCATCTTGTTCAGACACCAATTCAATGATTGGTCCATCCTGCCTCTTTTGCATCAGGCTGGGTTTGGCCAAGTCTTGGCCAATCTGTCGAAATCCCTCGTCTATGTAGGCTTAAAACTCTTCAGGAGTAATGCCCCTTCCTTATGTCATCAACTCTTCAGAAACCACCTCCACTAGTCTCAGGCTTTCTTCATACAATGCTGCCTCAATGTTATGAACATTTTCTATGAAAGGATTAGCATTAGCCCAGTAAACCTCCATGCCATCCTGTGGCTTGCTTCCTTCTTTCCTGATTAGGAAGATGAGGACCTGATGTAATGAGGCTAGTACACACCCATTCAGATGGATCCAATAGCTTCCTAACAACAGATTATAGTTAGAGGTGGAATCGACCATGAAGAAAGTTATGCCCATGGCCTGTGCTCCAATTTTCAATTTCAAGACTATTACTCCTTTGGCCTCGGACGAGCCTCCTACAAAGTTACTAATTAAGATGTCAGCAAGTATCAAATCACCCACTGTTTTTCCTAACATCCTTAGAGTTTTAGAAGGAAGAATGTTAATGATGGCCCCATTATCGACCAAAACCCTATTGACAGACACTCTATCCAGGTGTACTTGTACATATAGAGGTCTCAGATGTTTAATCAATTCCTCTCCAAGCTTTTGCAGCACTATTTGGTCTCCATTGACTGACTTGACTACTTCGATTGACCTTGTTGTTTCTCAACTGTCCTGGTCATTTGTTTGATCGGGCCATCTTTTTCTATCATATGTTCTGTTGGTTGTGTTATCTCCATTTGGTAGAAAGGTTAGTTACAAGAAAAGGCAGTGAAAGTAGTGATGGTGAATATAGTTCTAAACGTTTATGATCTTCTGATTTGGGGTTGTACATATTAAGGGTCGATTCCGTATGTGTCAGGTGGTGACCATTTCCAAATTTTTTTTTGAAAAGTTTTAATGAAGTTGATTTTTCTTAGAATTTTACCTTTTACAACATAGACTAGTCTTTAGACCAAAAAGAAAAAAATTCTGTGCTCGCAACTTTAATTCCATTTATTTCAACACAAGTACATTCTCCAACTCTCTGATTAACTCAAAGTTGCTTTTACATCAATTAAAAAAAACAAAAAAAAAACTTGAAAAAAAAAGACAAAGTAATAAAACTAGGGGCATAGATAATTCAGGTGGTCCTGTCTTCTGCTTGCACTCATGGAGGTTTTTACAGCCAAAGATAGCCCAACCCGTGCCTAATCTTCGAGCCAAACCAAGCACTCGCCAGAAAGGGCAAAACTGAAGCTAAGGACAGGGGCCAGAAGTTCTCTCGTCCTCTAAGCAATGAGGTATCGAGGCAAGTGCGAAGCATGAATAGGAAATGGAGCCAGGTATTCCACCCCTTCCTCCAGACAGGTCTGATCATGTCCAAATTGAAGTCTGAACCTGAATGGAAAATAGAACACGTAGTGCGTGAGGCCAATCAACTGTATACCCGGCTGTCGGGACATGTTGTAGCTCATCTCTGCCACATTAAGCTAGGGGCAACACCAAGTGATGTCAACCGTGGATCTGCCACACATCTAGTCATACCATAATCCCTCTGAAGGGAAGTCCACTAGCCGCTGACGAAAGAACTAGGCTTTGGCTGAATACTCAAGGCAAAGGTCCGGGCAAGGGTCCAGCACTTTTAGCTTATCCATCAACCACACTTGGGAAGAGATGAAAAATAAGAGAGATTAAAGAATAGAGAGATGTGCGTTGAGGGAAAAGTAAGAAAAGGGCTTTAAGAGAAAAATAGAGAATGAGTGCCAACTAGTGTGAGCTTAAATAAGAAATGTGGGAAACAATACCTGAAGAAGCAGTGGACTCCCTGCAAGCCGACTGGTCTCTCGGCGATAAAAAGCATCTAAACCCATCAAAGTCTTGGCCAGTGCCAAACAAATGCAACTCTTATCCTCCTTCAGGCATTGGGCCACTTCGATCAACCTAATGCTAGCTCCACCATAACTAAGGGCAAGAAGGAAGTGCGCAAGTAAGCATGAGCATATGGCATGTTGACGATAACCTTGCCAGAGAAGGTCACCTCTGTCTCCAATACCCAAAAAGCGATGAATCAAACCGGGAATATCTACCTCCCCGTCATGGGCCAGAGACCGAGCCTCGCGGAGAGCAAGCCCCACACATCCATTCTAAAGCCTTTGCATGGCCAAGCGAGGCTGGGGCATAATCTCCTCATCACGCCTGGACTCCATCAAAACTTGAAACTCTTCAAGAGTTGGACACATTTCTTGTGCTCCGAAGCGAAATACATGTGTAACCGGGTTCCAACATCGAACAGCAACATGGAGGAACGGGAAACAAAGCGAAGTACGGCTCAAAGAAAAAAGATCATTTATGCCAAAACCGCAAAAATTCACCTTTTCCGAGCCCTCCAAAAGGCTATCTAGTCTTGGAGCCTATTGTTGAATAAAATCTCCATCTTAAGAGGAAAATATCAAGGACTTGCTATTCTGCCAGAAAAACAGCATGGGAGCAACTTTTGTAGAGTTTGAGCAGAGGTAGTGCCCGATAGCTGGATCACACCCACCAACATCTTTTTTTGGACCTGGTCATGCCTTATTAGGGCTTGACCGTGTCTATTTGGACCCGGCCGGATCTAAATGTCTACCTAGGGCAGAGCAGTTGCAGTAGGGGATTGGCTCTTGCCTTGGTTCACTGTAGCTGTGTGTTGGGTTTACCTTGTTTGCATCAAGTGTTATTAGTGTTTTTTAATATTTTGCATTTTTGTCCAGTTGTAGGTTGTTAACCAATTCAAGAATAAATTCAAAGCGAGCATTATTGTGAAGTATTGTTATGCAAGGGTTATGTTATTCATTACATGCTATGCAAGGAGAAACCATTCAAAATCTTTCTTTTCATAAACTGGTAGGTCCAATCCCGACCATTGTTTTACAAAAACAAAAGTAAAAGAAAAGTCTTCAAAAACAAAACATAGGTCTATCTGAAGCTATATAGTTCCTAACTATGAAGCAAAAAGAGGAAAAAGGAAACAAATCAGCCCATCCTGGCCCTCTTCATCCTCGTCCATGGGGGAGGTGTGTCATTGTCATCACTAGCACTGCTGGACTGGATGTCGACATCATCCCCCTCATCCTCAAAGGTTGTGTACTCATCAAAAGTAGCCTCGGAAGAAGGCAAGCGATGTCTCACTCTGCCTTTCCCATGATCAACTCATCCTCTATCTCTCACTGGAGTCCGTCTCCCTCTCCTT
This sequence comes from Camellia sinensis, assembly GCF_055761805.1. NCBI lineage: Eukaryota > Viridiplantae > Streptophyta > Magnoliopsida > Ericales > Theaceae > Camellia > Camellia sinensis. Next base: position 74,169,487 of record NC_138967.1, read on the forward strand.
CTCCTAGCTGGAGGAGGTCCCGCAGGTGCAGTTGGTGCCGGCTCAAGCTGAAAGGAATACATATATCAAAATAAATTCAACAGGATTATATGCAAGATTGTAACAACTGTGGACAAAGTGTACCTCGATCCCGTGAGTGACCAAAGCAGTTTGTCTCCTCCGCACCATAAGAAGCCGTCGGTCAATAGTCCGAAGGAGGTCATCGACATACCCTACAGGCACCTACAAAAAAGAGAAAGTTTGAGAATATGGAATAAAGTGGTAAAGCACAGTGGGCAGAAATATAAGTGAAGTGTTTACCTGCTCAATGCCTGAAGCAACCACCAACTTGCGGTCCCCCTCCTCAATGTGCTCAAGAGAGATCTGCTCAATCACCTTATCTGGTCGCATGTATACAACCTCGGTCGGTATCACAGGAAACCTAGGAATGGGAGCTGCAGTAGGAACATCTCCAGCAGCGGTAGCAACAGCCTCAGGGAGTGCACGAACCACACCCCTGGTAAGAGGAGCCATCACCCGAGTTCGTAAAAAGGCAATGAAGTCGTCGGCCCCGTGGTACCGGTCAACGTCCTCTCCCTATATAAGGTGATCAATCAGGGGCTCGTCATGGAGATCATCAGCGATCCTCATACCTGCAGGAGGGGCATGTGGAACATCAGGATCGGCTCGACCCTGCTTCTGGAGAATGAATCGCTCTCCCAAATGATATGCCCTGCCAAAGGGACCCTCGAACAAAATCCTCATGGTAGAAACCTCCCATGCAGCAACGTAGGTCGTTCTCGATGCCTAAGGAATGCCTACCCAAGGGCGCCATTCAATCTGCGAGTAGAAAATGCAAGACAAGTATTAGATAACAAGGGTTGAATAGTATGGGAACAGTAATAGTAATCAAAGATAAAGACTAGTATCAGGTTTTGTTACCCTCTCCGCAGTGACGATGTCAAAGAAGCAGTGAAACTAGGGGAAGTCAAGATCTACATGTCGTCGGTGCTCAAATCAGGAGTTGTAGTACCGAGAGCACGGTATGGACAACTCAATTGGCCGCACTGGGACTGGGGCCAAGGAAGTGAAGTATATGTAAACCCATAACTGCAAAAAGAAAACAAGTTGAGAAACCAAGTGAGCAAATGAAGTAGATATAAACAGAAAGTGCATAGCAGAAAGCATGGTTTGTAGTAAAATAGAAAATGAAGTGTAAAGGTATACCTTCCAGACTCTCTAGTATCCACCAAGTGAGTCCTCCTTTCAGCAGGATACTGAGCTCATATAGCAATAAAGGGTGGCCAGGCTAGCACCACTCCAATCATACTCTACCACCCATGGTAGATACACCAGTGCGCCCAAGATGTATAGCCCCATGGTATTTTCCCTGTTCGCAAACAGGGTAGTACCGAGGAGATACATGAGGAAACTGTGAGTGTACTGAGCAATCTCCTCTGGAGTAGCTGGCTAGAGGCCAGTAAAGTGTTCCAAGAACTAGATGTAGCGTACCATCCCATGGCCGACAGTGTCCGGGATCGCCCCAAGAAGGTGAAGCTGTGCGGCTCTCTACTATGCCATGCCAAGATCGAATGGGATCGGGCTGCCAACCCCGACTTGCAAGCCTGGGAGCATCGAAAAGTTGTACGGGGTCAGAGTCAGCTCCCCGATCGATGAGAAGTGGAAAGAGTCGGTGGTGTCCCACCACCTCTCCACTAAGGCCCTGTATAGCAAGTGGCTCGGCCCTCATCTGTAGAAGTCCTGAGCAAAACGGCCCGAAGCCGGCAGCGTCAACTAGTGTACGGACCTCTGGGGGAACCTCTCGTACCAATGTCGGGGGCCGAAAACAGTCCATAGCCGCCTATCCTCCTGGCTATCACCTGTGGCGTGGGGAATGTTGTTAGTATTCACATTAAAGAACAATAAAGGATTTGCTTACGATATTCAAAATGTCTTCCAAAAAAAGGAAAGATTGCTTACCGTGGAGGCATCGGCAGACAAGTGTTCCGCAGGCTCTCGCGATAGGACCTCCTCATCAATCCCAGGAATGAGGCCCTCAAATCTCATAATACCGCTAGGGGTCAAGGGGTGTGTGCGTGGCTAGTAGGTGGCCGCGTCAAAAGGCCTATTAGCAAAAGGAAACAACTCAAGCTCAGGGACAGGAGGGTGAACACCCTTGGCCTCCGTGTCCTCACCGAGGATGGCTCCAATACCCGTGGTAGGGTTCGGAATAGGAACCTCATCACTAGCCATGTGAAAATAAATAAATAAATAAACAAATAAAAAGAAAAATGTATGAGAAAAAGTAAATGGGTAAGTGAGATTGAGTGAAAATCCCAAAAATCCAAACCCTAGGAGAGAGAAAGTAAAGAGAAAATGGAAAATCAAAAGGGAAAAGGGAAAAGCTTAGGCAAACACGTGAGAATTCAAGAAAAATCTAGAGAATTCCCAAAATTCAACCAAAACCAATTCCAATTGGTTCAAAATGTAGAGGGATGGAAGGCTTTTCAAGGAAAAATTTGCAAGGGTTGATGGGTATGGCGAATAGAGGGAAAATCTAGAGAGATGAGACGTCTAGAAGGAAAAGGGGAAGGTTTTCGAGTGGAGGTATGTGCGGAATGAAGGTTGGGTTGTGTTTAAATTAACCACGGGTTGTGGTTTTCTCGATCTGCCCCTGGCTGTTGTCATGACCCGGTTGGGTCTTTTGGAGTCCGACCATGCTTCATTTAGGCCCGGTCGAGCCCAAGTGCAACCCAGTTTGTTGTTTGTTTGTTCAGTGAATGGGTAATCTTGTTTTAATCTAGGTAAGCCTCAGTTCAGACACAAACTAAAAAGAATAAGAAAAACAAAGAAAAAAAAAACATAACAGAATAAAGAAAAAAGAAACAGAGAAAAAAGAAGAAGGAAAGAACAGAAAAAGAGAAAAAAAAGAAGGGAAAAAAAAAGAAGAGAAAAAATGAATGGAACAGAAGGTTAAAATAAAAAGAGAAAAATAAGAAAAAGTGTTTGTTTGCTTCGTAATTTGTTCTGATTTTCAAACATTATGAAATTGTAATCCAAATTGTATGTAGTTTCTTTATATCATTTTTCTGAGTTGTGCTAATTGTAACTATTTGTGCATCGTTTTGATTTGTGCATTACTTTAGTTTGTTAAAACTCATGTTCAAATCTTCATCGAAACTCACATTTTAACTTTGTACCTTGAATTGGGTTATCTCCGTAAGCTTCATTCTCCAAAGCGTTTTCAGAAGCAGGTACCCGGGATGGGATAATCTTGTTGCATCGAGTTCCGAAAACTCGTTTGCTCTTTTGCTAATTCGAGGGGTTTTGAACCTCGAACCATCTTTCCTTCTTTCGTGTGAGACGCGCTTGGAGTTGTTTTCCTCAGTTAAAAACATCAGGTGTGCTTATTGTTCACACCATCTTTCCTCCTTTCATGTAAGACACGCTCAGAGTGGTTCTCCTCAGTTAAAAATGTCAGGTACGCTTGTTGTTCACACCATCTTTTATCCTTTCACATGAGACGAGCTCAAAGTTGTTTTCCTCGGTTAAAAACGTCTGGTGCGCCTATTGTTCACACCACCCTCCACCCTTTCTGCATGAGACGCAGTTTGAAATGGAGCATTTCCCCTCTCTACGTGAGATATAATTTGGCTTGCACCCTCCACCCTCTCTGCATGAGACGTAGTTTGGAATGGAGCTTTTCTCCTCTCTACGTGAGACATAATTTGGCTTGCACCCTCCACCCTCTCTGCGTGAGACGCGATTTGGAATGGAGCTTTTCTCCTCTCTGCGTGAGACGTAGTTTGGTTTGCATTTTCGTTAACCCTCTCTACATGAGACGTAGTTTGGCTTATATTTTCTTACATCATTTCTACATGAGATGCAGTTTGGTTTGTATCTCTCACCCTACTTTCATGTGAGACGTGTTTGGAATTGTTGTTTGCTTACTCTTTCCATGTGAGACATGGTTGGATTTATTTTGATTTAAGCTTAAGGCTTGTTTCATTCTTATGCCGTCATCTTGTCATAGTTATTGTTTCATTACATTATCTTGCATGATCATGAATTTTCAAAATAAATGGCGTCGCAAAGCATGTAAGTCCAACTATCAAATAATGTCCTTTCTGCATATCATTTACATTCTGCCCCTGAACTAAACAGGCTTGATTCCTTGAAAAGGGATATATAGGCAACCCTCGAGTGCAACCATTTGTATTCGCATTTGTTTGTTTGCCCAAGTCTTACGGCCTTGTTAAATGGGTCGTCTTTGGGCTTTGATATTCACTCGCGTCATTTCATGACGTACTGAGCTCTGTCAAAGAGGGGCAACTGTAGACACCCCATTTTTTACCGTACTCGATGGTGAAAGTTACATTGTGTAAATGGTTTGAATTCTCAACAAAAAAATCCGCATTCGAGCTCTGAACAAATCCTAACCTTCCATACCCATACTATTTTTACCTCAGAAATCCATTTTGGGCATTGTGTCAACCTACATTGAACCTGAAATTGAGAAACAGGGGAATCACATTGGGGCCCGGTTGTGCCTCATTTGGGATCGACCGTGCCATTAGAGCCCGGCCATGTATTTTGGGCCATAAACACTGTTCTAGGTGGGAATCCGCCAGCTGTCTATTTTTTGAAGATATTTATGACCTATTTACCTCAAATTCTATAAATACAACCTCAAATCTCTGTTTTGAGGGTTAGAAAAATTTCAAAAAGCATAAAACACCTTTGAGAGCTTCTTCCTTTGCAAGTCATTTTTATGTTATTATATCATCTTTGAACCATATCTATACACCATATACACCCTTAGAGCTAAAGCTTGGAGCCTTGGTTGAGACTTTAAAACCATAATTCAAACTTGAGAGTGCCTTAGGATCAAGTTTGGTTTACAACAAAAGCTTTCTCTCTTCAAGAGGTATAAGCTTGCCACCTTCTTCCTTGCTTTCATTTCAATATTTTTCTATCTTTTTCTTGTGTTTTTATATTGTTTTGGATCCATTCGAAGTGCTAAAACTTGGGGTGAAAGAGCTACCAAAAGTGGAGGGGCTTACCACCCTTTCTTGAACCTTATCCTATAGCTCATACCCCTTGTTTTCCCACTCTTTTCTTTGGTTTACATACTGATTTTCAGAGTTTTAAAGGGCTGAAAAATATGGTTTAGAAGTCCCAAAAGTGGAGGGGTTAGCCACCCCTCCTTAGTTTTGCTTACTAGCTTTGTGTCTCCTTGTTTTTTGCTATCTTTCGTGCTCTCTTAAACATAGTTTTAGCTATTGTTTTTTACATTTTAGGGGCTGTTTAATTCATTGAAATAATTTATGCTTTGAATATTATACTTGTTGTGTTGTAAGTCCTCATGGCTTCGGTTGTTTAGGCCTTAGACATTGAGTTATTCGAGTTGATAGCCTTCTTTATCTAGTTTTCATGTAAAGAGTCCCACTTTTGTAATAATCCACTTTGCATAATCATCTCTGCACCCCCTTCCTTTCTTGGTTTTCTTTATTTGAGAGTCGTTTCAAATGAATGTTGTTTAAGGCATGCGAAAGACACCCTTCCATGCTTAATGGTTTAATCTCTTCGAAAGTTCATTACCAACGCATTATATCTCTCTCATGTCAAGAACAACTTCTTGTTTGACACTTCCCTCCATTGAGTGGACGTAACACTCACTTTTGGACAAAATGATTAAGCAATGGAATGGTAAGTTAAAAAAAGGTTAATGAAATCGGCTTAAATCGATTAAACCGACATAAAGAAGATTAATAAAATTGGCTGGATTCGATAAGACATTATACCGAGTCCATCGCTTCTAAAGTCATCACATACTACTTTGTGATATTTGATGATCCTTGAGGCGTGTCTACCTCCCTCCTTGAACTAACTCCATGATAGGAGGGAGGGGTGGTGTGTCTCGCATTGCATTCATTAATTATTTTTGTCCCATCGAGTCTGAAATCATCACGCAATCAACTTGCGCCCATTGATGGTTTGGGAACTGAATCCACTCTTCTCTTGAGTATTTCTATGATAGAAAAGAGCATAAATGACAAACATCGCTTAGAAATACTTTGTCTGCACTGTTTTCACCTCAAAGCACAAAAACATTTTTCTGCAATAAAATGAGGCACGACCAGATTTGTTTGGGCCCGGCTGAGTCTCATTAGGGGCCGGTCGGGCTCCAATGTGTGGTACACAGAGCAGTTTTGAGAAATATAGAGCAGTGACTAAGGGTGAACACAGGGCAATTTCCCAGCAAGACAGACAGAGCAGTTTCTAAGGAACATTGTGCGCAATCATTGGTTTATTTCTTGGATTATTGTAAAATTATTGTTGTAACAAATTAGATAGTCCTTCATTAATTATTCATTTGGCTTTGTAATAGTTAGTTTAATTCGGACACTTGGACATTCAGAGCCTCCTGCGTGAGGGCAAATATATAATAATGTGTGTATGTCTTCCAAACCCCATTTCTTTCTCCCTTTTATTTCTCCGCTTATGATGGTTGCATGTTGTAGCTCGACTTTGCGTGCTCCTTTCGGAAGACGACTAGCCCTACAATGTCGGACTCTCGCGGTTCTGAATTTGATCTCACAAGTGCAATATGAAATAGATAAATACCAAAGAGTCCAAATCCAGCAAATCTTTTGGAAAATCACTTTTGAATCAAATTTCCAAAAATGGACTATTTTGCCAGATACAGAGTCGCCACCTAAATATTTTTGAAAAATTTAGGAAACCCGTGACTCGTACCAAAGGCCAGGTGTCCGTCATCACCAAGATTGTCTCAACTCGGGAACTTAGGTTGTAACGCCCTCAAAATAAACCCATAAATCATACATTCTTGGCATGCTTAGACATAAAAGAATAAAGCATAATTATATATCATCAGAGTATTCATTACAAAATGTATTACATGTTGACAACAAAAGTAAGTGCCCTATAGGCTTACAACTTTCCAAGTCAACACTTGGTTACAAAACGAGAGTACTAACTCAAGATATAAAATAAGCCCTTGGCTTGATATACATGTAATACAAGAAAAACAACAAAAGTCCAACAGCCTCAAGCCTCCCAAGCTACGTCCTTGGAGGTGGCATGCTACCTGTACCTGAAAATGATGTCCCATATAGGGTGAGCCAACGCCCAATAGAGATATGCTAAACATGATATAACCAATAACTAAAACATTGGCCATTGATAAATGTTTAACTCATATGAATCAATTCATAATCCGTTTCAATTACATGGCAAAAGTGACCATGTTTCATTCCATTTTCTATCTCTTATCTAATTCTCAATTCATAACTATGGCTCAGAACCTGGCCAAACAATTTGATTGAGATCACATCTAATATCAACAGTATTTCTATTTCAAATGAGATAATAACTCATGTTAAACATTTCACACTTCATAACAGATACACATTTTAATGTTGTATGACTAACACGTAACAACACTTCCATACTTCACAAATAATACACATTTTAGTGTTGTATCAATGGAGTCCATCCCCTATCTCCTCCCAAACAATATCCGGTTTAGAGGTCCATCCCCTATCTTCCCCTAAACCATGGAGTACATCACATATCTCCTCCCACACGACACAATGTATATAAACACATATCATATACATAATCGAATCAATACATAAAATTCATATATCATATCAACCGCCATATTCGATGGCATACTCATTTGATTAGTTTTAGTTTGCCTAATCATCATGCATTGTCTACAATAATCAAGACTATCCTCCACTGATAGCCCAAAGCAATTATTTCTAAACAGATAATAAATGCATCAACAGGTAATTTATCAACATTTTCAAATGTGAGCGATTAATAAATCCAACTTCACTATTCCATCTCATATTGAGCAAATTTCATTATTTTCAACTCAATTTCACATTTTCATCATAAATGTCATTAATTACATAAATGACCCATTATACCCAAACATGGCATTTTCCCATTTTTTCAATATTGACCCAAAGGTCCAAATATCAACAACTAACCTCAATAACCTCCTTTTTAGACCCAAAACAATTATATATGAGCCAAAAGAATAAAACCCCTCTTTCCATTATTACATAACTCAAACCCTAACTTTCCAAGTCAAACCATCTATACAAATAGCTCAACATCTATGTTAAAGCATATAAGAATGAGTAGGAATCCCTACCTCAAATTTCGGAGCTCAACGGAGAAGAAGATGAAAACTCAAAGTGCTCCAAATCACGAGATTCTCGGATCAAAAGATAGCCCTCGACAAACTCAACACTTTTTGTAAAGGCTCAAGGGTAGGAGATCACTCTAGCTAGATCAAATCTAAGAGAGAAGGTGGGGTTTTAGAGAGAGGTGGTCTCCAATGGTGTTTTTCGAAAAGTAAGAGAGAGAAAGGAAACCAAAAAGTGATCCAAAAAGTTGAATCCCGAAGTGATATACCAGTCGCCCCACTCGAGCGTGGAAACCCCTGCTCGAGCGTCAGACACAGACTCACACTCGAGCGTCAAAAGCGCCGCTCGAGCGTCGATTGCACACCTGCAAAAGTTTTGCAAACATGGTCCCCGCTCGAGCGTCAAACTCCCCGCTCGAGCATAAGAACAAAATCAAAGGGTCATGCTCGAGCGTCAAAACTCCCGCTCGAGCATACGAAGACTTGCAAACAAAAGTACTTGGAGATGGAAATTTACGCTCGAGCGTCAAAACGCCCGCTCGAGCGAAGAAGCAACAACAAAGGGTCCGCTTGAGCGTCAAAAGCCCTGCTCGAGCGTGAAGGCCAAATTCTGGACATCAACTTTTGGTTTCAAAACACAACCAACATGTTTCAAACCTGCCCAACACAACCCAAGACTCAAGTATAAAGAGTAAAGGATGGAAATGAGAATGAGACAACAACACAACCACGGAACCAAGTCCGGAATACAATAAACAAAGGAAAGGAAAACCAGGATCGCTATAACCTTCCCCCCTTAAAGAATTTCGTCCCCGAAATTAAGTATAAGCTTTCAAAAACAAGTTTTTTCAATTCTCAATAGTATTACACCTCAATATTCAACAACCTGACCATTACCGGTCATCCCATCTCTTTTCAAGAGGCAAATCTCAATATATAACTCAACATGCATTATCAACATACTTTTCCTTAAAATTTACCAATTCCAACACATATTTCACAATTCTATACCATATTCAATGTTCATGATATAATTTCATTTCTACAATACACTCAACATATGCAATGTTACGTTAAACTTCCATTTCAAGGCAAGTTTCAAAATACTTCCATTAATCAAAACATATACAATGTTTTACAACTCAAGACATATTTAATGCTCTTAAAGTTCATCAATATTACAAAATCCCGATACATGGCTAAACGTTTACAAACAAGTCCGGATATTTCTCACGGACATCCACCTCACGTTTCCAAGTGGCTTCTTCTACTCCGTGATGTTTCCACAAAACTTTCACCAAGGGAATGGTCTTGCCTCGCAAGACTTGATCCCGCCTATCCAAGACCCGAACTGGTCTCTCCTCATACGAGATATCCTTGTCAACCTCCAAATCGGTCCAATCCATCACATGGGATGGATCCGGCTCATACTTCCGAAGCATACTAACATGAAACACGTCATGCACTCCGGATAACTGCGACGGCAAGGCCAAACGATACGCAACCTCTCCAATCCTCTCAAGGATCTCAAAGGGACCAATAAACCGAGGGGACAACTTCCCACTCTTGCTGAACCTCATCAAACCCCGCCTAGGTGATATTTTCAGAAAAACATGATCACCCATCTCAAATGCCAAAGGCCTCCTCCTACGGTCGACATAACTCTTTTGGCGACTCTGGGCTGTAACAAGCCTCCTACGGATAAGCTCAACTTTTTCTGTTGTTTCCCTCACCAACTCCGGGCCCAACAAAGGTGCATCACCCACCGCGGCCCAACAAACTGGAGACCTACAAGGTCGGCCATACAAGGCCTCAAACGGTGCCATACCGATACTTGACTGAAAACTGTTGTTGTAGACAAACTCCACCAAGGGCAAGTGCCTCTCCCACGACCCAGTAAAGTCAAGGACACAACCTCGAAGCATATCCTCAAGGATCTGAATAGTACGCTCGGACTACCCGTCAGTCTGAGGATGATAAGCCGTGCTAAAGGTCAATCTAGTGCCCAAGGCACTCTGCAAACTCTGCCACAACCTAGCAGTAAAACGATGATCTCTATCAAAGTCGATCGACACTGGGACCCCGTGCAACCTCACTATGTCCCGAATATACAAGTCGGCAAGATGATCTACCGAATCTCTCACGCGCATAGGAATGAAGTGTGCCGACTTAGTCAACCGGTCCACAACCACCCAAATAGCATCACTACCCCGCTGAGTCCTCGGAAGACCTACAACGAAGTCCATAGTGACATGCTCCCACTTCCACTCGGCTATAGGCAAGGGTTGCAACAAACCCGCTGGCCTCTGATGCTCGGCCTTCACTTGCTGACAAGTAAGTCATTTAGACACGAACACTGCCACATCTCTCTTCATACCCCGCCACCAAAACTGTCGACCCAAATCCCGATACATCTTGGGGCCTCCCGGATGCACCGCAAGGCGTGAATGGTGAAACTCTCGGAGTACCTCCTCTCGGCAAGACTCCGGCACAAACAAACGGTCTCGGTATCTCACACTCAGGTCGGGATACACAGACAAACCCTTCTCAGCCTTCCCACTGGAGATCTTCTCTCGCAGAGATTCCACCTCAAGGTCACCTCTCTGCGCCTCTAACACTCGAGTCACAAGTGTAGGCTGCGCATCAATGGAAAACAAGGCTGCAGCCTCAATAGATTCACCCAGAAGTAAATCAAACTCCCCAAGTGCACCCAACATCTCCCACTCTTGGATGGCTATACAAGCTACATCACTAATGGATTTCCTACTAAGGGCATCGGCCACAACATTGGCCTTTTCCGGGTGATAGTGCAACTTGAAGTCGTAGTCCCCAATGAATTCCATCCATCTTCTCTGCCTCAAATTTAAGTCTCTCTGTGTAAACAGATACTTCAAACTCTTATGGTTTGAGAACACCTCGAACCTTTCACCATAAAGGTAGTGCCTCCAAATCTTTAGGGCAAAGATCACTGCTGCTAACTCTAGGTCGTGTGTAGGGTAATTCCTCTCATGTATTTTCAACTGACGTGAGCCATAAGCTACCACTTTTCCCTCTTGCATCAACACACAACCCAAACCCTCTCGTGAGGCATCACAATAAACCTCATAACCCAAACCTCTCTCCGGAATAATCAACACTGGAGCGGTGGTCAATCTAACCTTCAACTGTTGGAACGACTTATCACAAGTCTCACTCCATACAAACTTGACCCCTTTCCGTGTCAATCTAGTCAACGGTGAAGCTAACCTGGAGAAATCCTTCACAAACCGGTAGTAATACCCAGCTAATCCCAGAAAACTGCGGATCTCAAAGACACTCCTAGGCTGTGCCCAATCCTGCACTGCCTCTATCTTGGATGTATCAACAGACACTCCTTCCCCGGAAACCACTGGCCTAAGAACTTGACCTCTCCCAGCCAGAATTCACACTTCCCAAACTTGGCATACAACCTATGGGCTCTAAGCAACTCAAGCACTACTCTCAAGTGTTCCTTATGCTCCTCCTCCGACAGTGAATAAATCAGGATGTCATCCACGAAAATGACCACAAAACGATCTAAGAATTCCCGGAATATCAGGTTCATCAAGTCCATAAAGACTGCTGGTGCATTGGTGAGCCCAAATGGCATCACCAGAAACTCATAATGGCCATACCGCGTACGGAATGCCGTCTTAGGAATATCCTCCTCCCTGACCCTCAACTGATGGTAACCCGATCTCAAGTCTATCTTAGAGAAACAACGGGAACCCTTCAACCAGTCAAACAAATCATCTATATGGGGCATAGGGTACTTATTCTTGACCGTAGCCGGATTTAACTTCCGGTAATCGATACAAAGTCTCAAGGCACCATCTTTCCTTTTAGCAAAGAGGGCCGGTGCTCCCCACGGCGAAACACTAGGGCGAATGAAGCCCTTATCTAGCAACTCCTAGAGCTGAATCTTCAACTCACTCAACTCGGCTAGGGCAAAATGATAGAGTGCCATAGAAATCGGCGCTGTGCCGGGCACTAAATCAATAGAGAACTCTATCTCTTGGTGAGGTGGCAAACTGACAAGGTCCTCGGGAAAAACATCCGAATATTCGCAAACCACTCTCGGCAACTCAATCTCGGTCTCCTCACACTCACTACTCAAAAGGCTAGCGAGAAGACCACTAAGCTCACTCCGCCCTTGCGGATCATACACCGGTGGCAGCACACTACCAACCCGATCCCCTAGAAAATGGAAACAATCCCCGCTCAAGGTACATACTGTGACCCTCTGGCGGTAACAATCGATAACAGCCCAATATGACGATAGCCAGTCCATACCCAAAATAACATCGAAACCCGACATAGGCATAACTACAAAAGGAAATGGGAGTCGGCGATCTGCTACCTCTATATCACAACCTCAACATCCTTGTTTCAAAATCAATTTGCCCCCAACAGGCGATACAACACATATAAGAGATGCTAACTGTGCCAACTCCAAACCCAAAACAGATGCAAATGCAGCAGATATAAAAGAATGGGATGCACCCGTATCAATCAACACATTAGCAACCGAGTTGCAAAACAAATAGGTACCTCTCACGACAGATGGAGCTGGTACTAGATCCTGTGCGGTAACAGCATACATACGCCCTGTAGGCCCCTGATCTACCTGCTCACCTCTAGGAGCAAAAGATTGCTACACAGACTGGGACGACGAAGCTCCCTGATTGGCCCTCGAGGCCTGAACTGACTGAGCTGGCTGAAAACTCTGCCTCTGCCCAGATGCACCAGAAGTGCCACTCAACTGCGGGCAAAACCTCTTCAGGTGCCCCGCCTGACCACACTGATAACAAGACAGTGGCTGCCCTCTGCCCTGACTCTGGCTCTGAGGTCAAGCCGATGATGAAGCTACTCTCTGCCCTCCTCCCTTCTGCGGGCAAGCTGGAGACTTGTGGCCCAGCTGACCACATTTGTAACAAGTCACGTCTCCCTGACTGCCTCTCCCAGAGCCTACACTCGGCACTGGAAAGGTTGATCTAGCAAAACCTCCCTGAGACTGCTGAGGGTTAGAACCCCTTTGTCTCCTGCCATCACCCTGGCCATCCTGACTCCTCTTGGAGCCTTTTTGCCCCTCCTCCTCCTCCTCCTGCATCATAATCTCCATATGGGCTGCAGCATCAACCAGACGCCCATAGTCTCGAGTCATAAACCCCCCAACTCTCATCTTGAGCCCACGCCTCAACTTCCGCTCAAACTCAATGCAACGGCGTTCCTTGGACGCCACGAGCTCAGGTGCAAACCTGGACAAACTAGTAAAAGTGGCCTCAAACTCGGCCACAGACAAACTCAGCTGCTTGAGCTGGCAAAACTGATCCCTCAACTTCTCCCTGACAGCTGGAGATAAGTACCTCTCCTAGAAAGCATCCACAAAAGCCTCCCATGTGCCACCAATACGGCCTCTCATGAACTTCCACCACTGACCCGCATCCCCCTTAAGCTAGAAAGATGCCAAGGTCACTTTCAATGCTCCGTCTTCGATGCCAAGCATCTCAAACGTCTTCGTCATCTACTCCAACCACTCATCCGCCTTAAGTGGCTCCTTCGGATCCCTGACAAACTCATCCGGATTAGACCGGAAGAACTCCCTCTTCAGAAAGGAAGGCCCTGCATTAACAACCTGGGCCTGAACCTGGGCCTGAACTGGATTCTCAGCTCTGAAAATGCCCATGGATTCCCTCAAAGCATCGGCTATCCCACGGGCTAAAGCGCCCATAGCCTGCTGACCTACTGGCTCGGCCACATTGGCCTGGCCAACCCCCTCCTGTTGCGCCGGAATATCATCCGGTATAGGCATCTCCTGCCTACCACGCCTACCGCGTCTCCCTCCACGCCCTCGTACTCATCCTGACATCCTAATAAAGGTGACAAGAACAATAGCACATTCATAAATGTGCCGAAGCTAAAACACTCGCGTCCTAAAACAATAGACAACAGTAATTCACTCCACGTAAGCACATAATCACCTAAGCACTTACGAATTTCATTTCCAGATAATGATAGTCCCGAGGCATTGCTAGAGTTCCGATCAGAAACAGCATTGATCAAGTGCTTTTCCAACAAGACTCACAGAAACCCAAGGATCCAATCAATATCCCAAAAACTAAATTCCATACCCAAATAATCACATAAACATGTTATCACATAAGCACATAACATTACACATAAGTCTCTAACAAGCGAGACAAACCCATTGTGATACTAATCACTTCCCACGTACCCAAAGTATTCAAACCCGGTACGCTTTGATACCAAGTAGTAACGCCCTCAAAATAAACCTATAAATCATACATTCTTGACATGCTTAGACATAAAAGAATAAAGCATAATTATATATCATCAGAGTATTCATTACAAAATGTATTACATGTTGACAACAAAAATAAATGCCCTATAGGCTTACAACTTTCCAAGTCAACACTTGGTTACAAAACGAGAGTACTAACTCAAGATACAAAATAAGCCCTTCGCTTGATATACATGTAATACAAGAAAAACAACAAAAGTCCAACAGCCTCAAGCCTCCCAAGCTACATCCTTAGAGGTGGCATGCTACCTGTACCTGAAAATGATGTCCCATATAGGGTGAGCCAACGCCCAGTAGAGATATGCTAAACATGATATAAGCAATAACTAAAGCATTGGCCATTGATAAATGTTTAACTCATATGAATCAATTCATAATCCGTTTCAATTACATGGCAAAAGTGACCATGTTTCATTCCATTTTCCATCTCTTATCCAATTCTCAATTCATAACTATGGCTCAAAACCTGGCCAAACAATTTGATTGAGATCACATCTCATATCAACAGTATTTCTATTTCAGATGAGATAATAACTCATATTAAACATTTCACACTTCATAACAGATACACATTTTAGTACTGTATCATTAACGCATAACAACACTTCCATACTTCACAAATGATACACATTTTAGTGTTGTATCAATGTCAAACAAAAACACTTCCATACTTCACAAATGTTACACATTTTAGTGTTGTATCAATGGAGTCCATCCCCTATCTCCTCCCAAACAATATCCGATTTAGAGGTCCATCCCCTATCTTCCCCTAAATCATGGAGTACATCCCTTATCTCCTCCCACACGACACAATGTATATAAACACATATCATATACATAATCGAATCAGTATATAAAATTCATGTATCTAATCAACCGCCATATTCGATGGCATACTCATTTGATTAGTTTTAGTTTGCCTAATCATCATGCATTGTCTACAACAATCAAGACTATCCTCCACTGATAGCCCAAAGCAATTATTTCTAAACAGATAATAAATGCATCAACAGGTAATTTATCAACATTTTCAAATGTGTGCGATTAATAAATCCAACTTCACTATTCCATCTCATATTGAGCAAATTTCATTATTTTCAACTCAATTTCACATTTTCATCATAAATGTCATTAATTACATAAATGACCCCATTATACCCAAACATGGCATTTTCCTACTTTTCCAATATTGACCCAAAGGTACAAATATCAGCAACTAACCTCAATAACCTCTTTTTTAGACCCAAAACAATTATATATGAGCCAAAAGAATAAAACCCTCTTTCCATTATTACATAACTCAAACCCTAACTTCCCAAGTCAAACCATCTATACAAATAGCTCAACATCTATGTTAAAGCATATAAGAATGAGTAGGAATCCCTACCTCAAATTTCGGAGCTCAACGGAGAAGAAGATGAAAACTCAAAGTGCTCCAAATCACAAGATTCTCGGATCAAAAGATAGCCCTCGACAAACTCAACACTTTTTGTAAAGGCTCAAGGGTAGGAGATCACTCTAGCTAAATCAAATCTAAGAGAGAAGGTGGGGTTTTAGAGAGAGGTGGTCTCCAATGGTGTTTTTTGAAAAGTAAGAGAGAGAAAGGAAACCAAAAAGTAATCCAAAAAGTCGAATCCCGAAGTGATATACCAGTCGCCCCGCTCGAGCGTGGAAACCCCTGCTCGAGCGTCAGACACAGACTCACGCTCGAGCATCAAAAGCGCCGCTCGAGCGTCGATTGCACACCTGCAGAAGTTTTGCAGACATGGTCCCCGCTCGAGCATCAAACTCCCCGCTCGAGCGTAAGAACAAAATCAAAGGGTCACGCTCGAGCGTCAAAACTCTCGCTCGAGCATACGTGTCACGCCCCTAACTCGCCCCTAAAAGTTCGGGCATGACCCATACAGAAACGGACACTTAACCTGCTATACGTAATATATGGGACCTTGGCGGAAGCACTAAAATTTAACATAATAACAAACTCCATTGAGCTACCTCTAATATGCCAGGATCACATGCATCATATACATTATAATAACCAGTCACAGGCCAAAATTATACTGTGAGCATCAGTCATATAGATATACATATACAGCCCCAGCCCTCAGATTGGGCATATACAAAAACATTGAAGTCATGTACATTTAACCTTAAATGAGTAATCAAAAAAACAAGACAATGTCTTAACAAAGCTTCACAAAACTGAGTGATCTCGCTTAGTGCCTGGTAGGGGTGGGCGCGGGTCGGTTGCGGCCACGAAACCTCCAATCCGCCATCCATCCGCCAGATTGGCGGATTGGAGAAAATCAATCCACATCCGTCCGCCAATCTGGCGGATGTGGATTGAGCGGATTGGTGGTTTAGCGGATGGATGCGAATCGGTTTGGCGGTTTGAAATTTTATAAATTTTCAACATAGTTCAACTTGTGCACTTCCTCAAAAAAAAAAAAAAAAAAAAAGTATTACAGTCAATGACTTAAAAAAGTATTACAATTACTGCATGCATCATCCAAATAAAGAAAGTTTGAAACTTTAGAATATCACAATCACTGCATGTCCCATCCACATAAAATATTACAATTTGTGGTTCTTAAAATATAAAATAATTCAAACCATCAAAACCATGAGCAGAGCAATAGTAAAGATTGCATGTCTCTGTATTGTTACGTTTATATATGTTTTTGAAAACAAAAACCAATTAGCATATGTTATATTTTCTATTTATTACTTTTAGAGTTAGATTTAAAAACCAAAAAATATAGATAAATAATATGTTTATTTTTTTCAATTCAAAAAATATATCCAAGTTGAAAACTTTTTTTCAACAGAATATTTGAACTCTTTTTCAATTGAAAACACAAACAAAATATTTAAACAAATTAAAAACACAAAGTCTTATAAATTACTAAGGGTGCTCGCGGTTTGGCGGTTCGGTTGCGGCCAAAGGAAGTTCAAATCCGCCATCCGTCCGCCAAATTGGTGGATTGGAGAAAATCAATCTGTAACCGTCCGCTCGTCATTAGGCATCCGTCCAAAATGCGGCGGATCGGTTCGGTTCGGTCGGTTTTAGCGGATCGGTATATCCGCTGCTCACCCCTAGTGCCTGGACTCATAAAGGTTGACAAAAGGGAACGAACGTCCTGGTTGGTTACCTACAGGAACAGACATACGGAGGGTGAGCCAAGCTCAGTGAATAGTAATACATAAATAAAATACTGCTTAACTTGAAACATTGTATAATAGAAATACACATGGATTCGTAACATCTCAATATTTATTGAACCATAAATTGTGTCTAATATGCTTTGGAAATAAGTGAGGATAGACATACGAACTAAATGCAACTTTTCAAATGTTCCTGAAAATGGGTCTCCGCTCGAGCGGACCATGCAATTTCCGAAATTCTACAATGCCAAGTAAAGTTCCAACCTGGTATTCAAAGCTTCAAACATGTACTTTCGTATACTAATGCAGCATTCACAATACGAGTCTGAATCTGTTCTTATTCATTATAGACTTAGATCTTATCATGAAACATATTGGCTTGAATTTAATGGTTCGGATTAATATCTTTGTATAATGTGGCACAAACCCTTAATCATGGTGGCACGAAGCCCATTAACATAGTGGCGCAAGGCCCTTAGATACCTACCAAGCTTCAAAACATATACTTACTAAGCTTCAAAACACATACTTACTAAGCTTCAGAACATATACTTACTAAGCTTCAAAACATATACTTATCAATCTTTAAAACATATGCTTACCAAACTTTAAAACATATACTTATCAATCTTTAAAACATATGCTTATCAAACTTTAAAACATATACTTAAGCATACAATGTAAAGTCCACATGACTCATTTGAGTCTGTTTCACTTTATAGGCCCTTTCTTGAAACATATCAGCTTGAACATAATGGTTGGCTTAAAGCCTTTGAATGGTGTGGCATAAGCCCTTAAACATTGGCATAAAGCCCTTGGAAGGTGGCATAAAGCCCTTAAACATTGGCATAAAGCCCTTAGAAGGTGGCATAAAGCCCTTGAAAGGTGACATTAAGTCCTTGCAAATTGGCATTAAGAATGCCCTTGTAAATTGGCGTTAAGCCCTTGTAAATTGGCATTAAGAATGCCCTTGTAAATTCTTGTATGAACTCAAGAGGCGTCTCACACGGGTTCTAGAGGTGACTCACAATGTAGCACTTAGTCCCGTGTAGCACTTTGTTTCATAACGTAGTTACTTCCATCGTATGGCCAAAGGCCCATAATCTTAAAGAATGAAAACACTTCATTTTTCCTCCTTTCTTTATATACACACATCAAAACATAACGTAATTACATATCGTGTACAAACAAGGTGTTAATGACAATCATTAGCTATATATATGAAGCAGATAATGGTACTACTACTCACAGTGCTATAACGGTGTGCTTGTCCTTCTCAGGTTATGCCCTACACATGTACACAACTTATACATTAAGGGCATCAAACACAAATTCCAGAAATACTAGAGGGTTAAGCACGTAAAACAGAGCAAACAATATTTTGCAGCATGAAGCTTCAAACCTACTTCTCCAACTCAATATATATATATAAAAGATTACTAGTCTTACAAAACACATTATGGAATTTACACCCATTCCTCTTCTATTCAAAGAAAGAAAGGATTTTTATGAACATTTCCATGTTCCCCAAACTCCTTAAATTTCTAGTGTTTTCACTAAAAACCAAACATTTCCCCATCCCCATAAGAAATCCTATTAAATCATTCTCTTGATTTAATAATTAAGCAAGCCCACAAATATTTAGTAAAATGATTTGGGATTAAACCCATTCTTGAAAACTTCACATTTTAGGTCACAAAAATTAATATCAACATAGTCAATACCATCCCACATAATCATCACAATTCAACATATCTCAAAAAGAATTCTTAAATTCCATTTCAACATTCCATAATCGAATTTATATCATCCACATTATCAATAAATCTTTTCCCCCAAATTTCCCTTTTATTAAAACATAATTTACAATGCATTTAACAAAGTTCAATCGCAAAGTTTAAACATAATTTTCAAACATAACCAAATTCCAATTAAATTTGAACACATCTAATTCAACCTACCACTTTCATGATTCAACTATCAATTTGGGCCAAATCATGGGTTATCATCAAAAATCAACCTAGGGTTTCTAAGAAATCTACAAATTTCAAATAAACTTTTAAATCTCCTTAATCCATTACTTTTTATTTCAAATCTTCCCATTTATTAGGCACCCTAGGTCCATAACCCATAAACCATACTCTAAACCCCATAATAGAATCCCAACATACCTCAAAAATTTCGAAATTCCATTCGGTAGAAAGTGGTGATCTCCTCTTATTCTCCATCCTTGATGCAAAATCCATGGTTGATTTGTTGATAAAAGTGGAGGAAATCAAGGTTTTGGAAGCTAGGGTTTCGGACATGGAAGAGGGGAGAAGAAAAGAGGAACAGAAATTGCAAGAAATGGTCCAAAAATCCCGTTTTTAGAGCTGCTGTCCCGCACAGACTGCACGTGCGGCGCTATTCCCCGCACGTGCGGCTCTGCTTCCAACACAGATGTGAAAACTTCAAACGGGTATAACTCTCTCATCGGGACTCCGTTCTAGGTCATTCTTGTGTCCAAATCGAAGCCCCAGAAATAAGCTTTCCAATGGTTCTAACCTCACATTCAAATTCAAAGTGTGGAAAAAGAAAAGGGCAAAAGAGTAACAGCTGATCGTGGGCGATTTGGTCGAATTAAAGTTTTTGGTCCAATCTTACCTTACCATCATATTACCACCACAATCAATACCCCAAAATAAAATAGGAAGGTTCCAAATACACTAATAAAAATGCCACAGATATAAATCACTTTTCACAGAAAGCAAGTAAATACAGAGAATAACAGATCGAAAATATACTAGAAACAGATATGAGGGTCAGGTTATTACAGTACGAAGACCTGCAGACAGAAGTACTAGGAGATGGAAATTTATGCTCGAGCGTCAAAACACCCGCTCGAGCGAAGAAGCAACAACAAAGGGCCCGCTCGAGCGTCAAATGCCCCGCTCGAGCATGAAGGCCAAATTCTGGACACCAACTTTTGGTTTCAAAACACAACCAACCTGTTTCAAACCTGCCCAACACAACCCAAGACTCAAATATAAAGAGTAAAGGATGGAAATCAGAATGAGACAACAACACAACCACGGAACCAAGTCCAGAATACAATAAACAAAGGAAAGAAAAACCGGGATCGCTATATAGGTACGAGAGGGGAAGGTTATGAATTGAGCACCCCCGCTCGCTCGATCAAAGATTGGCTTCTACTAATCATGATGTGAATCTTATTTTCATTATATGCTCTTGTTTCGTTTATTAGGCTAGCATTACTATGTGATACGCACACACACAAGTATAGACTAATTTGCTAAAATTGAAACATTTGATTTCATGTTTGTTTTTTGAAAAGAGTTTGTGAATGTGTACCGCTTGAAATAGTGATCACATATGAACATTTACTCAAATTATTCCAATTCAAGCACTTAGCCTTCATCCACAAGTATTCAAACAATTTATCGATTAAACACTTAGCCTCATGGCAACCATGCTAGATATGGCAACAATCGCACGCATGCAATTATGCTAAAGCAAAATGAAAGCTCACATTGTACTCCAAGCCAAAAAAGATAAAAAAAAAAGTTAGAATAATGCATGATCCTAACTATGCAATATGACTAATGCAACACATGCGATATGCAATTACTAGGCTCGGCTACTAATAAGGCATATGAATCAATTTGATAGCATGTGGCCTAAGCACGTATTAAAAGAAGTATTTAACTAACAATGCAAGTTAGAATGATGCGCCGAGCTCAATGCATGTAAGACAATGGATACAAGGCATGTGAGATGCTAAACAAAACATGATGCCCTAAACTAACCAACATAAGCTGGTAAATAAAAAGGGTGAAAGACGTAGGGTTAGAAGACATACACATTATTAGAACATTTGCGCCCTCACACAGGAGGGTCCGAATAAATAAACTAGCTAACTAATTAGAGCTAAGCTAATTAACTAACTTTTACAAACCCAAATGAAGCTAACTATTCTAGCTAGCTATTACAACATCACAATCTAACTAATTAATTACATAAATTAATTAAGTACAAAATTCTAATTAGCTAACTAATTAATTACAACATGAAGTAACTAAATTAACTACTCTAATTACTCCTCCTCGGGAAACGGGGAATGCTCATACAAGCGCGGACTTTCCACCCAAAAAAGTCACTATTTCTGCTGCCAGATGCCTCTATTGCACAGTAGAACACTTACACTGCTTTCCACCTCAGAACCAACTTTGTTCTTCTTCAAAAGTACACTGCTGGATTTTGGACTGGTGGCTGGCAGATGGCCTACCGTCCATTGATAGTGGCTTGCCGGCCACAGTAGGTAGCCTGCCAGCCACCAATAGTGGCCTGCCGGCCATTAATGACTGGATTTTCCTGCTGCAACAGAGAGCAAACAGAGCAGGAATAGGGTATTCTCAAGAGTTTGTTTGCACAACTCACCCCTCCTTATCATCAGCAGCTCAAAGGAGCTCAAAGGAGTGGCAAACTTCGATTCACAAACCATCAATGAATACAATTTTGTTGTATGATAGCTTATGAACCAAGTGTGCAAGTTCAATGAATGCAACAAAACAAGACTCTCAAAACCGCCTCCCTATCATGAATGATCAAGGGAAGTAGTTGGCAATAAATCTTGAACCATTTTCATCACTAATGAGTATGAAACGACTCAAGACTCAAAGGTTCAATTAACGTCCGATTGAACCCAAACCAAATTATTATCTTGCAACTTTTTATTCACCAATTTTATTACTTCATTTTAGTTACCTTTCAATTCTTTAATCAAGTAAGTCCACAAGTGAGTTTAAGTCTTCTAATGGAAAGGGGACTCAAACCAAGTGTTGCTTTGGGCATGAAAAAGACATCATACCGTTGGTAATGAACCCCCAAATGGATTAAACCATTAAGCATGACACCTCAATCTCAAGCTTAAACAAACAAATAATTTGAAACGACTTTCAAAGTAAAGAAAAACTAAGAAAGGAGGGAGGTTGCAGATGTGATTAAAGGTGAGAACAAGTAAGAAAAGCACTAAATAAATGCAATCAACTCAAATAAAGTAGTGTCTAAGGCCTAAAACACCAAACTTATGAGGACAATTACACTACAAACATGCAATATAAGGCTCAACTGCAATGAACACTTAAAAACAGTCCTAAAACAGTGTTAAATAAGTTCTAAAACATGCTGGAATTAAGACAAAAATAGCTAAAATAATAAGCTAAAACATAGAACATGCTAGACTAATAAGCAAGACACAAGGAGAAGAGGCTAACCTCTCCAATTTTGGATTTCAAACCATGATTTTACCCACTAAAATAACTCTGAAAATCAGTGTTTAAAAACTCAAAAAAAATATAGTGAAGGGGTGGGAAACGCAAGGGCAAACGCCTTGAAAGCAAGGTGTAAAGAATGGTGAACCACCACTCAACCCTTATTGGCCTTAAAACCCAAGTTTAAGCCCAAAAACACAGAGTTTATACAGCCTAAAAATAGTTGGAAAATAGTAAGAAAAAGAGTAAATAAAGCAAGAAGAGAAGCAAAGCTTTATATCTCTTGAAGAGAAGAACCAATTATGGGCAACAAATCAAGGCAATCACATCCTTAAGAGCTCAAACAAGGCTCAAAGGTACCTTAACTCAAAGATGGTGAGGTTTGGTTAAGAGTGTATGGCAAAAGCTTGCAAAAAGCTAAGAAATTGCAAGAGAGAGAGAGAGAGAGAATTGTAGAGAGAGAATTTTTGCTCCAAAAATTCCAACCTCCAAAATGGAAGGGGAGGCTCCTATATATAGAAAACCATGCAACTCCCTCAGAAATATCAAGACATACATATGTAGGAAGGTGCATGCATCTGCGCCAACAGTTGGCACAACTAGTAGAAAAATATCTGCAAAACACATCTGTGGCCTGCAGGCCACATCAATGGCTGGCCACCAGAAGTAGTGGCCGGTAGCCAATAGAAGGGGCCGGCAGGCCACAAAAGGTTGCAGGCTTGAAAATCTCTTGTTTTGGTCCAAAAATAAGGCAACAGGGGCGTAAGGTTCGAAAGGCTCAAAACTGTGGCATTCCGCTAAGGACTTCGAGTACTTATCAAGCATATAGACTCATCATTGGATGTGCAAGCGATGACGTCCAAGTCATAAGGGCAGTCAAATATGAGATGTCTACAGTTGCCCCTCTTTGACAGAACTCGAAGTCATGAACTGACGTGAGTGAATGTAAAAGCCTGAAGACGACCCATTTTGACAAGGCCATAAGACTTGGACAAACAATCAAGACAGAAATAAATGGTTGTGCCCGCAAGATGCCTACGTATCCCTTTCTAAGGAATCAAACCCGCGTAGTTCTGGGGCAAGATGCAAATGATATGCACAAAGAAAACTCTGAAAGCTGGACTCACACGCTTCGCGAAGCCGGCTATTGAAAATTCATGATCATGCAAGACGATTCAATAAGCAATAACATGTGCAATAAACAAGATAACAACATATGAATGAGCAGCTTCAAGCTTAAAACCAACACAAGTTCTCTGCAAAAAAAAAAAAAAGATCTTAAACGAACTCTAACCACGCCAAAACGCGAGATAAGGAAAGAAAACACCGCTCAGGGTTGCGTTTCACGCATCTTAAGAAACTAAGAAACGAAAACCGCTCGGGATCGCGTTTCAAGCATCTTGAGCTAAAAGAGAAACTGCTCGGACTTGCGCTTCACGCATCCCGAGATAAAAGAAAAACCGCTCAGGCTCACGCTTTACGCGTCCTGAGATAAAACAGGCCTAGGGTCGCGCTTCACGCATCTTGAGATACAAGAAAATTGCTTGGGCTCGCGCTTCACGTGTCCCGAGATAAAAACATGCCCAGGGCCGCACTTCACGCATCCTAAGATACAAGAAAAATTACTCGGCTCGCGCTTTATGCGTCCCGAGATAAAACACGCCTAGGGCTGCACTTCACACGTCCTGAGAAACAAGAAAAATTGGTCGCGCTTCACGCGTCTCGAGATAAAAGTAAAATCACTCAGGGTCACACTTCACACGTCCTGAGATACAAGAAAACTGCTCGAGCTCACGCTTCACGCGTCCCGAGATAAAAATCACCCGGGGCCGCGCTTCACACGTCCCAAGATAAAGCACAGAGGACTAAATATGCGCGATAGATGCACAAAATGAACAAGTGCGATAGATGTACAAAATGAACAAGTGCAATAGATGCACAAAGTGAACATGCGCAATAGATGCAAAAAATGAACAATATTACAAATCAATACAGTGACAACGCACGTTCCATGCAAGATAAACAACCGATGTATGATGTTAATTGAAAGCATGTTCTATGCAAGAAACAAAAAGCATGTTCTATGCAAAATTAAAAGCATATTCTATGCAAGAATCATGGCTGATGCAGGACACGCGTGTAACATAAGCATATGTGAAAATACACATTCTATGTAACAAAAGACAACAAATATGTAATTCGACAAAACGAATAAAACCGATATTCGGTGACAACCTCCGATTTACCTCTTGGAGATTTTGCAACATGTTTAAAAAGGATACACCTCGTTCATGTTGGCAAGTAGGGAACATCGTGCGCCGAAACATAGTTTTGAGCTCCCTTACAATTAGTCTGGACCCAACAGTGAACCTTCCGATTACACATGTATTTTGCTTTGGAACACAAGAAATGTGCCCGACTCTTGAAGATTTTTAGGCATTGATGGAAACCCGGCGCGATGAGGAAATCCTGCATCAGCCCCGTTTTGGCCACGCTCAAGCTTTGGGACGGATGTGTGGGCTTACTTTACACGAGGCTCGATCTTTGGCCCACAACGGAGAGCTAGACATACCTAGCTTGATTCATCGATTTTCCAACATCGGTGATAGAGGTGACCTTCTCTGGCGAGGTTTTCGGGAACATGCCCTCTGCTTATGTATGCTTGCATATTTCCTTTTTGCCCCTAGTTTCGGCGGGTCTAGCATTCGATTGATCAAAGTGGCCTAAGATCTGAAAGAAGAGAAGAGTTGCATTAGTTTGGCGCTATCCAAGACCTTGATGGGCTTGGATGCCTTTCATCGGTGAGAGAGTACCAGATTTGCAGGGAGTCCACTACTTCTTCAGGTATTGTTTCCCACTCTTTCTTATATGTGTTTCTTACATCACTCGACACTCATGCTCTATTTTTCTCTCAAAGCCATTTTCTTACTTTTCTCTTAATATACATCTCTCTATTCTTTAATCTCTTTTATTTTTATCACTTCCCTAGTATGGTTCATGGATTAACTAAAGGTGGTGGACTCTTGCCCTGAATACTCAGCTCGAGCTTATTTCTTCTGCCAATGACTAGTGGATTTTCCCAACAAGGGATGGTGGTGCAACTGGATATGTAGCAGGTCTATGGCTGATATAGCTTGGCCTTGCCCCTGGCTTCATCTAATCGAGATGAGTTACAACATGGCTCGGCAGTCTGGTATACAGTTGATTGGCCTCACGCACTATGTTCTACTTTCCCTTCCTGTTTCGATGCCAGTTCGAGCACGATCAGACCTGCCTAGAGGAAGGAGTAGAATATCCAGCTTCATTTCCAATTTGTGGTTCACATCTGGCTAGGTACCTTGCTGCTTGGAGGACGAGAGAGCTTCTGGCCCTTGCCCCTAGTTTCAGTTATGCCCTTTCCGGCGAGTGCTTGGCTTGCCTCGAAGATAAGGCACAAGCCGGGCCCACTTTGGCTTCAGAAGCTTCCACAAGCACGGGCAGAGGACGCAGGAGCACCTGACTCACCTATACCCCTAGTTTATTGCTTTGACCTTTCTTTTCAAGTTTTATGATGTAATAAAAGCAAGTTTGATTTTGTATCAGAGAGTTGGAGAACTTTATGTTGAAATCAATGGAATTAAAGTTGTGAGCACTAAAAATTTTCCTTTTGGTCCAAAAATTGTATAAGTTGTAAAAGGTAAAATTTTGAATAAAATCAACTTTCATTAAAAATTTTCAAAACCATTTTCAAAAGTGATCACTGCCTGACACGAGCGGAATCAATCCTCAAGATGTACAACCCCAAATCAAAAAATCATAACCACCCCTGATTGAATACATTACTGCTCTGCATTGTAACCAGCTCTTTTTCCCAGAACAAAGATCACAACCGAACTCTCAGATAATGAACAGGCAAAGATGACCTGATCAGACACACGAACGGGACAGTTGAGTTGGAGGTGATTACGGCTGAACTTCAGGATGAAATTGCCTACGTATCCCAAAGATGAGAATCAGGCCTTACGTAGTTCGGTTCAGGTTCACTCGAGTATTAACTCTCTCCTTTTGTGCTCTAACTTTAGCCAAAGTCTCCCTTCAGGGTTTTTAACCTTGCGAGCTCAGTTTTTCTTTATTTCTAATTTTTCATGCTCTAACTTTTGCCTAGGTCGCCCTTTCGGGTTTTCAGCCTAGTGAGCCTCTCAGGGGTAGTATTTCTTCAACTTGTCTATGTTGATTGGTTATGAAAATTCTAGGCCATCTAAGTCCATGAGAATAACAGCTCCACCCGACCAGATAGCTTTGATGATGTATGGATCAGTCCAATTGGGTCTGAACTTGCCCCTAAGGTCATGAATGGAAGCTCAGTTGTCTTTTAGCACCATGTCTCCTTCTTTGAGATTCCAGGACTTAACTTTCTTGTTAAAAGCCCTAGCAATTCTGCGTTGGTAGCCCTAAACATGATACAATGCCTTCAGCCTTCTCTCATCAAATAGCATTAACTCCTCAAATCTGCTTTGTTGCCAGTCCGCCTCTACTATCTGACACTCAGCCATAACTCGCAGTGACGGGACTTCTATTTCAATTGGCAAAACGGCTTCCATCCCGTAAAAGAGAGAATAGGGAGTTGCTCCTGTAGACGTCCGGATCAAAATTCTATAGCCCCAAAGTGCGAATTGCAATTTATCTAGCCAATCCTTGTAGGTCTCAACCATTTTCTGCAAGATGTTCTTGATGTTCTTATTAGCGGCTTCAACAGCTCTATTGGTTTGCGGCCTGTATGTAGATGACTTATGAAAAGCCACATTGTATTTCTCTAACAAGTCTATCACCTCTTTCTTGAAGTAGGAGCCATTATCTGATATGATCTCATTCGGGACTCCGTACAGACAAATGATATTGTTTATGATAAATTTGGCCACATGAGATGCCTTCAACACGGCATAGGACTGAGCTTTCACCCACTTCGTAAAGTAATCAATCGCCACCAAGATATATTCATGCCCATTCGATCCTTTTGGTGTGACTGCATAGATAACGTCGATCCCCCAGACTGAGAAAGGCCATGGTGAATTCATGTTGTACAGTTTTGACGACAGGATATTCATGCGATTGGCATGAATTTGGCATTTGTGGCATCGCCAAACAAAACCAATACAATCCTCCTCTATGGTGGACTAGTAGTAACCTTGTCTAAGAATCTTCCGGGCTAGCATCACTCCGTTCATATCCGCCCCGTACTCCCCGCCGTGGATAGCCTCCACGAGGCGTTTTGATTCTTCTTCTTTGACACACAACTTATACATTTTCAGATGACCTCTCTTATACAGTTTACCTCTGTAGAATGATAAACTGGATAGCAATTCACCGTATCCCCCGTTTGTCCTTGGCATTTGCCCATGGTGGATAAATTTCCTTTTCCAAGAAGTTCCAAATATCGTAGTACCAGGGGTTTTTGTCTTGCGCTTCATTTATTGCGGCGATAGTTTCATAAGCCGGTGTGTATTTCTGCTCAATAATAATCAGACGCATCCGGACTCCAAGTGGGATGCCTACCATAGAAGATAGAGTTGCTAAAACATCAGCGAATCTATTGTTCTCTCTCAGTAGATGCATGAAAGTTATCTTTTCAAACCTAGGAATCAGAACGTCCAGGGTTTGGTGGTAAACCTTCATCTTTTCTTCTTTGGCTTTCCCATCTCCATTCGCTTGAGAAACAACTAAGTTCAAATCCCCGATGACGTCCAACCTTTTTACCCCTAGTTACAGGGCAGCTTCTAAACCAGCTATACATGCTTCATACTCTACTTCATTGTTGGACACCTCGAACCTGAGTTTGAAGGCTAAAGGTATATGAGAGTCGTCGGGTGCTATCAGCAACACACCTATCCCATAACCGTACTGATTGGATGCTCCGTCGAAGTACATCGTCCAAGTTTCCTCCTCAACTTGCAAAATGGCTTCATTTGGGAACAAGTATTCCACTACCTCATCTCCTTCTACCGGGTGATCTACCAGGAACTCCGCTACAGCTCTTTTCTTAGTCGACTTGCGGGTGACATATTTGAAATCAAATTCGGAGAGGAGAAGCAGCCAACGGGCTAGCCTACCCGTAAGCGCTGGTTTCTCAAAGAGATATTTGATGGAATCTAATCTCGAAACCAGGATTACAGAGTGAGCTAACAAGTAGTGCCTTAACTTCCGAGTAGCCCATACCAAGGCTAGGCAAGCTTTCTCCAACAAAGTATAGCAGGTCTCATAATCCAGCATTTTCTTGCTCAATTAGTAGATGGCTTTCTCCACCTTATCTTCAGATTCCTGAGCGAACATGCATTCCATGGTTGTGTCTGTTACTGACAAATACAGAATCAAAGGCTTCCCCAGCTCTGGTGGTGGCAACACAGGCAGATTCTGGAGATACTGCTTAACCTGCTCAAACGCAAATTGACATCGATCATCCCATCAAAATTTCTTCCCTTTCTTCAAGAGACCAGATAGTAGTTCACAAGTCAAGGTTAATTTGAAAATAAACTATCTTATGAATTGCACTTTACCCAGAAAGCCTCGCTCCTCCTTTTCAATCCTCGGTAGTGGCATTTCTAAGATGGCCTTGATTTTGGAAGGATCTACTTCGATATCCCTCTGTGTGATCAGAAAACCTAACATTTTTCCTACTGTTACGCCGAAGGTGCATTTCTGCGGGTTTAACCTCAATCTATATGCCCTGATCTGTTGAAAGAACTTCTCTAAGGCAGTGTAGTGGCCCTCTCGTTCTTTGGACTTAACAATCATATCATCTACATACACCTCAACCTCTTTGTGGATCATGTCATGCAGAATGGTGATTGTAGCCCTCTAATAGGTAGCTCTAGCATTTTTCAGACCAACAGCATAACCCAGTAGTAGTAGGTACCCCACGGCATAGTGAATGCAGTCTTCTCTCTGTCCTCTGGCGCCATTAGAATCTGGTTGTACCCGAAAAACCAATCCGTAAAGGATAGCAATGCATGGCCCGCAGTGAAGTCCACTAACTCATCAATGTGCGGCAGAGGAAACTCATCCTTCGGACTGGCTCTGTTCAAGTCCTGGAAGTCCATACACACCCGAATTCTACCATCATTTTTCGGCTCTGAGATGATGTTGGCCAACCAAGTTGGATACTCAGATACTAAAAAGAAACCTGCCTCAATCTACCCGGTGACCTCTTCCTTGATTTTCAGTGCCCAATCTGGACGGATTCTGTGCAACTTCTGCTTGACCGGTCGAGCCTCAAGGTTAAGAGGGATCCGATGTTGTACAATCTCAAGATCGATTCCAAGATGTCTTCGTAAGACCATGCGAAAACATCTTTGAAATCTTTTAATAAAGCAACTAAGCACTCGTACTCCTCCGAAGACAACGTGGACCCGATCTGGACCAGATGCGCATCCTTCTCAGTACCCACATTAATAGCAATGATTTCATCAGCATAGGGTTTAGCAAACCTCTCCTCGTGATTAGTCAAGTTTTTCAAAGCCAGAGGAATTCCTTCCTCTTCGTTTTCATTAAAATTCTAAAAATCCTAGTCAATACAATAAACCAACGGCATAGAGAAGTACACAGAATTCACAGAGTTCTCATTCAAAAGGTCCAGATCTTCGGTTACAGACTCAAAACAAAAGCTGAATAAAGACCTAAACAGGACTTTGGTATCTGGGTTACCACCCCCAGAAATACCAAACTCGGACTCAGAAGAACTGGAATTTGATCCCGACCCCACAGACTCAGTAGAATCAGATTCTTGCTCATCACCCGACTCAGAACTAGAGAGATAGCCTTCCTCCAACTGCCAGATAAGAGATGGTGCCTCTGATGCATCCAAAATGCCACTGGTTGGGTTCACACGTGGTTCTTCCTCGATCATGGAGATGGTAAGGTTATCCCCCAAGTTCTCTAAGTCAGCCGCAGGATCTGTCAGGAGACAAGCCAGTGCTGCCCCTACTCCAAGTTCGCTGCTATCTGAGTCATTTTCCATACTCTATTCAGCTTCAGTGCTTGGTTCAGCCCTTTCCTCAGTATCACTGTTCTGCAGCTGCAAGTCAAAAAAGATCTTGAACCCAGGGACACGCTGCTTTGTGGAATTCACCCAAGGCTCGGGAAAACCGCAAAAGGGGAAATCTTCTCCCTCTCGAACAAAGCGGCCATTCAGCATTCCCTGGATCGGCCTATGAATGAGCTCATACCGTTTCCCGACTTGCTTAGCCTTGGCTCTGCGTTTGATTTCTTCTTCTTTCCTGATCCAGTCCTTTTTGGTAGGTACATAACCCAAACTAAAAGCATGTGGGTTGTGCGACACATCTGTCAATGCTGCAACACCTTTCCGGCCACTTCTTCTGAGGCCCATTCCTGGCACATGCTGCAGTTTGTTCATGAAATAGATAGACTGGGTGTTGACATACATGCCCTCATCTGCAGCCAAAATGGTCTGCACTACCTGAGCTTCAGCCAAAGTGAAACCCGAGAGGAATACATCCTCCTTGCCATAGATGATCTCTAACACTGGCGTAGTTACCTCTGGCCGCGGGTGAATGGATGAATTCCCAAAAACAATCGCCACTCCTCTCCCGTGAGGGTACTTCAACATTTGGTGGAGAGTGAGGGAGACGGCTTTCATATGATACAACCAGGGCCTCCCTAATAAAAAATTAAAGGTAACCAGCACATCCAGGACACCTAGACTCTAACTTGCACCGTACCCATGACCTCTCTACTCGTATTATCATACGCCCGAATTACCTGGGTCGTGGGCACAAAGTCCGCTGGTTTGAGGCCAATTGCATAGGCGGTGCGAGAAGGACAAACATTGATGGCCGAACCAGTATCTACCAACACCACCAGCACCCATTTCTCCATGCACTTAACAGATATGTACAAGGGTTTGTTATGAGCTGAGCCTTCCGGTAGCAGTTCTTTGTCAGAAAAGGTTAAGGTTGGCCTGGCACCACCTGGGAAGACCAATCCCACAAGCTGTTCGGGGGTAGTGTCAATGGACAATTTAGCCTTGTCCATTGCTGACAGTACTGCTTGTCGATATACCCAGAAGGCCATGAGAAGACCCCAAATTGAGATGTCAACTTGGATTTTCTTAATCTGTTTCAACACTGCCTCTTCTTCCAGTTGCTTCTCTTTTTGTTTCTCGACCTCTCTATCTTTTCCAGATGCCTCAGTTTGATCAAAGTGCGGTGGCTTAAAATACCGCCCACTTCTTGTCATGTGATCTATTTCTTCAGCATACCACGTGTTGTCCGGAAGGCACTCGCCCCAATCTTCGTCAGTGTGGGCCAGATGCAGATCGTCATCATCCCACCATACACCTTCAGCAGCTGACAAACAGTTGTCCGGCTCCGTTCGAATTACCTTCACATTACAGGTATCCCCCACAGGGTGTTGGGCCATTACTGCTTTATGGTTATCTTTAACCCTCTCTCGTTCAAATTGTTTCAGTGCAACTTCCTGTTCTGTGTCTACAGTGCTCACAGCGCCCAATTCCTGAGCTAAATTTTCTATGCCAGCGTTCTCCAACAGCTTTCCCTTCTTATCGACCCTTCCGGCCACTACAGCAGTTCCTACTTCCTTTCCCTCCGGTTTCATTTTAGTTCTTTCCTCCTTATCCGGCTCATCACTCAGCCACCTAGAGTTGTCAGTTGATTCATTCAAATCGAACCAGCCAATCTGCACATCCCCTTGATCCTGTTCGTCAAAGAATTGAAGGTTGTCTAAATCCTCCTCTAGCTCCGCTAAATCATCTAACCCTTGACTTGGGCCATCCTCCCTAACCACATTAATCTCCACTACAGTTGGCAACACCAATTTCGGCTTGATTTGACCAGTCGGCACAATGTAGTAGCTTGGATCGTACACCCTATTAGGTAGGTCCTTAGAACTCTCTGGCAATGGACTCATACCTTCTTTCAAGGTCGACCTCCCATCTACTACAATTGTTACCACCACAGGCTTAGGTTGAAGTGCGGACATGTCCATCATGCACAAATCTGTGCTTTCAGGAATGAACAACATCGGTCTTGGTAGGTGGGAAGGGGTAATATATACATTGGGGTCGTAGGGGATGGCCAATGTATGGATTAGGTTTAGATTTTGAGGTGGGGGAACTTGATTGTGGGCTGGGAGTGGGTTCATGGTTACATTTGGTTTATGAGGTGGTGAGATCACCTTATTGTCAATGAGGTCTTGAATCTCATAACACAGTCGGAAGCATTGGTCGGTATCATGACCATGCTGTTAGTGAAACGCATAGTATTTTGCGGGGTTGTGTTTGGGTGGAAGGGGATCAGGTAATGGGCGGGGCTCTAATGGTTTGAGGTGCCCTTTTTTTACTAGCACCTTCATGGCTTGAGATAGGGTCATATAGAGTTGGGTAAAGGTCCTCTAGGATCGGATAGGGTTAGCTGAAGTTTGTGGAGCTGTGTTGGCAAAGGGATTGGCAGTCTTGGTTGTAGTGGTGACAATGCTCACATCTGACAGCCTCGCAGTTATGCTACCACTGGAGGTAGCATTGGAACTGCACACAAAAGGCCTTTTTGCCTGCTATTTCTCATTTCTAATCAGCCCTTGTTTCATGGCGTCTTCAATCTGCACCCCCATCTCATGGAGCTCGGCGAATGTAAACAGAGGTAGGACAATTATCTTCTGTAACAACTTCTCGTGTAGATTGTGGACTACCACCCTTATCTGATCCTTCTCAGAAGGCCTCGTGGTCATCATTGAGGCCTTAGCACTCCATCGTGTTACAAATTTCGAGAAGCCCTCCTTCGGCTCTTGGCGCGTTGCCTCAAGATCACAAGTTGTGATCTCGATTTGTGTATCATACAAGTATTGAGCAATGAAGGCCTCGGCCACCTCCTCCCAATTCTGCTGAACAAAATCTTCCAATTTTGCATACCCGATAGCCGCTATACCAGACATGGTACGGCCAAAGAGAGACAACTTTTGTAGTCTAGTCAGGCCCATCGGCCGCAAGATGTCCAAAAACAGCCGAAGATGAACCATTGAATCCCCAAAGCCATCGAGTCGGTCAATGTGCGGCATTTTGAACCGATCTGGCAATGTCACTGCAGAATCGGTATACCCGTCCTCTATGTCCGGGATGGAGTTAACACCTTGTGCCCTCTTGAATAGCTTCTCCAGTTTGTTGACCTTGAGTACAGTTGGGTCAACCTCAAACTCAAGCAGAGCTTCGGTTTGATACACAAGTACTTTAAAGGCTTGTGTTGGGATCGGCTCTGTCGGATTGCCCTGATTTTCTTAGACATTAGCCATATGGGTAGTGGCTTCGGCTGCTGGGATACTCGTGGAAGGTGCATGGGATGCAGAGGCTGCTGCCAGCTGTGGTTGCTATTGTTGTATCCTGTTTATTACCTCAGTTTGACGGGCTATGACCTCTACTTGACGAGCAGCATCTTACTGTAGGGTTTCAACTGTTTGTTGAAGATGATGGATCAATTCCTCCATACTAACTGGGGGATACTGTGTCATCAGAATAGGCAAGTGATCTCGTGTTGGACTAGAAGTAGAAGACTGTCCCTGAACCTGACTGGATACAAGTGAATTGAGGGGTGACTGCTGTAAAAATTGAACTGGTGAATTCTGCCTGACTCTCCTCCGTCTTGTAACCGGTGGGAGTGAAGTAAACATGGGCTATCCTCGAATAAGATCCCCGACTTTGCAAAGCCTTATGACTCGGGTCCAGAGTACTTGGGGGATATCCGAACTTTCTGAAGCTATGGTGTTAAACTACCTAGCAAAAAGAAATAAAGCAAACAGAAAGCAGTAATCAGAAACTGCACAGCACTTCAGCTCAGATGTTATCAACACAGATGTAATCAAAGCTGTAGGACTGCACTCATACTGAATTATGCCCCCAAAACAGATACCAAACTCGCAACTGATATGCACATTCCTGTACAATTTCACTATAAAGCACATACCAGTTAAATGAGAGCCAAAACACCCCTATGAGAGGGTAGGATTACCCTATCCTAGTTTCGTCAGGAACTAGGGTTCGCTATTCAAACAAAGCAGTTGCACGCAATCCTGCATTTCGGGTAAGCATCTTGTCCTAGTTTGGAACAATCTCTATGGCTTTTCGATATGCAACTAGGCTGAATGGTCAAAAGGGTACCTCAGCAAGACTACCTAATATACCTCTCACACCTAACACCAAGAAGTGGAAGGAGGATCAAATGGTATAGCGATAATCCAGATCCAAGGGTTATGTTCCCATCATGGCAGAGCCCATGACCGGTCATCCATTTGGCAAGCTTTTAGGCAAGCCTCCAGCAAACCGTCCAGGAATAGCAGATGGCAAACATAGCAACTTAGGTGCACCAATGCAAATGAAAACGCAAAGAAATGTATAAGTGTAGAAAAAATTTCATATCATGAAGTTCGAGTCAAGTTCTCTAATGTCTCCAGCAGAGTCGCTAGAAACTGTAGCTCGACTTTTCGTGCTCCTTTTAGAAGACGATTAGCCCTACAGTGTCGGACTCCCGCAGTTCTGAATTTGATCTCACAAGTGCAATGTAAAATAGATAAACACTAAAGAGTCCAAATCCAGTAAATCTTTTGAAAATCAATTTTGAATCAAATTGCCAAAAATGGACGGCTTTGCCAGATACAAAGTCGCCACCTACATATTTTTCAAAAATTTATGAAACCCATGACTTGTGGCAAAGGCCACGTGTCCGTCATCACCAAGATTGTCTCAGCTCGGGAACTAAGGTACGAAAGAGGAAGGTCATGAATTGAGCACCCCCGCTCGCCTGATCAAAAATCAGCCTCTACTAATTATGATGTGAATCTTATTTTCATTATATGCTCTTGTTCCGTTTATTAGGCTAGCATTACTATGTGTTGTGCACATACACAAGTATAGACTAATTTGCCAAAATTGGAACATTTGATTTCATGTTTGTTTTTTGAAAAGAGTTTTTGAATGTGTACCGCTTGAAAAAGTGATCACATATGAATATTTACTCAAATTATTCCAATTCAAGCTATTAGCCTTCATCCACAGGTATTCAAACAATTTATCGATTAAGCACTTAGCCTCATGGCAAGCATGCTAAACATGGCAACAATCACACGTATGCAATTATGCTAAAGCAAAATGACAGCTCACCTAGTACTCCAAGCCAAAAAAGGTAAAAAAAAGTTAGAATAATGCATGATCCTAACTATGCAATATGACTAATGCAACACATGCGATATGCAATTACTAGACTCGGCTATTAATATGATATATGAATCAATTTAATAGCATACGGTCTAAGCACGTATTCAAATAAGTATTTAACTAACAATGCAAGTTAGAATGATGAGCCGAGCTCAATGCATGTAAGACAATGGATACAAGGCATGGGAGATGCTAAACAAAACATGATGCCCTAAACTAACCAACATAAGCTAGTAAATAAAAAAGGAGAAAGACGTGAGATTAGAAGACATACACATTATTACAACATTTAAGCCCTCACATAGGAAGGTCAGAATAAATAAACTAGCTAACTAATTAGAGCTAAGCTAATTAACTAACTATTATAAACCCAAAGGAAGCTAACTATTCTAGCTAGTTATTACAACATCACAATCTAACCAATTAATTACAAAATTCTAATTAGCTAACTGTTAACTACAACATGAAGTAACTAAATTAACTTCTCTAATTGCTCCTCCTCGGGAAACGAGGAATGCTCATGCATGCACGAACTTTCTACCTGAAAAAGTTACTATTTCTGATGCCAGATGCCTCTATTGCCTAGTAGAACACATACAATGCTTTCCACATCAGAACCAACTTTGTTCTTCTTAAAAAATACACTGTTGGATTTTGCACTGGTGGCTGGCAAATGGCCTACCGTCCATTCCGTCCATTGATTATGGCCTGCCGGCCACCAATCACTGGATTTTCCTACTGCAATAGAGAGCAAACAGAGCAGGAACAGGGTATTCTCAAGGGTTTGTTTGCACAGCTCACCCCTTCTTATCATCAACAGCTCAAAGGAGCTGAAAGGAGTGGCAAACTTCGATTCACAAACCATCAACGGATGCAATTTCGTTGCATTATAGCATATGAATCATGAATGATCAAGGGAAGTAGTTGACAATAAATCTTGAACCATTTTCATCACTAATGCGTATGAAACGACTCAAGACTCAAAGGTTCAATTAACGTCCGATTGAACCCAAACCAAATTATTATCTTGCACCGTTTTATTCACCAATTTTATTACTCCATTTTAGTTATCTTTCAATTCTTTAATCAATTAAGTCCACAAGTGAGTTTAAGTCCTCTAATGGAAAAAAGGCTCAAAACCAAGTATTGCTTTGGGCATGAAAGAGACATCATACCGTTGGTAATGAACCCCCAATGGGATTAAACCAATAAGCATGACACCTCAATCTCATACTTAAACAAACAAATAATTTGAAACCACTTTCAAAGCAAAGAAAAAGCCCATAAATGAGGGAGGTTGCAAGAACAAGTAAGAAAAGCACTAAATAAATGCAATCAACTCAAATAAGGTAGTGTCTAAGGCCTAAAACACCAAACTTATGAGGACAATTACACTACAAGCATGCAATATAAGGCTCAAATGCAATGAACACTTAAAAACAATACTAAAATAGTGCTAAATAAGTCCTAAAACATGCTGGAATTAAAACAAAAATAACTAGAACAATAAGCTAAAACATAGAACATGCTAGACTAGTAAGCAAGACACAATGAGGGGAGGCTAACCCCTCCAATTTTGGACTTCAAACCATGATTTTAGCCACTGAAATAACTCTAAAAATCAGTGTTTAAAAGCTCAAAAAAAGATAGTAAAGTGGTGGGAAACACAAGGGCTAAGGCCTTGAAAGCAAAGTATAAAGAAGGGTGAACCACCCCTCAACCCTTATTGGTCTTAAAACCCAAGTTTTAGCCCAAAAAAATAGAGTTTATATAGCCCAAAAATAGTGGAAAAATAGTAAGAAAAAGAGTAAATAAAGCACGAAGAGAAGCAAAACTTTATACCTCTTGAAGAGAAGAATCAATTCTAGGCAACAAATCAAGGAAATCACACCCTCAAGAGTTCAAACAAGGCTCAAAGGTACCTCAACTCAAGGATGGAGAGGTTTCGTTAAGAGTGTACAGGCAAAAGCTTGCAAAAAGCTAAGAAATTGCAAGAGAGAGAGAGAGAGAGAATTTTTGCTCCAAAAATTCCAACCTCCAAAATGGAAGGGAAGGCCTCCTATATATAGAAAATCATTCAACTCCCTCAGAAATATCAAGACATACACGTGTAAGAAGGTGCATGCATATGTGCGAACAGATGGCACAACTGGCAGAAAAATATCTGCAAAACACATCAGTGGCCGGCAACCAGAAGCATTGGTCGGCAGCCAATAGAAGGGACCAATAGGCCGCAAAAGGTTGGAGGCTTGAAAATCTCTAATTTTGGTCCAAAAAATAAGGCAACAGGGGCGCAAGGTTCAAAAGGCTCAAAGCTATGGCATTCTGCTGAGGACTTCGAGCACTTATCAAGCATATAGACTCATCATTGGGTGTGCAAGCGATGGCGTCCAAGTCGTAAGGGCAGTCAAAAATAGGGAGTCTACACATGTTGCATTCATGTTTTACATTTTCATTGCCATGATTTATATCCACTTTTGCATGCATAAGGGTTCGGCTCATCATATTAGCCAATGTCAATTTCAAATTCTTTACTTGAATATGTGATTTATCGCATGCCTTGAATTGACTCACATACCATGCTAGTAGCCGAGCTTATTTGCATAATGTATATGTTGCATTAGTCATTTGCATCATTAGGATCATGCATTTTTTCTAACTATTTTTTTCCTTTCGGCTTGCCACGGTTGAGTACTTGGTGAGCATTTTCGCTTTAGCATATTGCATGCATGTGATTGTTTCCATGCAAAGCATGATTACCTTAAGACTAAGTGCTTAGTCGATATACCTATTTGAATGCCTGTGGATAGAGGTTTTTCGCTCAAGTTGGGATAACTTGATAAATGTACATATAAAATCACTTTTTTTGAAGTGGCATATATTCAAACACTTTTCAAAACAAGTATGAAATCAAAGTGTTCCAACTTTTGTGAATTAGTCTATACTTGCGTGTGTCACCTAGTAAAGATAGCATAATAATCGAAACAAGAGCATATAATGTAAATAAAAATCGCATCATGATTAGTAGAGGTCGACCTTTGATCGGGTGAGTGGGGTGCTCAATTCATGACTTTCTCCTCTCATACCTAAGTTCCCGAGCCAAGACACTTTGGTGATAACAGACTAATGGCCTTTGGCACAAGTCACGGGTTTCCTAAATCCCTCAAAAATATTTAGGTGGCGACTTTGAAATCTAGCAAAGTAGTCTATTTTTTGCATTTTGATTCAAAATCGATTTTCTAAATATTTGTCGAATTTGGACTCTTTTGTATGTATCTATTTCACATTGCACTTGTAAATCAAATTCAGAACCACAGGAGTCCGAACTGTAGGGCTAATCATATCCGAGAGGAGCATGAAAAGCAAGCTACACTTACCAAAAAGTTCAAAACATTTCAACTAGCCTATTGGCTTAATCAATTTCTGTTTCTGAATCCGTTCAGGTTTTCAATTTCGAATTCTAAATCGACAATTAAACAGATAACTCACAAACAAACAGATAAATATCAATTAAACACATAATTATGAAAAATATGCACAATAAAATATTATGAAAAAATAATACGAAAGTCGGGGTCGTCACATTTGGAATGTTGCTTGTTGTGTGTTACGGCTTTACCTGCACGGGAAAATTGAGGTGCCTACTTGCCCGGTCATGTGAGGATGACAAATGTAGAAGGATTGAGGTGTCCACTGGTCATCCGTGTGAGGACGAAGAAATATGGAAGAAGATAGAGTTGTGTGTTGTTCTACTAAATTGGAAACATTGTATCCTTGGGTATTGGTAGTGATCATACATATCTTAGATCAAAAGTTTATATAATTGGTTAAATATATTCTCTATTGGGCAATTGCTCATTCCTATCTAACAACATTTCAGGACTCGGTGAGCCGCAATCCCACCAATGAAGGAGGAGACGACCATTTCTTTTTTTTTAACTTCACATTTTTGTGAACTTTTGAAGTTGTAACTTAACTGTTGAACTTTTATATTATTCTCTTTTGATATGCGTGCCTTTTGTTTTGAATGGCCATGTTGTAATGTGTAAACTCAAGGGATAATGGTTTAGTTTTCTCTAACTTGTTGAACTGTGAACCGTTATTATATAATTTTGTAAGTAGAAATCTATAGTTCAATGAGAAAGATAATTGTTGGGATTGATCTTGTGTTGTTTGGAAATGTGGTGCATGTTTTTATTTGATGTCATATTGGATCTATTTTGGGGCTATTACAATACCCTTACACATATCTATAACTTGCTTTTCGTGCTCTTCGGAGAGGTTTAGTCTTCTTAGATACGATAGCCCAACAGTTTGAACTCCCGTGGTTCTGAATCTGGTTTCACAAGTGCAATGTGAAATAGATTTAAACAAATGGGAGTCCAAATCTAGCAAGTCTTAGAAAAATCCATTTACCAATAGAAATGCCAAAAATGGACTGCATTGCCAAATTTCAGAGTTGCCACCTAAATATTTTTCTAAAATTTAAGAAACCCGTGACTTGTGTCAAAGGCTACTTGTTCGTCATAACCAAAGCATCTCGGCTTGGGAACTTATGTATGAGAGGGAAAGGTCATGAATTGAGCACCCTACTCACCCGATCAAAGATCATCCTCTACTAATATGATGTGATTTTTATGTACAATATATGCTCTTGTTCTGATTATTAATATGCTAACATTACTACGCTAGGCACACAAGTATAAACTATTCCACTCCTTTTGGAATGCTTTGATGTCATGTTTGTTTGAAGATTGTTTTGAATGTGCTGCTTGAAAAAGCAAGCTCATATATACATTAATTAAAATCATCCAACTAAAGCGAAATAGCCTTCACCCACAAGTATTCAAGAGATATATCAAATAAGCACTTAGGCTCATAGTATTATACTTGATATGTCAATCACAAACATACATGCAATATGCTAAAGCAAAAACGCTCACCTAGTACTCAACTGAGGCAAGCCAAAAATAGAAGAAAATAGTTAGAAAAATGCATCCTCTAATATGCAATTGACTAATGCAACACATACAAAATGCAACTATAGGTTCGGTTGTTTAATATGACATATGGCTCAACTCAAAGCATGCAATGGCTCACGTAGTCAAGTAAGTAGGAAATAAAAACAAGGTTAGAATGATGAACCAAACCCAATGCATGCAAAAATGGATATTTTATACATGGTAATGATATAAAACCAAAATATGAATACAACCATCGTAAGCAAGTAAATAAAATGGAGAAAGAATGGGGGTTGGAAGACATACATAATATTACAAGTTTGCCCTCATACAAGAGGGTTCGAATGTTCGAAGCTAAACTAATTATTACAACATCAAATTAACTAATTAACTAATTTAACTAGCTATTACAAATAACTAATTATACTACTATCAAAGCATTAATTAAAGGGACCACGGGAATGAAGCGTCGCATGCGCACAGATGAGAACGTCCTCCTGGAAACCTCTATGTTTTGCTGCCAAAAACTGTTCTACTTGCAGTCAGAAAATTAATCTGTTTTTGCCGCAACCTCTGCTCTGTTCTGTCATGAAAATGACACTACTTGCACCAAATAGGGTGGCCAGCCAACCTTGGAAAGTGGTCGGCCGAGCAGAAAGTTGGCCGGTCGGCCACTGTTTTTGGGTATTGCCCTGTTGCCTTAGAAATGAA
This sequence comes from Camellia sinensis, assembly GCF_055761805.1. NCBI lineage: Eukaryota > Viridiplantae > Streptophyta > Magnoliopsida > Ericales > Theaceae > Camellia > Camellia sinensis. Next base: position 74,211,305 of record NC_138967.1, read on the forward strand.
ACAGAGCAAAAACAGAGTGTTTCCAGGGATGTTAGTCCTTTCTGCCTCTCTCTATCATGAAACTAATCAAGGGAGGAGTAGATTCGGTTCACAAATCATCAATATTCGCAAAGTTGTTGCATGATGATCTATGAACCGATTGGACAAAAGATCAATAAATGGAAATAAAAAACCAACAACACCTCCTTCTTATCATGGAGTTACCTCAAGGGAAGTGGTAGATATAGCTTCTTGAATCATTAACATCACTAAAGAGTATGTAATGATTCAAGACTCAATGGGTTCAATATAACATCCGATTGAACCCAACTCAATTTTATTACTGTTTTTACCTCTTTTACTCCAATTTAACCTCTTTTACATTACCTTGCCATTCTTTATTCATTTTTGTCCAAAAGTGATAATTACGTCCACTAAGTCCACAAGCGATGAAGAGTATCAAGCATTGACTTAACCCGAGAAATGAGTCTTTTCAAGCCCTTTTCTACAGGGGAAATTACAAAGGAAGAGTCAAACTCATTTACAAGCGATAATGAATTCTAAGTCAAACCCAAAATGAGCGATAATGACTAGTCAAACTCAAAAAGAGCGATAATGACTGATCAAACCCAAAATGAGCGATAATGACTCTAAATCCAAACTTGATAATAAACTATAATGACACTTTCCTTGGTAATTTCCAAGGGTCTAACTAGAAAGTTAGTCCCTTAGAAGTAAATGCACCAGTGATAAACAGAAATGACAAACAAGAAGTTGTGCTTAGCATAAGAGAGATGTAATACCTTGGTAATGAACCTCCAAAGAGATTAAACCATTAAGCATGAAAGGTCTCTTTTGAACAACAACCTTTTATTACACACAACTCTTTAATCAAAATGAACAAAGAATTGAGAGAAGTTACAGAGATGATTATGCAAAGGTACTTGTTACAAAAGTGAGACTATTTACATGAAAACTAGGTTAATAAAACTATCAACTCAAATGGATTAGTATCTATGGTCTAAACACATAAATCCGTGAGGACTTACAACACAAGTATAATATTCAAAGTATAAACTAAATAAACAATTAAAACAACTCCAAAAACTAAGAAAACAGTGCTGAAATCATTTTGAAAGGCTAGAAAAAGTAAGCAAAAATGGAAGAGAACAAAGCTAGTAAGCAAGCCTAAGAAAGGGTGCCTAACCCCTTCACTTTTTACAACTTCAAATCACATATTTTAGCCTCTAAAAATAGTCCAAAAACAGCCCAAAAACAATGGCTAAAATCAGAGAAATAAGTGGGAAGAACAAGGATATGAGCTATGGGATAAGGTTCAAACAAGGGTGGTTAACCCCTCCACCTTTGGTTGCTCTTAAATCACAAGTTCCAGCACTTAGAACCAGTCCAAAACAGTGTACAAAAAGTAAGAAAAAGTGAAGAAAAGAGTGGTGCAAACAAAGAGAAAGATGGCAAAGGTTATACCTCTTGAAGAGAGAATGTTCTTGGTTAAGCAAACTTGATTCAAAGCACCCTCAAGCCTCTGAAATGAAGTTGAAATCTCAGCAAAAGAGTCAAGTTCTAAGCTCCAATGGTGTATCTAACTTGTATCTATATTTGGGAGGGTAGAGGAGACTTTTGATTTTTTTCAAAAGCTTTTGGAAATTGATTTTGCAACCTTGAAACCAAAGGGAAGGTCCTCTATTTATAGAAAATGAGCTTCTCCAATCATAAATATCAAGAAAAAGACAGCTGGCCAACATCCCATGCATGAATATAGCTAGCAATTGAAAAATATCTTCATACGCTAAAACTGGCCGGCTGTCCACTATTTGGGCCAGATTTCTCATCAATTGGCTGCCAGCCACTTTAATTGGCCGGCCAGCTACTTGCAAAAAAAAAAAATCTATTTTCAAGCCCGATTTCAAACGGACATATCTCCCTCATCCAGATTCGATTTTAGGTTATTCTAGAGTCTAAATTGAATCCCCATAAGTCTACTTTTCAATGGTGGTGGCCTCACATCTAAATTCTAAGTGTGTAAAGAGCTATGCCTAATTTAGTGAACGCTGTTCATTTCTTTCTTAATGGTTTGATGCTTAACCTTTTTCCCAACTAGTTTTCTTTCATCTCCTCCAATTTCCTTCAACTCCAAACCTATAAATAAGATGTTTTCAAAAAAATTTCAAAGAGTTTATCTCTCTTCTATTTATTTCCACTTTGTCCTTACTTGGTTTACTGAAAAGTGCAATATTTTAATCGAAGTGCGAGCCTCGGAACATCGTAGAAACATTTAGAAAAATATTTTGAAAAGAGGATTTCAAGGTCTAAAATAGTTTGGAAAAAATGGGGTGTGAGGTTTGGAATTAAAGCTCAAAACCAAATTCTTTTGCTGAAGATCCGAACGATTTGCATAATGTAACTTTCATCATCGAGTGCTCGGAATGAAGCGCCCAAGTCTTAAGGGTGGTCAAAAATAGGGTGTCTACAATATCTAGTCACAAATGTCATAGTGGACTAAATGCGCCAACACAGATGCCCTTCTGCGACTTTCCTACTTACTTGTGCACAACCACATTGCGAACAAAGTTACACATTCACATGAGAGCAAAATGCCACAAGCGAGTGGGCTCGAGATGACCTACTCAAACCATGCATGTTGCCTTCTCGTCAATGTAATTAAGTACAACAAGCCATTGGTTCATGACAAATGTCATAAACTAATTCCAATCATCCTAATGTGTGTTTTTTGAAGACAAGTGTAAAGGTAAGGCCCAACTAGGTAATGACTTATGACTAACTAATATTCACTAGATCATAAAAGGATGTAATGGAGATATCAAGTGCGCCTGCGTCGCAAATTTAACTAGCAAGTGCTAATTTCTTGTACTTTCATGTCAATTTTATTCTCCATACACTTTACTACATCTAGTTGAAATATGATGATTCTCCTCTTGTTATCTCTATTTCTCCCTTCATGGTTAGTTGCCTCTAACTCTGCTATCCACTAAAAGGAGAGAATAAGCTACTAACCTATGACTGCTCTTGAAGCAACTTAAGCGTGAATTAGGCTAAAGTGTCTAATTCAACAACGATGCTCTCACGAGTGATGTGTCAAATTCTGAGAGTCATAACAACCATCTTGGCATTGACCATTTCATTATTATGCTACCACTTTGGCACCTAGTGATAAATGTCATTCAAAGGCATTAGCCTAGCTAAGGAATCATACAAAGAAGCACATCTTCATGTCTCACACTCAAGTGTGGAAACTATGAGTGTCCGCATTTAGATAAGTTGGCAGTGCCAATGGATTTTGCCACCACTAGTCGCTAATCTTCTCACTTAGTGTTAACAAATTTTGCAGCTTCTAAGGCTAATCTTTTAACTCAAGTGACACTTCAATGCACACTATCATAGTTCATGAAATTTTGCTCCATCCACTCCCATCAGTTGGGTAGAGAATAAAACACTGCTCATACTGGCTACTTGTCTTACATTTAATGACTAACTCATTTAAGCTCTCATTTCTTGGATGACATGACTCTTGAATGTTGCTTCATCTAATGATCCAACATATTATAAGTCAAATTACAAAGTCAATTCACGCAGTTCAATAGTCTGAATCACATCTAGATTTATCGAGGGCTTACTAATTTCATAACTCCAAACTCACCAATCAAAACTACTTAGCATGTCTCTAATCATAGCGCACATATCAGTTTTTATTGCGCCAATCAAGGAAACAAAACCACAACAACATTGTTTCCTTGTTTTGGCTCAACTAAGATCTAACCTAAAGCCTCCAAGACTTTCTACTCATCTAAAGAATTGGATTACTTTGTTCACAATTGAACATTTCTACTAAGTCCAGGTCAACCAAATTAACTTCCATAAACAGTCAATTAGAGGGAAAAAATAAGCATTGGGATTAATTTGATTAACATATCACAATATAATTTTTCCGCAAAAACCTAAATTAGATAGTGAAAATATTACACAAGTCATAAGATCGAAAATCCACTATACTCGTAATCATCTCTTGCGTCACAAGTGATAATTATTCAAAATTTAATTTAATTCCTGCACAAAATATTGGTTTTCGGGAGTAAATCTATAAAGATTTCTCTCAACCAAATAACATCCCACTAACTATGACATGTTTAAAGTATGATAAAATATCTAACTCCACATGATAACATCTCAATGTAATTCATAAAAGAAAACACGCTAGAATATTTAATCATGAAATTAAAATTCACTAATATAAATAAATCATACTATTTAAAATAACAATATGTAGCATTAATAAACACTAGGAATTTATTTGGATCTCGTAAAGATTTTTTTTTCTTTTTTTAATCAGCAAAAAAATAAGATTTTATTGATGAAATCAACATACATAACATATGGATTTACATCAATAAAGGAGGAAACTGCAAAAAGCATTATAATAACACTACACGATCCAAATTACGTTGGCACCAAGAACTATATCCAATTATATGCTAGCACAAGTCTCAAAGGTTGGTAAGAAACCAACAAAAGAGAAAATCAATACCAAACGGAACAAACAATAAACAAAATCCAAGGCCACCATGACCAAAACAAACAATGCTAAAAAGCCAGCCCAATCAAAGCAATCAATGCACCCCCCAGATTTGGAGCGATCTATGCAATCAGTGTAGCCCTTAAGGACAAGGAAAGGCAGCAACCCTCACAATACTTAGAAGTAACAGTAGTTGCAACTTGCAAAATATCATAATGACTCAATGCACCTTCTAATATGGAAAATACTATTGGTAGGAGTGGGGGTGTAAATCACTTATTGTGATTCACAAAGAGAGGATTAACACTGAACTAAACTCAATTTAAATTCACTCACAAATTTCTAAAAATACAAACAGAGCATATATTACAAATCTCTCTCTCTCTCTCACTCTCTCTCTCTCTCTCTCTTATTTTCTTTCTCCCACACTCTTATCCAACAGCTAACCACTCAATCTATTTATAGACTAATCTCACAATGTAAACAAACAATCTAAACACAAGAAAAAAACACACAGTAGCAAACCAAAAACAAATTGAAGTCCTCTTTCCAAGAGCTTCTTCAAACTTCATTCTTGACTTTGCAACCTCCAAATGCACAGTGATGGACAGTAGTGAAGGTTCTGGTGAAGGCCTTTCTTGAATCAAGCTTACAATTCAACATCCCCCCCCCCCCCTTAAGCTTGATTCCCATGTCGCTTCATCCCAAGCATCATCTTCATTCTGTTGAAAAAATCATTTTTCAATGGCTTTGCGAAAATATCTACAAGCTGATCTTGAGACTTGCAAGGAAATAACTCCACCTTCTTCTTTTTCACATGCTCTCGAATGAAATGAGAGAGCGGGTGTCAATATGCTTGCTTCTTTCATAATAACTTGGATTATTTGCTAATGCGATTGCTGACCTATTGTCAATGTAGACTTCTGTGGGATTAATTTGTAGAAATCCCAAATATTTCAACACATTCCTAATCCATATACAATGGCAGACAACAAAGTTGGCAGCAACATAATCAGCTTCACAAGATGACAAGGTCATAATAGCTTGCTTCTTTGATGACCATGTAAAAGTTGTTTCTCCTATGAAAAATGTAAATTCAGTTGTGCTTTTTCTTTCATCCAAGTCTCTTCCCCAGTCGCTATCTGAATAGCCAATAAGTCTGAAGTCTTGACTCTTTGTATAGAATACTCCATCATTGATGGTACCCTTGATGTAACGGAGTATTCTTTTTGATGCATTTAGATGAGACTGGTCAAGGGTCTCCACGTACCTGCTAACAAACCCAACTCCGTAGAGTATATATGCCCTAGTATAGGTTAGGTATCTCAAGCTTCCAATCAAACCCTTGAAATATGTAGGATCAACATCTCCTTGCTCATTCTTCCTTAACTCCAATCTCGTTTCAACAAGTGTTGTGACAGAGTTATAGTTCTCAATACCAAATCTCCTGAGAATATCCTTCGCATAATTACTCTACGAGATGAAGATTCCATCACTACTTTAAACTACTTCATTGACAAGAAAATGACACATCAATCCAATATCTGTCATTTCAAACTCTCGAACCATACTCTTCTTGAAGGATTCAAACATTGTTGGATTGTTCCTGGTGAATATCAAATCATCAATGTAGAGGCATGCATACAACAAGCTTCCATCAGCTTCTTTCTTCAACTAAAATGCATGCTCGTAGGGACACTTCTCAAATCCATTCTCTTGGAAATCATCATCAATCCTCATGTTCCACACACGAGGAGCTTGCTTTAATCCGTACAAGGCCTTCTTAAGCCTGTACACCTTGTTTTCCTGGTCTTTCTAGCGTATCTAGGTGGCAGGTCCACATAGATTTCTTCTTCAAGAAATCTGTTAAGAAATGGTAACTTGACATCCAGTTAGTAAATCTTTCAACTCTTCTGTGCTGCTAATGATATTAGCAACTAGATAGACTCTAATCTGGCAACAGCGGCAAAGACTTCTCCATAATCAATTCTTTCTTTCTACTTGTAGCCTTTTGCAACAAGTCTTGCCTTGTATCTTTGAACTTCTCCTTGAGCATTTCTTTTAGTCTTGTAGACCCATTTCACTCCAATACTTTTGCGGCCCTTCGGGAGAGTAGTTAACTCCCAAGTCTTGTTCTTCCCAATGGCTTTGATTTCTTCATCCATTGCAATCTTCCATTTATCTTCATTGTTAGTTTCCTCAAAGCTAACTGGATCACTACTCATCAGTAGACAAAATAGATTGGTATCTTCATCCATTATTTCTGTATTTTCATACAGATCTTGTAGATTGCGAATCCTTCTAGGCCTCATGTCTGAAATTTCTTGTTCTATTGGTGATTGAGTTTCATTCCTCTGTGATGAAGAGAAACCAGGAGGAGATATCTCTTGCTCTCTGGGTGATGGTGGCTCCCTAGCCATTTCTCTTGGCTGATCTAATTCTTCATCTTCGAATGTTAGCTCTGCATTTGTGGAGGATTTAGACTTGTCTCATTTCCAAGACTCATTTTCTTTAAAGATGACACCCTAGCTGAAAAACATTTTCTTCGTGATGGGATTGAATAGTTTATACCCTATTGTACTATCACCATATCCAACAAGGATACACTTTTCTCCTTCATCTTCAAGCTTTGTTCTTCTTGCTTCTGGAATCTTGGCGTAGGCAATGCTGCCAAAGATTTTGAGATGACTCACACTCAGCATGTGAGTGCTCCATGCTTCATGTAGTGTCTTCATTGTCAAGGATTTTGTGGGACATCTTTTCAACAAATAGACTACACATGAAACTACTTCAACCCAAAAACTCTTGGGCATATTCTTGTCTCGTAAAATGCTTTTGACCATGTTTGTGATCGTGCGATTCTTTTGTTCAGATACTCCATTCAATTGGGGAGTATAAGCTGGTGTAAACTGTCGTTTGATTCCTTGCTGCATAAGGAATTCTTCAAACTCATTCGTCTTGTATTCTCCACCTTGATCTGATCGTAATGTCTAGATATAATAACCGCTTTGCTTCTCCACAAGAGTTTTGAATTCTTTAAACTTTTCAAGCACTTTTGACTTCCTTTTGAGGAAATACACCCAAGTCTTCCTGCTGTAATCATCAATGAAAGTGAGAAAGTATCTATTTTGTCCGTTTGATATTGGTTTCAATGGACCACACACATCTATGTGAACCAGTTCGAGCGGCTTGGTTGCTCTTCAATTTGTTTCTTTTCCGAAGCTACTCCTGTATTGCTTGCTAATAATACAAGTTTAACACATCTCAGTTGTTGATAAATGTTGGGCATACCTTTCACCATGTTCTTGTTTCCCAGCTACTTCAAGCTTTCAAAGTTGAGATGTTCGAATCTGAGATACCACATCCAGTCTTTGTCATTTATCATTGCACTTAGACACTTTGGTGTGTCATGATGAATGGTGAGAGGAAACATTATGTTCTTCGTCATCTTTACTCGATTAACCAGCTTCCCTCGAGTGTCTAGAATTGTGAGCAACATATCTTTCAGGCTAATTTGATAGCCTCTTTCAAGGAGTTGTCGAAGACTCAATATGTTGGTCTTCATGTCTGGAACATAATAGACATTGGAGATGAAAGCATGATCTTCATTATTCCTCTTGATCACAATATCACCTCTTCCTCGAACTGGGACGTTAAAGAGGTCACCGAATGAGATTTCCCCATGAACATTCCCATCAAGCTCAATGAATAAGCTCTTTCTACTAATCATACGATTACTAGCTCCAAAGTCTAGAAACCATACGTCTTCTTTGTGTTCGGTTACACTGAGCACCATCAAGCTCAATAAATCTTTTGTCAACGGACTCTTTCTTTGCATAGTTAGTTCTTTCACTAACTTCATTAGATGATTGTTTACCTCTACACTCGTTGTAGAGACCAAACTTGTGGCAATGGTAACACTGGGCATTGCTTTTTATCAAAATTCTGACGATTGTTGTAACCGCCTCTTCTTCTTGGTCCTCTTCCTCTCGAGACATAACTTTGTTATCCTCGTCCTCCTTGAGATAAACCTCTTCCTCTGTTTCCTCTGTTTCCTTTGGAGTAATAATTTCCAGAACTTCTTCTACGATAGGCTTGACCACGTCCTCGTCCTCTTTGTGATGTCCCCACTTGCTCAGATCTCTCTCCAATAAGGGACAACTTTGACTATACGGCTTGTTCCGACCCTTTGTCTTCATTTCTTCTCATCACTTTCTACTCATGGGCTTGTAGTGAACCCACAAGTTCTTCTACGGACACTATCTCAAGATCTTTGGTTTCTTCAAGAGCGACAACAATATAATCAAATTTTGGATCCAAAGATCACAAAATTTTCTCTGATATGCTCATATCAAGAAGGGATTCTCCATTCCACTTTAATTGGTTTGCAATCACCATTACTCTCACCTCAAAGAGTTTGGAGGCGAATCCTCTTTACTTTATCAGCACCTTTATCAGTCATGTGGAGAGTTTTCTAGATTTCTTTCGCTGTTTTGGAGGAGGCGATGATCTCCCATCAAGACTTTCATATATGATGGATTTTGCTTTGCAATCCTTCTTTTGTTCGGCTCAAAGAATTGTTTTTTTGCTTCGGGCAAGGCACATTCTTCTTCTTTTGAGGCGGGTTCAGTATATTCGTCTTCCACGACGTCCATGACGCCTTGAACACCTAGCAGTGCTCTCATTTGGATGCACCAGTTGTCATAGTTGTCCTTCGTAAGCTTTGAAATGAGGGCTTGCGTACTTCTGTTGGCCATTGGTTGATTTTAATCTTTAAAAAACAAATTTGTAAATTTTGACCGTACGGATGTGTCTAGAATATTCCAACTAACTAGAAAGCACTATTGGATCGTCCAAATCAAACATCGAATGACTTAGTTCAAGCTAAAACAATTTTGGTCAATTCAGATATGTTGAATCTATGACCCGCAAATCACCAAATAATTTATTCTGAACTGCAGTATGATGACGTCAGCAACAACAATAGAGTTGACTTTTATGGGCAAACTTTGACCAGCTCTTATAGTTTCATTTTAGCTTCGTTTTTTACACGATTTTTTCTAGAACGATCGTCTCGACGAGGGCTACACACTGGTATGATCGAAAGTTGATTTCAACAACTTTTCAAATTTTAGATTCTGAAATTTGCTCTGTTTCACAATTTGTTTTTTCGAAATTTGACCAATTCTTGGCTCTTTTTGCTCTGATATCACTTGTTGGTGGGAGTGAGATGTAAATCACTTATTTGCCCCGTTTGGTAGAGTTGTGGAAAAGTGATTATAACTTATACCTTAACAGCTTATAGCTTATAATTGTGAACATAAATTAATTTTTGATTTATAAATTAAACTTCTCCTCCCCTACTCAAAGAATAAGTTATTTTTTACTTACAAAAAGCTATAAGCTGTATTGTTAAGCTGAACCAAACACATTAGAATAACTTAAATTAAGCTAAAAGATGAAATAAACTGGAAATAAACCCTACCAAACAGGACCATTGTGATTCACAAATAAATGATTAACACTGAACCAAACTTAATTTAAATTCACTCACAAATTTCTGAAAATACAAACAGAGCATATATTACAAATCTCTCTCTCTCTCTCTCTCTCTCTCTCTCTCTCTCTCTCTCTCTCTCTCTCTCTTATTTTCTTTCTCCCACACTCTTATCAAATAGGTAACCTCTCAATCTATTTATAGACTAATCTCAGAATGTAAACAAACAGTCTAAACACAAGAAAAAACACACAGTAGCAAACCAAAATCAAATTGAACTCCTATTTCCTGAAGGTTCTTCAAACTTCATTCTTGACTATGTAGCCTTCAAATACACACTGATAGATGGTGGCGAAGGCTCTGGTGAAGGCTCTTCAAGCTTACAATTCAACAAATACCAACAACAATCTTGTAAAGATGTTTAACAACGGCGATTTATGCATTCAATGGCGCTGATAATGACGAAAATGAGGAAAATGAAGAGTGGAAGGCAACCAATAACACAAACTGAAATAGCAAGCCCTGATGAATGTGGTAACACAACATATGTCCCTGTAATGAATGCCAATACCATTGCAACCATAGCATACATAACAAGATTAGCAGCCATAACAATTTGGTTGTTTCGCATACGGGGGCTGGAAGTAATAGCTGAATAGAAGTAGAGAAGCACTGCAGAAATAGAGAATGACAAGGCTATGGTATCTGTTACCACAAAAGCTTTGAAAGCTGCTTCTTTTGCTAGAATGGCCATGCCTTGGTTTGGGCCTTCGTTGCCATTGTAGCCACCGGGTATCGTGAAACCAGCTGCAAAGGTCACAGTTGCTACAAGCGTAGCCACTAGCAAATGGATTTCACTTGTTCGCCTCATGTCCATGTGTATTAAGGGTGTCATATTTAGAGGCAGAGTTGGTTCCTATAAATAAAAAACAAAATAAATATTAAAAATTAAACTCAATTTCTAAATTCAATGATGTGACAATCAATTAGGATTTTTAAGGTAATACTCTCTCTCATATATTTTCTAATCATCAATCAATTATATCACTTACATATCATTGAGTCTAGGAAATGGATCTAAAAAGTGGGCTTGTATATCATTTTTCAATTATAAAAGGTTATTTCATTTTACCACCTTTGCTTTTGCCCATGTGTGAATTATCCCATTGTCATTTGGAAATAATCACACATAAATCCCTTGTAATTTGTGTATTGAAGTGTACCATTAAATATTATGTCCAACTTAGCAGCAAATATGCAACACATGTTAGACATAAGGGAGTTATATGCTCATTTTTAAATTTCAAACGTGTAAATCGCCCTATACAGATATATTTTAGTTATTAGATCGTTAATAGGCCTAATAGTGCACTTTGATCCACAAATCACAAAAGACTGTGGTTATTTGCAAATATTTTAGCATTTTTTATTAAATCGTTAACAGGCCTAACAGTGCACTTTGATCCACAAATCACAAAAGACTATGTGGTTATTTGCAAATAAAAAGGGGTAATCTCCACATAGGTCAAACCACAATGGGTCCAGATTTGCTATAGTTGAAGATCTCAACTTTACAGTGTAGTTGATCCATTATCAAGCTAACTTGAACTTACTTCAATAATCTAAACCGTTCAACTTACACAACTAATTGAAAAAATTATCCATATAAAAAATTAAGTTGATCCAATATCGATTATTATATTATAAGATCATTTTTATCTATACGGTCTAAATATTTTTAAGAATAGGCCGTCCATTTATTATAATATATATATATATATATATGATTTGATCATGTTATTACTTTTGTTTAATTAATTGAATTTTTTACATGCATATTCTTCTCAGCTTGTCATATGAGATGAATGATTTAAATTATTGACATGAATATAAATTAGTCTCACAATACACCAATTTCACCTATGAAGTTAAGATCTTCAATTTTAGCAAATTCGAACCGAACCACAATAGAATAAAGTGAAATTTGGATAATTCTATCCGTACACATCAATTTCCCTCATTTCACATACTGAATTTTTTTTCTTAATATAATTTTGTTCTAGAATAAAAATACCATAATACCTTTATTTTCTTCCATCCAAATCCTAATTCTAAAACACAACAATCATCCTTCATTGCTAGTGCCACCTCTCTCTTATTGCATCTTTCCTCTTCTACCCGCAACCACCTTCTGCTATGAACCATATACTACCACAAGCCCCTATTGCAAACCAACCACTTTTGATGTTAACTGTGGAGTCTAAGATGAAAAGGGGTGAGCTGGAAGTGGCGGCGATGGTGGCGATGGAGGGTTGAAAGTTGCGGCAACACAGCGAAGGAGGAGTGAGTGAATAAAAGACAAATTAGGATTTTAAAATTAAATATAAGAGCATTATTGGATTAAATGGATGTGTGTTGAGATTTTTTTTTTTTTTTTTTTTTTTGATGTGTGTATTGAGAAAGTTTTCATTAAGTGTGCGCACTGAGGGGAATTGGTGTGTAAAAATATAATTACCCGTGAAATTTGTCCAATTATAAATGCAAGTAGATGGAAAATGGTAGGATATGACAGTTTGCTTAGTAATCCATATAGTTGTCTGTTAAGAATTTAATATAGTGTGAATGTCAGAAATTCATGATTTGAGTCGTGTGATCCGGAAAATTATAGACTATTCCCGAAGTATCACGTGTCCGTATTTCCAACCAATCATCATTTATTTTGTCCCCTCATATTCCTCAATCACTCAACACAATACCTCACTTACCTTCCTTCTCTACCAATCACAATAATATGAAATATCATGTGTTTATAGTCCGAAATTACTAAATAATTAGCCGTGTGATCCAACTGAGTAACCCATTAACCTCTCACATTAAAAATAATAATAATAATAATAATAATAATAAAATTTGAGCTAGCCATTGGTTCTTACCTGATATTCATTTTTGAGAATGTCCCAAGCTTCTTTCGCTTTTGTAGCATCCTTGATTTTTGGACGGATTGAGGGCAAGACGCTTTGCATGATTATACTAAGAGCTACAGCATTCTGGTTTTGCTTCTCCCTGTTGTTCTCGTCGTACACACCCACTACTATATCCCACAAATTCAGAGACAAAAGCCAATCTTGCATCATCTCACTCCAATACTTGTAGTCGTCACCGTCAAAAGTAGGACGCCGCACCATAGGAATTCCCATTATGGGGATGTAAAAATATGTTTGGGAGTACAAATTCTTAAGGATATTTTCTACCTTCTGGCTGATCTTCCTTCCACAAACCAAAAACTCTAATACCAGATGGTAGCCTTTTGTGTAGGCCTATGTAAGCTGTTGTTTCATCAACGAATAAAAACAAAAAAATGAAGCAAGAATTAATCAGACTTTCGCATGAAGAATAGATGTAGATTTTTTAATGGCAAAAGAAGGGATGGTAGAGCTCTATTTATGCAGATTTGGAACTCTCTCCAGTGGATTCCAGCCATACATCATGATTCTTCACAACCTATGTCTTACAAGTGTACAAAATATTAAATTAACTATGGTTTATGTAACTTAGGAGTTAAAGGGGCACATCTTTTGATATAGAGAGTTGTAATTATTTTAGGATCACTGTAACACTATTAAGGAAAGAAAAATAGAATATTATATTATGTGTATATTTAATATTGTGTTAAATAATTAATAAAACAATGTATACAAGACTCCTTTATATAGAATGAGAGAAACTCAAGTATGATAATCCTAAGTATGGTAATGAATATAATATGGTATTATGATCGATATAATATATAGTTACTACATTTAACACTCCTCTCAAATTCAAGTAGGGATACCAACTTGAGTTTGGAGAGAAAAACTAAAACCTGAAATAAAATTAAAAATAAAATAAAATATAGATAGATCCGAGGTAAATAGATTGCAAAGTCCCAATGGGAGTACATGGGCACTTAAGATAGATCAAAGACCGGAACTAATGCCGAGAGACAGTTTATGGTCGTGTTGGACCATTATAGGAACAAGGCCGGAGCTAACAGAGCTAATGTTTTGAGACAGTTTATAGTCGTGTCGGACCATTGTAGAAGAAGAATGGGTATTGAACTAGCAAACGTGGCACACACATAACTTATGGCGTGGTGCTGAACGGTTATGACAACAGATGAACCATGTGCGCTAGAGGACAGCTTAGAAAGGAACCATGTGCGCTAGGAGGTAGCTTGGAAAGGAACAAAATGCGACAAGGGAGCGGCATAGGTAGTGCCCCAAGGGGGCAGTTGGTGCGCCAAGCGGCGACTTAAGTAGTGTGCCAAGGGGCGACTTAGGTAGTATGCCTAGGGTGTGGCTTGGGAGGTTTGCATGGTGTATAAACATACTTACCATGATATAAGTATAAAACCCTTCCTCAAACTCAAATAGGTTTGAAGATAGAAACCTATTTGAGATTGAAGTAAAGGGAAAGACAGAATGGAGCAGAAGCACCAAAAAAAAAAAAAAAAAAGATTTCGAGTGTAACAAAATATGATAGAGATATTTGGAGTAGGAATAAACCAGCGGACAGCGGAAAAGATCACCACGAAATGATACTGAAAAGAAAATATGGCAACGGAATAGGTTGAGGTCCGGTGGGTGGCTAAGACAATATTGCCGCCCGCCGATAAGGCGAAGAACACCAAGAGCTTACCGATAACTCTGATACCATATTACAATATCTAAGAGAGAGAGAGAAATAGAATATTATATTATGTATATATTTAATATTATATTGAATAATTAATGTAACAATGTATACAAGACTCCTTTATATAGGATGAAAGAAACTTAAGTATGGTAATAAATATAATATGATATGTATGATAAATAGAATATATAGTTATCATATTTAACAATCATAATGAAAACCGCAATAACCGTAAACATAATCTTTTTAATTCTACATTTAAATTTATTAAATAATTTTTCAACTTAAAAAAAATTAACACTCAAATTTCAATTTTCAGCTTTCTAACTTCTAATTTTATCAAATTGTGTGTCATCCCATAGAGATTAAAGAATGACCTGCATCAAAGAAAACTTACTAGCATTACAAGGAATATCCATTTATTGGATCAACGGTCCATATATATATTTTTAAATCTTTGTTTGTTCGTTTGTTTTAAATTGTACATTAAAATAGTTATTAGATAAGTAAGCTTCGTTAATTATAAGTGGTTAAACAAAGTCTTCTAGTCTGAACACTTAGCGTTACTACATCGCCAGTAGTGTAAACTCAACCCCATAACATAAACAGATGCCTATTTTGAGAAGTTAAAATTTTAGTTGAAGTGTTAAAAAGTCTGTACATTTTTTTATTTTTGATAATAAATTAATTATAAATTTACATTCTTATTTTATAATCATTAGAATGAATTAAAAACTTGAGTTGATAGTATAATAATGAATTAAATAAATATCTGTTACCTTCACTCAATTATCATTTGAAATAAAAGTGAGAATTGGTTTATTTTATATTTGTACAAGTTGATCTGAAATAATATTGGCTTGTTTGCGTGGATAAGCTGAAAATATAGCAGAAATGTTCTACCAAGTCAAAGCCACTTTTGCACTTCAAATCTGCCTCTGTAATGCACTCTCTCTAACTTACTATACATATTTTCTTTCCTTCTCCTTTCATTTATTTTCTGCCCTTGGTTTTCAACCAAGGTCTATATTTTCTTTAGTATTCATTAACTCAACAGTCTTTCTCCCAAATCCCATGTATTTGGATTGACTATTTAAAATCTATTTTTCCGTTTGGATTCGTTATATTTTTTGCTAGACCAGTTGCAAATATCTTTTCTCACTGTCTTTAAGTTCTTCACCCCATGTCTGTTCTGGTTCCTGTTTTTTTGAACATTATCAATTAAAATTACAGCCACTGCATACCAAAATTTTCTCAAACAATCACCATTTTAGGGGAGGCATTTCATCATACATGGTCTAGTCACCATATCACAAACCAAAGCAAATTTCTTGACCCGAACAAATATTAGCTAAACATTAAAACCTAATTTCTTTTAGTAAATAAATTGAATAAATAAATTGTGGAAAACACATACATGTTCAAAAGAGAGAGAGGACCAAAAATGGACAATTGTAGAAAATGCAACAGATCAACATCTTCACAGTATAAATTCCTACCATAATTCAAATTAAGCTCAACCAAAGAATCTACATTCAATTTGAATGGCATGATCAAAGTAAAATTACAGAGTTCTAACGACTGAAAGCTAGGAATGAATCTGAACAATAAGAAGAAAAAAAAATAATGTGCTCCATATGTAATAGAGAGAAAGGGAGATTGAGAGAAAAGACATTGTGCTCCAACCACTAATAAAACTTAGGTAGATTAGAACTTACCTTGCAAATCTAAATCAACACCGCACCTCCGATCAACACCACCGCCGGCGACGGAGTTCTCTGCGAAGTCAACGGTTCACGATCTGATTCAGATTGGTGGTTCACGATGGGAGATGAAGAAAGAGGGAGGATCGGTGGTTCAGATCTAGTTATGACGCCGACGGATCGGTGTGGATCGACGGCAGATCTGGAGAGAGAAAGTAGAGAGAGATCGGCGTGGATGAAAGAACAGAGTGATCGGCGTGGATGGTACGACTTTGAAATGACTGATAAATGTGTAGATAGATATTTTATGAATTTGGTGGTGTTTGGGAATTTTTTTTTTTTTGGCAGACATAATTATAAATCACGCTTTTAAGTTAAATGTGAAAACGTGTTTTCAAAATTGATTTTTATCAATTTATCAAATCTTCAAATGGAACTAAATCATAATTTTTGAAAACGTGACCCGCTATGGGGCCAGTAAGACTGAAGAATGCATTTGAAGGTTTGTACATTTGGGAGAAAAATATGCAAAATGTGAAAACGTATTTTCAAAACGGGACCAAAGTCATAACTTGGTTCCGATTTTTATCAATTTGTCAAATCTTCAAATGGAACCAAATCATAATTTTTGAAAACGTGGAGTCTAAGATTTGAAAACGTGACCCGCTATAGGCCCCAGTAAGGCTAAAGAATGCATTTGAAGATTTGTACATTTGGGAGAAAAATATGCAAAATGTGAAAACGTGTTTTCAAAACGGAACCAAAGTCACAACTTGGTTCCAATTTTTATCAATTTATCAAATCTTCAAACGGAACCAAATCATAATTTTTGAAAACGTGGAGTCTAAGATTTGAAAACGTGACCCGCTATGGGGCCAGTAAGGCTCAAGAATGCATTTGAAGATTTGTACACTTGGGAGAAAAATATGTCAAAGCACGTCGGTAGGAAAAATTAGGATTGCGTTTAGTAGAGTTTTATAAATATGATTTGAGAGTATATGTTGTATTTTAAGTTTGTGAGTTGTGGAATTATGATTTGAGTTGTGGAATTATGGTTTTTAAATAGAGTGTTGAAT
Organism: Camellia sinensis; assembly: GCF_055761805.1. Lineage (NCBI taxonomy): Eukaryota > Viridiplantae > Streptophyta > Magnoliopsida > Ericales > Theaceae > Camellia > Camellia sinensis. The sequence goes on from NC_138967.1 coordinate 74,228,783, forward strand.
TGAGTTTTCAATTGTATGTGGAATTGAATTTTGAAAATTTGATGTGACATGTGAAATAAGAAAATTTGTTTGGTAATGAGTTTTCAAAATAGTTTTCAAAACTTGATTCAACCTATAATTGATAATCAAATACACAACTCATACATCGATATCCATATTTTTTATCAACAGTCATAACCAAACTATTTTTAAAATACTCAAATAAAAAAAATGATTTTTTTTCAATTAATTGTTTTTAAGTAATTTTTTTGAATAATTTTTTTTTTAAATAACTTCTATGTCAATTATTTTGTGTCAATTAATTTTTCTGTCAATTCAATTTTTAGGCATGTACAAACATTTTGTACAATACGTTTTTAATATTTTTCAAAAATTTTGATGAAGTCAACAACTTTGGAAATTACATTTTGATAAAAATTAACAAAAATCAGTGTGTTCAATATTTTTAAATATAAACAAAAACGTAAACGTTACCAAGCATTATCAACATTTTTTCATTTATTAAATTTTATTAATTTAATAAAAAAATCGTTTCTTTTTGTTGGTGCATTATTGTTACCTAATTTCATAAAAAAATCGTTTCACGTGAACCTTTTCAGAGACGATGAACATGGAAGCTTTTCAGATAGGAAAAGGAAGAAGGCTGAAGACGTTGAAAGTGGAAAAATGAATCACAAAGCTGCCAAACGGGTTTTCAAATTTTATTTTGAATTATATGGTGGAATTCTATTTTGAAAGTGGTATCCAAACTTGAAGCGGGAGTGATAGGGTAGAAATGTAATTTTAAAACACATCCAAACAGAGCCATAATTTTTTTTAATAAAAATTATTAATGGTAAAGTTATGAATAATAGAAGTTGTGCCTTTTGTAAATAATTTTAGAAGTTATATTTTTGTGATAAGAAAAAAAATATACTTTTTATTATAAAAATTATTTATTTTGTAGTAAAAATTATATTTTCTTATATAGCATGTGAGACTCATTGCAACCCTTATTATTTGCCATGTTTTCTTTCTATCAGCCTTCTTAGATTTCATAAACGATAATGTTTTGATGATTTTATTATTTTATCACATTTTATATATCATCTAATATCTTATTATTGAATTGATTTTGATGAATAATATTAGTTATTTTCGTTACCAATGTAATGACCAAGTTATAAAATATATAATATAATAATAATATTATCACCATAGAGTCATTATATCAAAAAAATGGTTGTTTTGAGAAGTAAGTTAAAAACTAATTTTTTAGTTTTTTAAAAATATATATATAAAAAAGTGGAGAGATGATATGACCAAAATAAGTTAACAATGGTTAGTAGGAGCATGCGATAAAAGAGAAAACCAACAGCACAATGGAGGTATGCAAACACTTCTACCTGAACCTCACAAGTATAATCTTGCACTTTATTTGATTATGTCACTAACTTCGGCATTGAAGGGTCTCCAGACTGCTCCATCCACCCCTCATTTTACCTTTATCTGAGTGTTTTTCAGGTCAAAAATCGAGTCATCCTGCGTCACCGTTGCAGCCTATGTGGTTTGATTTTTACCCACCACACATGTGGACAGTGCAAATTGAATGAATGCTTAGTTAAGTTCGTATGTAGAGTAAATTTGAATTAAAAATTCATAAATTCCGGCCATAAACTTCTGAGTTTGTAGCAGGACTCTTGTAACAACTCTTCCTACACCTGACGTAGCAATGAATTTTGTCTAGCAATTACTTTTGTCTGGTGGAGTCATAAAAGTTATGTTAATGACATTTTTCGTAGTTATATTAATGACATTTTTGGTTTTTTATCATTTGAAATTTCAACTGAATGAAGCATCCGAAGCACAATCCACTACAAAAAAATTTGTTTTTTGCGACGGTAAACGGCCGTCGCAAATGCTCCCGGAAGCCGTCGCTAATACCTTTTGCGACGGTAATGTGGCTTTTTGCGACGGTAAGGGGGGGTCGCGACAGATGGGGTTGCAAAAGACCTTTCGCGACGGTAAGTACCGTCGCCATTAGTTTCTGCGACGGTAAGGTGTGTTTTTTGCGACGGCATTTTTCCCGTCGCAAATAATGGGGAAAAAATCACTTTTCGCGACGGCACGTAATTCCCGTCGCTAAAAGTGAGTTTTTGAGACGGGAACATTACCGTCGTTAAAGGCTCTGGCATCTTATAAGTATTGGCGACGGCACGGTTTACCGTCGCTAAAGGTGTCCTGTACATTCAATAAGACAGCTTTTGCGACTGTGTTGGTACCGTCGCAAAAGCCTATTAATGGTTTTTGCGACGGGTTCTTCTCCCGTCTCAAAAAATTAAAAAAAAAAAAAAACCCTGCTGATAAATTATTAAAAAAATTAAAATAACCTATATTAGATAAAAAATAAGTATAAAAAATTGAAAAATTACAGAATAATATAAATATGTACATAAACAAAAATTGACAAATAATGAAAATTAATAATATTGTTCCATTCATAGCAATACATAAATAAAAATTCATAACAATAAAAATTATGCCACTACATAACGTCGCATAATACATACATAATGTTGCTCCCAAATTTAAATAACATAAATCAAAATCAAAATCAAAAGTTTTCGTCTTCATTCGTTCGTGGGTTACAAAAACAAAAATTGGTCATAATCTTGATACGCCCGCATTCCAGAAAAAGCCAACTGCTACTCAGGAAATATCTGAAAAAAACAAGATAAAAATAATTAAAAACCATATAATGTGTTAATATTTTAATTATAGAAAAATATAAAAAAAAATTGACTACTATATAATTAGAAAGATAGTTTAGTAAATAATTTTGACTGGACCGAAATCCGGCTCTAACTCCCAAACCGGGAACCCGATTCGAGCCCCGTCTTCTCCCACAAGTCTCTCGTGCCTAGGCGGTCGTGTGTGCCAAGTTTCGTGCTAAACCGACGCCGTTTGGTGATTTTGGGGCGTTAACGCCTCGAATTCAAGTTTCTTAAAGAAGTAGTTTGCCTAAAGTGAAATCCGACTCTAACTCCCAAACCGGGAACCCGATTCGAGCCCCGTCTTCTCCCACTAGTCTCTCGTGCCTAGGCGGTCGTGTGTGCCAAGTTTCGTGCTAAACCGACGCCGTTTGGTGATTTTGGGGCGTTAACGCCTCGAATTCAAGTTTCTTAAAGAAGTAGTTTGCCTAAAGTGAAATCCGACTCTAACTCCCAAACCGGGAACCCGATTCGAGCCCCGTCTTCTCCCACAAGTCTCTCGTGCCTAGGCGGTCGTGTGTGCCAAGTTTCGTGCTAAACCGACGCCGTTTGGTGATTTTGGGGCGTTAACTCGTCAAATTCAAGTTTCTTAAGGAAGTAATTTGCCTAAAGTGAAATCCGGCTCTAACTCCCAAACCGGGAACCCGATTCGAGCCCCGTCTTCTCCCACAAGTCTCTCGTGCCTAGGCGGTCGTGTGTGCCAAGTTTCGTGCTAAACCGATGCCGTTTGGTGATTTTGGGGCGTTAACGCCTCGAATTCAAGTAAAGAACGCAAAGATGCATTTTAGCTTAGAATGCAAAGATAAATTTTATACCTGATCTTCTGGTGGTGGTGTATATGGATTCTCGTCTTCTGCAGATTCCCTAAATGCTCGGTGGCCACTCGATGCATCAGGAACCTATGTTAGTCAGTGCGTAATGTGTTAATCATATTCGAATTTCATACATAATCTTGAGTGAAAATTGAACTATCAAACAATTGTGATGTTTATATGGAACCTGTCTGTTGGGATCCACACTCGCCCCCTGTGACACAAGGGCCATCATCTCAGCTCTCATCTGCTGCAAATGTGTAGAGAACTCTGCTCGCAGCTCCTCCCTCAACTCATCCCTTAGCTCAGCACGAACCTGCTACGTGATCTGATCAATAGTCGATGGATGGGGTGTTGACTGTGATGGCCCAGCACCATCCTTATACACCACTCTCCGAGGCACGATTCTCCCGTATGTGCGACAATCTCCATGTCTGTCATGACCTATCAACTCATGGAAAATGGCATTCCTAGCCTCCAAAGTCCGACCATCCTCAGGTAGCATAGAGAGTTGACGATTAAACTCATCCTGTATTGAATAAGACACACAAGTATACGCGAAATTAAGATGGTTGACACACAAAAAATAAACTTTAAATACAATCAAAGGTGTTTGGAAACTACCAAGGTCTGGATAACCTCTGGGTCATCTACTCTACGTGTCATAAGCCAAACATTCATCTTATCAGTAGACTCCCCCTTACTGGTCATCTAAATTTTTTTTTAGAAATATAAAAATTAGAATCTAAATAATTTGCAAATATACAATGTTTATTTATATAGAAAAATAAAACAATAAAATGTAAACATCATGCCGTATCTGAGAGAAAGTAGTACGCCCTGTGGTATGAGCTATGCCGTGAGCTCGCCGATTTTTAGCGTTCCTACTTGCAATTTTCTATAACAAGTTCAACAAATGTAAGTATGTAAATATGATTTGTATGTTTACATATCATAAATATAACGTAATTGTATACCTCAGCATCGGAAGTACGCCAATACTCTACAAGTTGTTCCCACTGGCTTGGCACAACGTTCATAGGAACATCATCCTTCAGATTAGGATCAGAGCTTCTACGCTTGAAATACTTAGCCTTAAGCTTGTTCTTGTGATCCTTCCATATGCTGTTGCAGTTTTTCATGCAGATTGGCTTGTACTCCTCTGGACATATATTCAAATTGTCCTATAAAACACAAAGTTTAAGGCTAAGTATAACACAAATTTGGAATTCGAATTTGTGGACAAAAATATAATGAGAATAAACAAGTTATATATAATGAGCATAAATAAATGTATGTGTAAATAATTTTCATGCAAATCAAAGCAAATTTAAATACCTGCGGATGGCCCATAAGCTGATGATGATAACTGCTGTGGTGCCATTGATGGTGGACGCACCGATGGTAGGCGTGGAGGCCGAGTACATGGTAGCTGCTGTGGTGCCACTGATGGTGGTCGATACGGTGGTAATGGCCCCTCAGATGGTGGTGGCACTAATGGCCCCTCCGATGCTGGCCGATGTGATGCCTCCTCTAATGGTGGTGCTACTGATGTCCTGTTATGTAGCACATCAGAAATCATGCGCCGGGGATGATCAGGCTTCCTCTTCCTTCCCATAATAATCTGCAAGCAATATAACATTAATTGACATTAGAAACATAGACAATGGTTTGTCATCAACTATAATATGACATGAATTGAACTAATACAATTACAAAGACAAAGTAAATTAAGAAATTGATGATTAACTACAACCTTGGCCTTAATTGAATTACTAATGTTGATTACATATCAACCTATTTGAACATCAACTGTTTCCCCTTCTGCGGCTTCCCTCACCCAACCAACTTCTTCATCACGAAGCATTATATTTTCTTCCAATTGTTGGCTCATGTATGGCTCGATTTGTGGATCAGTTGAACTCATATCAAATAAACCTCTTTGAGACATCTTCACCACGACTTGCCAGTCTGGTTGTAACGGGTCTGCAACATACCAAACTTGCTCTGCTTGGGACGCCAAGATGAAAGGTTCATTGGTAATTCGATCATCTCGGTACAACAAATGATTGAAGTTCACCAACGTGAAATTGAAGACATCTTCTTTCTTTCCGTGAATGTTGTCAATCCAATCACACTTAAACAACACATGTTTCTTCTCATTGGAATATCGAATCTCAACAATATCTGTCAATTGTCCATAATAGTACACAGACCCCAGACGAGGATTCTTGTCTTTTCGACTAGCATAACTTATGGTATCTGCCTTCAAAGCTACACCACAATTTTGTGTGGCTCGACGATCATCCATGGCCTTTACTCGATACCGAAACCCATTCAGTATATACCCGTTGAACCTCCTTGCCAGGTTATGAGGACCATTTGCCAATAGAATAATCTCTTCAGAAAGTATGACATCAGTAGTCCTTCGCAAAGTTTGGACCTATTTAACACGAAATGTAAAATTTAAAATGTAGATCGACTTAAGTAACTAGAATCTATAGAGTTAAATACATACATGTTCCTTGAACCAAATGTGAAAAGTTTCAAAATGTTCACGCCGAAGTTGATGATCGTCGACACGAGGCATTTTGAGCTTAAGTACTTCAAGGTGTTTGCTGTGTAGATTGAAATTTTAGCCATACAAAAATTTTAGTTGAAAATTCAATAAAACATAATAAAATATTGAGTGAGTGACTTAACCTACTTTATGAATGGTTGAACCGCGCTTGTATTGCATAAGATGTACCGATGAGCTTGTACCCAAGAAGTATTATCAAGATAAAAGCTTGTGTTTTCACCAGTAGCATGACCCAAATTATCAGCACCACTATAGTTCCTCACGGGTCGACTAGATTTGGTTTCCACATCACTGAGATATTGTGCACAAAAATTCATACATTCTTCCATAAGATATCCTTTAGCAATTGATCCTTCAGGACGAGCTCTATTACGCACGTATTGCTTCAAAGTAAGAAGATACCTCTCAATTGGATACATCCATCGAAACTGAATCGCTCCACCCAATAACGCTTCATCAGCTAGATGTATAGGCAAGTGCTCCATTATATCAAAAAAACTCGGAGGAAATATTTTCTCTAGATGACAAAGTGTTACAGCGATACGATCTTTAATATATTGCAAATCTGTCGCACGATTCACTTTCGAACACAATTGTCTAAAGAAATTGCTCAATTCAATCAAGGGTTCAATTACATTCTTCGGTAACGATCTGCGAATAGCCAATGGAATAAGTTGTTGCATCAGAATATGACTATCGTGGCTCTTAAGACCCCCAATGCTTCTATCATGTAAGCGCACACGACGTGATATATTGGATGAATACCCGTCGGGAACTCTTACTTCCTTCAACACTTTCAAGAACAAATCTTTCTCATCCTTGGTCATCGTGAATTGTGCTGGTGGTAAATAGGCTTTATTCGACCCTCTTAACTGCAAATGTAGGGGTTTTCTAATATTCATATCTTGTAAATCACGCCGAGCATTAACACCATCCTTCGATTTTCCTGCAACCCCTAATATTGTCCACAACACATTGTCACAAACATTCTTCTCTATATGCATCACATCGAGGTTGTGTCTTATTAGATTGTGCTCCCAATATGGCAATTCATAAAAGATACTCTTTTTCTTCCAACTATGGGTGCGATGTCCAGCTTTCTCCTTCTCTACCTGTCTCCTATGCCTCTCCTTAAGGTCATCCCTATTGTATTGGGTTAAAATACTCTCAGATTCTAATTGTAGCAACATCTCAGTTCCAGACAACAATTTTGGTTTGAGTCTGACTTCCCGACTACCATCAAATGATACTTTATCCTTCCGGAATTTATGGCCAGTAGGTAAAAATCTGCGATGACCCAAGTATGATTGTTTCCTACTATGCTTCAACCAACACGATGTAGTTTCCTTATTGCAACAAGGACATGCATATTCTCCTTTAGTGCTCCATCCTGACAAGTTTGCGTATGCAGGAAAATCACTAATTGTCCACAGTAAAGCTGCATGCATTTGAAACATTTGATTTGTTGATGCATCAAATGTTGACACACCCTCATTCCATAGTTCTTTCAACTCCTCAATCAACGGTTGCATATAAACATCAATCTTGTCACCAGGTCCTTTCGGGCCGTCAATAAGCATAGATAAAATTAGAAATGGTTGCTTCATGCACATCCATGGCGGCAAGTTGTATGGAATGAGCACAACAGGCCAAGTGCTATGAACTATGTTCATCGTCCTGAATGGGTTAAAACCATCAGATGCTAAGCCAAGCCTTACAGTTCGGCAATCATTACTAAAGTCAATATTCCGACGGTCAAAATCTTTCCATGCAAGGGAGTCAGCAGGATGCCTGAAGACACCATCATCAGTTCGTTCCTCTGCATGCCATCTCATTAACTTGGCCGTCTTGGATGACATAAACAACCTCTGCAACCTTGACTTTAAAGGAAAATACCTCATCTGTTTTGCAGCTACTTGTTTGCCACCTGTGTTAGGACCATTTGAACCACCATCACCATTTGATTTCCATCTAGAACTGTTGCATATGACACATTTATCAAGATTGGCGTCCTCGTTTCGAAACAACATGCAACTGTTGGGACATGCATCCCACGTCTCATACGTGAAGCCCAAATCTGTTGTGACCTTTTGAGCTTTATAATATGAGTCCGGGAGTTTCACACCCAACGGAAACGCCTCATTCAATAACTCAAGCAACATGTCAACAGACTTGTCCGTCCACTGATTAAGCACCTTCAAATGTAGAAGTCGAACAATGAATGACAAAGATGTGAACTTCTGACAACCTGGATACAATTCACTTTGTGCATCTTGAAGAAGTTTGAAATACTTTGCAGTCTCTGCATTTGGACCGAGCTGGGGTTCAGATGCACGGGGATCAGGCCCCTGTGGTTCATCACCCTCAACACTTGTACCGGCATGTGGATTTCCCATAGCCCCTTGTATCATTCCAATCATATCATCTCCAATGTCTAAATTAGCTAATGTTTCATTCTCTCGATTACTATGCAGAGATATGTAAGATTCCCCATGATTAATCCAATGTTTGTATTTTTTAAAAAAACCATTCAAAATCAGATACTCCCGTACACCATCTCGTACAAAATAGTATCGATTCTCACACTTCCTACACGGACAACTGATCATCGAACCTTCAACCCTATTGGTGTAGGCAAACACAAGGAATTCATCAATCCCATTAATGTATTCACTCGACATCCTATTTGGCAAATCAATCCAACTCTTATCCATCATCTGTACACATCCACAAGAATATCTCACCAAAGTAACTCTAAATATAATACCTACACATAAATATTCACTCGACATCCTATTTGGCAAATTAACGAAATGTCTAAAATTCCTATTTAAGGTTTAAATTAATTAAATTAAAAATTTAAGATTTATTTTATTATAAGGGTTAAAATCCTGTTTTTTTTTTTTTTGTATTTTTTTTATTTTCTCTTAAATATTTTTATGACTTATTTAAACATTTGCAATTTAAATTTGTAATCGAACCATTACATGTGTATGATATCAAACCCCCATTGTCAAAATTTTATTTCGTTAGTAAAGTTTTTTCAGACCTCCACTGACTTTCCATGGTTAAAAACACCCCCATTAGTTAAAGATAAAACTTCATGACTTTATAATTGAGTTTATATTATTATTAAAACTTTATAATTGAGTTTGTCTCATGGTTATTTGTAATTGAATCTTCTTAAACACCAATATAATTTGAGACGATTTAAACAATTAAAGTATTAGTTTAATTTATTTCGTTCTTAAGTTCGTAAACTCAACACAAGTAACTAAAAAATACCAAAAATAATATATTTTTAATGTTTGACTAGCTGAAACTACTAACTGCATTTACTGAGCCAAAACTACGAAAACTAAAATAGCTAACTTGATAGTTATTAGTTCAATGGAGTTGAAATTTAGTGATTTAATCACTGTTTTAATTAAAAAAATAAAAATAACTATTTTGATAGAGATGCTCTAATATAATATGAATAAGAAAATAGTTGTTTGGCCGGATGATGTGGTTGTCTAAATTATAAGATTAAAATTTTTCACATTATGTTAGGTTGCTACTGTTACTGATTTTGACAAACTATTTCTAATTAGAGCATATGATTTGGAAAAAATAAAAAAATAAAAAACTTGAAGGATTGAATGGTAAAATTGATAATTTATGGATGAAATAGAAAAAAAAATGATAATAGTTGAAGAGATATAAATGAAAACAACCATAAAAATAATTAAAAAAATTAAAAACACTAATTGATAATAGTTGTACAGCAAGCCAATGGCAAAGATAGTGAAGAGTATTGAGGTTAAAGATGAATCCTCACCGTTTGTTGTTTCGTTTTCACCAAGGGGGCCAAACCCAATTACATTAATAAACAGATTTATATATATATATATATATACATATATATAGACAGATTTATTAATAACCATGAGACAAATCTGTTATATATAGACAGATTTCAGATTTGTATACATATATATAGACAGATTTATTAATTAAAGTATGTTCTTAATTAAAGTATGTTATTAATAAACAGATTTATATACATATATATAGACAGATTTATATATATATATATAGACAGATTTATATATATAGATTTCAGATAAACAGATTTATATATATATATAGACAGATTTCAGATTTATATATATATATAGATTTATATACATTGCGTATATATATATAGACAGATTTATATATATATACACAGACCGAGAGAGAGAGAGAGAGAGAGAGAGAGAGCATACGCAGAGGGAGAGAGAGTCGTCGCCGGAGCACCACTCTTGTCGCCGGAGCCGGAGCCGCCGCACCACCGCTGTCTTCCTCGTAGGCCGTTTGGGAAATTTGGGGGTGAAGTTAGGGATTTGGGGAGGAGGATCGAGCGGCAGGCAACAGGAAAAAGAAGGGTTTTTTTTTTTGGACTTTTTGCGACGGTATGATGTAGACCGTCGCAAATAGAAGGCAAAACGGCGCCGTTTGAATTAATCCTTTTTTGCGACGGCAAATTTCCGTCGCAAATGATATATGCCGTCTCAAAAAAAAGGTTTTTTGCGACGGTTTTATTTACCGTCGCTAATACTTCCGCATTTCCGACCCCTCCGCTTAGTTTCATTACCGACGGGTCAGTACCGTCGCTAAAGGCTATTATTTGCGACAGGTGAAGTTACCGTCGCAAAAAACCGTTTTTTGCGACGGGGGGCGCGGCGTCGCTAAAAACTCCGTGTTTTTTGCTATGTTTTCCTGTAGTGATCACACTCTGCCATGCTCTTGAAAAAAAAAAAAACTCAAGATTTGAGTCTTGTAACAAAATAAATTATAAATTTTTAGTTTTGTTAATTTATACTCTTATCTTTTTCTTTTTTTTTTCAATTTATACTATTTATTTATTTTCGTTTATTAAAAACAATGAAAAAGAATATTTTACTCAATATAATCAATATTGGTGTACAAAAAATGTTTAAAATATTATTTTTCAGAACATAACATTTCTATTAAAATAGGAATTTTTGTGTGCTAATACATGGTACTATCTTTCACCAATTACAAATATATATATCCCCTATTTTTCCTCAATCACCTAACACAAATGTATGACCCTACTGTCGAATCCAATCATAATAGTAGAAGGTATCACGAGACATCTACTATATCAGTCCCAAAAAAAATTCCTCTTAAAATATAGTGATGGGGCAGATTGGCATTCCTTGTGTAGTTGGTTTTTTGTGCTCCTCAGATACGATAGCCCTACAGTTCGGACTCCCGTGGTTCTAAATCTTGTTTCACAAGTACAATGTGAAACAGAAAAACACAAATAAGAGTCCAAATTCAGCAAATCTTTGAAAAATCTATTTACAATCAGAAATGCCAAAAAATAGACTGTATTGCCAGATTTCAGAGTCGCCACCTAAATATTTTTTTGAAAAATTTAGGAAACCTGTGACTCGTGCCAAAGGCCACTTGTCCGTCATAACCAAAGTGTCTCAGTTCGGGAACTTAAGTATAAGAAGGGAATGTTATGAATTGAGTACCCCACTCACCCGATCATAGATCGGCCTCTACTAATCGTGATGTAATTTTTATGGATAGCATATGCTTATGTTCTAATTATTATGCTAACATTACTATGTGAAGCACACAAGTATAGACTAAGTCATCCACTTTGGAATGCTTTGATTTCGTGTTTATTTGAAACGAGTTCTGAATATGTGCCATTTGAAAAACCGAGCTCATATGTACATTAATCAAAGTCATCCTAACTTAAGCGAAATAGCCTTCATCCACAGACATTCAAAGAGGTATATCAAATAAGCACTTAGCTTCATGGTAATATGCTTGATATGGCAACACAAATACACATGCAATATGCTCAAGCAAGAAATGCTCACCTAGTACTCAACCGAGGCAAGCCAAAGAGAAGAAAATAATTAGAAAAATGCAAGGTTCGGTTTATTTTAACATGTCATATGGATCAACTCAAAGCATGCGGCAACCCACGTATTCAAGTAAGTAGGAAATGATAACAATGTTAAAATGATGAACCAAACCCAATGCATGCAAAAGATGGACATTAAGCATGGCAATGATATGAAACGAAAAATACGATGTTACCACGGTAAGTATATAAATAAAAGGGAGAAACAAGTGGGGGTTGGAAGACATACAAAATATTACAAGCGTTACAAATGTGCCCTTGTACAAGAAGGTCCGAATGAATGTCCTAATTAAACTAATTATTACAAACTCAAATGAATAAACTAGACTAATTAATTATCTATTAGAAGCCCAATAAAAGTAAAGCAAGTAATTAATTACAACATACTAATATTAAAGCACTAATTTAATGGACTTGAACGGAAGGCGAGGACCCACATGCGCACAACTGAGAACATCCTCCCGGAAATCTCTCTGTTGGCTACCAGAATCTGCTCTGTTTGCAGTCAAAAAATTATTCTATTTTGGCCTCAAATTCTGCTCTGTTCTGCTGTGAAAATACCACTGCCTGTACAAAATAGGTGACTAGCAGGCCTTGAAAAGTGGTCGGCCGTACAGAATGATGGCCGGCCGAGCACTGCTTCTGGAGGATACCCTGCTGCCACAGAGCTAAAAAAGAGCAAAAACAGAGTGTTCCCAGGAGATGTTTATCCTCTATACCCTTCCCTATCATGAAGATAATCAAGGGAGGAGTAGTTTTGTTTCTCAAATCATCAATTGTCGCAAATTTTTTGCGTGATGATCTTAGAAACGATAGGGCAAGAGCTCAATAAATTAAACAAAATATAGGCAATACCTCCTCCCTATCATGGAGTTACCTCAAGGGAAGGAGTATACATTGCTTCATAAATCATTAAACATCACGAAAAGGATGCAATGATTCAAGACACAATATGTTCAATATAACGTCCAATTGAACCTAACCTAATTTTATTACCTTTTTTTACCTCTTTTTATTAGCATTTTTTTACATTACCTTTCCATTTCTTATCTTTTCTTCATTTTTGTCCAAATGTGATGATTACGTCTACTACATCCAAAGCAATAAAAAATAACAAGCATGACTTAACCCGAGAAATAAGCTTTTCAAACCCTTTTTCTATGGAAGAAATTACAAAGGAAGAATCAAACTCATTTACAAGCAATAATGAATTCCAAGTCAAACCCAAAATGAGCAATAATGATTTCCAAATCCAAACTTGATAATAAGGTATAATGACACTTTCCTTTGTGATTTCCAAGGGTCTAACTAGAAATTTAGTCCCTTAGAAGTAATGCATCAGCAATAAAGAGAAGTATCAAACGAGAGATCACACTTAGTATAAGAGAAATGTAATGCCCTGGTAATGAACTTCCAAGGAGATTAAACCATTTAGTATGAGAGGTCTCTTTCTTATGCTTTGAGCAATAATCTTTCATTTGGTACAACTCTTAATCAAAGAAACAAAGAAAGGAGGGAGATTGTAGAGTGGTAATAGAAAGTAGATGATTACAATGGTATGAACATGTATGAAAGCTATAAAAAAAGTAAAAGAAAAGACTATCAACTCAAATGGATTGAAAATTATATCCATGAAGACTTACAACCACACATCTATAGTATTTAAAGCATAATTTAACACACTAAAAGGCTCTAAAATAGCACAAAAACAGTACTGAAAATCAGGTTTTTGAGGTGAAAAAAGTAAGCAAAAAAGGGGCCAAAGCCAAGGGGTTTCAACCAACCAACAAGCCTAAGGAAAGGTGGCTAACCCCTCCTATTTTTTGTGACTCAAATCACATATTTCAGGCCTCAAAACACTCTAAAAACAGTATGAAAAAGCAAAGAAAATAGAAAGAAAAGATGGTACAAAAGCTCAAGGTATACCTCTTAAAAGAGAGGATGCTCTTCTAGTTCACAAACCACAAGTTGAACACTCTCAAGAGTTGAAATTGTGTTCAAGTATCTCAGCAAAAAAGCCTTAAGTTTTGGCTTAGGAGGTGTATCTATGGTGTATGTATATTGCGAGAGAGGAGGGAAGAGTGTTTGACAAGTTATGACTCTTAGCAAAAATTTTCTAACCCCAAACCATGAGAGGAGGTCATGTATTTATAGAAAAACATCCCCTCACGTTGGAATATCTATAATAAGATAGTTGGTGCAAGGCATGGGCGTGGGGACAGTTGGCAGCTGTCAAAATATCTATTACGCTAAACATGGCCAGCCTGCCGGCGATGAAGAGGGACAGTAGGCCAATCCAAAATGGCCTGCCGGTCACTCGTTGGCCAACTCTTCTCTAAGTGTTTAGGCTAGAAAAAAAAATTAGGTTTTGGTCCACAGGGGGTGCAAAGTTTAGGTTTTGAAACTCAAGACCGAAGCCTTTTGCTGAAGAAATTGAACCATTTGCACAGCGTAACATTTCATCATTGAGTGTTCAAAGTGAGGCGCCCAAGACTTACGGGCGGTCAAAATGGGGTGTCTACACCTTACAATAGAGGTTTTTAGGTTAACAATGGTTAGTAGGAGCATGCAATAATAGAGGAAGCCAACAACACAATAGAGGTATACAAACACTTCTACCAAAACCTCACTAGTATAATTCTGTACCTTTGTCTGATTCTGTCACTAACTTAGGCATCGGAGGGTCCTCAGACTACTCCAGCCACCGCCTTTGATCTTTATCTAAGTATTTTTCAGGTAAGAAATTGAGTTATCTCCGCCGCATCACCGCGACAGCTTAAGTGGATTGATTTTTACACACCACCATGTGAACAGTGGAAATTGAATAAATGTTTAGTGAAGTTCATATCTAGAGTAAATTTGAATCACAAATAAAAAATTCATAAATTCTGGACAGAAACTTCTGAGTTTGTAGCAGGACTCTTGTAACAACTCTTCCTAGACCTGACATAACAACAAATATTGTCTAGCAATAAATTTTGTCTGGTGTAGTCATAAAACTTATATTAATGACATTTTTCGTAGTTATATTTGACATTTTTTTTATCATTTGAAAATTCAATTGAATGAAGCATCCGAAGAACAATCACACCCCGCCATGCTCTTGAAATTTAAAAAATAAAATAAAATAAACTCAAGTTTGAGTCTTCTAACAAAATAAATTATAAGTTTTTAATTTTGTTAATTTATACCCATATCTTTCTATTTGTTTTCAATTTATACCATTTATTTATTTTCGTTAAGAAAAAATAATGAAAAAGAATATTTTACTCAATATAATCCGTGTTGCTGTAAAAAAAATGTTTAAAATATTAGTTTTAGGTACATAACATTCCTATTAAAATAGGAATTTTTGTGTGCTAATAGGGTACCACATGGTATTACCTTTTACCAATTACAGATATATATGTCCCTTACTTTTCCTCAAACACCTAACACAAATATATGACCCTACTGTCAAATCCAATCATAATAGTAGAAGGTGTCACGTGACATCTATCCTATCAGTCCCAAAAAAAATCCTCTTAAAATAGAGTGATGGGGCAATTGGCATCCCTTGCAACAAAGGTTTTTAGGTAGTGTTTTGTGTTGTATTGGAATTCAAGAATATTTTATCCTAGTAGTACTTCTGAAGTTTCAGAAAATGTGCCAAATTTGAAAAGTGCATGTGTATATAACTTCTACCCAAAATGTTATAATGTGCATTTGCACATCATAAGAAAAATTAAGATTTCTATGGTAAACGTTTTAAATTTTTATGATGAAAGTTATACTTTTTTTAATAAAAATTATTAATGGTAAAGTTTTGAATACTCCCTCCGTCCCAAAATATTAGTCATTTTTTTCATTTTTTATTGTCCCAAAATATTAGTCTCTCTTCAAAATCAAGTACAAAAATAATATAAATTTCCTAGTTTGTCCTTTTTTAAAATTCATAAATAATATAAAAAGTACAATTATGACATTGATATTTTTAAAAAATGGTACTATCAAAGGGTAATTTTGAAAAATTAACTTTTTTAAAGAGTAATAATTGTACTACCAAAAAAGTTGAATTTTCCAAAATAGACCATTATTTTGGAACGGAGGGAGTAATAGAAGTTGTGTCTTTTGTAAATAATTTTGGAAGTTATATTTGTTGTGATAAGACAAAAAAATATACTTTTTATTATAAAAATTATATATTTTTTTTATATAAGCTGGAAATTAGACTTTTAGTGGCGTTTAAAACACGCCGCTATAATTATCGAAATCGACGCTAATTTTTTTTGTGACGTTTAGTATCAAATGTCGAAGATGTGGCCGTCGCTGTAGCTTTATGTCGCTTTAACAGCGTCGCTAATTAGTATAGGCGGCGTTTGCAAAAATGCTGCTAATTGTGCTGCATAATGATACACACCATATTTAGCGACGTTCTAAAAACGCCGTGATAGATCTTTTCTATTTGAAAAATATAACCGCTGACTTTATTCTACAATGGCGTTTAAAAATGCTATCATAGCTTCATTATTGAATTTTTTTTTTTGAAATTGTGCTAATTCTATGAGATTTAATCAAAAAAATACCTATAATAAAGCTGAAAAATATTCAATATATTGACTAAATTTAGGTAACATAATGCTAGATCAATTCATACTTCTCAATATGCAAAAATATTTCAATTCCAAGATGAAATAAAGTTAAACTAGTGCCTAGTAGTAAGTTGAAAGTTATTACAAAACAGATCGGCACAAAAGATGTAATTCAAACTAATTATACATATAAGTACTTTTGTTGCTGGAGGATTTATTTCTACCCCAGAAATTTATCACTGTAGTTAGTTGGAGATTTCCATCTGCACCAACCAAGAAAACAAAACAAATTAGACAATATATGCAGAAAGAAACAAATTGATAGAATTAACTGCCGAGAAACATAGTTGGGAAAGTAAGTAGTACCTGATGCTCCATAAAACCGGCAGGTGCCGATGACAGAGCCCACTATAAAGACCTGCATTGATAAAGAAAAAAGATACAAAAGAAACATCGTTAGAGTGAACTTCATAAGCTGCAATATATTATTAGTAAAGCACAAAGTAAAAGTAGTATTAAATAATTCACGAGATGGAAATCAAGCGTTTTGCAGCTATACTTTGCCATCTGGGTGGTAACATATAACAGTTACTACATCTCTCACATCAGCCCAATCAACAACTTGTCTCTCAATCACTCCCCAAATTCGAGCTTTTTTGTCTATAGAGCCACTCATGAAGTAATTTTCATTGGCTGGATTGAACTGAATGCATGTCACTGATACCATAAAGATAACATAAACAATATATTAATTTTTAGTAACACTCAAAAGACAATAGATTCAACAAGATACATATACATATTATGATCTATAGTTTATATAGGAATTACAAATAGCCAACAATACTAACCATAGTCAGTGTTGGAAAACACTAATACATTCATTGCAGCCCACCTGCCATAGACGAACAGTTTTATCCTTCGATGATGAAAGAAGACACTGCAACAAATTAACCCCAAAAACATTATGTTTTTTTAAACAAATGGGAAAATTTAAAAGGTATTTTGCAAGCAAGCAATAACTCACATTAGATTCGGACTAGGCCAGATCCAAGACATCACTAGTGTGGCCATGAAATTCTTGCAGTGGCAATTCCTCAATCTGATAAATTTTTGATGAATTTTTTCCACCAACTCCTCAATAACTCCCATCCTCTCGTTTTTGATAAATTTTTTGAACCAATTCCTCAGCAGAAACACAACTGGTAGCAAATCTTATAATGGTCATTTGAATCTACGAAAGGATGCAATATTAATAAACAAAAAATCAGTCGTTATTTCCTTTCCCAATAAAGAAAGGGTATCATATCTCTGTTTTATGAGTTCTCTTTTCAAACATGGTATAGTGGAAAATGTGGTATAACACCAAAAATATGTAAAATACTAAAGCCTCTTACTATTTTGTTTGCTTTCTTACACTGACATGGTTGGCCCTCTTTGACCACTCAAATTGATCCCATTCACTTGTCCAGCTATCATAATGAAAAAGCATAATTTGAAAATCCTCAGAAAACTATCAAAAAATAAAATAAGATTACAGACCTCTACTTGCAACATCATAAAAATAATACATATAATAGAATGGTCCATTTGTGTAACCTTTTTAACTGCTGCATCAATGTTGTTCCTCTGATCCAAGCCAACTGTGAATGTTACCAAGTATTTCGATTTCATTGTCAAATCATGAAAGTTACAGAACATTCTCTATAAGATAATTGGAGTTATAAGAGTAGTTACACACATGCCAAATCAATGGAAATGTCATAGTATGAGACGGTTTCTTTTTGCACTTATTCCAATTTTTAGTATTTTATGATGTGAGGGTTTCTCACTCTCTTGTCACCAACAATGATAAACCAATTAAATCTACAAGAAGCCAACCCATTAAGCCTAAAAAGCATCACACATTAAAAAATAACCAAAACCTGAAAAGTACAGTTTCGCAAATAGGTTCCACACAATCTCAAAAAACGATGATGAGAGTAATATCCATTAAGCCTTTAACAAGAACATTTCAAAGATGAGAAAACTTTAGTCAAAGAATTATTAAGTAGAATATGCCATGGTCTTAGATATGTGATGAATTTTTCAATTTTTTTATTTTTTGATATTTACTCGCTAAACAACAATGTCTACTCTATTAGGACTTCCAAAATCATATATGGTCATAGTTGAGTTGGAGAGTTAACAAGAAATTAAAAACTTTAAAATGATTGACCATCTAAAATAGGTAAATAATTGCAAGCTCCAGCACTATAACACAGTTACTTGTGTTGAACAACATACCTCACTGGGTTCACCCCATAACCTTCGCAAATAAAAATCTGACTGAGAGACTACAATTGCTGGAGGAAAGGACTCCGCACCACAAGGATTTGTTGGAACATATATCTGGGAGGAAAACCAAACACGAACAAGTTATCAGCCTAAATAAAAATAGACCAAGAAGCATAACATAACCAACCTATAAGCTAATGTACAAATTTTAAACAACTTATGAATACTATCTAAAGAAATTTTGATCTCTAACTCATGGATTGGAGGCAATGGTGTGGTAAAAGCCAGTTATCGCAAGTCCAAGTTCTCAACTCATCGAATACAATGTGGGTGTTTGGGAAGTGGGTTTTTTTTCTAGGTTTTTTTAGTTGTAGGATATTATTGGAGAAATTTTTTTTTGTGTTTGGGAAAATAGTTGGGTTTTTTTTTTTGTGGTTGGATGTGATGTTTGTGAGAGAAAAAGTGAAATGATTATGAAGTTTGATGTGATATTTTGTTTGGATTTGTTTTTTTTTTGGTTTTGTAACTACTTTGTTTTTTAGTGAAAAAAAACAAAAAAAAACCACAAAAAAATCTTTCCCAAACACCGCCAATATAGTTCTATAAATGCTTTGAAACATACAATCGAGTTTTTCTTGAACAAACAAAGAATTAATAAGTCATTTATTATTTAAATAGGCTAACCAAAAAACTATCTATATAAATTAGAATTCAACCAAATATTGTTAGTTTTTGTAAGAATCATTTGAATCAAGTTGTGTCATGATTCCCATGGCTCTAGCCAGCATACACAAAGTTGTTCACTAAAATGAACAATATAAGCTGAAACCTCAGCCAATAAGAATAAGCAGCATTAACAAAAGAAAACACAGAGTTAGAAATAACACTGCTCATATCATTGTGATAATGGAACAATGTTCAACATACAGGCACAATAGTTGAACATCTTTTGCTGTCCCAATCTATTGACAAGTTCTTGACGTAAAGGGCGTAGCCACAGCCATTCATGTTTCGCAGGTACCCAAGCTGCTACAAGATCTTCATACAAACTCATCTACATAGTTTACACAGATTTATTTGAAGATCAAAAGGTGTCCTGTTTCTGCAAACCCTTTAAAAAAAACAATTTGTTTGGACTCTATTGTCAGCAGCTTGTCTGCATAAACTAAAATAGTTTGAAGCATCATCATTATATTATTATGAATCTCACTAACCTGCACACTTGGAACTGGTTTGCCAACAGTGCCTCCTTTCCTTATGCCTCTCAAGGGAATAGAAATTGCCATCACAAACTACAAATATCAAATAATTAAAAAAACAAAGCCAGAATATCTCCTAATAAATAAAATTTTAAATGCTCTTCCCCTCAAAGCTTATAGCCTGCAAAAAGGATTTCATACAGACAGCTAGTACACACCTCAGTCATACCATATCGTTCTAAAAGGCGATGTTTAGTTATGGTTTCCCACTGTTGCATGACAGGATAAGGGAGTGTAGAGGAGCCACACATCTAGAATTAGGGGAAAAAACAATTAGGCCACTATTTCAGCATTCACCATTCTGTTCAGGTGTAGCCGTATAGGAGAACAGGAGAGCGAGATTGTACGGAACAGTATTGCACAATAAAGGAGTTACAATTTTATATTAAAAAAATAAAATTTAAAAGGGAAAAAACCACTTAATATTAATCCTTAATTCCTATTTAAATTTTGTAATCAAATTTCCTAAGAAAGAAGGTGTTGCAAGCTGATTACCACGAGACGCAACTTGCTCGCAGCTGAGGCAGAAGCCTCTTGTAATTCTGGATCCATTGCTTCATAACCTTGTATCAATCGAGGATACATAGTTGGAACCTACATATTACAAAAAGCATTGCAATAATAACATTACGACTATCCTATGAAATCTGGAATCAACACATTGTGGGCCATAAATGCTTCATAGTTTTTTTAGATAAAATATTACTTTGTCCCAAGTGTTCCCTTATGAGAAAAAACCAAATCGAAAAAACCAAAAAAACAAAGTCCCCAAACTGGGCCATAGGTAGTGAGAAAATTGGCAAATATAAACGACAATCACTGAACCACACAGAACATAGTATTTTAATTCATGCCATAAAATACCCAACTTACTCCCGTAAACACAATTATAGCATCATCCGCCTTAGTCCCATCTTTCGGATATGATTCACGCCATCTCTGCTAGATTGCCCTCACACTAAATTTTGGAATGAACTCAACCTTTAATAAATAAAACTGATCCATAAGAATCAAAAGTGCTGCAACAGAACAGAACTTCAAATAAAAGGCAGGACTGTTTTAGCATAAACAAGCAACCTAAGTTTGAAATTGAAAGCCAACTTTGTGAAACAACTATGAACATGAAATAGAATGGATTACTGTGGAACCCGTATAGAGAGGGGAAAGTAAAGCATTGAAAAGCCCATGAACATGTACAGAGGGCAAGTTAAGGATCAATCAAACGTGAAATTATTATATAAAAGTTTTTCCGAAATATAGACCAAGAAACTGAATACACGTCACAAATATTTTAAGAACAGTCAAACCTAGCATTGCTATAAAAAACTGTGTGTGCAAATCAAGGGAGCAAGCAACCTTAAATTTAAAAAATTACCACTCAATGATGCTAGTGCTACAACACACATTTAACAGATGTACCAAGTGAATAAAAAATTAAGCACCCAAGAGAAAGAAATATTCAATTTAAAAAAATTACCACTCAGTGCTAGTGCTACAACACACATTTAACAGATTTACCAAGTGAATAAAAAATTAAGCACCCAAGAGAATGCAATATTCAATTTAAAAAAATTACCATTCTCAACAAGTACTAAGGCTACAGGAGAAGTTAAAGATTCACTAGGTGAATAAAAAAATTAGACATCAAAAGCATTAGTGGAATCTAAAATCCAAGTAAATACAAAGCATGGTAGTCTCTTCTATGGCTTGGACATGAGTGAAAAAAGCCGCAGAAAATATCCTTTAAACTTTAATCAGCATTCTTTTATTAGCTAATGACCATCATGCATGCACCTAATTCAACCCATGAATTGCAAATTCTTAAAGGTGATCCATATCTTTGGAAACGTTTGTCTATAGTTTCTTATTTATGTCTAAAACCCAAGGAAAAAAGGGACAAAAAATAGAAATCTAACAGAGAACAAGAAATGGAGAACTTCAACTTGAGCTTGGCATATAAACAAACATGAAATATACACAAATAAATCCAAATATTTATACACACAAGATTTGAAGGTAGAGAAAGTGAAGAGATTGGAGATCTGTACCTCAAGCTAAACAGAACCCTGAAAAAGGAAAGTAAATGTATATATTGGTAAGTGTATATTCAGAGATCTTTCAACTTTTTCAACACAACAGATCAGAAAAGGATGTGTTTAGACACAAATCAACTCCTCATCCTCCTCATCCTCCTCCTCATCCTCCTCTCTCTCTCTCTCTCTCACACACACACACACACACACACACACATATCCGGACTTGAAGCAAATACTTAAATCTAGTTCAACGAAGCAGAGAGTGAAGAAAAAAAGAAAAGGATGTGTTCAGACACAAATCAACTTGTAGTTTCTTGCTTACAATTTCAATTTCAATAACCAAATCGAGAGAGATGGGAAGGAAGAGCTTGTGAGAGAGAGAGAGAGAGAGAAATCGATACCTCGCTGGTGCAGCTGGCGGTGGCAGTGCAGATGGTGGTGGCGATGGAGCTTCGAAATCGAAATCGAAATCAAAATCGAAATTACAAATTTAGATAAAATTGAAATCAGAGAAATCGAGCCGGTGCAGACGGTGGTGGCGGTGGAGCTTCGAAATCGAAATCGCTCTGAATCTCAAAGATGAATCTGTGAGAATGATAAGGGTTTAGAGAGGGTTGAGAGAGGCGAGATTTGAAGGCGTAAGGATTCAAAATAAGGGTTTAAAAAGGCTTTAAAAATTATTCTCAGATTCAAAATAAGCTTCCATATTGAGAGAGAATCACCGAAACATAGATTTCGAAATCGAAATCGAAATCAAGAGAGAGAACTTCGATTAAGGCTACAACGAGAGATGAATCGATTCGTTGAGACGGTTCAGAGAGAGAGTGATAGAGAGAAAGAGAGACTGAGTGAGTGAGAGATTAGGGCTACAAAATGTATTATATTTGATATTCACCGCTCACCCATTTAAGAGAGAAAGAGAGAGAGAGAGAAAGAGAGAGATAGATAGATAGATAGATAGATAGGACATTCGAAGGCGTTTTCAAATGCCTTTGGTTATTGAAATGGTGCTGTTTTGATTTTAAAAAAAGCAACATTTAATGTTAAATATTATCGAAATGTGGCGTTTAATAAAACGCCGTTAAATTAACGTCGCCAAGACTCATTTTTCTTGTAGTGAGGTATATACTATATGGCAGGGGCGGACGTAAGAGGGTCTAGAGGTCACGTGCCCTGGGTTTTCAGAATTTTTTTTTTGCAAACATAAAGAAAATGTTTTAAATAAAAAAATTTGTATAAAAATATTATGTAGAGTGAAATGTCAATGACATTTTTTAAATTATGATAACAATAATAGTTGTTTTGATTGAAAATAAAGAGACTACGATAAGTCATATTATTATTTATGAAAATTTCAATATAATGATGATGTCTATTATTATTGACATGCAAACATAATTAATATCAATAAAGATATGAAATTTATTAAATTGTTAGTTATATTTTGACATTTGGGATTCATCCTCTATGTGTTTCTTTACTATTGATTAGTGATGTCACATGTTAATGATGACATTGTATTTTTACTCATATTTTGTATAAAAAATTACTTTATCATTATATAATTTATTTTAAAACTTATATCCATGACTTTTTTTATATTGTCTATGATACACTAGTTACAAATAACAATTTTTTTTATTTTTTTATTATATATTTCTTGAAGTCAATCGTAAAAATTTATGTGAAATATTTTTGTAAAAATTTTCAATATTATAATCAATAAGTGCCCCATCTGATTTAATTTTTTGACTCCGCTACTGCTATATGGATCATTTTGTAAAAGTTATATCTTTCGTGTAGCTTGTGAGATTCATTGCAACAATTATTATTGCCATGTTTTCTTTCTCTCAGCCTTCTTAGATTTCAGAAACAATAGTGTTAGGATGATTTTATTATTTTATCACATTTTACGCATCATCTCATATCTTATTATTGAATTGATTTTGATGAATAATATTAGTTATATTCGTTACCAATGCAACGACAACACATAATAAGTTATACAATATATAATATATAAAAATATTATCACCATAGAGTCACTATATCAAAAAGTTGGTAGGTTTGGAAAGTAGGTTAAAAACTAATTTTTTTAATTTTTTATTTTTTTTTATTTTATTTTTTAAAAATATATAAAAAAATAAAGAGATGACATGACTCAAAACATGTTAACAACAGTTAGTAGGAGCAAGCTATAAAAGAGGAAACCAACAGCACAATGAAGGTATGCAAACACTTCTACCAAAACCTAACTAGCATAATCCTGCACCTTTGTCTGATTCTATCACTAACTTAGGTATTGGAGGATCCCCAGGCTGCTCCAGCCACCCTTTTTTACCTTTATCTATGTGTTTTTCAAGTCAAAAATTGAGTTATCTCCATCGCATCACCAGCCACCCTCTTTTACTTTTATCTGTGTGTTTTTCAGGTAAAAAATTGAGTTATCTCCACCGCATCACCACCGCAGCTTAAATAGTTTGATTTTTACCATCACACATGCGAACGGTGGAAATTGAATGAATATTTAGTCAAGTCCATATATAAAGTAAATTTGAATCGCAAGTTATAAATTCCGGACATAAACTTTTGTAATAGGACTCTTGTAACAACTCGTCCTAGACCTGACATAGCGATAAATTTTGTTTGGTGGAGTCATAAAAGTTATATTAATGACATTTTTGGTTTTTATCATTTCAAAATTCAACTGAATGAAGCATCTCTAGCACCATCACACCTTGCCATGCTCTTGAAATTATAATATTAAAAAAAGAGAGAAAGAAAAAAAAAAAGAGAAAAAGGAGAAATTACGAAAAAAATGATAATAAAACTCCAGATTTGAGTCTTGTAAAAAAATAAATTATAAGTTTTTAATTTTATTAATTTATGCCATTATCTTTTTATTTATTTTCAATTTATACTATTTATTTATTTTTGGTAAGTAAAAATAATGAAAAAGAATATTTTACTCAATATAATCAATGTTGGTGTACGAAAAATGTTTAAAATATTATTTATAGGTAGATAGCATTTCTATTAAAATAGGAATTTTTATGTGCTAATAGGGAATCACGTGATATTACCTTTCATCAATTACAAACATATATGCTCTCTACTTTTCCTCAGACACCTACCACAAATGTATGATCCTACTGTCAAATCCAATCATAATAATAAAAAGTATCATATGACATCTTCCATGTTGATCCCAAAAAAATTCCTCTTAAATTAGAGTGATGGGGCAGATTGGCATCCCTTGCACCAGAAGTTTTTAGGTATTGTTTTGTGCTGTATTGGAATTCAAGTATATCTTATCCTAATAATACTTCTGAAGTTCCAGAAAATGTGCCGCATTTAAAAAGTGCTTGTGTATATAACTTCTACACGAAATGTTATAATGTGCATTTGCACATCATAAGAAAAATTAAGATTTCGATGGTAAACGTTATAAATCTTTATGATGAAAGTCAAAATTTTTAAATAAAAATTATTAATGGTAAAGTTATGAATAATAGAGGTTGTGCCTTTTGTAAATAATTTTAGAAGTCATATTTGTTGTGATAAGAAAAAATATATACTTTTTATTATAAAAATTATTTATTTTGTAGTAAAAAATTATATAATTTTTTTTTATATAAGGTATATACTATATGGATCATTTTGTAAAAGTTACATCTTTCTTGTAGTTTGTGAGATTCATCGTAACACTGTTATATCATTTCTCTATTTTTTATATATTTTATTTAAAAAATAAAAAAAATTAAAATATTAATTTTTAACCTATTCCCCCAAATAACCAAATTTTTGGTTAGTGACTCTATGGTGATAGTATTATTATATATTATATAACTTGTTATGTGTTGTCATTACATTGGTAACGAATATAACTAATTTTATTCGTCAAAATCAATTCAATAATAAGATATGAGATGGCATGTAAAATGTGATAAAATAATAAAATCATCCTAACATTATTGTTTCTGAAATCTAAGAAGACTGAGAGAAAGAAAACATGGCAATTGGCCTTGTTTGGGATAAATTAAGAAAAGTCAAAAAGTTATTAAAAAAAATTAAAACGGATATACTATTGAAGGGTAGCTTGTGGGGGAAGCCACTAGGGCAAAATTATTATTTTACCTTCTGAATTTAACTACCAAAAAAGTCAAAAAATTAAAAGTCAAAAGAGTAAAATGGTCATTTTGATTTTACTATAATATTTTATTACACATTTTTTCATAAAAGGTCAAAAAGTTATTCCAAACATATATCCTTTTTTTTCTCTATTTTTTTAACCAAAAAATAAAAAAAATGCACTTATATAACACATCCCAAACAACTACTAAACTTAAATTTTGAATCTCATTTCAAATAAAGATAATTGAATATACTATTGCTCAATTTCAAAGGCAAAGTTGTCAATTTGATAAAATATAAACTAGTTTGACAAAAATAAATGTCAAAAAATTATTTTTGAATTTTTAAAAATTATTTTTACCTACCAAAAATAAAATTATATAAAAATGATAAATCTTTTTACATATTTGTTTATTTTTTACCAAATTAAGTTTTAGTATGAGTTTAGATGATGATCATGTAATATGTTGTTTTTATCTAGATATTTTTCGATGGTTATCATGTAATAGATGGTTATATTTGTTGTTAATAGATATTTTTAGTTGGTTATCATGGAATGAATGGTTATTACACTTTTAATGTGTAATCGATATGTTTAATATATAAAACGTTTTTAGTTTTGGATTTTTTTGACTTAATAGATTGGTTTAATAATGATATCAAAATTATCGTCATGTTTGACTTTTGAAAAAATAAAAACTAATTTAACGAAAATAAATATTTAAAAAAATTATTTTTACCCTTCCAAAAGATAAAATTATATAAAAATGATGTATTTTTAATTTTTTTTTACCAATTTAATTATTAGCTTCTTGGAAAATCTTTCTGAAAATAGATTCTAAAAACTAAATCAAATAGAATTTTATAACTAAAAAAGTTTTAACATTATTCATTAAAAAAGACCATTATATTTCAAACAACGTACAAGTTAAACAACACAAAATAAATTATATTATAATTTTATCCTTAAAATATATTTGATTGTCTTTATATGAAATAAGATTCAAAATTCAGAATCAAATATATTACAATTAAAAATTTAAAAATTAAAAATACAAGTACCAAATTAAAAATTGTTAGTGTAATTCGGCTTACATTTTTAGACTAGTCAACAACTACTCAGCATGGGTGGACATTTTTCCTTTCCATGTCGAAGATAGTAAGCATCCACTGCATAAATCCATAGCAAATCACTGAAAGACACTGCATGAAACAATTACTAATCATCAATATTGTGTGGGTGATTTTCTGACCACACTGCCCGTTTAGTAATCAGCTAGAGAGCACCGACAGAATAGATAGTTTCAGTTAACCTGTAACAAAAAGAAAAGGCTCCGGCAGTGGCTCTTCCACCCGGGGGCACTCCGACGATCAAGTCAGTATGTCTCCCAATGATAAATCAAGTGCTAAACTTACTGTTCAAAGCATAAATTACGTACCTTAGACCCACAGGGGTGCCTCTCTTTTATAGTTTACTTAATCCTAGTTCCACTAGAAGCCTGACTTCTATGGACTCCAATTCAATACTGACTTTGGACTCTTCATGAGATAAAGATAAACTCCCAAAGAGCTTTATCCATATCTTGGACTAAATCTCCTCCACATTCTAGGACTCTTGTCCCTTATCCGTTTATCTCGGATTCCGACATATTCGGAGATAACCTCGGCAACGTCGAAATAACCTCGGCATAATGACCAGGACACGTGGCATCTCAGCTAACACATCGGCGTCACCTTGCCACGTGTTGGTACTCAGAAATATATCCCCACAACTGCCTTCTAGGTTCTATTACCTCGGCATTCTGAGGTGATGGAACCTATATCGGTACTTCCTCCCGTATATCGGCTTTTGAACTCCTCAGCCGAGATCATTCATTTCAGGCCGACATATTCTCTTCAGAGAACAAGAATTCCAATGAATTCTTTCACGTGTGTGAGCTGTCACGCATCATTTACTCAACCGTTTAATTCACGCGTTTTCACCTCATTGGACCGTGTTCATGACGCACTTGCAAGCCGTCTCTCTCTCACGTGCACCGTCTGACGCATACGTTCTTCTAGGCGTATTGATTACTTTTTTGCCGCCGTTTTCATTTTTGACAAAGACTTTTCCCCCTTTCTTCATTTTTCACTTTTGCATTCGATTTCTCTTTTCCTTTTCTCTCTCTAGCTCCTGGATTCGCCATTGTTCTAGTAATCAAGCTCTGCAACTGCCTTCCGTTCTTTCTTCCTGTGAAGCTTTCGTCATCCTCGTTACATCTGTAACTGTCGTCTGACTTCGGCAATCTTCACACCGGCTTCATATCTTCTAGTAAGCGCCTGTTTTCTTCTTATTCCAGTTCTTGATCTTTTCTGGAATGTCTTGTTTACTACTGCCTTGCTCAAAAAATTAATTTGTAAATCATACATCTGAATGCGTTGATTTAGCCTTTTTTGCTTACGCCTTGAATACATGTACTGTTCATAGTTTTCTTACATGTCTTGCCACTATTCTTGGCCTTCAACCTTTTGTATTCTTCATGTTCTTGTTAGTCCATCTCTGTTCTTGATTCTGAAACTTCGCATTTGTTTTATGTTTCTTGTGTCTTTTCCAGATCTGTGCCTTTGATCTTCATCTTCATAGTTTTAGTTTTGGGATTTGAATATAGAACCCACATTTTAGGGCAAAACTGAAACTTCTCTTACAAATCTCTTCACCAACTAGAATCTAGGTTTTTTGTCGCGGTCCCATCAATAAGAAACATCTTCTTCATGAATTTCAAACCTTCTAATTCAGGCCGATATCATGGGTATGTGGAGACATAGGGTAGATACCCTGACCAAACTTGAGTACTTTAGGCAAGAGTTCTCCATCCCTGCTGATGTCCATCTGAGGCTGGCTGGGGATGATGACTCCATCATGCCTTCAGAAAACTCCATGCCCTTCCCCATTGTAGCTTTTACTGAGTGCGGACTTCGGCTCCCACTCAACACCCTTTTTCGCGAGATTCTTCACTATTATAAGTTGAACCCTATGCAACTGGAAATTAATTCCTATCGAGTGATTTTCGGCGTCATAGCCTTAGCTAAACGAAAAAATGCTAGGATTACCCTAGCCGATATCTAGTACTGCTATACTATATGTGCGCTTAACTTGAAAAAAAAAGGCTACATTTATTACCTTAAGCCGAGGTCTACAGAATTCAAAATTGTAGCCGACCTCCCAGACTCCAACAAGGGGGCTGGAGATGACTATCTCATTACCTCGGGAAATTGGGAGTTTGCTCCAGACGAGGACATCCATCTCTACCCTCTTCCTCGATCAGTTTTAGAGGGCAAGGGTAAGAGCCCAATATTCAACTTTGCCTGTTTTCTTTTCAATAGTGTTAAATACTTTGTCTGTTTCTAACGTCTGTTCTTCCTGCAGCTGTTCGTCAGCTATCGAAAAATTTTCGCCAATCCTTTGTTCCCAGCAAGGATTTGAAGAAACTTCTAGACTTGCCAATCCACAAAAGGAAAGCACCCCCACTTCTCAACTTTATTCCATCATATAAATCAACTTTGCCCGACGTTCCCAAAAGGAAGAAGAAAAGCCTTTCTCCACCCTCTGCTACAATTCCGTTGACTGTGTCCACATCACGAACAGATCAAGGATCAACATCTGATCCAGCTGATCAGCCATCAACCTCGGCTCCATATTTGGTCCCCATATCGGAACGAAAACGTCGGCGTCGACTTGTCCTTACTGCCGAGATGGGTCGCCCGAAACCAGTTCTAAAAGATCTTCTGGCCAGCATTCCGTCATCTATCGATGATCAACCACCACAATCCCAACCTCCTCCAAAGCCGAAAAGAATTAAGAAGGCCCAACTAAAGGCCAAAGTTACTCAGACTGAGTCTGGGGATACTTTGCCTATATCAAAGTTGGCTGAGAGTGATAAATCTCAGCCTTCTGCTGGGAAGAGGCGTTCTGAGACCCAGCCATCAGAGTCCCCAAAATCCAAGAAACCGAGGTCTTCTTCTGCAACAACCTCGGGATCAAAAAAGCCCGATGCCCCCTGGGCCCCCTCAATTACTCTAGAAGACAAGCCTGTCATGGCAAGTGATAGTGCCGATGATATCAATGTCGGTGTTGCACTCAGTACCGCTTTGCTTCTTCCAGGCGATCTGGAGCGAAATGCCAAGTATAGTGAGTATGAGAACTATGCTCTAATGCTTCAGCACTCCGTTCAGGTAAATGTCTTCTATTTGGTGATTTTTCTCTTTTATACTTTGAGTATTCTCTAATACCTCTGTTTTCTTTCAGGCTATCCAGCATACCCACTCTTTCTCTATGCAATCTTTTGAGAATCGGCAGAGGCTTGTCGAGATGAAGAAGGAATTCTCTTCTCTTCAGAAGACTAACAAAGGTCTTCAATCAAAGATGAAAAAATTAGAGGACCAAGCCGAGGCTGCAATTAAAGCTCAGAACAATGCCGAAGAGAAGGTTGAGGCTGCTGAGGCTATCAGAAAAGTGGCTGAGTCTCAAAAGAGAGAAGCCAAGGAAAAAATGTTTCAAGTCGAAAAGGAGCTTCAGGAGGCACTGGCCACCAAAGAAGCCGACATAAAAGATGCCGATGAGAAGGCATACGCCCAAGGCATGGCCGACGTCACAGATGCCTACGAACAACAAGTGAAGGAGGCATACAACAAGGGTTTTACCCTTGGTTGGATGTCCCTTCTTAAGAAACTCAATGTCCCAGAGGACTCACCATTAAGGAAAACTGAAGCCATTCCTCTTCCATTCCCTCCAGCTCAACCTCCAAGTGAAGATGTCGGCGCATCTGAGTTTGAGGATGGTGATGAGGAAAAGGATGAGGCTTTGGTGAGAAAATCCAAAGATGCTGATGGGGCCAAGTCCCCTCTTCAGAATGAGCAAGTCCTGGACTTGACTCAGGATGAAGAAGGTGATGAGGTTCTTATAGAAGCTGTTCTTGAGAATGCACCAGCCGACATCTCCTCTGCGGACAAGAGTGTTGAAGAAACTCTACAAGAGATTGATGCCGAGATAGCGGCGGACAAGGCTGCTGGGATGTCTTCTCAACAAGCATCTGATCTTCAAATTCAACCAACTGGTGAAGAGGAGACTTAGCTTCATGTTTTTCTTTTGTTTAATTGTATTTTGTTTCTTCTTTATCCTTTGGAACAATGTATGCTTTTGCATGGCCGATGTGCCCTTTCCTTGGTGAATGAATATAACTTTTCTTTTCTAAGTGCTTGCACTCTTCGTCTTCTCTTAACTGCTCTTGTATGATGCTATGCTTAGAATATTCTGCATATATATACTCTTCATTCTTTGTGTAACCTTCTTGGGGTGACACACCTCGGTTATACCAACCGATGATTTACCTCGGCAATTTCTTGTTCTGCAATTTGCTTATAAATTTCAAAAAGGATAAACATGTACTGGTTTGATTTCAACTTTGTAAACTTTTTTTAAGTTATAACAAGTGCTAAACAATGATCTATTTGTAAATTGTTACAAATTTCCACAAGTGTTAAACAACATTTATTGGTTTAACTTCAACTTGTAAATTGCTACAAATTTCAACAAGTGAAGATAAACAATTATCTCGGCTTAACTTCAACTTGTAAATTGCTACAAATTTCAACAAGTGAAGATAAACAATTATCTCGGCTTAACTTCAACTTGTAAATTGCTACAAATTTCAACAAGCGTTAAGCATTACTTCAGTTTAACTTTAACTTGTAAATTGCTACAAATTTCAACAAGTGAAGATAAACAATTATCTCGGCTTAACTTCAACTTATAAATTGCTACAAATTTCAACAAGCGTTAAGCATTTTTGTCTTCTCTCTGCCCCCAATGTGAACCTGAGTTCCACTTGGGTTCTCATTATTCAGAAACATTATGCATCTTTTATCAATTCACAAGTCTTGGAGAATTCTGCTAAAATTTTATTGATGACTTTGGCGAAAAATAACAAGGAACATCTAATGATAGAAAAATTTCAAATTACAAGTGTTCCAGGGTCTTGGCAATGCTTTGCCCTCATTATCTTCAAGCCGGTATGCTCCATTGCCCAATACCGAAGTAATTCTGTAGGGTCCTTCCTAGTTTGGTCCTTGCCCTCTCTGGGATCCTTCTTGTTGCCAACAACTTTTCTTAGCACTAGGTCGCCGACTTGAAAATCTCTTAGACTGACCTTCTTATGGTAAGCTCTAGTAAGTTGTTGCTGGTATGCTGTGAGCTGAATTGCTGCTTTCTCCCTTCTTTCTTCTAAGAGATCCAGATCTCGGGCTAGAAGTATATCATTAGTCCCATTCTCTACTCCCTGGGTTCTGATTCCTAGGATGCCGATTTCCAACTGGATGACTGCTTTTGTGCCGTAAGCCATGGCAAAGGGGGTTTCCCCGTCGGTCTTCTCGGCGTAGTCCGATATGCCCAGAGTACATTGGGCAACTCGTCTACCCACTTTCCTTTTGCTGCTTGAAGCCTTTTCTTTATCCCATCCAAAATTACTTTGTTGGATGCTTCTGCTTGCCCGTTGCTTTGGGGGAAACTTGGTGTTGAAAAGTAATTCTTTATCTTGAATTTGGCACAAAGTTCTTGATGAGTTTGTTATCAAACTGCGTTCCGTTGTCGGCAACTATTGCTCTTGGAATGCCAAATCTGGTGATGATGTTTCTCCATATGAAGTCCTTGACATCCACATCTCGGATTTTGGTAAGAGGCTCTACTTCTATCCACTTCGTGAAGTAATCTGTTGCCACCAGCAAGTACTTTCTTTGCCCAGTTGCTTGGGTCAACTGCCCAACGAGATCCATGCCCCATTGGGCAAATGGCCATGGACTGGATACAGGGTTCAGGTCAACAGCTGGCTGGTGTATCAAAGGTGCGAACCTTTGGCATTGTTCACACTTCTTCACGTAGGCTTCGGCATCTTTTTGCATGTAGGGCCACCAATACCCCTGGGTAATGGCCCTGTGAGCTAGTGATCTGCCCCCAGCGTGGCTTCCACAAATCCCTTCATGAATCTCGTATAGAAAATCTTCAACCTGCAAAGGGTGTACGCACCTTAAAAGGGGTCCAATAAAGGACCTTTTGTAGAAATGTCTGTCTGCTGTCAGATTGAATCTTGCCGACTTCAATCTGACCTTGTGTGCTTCTTTATGGTCTTCTGGCAGCTTTCCCTCTTTTATGAATGCAACAATTGCATCCATCCAACTTGGTCCTAAGTCCATACACATTGCTTCTTGTTTTGTGATTGGTGGTTCTATGCTCGGCCCGACAAATAGTCAATCATTATTGTCCTCGTCTTTCCAGTTTGTATTGAACTTGCCAAGTTGGCCAACGCGTCGGCGTGGCTGTTATCATCTTGGCTAACTTGAAGAAGTCGGCAGTTGCAAAACAAGGCTGCCAGCTTGACGACTTCCTTTGCATATGCCGACATTCTCTCATCTCGGCTTGCAAACTCTCCTGTTGCCTGATTTACTATAAGTTGTGAATCACAAAAAATTATTACCTCATCCGCCTTTGCTGCCGTTGCCAGCTTTAGTCTTGCAATCAATGCTTCATATTCTGCCTCATTGTTCGAGGCCTTGAACCCTAATCTAAAGGACTGTTCCAATATCTCCCCATCTGGTGATATTAACACTACTCCTGTTCTTGCTCCTTGCCGGTTTGAGCTCCCATCGACAAATAGGCGAAAGGAGTCACCGATGTAAATGCTGCAGGGTCTCAGTTTTTCCTTTCTTTGTTCTCTTGTCCTTGGCTGGGCTTCTCCTTGTTTGCTTGGATATCGTTTATCTTGGCTCAACGGAGCCCAATGTTCGATGGATTCTATCATGAATTCGGCCACGAAGTCGGCCAAAACTTGGCCCTTAATTGCTGTTCTCGGCCTGAACTCCAGGTCGTACTGGCCCAAGGCTACTGCCCATCTTG
The DNA here is from genome assembly GCF_055761805.1 of Camellia sinensis. NCBI lineage: Eukaryota > Viridiplantae > Streptophyta > Magnoliopsida > Ericales > Theaceae > Camellia > Camellia sinensis. Next base: position 74,263,062 of record NC_138967.1, read on the forward strand.
CTATTCTTCCAGTTAATTCTCCTTGTTGTAATAAGGACTTCAGTGGGTGCTCTGTTAGCACTATAATCTTGTGCGCTTAAAAGTAATGGTTCAGTTTCTTTGAAGCCATCACCAAAGCTAGTGCCAATTTTTCTAAGGGCAGATACCTTATTTCTGCATCGGCTAGGGTTTTGCTTACATAATAGACAACCTTTTGCTCCCCTTTTTCCTTTCAAATTAGCACTGCACTGACTGTATGTTTTGAAACTGCCAAGTACAAAAACAGTTCCTCCCCTGGCTCTGGATTGGAAAGAACTGGGGCTGTGGTCAAGTACTTCTTCAGGTCGGCCAAGGCGACTTCGCATTCTTCTATCCATAAGAAGTCTGTGGCTTTCTTTACCAAGTTGAAGAAAGGTCTGCACTTATCTGAGCTTCTACTGATGAATCTGTTTAGGGCTGCGGCCCTTCCAGTAAGCATTTGAACCTGTTTTGTCGACGTCGGGCTTTTCAGCTCTAGGATGACCTTGATTTGGTCTGGGCTGGCCTCAATGCCCTTTCTTGTTACCAGGTACCCCAAAAACTTACCTGATCCAACTCCAAATGCGCACTTCGATGCGTTGAGTCGGAGCCGGTATGTTTTGAGTATATCAAAGACCTCTTTTAGGTCGGAAAGATGACCCTTAGATTCCTTGGTCTTCACGACCATGTCATCGATGTAGACTTCTACTGTTTTGCCAATCAGGTGTTTGAACATCTTGGTTACCAACCTTTGGTAAGTTGCTCCTGCGTTTTTCAACCCAAAAGACATTACCTTATAACAGTACAGGCCTTTAGGGGTGATGAACGCGGTCTTCTCTTCGTCTGGAGGGTACATGGCTATTTGGTGGTACCCCCTGTAGGCATCTAGAAAACTCATTCTTCCATGCCCTGAAGTAGCATCTATTAGCTGATCAATCTTGGGCAGAGGAAAGCCGTCTTTGGGACAAGCATTGTTGAGGCTGGTGAAGTCTACGCAAACCCTCCATTTACCGTTCTTCTTCTTCACCACTACTGTGTTGGATAGCCATATCGGGTAGTGAACTTCTCGGATGACCCTGGCCTCCAGTAGTCTGTCTACTTCTTCCTCTACTGCTTCGACGTGCATCAACGTCGGTCTTCTAGCTCGTTGAATTACAGGTTTTGCCGACCTGTCGACATTCAGTTTGTGGCAAGTGACCTCGGGGTCAATGCCAGGCATTTCATAAGGTGTCCAAGCAAACACCTCAATATTTGTTCTCAAAAAAGTTTCCAACTCTTTTTCCTCTTCTTCGGCTAAGCCCGAGCCGAGAAGGAAGAAGCGTTCTTCATCCCCATTCTAGACGAGGATTTTCTTCAGTGCCTCTTCGCTCTTCTCGGCCGGCTCCTTGCCGACGTCTTCTAGGACTTTCACATCCTCTTCTTCTATTTCTGCCTTTTCCGGTTCTCGAATGTTGCAAGTGGATTTCATTGCTGCCATGGAGCAATTCTTTACTTGCAGTTGATCTCCTCTGACTTCTTCAATCCCATACTCTGTTGGGAACCGTAGTAGTTGATGCAAGTTGAGGGACCTGCCCCCATTGCATGCAACCATGGTCTTCCCAAGATGATGTTGTATAGCGAGGGCGGGTCAATCACCATGAATTCTGTCTTGATCTTCTTAGTGCCGGCTTGTACTTCCAAGGATGTTGTGCCCAGTGGCCACGTCGGCGTTCCATTGAAGCCGACCATCGGGCCATTGGATTGCTCCAAGTCATAAGAATGAAGGCCCAGCTCCTTGTAACATCTAACATACATGATGTCGCAAGAGCTGCCTTGATCAATCGGGATACGTTTCACTTGGCACTTCCCAATCTGGAGGGATACTACCAAGGCATCATTACATAGATGCTGGACCATCTCTAGGTCAGCTTCAGTAAAGGCTATCGTCGGCCCCTGGCATTCTTCAGGCCAAGGTCTTTTATGTCCGACCTGGTTCACGTGCTGCAAGTGTTTTACCTTTTTGGGTCTCCCCTCGTATGTCATTTTCGTTCACCTTTGAGTGAATTAAATTAACCACCCGTGGTCCTCCTGCCTGTGGTTGCTGTGCTGGGGGAGGTGGAGCTGCTGGTGTTTGAGGCAATCTTGCCTGTTCTTCCCTTGTCCTGGCCTCATCGACTAGGTCCCTCAGAAGGCCTTGCCTCACCAAGTCTTCCAAGTGTGCTTTTAGGGCTCTGCAACCCTGAGTTGGGTGCCCTTCTTCATTGTGGTAAGCACAACGCCTACCGACGTTTCTTCCCATAAATTCCCCTGGTGCTCTTGCCAGTGCCCTGAAATAGGGTTGGTTTCGTATTTGATCCAGGACTTTGTGGATAGGGATTCGGAACACAGTCGTTACTACCTGTTTAGCCCTTAGTTCCGTTTCTTGTTTGTTCGATCCATTGTTACCTCGGCCTCGCTTCGGCGAGCCGTTTCCTTTCTCCTGCTTCGTTTCTTTGTTTCCCGATGTATCCTCCTCGGCTCTGGCGTACTTCTCGATTCGCCCCATGAGTTCTTCCATGCTTTTTGGCAAGGTTTTTGCCAAAGACTTCCGTAGTGGGCAGTCATCTTTCAGGCCATTCTTGAAAGACACGACCGCCACTTCTTGGTTGCATTCGGGTATTCGATTGAACACCTCGTAGTACCTCTTTCCGTAGGCCCTAAGGCCTTCATCCTTGGTGATTCTTAAAGCCATCAAAACGTCAACCCTCAAAGGCTGTAGTTTGTTCGTCACAAACCTGGCCACAAACATCTCGGCCAGGCCTTTCCAAGTCTTTACGCTTCCCTTCGGTAGTTTATGGAACCAGTCTGATGCAATTTCCCCAAAGGATGAGGGGAATACTTTGCAGAGCAACGGCTCGTTCCCACTATATAATGCCATTGAATTTAGGTAAAGTCCAACGTGAAAGTTGGGATCTGACTTACCATCATATATTTGGAACCTCGGCATACTAAATCTCTTTGGTGCTTCAAATTTGTCCAATTCCACCGAGAATGGTGTCCTCGGCTTAACCGGGGAAGTTACCTCGGCCTTAGCATTCTGTTGCTTCCTCTTGAGGTAATCTCTCAAGTCTTCTTTACTCCTCCCTGGAGCTCGGCTATCTCTGGACTTCAATCTTTTCGGCACACTACTTTCGGCCTCGTAGTGGGCCTGTTTTGATCTTTCTCCATGGGTTGTGTCAAAGCAGAACGCCTACCCTTGAAATTGCCGATGTTCTTTGGGTTCTGGGTCCTTCGTGTGATACGTCCTTCGGGACTCCTCTCGTCTTGGCTCCTCTCGTCCGACTTCCTTGGAAGGTCGGTGAGAGTGCCTTCCGCTCCTGGTGTACTGAGGAGCTTCGGAGATTGTTTTCCTTCGTCCCTTCTGGGTATTAGCTGCTGGAATCGGCGTGTCCTGCAGGGGGTATGGTGGCTGCATGACATTGTTTTGCATCATGAAATTGACGACTGATTGCAGGTCTGCCAACTTGTTTGCCAATTCTTTTACTTCTTCATCCCTCCGCAGGCACTTGTCCCTCCATACCTGGAGGTTATCTTCGTTATAGTACTTGTTTTGGTCTGTCATCTTCGAAGTGTCGCCCTCCTGGCCGACGTCTTTCTCTCCTTGGCCCTGGCCACGAGTTTCTGTATTGTGGTTGTCTCCTTTTATATCAAGGTCGATAGGCCTGCCACTCCCGGCAGGAATGTCGTCCCCAATCTTTTCCTTTGGTCCGTTACTGGCCATCTATCCTTCTTCTTTCCCACAGACGGCGCTAAATTGTGTGGGTGATTTTCTGACCACACTGCCCGTTTAGTAATCAGCTAGAGAGCACCGGCAGAATAGATGGCTTCAGTTAACCTGTAACAGAAAGAAAAGGCTCCGGCGGTGGCTCTTCCACCCGGGGGCACTCCGACGATCAAGTTAGTATATCTCCCAAAGATAAATCAAGTGCTAAACTTACTATTCAAAGCATAAATTGTGTACCTTAGATCTACGTGGATGCCTCTCTTTTATAGTTTACTTAATCCTAGTTCCACTAAAAGCCTGACTTCTATGGACTCCAATTCAATACTGACTTTGGACTCTTCAAGAGATAAAGATAAACTCCCAAAGAGCTTTATCCATATCTTGGACTAAATCTCCTCCTCATTCTAGGACTCTTGTCCCTTATCCGTTTATCTCAGATTCCGACATATTCGGAGATAACCTCGGCAACGTCGAAATAACCTCGGTATAATGACCAGGACACGTGGCACCTCGGCTGACACATCGACGTCACCTTGCCACGTGTTGGTACTCAAAAATATATCCCCACAAATATATATATGGGGTCATTTGGAAGCCCAACTTTTAACTTTTTATCTATTTTGGTCACATCATCGTTCACATTTTTTACTTGTAAAAAGATAAAATAAATTAAAAAAATCAAAAAAGTCAACTTTTTACTAACTTCTCAAAACACCATTATATGTATATATATATATATATATATATAGAGAGAGAGAGAGAGAGAGAGAGAGAGAGAGAGAGAGTTCAGTCCTTTGCCTACATAATGATTATAAATCGAAATTTCAAGTAACTTCTTGCAATGAGCCTCCATCATCTTTGCGATTTGGCAATTGGTTGCTACGCTATTTCCACCTGGAGGTGATGTTCTGAATCTTCTTCATGATGGCATAGTGAAGAGGATTAAACTAACCGGGATAAGACCTGGACCAGACAGGGGGATGATTCTACTTGCCCCTAAAAAATTATTCAGTTCACTTAATTTTTGTGTACTCTTTATTAAGTTATTTAAGATAGTACATTATATATTTTTTCATAAATTAATTTTTAAAATAAAATTATAATTTATGATATACCTAAATAATAAACAAATCAAAAATTTCAAATTACACAATTTTAAATAATCCTTTTAAAAACTCTTAAACAGATTTCTTAAATTGGATCTTCCATACATGTGCAACCTCTTCAACAACCTTGACTTGTTGAAAAAAACAGAAAAATCGTGCAGCAGCACAACGAATCTACAATCCAGAAAATCCAGATTTCATGTTCTGAACCCTCCACCAACACAGCAGTGAATCTGCCTCAGGTTCGAAACAAAGTAATGGATAGAATAGAACATTCTTTTTGACTTAATCTTCACCCATATAGCAATTCGAACTTTAACACAGTCAGACGGATTATCAAAATTGGGTTGAACCCCATTGAAGACACGATTCCTTAGTTTTCAGATGGACCAAAACATGGCCAATGGAATTACTTTCCGAATGATAATGGTAAGGAGAAAAAATAAAAACAAAATAATTAAAATTTAAAATAAAAGATGAAAAGATTTGAATATAAAGAAACATACAAAGATAAGTACAAGTGATATGAAAAAAAACAAATTTATTTTAAAATATAGGATAAATTACAAATACATCTCCGGAGGTTTGCTTAAAATATGAATTGTTTCATGTGGTTTGAAAAATTACAAATATATCCCTGTCAGAATTTTTTGTTTAATAGAATCAATTGAGTGAAATTTCTAACTGTTCACCTATACAATAATACAATTATCTAAATTATTGATTAAAATAAAATTTTAATATTATTAAAAACTGTTAATTAGCTTGATGATTTATTAATAAAATGACTAATTTGTTATGAAATTAGAAACTTTAAGAAGCATAATATAATTTCTAGAATCAGAAAAGATAATTTATAATTTAAGTAAATCTCATAAGGTGTGTTTATAATTTACTCTAAAATTTAATATGCATTGTGCTAGTTAATAAGAACGAATTACACCAACAGTCTCTATAGTTTGAGCCATGTGTCACTTTGGTCTCTAACTTTTCAATTATAACACATTTAACCCTGAATTTTAAATCTTATTATAAATAAAGACAATTGAAGATATTATTGCTTAATTTCAAGGGCAAAGTCGTCAATTTGATAAAATATAAACTAATTTATTTTTTTTTTAAATTTTTAAAAATTATTTCTATCCACTAAAAATAAAATTATGTAAAATTGATAAATTTTTTAGACATTTATTCATTTACCAAATTATTTTTTATTATGTGTTTGGATGATGATCATGTAATGGGTAGTTATTTTTATTTTCATTAAATTAGTTTTTATTTTTCCAAAAGTCAAATATGGCGACAAATTTGATATCATTATTAAACCAATCTGTTAAATCAAAAAATCCAAGACTAAAAACATTTCATATATTAAATATATCGATTACATATTAAAAGTCTAACAACCATCCATTACATGATCATCATTCAAACATATAATAAAAATTAATTTAGTAAAATAAATAAATGTCTAAAAAATTTATCAATTTTACATAATTTTATCTTTGGTGTGTAGAAATTATTTTTAAAAAATTAAAAATATTTTTTTGACATTTATTTTTGTCAAATTAATTTATTTTTTTATCAAATTGATGACTTTACCCTTAAAATTGAGTAATAGTATTTTTAATTATCCTTATTTAGAACAAGATTCAAAATTTAAGGTCAAATGTGTCACAATTAAAAAGTTATGGATCAAAATGATACGAGTCCCAAACAACAGAGACTGTTAATGTAATTTACCCAATTAATAAACAGGCACTCCATTCAAAACTCTAATTTTGAATTTTATTGGGCTAAAGTCCACATTCTAAAGCTGTTTTGTTGAGGACAAATTCTCTTCAAATCACCAAGATAACCCTATATATATATATATATATATATGGTATACACGATCAAAAATACCAAACCAAATTTTTTTTTTCTCTCTCTCTCTCTTCTCACCTCTGCGAGTCCGCCATCGCCATCGTCATCCCATTATTGCTGTCTCACAGTCTCGTCGTGCCGTTCCTTCATCGCAGTTGAACCGTCACCGATCGATGTCGACTTCAAATCTCTCTCTCCCCGAGGTCACCGCAGTGGGATCCGACTCCATATCTCTCTCTCTCTCACCATGGGATCTGATGAAATTAATGTTGGACAATCTTCACTGTATTCCGAATAAATTAAGTTTGTATACTTAACAACAAACAAAATAAATAAAGGAAATGATGAAGAATGTTTGATTACAAAAATCAAACTAAAAAATAAAATAAACAAATAAAAACAGATTTTTATTTTGTTACAAAAACAAAATCCAAATTTGATATAAATAAATAATAAACCAGAAAATAAATTAACAACTTACTTGATTAATTTCTTGAACAAATTTTTGATCAAGTTCAGTGTTTAACACTGTGTCTTTAAGACAGATTCGTCCTCTCCACGGTACTTTCAGATTTGTGAACGTCTATCTCCCAGGATAAAATGATCAACAGCAAACAATAGCAGCACTACAAATTGTTTGCACAACGAACACACTAAGTATATACACTCTTTCTCACAGAAAATTAATGTAGTTAATATAGCAAAATATGCAGAGAGCAAAAGCAGAATTTTGGACGAAAATTGGAGATCAAATCCAAATGAGGGCTTGTCTTATTTATAGATGAATTTGTGGCTTTTCATTTTGAACTCAACAGGTGCAGTACCTGTTCAGACAAATCAACATATCTGGTTTGAATTTCAAACAGATAAAAACTGTTTTGGGTTTGAATCTGAACAGATTTGGATCTGTTTGGACAGTGAACCTGTATAGAAAATTCTGAAGAAGTGCAACAATGACAGTGAACTTGTATAGAAAATTTTGAAGAGGTGAAACAATTTTGAATTCAAAAAATTGCATGTTAAACTGGACGTATTTTATTTTATCAAAAAATAAAATTGAATTCAAATATTTTTGGCCTAAAAAGATAAGTATTGAGCCGGACAAGCCCAACCCAACTTTACACCCGCACCCAAGCCCAACCCACCCGACCAGACGGATGGCGGCGGCGTGCGTGGTTATTTTTTGGGTCCAATGGGGTGCCCCTTGGGATCCTCCCCAAGTTATGATTTCAAGTTTTATAAACCCATAAATTTCTTCCTACCAAACCAATGCGGGACAAGCCTTTGTTCAAACCTTTAAGGATTTTCCACAAAAACTCTATTTTCATGGAGCACTCTTTGGCTTCAATTTCTCATTCACCCGATAAATGGTTTTGAGCAACCAAATATACCACGTGAATCACAACGCGACATAGAACGCGTTACCACCTAGACCCGCCAACTTTAGCGTATGGATCCCATCTAAAAAATAGACCAAAGTTAAGGAAAAATCATATTCAGTGTGTTTGGTTTGAGTTTTTTGGATTAAGTTTTTTGAAAACTGAGTTTTTTGAAAACTGAGTTTTTTTTATTTTCGCATTCTTTTGTTTTTAGTGAATATTTTTAAAATTTTAAATATATTTTTTTATTTTTTTAGATGCACCTTAGTTAGATGTATCTAAAAAGTAAAAAATTTATGAAAAAATATTTTAAAAAATTAATAAATATATAGAAATACAAAAAATGTACTGAATTCTTGTATTTTTTTTTTGTATTTTTGGTATTTAGTAAATTTTTAAAAGATTTTTTTTTATAATTTTTTTTACTTTTTAGGTGTATTTATGTTAGGTGTGTTTAAAAAATAAAAAAATTACTTAAAATATTAAAAAAATTAAGTAAAAACAAAAAAATACCGAAAATAAAAAAGTAGAATTTTTTAAAAAGTATTTTCTGAAAAGAGAAAACAAGCAAGCTGATTTGTTTTTCAAAACTTCATAACCATTTCTAACAATCAAAGAAACAGCTCTGTCCACAGCTCGGATCTCACAGTGGAGTCGCTGATGTCCACAACTCTGTGCGTGAATGCATTCTGAATCAGAGAATAATGAAAATCAAATAGTCTCTCTCTCTCTCTCTCTCTCTCTCTCTCTATATATATATATATATATATGTATGTATCTACTTGGGTTTGATAACAGGAAAAAGAAGAAAATTGTTGTTGGACAATTGAATTTGGTTGATGGAAAGATGCAGTACATGTTTGACGAGAACGGGCGTCTTTATCCTTTCGTTGATTTGACATTTTTTTTAATGCTTAATTGAAATTGCCAGCCATATAATTCATGGACTGTTCATCATAATTTCATAAACATGAAGTAGTGGTGAAGTGGACAAATGGTTATCTGTGTGTTTAGTTTTATTATTATGCCTTATATGGCGTCATTTTCAAAATTTTCATTTGAAAAGTTTAAAAGCACCCTAGTTTTCATATCATTTTCATGGTGCTCAATTCTCAATTCCCTAATTGCCTTCTCAATCTCACCTTTGATTTGGAGTTCTGATCCCATTGTATTATATAACTCTCTTTCTCTCTCACATATCACTTTCTTTTTTTTTTCTTTTCGATTTGGTGGATTTTTTTTTTTGATCCATTCACAGATTCAATTTTTATTTTTATTTTGTAAATTTAGATCTATTGTTGTTGATGACGACGACGACGATCATCTGGTGTTTTTTTTTTTATTTTTATTATTGTTATTTGTTGTTATTGTTTTTTGGATCTACTATTATTATTATTATTATTTTTATTATTATTATTATTATTATTATTATTATTATTATTTATTTATTTATTTATTTATTTATTGGTGTATGTGTATGTGTTTGATCACAGAGTATGTGTTTTTTTGTGTAGTTATTGTTGATTAATTTTGTTGTTGTAGATTAAAAAAGAAAATTATTTGGACGGCTCTGTTCAATTTGAACAGATAACTTGATAAGAATTTGTACTGGATCTATTCGATTGAACAGATAGATTTTAATTGAACATATTCTTTTTTTTTTTTTTTTTTTTTTTGGTGTGGAATAGATAGAAATTTTTTTGTACTGATAAATATTTTTTGTTCATTGTTGTTGAATTTGAACAGTTAAATTTGGTAAGATAGAGTTTTATTTGGACAAATATTTAAACAGATAAGAGAAATTTGAATTGAATAGATAAGATAAAAAAATTGAACAGATAGGAAAATTTTTGAATAGATAGTCAACAAAACTTAACACAAAAAGGTCAAAAGATAAATTAAGGGATAAAATTGAAAAGAAAATGTCTTTCAAAATAAATAACAAAAATGTTTTGAAGCTCTAATTTGTGAGCCTAAGGATCCTCTGTCCTTAAATAATTCTATCTCATGTCTCAAATCACTCACAACATTGGATATGTCTTGAGATTTTCAAATCTTAGGATTCTTATATGATCCAATGGTTGCAAGTGATTTGGGACAAGGGGACAAGGTTATTTAGGGACAGAGGATTCTTGCTGAATTTGTGAGCTCTAATAGCTCTAAGTGTATGTGGGACCCATTTGATGTGATGTTTTGGCCTTCTTGTTGTTGTGTGTTTTTTTTTTTTTTTTTTGGACTTTCCACCTCATTAGAGCTCTAATTTTAGAGGAATGCTATAATGCCCCAGCTCTTCATATGTCATCGATATTGTCTGCTTTGGGCCATGCCTGCACGGATTTCTTCTTTCCAGTGGGTTACCCATCCCAGAACTATTCCAGCCCAAGTATGCTTAACTAGGAAGTTCTGCTAGGGATTTCACCACCCTGGAAAAGGCTTCGATGCTATATAAGGGTCCAGGTTTTTACTTTTATAGCCCAGGAACTCCTCCTCCATTCCTAATGCGGGACACTGGGACCTTATAATCCACCCATCTTAAGGCTGCACGTCCTCGTGCATTGATATTGTTCGCTTTGGGCCATGCCTGCACGAATTTGTTCTTCCTAGTGGGTCACCCATCTCAAAACTATTCCAACCCAAGCATACTTAACTAGGGAGTTCTGCTAGGGATTTCACTACCTTGGAAAAGGCTTTGATGATATATAAGGGTCCAGGTTTTTACTTTTATAGCCCAGGAACTCCTCCTTCATTCTTGATGTGGGACACCGGGACCTTACAATCCACCCATCTTAAGGCTACACGTCTCCGTGCAGTAGCTTGCTAGCTCATAAACCGCATCCACATGCACCGAGAGACGCTAGGGGCCCACACTCGGTACTCTGGAAGTCGGCTCTGATACAATTTGTAACGCCCCAACCCTTCATATGTCATCGATATTGTCCGCTTTGGGCCACTCCCGCACGGATTTATTCTTTCCAGTGGGTCACCCATCCTAGAAGTACTCCAGCCCAAGCAATTATAAGGTCCCAGTGTTCTACATCGGAAAGCGAGGGGGAGTTCTTAGGCTATAAAAATAAAAATCTGGACCCTTATGTAGCATCAAGGCCTTTTCCCGAGTGGTGAAATATCTAGCAGAACTCCCCAGTTAAGCATGCTTAGGCTAGAGTAGTTCTAGGATGGGTGACTCACTAGAAAGAACAAATCTGTGCAGGCATGGCCCAAAGCGGACAATATCGATGACAAGTGACGGGTTGAGACGTTACAAATGGTATCAGAGCCGACTCTCTAGAGTACCGAGTGTGGGCTCCAGAGTTTTGAGTGTGGGCCCCTAGCGTCTCTCGGTGCATGTGAGTGGGCTTGTAAGCTGGCAAGCTACTGCACGAGGACATGCAACCTTAAGGGGGGTGGATTGTAAGGTCCCAGTGTTCCACATCGGGACTAGAGGGGGAGTTCCTAGGCTATAAAAGTAAAAACCTAAACCCTTATATAGTATCGAGGCCTTTTTCGGGGTGGTGAAATCCTTAACAAAACTCCTCAGTTAAGTGTGTTTAAGCTAGAGTAGTTATGAGATGGGTGACCCCACTAGAAAGACGAAATCTGTGCGGGTGTGGCCCAAAGCAGACAATATCGATAACATATGAAGGGTTGAGGCGTTACAAATGTATCATTGTTGAACAAATAAAAGGACTTCTCACTAAATTATTTCACAAAAGGTGAATCTCTTACTAATAGAAAATAGGATAAATTATAAATATACCTCCTGAGATTTGATTAAAATACAAATCGCTTCTGTAGTTTTAGAAATCACATTTCAACCCATGAGGTTTCTAATTTCATAACAAATCGTTCTTTTTTTTAATAAATCATCAAGTCAATTAATAATTTTTAATGATGTTAGAAATATGTTTCAATTAATAATTTAGATAATTTTATTATTGTATTGGAGAGCAAGTATGAATTTCATTTTTTTAGTTAATTATGTTAAATAAAAAATTCTATCAAGGGATATTTGTAATTTTTCAAACCACAGGGACAATCTGTACTTTAAGCAAATCTCAAATGGTGTATTTGTAATTTATCCTAAAAAAATATTTATTGGACTTATTGCCTTTTATACGTTCTTTAAATTGAATTTATCACCAATTTTTTCTTAATAACTTTATATTAAAATATAATAAGGATTAAATTTTTTAAATTTTAATTAGAAGTACTGACTTATTATTTTGGTGGAGATAGAGTTATCCCCGCATAGAGTTACCAAACTGGGCTAGACCCATTTACTGACTCCGGTGTGGGCTAAACAAAAGGCTTGGGCTAAACCCAAGCAGGCCGCTACACCGAACATGGCTTCAGGCCGAACCCAGTTGGCCACTCCTAGGTGGACTAGAGCCTCTAACCCACCTGGCCGCTCTGTATTGGGTGTGCCCCTTCAGGTCTTGGCCGCCAGTAGATTCATCGTCCTTCCTCTCCACTCAGAAACAATTGTAAACAGGACATAGAGGGACCAGGGGGCACCCCTCTGGTACCAATCTCTGAGAGCAAAGCAATCTTGTCCTATAGAAGGTAACCTCAGTTCATATTTGGTGGACATTCTCAGCCAATTAACTAATCAATTATGAAACTACAAAGATAGAGAATTCAAGAGGAAGCCGAGTAGTCCTTTTTTGTTATTGGAATATTTAATGGAGGAGATGTGTTTTTCTAGATTCCACAGTCTAAAAATAGGTTGCATAATAAGCACTCTTTAAAATGGGGTATAAAAGATGCATCCAATGCATATATATGTCAACAATTGGAGACCTTTGGTAATCTTTTTATTTACTTGCAAGTTGCAACGCAGTGGGATGATAAGCATAGACTTTGTTTGAGTCACTATTGATACAGATTGGGTGCCCTCGAACTCAAACCTGCATTTCCCACGTATTAAATCTCTAAAAATACATTCAATTCGAGAAAAATGTAATACTTGATGCTGCTCTTTTATCAGGTATATGGTTTGCCTCGTTGATTCATGAAGGTAATGTGTCACGTCCAAACCTTGTATCTAGAGGTTTGGCATTCTAACGAGATAATAAATGAAATCATAACAAATTAATAATGCAGTGGAATAAAATAACAGGGTGTCCAAATCTATATTCTTTTTTTTTTTTTTTTGAAAATATATACGTTGGAGTTTCTATTCAATTTCATTGTCAGAGCTGGACTATGACTACGAAGTGCCTTGTACCTACCCCACGCATTGGTCCTGGCACATCACCTGAAAGTGGTTAACAGTTATAAGCACATGGTAGAATAAGAAATATTATTCTCAGAGCATAATTTATTATAGAAATCATATAAGCAAAATAATATTAACCATAGTACAGAACAGAAGAGAAGGTCAATGAATATTTAAATCCCCCAGACATGGGACCTTCAGATATTTAAGTCTCTAGGCTTTGGACCATTAGAGGGTCACAAAGGTGACAATAGAATAGAGGGTTAGAACAAACAGATATAGACTCAAGAGGTGGCTTGTACGGATCCTAGGGGTGGCTCCCACAATAGTGCAGCACTTAATTCCGCACAACACTTTGCTCCACACTAGAAATTAGAGAGCTAATGGATATTAAAGTTTCCCAAGGCATGGGACCATCAATGTATATCACATGGTCACAAAAATGACTTATCACAAGGCCAATGATTATCTACAAATAATTATTTACAAATACACTTAATAAACAGTTATATTCATGTGTTAACAAATAATATACCCTAAAAACTAATATAATTTGCAAAGCATAAATTACATAAAATAATTTATGGTAACTCAAACATAATAAAACTCACCTCAAAATTACTCCCTAACTCCAACTCTCTCCTTTCTCTTGTTGCTTGCTTGTTTGTTTTCCCCCCATTCCTTCCTAAAACAACTCCTATTTATAGGAGACCTTAGAGCATCCGCATCAGTCTCAGTAAATTTTGAGTCAAATTATAATTGAAAAAGTCATTTTTATATTTTAGTTAGTCACCCACTGCATCAAACTCTCTATTTTAATTCAATCCTATTAAAATATTTGCTATTCTTTTTTTTTTTTTTTTTATAACTAAATTGATGACCTATCGACCAAACAATTCTTATGTTTTACAAAAGGTAAAACTAGAGGAAATGTAAAAAAAAATAATAAATAAATAAATAAAAAAAAGTGCCGTTGACCGGCGGGTTGATCGGCTAGACTTCCGGGCGGTTGTCTGGTCATACCCAAATCGCGTGTTGTAGTGATGAATAGTTACTCGCATCATCAGAGGAGTTACTGTAGCAAATTTAACAAAAAGTTAATTTACAAAAAATTTGTTGAGCTTGATGGAGGAACAATTTTGGAATTTAATAGCTATATTTTACCTTTTTGTTATTTTAGCTATGCTGATATGGATGCTCTTACAACAAGACTCCATGCCAAATACGTGGCTCCCTACATATTGAATTGCAATTCAAAGAATTTCGCATCATTCCCAATTTCACTTTGGCCCAAAAAACCATAATAATTATATTATTATCTCTTAGTAAAACAAAATAACTATTTAATATTATCAATTAACTATTTAATATTATACGATTACTAATTTAGTTTAAGGTTTTTCAAAAATATATTATCATATAATTTTTGTAAAATTTATTATTCAGGATGTTACATAATGGGATGAACATTTGAATACAAAGAACAATTACAAAATTTGATAAAAAATATATCATCTCTGTTTTTAATAATATTAATTCTCCAAAATAAACTTATTTTTCCCTACATGTCAATTTATACTAGAGAAAACATAAAGCAAAAAGGAAAACAAAATCCTAGGCTAATTACTTGCTAACCAAGCTGTAATAAAAAAAAATAAAAATTACCCAAAAAAGGAAATATTTGAGTTAGACTCAAATTATAATGAAAAATTAACATACTGGAAATAACTTGCAAAAGGGATTCACATAGACTAAATTTATAGACAAATCAATTATTTTCAAAAAGCAGCAAAATCACAAAATTTAAGGCCTAAATGTTGGAATTCGTCAGGATCATTATGGCGTTTTTGATGTCTCAACCAAACTTTATGTCATTCTGAATACGTGCCATCTTTTGTTTACCGTGATTGTGAACTCTATGCTAAATACTCTATATCACTACTGTACGGGGTGAAATATTCTCAGTTCTCTGTACTCCTTGAACCCAAGCTTCACATGACGTCACTTAACCTGAAAATCAAAAGCTGGTGAGTTGCCTGGTGGTGTGCTGCCGGATAAACCGTCTGATGATCAAGTCAGCACACTTGGAGAAGAAGAAGAAAAATAGAGAGAGCACTCTAGAGAGAGAGAGAGAGAGAGAGAGTTGGGAATTCTTTCAGATTGTTTACCACTAACGTCTCCACATTTCTCCTTTTCTAGGCTGGCCATGCAGCCTCAGAGATTGTGGGCGCACTGCTACTGCTGTCCTTCCCTGGGCAGGCGATTGTGCTCTCCCCTACCTTCCTTACACGTGTAAAGACCAAAACATCCAAACAGCATTTGATGAACCACCAAACGGTATTGACGCATACCAGGAGTGGATTTTCCCCTCTTCACCATTGGTCCAGGTGGCTTACACAACCGGGTTATCACTTGGAAGAAACAGACACCACAACGGACATGGACGGTCGAGCTATAATATACCGGTCTATCTGAATTGACTGGTCATACGGTGCGCGGCTGTAGACGCGCCCGAACGTCCCGGGGGGAAACCCCTTTCTGTTTATTTCGGCTCATTACAGTTCAGGACTCTCAAATGTCACGGTCCTGTATCTAATCTCGCAGAGTGCAATGCAAGACCGATGAATCATCAAAGAGTCCCAGTCTGGCAAATCGTTTTGAAAAACAGATTTTTAGAAAGAAGTGCCAAACATGGACTATTTTGCCAGATACGGAGTCGCCACCTAAATGTTTTATTTTTGAAAAATTTAGGAAACTCTGACTCGTTGCCTAAGGCCACACGTCCGTCATCACCAAAGTTGCCTCGGCTCGGGAACTTGGGTACGATTGGGGAAGGTCAGCTATGAGCACCCCCGCTCGCCCGATCAAAGATCGGCCACTACTAAACGTGATATTTTGTTTTGAAAACATATGTGTTCTTATTCCGGTTATTAGCTTGGATTTACTACGTGATACTCACAGCATACAAGTATAGATTGGATTGCCTGAATTGGAACAACACATCTCATGTTTGTTTATTTTGAAAATGGTTTGATGGTGCTATCCGCAAGTAGGCTAAGACGTGGATTTGCCACCCTCGGGTGGGCTTAGAAAACGTGATGGTTTGCCACTCTCAAGTGGGATTAAAACTCATAGTCAATGCATTATTCCAATTCAGATAATCCAACCTTCACCCACAGGCATTCAGGCAGTTATATCACATAAGCACATAGCCTTATGGTAAGCATGCTATCATGGCAGTCACTCACACACATGCAAGGATGCTAAAGCATAAACACTTACCGAGTACTTCAAGCCAAAAACAGAAGCTATGTTAGAAATCCATGCATGATCCTAACTATGCTGAAATGCCTAATGCAACACATGCATGAATACAACTACATTAGGCTCGGCTATTCTAAAGATGGCATGTGAAATGCTACAACTAACAAGTATTCAACTCGGAAATGAAATACAATGCAGTTAGTATGGTGCGCCGAGCCCGGTGCATGCAAGACAGATGAATGAATGCAAACATGCTATCATAAGTATGCTAATTGAAACATGTCCTAAACTAACCTTCATAAGCTGGTAAATAAAAGGGAGAAAGACGTGGGGTTGGACGACATACATCACACACACGCACACTTATTACAAAATTTCCCTCCTCGGAGGGTCCGAATAAATAACACAAACTGAATAAATAATTAACTACCCTAGCTAATTAAATATTACAAAACCCTAATCAATTAATAAATTAATTACAAAAGGAGGTGGCCGCAGCGCTGCCTCGGAATGCTTGAATGATGCATGCTCGATCACCTCGCTTGGAAACCCGTTGCCATGCCACTGTTGCCTTTGTTTGCACTGTTCTGCACCTCTAAGCATTGTGAAGATATTTTTGATGCTTCTGAACCACTCCCTGAGCATTCTGGGATGCCACCGGCCAAGGTAAAAATCCACCGGCCATTGATAAATTATCATCGACCAGTTGTGAATCCATCGGCCAGATATTTTTGGTCGGTCGGCACTGTATGTAGTCGGTGGGTCAAATATTCTTGCAGAATCCTGTTTTGACAGCAGCAGAGGACAGACAGTGCATGGCAAGGAAATTTCAAAGCAATGTGTGCATGGCCAATTTCCCTATCATTCTATAGACTCAAGAGAGTGTGGCCCTCGGCCCTCGGGCCACCAACCACACATTTCGATGCATGATG
The DNA here is from genome assembly GCF_055761805.1 of Camellia sinensis. Lineage (NCBI taxonomy): Eukaryota > Viridiplantae > Streptophyta > Magnoliopsida > Ericales > Theaceae > Camellia > Camellia sinensis. Next base: position 74,280,563 of record NC_138967.1, read on the forward strand.
GCCAAAGGCACCAAGCCTGCAAATCAATGTAAACGAATGCAACAAACAAGTGAATGCTTCACGCCCTATCATGTTGAGATCAAGGGCGTCGGCGATTGAGGATTGAGACGTGTTTCGTCAGTTTGAGTACGAACACACCTCATTCCCCATGTTTGGTTTGACACCCCAAACCAAACATAATGCAATGTATGTATGCAATATGGCTAAAGTGTACAGAACGGCATCAAGTATGCAATATGAGGCTAAGTTAGCAAAACATGCCAAATGCAATGCAACCTATATATGCAAATATGCAATATGCGAAGCATGCAAAATGCAATGTAGCAAATATGGAAAAATATGCAATGGAACTAGCATGTGCCAACACACAATGAACCAAATATGCAACAAACGTGCGACGAACATGCAATGGTGGACTTAAACCGCAAAGGGCAGACCTCAGCCTTGCCATAAACAGTGGCCAAAAGTGACGGAAATGATGGACAAATGCTCATGTAAACATGCACACCAATGGGCCTAAAACTAAGGCATAAAAGGGAGCATTCCACTACAACTATCATGACCACACATGGCATGGATTATGCAACCAAAACAGAGTTTCAATGCGTCAAAATACACCCCAAAACCCACTGATATGGCAGCCCAAGGATTTAAACAAAAAGGCATACACCAAGGACTCAAACATGGAGCATAGGACCACAACTCTTCAAGGCATTGAAAGGGTAATCAAATGCAAGCATGTAAGCATAAAACATGGACTGAAATGGCATGATAAGTGATTCCAAATCACTGAAATAGCCTAAGTAATGCATGCTAAAGACTCACACACCCGAAGCCAACAAGCTAAAATGCAAAGAGGCTATACAAAGTATGGCAAGCATGACCAAATCAACACCCAACAGAGCTTGAACATGATAAAGCATGACCAAAAACTTTACAAAGCTAAGCCAAAACATGCAAGTATGGTGATCCAAATGCAAGATGCATCTCTAGGCAAAATAGAGGAATGCAAGGCAAGTGTATGATGCATGCAAGGGGTCGACGAACCAACATGGAACAGAGGTAAAACAAGCTAGATAAACACCAAATAACCTCTGAAATAAAGCCAAGCAAAGCTAGGCATGCATGCTACCTTTATGAGCCAAAAACACAAGCATATGAGACAAAAGGGGAGAGGGGTGTCCCTCCCCTATGCAAGACCTCAAAACCCCTTCACCACCATTGAAAATCCTCTGGATTTCAGTGGTGAGAAGGCCAATACACCAGAGTTCTCAAAGCTCAAACAAAGAAGGCACAAAAGGGCCAAACAAGGCCTAAGAGGGGGAGGTTGACCCCAAACACAAAAATGACCTTAATGAAACATCTTAAACATGAAAAATTAGAACTTTTATCAGTTATACACAAAGCTCAAAACAGCATGCAAAGTAGGTTAAAAGCTAGTGCAAGAATGGGAAATATAAAGCAATAGTGCTCACCCTTGAAGAACACTTCAAGAACCAAAACTCCAACCCCCTCTTTTGATCAAAACCAACTCAAAAGCTCCAAGAACAACCTCTCAACACTTCAATAACCAAGGTATGGTGTAACACTAGGTGTCTTAGTGCAAAACTAAGAACAAAACTCACTTTTGAACACTCTAACACACACAAATGTAGAGAGAGAGGGAGATATAGAGAGAGAGTGGTATATATATCATATATATATATCTGATTTGCTGAACCTCTTCAAAGGAGAAGAGAGGCCTTCTTTTATAGAGCAAGACAAAGGCCTAAGCTTCTTAGAGAAGCTAAGGCGAAGGGGTCAAGGCTTCTTGAGGAAGCCAAGACAAAGGTCCAAGCATCTTGAGGAAGCTAAGACAAAGGGTCAAGCTTCCTCAAGAAGCTAGAGCAAAGGGTGCAAAGGGTGCAAATCCTCCATACACATGTATGGAGGATTGGTATGTGCACTCCAGCTGGCACAACTGGCATGCACAATGCCTGGAAAAGGCAAAAAGGAGGTACCGGCCAGAAAAAGAGACAATCGGCCAAATAAATGGCCGATCGACTAGATATCCGTGCCGACCGACCAAATATTTGGTCGGTAGAAATAAAGCAAGGCCGGTGGCTTCGTGCCACGGCCGGTGGGTTTAAGGGATGGCTAACAAGCCACTTCCTACCCTTAGGTACAAAAACCACAAGTCCTTGGTCCACAACCAAGCACAAAACAGTCAAGTCGAGATATCCTAAGGCAAGGCGCGTAGCCGAGTCCTTCGGGATATCAAAATAAACACGAACATGGATGATCACCGAGTGTTTAAACGATGACGTCCAAGTCTTGAGGACGGTCAAAAATGGGGTGTCTATAGTTGCCACTCTTTGACAGAACTCAAAAGTCATAACAATGACGGGAGTGAATGTCAAAGCCCAGAGACGACCCATTTTTGACAAGGCCGAAGACTTAGAAAAGCATACAAGCTACAAACAAAGATATGCGTCCGAAGGTGTAGACACCCCATTTTTGACCGTCCTCAAGACTTGGGCATCACCGCTTGAACGCTCGGTGATCATCCGTGTTTGTGTTCGTCTTGAGTTCCCGGAGGTCTCGGCTGCGCGCCTTGCCTCAGGATCTCTTGACTCGACTGTTCGGTGTCTGGTTTTACACCAAAAACTTGTGTTTTGCCTTGGAAGGCAGGGAATGGCTTGTTGGCCATCCCCACACCCCATCGGCTGTCCCCATCTCCCCACCGGCCGTTTCTTGGTGCCACCGGCAGTGTTTTCTTAAAACTAATGGCCGATCGGCACTATATTTTGCCGACCGGCACTTTGTTTTGGCCTGTGACCTCTTTTGCTGGCCGATCTGCACCCTTTGCACCCTTCAGGTATGGTGCATGCCAGCTGTGCCAGCTGGAATGCACCATCACTCCTCCCCATGCACGGGGATGACCACTTTGAGCCTTTGACCCCCTTTTTCCTTCTAGATGGTTAAACCCTTTGGTCAAGCTTCTTGGAGAAGCTTGACCCTTTGTCATAGCTTCTCCAAGAAGCCTTGACTCCCCTTGCACCCTTTGCCCCTTTTTACTTAGCTTCTTTGAGAAGCTTAAGCCTTTGCCTTTGCCTATATAAAGAGCTCTCCTCCACCATGTTTAGGGTCGGAGTTTTGAACATAAAAACCAGAGCTTATATACATATACATCTGATATATACACACTCTCTCTCTATATTTCCCTCTCTCTCCTCCCTTGTGTGTGTTTTCTTGGCCTAAAAGTGCATTTTGACCTTACTTTTGCACTAATACACACACCATTACACCTTGCTCCGAGATTGAGAGGCATTGAGGGTTGTTTTTTGAGATTTTGGACTGATTTTGCTCAGTAGAGTGTGGCTGGACCAACTGTTCTTGAAGTGTTCTTCAAGGGTAAGACTTTCACTTTATTATCCCCAATCTTGCATTGGTTCTTGACCTGTCTTTCATGCTGATTCAAGCTTTGAGTATAACATAAAAAAGTCTTACATTTTCTTGCTTAAGAACTTTCATTAAGGGTGTTTTGTGGTTTGGGGTCGAACTCACCCTCTTAGGCCTTGTTTGGCCCTTTTGGTGCTTCCATTGTTAGGCTTTGTTTGCTTGAGTGTTTGGTTCTTTTCACCACTGAAATCCAGTGGATTTTCAGTGGTAAAGAAGAGGGTTTGAGGTCTTGCATAGAGGAGGGACACCCCTCTCCCTTGGTCTCTCTCTTGTTTGCATATTTGGCTCAATGTGGTAGCATGCATGTCTAATCTTGTTTAGCTTCATTTCAGAGCTTATTTGGTGTTTATACAACATGTTTTACCTCTGTCTCATGTGGGTTTGTTGGTCTCTTTCATGCATATTATACTTACTTTATATCTCCTCAAGGTTGCCTAGAGGTATGCCATACATTGAGGCCATGATTCTCGCATGATCTAGCCTAATATTATGAAGGTATTAGCATCATTTTGCCATGTTCAAGGTCTGTTGGCCACTGTTTCAGTCATGCTTGCCATGTTTGGTGTCACCTCTTTGCATTTTGGCTTGAGAGCCTTAAGGGTATGGGTCATGAACATGCATTGGTTAGGCTATTTCGGTGATTTGGAATCACTTAGCATATCATTTCAGTCCCTAAACCATGCTTGTATACTTGCATTCATCGCTTCTCTCATGCTTTGAAGTTGTACCCTCTTATGCCTTGAAACGTGCATTGTGTATGCCTAGGTGTTTGTTTCATTTGGGATGCCATATGTGTGGGTTTTGGAGCTCTTTTTGCATGCTAAAATTCTGTTTTTGGTTGTATAGTTCATGCCATGCTTGTTTGGGTTAGTGGTGGTAGAATGCCCTTTGTTATGCCTTAGCTTTGGCCCCCCTTTTGGCTTGCATGTTTGTAGTGCATTTTGTCCATCACTTGAGGCACTTTTAGCCACTGTTTTTGGGGGTGTTTGAGGCCTCCTATTTCAGTCTAAGTCCCTTCTTGGACATGGTTGTATGTTTGACTTGTTGCCTCTAATTGCATGCGTGCATTGTACCATATTAGCATTACGTGATGAGTTGCATTGTAGCATTGCATATTAGGAACATTGTATGCTTGCCATGATATGTTGCATTACATTTGGCATGCCTTGCTTTTGTTTGTGATATGTTGCATTTTCGAGCCATGTTTGCATAACATGCATTGCATTGCTTGGTTTGGGGTGTCAAACCAAGTGTGAGGGTTAAGAAGTGTTCATACTACGAGTGATGTAACACGCCTTGACTCTCAGTCACCGAGACCCTTGACCTTGACATGATAGGGTCTTGGTCTTCATTCGTGTGTTGCATGCATTTTCATTGAATCGCAACCTTGGCTCCTTAGGTCATCATGCATCAAAATGCACAATTGATGGCCCAAGGGTCGAGGGCGATGCTCCCTTGAGTCCCTTGCATGATAGGGAGTGTGCCCGCGCATACATTTGCTTGAAATGCCATGCCATACACTGTCTGTCCTTGTTGCTGTCAAAAACCAGTTTCTGCAGGGAGTTTTTGCCGACCGGCAGTGTAGAGTGCCGACCGGCTATGGATTGGTGGCCGATGGCATGAAACCCCAGCCGATGGATAAGTTCCATGGCCGGTGGGTATTCCCTTCAGCCGATGGTGTCCTACAGGGTTCAGGGAACCTATCCCAGGATTTTGGCAGTTTTCAGAGAAGTAGGGCAGTGTAAACAAAGGCAACAGTGGTATGGTGCGGCTTTCCAGGCGAGACGGACTCGAACATGCATCATCCGCGCATTCTGAGGCAGGGCTGCGGCCTTTCCCTTTTTGCATTTAATTTGATTAATTAAATTAAAAGTCCTGTAATAATTAGTTTAGTATTATTCATTCGGACTGTAATATTTATTCGGACCTTCCGAGTGAGGGCACAACTGTAATAAGTGTGCGTGTGTGTGATGTATGTCTTCCAACCCTACGTCTTTCTCCCTTTTATTTACCAGCTTTTGATGGTTAGTATTAGGACATGTTTAATTTAGCATACCTTATGCTATGCATGCGTGTATCCACACATTTGTCTTGCATGCACCGGGCTCGGCGCATCATGCTAACTGCATTTGTATTTCGATTCCAAATTGAATACGTGTTAGTCGTAGCATTTCACATGTCATTATAGATTAGCCGAGCTTGTCTAGATTGCATCTTTGCATGTGATTGCATTAGCCATTTTAAACATGAACTAGGATCATGCATGTGATTACTAACTAGTTTCTGTTTTGGCTTGGAGTACTAGGTAAGCTTTTATGCTTTAGCATGCCACATGCGTGTGAGTGTTGCCATAATTGCATGATTACCATGAGGCTAGCTGCTTATGTGATATAACTTCTTGAATGCCTGTGGATGGAGGTTGAATTACCTAAATTGGAATAATACATTAAAACTGCGAGTTTTAAGCCCACTAGATAGTGGCAAAACCATCTTTTCTAAAGCCCACTTGAGGGTGGCAAAACCTGCATTTTAGCCTACTTGCGGGTAACAAACCATTTTCAAAACAAACAGGCTATGTTTTGTTCCAATTTAGGCGAGTTGGTCTATACTTGTTTGCTGTGCGCATAACATAGTAATTCTAGGCTAATAACCGGAATAAGAACACATAACGTTTTCAAAATTGGATATCATGGTTAGTAGAGGCCGATCTTCGGATCGGGCGAGAGGGGGTGCTCATAGCTGACCTTCCCCAATCGTACCCAAGTTTCCGAGCCGAGGCAACTTTGGTGATGACGGACACGTGGCCTTTGGCACCGAGTCAGGGTTTCCTAAATTCCCCCAAAATAAAATATTTAGGTGACGACTCTGTATCTAGCAAAGCAGTCCATGTTTGGCACTTCTTTCAAAAATCTGTTTTCTCAAAACAATTTGTCGGATTTGGACTCTTTGGTTCAGATTAAGAACCGTGACAAAAATCGAGTCCGAACTATAGTAGCGAGGCTCTCGGGCCGCGTCTACAGAAGGCAGGGGCAAAATGCAAAACAATGCACAAAGCCGAGCATAACTTATGATCATGCAAAGAAAGCTGTAATGAAGCATAACATGCGACAGTTTTAAGTTAGCACAAACCAAACTACACTACAATGCAAAAAGGATGTAAGAGAATTATGTAATTCTCGCTACGTTTGACGCGGAGAATATATTACCTGTGCGGTTCGTCTGGTCGTGCCAGCTTCAAATGAACCGTACATACAATATCGTTCCTGTCCGGTTCCTCTGGTCTTGCCAGCCTCAAATGAACCGTACATACAATATCGTGCCTGAAAAAGAAAGAGAACTTAACATGTACAATATCGTTAGATACATGCACAGCAATGCAAGTGAAAAGTGCGTGACAACGCGAGTGAGAAAGTGAGTGACAATGCAGGCGGAAGGGGTGCCTAACAACGCAACCCGAGTGTGTGCATAACAATGCGATTTGAAACAAGCATAACAATGCTATGAAGGCACAAACACATATAAGTAATGTACACGTGACAACGTGTACAATGTGTGGAGGCGAGGAAGAGTATATACATATAAGTAAGGCACATACGGCAACATGTACAATGTGTATAGCAGGAATGAAATGTACACATGTAAGTAAAGCACATGCGACAACGTGAACAATGTGTATAGCAGGAATGCAATGTACACATGTAAGTAAAGCACATGCAACAACATGCACAATGTGTAAAAATAAAGGAACTTGAACACATATAAGTAAAGCATAACGCGACAACGTATGCAATGTGTATAGGAACTTGAACACATATAAGTAAAGCATAACGCAACAACACATGCAATGTGTATAGAAACTTGAACATATATAAGTAAAGCATAACGCGACAACGCATGCAATGTGTATAGAAACTTGAACACATATAAGTAAAGCATAATGCGACAACGCATGCAATGTGTATAGAAACTTGAACACATATAAGGAAAGCATAATGCGACAACGCATGCAATGTGTATAACAAGAATGAAATGTACACATGTAAGTAAAGCACATGCGACAACATGTACAATGTGTGAAAATGAAGGAACTTGAACACATATAAGTAAAGCATAACGCGACAACGCATGCAATGTGTATAGGAACTTGAACACATATAAGTAAAGCACGACGCGACAACGCATGCAATGTGTATAGAAACTTGAACACATATAAGTAAAGCATAACGTGACAACGCATGCAATGTGGAAGGATGCAAGACAATGCAACCTAAGAATGCGAAACAACGCGGGTGGACGGGAGGATGCAAGACAATGCAACCTAAGAATGCGAAACAATGCGGGTGGACCGGAGGATGCAAGACAATGCAACCTAAGTGTGACGCATAACAATGCGGGTATAAGATGCAAAATGATATGCGATATTACAAAACAATGTAAGAATATATAATGTATTGAAACAATGCAAATGATGTGCAATGCATTTGAGATGATCAAACCACAAGCAGTACAAAGCCATACAAATATCATGAAGAGGATGGAGATACAACATAAAACTCCGTCTACCATAGAAAAGGTGCCGAAACCCTCAAACCACAATCCCATCAGTGGAATAGGCGCGTACACATGCAGAACTATGTGTGTGTAGACGAAACACAAAATACAAGTAATTAGGTGGCATGATATAAGTGAGGAATGACCAGCTGAGGAAAGATCGTGATCCTAAATGCTGGATGCAACACACTGCACTATAATGTAATGAATGCAATGGATAAGGCGCGCGGCCAAACCGTATCTTGCCTAGGAAAGGCATGGACACAAACAAATCACGTTTAACACGGAAATGGTGCCGTCACCCTCAACACTAGGTGCGTACACATAATATCATAACCATGCTTCAACGTGAAAAGTATGGGCACATACCAGACCAAGCTCAACATGGAAAGGCGCAAGCCATAGATGGATAATGCAGTAAATGCATGCAAACTACAATGCAATATATATTCTATATGCAATGCAATGTAATAGCTAAATGCGATGAATAGAATGGATAAGGCGCGCGGCCAAACCGTATCTTGCCTAGGAAAGGCATGGACACAAACAAACCACGTTTAACACGGAAATGGTTCCATCACCCTCAACACTAGGTGCGTACACATAATATCATAACCATGCTTCAACGTGAAAAGTATGGGCACATACCAGACCAAGCTCAACATGGAAAGGCGCAAGTGGTAGATGGAGGTGATGCAGTAAATGCATGCAATATGTGCTATGTACAATGCAATATATATGCTAGCTAAAAATGCAATGGATGCAGTGGATATGGCGCGCGGCCAAACCAAATCTTGCCTAGGAAAGGCATGGACACACACAAACCACGTTTAACACAGAAACGGTGTCGTCACCCTCAACACTAGGTGCGTACACATAATAGCATAATCATGCTTCAACGTAAAAGGTATGGGCACATACCAGACCAAGCTCAACATGGAAAAGCGCAAACCATAGATGGATAATGTAGTAAATGCATGCAAACTATAATGCAATAGATACAATGAATGTATGTAATGTATGCTATGTACAATGCAATATACATACTAGATGATGCAGTAGAGAAATGCATGACAACGCAAATGAGATATGCATGACAATGCAAGATAGAGAAATGCATGGCAATGCAAATAGAAGTGAAACATGCGTGTCGACACAAGTGAAGAGTGCATGACAATGTAGGTGGTAGCGAAACATGCGTGTCGACGCAGGTGAAGAATGCATGACAATGCAGGTGGAAGCGAAACATGCGTGTCGACGCAAGTGAAGAGTGCACGACAATGCAGGTGGAGGAGAAACATGCATGTTGGCGCAAGTGAAGAATGCATGACAATGCAGGTGGAGGTGAAACATGCGTGTCGATGCAAGTGAAGAGTGCAAGACAATGCAGGTGGAAGCGAAACATGCGTGTCGACGCAAGTGAAGAGTGCATGACAATGCAGGTGGAGGCGAAACGTGCATGTCGACGCAAGTGAAGAGTGCATGACGATGCAGGTGGAAGCGAAACATGCGTGTCGACGCAAGTGAAGAGTGCAGGACAATGCAGGTGGAGGCGAAACGTGCGTGCCGACGCAAGTGAAGAGTGCACGACAATGCAGGTGGGATGCAAGATAATGCATGTAAGGAAATGCATGGCAATGCAAGTTATTGGAATGTACGACAATGCAGGTTAAAGTGCGTAACAACGCAATGCACTAACAAGTGCAGGTAGACTGTGCAGGACAGCGCGAATGTAATACAATGCGATGCAAGTGCAGGTGGGATGCGCAAGATAGCGCAAATGAAACAATGTAATGCACAAAACAGTGCGATGCGCAAAATAGCGCGAATGAAAATGCAATGCACTAACAAGTGCAGATGAGGTGCACAAGATAGTGCAATACGCAAAATAGCGCGATAAAATGCATGCACGATGCAAGTAAGGTGCACAAAACAGTGCGATTGAGGTACGCAAAATAGCGCGATTGAAATGCAATGCAATGTAAGGTGCACAAAATAGTGCGATGCGCAAGAAAGCGCGATGAGTTAGACAACGCGAGTGCACAAGACAGTGCGAATGCAAAAGATAGTGGATGCGCTAGACAGCGCGATGCGTTAGACAGCGCGATGCGTTAGACAACGCGAGTGCACAAGACAGTGCGAATGCACAAGATAGTGCGATGCGCTAGACAGCGTGAGTGCACAAGACAGTGCGAATGCACAAGATAGTGCGATGCGCTAGACAGCGCGATACGTTAGACAACACGAGTGCACAAGACAGTGCGATTGCACAAGATAGTGCGATGCACTAGACAGCACGATGCGTTAGACAACGCGAGTGCACAAGACAGTGCGAATGCTTTGGAATGTGAAAATGCACAAGACAGTGCGAGAGAGATACAATGCACCAGAAAGTATGAGGAAGGTGCACAAAAGAAGTGCGATAAAATGCATCTTTTGTGCAAGTAAGGGGGCATTTTCTATGCAACATGGAAAGCATATTCTATGCAATATTGAAAGCAAAACATATTCTATGCGGAATCGAAAGCAAGCATATTCTATGTATGAATCATAACGATGTGTGGCACGCATGCAACAGAAGTGTATATAAAAGTGCACATTCTATGCAATAGAGGGGCATCAAACATATACTCTGGTGCCTCCGATTTATCTCTCAGAGGGCTTTGCGACACACTCAGCTCGAAAAGGGTACACCCCGTTTATGTTGGCAAGAGATAACATCTGTATTGTGAAAACCACATGTGCTGCTTAGACCGCCATTTTGACTTGAAGCAGGCTTACACTTGAGGTAGAGGCGCACTCATACTCCAGAGAAAGGCGAGGCCTGACAAGATGCACTTGGAATGTAGTCTCGGAATTTACCGAAGTTGGAACACACTAAGATGCTCCAAATTTTCCCTCTTTTCTTTTGCTTTGCAGTCTGGAACCCATATAGCTTCAGATAGGTCCTGGTTTTACTGTTCTCATATGACCTGGGTTGAACCCTGCGGTTTTTGAAAGAACAAAATCTTGTTTTGCACAAATGTGGAGAACGACACGGCACTCTAAGCACAAAACGATTTATTTTGAAAATCGAGAAATGAGTTCTCAATCGGGTATTGAGCCTATGACTGAACACAGCGCATAACGACTCAACAAAGAAAAACAAGAGGTAAACAACCTAAACACATCGAGAAACACTCGAAACGACTCAAAACAAGAATCAAGACAAAACAAAAGACACGACACTCAGACGTGCACAGGGAGCCTGTTTCTCCGGGTATTGTTTCCCACCCTTTCTCGTTTGTGATCCTCACATCACTCGGCCCTCAAGCTCTATTTTCTGAAAAAGCCCTTTTGCTCACTTTTTCTCTCAGCACACATCTCTGTATTCTTCCATCTCTCATTTTTTATCCCTCCCCTAGGTGGTTGATGGATAAACAAGGAATTGCGGGCTCTTGCCCCTAGCATGCTGCTAGATTCTCTTTCTTCCGCTCACAGCCAGTGAGTTCCTCCCACAGAGGGGTTGCACTAAGATGGGGTGTGTAGCAAATTTGCAACTGACATCGGTTGATGATGCTTTGCTGGGGAGTTTGGACGTGATCAGATCTGTCCAGATGAGGAAGTGGAATATCTTGATCCATTCCAGTTCGTGCTTCATACTTGGCTTGATACCTCGTTGCTTGGAGGATGTGAGAGCTTTTTGCCCTTTTGCGGTCAGCTTCAGTGGTGCCATTTTCCGGCGAATACGGTGCCCTTTCCGGCAAGTAGAGTGCCCTTTTTGGCAAGTGCGTTGATAAAGGGGAAAAGACAGAACACCTGACTCAACTGTGCCCCGAGTTCATCATTTTGACCATTTCTTGTTTTTGGCTTTCTACTAAAACAATTTTGACCAAAATCAGAGTTAGATTAACATGCTTGTTTAATTTTCTGATTTGAAATCATGGAAGTTAGGCTATGAGCACTGAAAATTTTCCTTTTTTGGGTCTAAGAAATGGTCCAGTTTTGGAAAAATGGGATAATTTTCAAGAGAATCAGTCAACCTCAGTAAAAATTCTCAAAAACCATTTTGGCAAACAGCCACTGCTCAACGAGCACAGAACTTACTCTTGAGATGCACAACCTCAGATCGGAAGGAAAACTGCCCCTTGTCTGAAGGACACTGCATGGCAACGGAAAGTTGCCCCTTGTTTGAAAGGCATCGCAACGCATTGAATGGCAACGGAAAGTTACCCCTTGTTTGAATGGCACCACAGTGCATTGTAATCAGTCCTCAGAGTGACGAACACAACCAAACTCTTGGATACAGATAAGGCGAGGATGATCAGAACCATTACATGGACATAGTCGTTTTTAGAAGTGTTTATGGCTGGACTTCAGGTTGAAGTTGCCTATGTATCCCAAAGATGGGAATCAAGCCTTATGTAGTTCGGGGTTAAGGTATACTCGGGTATTAACCTCTCCTTTTGCGCTCTAACTTTTGTCAAGGCCGCCCTTCCGGGTTTTCAACCTTGCGAGCTATGTTTTTCTTTTCTTTTTTCTTTTCTTTTCATTTCTTCTCTTTTTCTTTTTTTTTCTTTTTTTTTCTTCTTTTCTTTTTTTCTTTTCGTTTCTTCTTTTTTCATTTTCATTTTTTTTATCTTTGCATTTTTTCTCTTTTTTCTTTTTTCTTGTTCTTTTCTTTGCTCTAACTTTTGCCTGGGTCGCCCTTCCGGGTTTTCGGCCCAGCGAGCCTCTCAAGGGTAAAAGTGTAGCTTTGTCCATGTCAAATGGTTTTGAGATCCCAAAGTCATCTGAATCCAGGAGAATGGTTGCTGTTTGCTGGCGATGCAGGAGTCCATCCAATGGGGAGCTGAATTTGCCCTTAGTGTTGTGGATAGGAACTTGGTTGTCCTTTAGCAATACTTTCTTCTTTCCCCCTTCTGGGATTTGGCATTCTTGCCAGTCTTCCCTAGTTTGCTGAAAAAGACTCATCTTTGACTCTTCGAGCGCATCTGACATTTTTTGCCCCTAGTCCGAGGGGTGCTTCTCATCCAGCTTTGCAAGCTTTCTTTTGACGACGTCGGACCTTCTTGATCTGACTTTCTTGCCCTTAGTTCAAGGGCTACTTCTGATCTGGCCACATAGGCCTCACATTGTGGTTGACCATTGAACATTCTGAATCCAAGTTCAAGGTTTGAACGTGAGGGGTCGAGTCTTGAGGCTGAGAGCGATCCTAGGTTGCACAATCTCAAGAGCGATTCCACACAGATCTTCGCAGGATCGCGCAAAACATTTTTTGAAATCTTTTAAGAAAGCGACTAATCGCTCACGCGGAAGATGATGTAGAACCAATCTGGATCAAGCTAGGATCCTTCTCAGTACTCACACTAACAAGCATGATCTCATTCATTAAGGGCTTAGCACACCTCTCTTTCTCTCATATGATCAAATTTTGGCAAAACCCGAGGAATTCCTTCCTCTTCGTTTTCATCACAATGTTCAAAAAGTTTTGAAAAACTCAGGTCAATATAATGATTTAAAGGTGCAGAAGAGCAGGTGAGATGCTCCGCCATTTCATTCAAACTTCTGGCACAACTGGCGCAAGGCAGAAGCAAACACAAGAGTGTGAAAATCACTGCTGTTTCATTCAGATCTATTGGAATAACTGGCTCCAAGGCAGAAACAAACTCAAAAGAAAGCAAAAGGACAAACACAAAACAAGATAGTGATGTCCGAGGTAATACCAACGGAATCACCCGACTCCAACGCAACAGGACTGACTCGATACAACAAGACAGACCCGACTGACTTAGTATAAAAAGACTGACTCTATACAACGGGATAGACTCAACAGGACTGACTCGATACAACAAGACAGACTCAATACCCAAGTCAGAAAGTAGAATAAACAGCATTCACAAATGCTCAAAATAGTGCGTGTCATCCATCACATTTAGAGTAAACTGAGCACCGACAGCAAGTGCTTCATCCCCTGATCACATAACAACACAGGTCCAGAGTACCCGAGGGATATCAGACCCTTCTGGAGCTATGGTTCTAAGACTATTTAGCAAGAGAGAAAACAGACAGCACCTCAGCCTGATTTCACCAAAACAGATATGAGCAAAGCTGAATGACCGTGCTCTCTACTGAATTCTGCCCAAAATTCTACCTATAAACTGATACCCTCGGGTAAGACTGATTCCACAAAATACTGATGCCCGCGGACCTGATACTCAGACTTACGAACTGATACATGCATTCCCTATAGAGACACACTCTAAAAGCATAAAGCAAGCAAGTAAGAGCCAAAACACCCCTATGTTGGGGTAGGGTTTCCCTATCCTATTTTGTCAGGAGCTAGGGTTTCACTATGCACGCAGCGGTTTCAAACAACCTACAATCGGATAAGCAACCTGTCCTAGTTATTTATGTCATTCTGAATTTTATGTCATTCTGAATACTTGCCATCTTTTGTTTATTAGTGCTTTTTACCTTTACCGTGATTGTGAACTCTATGCTAAATACTCTATATCACTACTGTACGGGGGTGAAATATTCTCAGTTCTCCGTACTCCTTGAACCCAAGCTTCACGTGACGTCGCTTAACTTGAAAATCAAAAGTTGGTGAGTTGCCTGGTGGTGTGCTGCCGGATAAACCGTCCGATGATCAAGTCAGCACACTTGGAGAAGAAGAAGAAAAATAGAGAGAGCACTCTAGAGAGAGAGAGAGAGAGAGAGAGAGTTGGGAATTCTTTCAGATTGTTTACCACTAACGTCTCCATATTTCTCCTTTTCTAGGCTGGCCATGCAGCCTCAGAGATTGTGGGCGCACTACCACTGCTGTCCTTCCCTGGGCAAGCGATTGTGCTCTCCCCTATATTCCTTACATGTGTAAAGACCAAAACTTCCAAACAGCGTTTGATGAACCGCCAAACGGTATTGACGCATACGAGGAGTGGATTTTCCCCTCTTCACCATTGGTCCAGGTGGCTTACACAACTGGGCTATCACTTGGAAGAAGCAGACACCACAACGGACATGGACGGCCGAGCTATAATATACCAGTCTATCGGAATTGACTGGTCATACAGTGCGCGGCTGTAGACGCGCCCGAACGTCCCGGGGGGAAACCCCGTTCTGTTCATTTCGGCTCACTACAGTTCAGGACTCTCAAATGTCACGGTCTTGTATCTAATCTCGCAGAGTGCAATGCAAGACCGATGAATCATCAAAGAGTCCAAGTCCGGCAAATCGTTTTGAAAAAAGATTTTTAGAAAGAAGTGCCAAACATGGACTGCTTTGCCAGATACAGAGTCGCCACCTAAATGTTTTATTTTTGAAAAATTTAGGAAACCCTGACTCGTTGCCTAAGCCACATGTCCGTCATCACCAAAGTTGCCTCGGCTCGGGAACTTGGGTACGATTGGGAAAGGTCAGCTATGAGCACCCCCGCTCGCCCGATCAAAGATCGGCCACTACTAAACGTGATATTTTGTTTTGAAAACATATATGTTCTTATTCCGGTTATTAGCTTGGATTTACTACATGATACGCACAGCACACAAGTATAGATTGGATCACCTGAATTGGAACGACACATCTCATGTTTGTTTATTTTGAAAATGGTTTGATGGTGCTACCCGCAAGTAGGCTAAGACGTGGATTTGCCACCCTCGGGTGGGCTTAGAAAACGTGATGGTTTGCCACTCTCAAGTGGGCTTAAAACTCACAGTCAATGCATTATTCCAATTCAGATAATCCAACCTTCACCCACAGGCATTCAGGCAGTTATATCACATAAGCACATAGCCTCATGGTAAGCATGCTATCATGGCAGTCACTCACACACATGCAAGGATGCTAAAGCATAAACACTTACCGAGTACTCCAAGCCAAAACAGAAGCTATGTTAGAAATCCATGCATGATCCTAATTATGCTGAAATGCCTAATGCAACACATGCATGAATGCAACTACACTAGGCTCGGCTATTCTAAAGATGGCATGTGAAATGCTACAACTAACAAGTATTCAACTCGGAATTGAAATACAATGCAGTTAGTATGGTGCGCCGAGCCCGGTGCATGCAAGACAGATGAATGAATGCAAACATGCTATCATAAGTATGCTAATTGAAACATGCCCTAAACTAACCATCATAAGCTGGTAAATAAAAGGGAGAAAGACGTGGGGTTGGACGACATACATCACATACACGCACATTTATTACAAAATTTCCCTCCTCGGAGGGTCCGAATAAATAACACAAACTGAATAAGTAATTAACTACCCTAGCTAATTAAATATTACAAAACCCTAATCAATTAATAAATTAATTACAAAAGGAGGTGGCCGCAGCCCCGCCTCGGAATGCTTGAATGATGCATGCTCGATCGCCTCGCTCAGAAACTCGTTGCCATGCCACTGTTGGCTCTGTTTGCACTGTTCTGTACGTCTGAGCATTGTGAAGATATTCTTGATGCTTCTGAACCACTCCCTGATCATTTTGGGATGCCACCGGCCAAGGTAAAGATCCACCGGCCATTGATAAATTGTCATTGACCAGTTGTGAATCCATCGGCCAGATATTTTTGGTCGGTCGGCACTGTATGTAGTTGGTTGGCCAAATATTCCTGTAGAATCCTGTTTTGACAATAGTAGAGGACAGACAGTGCATGGCAAGGAAATTTCAAAGCAATGTGTGCATGGCCACTTTCCCTATCATTCTAAAGACTCAAGGGAGTGTGGCCCTTGGCCCTCAGGCCACCAACCACGCATTTCGATGCATGATGGCCAAAGGCACCAAGCTTGCAAATCAATGTAAATGAATGCAACAAACGAGTGAATACTTCACGACCTATCATGTTGAGATCAAGGGCATCGGCGACTGAGGATTGAGACGTGTTTCGTTACTTTGAGTACGAACACACCTCATTCCCCATGTTTGGTTTGACACCCCAAACCAAACAGAATGCGATGTATGTATGCAATATGGCTCAAGTGTACAGAACGGCATCAAGTATGCAATATGAGGCTAAGTTAGCAAAACATGCCAAATGCAATGCAACCTATACATGTAAATATGTAATATGCGAAGCATGCAAAATGCAATGTAGCAAATATGGAAAAATATGCAATGGAACTAGCATGTGCCAACACACAATGAACCAAATATGCAACAAACGTGCGACAAACATGCAATGGTGGACTTAAACTGCAAAGGGCAGACCTCAGCCTTGCCATAAACAGTGGCCAAAAGTGACGGAAATGATGGACAAATGCTCATGCAAACATGCACACCAATGGGCCTAAAACTAAGGCATAAAAGGGAGCATTCCACTACAACTATCATGACCACACATGGCGTGGATTATGCAACCAAAACAGAGTTTCGATGCATCAAAATACACCCCAAAACCCACTGATATGGCAGCCAAAGGATTTGAACAAGAAGGCATACCCCAAGGACTCAAACATGGAGCATAGGACCACAACTCTTCAAGGCATTGAAAGGGTAATCAAATGCAAGCATGTAAGCATAAAACATGGACTGAAATGGCATGATAAGTGATTTCAAATCACTAAAATTGCCTAAGTAATGCATGCTAAAGACTCACACACCCGAAGCCAACAAGCTAAAATGCAAAGAGGCTATACAAAGTATGGAAAGCATGACCAAATCAACACCCAACAGAGCTTGAACATGATAAAACATGACCAAAAACTTCACAAAGCTAAGCCAAAACATGCAAGTATGGTGATCCAAATGCAAGATGCATCTCTAGGCAAAATAGAGGAATGCAAGGCAAGTGTATGGTGCATGCAAGGGGTCGACGAACCAACATGGAATAGAGGTAAAACAAGCTAGATAAACACCAAATAACCTTTGAAATAATGCCAAACAAAGCTAGGCATGCATGCTACCTTTATGAGCCAAAAACACAAGCATATGAGACAAAAGGGAAGAGGGGTGTCCCTCCCCTATGCAAGACCTCAAAACCCCTTCACCACCACTGAAAATCCTCTGGATTTCAGTGGCGAGAAGGCCAATACACCAGAGTTCTCAAAGCTCAAACAAAGAAGGCACAAAAGGTCCAAACAAAGCCTAAGAGGAGGAGGTCGACCCCAAACACAAAAATGACCTTAATGAAACATCTTAAACATGAAAAATTAGAACTTTTATCAGTTATACACAAAGCTCAAAATAGCATGCAAAGTAGGTTAAAAGGTAGTACAAGAATGGGGAATATAAAGCAATAGTGCTCACCCTTGAAGAACACTTCAAGAACCAAAACTCCAGCCCCCTCTTCTGATCAAAACCAACTCAAAAGCTCCAAGAACAACCTCTCAACACCTCAATAACCAAGGTATGGTGTAACACTAGGTGTCTTAGTGCAAAACTAAGAACAAAACTCATTTTTGGACACTCTAACACACACAAATGTAGAGAGAGAGGGAGATATAGAGAGAGAGTGGTATATATATCATATATATCTCTGATTTGCTGAACCTCTTCAAAGGAGAAGAGAGGCCTTCTTTTATAGAGCAAGACAAAGGCCTAAGCTTCTTAGAGAAGCTAAGGCAAAGGGCTCAAGGCTTCTTAAAGAAGCTAAGGCAAAGGGGTCAAGGCTTCTTGAGGAAGCCAAGACAAAGGTCCAAGCTTCTTGATGAAGCTAAGACAAAGGGTCAAGCTTCCTCAAGAAGCTAGAGCAAATGGTGCAAATCATCCATACACGTGTATGAAGGATTGGTATGTGTACTCCAGCTAGCATAGCTGGCATGCACAATGCTTGGAAAAGGCAAAAAGGAGGTACCGGCCAGAAAAAGAGACAATCGGCCAAATAAATGGCCGATCGACCAGATATCCATGCCGATCGACCAAATATTTGGTCGGTAGAAATAAAGCAAGGCCGGTGGCTTCGTGCCACGGCCGGTGGGTTTAAGGGATGGCTAACAAGCCACTTCCTACCCTTAGGTGCAAAAACCACAAGCCCTTGGTCCACAACCAAGCACAAAATAGTCAAGTCAAGAGATCCTAAGGCAAGGCGCGTAGCCGAGTCCTTCGGGATCTCAAAATGAACACGAACATGGATGATCACCGAGTGTTCAAACGATGACGTCCAAGTCTTGAGGACGGTCAAAAATGGGGTGTCTACAGCGGCTCGACATCTTGGCCTCGCTCTACTATCTTATAGGATGTCTCGGCCTTACGTTAGCCTGGACTGTCTTCAGCTCGGCCCAACGCACCAGTGCGGATCTAACCGAATATCAGATTTCACTGAATAATAGTTTGGTTGAGCACCTGCACGTCTTCACATTTTGGTTGATGGTTTGCCCGGCCCAACGTAATGGACCCGAGCGTCGCGTTGGTTCAGTACGGCCAGGCACATGGTCTTCGGTCCTCGCAAGGCTCAACACCATATCCCGTGTTGCTATAACTCGACCCATTTGTTCGGCGCAAATCTCCCTCTCAATTGCCCCTTAATCCCATCCGAGCTGATCGTGATTGGGATTACTATCCTAGCCGAGCTATTCGATTTGGTCCGTCAATGAGGATTGCGTCAATAGTCTTGTCATTGATCAGTCAGCCGTACTGACAAACCATCTTTTCAATGCTACGTAGCCTTCACTGACTGGCTCCATGCATTCCTACAGCTGTCCCACCATCTCTGAAATTCGAAAGGTTGGCGCCCTTTAGCATCATTCATATTCACTGTTCATCTTCCTTGAGCTAAACCCTAAACCCTTTTGAGTCCCAGCTTGCCCCGCTATTGTTATCGCCGCTGTCATTCTCGCTTGCATCATTCCCAGTGTTTTCCACCTCATCGAGCATCACAGTGAAGGTTGAGGCAAATTGGAGCTTGGTTTGGCACTCAAATCTGTAAGTCCCTCTTACTTTCATCACCATTTTCGTGTTCTTCGTGTTCTTCATTTGGGACTATTAATACGTTGCCAAAGCTCCTCTCACGGGGCAAAATCAATTTGCATTTGTAGAAATTAGGTAAAATTGAAACCCAAAATGTACATGGGGCCATCATGCCCCTTATCTTCCTCAGCTTCTGTATCTGGCCTTGATTTTAGGATGAACAGATTGATTTTAGGGAAAAACCGAGCTAGATCCCAATCTAGATCCTCAAATAGGATTGAACCGAGCTGAAAGTAGTTTGTAGATCTTCAATGTGACAACCACTGCGCTGGAGCATTGGGGGTCTCATCTAGCTGAGATAAGTCGCTAAGTAATTAGGACTTGGCCTAAAATTGGCCTAACAATTCACGACCGGTCTAACACCCAAAACCATGTAAAAGTTCAGTATGCGAGAGTTTTTGAGAGACATGCACTCGTTACTGTACTAACGCTGGCACTAATTTTTAATAATGTAGAACTAGGACCGACCAGGCATATCAACATTATATTGGTGAGGTCAAAGACCGAACAAATAATAATCTGAGCAGCTCAATTTTGACTGAGCTACCAACTAATTCACCATACAAATAAAACCGGGATAGATGGGGAAATATTGTTTTATGGTCAGCTCTCCTAGGGCAATGGCTGAATTCTGTAGAGAGTACAACATCCAAGACGATGTCCACCTAGAGTTGGCCAAGAAAGGAGACACTCCTTGGGGTGAGCTGGAGAAATGCCCCTTCACGGTCATGTCTATTGTGGAAGGCGGCTTACGCTTCCCAGTCTAACCCCTAGTTTGCGAATTTTTGAGGCAGACTAGACTGTGCCCTACCCAAGTCTCCAACAACACATACAAAATAATAAATGGCGTGGCCGTACTGAATAGAATACTCGGTCTGAATCTTGGCCTCGCTGAGATATTCCATCAATACACACTTAGAAAAAATAAAGGAGGATTTTGTTGGTATCTCAAAGTTAGGAAAGGCCAATCAAAACTTATTGAGGGTAACCCGAATAAAGAGACAAATGATGACAATTTCTTGTGGGTGTCTGGTAATTATGAGGATACCGAAGTGCCCATACCGGGCTGGTACATAAGAAAAGACTTTGGGAGTACTGGTGAGCACCTCGGCATGTTTTTAATTCAGTAATTGTTCTTGTTTTTACAGATCTAACCCTTGCTTTCCTGTTGCAGACTATAGACTCTTGGCGGGAGATTACTCCCGCGCAAACCAAGAAGCCATAAGGATTGCATTGCGGCACTTGGCCGAGGAGCGAGAGCCTCAAAAGTTGCTCGGCTACGAACCGAGTTATCGTTACACGTTACACGGCACCGTGCAGGAGCAGGGTGACTGACTTCCTTCCTGCCCCTTCTCCAGAGTCGGATCCAAACCTTCCTCCAAACAAACTAGTTCCTTTGACTGTCGAGCAGGAGATGGCCAAGATCTCGGCTATCAAATCAATGATCACTGGCGAGCCGAGCGACTCTCAGCCCGTAGAAACAACTGGGGGACAATCTTCCACGCCAACTGTGCAAGACAAGGGGCAGTGTTGGCTCTCGCCATCGAGCAAGCTGCCGGTCAGTCTAAGAAAAGGCCGAGAAGAAATCAAACCGAGCAACATTTGGTGGATGAAGATTCCGCCGAGCTTCCATCTGCTAACCTGGGGGAGTAGACTGATCAACCAATCACCGAGCCATCCGCCCGATCCAGTGGCCCCCCAGTCTGGTCGCCGGAGATGAAATACAAAAGCCGGGCAGTTACCACTGCTGACTCGGTCAATGTCGACAAGGATTACTTACTCGACTTTAACATGACCAAGGGATTGCTCATCCCTGAGAACATGAAGAAGCACGAAGAACTGTCCAACCTAAAAGTCATCCGTTTGGCAACAAAGTCAATCGTGCTGGTAAATGAACAAGCCCTTTTGTTGTGAATTTGTTGCTCGCTTTTGACGTGCTGACTCCTTTTTTCTTGTAGGCCATATAGAAAAACTATTTGGCCTACGAGTGTATGATCGCCGTGCGGCAAAGTCTATGGGAGGCCATCATCGATAACAAGGCCAAGACCGCCGAACTAGAGAAGTTGAAGACCGCACAGGAAGAGGCAGTGGCCGAACGTGGCTGAGCGCGACCGACTCGCAGAGCAGCTGGCTAGGGCAGACGAGGATAAACATAGCGCCCTGCAAGTGAAGAAGGCTCGATATATCACCGAGCTGCGCAAACTCTGCAAAGTCCACAAGGTCGAACTAGAGAAGCAGGTCGATGATGCTGAAGATCGCAGGTATGCGGAGGGCGAGAAAGCTTATGAACGGCAGGTGTAGGGGACGAAGGACATCTTTTTCCAGTGTGGTTAGAAAGACGTCGTAGAGAAACTTGGCCGTGGTTCAGACTCTAACGTGTTCCAAAATCCCTCTGTCGCCTTCATGCCGGTCCACATGCAAGCTTATGCCGGCACCGTGCAAAAGAAACTGATAGAAGAGGTGAAGCTGGCAGTTGCGGTAGAAGCTTCCACCGTGCAACAAACCAATCAAAACCCTCCTTTTGAGGTATCCGAGGAATGAGGAGCCCAAGAACATGAGGAGCCTGAACAAGAGGGGGACGCGGTGGTCGGTGCTCAAGTGGAAGATGCCGAGATAGGGGCGACTGACCAAGCAAACACCGTGGACCTAGATTGATCTTTCTCTCTTTTTTGTTGTTTTTGTTTTTGTAACCGGGCTATGAACCCCTCTTTTGTAACTGCATTATTTCATTAATGAAAAATGATGAAGTTTTTACTTGCCATTTTTTTGAATTTCTGTTTGCCTTATATTTATCGCTCGGTTTCATACATTAGGCCGCACGTACATGTAGCATAGAGAATCTTCTCGTTACATTCCAAGCGCATGATCTTGTTAGGCTGAGTTGATTTCTCTTCAAACCTGCTCAAATGCAAAACCCTTTATCAAAATTAGGGAAAGGCAGCCGCCATGCGGGCGAGTAAATTAAGCTCAGTTAGGAGTCTAACTAGCAAAATCAGCTCGGGGATGAAAATACTTTAATGAGCGAAATCAGTTCGGGTTAGTGAGCGAACTCATCTCTGTTTAAAACATTCGTTGAACACGACACCAATTGTTTGAGCTGAGAAAGCAAGGTCAGATCGGTCTTGTGAGCAAAATCAGCTCGGTGTAATTGTGCAAGATCAGCTTTACAACGGTGAGCAAAAATCAGCTCGATAAATGATGAGCTAAGTCAACTCGATATAATGAGAAAAATTAGCTCTACATTAGCGAGCAAAAATCAGCTCGGTAAATAATGAGCTAAGTCAGCTCGATGTAATGAGCAAAATCTGCTCTACATTAGCGAGCAAAAATCAGCTCAGTAAATCATGAGCTAAATTAGCTCGGCTTCAATACAAGTTGGCCGAAACAGCTAGTGTTTGTATGGGCGAGCAAGGTTAGCTTGGTTCTAATACAAGTTGGCAAAACACCAAGTGTTTGTACGGGCGAGAAAAGTCAGCTCGGCTCTAATACAAGTTGGGCAAAACAATAACTGTCTGTTCGGGCAAAAGTCAGGTCGGTTTTGAATACATGCCCCTGACACTCATAGTAGCTTAATATCCTTGTAACATTTTTGTATAGAAACACATAGTATAAGAAAAAGAAGTGGCCATCTTCTATTACACTTTACATATTACACCTAATGCCAAAAGGTCAAGTTACAAAAGGCAAAGTAGTAGAAAAGATTACATTTCAAAAGTATAATATCTTGAGATTGGCAGCATTCCATGGCCTGGGAATAGCTTTACCATCTAAGTCTTCCAGGTGGTATGTCCCTTTGCCTGCTAGGCTAGTTATCTTGTATGGCCCCTTCCAATTTGCTCCTAATTTGCCCTCGCCAGGGATCACTGTGTTGCCCATTACCTTCCTCAAGACCCAGTCTCCAACCTTGAATAGCCTAGGATGCACGATCTTGTTGTATTTCTTGGAGAGCTCTTGTTGGTAGGCTGCTATGTGGATTAGAGCCCGTTCCCTTCTTTCTTCGGCTAGGTCAAGCTCCAGGGCTACAACTTCATTGTTCAAGTCTGGTTGAAAAATTTCAAATCGGATGGTTAGCATGCCGATTTCCAATGGTATGACTGCCTCCATGCCGTAAGCCAAGGCAAATGGAGTTTCCCCGGTTGAGCATCGTGGTGTAGTGCGGTATGCCCAGAGTACATTAGGGAATTCCTCAGCGCACTTCCCTTTGGCCTTCTCTAGTCGCTTCTTTAGCCCGTCCAAGATGGTTTTGTTTAAAGCTTCGGCTTGACCATTTGATTGAGGGTAGGCCGGTGTAGAGTTGTAGAACTCAATCTTTAACTCCTTACAAAACCCGCAAAATAGTTTCCCGTCAAACTGAGTGCTATTATTCGAAATGAGGGCTTTCGGTATGCCAAAGTGAGTGATGACATTTTGCCAGACAAACTTTTTAACATCTTTTTCCTTGATGGTGGCCAATGGCTCGGCCTCTACCCACTTAGTGAAGTAGTCGGTGGCAGCGATAAAAAATTTGTGGTTTCCTAGTGCTGTTGGAAGAGGTCTTACAATGTCTAGCCCCCAAAGCGCAAAAGGTCAAGGACTTGTAAGGGAGAGTAACTCTCTGGCCGGTTGGTGAATTTGATGAGTAAACTTTTGACATTTTTTGCATTTGCAAACATATTTCTACGCATCGGCCTGCATGCACGACCACCAATAATCCTGGGAAATTACTCGGTAAGCCAAAGATCTGCCCCTAATATGGTTGCTGTAGATGCCTTCATGAATCTCGAAGAGGAAAGCTTCAACCTTGCTGGGGTGGACACACTTCAGGTATGGTCCAGTGAAAAATTTCTTGTACAAGGCGCCAGATGGAAAGAGCCAAAACTGCTCTGACTTGGCCCTAATCTTGTTAGCCTCATTTTTTTCAGTGGGTAGAATTTGATCCTTAGGAAGGTGATGATTGGATCCATCCAGGACGGTCCCAAGTCAGCGCAGAGTACTTTGGGCACCTCCGGTTCCTCAATGCTCGGTCGGGGTAAGAATTCTATCATCAAAGGATTGGGAAAAGTCGTTTGCATAGATGCTAGGCCGGCCAATTCATCGGCTGCATTGTTTTCTTCGTGGTTAATTTGTTCCATTCTTATTGTGGCAAACTTTTTGATTTCTTCGCGTACCAGCGCTTGATACATAGCCATCCTTTCATCCCTTGCCTCATATTCCCTGGAGACTTGATTGATCACTAGTTTGGAGTCCCTGAATACCATAAGTTCTAATGCCTTCATTTTCAAAGCACTTTTCAATTTGGTGAGGAGGGCTTCATATTCTGCCTCATTGTTGGATGCTGGGAAACCGAGTGTGATCACATGCTCAATGGTCAGCCCATCTGGGGATGTCAACACAACCCCTAGCCCAGCGCCATGTCTATTGGAGGCTTTATCGACGAAGAGTTTCCACATCTCGCCAATGAACAACTTCCAACAGTCGTAGGGATTTTGAGAGTTCCTCAACTCCAAGGTGCTGGTTGGCTCAGTCTGGTCTTTTCCTACATCCCTCTCGAGCTTGTATTTCGGTAAATTGGCCGGTTCTTCTATTTCTTGCTTGGATTTATCTTATCGTTCTGCTACTTATTGTCCACCACTTATTTATGCTATCCGAGCTGTGGGCTGCGCCAAGTTCGTGCTAGCTAAATCGACAGGGCAAACAGGGTGTGTTCCAGGGGCAAATTTCATCACGAAGTCAGCAAGAGCTTGAGCATTGATGGCGGTGCGCGGCTGGAACTTGATATCGTATTGTCCTAATTCCACGGCCCACTTCAAAATTCTGCCGATGAAATCTGCCTTTTCAAAGAGCACCTTGAGCAGAAATCTAGTTAGCACGACTATTGTGTGGGCATGAAAATTGTGCGCCAACTTTCGGGAAGCCATCATGAGAGCCAGAGCCAGTTTTTCAAGTTGTAGATGTCTTGATTCAGCCAGGAGCAGTGTCTTGCTAACGTAGAAAATGGGAAGGTGCTGGATCCCCTTAGCGCAGACGAGGACAGCGCTCACCGCATGCTGAGAAATTGCCAAATAGAGATATAACTCTTTACCCGGTTGTGGTGTGACCAGGATTGGGGCTGAGGAAAGGTATACTTTTAGATCCGCCAGTGCACAGTCGCACTCGTCATCCTAAAAGAACTTGGCTTTCAAAGTTTTGAAGAAGGGCTTGTAACGATCTGAAGACCGGCTAATAAATTGGTTCAGTGTGGCTTCCATTTCAGCTAGATGTTGCACGTCCTTTGTGGAGTTTGGCCACTCCAGTTCTTGTATTACCTTAATCTGGGAAAGGTCGGCCTCGATTCCTCAGTTGGTGACCAAAAAACCTAGAAATTTTCCGGTTCCAACTCCGAATTCACACTTAGAAGCATTTAAACGCAGCTTGTGATGTTTGAGTATGGTAAACGTTTATGTTAGGTTGGCCAGGTGTTGACACTTGTCTTCGCTCTTCATCACTATGTCATCGATGTAAGCCTTCATAGTGCAGCCAAGAAGGGGAGCGAACATTTTGGTTACCATCCTTTGAAAAGTTACCCCGACATTTTTGAGACTGAACGACATGACGTTGTAGCAGTGCAAGCCTCTTGGAGTGGTGAACGAAGTGATCTCTCGGTTTGGTTTGTACATGGTGATTTGGTGGTAGCCGCGATATACATCTAGGAAGCTAAACCTCTGATGGCCAGCGGTTAGATCCACCAGCTGGTCGATTCTTGGGAAGGGGAAGCTGTCCTTTGGGCACGCATGGTTGACTGTCTTATAATCGACGCACACCTGCCATTTACCATTCTTCTTTGGTACTACCACCATGTTAGAGATCTATCTGGGGTATTGCACTTCTTCTATCGCACCAGCTTCCAGCAAGTTCTTGACCTCCTCTGCCACTATCTCGGCATGGTGCAAGCCCGAGCGCTGCGTTCTATGGATGACCGGTCATGCATTCGAAAAGACATTCAACTGGTAGAAAATGAAGCTAAGGTCGATGCTAGGCATATTGTAAGGTGTCCACACAAAGGCCTCAATATTGGAAACCAAAAAGTTGACATAATCAAGCCGCTCGACACTGGACAAAGATGATCCCAAAAGAAAAAACTTACTTGGATCATTCTCATCGACGCGCACTTCCACCAAATCTTCCACCGATTTTTCTTCGACCTTTCTTCCCATATCTTCTCGGACTTCCTTTCTTTCTGGCTCTTCTATCATTTGGACGAAGCCTTTGGTAGCTCGGCCGCCATTCACTGTGACAAAGCATTGTTTCGCCATTACTTGGTCCCCCCAAACCTTTTCTGCTTGTTCGGCTAGTGTAGGAAAGCGCAGGACTTGGTGATAAGTCGACACTACTGCTTGCATGGTGTGCAACTAGACCCTTCCCAAGATTAGGTTATAGGTTGATGGGACCTTAGGCACCCAGAATTCCATTTGCTTCATGACCGATCTAGCTTTGATTGACAATATGATCTTTCCGATTGGCCATTATGGTTGAGAGTTGAAGCCAACCAAAGGAGACGTTGCTGGAGCCAAGTCTTTGTCCTCCAATTTCATCTATTTGAATGCGTCATAGTACATGATCTCGACTGAACTCACCTGGTCAATTAGAATTCTTTTGATGTCAAAGTCTTTGATGCAAAGAGACATAACTAGGGCGTTATTATGAGGCATTTGTATTCTTTCCAAGTCTTTGCTTGAAAAAGTTAAGACGTCTTTTATCTTGGTCTTCTATTTTTTCATGGCTGGCTGAACAGAGAGCACTTCCCTCATGTGCTCGGCCTTCTTGATCATCCCCTTTAGCTCGCAAACCCGCACCAGCTCAATGATGCCGTAAATAACATTGATTACTCCTTGGGGCGCCGCATCTAGGGCGACGTGGCCATTTGGCTCGACTTGTCCTTGTGGAGCTGCCCTCATGCCCTCGTCAATGTATTGATCCAAATGCCCGGCTGCAACAAGCTCCTTCAAGTGTTGCTTGAGCGCCACACAGTCCTCTGTTCGGTGCCCCCTTTCATCATGGAAGGTACAGCGGTACCTCGAGTTGAAGCCCCTCTGCGTGTCTCCTAATTTGGCTGGCTAACACACGTATGGCTTACCTTGGATTTCACTAAGGATGCGATAAATTGGGATTTTAAAGACAGTGGTTATGTTGGTTCATGCTTTCAACTTCCTCTTGGCATCTTCCTCTTCGCTTTGAGGAGCGTTAGCTCGGTAGTTTCCATGGTTTTTGCTTCTATCATTGTGGTTTGAACCACGATGTTGATCTCTAGCTCGATTATTAGGGCGGTTGTCCTCCTGCCCTACCAAGTGAACCTTCCTAGCCACCCTTTTGTCCGCCCCAACCGGATTTTCCTTCTCGGTTGTGGTGGCGGTGGCGACATCATCCTCTACTCGGATATGCTCGTTGATCTGCTGTATTAAGGACTCCATGGTTGTGGGCTGATGCATCATGAGCGAGTCTCACAGCCTATGCCCGACTGGAAGACCTTGCTTGTATTGGACGATCGCCAGATTAGTAGGACAATTGAGGATCTCATCTTAGGTTTCCTAATACTTGGCATTGTATGCCTTCAAAGAACCTCCAGACTCTATCTTAACGCTCAGGAGGTGGTCGACCTCCTTCGGTGTTCAAGTATTGGTTTTGAACCTAGTGACAAAGGCCTCTGTTAGTTGTTGCCACCCTTTGATGCTCCCCTTCGGGAGCCTCTCGAACCACTTTTGGCCCAGTTCTCCCAAACTCGTTGGGAATATGAGACACATCAAGGCATCATTGTACCGGTGGCCATCCATTACTTGTCGGTAATGACTCACGTGCATGTACGGAACCGTTTTGCCGTCGTACAGCGTGAACTTAGGTTGGTGGAATCCGATAGGGAGTGGCATGCTCTCGATCTTTGGGGACAGTGGGGTAGCGGTAAGTCTGGCTAGCTCTTTGTCTATCGGAGCTGGGGCTATCATTCTAGGTGCCGGCATCGCCACTTCCTCACTGTAGCGGATTTGGGGACCTAGCCTTTGTAGCGCCGACAATCTTTGGGTCTCTCTATGGCGAGCTCGCTCCTCCAACACATCCCTCAGGTCCCCCGAATGGGTGGAGTAAGAGTATCTCGACGTCATCGACGGACGTGAGGGACGGTAATTGCTGTCGTGAGTATAAGTACTCTCCACTGGTGGGTCAGAGTCTCCAACTCCATAGCTTCTGGTGATAGAGAGAGAGAGAGGGCATCCCATCTTGGTGATGACTATCAAAGTGAGGGGTGGGGTGCGCTCACTGTGGTTACCCACTCCGGCAACACCCTTCTCCTTGATTTGGCGCTTCAACATCTCCATTTCAGCTGCTATCTTCTGAATAGGGGCGACCTAGTCCCTGAGTTTGTGTTCCAAGCACTGAGCATGTGACTCTCCTAGTCGTCGGCGACCCTTTGGACTCTTGGAGTGTTCAGTGTTCCTTGCGCGTTTGTCTCGCGCACCCCTAGAAGAGGTCTCCAAGTTCACCATAGTCGGAAGAGTAGGAGGGCCATCTCTCTATCGAACAGACTCCGGTGTGATACCGTCGACAATGGACAGCGGTGTTTCGTCGTTGTTTGCCATGGGAAACAGCTAAAGAAGCTCAGAGAGGAAGGTTTGTCTATCAAAGTCTTTCCACAGACGACGCCAATTGTACGGGGGTGAAATATTCTCAGTTCTCCGTACTCCTTGAACCCAAGCTTCACGTGACATCGCTTAACCTAAAAATCAAAAGATGGTAAGCTGCCCAATAGTGTGCTGCCGGATAAACCCTTCGACAATCAAGTCAGCACACTTGGAGAAGAAGAAGAAGAATAGAGAGAGCACTCTAGAGAGAGAGAGAGAGAGAGAGAGAGAGAGAGAAAGAGAGAATTAGGAATTCTTTCAGATTGCTTACCACTAACGTCTCCACGTTTCTCTTTTTTTAGGCTGGCTATGCAGCCTCAGAGATTGTGGGCGTACTACCTCAGCTGTCCTTCCTTAGGTAGGCGGCTGTGCTCCCTCCTACCTTCCTTACACATGTAAAGACCAAAACTTCCAAACAGTGTGTGTCGAACTACCAAATAGTATTGACGCATACCAGGAGTGGATTTTCCCTTCTTTACCATTGGTTCAGGTGGCTTACACAACCGGACTATCACTTGGAAGAAGCAAACACCATAACGGATAGGGACGGTCGAGCTATAATATACTGGTCCATCTGAATTGACTGGTCGTATGGTGCGCGGCTTGACATCTTGGCCACACCCTGCTATCTCGTAGGACGTCTCGGCCCTACGTTAGCCCGGACTGTCTTTAGCTTGGCCCAATGCACCAGCGCGGATCTAACTGAATATTGGATTTTGCTGAATAATAGCTTGATTGAGCACCTGCACGCCTCCACATTCTGGTCGACGGTTTGCCTGGCTCAACGTAATGGGCCGGGGAGTCGCGTTGGTTCAGTATGGTCAATCACATGGTCTTCGGTCCTCGCAAGGCCCAACACCATATCCTGTGCTACCGTAACTCAGCCCATTTGTTCGGCGCAAATCTCTCTCTCAACTACTATCATGTCGAATCCCTTGTCTCAATCCCAATCTTCAAGCCTACTTATCTATCTATAGAAAGCTAGGATAAGTTTGTATTGTTTGATTAGGAAATAAATCTAGAAAATGAAGAAGGGAAGGAAAGTGACAACACAAACTGAAATAGCAAGGCTTGATGAATGTTCTAACATAGCATATGTCCCTGTAATGAATCCCAGCAACATCGCACTCACAGCCCAAGAAGTAAGAACAACAGCTGCCAAAGCTGGAATGTTAAGTTGCTCGATGTGGCGAGTGAAAGACGAATAGAAGTGGAGAAACACTGCAAAAATGGCTAAGGACATGGCTGTGGTATCTGTTATTATAAAAGCTTTGAAAGTTGTTACTCTTGTCAGATTTGCCATTCCTTGGTGAGGGCCATCATTGTCGTTGAAACCACCATGCACCGTGAAACCAGCTGCCAAAGTTTCAGTTGCTGCAAGTGTAGCCACCATCAAATGGGTTTCCCCTGCTTTACTGATGTCATTGGGTATTACCACTCTATCCATAATTGAAGCTGGCTAAATTATGTAATTACAATTATAAATGTAAATAAATGGTAAATGAATGTTAGAATTTGAAGTTTGACAACTCTTACCTCCACGTCTACTTGAAAATCTTGTTGAAGAATCCCAAGCTTCTTTTGCTTTTGTTGCTCTCATGATTCTTGGAAATATCGAGTTTGAGACGCCTTACTAGATTTTAGAAAGAGCTGCAGCATCCCTCTGTTGATTCTCCTTGTTGGTCAAGGTTGATGTCCCTTTCAGATCCTCCTCATCCTCGTATCCATTTTCTACGATATCTCACAAATCCATAGGCAAAAATAGAGCTCTCATCTTCACACATCAAAAGTCGTAGTTTTCACCATAAAAAATGGAATTGTGGCCGCCATGGAGTTAACTCTTTAAGGATTTTCTAACTTCACCTTGCTGCTGCTCTTTCTTTCCATAAACTAAGAACTTTGATTCCAGCTGGTAGCCTTTTGTTTAGGCCTATCTAAGCTGTTTGTTTGAGCAATAAAATTGACTAAACAAGAAGAAAAAAATAAGTAAATAAAAAATCATACTTTGGCAAGAAGAATAGATGCAGATTTTTCAGCAGCAAAACAAGGGATGATAATGCTCTTTTTATGCAGATTTGGGATTCTCTCTCATTGGATTCCAGCAATACATCAGATATATTTATACATGATTCTTTACAAGTTGATGTCTTTAACAAGTGTACACACTACAAGAAAATGAGATTTAATGGCATTTATTTAACGATGTTTTTTAAATGTTATTATTTTTACTATTGAACGACGTTTTTATAAACGTCACATTTTTTTAAAAATAAAACGGTACCATTTTGATAAGAGAAAACGTTTAAAAACTCCTTCAAATGTTAACTCTCCTACGCTCTCTCTCTCTATTTTTCAAATGTCTTATTTTGAGTCTGAGGACCCAAAACACTTCCTTGCTCTCTCTCTCTCTCTCTCTCTCTCTCAACCCTCTCTCAACCCTAATCTCTCTCAACCGATCAAATCAACCTTATTCAGCCCCGTTTGATACAATCTCAGAGCGATTGGTGATTCATCTCAGATCCCATCTCAAAGCGATTGGCAATTTTGATTTTGAGATTTCGAAGCTCCACCGCCTCCACTATCTGCACCGGTAAGGGGAGTGACCACCATCATTTACTAAGGTGAGCACTATCGTCTCTCTCTCTCTCTCTCTCTCTCTCTCTCTCTCTCTTTCTCTCTCTCTCTCAAGCTCTTCATTTCTATCGAGTTTGGTCAAATAACGAAAGATCTCGACGTTTCGATTGAACGTACAAAGAAGTTTTCCATGGTTACGAAAGATCTGTATGTGTTTTCTTTCCTAAAGGTTATTTTGATGGAAAATGGATCTAGAAAAATTGGTGAGTTTCTTGCATTTCAAGTTGATGACGTTGAATTTTAGAGAGAGAGAGAGAGAGAGAGAGAGAGAGAGGGGGATATAATGATGACTCATTCTTCTTCTTGATTCCCATTAGGGCTTTAGCGATGCATTGATTGAAGCCTCAATCATCGCTTTTACATTTATTGGTAACTAGTGGTGACCTGTGCTATGCACGACATGTAAAAAAAATTAATAATATATTTTTATACAAAATAATATATATAGTTAAATTTTTGTATGCAAATTATGAAAATAAGGAAGATTGAAATTTACAATTGAAGTCCCACAATTTTATCACAATTTATTTATTTGTTTTTAATTTGTCACAAATTTAATCATGTAACTTTCAACCTCCCTTACTAGAATTGCAAACTTAGGTGAGTTCAACCCAAGCAACTTGAGTCGAGCTTAAATTTTTTTAAAGATTGAACATAGTTTTTAATTAAGTGATGACCTATGCAGAAATTTAAAAATTTAAATTAAATTTGAGTGGACTTGGGCAGAAACACCAAATAACCTGAGCAATCAAAACAAAATTATACATATAAATATATAAATTATTTGCTAATTTATTTTTTAAATAATAAACAAAATTAATTAAAAGTTTAATATTAATGAACAAAAGAAAAAGCAATATACTTAAGATTTCTAATAAAATTTTTCTTGAAAATATTTAAAAAATACACCTT
This sequence comes from Camellia sinensis, assembly GCF_055761805.1. Classification (NCBI taxonomy): domain Eukaryota; kingdom Viridiplantae; phylum Streptophyta; class Magnoliopsida; order Ericales; family Theaceae; genus Camellia; species Camellia sinensis. The sequence continues at coordinate 74,313,617 of NC_138967.1, forward strand.
TTAAAAATGAATCATTGAATAAAGGGTTGTTTGGGAATTGCCATATTAGCTCACTTTTTTATCTTTTTACTTTTTTGGGTCACATCACATCTCTACTTTTCTACACATCTTTTAGTAAAAAGTAAAAAAAAATACTTAATTATCTTTTTTAGGTCACATCATATCTCTACTTCTTTGTACATATTTTCGTAAAAAGTAAAAAAAATATACTTATTTAGCACTTCCCAAACTACCACTAAGTTGATATTAAAAATATAGTGATTCCGGTTTTGACTTGACCTTTGTTATATTCCGGACTCGGGTTCCGTGGTTTAATATTGTTATCCATGTCTTGTTTCCCTATTTTGTCTTTGGGTTTGTGTATTGGAATGTCTTGGAATGTCTTGTTCAAGTTGTTGTTGTCTAGAAAATTACCTCTTCGCTCGAGCGAGACTTTTTGCGCTCAAGCGAGCCTTGTGAAATTTGCTTCTTTGCTTGAGCAAGATTTGTGTGCTCTCAGTATTTTGCCCAGACGTAGAATTTCTGGAAAGGTTGAGGTCTTCGCTCGAGCGAGGCTTCTTGTGCTCGAGCGAGGGTGTGCTCCTGTAAAACTTCTGAGGGTATGCATTCAACGCTCGAGCGACACTTCTTACGCTCGAGCAAGGTCACTTGTTGTATTAGGTTGCTCGAGCGACTACTCTTTCGCTTGAGCGAGGGTAGCGTACATCAGTTCGCAACTGAGCAATTTTATATCACTTTTTGATTTCCTTTTTGCTAAAAACCCTAATCTGGCACTCTCTCTCTCAAAAACTCTCTATCTCTCTACAAATACTCCTTAATCTAAGCATATCACTACCTTACTCCCTTTGATAAAGAGTTAGAGCACGTGTGGGCTTCCTCTTGATCCGAGTAAAGTTGAATTTGGGGCACTTTTCAGGTTCTTCTTCATCTCCTTTGGGCTTCTACACTTAAGGTAGGGATATTCTACACATTATTATGGTTTTTAACCTAGGTATTTGTTGTTTTGTATAAATGGTGGGATTTGGGAGGTTTGGAAAAAGTTAGGGTTTGGTTTCAAAAATTGAAAGGGGGATTTTCCATGTTGGATTTACAAAATGACTATGGGGCTTGTATATGAGATTCTCTAGTGTTAAAATGGTGAAAATTTAGCCTTTGGGTTGGTATTTGAAAAAGGGAGAATTGTCCCTAAAATGAGTTAAATAATTATTTTGTATAAATAATGAAATTAATATGGGAAATGTGAAATTGGGAGGATGTATGAATGAATGGTGTAGTTGGACTTGTTAAATTACTCACCTATGGAAATTTGATCAATTATCTGTTAGAAAGATTTTCTATCGGTCTAGAAATATCTGTTTTGGGCTATCGATGGAGGATATCTATGATTGTTGTGAAAATTGCATGAGGACTAGGTGATTTGAAACCTGTCGTTTAAGCTATGTCATTGAATATGACGGTATTATTAAAACATTGAATATGTGTTGTGGATAGTTATTGTATATGATGATATTTTAATACATTGTATATGTATAATTGTTTGGGAGGGGAAAGGGGATGTACTCCATTGTTTGAGACGAGATAGGGGATCGACTCCATTTAAAATTAAGTTGGTCGGAGCGTCCAGGGTGAAAGTCTCGAAATCTTGTGTATATATGGGTGCCGATTCCCTCGGATGAGAATTCCGTAAAATGGCAAGATAGAAGTGTTGGAGTGATGAAAGTGTTGAATTGTGAACCATTGAGTTGCAGTCTCATTTTGGTTGATTAGATAATACTGAATTTGGTTAATAGATTAACCTGAAATGAATGAATGGAAATGGATTAAGATATGGTTATCTATATTAAACGGTCGTGGAAAGAATATAAGTTGGTTATGAATATTGAACATCTATCTGAACCATATATCTTAGTTAAACCTCATATACTGTGTTTGTTTATCTTTGTTGGGCTTTGGCTCACCTTACTTGGGAAACCATTTTTAGGTACTGGTGACTGTAGACATCCCCGAACGTCCCTGGAGAAAATCCCGTTTTGTTCATGGGCTCACTATAGTTTGGACTCAAATGTCACGGTTCTGAATCTAATCCCGCAAAGTGCAATGCGAGACCGATAAATCACCAAAGAGTCCAAATTCGGCAAATCGTTTTGAAAAATAGCTTTTTAGAAAAAAGTGCCAAACATGGACTGCTTTGCTAGATCCAGAGTCGCCACCTAAATATTTTATTTTGGGGGAATTTAGGAAACCCTAACTCGTGCCTAAGGCCATGTGTCCGTCATCACCAAAGTTGCCTCGGTTCGGAAACTTGGGTACGATTGGGGAAGGTCACTTCGTGAGCACCCCCGCTCGCCCGATTAAAGATTGGCCATTACTAAGCATGATATCGAGTTTTTGAAAACACATGTGCTCTTATTCCGGTTTATTAGCCTAGAATTACTATGTGATGCGCACAGTTTACAAGTATAGACTGGATTGCCTAAGTTGGAACAAAGCATCGCATATCCATTTGTTTTGAAAATGGATTGAAGTTTGCTACTCGCAAGTAGGCTAAAACACAAGTTTCGACGAATTATTTCAACTCAAGCAACCGAACCTTCACCCACAGGCATTCAGGCAGTTATATCACATAAGCACATAGCCTCATGGTAAACATGCTATCATGGCAGTCACTCACACACATGCAAGGATGCTAAAGCATAAACACTTACCAGGTACTCCGAACTAAAGAAAGAAGCTAATTAGAAATCATGCATGAATCCTAACTACGCTAAAAAATGCCTAATGCAACACATGCAAAAATGCAACTACAATAGGCTTGGCTATTCTAAGATGGCATATGAGATGCAACAACTGATACACATATTCAACTCGGAATTGAAATACAATGCAGTTAGTATGATACGCCGAGCCCGGTGCATGCAAGACAGAGAAATAGATGCAAACATGAGAGCATAAGTATGCTAATTGAAACGTGCCCTAAACTAACCATTATAAGCTAGTAAATAAAAGGGAGAAAGACGTGGGGTTGGAAGGCATGCATCATACACACACGCACACTTATTACAACATTGCCCTCCTCGGAGGGTCCGAATGAATAGTACAGAATAAACTACCTAATCTAAGCTAATTAAACTAATTATTACACAACATTAATTAATTAACGAATTAACTAAGTAAGTAAGGAAACTAGCATGCAAATTAAACAAAATGGACTGCCTCAGCTCTGTTCCGAATGATAGGGATGCATGCATGCTCAAGTCGCCTTGTCGGGAAATCCATCGCGATGCTCCGATTTGCCTCTGTTTGCAACTGGTCCTAGAATACTGTACAAAGCTCCAGAAGGCTGTTGACCATTTTTTGTTGCTGGTTTCCGGTTTGCTGCAACAGAGAGTGAGAAAGGGGCATGGCAAAGTATTTTCAACATATGTGTGCATGACCACTCTCCCCATCATTGCACAAGCTCCAGGGAGTGTAGTCCTCGATCCTCGTGCCACCAATCACGCATCTCGATGCATGATGGCCAAGGAGTCGGATTGCACGACTCGATGTAAAATGAATGCACATATAAACACAACAAGGCCTAAACTCCATCATGGGTAATCCGGAGTGTCGGCGACCGAGAATCGAGGCATGTTTCGTCACTTGGAGTACGAAACGTCCCTCATTTCCCGTTTTTGGACTAAACCCTACTCCAAACACAATGCAATACACAATACGACTAGCATGCAACCCTAAACGCAATGCAACCTAATCATGCTAGCATGCGAGGGATGATATGCAAACATGCAATTAGCATACACAATGCTATGAACTAAGAATGGCATACTCAATGCACATGAACTATATTGCATACGCAATGCACATGCGAAGATGGACATACACGAAGACATGAATAAGGCATATACAATGCGGCGATCAAGCATGCGAAAACATGGATATGGCATACATAATGCAAGATGGACTTAAACTAAAATGAATAGGCCTCAGCCACACTCAAATCAGTGGCCATACATGATGAAAATGAAGTAACAACACACATGCAAACATGCACAAATGCAAGGGACCAAACCTAAGGCACAGAGTGCAACTCCACCAAAGCATGGTAAGCATGAAATATGGCATACAATCACATATTTTTCAGCTCTGAAATGACATGCAAGACGGTCCCGAATCATGCAAACACCTCACATAATGCATGCTAGCTGGCCCAAATACCGAAACTAGTGAAGTGGATTACACTATAGGCATGCAAAGCAATACTCAAATGGCTAAACCAGCCCCAAACAGTCCCTATGCAGGCCAAAACAGTAGCAAATATGGACTAAAATGATGGCTCGCAAAGCATGGAAATGAAGCTCATGCAATGGTCCAAAAATGAGGTATTCATGCATAACTCTCAAACACATTTAAAGAGTGGAAAACATGGGAATATGGCATACATATAAGCTCTGAAATATGATTCATAATGATGCCAAAACATGGAAACACCTCAAAATACGCATGCAATAGGCTTCAAAACTCAAAGCTAGGCAAGGGTATTGAACTACAACCATGCATAGCAAACATCATTCGACCATGAGGCCCAAAAATAGAGCTAAGGCAGTCCAAAATATGCACAAAATCAGTTTAAGGCATGGCCAAAAAGTGCTAGAATCAAAGGCCAAAATAGCATGCAATGTAAGCTAGTAAAGAGGATTTGCACTACAAGCATGTGAGGCAATCAAGAGGCCACTAAACCAGAAAAAGTCAGAGGTATGACATGCCAAATAAATCTCCAAAACCCACTGAAACATGGTTAATGCATGCAAGAATGAGATGCTCCTTTGATATGCTATGAAGAGGGTTATTCTACACATGCAAGATGGACATCCAATATGGAAAAACAAGCTCTGGATAGAGCCTATGCAGGTCCTAAAACTCATCAAAAATGGCCTAAAACATGGCTTGGAAGCATGCAAATAAGGGCTCATTTGTAAGGCCAAAAATGCTAGAAAACAAAACAAGGAGAGAGAGGGTCACCCCTCTCTGATTTTGGAACTCAAAACAGCATACTAGCCACTGAAAATCCACTGGATTTCAGTGGCTAAAAGGCCAAACAAAGGCCAACACAAATGCTGTAAGGCATGGCTCAAAACAAGGTAAAATGAAGCATGTAAGGGGGTAGATGACCCCCAAAAGAAAAATGATCTTAAAAAAACATGTTAAGGGCCTCAAAATAAGACTTTTTTCAGTTTACACCAAAGCTCAAATATGCTTGCAAGTATAACTAGAAGATGAAGCAAAGTAAAGCCTTAAAAGGGAGAAAGTGTGTTACCCTTGTAGCACAAAAGGACCAGCAACCTCTGGAGCACAAAGACAGCCTCTCAACCTTTGAAAATGGCCTCCAAGATGCTTAGAGTGATGGTGGAGGGGTTAGGTTGGGAGATGGTATGCAAAGGTGCAAGAACCATGCACTTTTTGAGCTCAAAATGAAGAGATATAGAGAGAGATGTATCTTTTGCCTTAAACCAAAAATCTGCACCCTCTACAAGGAAGGGGAGCCCTTCCTTTATAGACAAGAGGGACTAAAGCTTCTCCTAGAAGCTTAAAACCAAGGGCAAACATCCTCCATACACGTGCATGGAGGATGCAGTCTGTGCCTCCCAGCTGGCACAACTGGAATCAACTCACTGAGACAGAACTGATGGGAGCTGGTTGACCAGTTCAAGTGGTCGGCCGACCAGGGTCAAAAGGTTCAAGTGGTCGGCAGCCTCCCAGGGTGGTCTGCACATTGCATGCAAGCTAGTGGTATGATGGGAGACCAGCTTCCTGACAAGAAAACCGGCCGGCGGGACAAAAGTGGTCTCCAAGGAGAAAAGGTGGTCTCCCACCCTTGTACCACCTTCCAAACAATGAAAATAGGGTCCATGCCAAAAATGAACCAAGACGGATGCAAAACGAGGGTTCGGGGGCCAAAACGCGCAGCCGGGTGCCTCGAAAACTGACTGTTAAGCATCGAAAGTGGCGTGCGACCACGAAGGTGGTCTCCCGGGAGACAGTGTCCCTCTAGAGAGAGGAAACAAGGTGTGTGCAAACACCAGAGCAAACGAAGAAAGTTAAGCGGTCCCAAACCGAGGCGCATGGCCGACGGCTCTGAAAACCAAAAACTAGTCTCCAAACGGGAACAGTGGTCTACGACCACGAAAAGTAGCCTACGGCCACTGAGAGATGGTCTACGAGACCTCTCCCTCCCTTCGGGAAGAGAAAATAGAACCTGGTTCGTAAACCGAGGCAAAGCACAAAAGAGTCCCCAAGTCCGGAGGCAAGGCTCTCAGCCGAGACTCTGTAACCTCAGAACGAGCACAATATGCGCAATCACCGAGCGCTCAATCGATGACGTCTGAGTCTTATAGTCGGTCAAAAATGAGGTGTCTACAGTGACATGCCACCTCCAAGGACATAGCTTGGGAGGACTGAGAGCTGAAGGCTCTATTTTGATTTTATTTGTGCTATAAGTGTTCATTCAAGCCGAGGGCTTTACATGTATAGAGCTTAGGACTCTTTCTTTTGTTGTAACCAAGTGATATCTTGGAAAGATGTAAGCCCGTAGGGCACTTATTTTGTTATTATCAACTCCTATTACATGTTGAAGATTTAGAATGAATGTTTATGAATGTATAACGCATGTAATATCTTTTTGTAATAGAAACTTTGATGAATGAAGTATATGATTTTATTATGTTTATAGATCTTATGTAATGGGTTATTTGTATTTTATTTTGGGGGCGTTACAACTTGGTATCAGAGCGTTCCGGGTTTGAATACTTTGGGTACGTGGGAAATGGTTAGTACCACAATGGGTTTGTCTCGCTTGTTAGAGGCTTAAGTATGGACGTTATGTGGTGATATGATAACATGATTATGTGATTGTATGGGTATGGGATTTAGTTCTTAAGATGTTGATTGGGTCTACAGGTTTCTGGAAGTCCTATTAGAAGAGCACTTGATTACTGCTGTTTCTAATTAGAACTCTAGTAACGCTGCAGGATGGTCACTATCTAGGAAGGAAATTCATATGTGTTTATGTGATTATGTGCTTATGTGGAATGAATTACAGTTGTCCATTGTATTAGGATGTGAGTGAATTAGCTTCGACACATTTGTAAATGTGCTAATCTTTTTTGTTACATTTATTAGGATGTCAGGACGTAGTCGTGGTGGTAGGCATGATAGGCTTAGGAGGCATGAGATGCCTATACCGGATGAAATTCCAGCGCAGGAGGAAGGAGTTGGTCAGGCCAATGTGGCCGAGCCAGTAGGTCAATAGGCCATGGGCGCCTTAGCCTGTGAAATGGCCGGAGCATTGCGAGAATCCATGGACATTCTTAGGGCTGAAAATCAAGTCCAGGCCCAAGTAGCTGTAATAGGGCCGTCTTTTCTGAAGAGGGAGTTCTTCTGGTCAAATTCGGACGAGTTTTTGGGTGATCCTAAAGAGCCACTAAAGGTTGATGAGTGGTTAGAGCAGATGATGAAGACGTTTGAGATGCTTGGCATTGAACACGGAGGTTTGAGAGTGACCTTGGTGTCCTTCCAGTTGAAGGGAGACACAGGTCAGTGGTGGAAGTATACGCGGGGGCACATTGGAGAGACTTAGGAAGCCTTTGTAGATGCTTTCCAAGACAAGTACTTACTTGCTACGGTAAGGGAGAAGTTGAGGGATCAATTCTCCAAATTGATGTAGCTCAATACACCAATGGCTGAGTTTGAGGCCACCTTCACTAGTTTGTCAAGGTTTGCACTGGAGCTAGTGGCGACCGAGGAGCACTGGTGTTTGGTGTTTGAGAAGAGGTTACGGACTGGGCTCATGTTTAGGGTGGCCGGATCCATGATTAGGGATTATGGGCGCTTTGTGGAGGTTGTAGCCCATCTTAAGACTATCACGCATACGGAGGAGGAGAAGATGAGGGGCTCCAAGAGGAGTCAGGATGGCCAGGGGGACAGTAAGAGGCAGATGGGTTCTAATTCCCAGCAGTCCCAGGGAGTGCATTCGAGGTCTACCTTTCTAGTGTCGAGTTCGGGTTCTAGAAGAGATGGTCAGGAAGACATCACTTGTTTCAAATGTGGTCAGTTGGGTCATAAGTCTCCAGCTTGCCCGCAGAGGAGAGGAGGGCAGCGAGCTGTTTCATCTTCGGCTCGTTCTCAGGGCTAGAGTCAGGGCAGAGGCTGGCCGCTCACTTGTTATCAGTGTGGGCAGGTGGGGCACTTGAAGAGGTTTTTCCTACAGTTGGATGGCACACCTATTGTGTCTGGTTCGAGGCAAACACAGAGTCACCAGCCAGCACAGTCAGTACAAGCCTCGAGGGCTAATTAGGGAGCCTCTTTGGTTTAGTCAGTGCAGCAATCTTATGCTCCAAGGGGTGAGCAGATGGATTAGAGACCTACAAGGTGCGTGTATGTACCACGCCAGATCTTGTACTGGCTCCATCTATTGTGAGAGGTAACTTTTTGTTTTGCAATTCGGTTGCTAATGCGTTAATTGATATGAGTGCATCTCACTCCTTTATATCTTTTGCATTTGCATCAGTTTTGGGGTTGGAGTTGGCACAGTTAGTATCTCCTGTATGTGTAGGGTCACCTGTTGGTGGTGAGATTATTCTGAAACAGGGGTGTCGGGGTTGCGACATAGAGGTCGCCGATCGTCGACTTCCATTTGCATTTGTTTTGCTTGATATGATTAGTTTTGATGTTATTTTGGGTATGGACTGGCTATCGTCATACCAGGTTGTTATAGATTACTACCGTCAGAGGGTTATTGTATGTACCTCGAGCGATGATTGCTTTTATTTCTTGAAGGACTGGGTGGATAGAGTCATATTATCGGTATATGATTCATGTGGGCGGAGTGAACTTAGTTGTCTTCTTGCTAGCTTCCTGAGTGGAGAGTATGATGAAGTTCAGGTTGAGTTGCCAAGAGTGGTTTGTGAGTATTCAGATGTCTTTCCCGAGAATCTTACTAGTTTACCACCTCACCGAGAGGTCGAGTTCTCTATTGATTTAGTGCCTGAACCAATTTCTATGGCACCGTATCGGTTTGCGCCAGCTGAGTTGAGTGAATTGAAGATTCAACTCTAGGAATTACTAGATAAGGGTTTTATCCGCCCTAGTATTTCGCCTTGGTCGGTGCTCAAGTGGAAGATGCCGAGATAGGGGCGACTGACCAAGCAAACACCGTGGACCTAGATTGATCTTTCTCTCTTTTTTGTTGTTTTTGTTTTTGTAACCGGGCTATGAACCCCTCTTTTGTAACTGCATTATTTCATTAATGAAAAATGATGAAGTTTTTACTTGCCATTTTTTTGAATTTCTGTTTGCCTTATATTTATCGCTCGGTTTCATACATTAGGCCGCACGTACATGTAGCATAGAGAATCTTCTCGTTACATTCCAAGCGCATGATCTTGTTAGGCTGAGTTGATTTCTCTTCAAACCTGCTCAAATGCAAAACCCTTTATCAAAATTAGGGAAAGGCAGCCGCCATGCGGGCGAGTAAATTAAGCTCAGTTAGGAGTCTAACTAGCAAAATCAGCTCGGGGATGAAAATACTTTAATGAGCGAAATCAGTTCGGGTTAGTGAGCGAACTCATCTCTGTTTAAAACATTCGTTGAACACGACACCAATTGTTTGAGCTGAGAAAGCAAGGTCAGATCGGTCTTGTGAGCAAAATCAGCTCGGTGTAATTGTGCAAGATCAGCTTTACAACGGTGAGCAAAAATCAGCTCGATAAATGATGAGCTAAGTCAACTCGATATAATGAGAAAAATTAGCTCTACATTAGCGAGCAAAAATCAGCTCGGTAAATAATGAGCTAAGTCAGCTCGATGTAATGAGCAAAATCTGCTCTACATTAGCGAGCAAAAATCAGCTCAGTAAATCATGAGCTAAATTAGCTCGGCTTCAATACAAGTTGGCCGAAACAGCTAGTGTTTGTATGGGCGAGCAAGGTTAGCTTGGTTCTAATACAAGTTGGCAAAACACCAAGTGTTTGTACGGGCGAGAAAAGTCAGCTCGGCTCTAATACAAGTTGGGCAAAACAATAACTGTCTGTTCGGGCAAAAGTCAGGTCGGTTTTGAATACATGCCCCTGACACTCATAGTAGCTTAATATCCTTGTAACATTTTTGTATAGAAACACATAGTATAAGAAAAAGAAGTGGCCATCTTCTATTACACTTTACATATTACACCTAATGCCAAAAGGTCAAGTTACAAAAGGCAAAGTAGTAGAAAAGATTACATTTCAAAAGTATAATATCTTGAGATTGGCAGCATTCCATGGCCTGGGAATAGCTTTACCATCTAAGTCTTCCAGGTGGTATGTCCCTTTGCCTGCTAGGCTAGTTATCTTGTATGGCCCCTTCCAATTTGCTCCTAATTTGCCCTCGCCAGGGATCACTGTGTTGCCCATTACCTTCCTCAAGACCCAGTCTCCAACCTTGAATAGCCTAGGATGCACGATCTTGTTGTATTTCTTGGAGAGCTCTTGTTGGTAGGCTGCTATGTGGATTAGAGCCCGTTCCCTTCTTTCTTCGGCTAGGTCAAGCTCCAGGGCTACAACTTCATTGTTCAAGTCTGGTTGAAAAATTTCAAATCGGATGGTTAGCATGCCGATTTCCAATGGTATGACTGCCTCCATGCCGTAAGCCAAGGCAAATGGAGTTTCCCCGGTTGAGCATCGTGGTGTAGTGCGGTATGCCCAGAGTACATTAGGGAATTCCTCAGCGCACTTCCCTTTGGCCTTCTCTAGTCGCTTCTTTAGCCCGTCCAAGATGGTTTTGTTTAAAGCTTCGGCTTGACCATTTGATTGAGGGTAGGCCGGTGTAGAGTTGTAGAACTCAATCTTTAACTCCTTACAAAACCCGCAAAATAGTTTCCCGTCAAACTGAGTGCTATTATTCGAAATGAGGGCTTTCGGTATGCCAAAGTGAGTGATGACATTTTGCCAGACAAACTTTTTAACATCTTTTTCCTTGATGGTGGCCAATGGCTCGGCCTCTACCCACTTAGTGAAGTAGTCGGTGGCAGCGATAAAAAATTTGTGGTTTCCTAGTGCTGTTGGAAGAGGTCTTACAATGTCTAGCCCCCAAAGCGCAAAAGGTCAAGGACTTGTAAGGGAGAGTAACTCTCTGGCCGGTTGGTGAATTTGATGAGTAAACTTTTGACATTTTTTGCATTTGCAAACATATTTCTACGCATCGGCCTGCATGCACGACCACCAATAATCCTGGGAAATTACTCGGTAAGCCAAAGATCTGCCCCTAATATGGTTGCTGTAGATGCCTTCATGAATCTCGAAGAGGAAAGCTTCAACCTTGCTGGGGTGGACACACTTCAGGTATGGTCCAGTGAAAAATTTCTTGTACAAGGCGCCAGATGGAAAGAGCCAAAACTGCTCTGACTTGGCCCTAATCTTGTTAGCCTCATTTTTTTCAGTGGGTAGAATTTGATCCTTAGGAAGGTGATGATTGGATCCATCCAGGACGGTCCCAAGTCAGCGCAGAGTACTTTGGGCACCTCCGGTTCCTCAATGCTCGGTCGGGGTAAGAATTCTATCATCAAAGGATTGGGAAAAGTCGTTTGCATAGATGCTAGGCCGGCCAATTCATCGGCTGCATTGTTTTCTTCGTGGTTAATTTGTTCCATTCTTATTGTGGCAAACTTTTTGATTTCTTCGCGTACCAGCGCTTGATACATAGCCATCCTTTCATCCCTTGCCTCATATTCCCTGGAGACTTGATTGATCACTAGTTTGGAGTCCCTGAATACCATAAGTTCTAATGCCTTCATTTTCAAAGCACTTTTCAATTTGGTGAGGAGGGCTTCATATTCTGCCTCATTGTTGGATGCTGGGAAACCGAGTGTGATCACATGCTCAATGGTCAGCCCATCTGGGGATGTCAACACAACCCCTAGCCCAGCGCCATGTCTATTGGAGGCTTTATCGACGAAGAGTTTCCACATCTCGCCAATGAACAACTTCCAACAGTCGTAGGGATTTTGAGAGTTCCTCAACTCCAAGGTGCTGGTTGGCTCAGTCTGGTCTTTTCCTACATCCCTCTCGAGCTTGTATTTCGGTAAATTGGCCGGTTCTTCTATTTCTTGCTTGGATTTATCTTATCGTTCTGCTACTTATTGTCCACCACTTATTTATGCTATCCGAGCTGTGGGCTGCGCCAAGTTCGTGCTAGCTAAATCGACAGGGCAAACAGGGTGTGTTCCAGGGGCAAATTTCATCACGAAGTCAGCAAGAGCTTGAGCATTGATGGCGGTGCGCGGCTGGAACTTGATATCGTATTGTCCTAATTCCACGGCCCACTTCAAAATTCTGCCGATGAAATCTGCCTTTTCAAAGAGCACCTTGAGCAGAAATCTAGTTAGCACGACTATTGTGTGGGCATGAAAATTGTGCGCCAACTTTCGGGAAGCCATCATGAGAGCCAGAGCCAGTTTTTCAAGTTGTAGATGTCTTGATTCAGCCAGGAGCAGTGTCTTGCTAACGTAGAAAATGGGAAGGTGCTGGATCCCCTTAGCGCAGACGAGGACAGCGCTCACCGCATGCTGAGAAATTGCCAAATAGAGATATAACTCTTTACCCGGTTGTGGTGTGACCAGGATTGGGGCTGAGGAAAGGTATACTTTTAGATCCGCCAGTGCACAGTCGCACTCGTCATCCTAAAAGAACTTGGCTTTCAAAGTTTTGAAGAAGGGCTTGTAACGATCTGAAGACCGGCTAATAAATTGGTTCAGTGCGGCTTCCATTTCAGCTAGATGTTGCACGTCCTTTGTGGAGTTTGGCCACTCCAGTTCTTGTATTACCTTAATCTGGGAAAGGTCGGCCTCGATTCCTCGGTTGGTGACCAAAAAACCTAGAAATTTTCCGGTTCCAACTCCGAATTCACACTTAGAAGCATTTAAACGCAGCTTGTGATGTTTGAGTATGGTAAACGTTTATGTTAGGTTGGCCAGGTGTTGACACTTGTCTTCGCTCTTCATCACTATGTCATCGATGTAAGCCTTCATAGTGCAGCCAAGAAGGGGAGCGAACATTTTGGTTACCATCCTTTGAAAAGTTACCCCGACATTTTTGAGACTGAACGACATGACGTTGTAGCAGTGCAAGCCTCTTGGAGTGGTGAACGAAGTGATCTCTCGGTTTGGTTTGTACATGGTGATTTGGTGGTAGCCGCGATATACATCTAGGAAGCTAAACCTCTGATGGCCAGCGGTTAGATCCACCAGCTGGTCGATTCTTGGGAAGGGGAAGCTGTCCTTTGGGCACGCATGGTTGACTGTCTTATAATCGACGCACACCTGCCATTTACCATTCTTCTTTGGTACTACCACCATGTTAGAGATCTATCTGGGGTATTGCACTTCTTCTATCGCACCAGCTTCCAGCAAGTTCTTGACCTCCTCTGCCACTATCTCGGCATGGTGCAAGCCCGAGCGCTGCGTTCTATGGATGACCGGTCATGCATTCGAAAAGACATTCAACTGGTAGAAAATGAAGCTAAGGTCGATGCTAGGCATATTGTAAGGTGTCCACACAAAGGCCTCAATATTGGAAACCAAAAAGTTGACATAATCAAGCCGCTCGACACTGGACAAAGATGATCCCAAAAGAAAAAACTTACTTGGATCATTCTCATCGACGCGCACTTCCACCAAATCTTCCACCGATTTTTCTTCGACCTTTCTTCCCATATCTTCTCGGACTTCCTTTCTTTCTGGCTCTTCTATCATTTGGACGAAGCCTTTGGTAGCTCGGCCGCCATTCACTGTGACAAAGCATTGTTTCGCCATTACTTGGTCCCCCCAAACCTTTTCTGCTTGTTCGGCTAGTGTAGGAAAGCGCAGGACTTGGTGATAAGTCGACACTACTGCTTGCATGGTGTGCAACTAGACCCTTCCCAAGATTAGGTTATAGGTTGATGGGACCTTAGGCACCCAGAATTCCATTTGCTTCATGACCGATCTAGCTTTGATTGACAATATGATCTTTCCGATTGGCCATTATGGTTGAGAGTTGAAGCCAACCAAAGGAGACGTTGCTGGAGCCAAGTCTTTGTCCTCCAATTTCATCTATTTGAATGCGTCATAGTACATGATCTCGACTGAACTCACCTGGTCAATTAGAATTCTTTTGATGTCAAAGTCTTTGATGCAAAGAGACATAACTAGGGCGTTATTATGAGGCATTTGTATTCTTTCCAAGTCTTTGCTTGAAAAAGTTAAGACGTCTTTTATCTTGGTCTTCTATTTTTTCATGGCTGGCTGAACAGAGAGCACTTCCCTCATGTGCTCGGCCTTCTTGATCATCCCCTTTAGCTCGCAAACCCGCACCAGCTCAATGATGCCGTAAATAACATTGATTACTCCTTGGGGCGCCGCATCTAGGGCGACGTGGCCATTTGGCTCGACTTGTCCTTGTGGAGCTGCCCTCATGCCCTCGTCAATGTATTGATCCAAATGCCCGGCTGCAACAAGCTCCTTCAAGTGTTGCTTGAGCGCCACACAGTCCTCTGTTCGGTGCCCCCTTTCATCATGGAAGGTACAGCGGTACCTCGAGTTGAAGCCCCTCTGCGTGTCTCCTAATTTGGCTGGCTAACACACGTATGGCTTACCTTGGATTTCACTAAGGATGCGATAAATTGGGATTTTAAAGACAGTGGTTATGTTGGTTCATGCTTTCAACTTCCTCTTGGCATCTTCCTCTTCGCTTTGAGGAGCGTTAGCTCGGTAGTTTCCATGGTTTTTGCTTCTATCATTGTGGTTTGAACCACGATGTTGATCTCTAGCTCGATTATTAGGGCGGTTGTCCTCCTGCCCTACCAAGTGAACCTTCCTAGCCACCCTTTTGTCCGCCCCAACCGGATTTTCCTTCTCGGTTGTGGTGGCGGTGGCGACATCATCCTCTACTCGGATATGCTCGTTGATCTGCTGTATTAAGGACTCCATGGTTGTGGGCTGATGCATCATGAGCGAGTCTCACAGCCTATGCCCGACTGGAAGACCTTGCTTGTATTGGACGATCGCCAGATTAGTAGGACAATTGAGGATCTCATCTTAGGTTTCCTAATACTTGGCATTGTATGCCTTCAAAGAACCTCCAGACTCTATCTTAACGCTCAGGAGGTGGTCGACCTCCTTCGGTGTTCAAGTATTGGTTTTGAACCTAGTGACAAAGGCCTCTGTTAGTTGTTGCCACCCTTTGATGCTCCCCTTCGGGAGCCTCTCGAACCACTTTTGGCCCAGTTCTCCCAAACTCGTTGGGAATATGAGACACATCAAGGCATCATTGTACCGGTGGCCATCCATTACTTGTCGGTAATGACTCACGTGCATGTACGGAACCGTTTTGCCGTCGTACAGCGTGAACTTAGGTTGGTGGAATCCGATAGGGAGTGGCATGCTCTCGATCTTTGGGGACAGTGGGGTAGCGGTAAGTCTGGCTAGCTCTTTGTCTATCGGAGCTGGGGCTATCATTCTAGGTGCCGGCATCGCCACTTCCTCACTGTAGCGGATTTGGGGACCTAGCCTTTGTAGCGCCGACAATCTTTGGGTCTCTCTATGGCGAGCTCGCTCCTCCAACACATCCCTCAGGTCCCCCGAATGGGTGGAGTAAGAGTATCTCGACGTCATCGACGGACGTGAGGGACGGTAATTGCTGTCGTGAGTATAAGTACTCTCCACTGGTGGGTCAGAGTCTCCAACTCCATAGCTTCTGGTGATAGAGAGAGAGAGAGGGCATCCCATCTTGGTGATGACTATCAAAGTGAGGGGTGGGGTGCGCTCACTGTGGTTACCCACTCCGGCAACACCCTTCTCCTTGATTTGGCGCTTCAACATCTCCATTTCAGCTGCTATCTTCTGAATAGGGGCGACCTAGTCCCTGAGTTTGTGTTCCAAGCACTGAGCATGTGACTCTCCTAGTCGTCGGCGACCCTTTGGACTCTTGGAGTGTTCAGTGTTCCTTGCGCGTTTGTCTCGCGCACCCCTAGAAGAGGTCTCCAAGTTCACCATAGTCGGAAGAGTAGGAGGGCCATCTCTCTATCGAACAGACTCCGGTGTGATACCGTCGACAATGGACAGCGGTGTTTCGTCGTTGTTTGCCATGGGAAACAGCTAAAGAAGCTCAGAGAGGAAGGTTTGTCTATCAAAGTCTTTCCACAGACGACGCCAATTGTACGGGGGTGAAATATTCTCAGTTCTCCGTACTCCTTGAACCCAAGCTTCACGTGACATCGCTTAACCTAAAAATCAAAAGATGGTAAGCTGCCCAATAGTGTGCTGCCGGATAAACCCTTCGACAATCAAGTCAGCACACTTGGAGAAGAAGAAGAAGAATAGAGAGAGCACTCTAGAGAGAGAGAGAGAGAGAGAGAGAGAGAGAGAAAGAGAGAATTAGGAATTCTTTCAGATTGCTTACCACTAACGTCTCCACGTTTCTCTTTTTTTAGGCTGGCTATGCAGCCTCAGAGATTGTGGGCGTACTACCTCAGCTGTCCTTCCTTAGGTAGGCGGCTGTGCTCCCTCCTACCTTCCTTACACATGTAAAGACCAAAACTTCCAAACAGTGTGTGTCGAACTACCAAATAGTATTGACGCATACCAGGAGTGGATTTTCCCTTCTTTACCATTGGTTCAGGTGGCTTACACAACCGGACTATCACTTGGAAGAAGCAAACACCATAACGGATAGGGACGGTCGAGCTATAATATACTGGTCCATCTGAATTGACTGGTCGTATGGTGCGCGGCTTGACATCTTGGCCACACCCTGCTATCTCGTAGGACGTCTCGGCCCTACGTTAGCCCAGACTGTCTTTAGCTTGGCCCAATGCACCAGCGCGGATCTAACTGAATATTGGATTTTGCTGAATAATAGCTTGATTGAGCACCTGCACGCCTCCACATTCTGGTCGACGGTTTGCCTGGCTCAACGTAATGGGCCGGGGAGTCGCGTTGGTTCAGTATGGTCAATCACATGGTCTTCGGTCCTCGCAAGGCCCAACACCATATCCTGTGCTACCGTAACTCAGCCCATTTGTTCGGCGCAAATCTCTCTCTCAACTACTATCATGTCGAATCCCTTGTCTCAATCCCAATCTTCAAGCCTACTTATCTATCTATAGAAAGCTAGGATAAGTTTGTATTGTTTGATTAGGAAATAAATCTAGAAAATGAAGAAGGGAAGGAAAGTGACAACACAAACTGAAATAGCAAGGCTTGATGAATGTTCTAACATAGCATATGTCCCTGTAATGAATCCCAGCAACATCGCACTCACAGCCCAAGAAGTAAGAACAACAGCTGCCAAAGCTGGAATGTTAAGTTGCTCGATGTGGCGAGTGAAAGACGAATAGAAGTGGAGAAACACTGCAAAAATGGCTAAGGACATGGCTGTGGTATCTGTTATTATAAAAGCTTTGAAAGTTGTTACTCTTGTCAGATTTGCCATTCCTTGGTGAGGGCCATCATTGTCGTTGAAACCACCATGCACCGTGAAACCAGCTGCCAAAGTTTCAGTTGCTGCAAGTGTAGCCACCATCAAATGGGTTTCCCCTGCTTTACTGATGTCATTGGGTATTACCACTCTATCCATAATTGAAGCTGGCTAAATTATGTAATTACAATTATAAATGTAAATAAATGGTAAATGAATGTTAGAATTTGAAGTTTGACAACTCTTACCTCCACGTCTACTTGAAAATCTTGTTGAAGAATCCCAAGCTTCTTTTGCTTTTGTTGCTCTCATGATTCTTGGAAATATCGAGTTTGAGACGCCTTACTAGATTTTAGAAAGAGCTGCAGCATCCCTCTGTTGATTCTCCTTGTTGGTCAAGGTTGATGTCCCTTTCAGATCCTCCTCATCCTCGTATCCATTTTCTACGATATCTCACAAATCCATAGGCAAAAATAGAGCTCTCATCTTCACACATCAAAAGTCGTAGTTTTCACCATAAAAAATGGAATTGTGGCCGCCATGGAGTTAACTCTTTAAGGATTTTCTAACTTCACCTTGCTGCTGCTCTTTCTTTCCATAAACTAAGAACTTTGATTCCAGCTGGTAGCCTTTTGTTTAGGCCTATCTAAGCTGTTTGTTTGAGCAATAAAATTGACTAAACAAGAAGAAAAAAATAAGTAAATAAAAAATCATACTTTGGCAAGAAGAATAGATGCAGATTTTTCAGCAGCAAAACAAGGGATGATAATGCTCTTTTTATGCAGATTTGGGATTCTCTCTCATTGGATTCCAGCAATACATCAGATATATTTATACATGATTCTTTACAAGTTGATGTCTTTAACAAGTGTACACACTACAAGAAAATGAGATTTAATGGCATTTATTTAACGATGTTTTTTAAATGTTATTATTTTTACTATTGAACGACGTTTTTATAAACGTCACATTTTTTTAAAAATAAAACGGTACCATTTTGATAAGAGAAAACGTTTAAAAACTCCTTCAAATGTTAACTCTCCTACGCTCTCTCTCTCTATTTTTCAAATGTCTTATTTTGAGTCTGAGGACCCAAAACACTTCCTTGCTCTCTCTCTCTCTCTCTCTCTCTCTCTCAACCCTCTCTCAACCCTAATCTCTCTCAACCGATCAAATCAACCTTATTCAGCCCCGTTTGATACAATCTCAGAGCGATTGGTGATTCATCTCAGATCCCATCTCAAAGCGATTGGCAATTTTGATTTTGAGATTTCGAAGCTCCACCGCCTCCACTATCTGCACCGGTAAGGGGAGTGACCACCATCATTTACTAAGGTGAGCACTATCGTCTCTCTCTCTCTCTCTCTCTCTCTCTCTCTCTCTCTCTCTTTCTCTCTCTCTCTCAAGCTCTTCATTTCTATCGAGTTTGGTCAAATAACGAAAGATCTCGACGTTTCGATTGAACGTACAAAGAAGTTTTCCATGGTTACGAAAGATCTGTATGTGTTTTCTTTCCTAAAGGTTATTTTGATGGAAAATGGATCTAGAAAAATTGGTGAGTTTCTTGCATTTCAAGTTGATGACGTTGAATTTTAGAGAGAGAGAGAGAGAGAGAGAGAGAGAGAGGGGGATATAATGATGACTCATTCTTCTTCTTGATTCCCATTAGGGCTTTAGCGATGCATTGATTGAAGCCTCAATCATCGCTTTTACATTTATTGGTAACTAGTGGTGACCTGTGCTATGCACGACATGTAAAAAAAATTAATAATATATTTTTATACAAAATAATATATATAGTTAAATTTTTGTATGCAAATTATGAAAATAAGGAAGATTGAAATTTACAATTGAAGTCCCACAATTTTATCACAATTTATTTATTTGTTTTTAATTTGTCACAAATTTAATCATGTAACTTTCAACCTCCCTTACTAGAATTGCAAACTTAGGTGAGTTCAACCCAAGCAACTTGAGTCGAGCTTAAATTTTTTTAAAGATTGAACATAGTTTTTAATTAAGTGATGACCTATGCAGAAATTTAAAAATTTAAATTAAATTTGAGTGGACTTGGGCAGAAACACCAAATAACCTGAGCAATCAAAACAAAATTATACATATAAATATATAAATTATTTGCTAATTTATTTTTTAAATAATAAACAAAATTAATTAAAAGTTTAATATTAATGAACAAAAGAAAAAGCAATATACTTAAGATTTCTAATAAAATTTTTCTTGAAAATATTTAAAAAATACACCTTTTAAAAATGAATCATTGAATAAAGGGTTGTTTGGGAATTGCCATATTAGCTCACTTTTTTATCTTTTTACTTTTTTGGGTCACATCACATCTCTACTTTTCTACACATCTTTTAGTAAAAAGTAAAAAAAAATACTTAATTATCTTTTTTAGGTCACATCATATCTCTACTTCTTTGTACATATTTTCGTAAAAAGTAAAAAAAATATACTTATTTAGCACTTCCCAAACTACCACTAAGTTGATATTAAAAATATAGTGATTCCGGTTTTGACTTGACCTTTGTTATATTCCGGACTCGGGTTCCGTGGTTTAATATTGTTATCCATGTCTTGTTTCCCTATTTTGTCTTTGGGTTTGTGTATTGGAATGTCTTGGAATGTCTTGTTCAAGTTGTTGTTGTCTAGAAAATTACCTCTTCGCTCGAGCGAGACTTTTTGCGCTCAAGCGAGCCTTGTGAAATTTGCTTCTTTGCTTGAGCAAGATTTGTGTGCTCTCAGTATTTTGCCCAGACGTAGAATTTCTGGAAAGGTTGAGGTCTTCGCTCGAGCGAGGCTTCTTGTGCTCGAGCGAGGGTGTGCTCCTGTAAAACTTCTGAGGGTATGCATTCAACGCTCGAGCGACACTTCTTACGCTCGAGCAAGGTCACTTGTTGTATTAGGTTGCTCGAGCGACTACTCTTTCGCTTGAGCGAGGGTAGCGTACATCAGTTCGCAACTGAGCAATTTTATATCACTTTTTGATTTCCTTTTTGCTAAAAACCCTAATCTGGCACTCTCTCTCTCAAAAACTCTCTATCTCTCTACAAATACTCCTTAATCTAAGCATATCACTACCTTACTCCCTTTGATAAAGAGTTAGAGCACGTGTGGGCTTCCTCTTGATCCGAGTAAAGTTGAATTTGGGGCACTTTTCAGGTTCTTCTTCATCTCCTTTGGGCTTCTACACTTAAGGTAGGGATATTCTACACATTATTATGGTTTTTAACCTAGGTATTTGTTGTTTTGTATAAATGGTGGGATTTGGGAGGTTTGGAAAAAGTTAGGGTTTGGTTTCAAAAATTGAAAGGGGGATTTTCCATGTTGGATTTACAAAATGACTATGGGGCTTGTATATGAGATTCTCTAGTGTTAAAATGGTGAAAATTTAGCCTTTGGGTTGGTATTTGAAAAAGGGAGAATTGTCCCTAAAATGAGTTAAATAATTATTTTGTATAAATAATGAAATTAATATGGGAAATGTGAAATTGGGAGGATGTATGAATGAATGGTGTAGTTGGACTTGTTAAATTACTCACCTATGGAAATTTGATCAATTATCTGTTAGAAAGATTTTCTATCGGTCTAGAAATATCTGTTTTGGGCTATCGATGGAGGATATCTATGATTGTTGTGAAAATTGCATGAGGACTAGGTGATTTGAAACCTGTCGTTTAAGCTATGTCATTGAATATGACGGTATTATTAAAACATTGAATATGTGTTGTGGATAGTTATTGTATATGATGATATTTTAATACATTGTATATGTATAATTGTTTGGGAGGGGAAAGGGGATGTACTCCATTGTTTGAGACGAGATAGGGGATCGACTCCATTTAAAATTAAGTTGGTCGGAGCGTCCAGGGTGAAAGTCTCGAAATCTTGTGTATATATGGGTGCCGATTCCCTCGGATGAGAATTCCGTAAAATGGCAAGATAGAAGTGTTGGAGTGATGAAAGTGTTGAATTGTGAACCATTGAGTTGCAGTCTCATTTTGGTTGATTAGATAATACTGAATTTGGTTAATAGATTAACCTGAAATGAATGAATGGAAATGGATTAAGATATGGTTATCTATATTAAACGGTCGTGGAAAGAATATAAGTTGGTTATGAATATTGAACATCTATCTGAACCATATATCTTAGTTAAACCTCATATACTGTGTTTGTTTATCTTTGTTGGGCTTTGGCTCACCTTACTTGGGAAACCATTTTTAGGTACTGGTGACTGTAGACATCCCCGAACGTCCCTGGAGAAAATCCCGTTTTGTTCATGGGCTCACTATAGTTTGGACTCAAATGTCACGGTTCTGAATCTAATCCCGCAAAGTGCAATGCGAGACCGATAAATCACCAAAGAGTCCAAATTCGGCAAATCGTTTTGAAAAATAGCTTTTTAGAAAAAAGTGCCAAACATGGACTGCTTTGCTAGATCCAGAGTCGCCACCTAAATATTTTATTTTGGGGGAATTTAGGAAACCCTAACTCGTGCCTAAGGCCATGTGTCCGTCATCACCAAAGTTGCCTCGGTTCGGAAACTTGGGTACGATTGGGGAAGGTCACTTCGTGAGCACCCCCGCTCGCCCGATTAAAGATTGGCCATTACTAAGCATGATATCGAGTTTTTGAAAACACATGTGCTCTTATTCCGGTTTATTAGCCTAGAATTACTATGTGATGCGCACAGTTTACAAGTATAGACTGGATTGCCTAAGTTGGAACAAAGCATCGCATATCCATTTGTTTTGAAAATGGATTGAAGTTTGCTACTCGCAAGTAGGCTAAAACACAAGTTTCGACGAATTATTTCAACTCAAGCAACCGAACCTTCACCCACAGGCATTCAGGCAGTTATATCACATAAGCACATAGCCTCATGGTAAACATGCTATCATGGCAGTCACTCACACACATGCAAGGATGCTAAAGCATAAACACTTACCAGGTACTCCGAACTAAAGAAAGAAGCTAATTAGAAATCATGCATGAATCCTAACTACGCTAAAAAATGCCTAATGCAACACATGCAAAAATGCAACTACAATAGGCTTGGCTATTCTAAGATGGCATATGAGATGCAACAACTGATACACATATTCAACTCGGAATTGAAATACAATGCAGTTAGTATGATACGCCGAGCCCGGTGCATGCAAGACAGAGAAATAGATGCAAACATGAGAGCATAAGTATGCTAATTGAAACGTGCCCTAAACTAACCATTATAAGCTAGTAAATAAAAGGGAGAAAGACGTGGGGTTGGAAGGCATGCATCATACACACACGCACACTTATTACAACATTGCCCTCCTCGGAGGGTCCGAATGAATAGTACAGAATAAACTACCTAATCTAAGCTAATTAAACTAATTATTACACAACATTAATTAATTAACGAATTAACTAAGTAAGTAAGGAAACTAGCATGCAAATTAAACAAAATGGACTGCCTCAGCTCTGTTCCGAATGATAGGGATGCATGCATGCTCAAGTCGCCTTGTCGGGAAATCCATCGCGATGCTCCGATT
Organism: Camellia sinensis; assembly: GCF_055761805.1. Lineage (NCBI taxonomy): Eukaryota > Viridiplantae > Streptophyta > Magnoliopsida > Ericales > Theaceae > Camellia > Camellia sinensis. The sequence goes on from NC_138967.1 coordinate 74,336,652, forward strand.
TGCCTCTGTTTGCAACTGGTCCTAGAATACTGTACAAAGCTCCAGAAGGCTGTTGACCATTTTTTGTTGCTGGTTTCCGGTTTGCTGCAACAGAGAGTGAGAAAGGGGCATGGCAAAGTATTTTCAACATATGTGTGCATGACCACTCTCCCCATCATTGCACAAGCTCCAGGGAGTGTAGTCCTCGATCCTCGTGCCACCAATCACGCATCTCGATGCATGATGGCCAAGGAGTCGGATTGCACGACTCGATGTAAAATGAATGCACATATAAACACAACAAGGCCTAAACTCCATCATGGGTAATCCGGAGTGTCGGCGACCGAGAATCGAGGCATGTTTCGTCACTTGGAGTACGAAACGTCCCTCATTTCCCGTTTTTGGACTAAACCCTACTCCAAACACAATGCAATACACAATACGACTAGCATGCAACCCTAAACGCAATGCAACCTAATCATGCTAGCATGCGAGGGATGATATGCAAACATGCAATTAGCATACACAATGCTATGAACTAAGAATGGCATACTCAATGCACATGAACTATATTGCATACGCAATGCACATGCGAAGATGGACATACACGAAGACATGAATAAGGCATATACAATGCGGCGATCAAGCATGCGAAAACATGGATATGGCATACATAATGCAAGATGGACTTAAACTAAAATGAATAGGCCTCAGCCACACTCAAATCAGTGGCCATACATGATGAAAATGAAGTAACAACACACATGCAAACATGCACAAATGCAAGGGACCAAACCTAAGGCACAGAGTGCAACTCCACCAAAGCATGGTAAGCATGAAATATGGCATACAATCACATATTTTTCAGCTCTGAAATGACATGCAAGACGGTCCCGAATCATGCAAACACCTCACATAATGCATGCTAGCTGGCCCAAATACCGAAACTAGTGAAGTGGATTACACTATAGGCATGCAAAGCAATACTCAAATGGCTAAACCAGCCCCAAACAGTCCCTATGCAGGCCAAAACAGTAGCAAATATGGACTAAAATGATGGCTCGCAAAGCATGGAAATGAAGCTCATGCAATGGTCCAAAAATGAGGTATTCATGCATAACTCTCAAACACATTTAAAGAGTGGAAAACATGGGAATATGGCATACATATAAGCTCTGAAATATGATTCATAATGATGCCAAAACATGGAAACACCTCAAAATACGCATGCAATAGGCTTCAAAACTCAAAGCTAGGCAAGGGTATTGAACTACAACCATGCATAGCAAACATCATTCGACCATGAGGCCCAAAAATAGAGCTAAGGCAGTCCAAAATATGCACAAAATCAGTTTAAGGCATGGCCAAAAAGTGCTAGAATCAAAGGCCAAAATAGCATGCAATGTAAGCTAGTAAAGAGGATTTGCACTACAAGCATGTGAGGCAATCAAGAGGCCACTAAACCAGAAAAAGTCAGAGGTATGACATGCCAAATAAATCTCCAAAACCCACTGAAACATGGTTAATGCATGCAAGAATGAGATGCTCCTTTGATATGCTATGAAGAGGGTTATTCTACACATGCAAGATGGACATCCAATATGGAAAAACAAGCTCTGGATAGAGCCTATGCAGGTCCTAAAACTCATCAAAAATGGCCTAAAACATGGCTTGGAAGCATGCAAATAAGGGCTCCTTTGTAAGGCCAAAAATGCTAGAAAACAAAACAAGGAGAGAGAGGGTCACCCCTCTCTGATTTTGGAACTCAAAACAGCATACTAGCCACTGAAAATCCACTGGATTTCAGTGGCTAAAAGGCCAAACAAAGGCCAACACAAATGCTGTAAGGCATGGCTCAAAACAAGGTAAAATGAAGCATGTAAGGGGGTAGATGACCCCCAAAAGAAAAATGATCTTAAAAAAACATGTTAAGGGCCTCAAAATAAGACTTTTTTCAGTTTACACCAAAGCTCAAATATGCTTGCAAGTATAACTAGAAGATGAAGCAAAGTAAAGCCTTAAAAGGGAGAAAGTGTGTTACCCTTGTAGCACAAAAGGACCAGCAACCTCTGGAGCACAAAGACAGCCTCTCAACCTTTGAAAATGGCCTCCAAGATGCTTAGAGTGATGGTGGAGGGGTTAGGTTGGGAGATGGTATGCAAAGGTGCAAGAACCATGCACTTTTTGAGCTCAAAATGAAGAGATATAGAGAGAGATGTATCTTTTGCCTTAAACCAAAAATCTGCACCCTCTACAAGGAAGGGGAGCCCTTCCTTTATAGACAAGAGGGACTAAAGCTTCTCCTAGAAGCTTAAAACCAAGGGCAAACATCCTCCATACACGTGCATGGAGGATGCAGTCTGTGCCTCCCAGCTGGCACAACTGGAATCAACTCACTGAGACAGAACTGATGGGAGCTGGTTGACCAGTTCAAGTGGTCGGCCGACCAGGGTCAAAAGGTTCAAGTGGTCGGCAGCCTCCCAGGGTGGTCTGCACATTGCATGCAAGCTAGTGGTATGATGGGAGACCAGCTTCCTGACAAGAAAACCGGCCGGCGGGACAAAAGTGGTCTCCAAGGAGAAAAGGTGGTCTCCCACCCTTGTACCACCTTCCAAACAATGAAAATAGGGTCCATGCCAAAAATGAACCAAGACGGATGCAAAACGAGGGTTCGGGGGCCAAAACGCGCAGCCGGGTGCCTCGAAAACTGACTGTTAAGCATCGAAAGTGGCGTGCGACCACGAAGGTGGTCTCCCGGGAGACAGTGTCCCTCTAGAGAGAGGAAACAAGGTGTGTGCAAACACCAGAGCAAACGAAGAAAGTTAAGCGGTCCCAAACCGAGGCGCATGGCCGACGGCTCTGAAAACCAAAAACTGGTCTCCAAACGGGAACAGTGGTCTACGACCACGAAAAGTAGCCTACGGCCACTGAGAGATGGTCTACGAGACCTCTCCCTCCCTTCGGGAAGAGAAAATAGAACCTGGTTCGTAAACCGAGGCAAAGCACAAAAGAGTCCCCAAGTCCGGAGGCAAGGCTCTCAGCCGAGACTCTGTAACCTCAGAACGAGCACAATATGCGCAATCACCGAGCGCTCAATCGATGACGTCTGAGTCTTATAGTCGGTCAAAAATGAGGTGTCTACAGTGACATGCCACCTCCAAGGACATAGCTTGGGAGGACTGAGAGCTGAAGGCTCTATTTTGATTTTATTTGTGCTATAAGTGTTCATTCAAGCCGAGGGCTTTACATGTATAGAGCTTAGGACTCTTTCTTTTGTTGTAACCAAGTGATATCTTGGAAAGATGTAAGCCCGTAGGGCACTTATTTTGTTATTATCAACTCCTATTACATGTTGAAGATTTAGAATGAATGTTTATGAATGTATAACGCATGTAATATCTTTTTGTAATAGAAACTTTGATGAATGAAGTATATGATTTTATTATGTTTATAGATCTTATGTAATGGGTTATTTGTATTTTATTTTGGGGGCGTTACAACTTGGTATCAGAGCGTTCCGGGTTTGAATACTTTGGGTACGTGGGAAATGGTTAGTACCACAATGGGTTTGTCTCGCTTGTTAGAGGCTTAAGTATGGACGTTATGTGGTGATATGATAACATGATTATGTGATTGTATGGGTATGGGATTTAGTTCTTAAGATGTTGATTGGGTCTACAGGTTTCTGGAAGTCCTATTAGAAGAGCACTTGATTACTGCTGTTTCTAATTAGAACTCTAGTAACGCTGCAGGATGGTCACTATCTAGGAAGGAAATTCATATGTGTTTATGTGATTATGTGCTTATGTGGAATGAATTACAGTTGTCCATTGTATTAGGATGTGAGTGAATTAGCTTCGACACATTTGTAAATGTGCTAATCTTTTTTGTTACATTTATTAGGATGTCAGGACGTAGTCGTGGTGGTAGGCATGATAGGCTTAGGAGGCATGAGATGCCTATACCGGATGAAATTCCAGCGCAGGAGGAAGGAGTTGGTCAGGCCAATGTGGCCGAGCCAGTAGGTCAACAGGCCATGGGCGCCTTAGCCTGTGAAATGGCCGGAGCATTGCGAGAATCCATGGACATTCTTAGGGCTGAAAATCAAGTCCAGGCCCAAGTAGCTGTAATAGGGCCGTCTTTTCTGAAGAGGGAGTTCTTCTGGTCAAATTCGGGCGAGTTTTTGGGTGATCCTAAAGAGCCACTAAAGGTTGATGAGTGGTTAGAGCAGATGATGAAGACGTTTGAGATGCTTGGCATTGAACACGGAGGTTTGAGAGTGACCTTGGTGTCCTTCCAGTTGAAGGGAGACACAGGTCAGTGGTGGAAGTATACGCGGGGGCACATTGGAGAGACTTAGGAAGCCTTTGTAGATGCTTTCCAAGACAAGTACTTACTTGCTACGGTAATGGAGAAGTTGAGGGATCAATTCTCCAAATTGATGTAGCTCAATACACCAATGGCTGAGTTTGAGGCCACCTTCACTAGTTTGTCAAGGTTTGCACTGGAGCTAGTGGCGACCGAGGAGCACTGGTGTTTGGTGTTTGAGAAGAGGTTACGGACTGGGCTCATGTTTAGGGTGGCCGGATCCATGATTAGGGATTATGGGCGCTTTGTGGAGGTTGTAGCCCATCTTAAGACTATCACGCATACGGAGGAGGAGAAGATGAGGGGCTCCAAGAGGAGTCAGGATGGCCAGGGGGACAGTAAGAGGCAGATGGGTTCTAATTCCCAGCAGTCCCAGGGAGTGCATTCGAGGTCTACCTTTCTAGTGTCGAGTTCGGGTTCTAGAAGAGATGGTCAGGAAGACATCACTTGTTTCAAATGTGGTCAGTTGGGTCATAAGTCTCCAGCTTGCCCGCAGAGGAGAGGAGGGCAGCGAGCTGTTTCATCTTCGGCTCGTTCTCAGGGCTAGAGTCAGGGCAGAGGCTGGCCGCTCACTTGTTATCAGTGTGGGCAGGTGGGGCACTTGAAGAGGTTTTTCCTACAGTTGGATGGCACACCTATTGTGTCTGGTTCGAGGCAAACACAGAGTCACCAGCCAGCACAGTCAGTACAAGCCTCGAGGGCTAATTAGGGAGCCTCTTTGGTTTAGTCAGTGCAGCAATCTTATGCTCCAAGGGGTGAGCAGATGGATTAGAGACCTACAAGGTGCGTGTATGTACCACGCCAGATCTTGTACTGGCTCCATCTATTGTGAGAGGTAACTTTTTGTTTTGCAATTCGGTTGCTAATGCGTTAATTGATATGAGTGCATCTCACTCCTTTATATCTTTTGCATTTGCATCAGTTTTGGGGTTGGAGTTGGCACAGTTAGTATCTCCTGTATGTGTAGGGTCATCTGTTGGTGGTGAGATTATTCTGAAACAGGGGTGTCGGGGTTGCGACATAGAGGTCGCCGATCGTCGACTTCCATTTGCATTTGTTTTGCTTGATATGATTAGTTTTGATGTTATTTTGGGTATGGACTGGCTATCGTCATACCAGGTTGTTATAGATTACTACCGTCAGAGGGTTATTGTATGTACCTCGAGCGATGATTGCTTTTATTTCTTGAAGGACTGGGTGGATAGAGTCATATTATCGGTATATGATTCATGTGGGCGGAGTGAACTTAGTTGTCTTCTTGCTAGCTTCCTGAGTGGAGAGTATGATGAAGTTCAGGTTGAGTTGCCAAGAGTGGTTTGTGAGTATTCAGATGTCTTTCCCGAGAATCTTACTAGTTTACCACCTCACCGAGAGGTCGAGTTCTCTATTGATTTAGTGCCTGAACCAATTTCTATGGCACCGTATCGGTTTGCGCCAGCTGAGTTGAGTGAATTGAAGATTCAACTCTAGGAATTACTAGATAAGGGTTTTATCCGCCCTAGTATTTCGCCTTGGGGAGCGCCGACTCTCTTTGCTAAAAAGAAAGATGGAGCCTTGAGACTTTGTATAGATTACCGAAAGTTGAACCGGGTTACGGTTAAGAACAAGTATCCAATGCCATATATAGATGACCTGTTTTGATCAGTTGAAAGGGTCTCGTTGTTTCTCTAAGGTAGACCTGAGGTCGGGTTACCATTAGTTGAGAGAAAGGGAGGAGGATATTCCGAATACGGCATTTCGTACGCGGTATGACCACTATGAGTTTCTTGTGATGCCTTTTGGGCTAACCAATGCACCGGTTGTATTTATAGATTTGATGAACCGAATCTTTTGAGAGTTCTTAGACCGTTTTGTGGTCGTCTTTGTAGACGACATTCTGATTTACTCACCCTTTGAAGAGGAGCACAAGGGACACTTGTGAGTAGTGCTTGAGTTGCTTAGAGCCCATAAGCTGTATGCTAAGTTTGGGAAGTGTGAGTTCTGGCTAAGAGAAGTTAAGTTCTTAGGCCATGTGGTATCTGGGGAAGGGGTGACTGTAGATTCATCCAAGATAGAGGGAGTGCAAGATTGGGCACAGCCTAAGAATGCCTTTAAGATTCGTAGTTTCTTGGGGTTGGCTAGGTATTACCCTCGGTTTGTGAAGGATTTCTCTAAATTAGCTTCGCCTTTGACTAGATTGACGAGGAACGGGGTCAAATTTGTGTGGAGTGAGACTTGTGAAAAGTCGTTCCAAGAGCTTAAAGTTAGACTTACCACTGCTCCAATCTTGATTATCTCGGAGAGGGGTTTGGGCTATTCGATTTATTGTGATGCCTCACGAGAAGATTTGGGTTGTGTGTTGATGCAATAGGGGAAGGTAGTAGCCTATGACTCACGACAATTGAAAACCCACGAGTGGAATTACCCTACTCACGACTTAGAGTTAGCAGCGGTAATCTTTACCTTAAAGATATGGAGGCACTATCTGTATGGTGAGAGATTTGAGGTGTTTTTAGATCATAAGAATCTAAAATATCTGTTTACACAGAAGGACTTGAATTTGAGGCAACGAAGGTGGATGGAGTTCATATAGGATTATGATTTCGAGTTGCATTACCATCCGTGAAAGGCCAATGTTGTGGCCGACGCCTTGAGTAGGAAATCTATTAGTAGTGTGAAATGTTGGGTACTCTTAGGGATTTTGACTTGCACCTGGGTGAGTCTGTTGAATCTGCGGCCTTGTTTTCTGTAGTTGCACAACCTACACTTATGAACCGAGTGTTGGAAGCGCAGAGGGGTGACCTTGAGGTAGAAACCCTCTGGGAGAAGATCTCCAGTGGGAAGGTAGAGAAGGGCTTGACTGTGTATCCCGATTAGAGTGTGAGATACCGTGATCGTTTGTTTTTACCGGAATCTTGCCGAGAGAATGTACTCCGAGAGTTTCACCATTCACGTCTTGCGGTGCATCTGGGAGGCACAAAGATGCATCACGACCTTAGTCGTCAGTTTTGGTGGAGAGGTATGAAGAAGGATGTGGCCGTGTTTGTATCGAAATGCCTTACTTGTCAGTAAGTGAAGGCTGAGCATTAGAGGCCAGCGGGTTTGTTGCAACCCTTGTCTATAGCTGAGTGGAAATGGGGACACGTCACGATGGATTTTGTTGTGGGCCTTCTGAGGACTCAATGGGGTAGCGATGCCATTTGGGTGGTAGTTGATCGACTGACCAAGTCGGCGCATTTTATTTCTATGCGTGTAAGTGATTCGGTAGACTATCTTGCCAACTTGTATATTAGGGACATAGTGAGGTTGCACGGGGTCCCCTGTGATGATTGTTTCAGATAGAGATCTGTGTTTCACAGCTCAGTTGTGGCAGAGCTTGCAGAGAGCCTTGGGCACTAGATTGACTTTTAGTACTGCTTACCATCCTCAGGCTGACCGGCAGTCCGAGCGTACTATTCAGATCCTTGAGGATATGCTTCGAGGTTGTGTCCTTGACTTTAAGGGGTCATGGGAGAGACATCTACCCTTGGTGGAGTTTGCCTATAACAACAGTTTCCAATCAAGCATTGGCATGGCACCATTTGAGGCCTTGTATGGCCGACCATGTAGATTTCCAGTGTTTTGGGCCGAGGTGGGTGATGCATCTTTTTTAGGTCCAGAGTTGGTTCGGGAAACGACAAAGAAAGTGGCACTTATCCGTAAGAGGTTAGTTATGGCCCAGAGTCGAAAGAAAAGTTATGCTGACTGTAGGAGGAGGCCTTTGTCTTTTGAGGTGGAAGACTATCTTTTTTTAAAGATATCACCTAGGCAGGGTCTTATGAGATTTGGGAAGAGTGGGAAGTTGTCCCCTCGGTTTATAGGTCCTTTTGAGATCCTTGAGAGGATTGGGGAGGCTGGCTATCGTTTGGCATTGCTGCTACAACTTTCTGGAGTGCATGACGTATTTCACATTAGCATGCGTCGGAAGTATGAGCCGGATCCATCGCATGTGTTGGATTGGACAGACTTAGAGGTAGACGAGGATGTCTTATATGAGGAGGGACCAAGTCTTGCGTGGCAAGATAATTCCCTTGGTCAAAGTATTATGGAAACATCACGGGGTTGAGGAAGCAACTTAGGAGCATGAATTGGAAGTCCGTGAGAAATATCCGGACTTATTTATTGATGTTTCAGTATGTGTTGAGATTTTAGTTTTTTTTTATGAAATATGAAAACATTGTATATGTTCTGAAGTATGAAAGCATTGTATATGCTGAATATGTTTCGGAAACACAAGTTTAATTTGAACATTGTATATGTTGTTTAAGTTTTGGAAATGTAAATTCATCATAAACATTGAATATGTATTGGAAATCTGAGATGTATGTATTGAAATTGGTTAAATTTCGGAAGATGCATGTTGGTAACATATATTGAGATATATCTATTATGGATTGTTCTCTTGTGGAATGATTGAATAACTGGTAGATAGGTCATGGTAATGAGAATTGAATTGAAATCATTTTGAAAATTAGGTAAACATGGTTTTGAAACATGATTTAAAATCTCGGGGACGAAATTCTTTAAGGGGAGAAAGTTATAGCGATTCCAATTTTGACCCGACCTTTGTTATATTCTAGACTTAGGTTCCGTGGTTTAATATTGTTATCCATGTCTTGCTTCCCTCTTTTGTCTTTGGGTTTGAGTATTGGAATGTCTTGGGCATGTCCGGAGTAGGTTAGCTGCTAGTTGTTCAAGTTGTTGTCCAGAAAATTACCTCTTCGCTCGAGCGAGGCTTCTTGCGCTCAAGTGAGCTTTGTGAAATTTGCTTCTTCGCTCGAGCAAGATTTGTGTGCTCTTAGTATTTTGCCTAGACGTAGAATTTTTGGGAAGGTTGAGGTCTTTGCTCGAGCGAGGCTTCTTGCGCTCAAGCCAGGATGTGCATCCGTAAAACTTCTAAAGATATGTATTCTACGCTCGAGCGACGCTTCTTGTGCTCAAGCAAGGTCACTTGTTGTGTTTGGTCGCTCGAGGGACAACTCCTTCGCTCGAGCGAGGGTCGCGTATATCAGTTTGTAGTTGAGCAATTTTATATCACTTTTTGATTTCCTTTTTGCTAAAAACCCTAATCCGGCACTCTCTCTCTCAAAAACTCTCTCCCTCTACAAATACTCCTTGATCTAAGCATATCACTACCCTACTCCCTTTGATAAAGAGTTAGAGCACGTGTGGACTTCCTCTTGATTAGAGTAAAGTCGAATTTGGGGCACTTTTGAGGTTCTTTTTTATCTCCTTTGGGCTTCTACACTTGAGGTAGGGATATTCTAAACCTTAATATGGTTTTTAATCTAGGTATTTGTTGTTTTGTATAAATCGTGGGATTTGGGAGGTTTGGAAAAAGTTAGGGTTTGGTTTCAAAAATTGAAAGGGGGATTTTCCATGTTGGATTTACAAAATGACTATGGGGCTTGTATATGAGATTCCCTAGTGTTAAAATGGCGAAAATTTAGCCTTTGGGTTGGTATTTGAAAAAGGGAGAACTTGCCCTAAAATGAGTTAAATAATTATTTTGTATAAATAATGAAATTAATATGGGAAATGTGAAATTGGGAGGATGTATGAATGAATGGTGTAGTTGAACTTGTTAAATCACTCACCTATGGAAATTTGATTAATTATCTGTTAGAAAGATTTTCTATCTGTCTAGAAATATCTATTTTGGGCTATCGGTGGAGGATAGCTATGATTGTTGTAGAAATTGCATGAGGACTAGGTGATTTGAAACTTGTCGTTTAAGTTATGTCATTGAATATGACGGTATGGCTGAAACATTGAATATATGTTGTGGATAGTTATTGTATATGATGATGTTTTAATACATTGTATATGCATAATTTGTTTGGGAGGAGAAAAAGGATGTACTCCATTGTTTGGAAGGATATAGGGGCTGGACTCCATTTAAAATTAAGTTGGCCGGAGTGTCCAGGGTGAAAGTCCCAAAATCTTGTGTATATATGGGTGCCGATTCCCTCGGATGAGAATTCTGTAAAATGGCAAGATAGAAGTGTTTGAGTGATGAATATATTGAGTTGTGAACCATTGAGTTGTAGTCTCATTTTGGTTGATTAGATAATAATGAATTTGGTTAATATATTGTCCTGAAATGAATGAATGGAAATGGATTGAGATATGGTTATCTATATTGAATGGTCATGGAAAGAATATAAGTTGGTTATGAATATTGAACATCTATCTGACCCATATATCTTAGTTAAACCTCATATACTGTGTTTGTTTATCTCTGCTAGGTTTTGGCTCACCCTATTTGGGAAACCATTTTTAGGTACTGGTGACATGCCACCTCTAAGGATATACCTTGGGAGGACTGAGGGCTGAAGGCTCTGTTTTGATTTTATATGTGCTTAAAGTGTTCATTCAAGCCGAGGGCTTTACATGTATAGAGGTTAGGATTCTTTATTTCGTTGTAACCAAGTGATATCTTAGAAAGATGTAAGCCCGTAGGAGATTTATTTTGTTATTATTAACTCGTATTACATGCTAAAGATTTAGAATGAATGTTTATGAATGTATAACGCATGTAATATCTTTTTGTAATAGAAACTCTGATGAATGAAGTATATCATTTTATTATGTTTATAGATCTTATGTAATGGATTATTTGTATTTTATTTTGGGGGCGTTACAAAAAAAATTTACTTTTTATAATGGCATAAATAATTTAAATATGATTTTTTTAAAATTCTTTTTAATTTAAAAATAACAATAAAATATTAAATAGAATAAAAGCAAATTTCTTACAAAATAAAAGTATTTGAATAAAAAAATGTAAGAAGAAAATTTAATATGGTATTTTCATTTAATCTGAAAATAATTCTAGATGAACAATAAATTATCACTTATAACCCTTTTTTTTTTAAATAAAAAAAGTTTAATGAACTATCACTTTTAATAAAAAAATTAACGTTTCTTTCTAATTTAGTTTAGCAAAGTAACTTTTTAACAATTTCAGCCAAAGATATATTTATTCTTTATTTTAATTTTTTAATTAACAATTGAGATAATATATATATATATATATATATGTAACACAAAATACACCATGTTTGGTAAGTATTAAAAAAGTTATGTTTTGTTTTTTTGTTAAAAAAAAGAAAATTGTATTAAAAAATATTATTGTTCAAGTCCATATAGTTTAGAAGGATATATTTTTTTTTATAAAATTTAAAACAAAAAAAGAAAAAAAAATTAATAGCGATTAATAATTTGAACACATGTATTTAAAACAAATTATATTTAGACCAATAATATTATGACAAATCATTATGATATATGTGAATATTGATCTCATTCTAATTGTAGTAATATAATTTGAAAAAGAATTTAAATTTGAAATTTTATTTTATAATTTAATAAAGGATGCAAAATTTAAAGAATGAATATTGATCTCATTTCAATTATAGTAACATAATTTAAGTAAGAATCCAAATTTGAAATTTTATTTTAAGAATATAAAATTAATTTATAGACCAATCATATGGTAACATGTATTAAAAAAAAATTAAACAAAATAAAAAAAGAAAAAAGAAAAAAGAATTACAACTTTCAACTTTAATGAAATGACAATATTTTGCAATTATAATAGTATATAGATAAATCATGGAATATATCATTATTTAAAACTTATATATTTTGGGATAAATGATTATAATTTTAAATTTGAATTAATGGAATGCTTTCCATATTTTAGTGCTCCTCAAATTTGAATTTTGAAATGGATTAGTATACTTTCTATTTTTTATTTTATATATCATGCATTTGATATACTTTCCATTTGAAAGTCATAAATCAAGAGATATTAAATTTTATTTTTATTTTTATTTTTTCTTTGAATGAGAGCTATAGAGAATTTTTTTTAATTATTTAAAATCAAAAAATTAGAATTTTTTTTTAAGATATTGGAACTCTTACAAGACTTGTGGTTAGAAACTCCTTTTACTTATATAATAGATAGATAGATAGATAGATAGATAGATTTAATAAGAATTTATATTTGTTTTAGATATTTTTTTAATATACAAATTATTTTTTTTTAGATTTTGTATAAAAATAATTTAATAATCCATCATTAACCATAGTGTATGGGAGAAGTTGAAAATGATGTAGTAGTAGGTATGAGAAAAGTCAAAAAGACTTATGGGTTGGGAGAAGTCAATAAATGAAATGCTGAGTTTTTTTTTTTTAAATTAAAATATTAGAAAATTAAAATTAAGATATTGGAGCTCCCACAAGGCTTGTGGATTAGAAACCCATTTTTCCTTATATAATAGATAGATTATTCCCAGAATGTTTGAAAATAATAATTTATTTTCTATATTTTTAGTGTTGTGTTTGGGTTTACAATCAGTGTTTTAAAGGAGTTTTTAGAAAAGGAAAAAAAAAAAAAAAACCTGATAAATTTAGTTGTAGTGATAGACAATTTTTTCTAAAAAACTTCATGGAAACCAGTGGCATTTTATTTCAAAATTTCATTGTTTGCGCGGTTTGTTGTATAATAATTTGTTGATGGAATCTCAATTCCACTCCAGTTTTCCTGTTTCATGTTCATGCTTCTTGGTGCACACCACACATGCCTTTTCCTTAAGAAAATTTCTTCTAGGTGTAGTGATAGACAAATTCTCTGTTTCTCTAAAAAACTTTATGGACCTTTATTTCCTTTGCTTGTTTTATGAATGGATTTGAAGACTTTGAAGACTTAAAGTTTTATTATCTTTGTTGTCTGTTGGATTTTAGTTGTATTTTGTGTCTAGAGGATTACTGTTTGTGACTTGATATTAGGAAAATGATATTCATCAATAATCTTCATTTATTGTAACAATTTGCTGAAAATCTGGTTCATTTATGGGTGGAGTGGAGGCAGAGCCATGTGCGACAATTCTATTTGGCGTTCACTTCAATGCAATTGTAATGTAAAGCTTGAATTTGTTGCTTTCTATCTATCTGTACCCATTTGGCGTTGTCTGTTGCATCCAAGTCACAGCAACCTCTTGATTTTCCTTTCGGTCTGAAGTTTATTGTGAACTCATTCTTGTGATTTCAACATTTCATTTTTTCAAATTTGTCACAATTTCATCCAAAATTATAATCAATTTTATTAAAACAAGTATAATATGATCATATAATTGTTAATGTTCGATTAATTTAATTTTTTATGTAAATAATTTATACAGATCTTAACAGGGTAGTCAGCCTACCAAAATGGGACAGCTCAAATTCATAGCGTCTCATATATATACATGCATTTGCAATCCATCAACAAGTTTCTTAAATCCTTTTGTTACTAGGTTAATACAATTTCAGTTATTCAATTACGTTTCAAGATTTTTATATGATTCAATAGTTACATTAAGATGGGGGTGGGGGGAACTGAGTAATTAAAGATAGAGGATGCTTGGCCTAGCAATACACAACACACCGCACTATATCTGTGAACTCCCCCCTCCCCCTTTCCCTTCTTTTAAATCAATCTCTCTCTCTGTCTCTCTGTCTCTCTCTGCGCTAAAAAAACACTTGATTTTCTTCTTTCTTTACAAAGGGTACACACAAAAGGTTTTTGGCTGATCTTTACAACAGGCCATTACTGCTCTCAAGAAAGGGGCATATTTGCTAAAGTATGGAAGAAGGGGCAAGCCTAAGTTTTGTCCCTTCTGACTGGCAAATGTAAGTTTGTTTGATGTTTCTAGATATCTATGTGCCTTTTGTACTTCTGTTCATTTATTTGACCACCACCACAATCAACTGCAGCAAGAACAATCCTACTAATAAATGTAAACTATTTTATGTTGCTACTACTGCTTTTGCATTGCTTTTTACCTGTTTTTCATGTAATGATAACTTGGAGTTTTTAATTTATTATTATGTTATTTTTAAGTTCTAGAATCTGTAGTTGATATATCATTATTTATGTCCATACTCCTATTATAGTGACCTAAAGATTAGTAATGTCTTTATGCAACTATTTGTCAGTTACCTTTCAAAATGTCAGAGTATTGTTGTGAATTCATGCAGGATACTATAGTCCAAAACACAAGGTGATACTTGTAAATTCAGTAGCTTGTTTCTTAATAAGCAATGGCAACTATTATACCCATAAATGTTTATGATCTTGCTAACATCTAAATCTTGACTGGCACCGAGGACCATTTCTTATAATTATTCTGTTTTTGATAATTTATATTAAGATGCTTTTTTTGCACAGTACTATTTGGTTGAAATCTTGCTTATGAACACACCTAAAATATAGGCAAAAACAAAAACAAGGTGTGATATGTTTAAAATTCAGTAGCTTTTATGTTAACTGGTTGTTGTGCAGGTTAATTATAACTACTCAACTGGTTTACGTTGGCAATTTTTCTTATTCATTGTTATTGGGATAGGAATAAATCTTCATGTTGATTGGTGGTTGTAACTCTAACCTCCGTAGTGAATTACCTTCTGTAGTTGTTTTGTACACACGTTTCTCTGGTTGGCAATCACATTCTATCATGCCAAATATAATATTTATGCTCACAAGTCATGTGAACTTCTTGTGCTTTCACTCCCACCATTTAACACCTTATTTCCTTGCCTAATTGCAAAACAGGTTGTTGAATCACTCCCCCTAGACTGGCTTGTCAGAAAATTGAATGCGAATGCTTGATGAATTGTGTTGTTTTATTTTCATTTTGACTTTATGTAAGACATGATACACATATTTCCTCCTATATATAATTGTCTTATGTATATGCTTACTTTTATATTCATTTTCAAATTATTTTAATACTCAAATCACCTGCCATTAGTTGTGTTATTGTCAAACAATAGCTTCCTTCATTTGTATTTCACTGAAAGTAGAGTTTCACTGCTAAATTATTTTTAACCTGTGGTGTTATTGCTTTCAGGATGAATCTGTACTAATATGGTTCTCGGGAAAAGAGGAGAAACACCTCAAACTAAGTCACGTGTCTAAAATCATTTCAGGGTAGCGCACTGTAAGTGGGCTTGAGTAGAGTGTTAGATTGCCAAAGTTTTACATAATCCTCATCTTATTGTAGCATCCATGAAATCAATGGCATAACTATTTTTCCACCGTTCTGCCCTAATTATCGTAATTTGGTACCCTTGAGTTCTTTTACTCCATGCAGAATCTGTTTGTTTATTGCACCATTGTAATTGATAATGGTTTTTGTGTGCTTGGTTAAGTTGTGATAATGTAACAATCACAGTTCTACAATGCTATGCTGAGAAGCATGGACACTTCTATGGAAGAAGCATGTCATATCGGACATGACACTTAGCAGACGCTCTTAAAAGCGTTCTAACACTTTTTCAACATGCCTTAATTAAAATTTTAATTTATAATATTGGGCACTTTACAAACACTTTTCGGACACTTTGGCAACAAGAATGAACCATCCAATTTGATGAACCATCCAATGTTTTAAGGAAAACGAAAGGGGAGCCTGGCTTCAACAGCTTACATATGGGGTCTTTAGTTTGGGTAACCGTCAATATGAACGTTTCAACAAGGTAAATTCGTTATATATTCATATCAATCCATTACTTCTCTTTTTGTGATTTTTTCTTTCTTGTCTTTTTTGTCCAATTTTTTTATCCGACTGCAACTTTTTCAAACAGATTGGAAATGTGGTAGATGAACAACTTAGCGAACAAGGTATAAAGTTATTCTCTATCACTGAGCATATTTTGGAAGACCCTTAGCACACCATAATATTGTTACTGAGCCAAATATACTCAATGACTAGTCACTAGTAATTGTAAATGCAATGTTGTATATTAAAACTTCTTTCTAATTGCCTCAATAATTTTCGTGTGTATTTTAATCAAATCAGGGGCATGACACTGAAACTAATAAAAGTGATAAGCCTTTTGATCAATTTTTTTTTTTTTTTTTTTTTTTTTTTTTTTTTTTTTTTTTTCTGTTTTAAAAACATAGTACACTCGGTTTAGTCCCCATTGGATGCAGGTCTCGAATAATTTTGTTTATCTAGCTTTCTCACATTATATTTAACTCTTTGCATCGCCTTGATGCTTTTTTAATAAAGTTTTCTTATTTATGAAAAAAAATAAAAATAAAAAAATAAATTATATTTAACTCTTTACTTCCAAATAGAAATTCTTGTAATGTTACTGATTTTAATCCGTACAGGTTAATGATAAAACTGGTGAGCAAATTGGTGAAATTGAAGGCATGATGTGTGATTAACAAAGAAAATTTTCTTAATGTTAGATGGCATTTATGAAAATTTGCTTTTGATCTATTACCGTTGCATGCTGTTCCAATGGTGATTTTATTTTGATGGGAAAACATGACAACCATTTGAACAGTATGATAGCTGACCTGGAATTATCATGAAGAAAAAATTATCTAAATTGATAGTGCTTTCCTGTTTCAAGCTAATAAACTGCCATAACTGCATTTAATCCCAAACAATTGCCCGATTTTGAGTAGTAGTCCGCCCATTCAAAAATATAAATAAAAATCTTATGAGATGTTAAGAGCAGAGAGTTTAAAAACCATCATATATTTCGATAGTTGGTTATAGGATATAGGGATTAAATTTTTGAAAAGGCAGATACAAGGAATTGTGTCTGAATTGAAACTCATATAAGGTGCCAGCTCTGCTTGCATGGATTTGCTTCCCAAAATTCCTGGAGTGTGTATTTTTTGTCAGATAATATATTGGCTACTGCATTAGGATAAAACATGCTTTTTATTAGCATTGGAAACTGAATAACCAAATTACATATGAACAAGGTAAGTTGTTTTCACGTCAGCTGCATTGGAAACTGAGGTATTGTTTCACAGTTTATATGCATTTAATGTATAATATCCACTTTCCTCACTTATTGAACTTAACTTGTAAGGAATTGTAGTGTTGAGAGCTATATCATTTTAGAAAATGTGGTATGGACATATCATTTCATGATCCTTTTGGCTATTATGGAGTTTCGGTGTTTCATTTGTCTTTGGAATTTCAGAATGATGCAGTGAGATGAACTACTAATGATATGCCCTGAGTATCTAATTTAGCATGTAGCATCCTTAAGTCCAGTGCCTCGCGATCAAGAGGAGGTGCAGAATAGTCCCTGGCCAGGGTCAATGGTCGGGTAGGACGGCACTCCACGGGAAGTCACCGTAGGCTCACCGAATTTACAATTAAATGAGATTACGTTATGAACTCTATGATAACCTAACATTTGCATTGTGAATATATTCATGATGGATCATGTATATATATATGTTGTTTTTGCTGCGCTATTATCTTTTTCGTGATGATTGTATATTTTAAAATGTTGTTAATTAACTCCACTATGTTGTTATTGCTTAAGTTTTCAAACTGTAAGAAGTGGCTAGTTTTTTTTGGGGTTTCTTGTATCCTATTGGGCTTCATAGCTCACGGCGTTTCATGCTAGGTGAAGAAGAAAGAGAAAATCTCGGGGAATATTTTGTCGAAGATGTCGAAGTTCAGCCATGGTTCACTTAGAATTGTCTTAGCCTGGCCATTAAGGCCTGTCATGCCCACTTTCTTATCTATTTTGATGAAATTTTATGTATTAACGTAATAATGTTTGGAGATTGGTGTAAGAAATTAAACATTTGGGGTTGTATTAAGATTAAGCTTTGGAACGTACTCCTTTAACTGTTATATCGGAACTTAATACTTAACCATGTTTAATTATTTATATTAATATATGATGCCCAAAAGTGGGGGCGCCATAGGTGCATCAGCCACCCCGGCCCAACACACAGGGGATCTACACGGTCGGCCATATAAGGCCTCAAATGGTGCCATGCCAATACTCGACTGGAAACTATTGTTATAGGCAAACTCCACTAAGGGAAGGTGCCTCTCCCATGACCACTTAAAGTCAAGAACACAAACCCAAAGCATATCCTCAAGGATCTGAATAGTACGCTCAGACTACCTGTCCGTCTGAGGATGATACGCAATGCTAAAAGTCAATCTCGTACCCAAGGCACCCGTAGGCTCTGCTACAACCGAGCCGTGAATTGCGTATCTCTATCTGAAATGATTGTTATAGGGACCCCGTGCAACCTCACTATGTCCTTAATATAAAGGTCGGCAAGATAATCTACAGAGTCACTCATGCGCATAGGTATGAAGTGCGCCGACTTGGTCAACCGTTCGACTACCACCCAAATTGCATCACTACCCTATTGAGTCCTCGAAAGGCCCACAACATTGTGACATGGTCCCACTTCCACTCGGCTATAGGCAAGGGTTGCAACAAACCCACTGGCCTCTGATGTTCGGCCTTCACTTGTTGACAAGTAAGGCACCTTGATACAAACACGGCCACATCCTTTTTCATTCCTCTACACCAAAACTGGCGGCTAAGGTCATGATACATCTTTGTGCCTCCCGAGTGCACCGCAAGGTGTGAATGGTGAAACTCTCGGAGTACTTCCTCTTGGTAAGAATCCGGCACGAAAAGACGGTTTCTAACACTCGAGTCGGGATACACATTCAAGCCTTTCTCTACCTTTCCACTAGAGATCTTTTCTTGGAGGGTTTCTACCTCAAGATCACTCTTCTACACTTCTATCACTTGGTTCACAAGTGTAGGTTGTGCCATTACCGAAAACAAGGTACCAGACTCCACGAACTCGCTAAAATGCGAGTCAAACTCTCCAATAGCACCCAACATCTCCCATTCCCAAATGGAAATACTAGCTACACTACCGTAGACACCCCATTTTTGACCACCCTTAATACTGGGGCTCCTCAGGTTGATCACTCGATGATGAAAGTTATGCTGTACAAACGTTTGATTCCTTCAGCAAGACGAGCTTCTAATCCCAACCTTACACCCCATTTTTGACCAAAACTATTTTAGACCTTTAAACCCACTTTTTCAAAATATTTTTCCAAATACTTCTACGATGTTCCGAGGCTCGTATTTCGTTTCAAATATTACACTTTTTCGGTAAATCGAGTAAGGACAAAGTGGAGATAAATGGAAGAGAGGTGAACTCTTTGAATTTTTTTTAAAAAACATCTTATTATAGGTTTGGAGTTGAAGAAAATAGGAGGAATGGAAGAAAACTAGTTGGGGAAGAGGTTGAGCATGAAATTGTTAAGAGAGAACTGGGCAGCCTTCCGACTTGAGAGGCTGTTTTTCTATATATATATACAAGGCCAACCCTCATGTTTTTAGGTTACAAAAAATTCCTTAAGGACCAAAACTTGAAATTCTCTCTCTATCTCTATCTTGCAACACACACACCTTACCCAAACACGTCCTAAACCAATATTGGAGCTCTCCTTGCTAAAATTATTGAGTCCGAATTTCAGCCATTGAGAGTGAGAACTTGTGGGTTTGTTAACAAAAGAGTTGCCTTGCTTCAAGAGGTATAATTTTGAGCATCTTTACACTACTTGTTTTCTATCTTTTCTTGCTGATTTTGAACCGTTTTTACATTATTTTTATGGGCTGAAACTTGTGGTTTAACGCTACCAAAGGTGGAGGGGTTAACCACCCTTCTTTGAACATTGTTCTTTAAGCTTTTTCCCTTGTGTTTCCCTTATTTTCTCAACTTTTTCTGAGCTTTTTACCACTAAATTTCAAAGTTTTTCAGAGGGTAAAAATGTTGTCTTGAGGTCCCAAAAATGGAGGGGTTAGCCACCCCTCCTTATGCTTGTTTACTAGCTTAAATTCTCCATTATTTTAGCTTACTCTTTTAGCTTTTTTTACATCAATTCTAGCACTGTTTTAGTCTAACTTAGGACTTTTTTTAGGTGTTTATTTCATTTAAACTTTGTATAGTATGCTTATAGTGTAATGGTCCTCATAGGCTTGGTGGTTTAGGCCTTAGCTACTAACCTAATTGAGTTGATAGCATTTATTTCTTGCTTTCCATACTTGTGTTCACCTCTAAGCATCTCTGCAACCTCCCTCATTTCTTGATTTTTCATGTGTTTTGAGAGTTGTTTCAACCGATGGATTGTTTAAGCTTGAGATTGAGGTTGTTATGTTAAATGGTTTAATCTCTTCGGAGGTTCATTACCAACGGCATGCCATCTCTCTCATGCCTAAAAAAACCCTTTGTTTGACACTTCTTTCCATTAGAGGACTTAATCTTAATTTTTGGACCAAATGTATTAAGGAATTGAAAGGTAATTAAAAGAGGTAATTAAAATTGGGGATAAAATGGACCAAGATAATAAAATAATTTGGTGTTCAATCGGACGTTAATTGAACACATGGAGACTTGAGTCATTTTATACTTGTTAGTGATGAAATGGTTCAAGTTTCCAAGGTCAACCACTTCCCTTGATGAAATCATGATAGGGAGGGGGTCTACAAGTCTTTCGTTGTGCATTTATTGAAATTGTATCCCTTGGTTCATAAGTCATCATGCAATGAATTTGCGCCGATTGATGGCTTGCGAATCGAGCCTATCACTTCTTTGAGCTATTTGATGATAAGGAGGGGTAGGGTGGACAAACATCCCCTGAGGATGATCTATTTGTGCTCTATTTGTTTTCTGTTACAGCAGGAGAAATTCAACATCAGTAGCCAGCAGGCCCCTTTTATTGGGCGGCAGGCCACTACTTCTCGGTTGCCGACCACTTTTTCCAACAAGGCAATGTGCTGTTTCCTGCAGAACAAAGCAGGAACTGAGGTGAAAAATTAGTGCAATCTCCTGACTGTGAAACAGAGGCATTCCAGTAGCAAAACAGAGAGCATTTTCAGGTGGAAATCTGCATTCATGCATAAGCCATGTCCTTGCTCCTTGGGACCCGTTCAACCTATTTTTGTTAATAGTAGTAGGTTTGCTAGTGAACTTGTAATTAATTACTTAGTTAATTAATTTCGTAGTGTAACTAATTAGTTAGTTTAATTAGTTAGAACTTGTTGTAATTATTTAATTAGCTAGAGTAGTTAGTTAAAATGCGTTGTTGTAATAATTAGTTAAAGTAGCTTAGCTAGTTTATTCATTTGGACCCTCTTGTGCGAGGGCAAACTTGTAAATAATGTGTACGTCTTCCAACCCCACGTCTTTCTCCATTTTATTTACTTGCTTATGATGGGTAGTTTAGAACATCATGTTTCATTTAGTATTTCCATGTTTGTATCCACTTGTCTTGCATGCATCAAGGCTCATGACCTTACCCCCTCGTACCTAAGTTCCCGAGCTGAGGCAACTTTGGTGATGACGGACAAGTGGCCTTCAGCATGAGTCAGGGTTTCCTAAATTTTTCCAAAAACAAAATATTTAGGCGGTGACCATGTATCTGGAAAAACAGTCCAATTTTGGCATTATTTGATTGAAAATTAATTTTTTGAAACGATTTGCCAGAATTGGACTCTTTGATGTTTATTAGTTTCACATTGCACTTGTGAGAGTAGATTCAGAACCGCGGGAGCCCTAATTGTGAGGCCTTTCTTTCAAACCCTTTCCGAAAGGCGAGGCGCAGAAAAAGGCGAGTCCACACATAGCCTGGACGTCTTTAATGCAATTTGTCCATGCCAAGGGTGAACAGTGGTCACAGGGTTCATTGTGGGTAGAATGTATCCATTACACTCTTGATAGAAAGAATAATAAGTGGGTGTTGGAAGACGATCTTGAATATTTGGTGAGGTCGTTGGGCCCTCAATTGAATACTTGTGAGGGTGTAGCCAAGAGGCGGATCTTTGCCATTGGTAACTATGTCAACCAAAGGCTCTTGAAACAAGTCCATGACTGGGCAGTGGAGGTGTTAAGCACACTGTTTGCGGACGACACATTCAACCAAACTAAACCTTTGGATCAGCTAGTTGGCAAGAGCACACTGTTCTCATTTGATCTCAAGTCGGCTATGGATAGATGGCCTCTTGTGATCTTGTTTGAGATGATGTGCTTTTTATTCGATCGGTCGTTTGCATCTGCTGCGGTGAACTCTTGCCTGGCCTGCAATAGGTTTCAGGTCCCCTTTATAAAATGAAGGTGGGGTTTGTCATTCATTTGTGGACAACCGTTTGGATACTATTCGTCTTGGCCGTTATTCGCACTATCGCATCACTTGGTGGTGTGATATTGTACTGAAAGGGTTTGTCCTAGCCTGCACTTTATAGATTGTGTAGTTCTTAGTGACGATGTTATCATTGCCAACAAGGACATAGCCATTATGTAAAGACAAGTCCTTAAGGAATTAGGGGTAACTATCAGTAAGCACAAATCACTGATCTCTTATTCTGGGTGTGGGGAATTCATGAAACGCTTTAGGGTTCAGAATATGTCAGCAGACCTATCACCAGTGTCTATCCGTGCATTGAAGAACTTCTATAACCCCCTATGGTTTGTATGCAGTGATGGAGAAGTACTCTATAAAGCGGTTCTCCACACTGTGTTGGATAGGTGGGCTTGGCTATCGTGGGTTATCCACACTCACTTCTTCTCCCTCAAAAGGGATGAGAAGATTATAGGCCATGTTTCAGAAAACCATTTTTAGGTTCTCACTTATGTGGTGGATCGCTTACGATGGACCCTTGAACCCGTATTGGGAAGGAGTCATGATTGATTAGAACAATCATGGTCCCAAAGGATCTCAAGATTGCTCCTGAAGTGCTTATGCTATCTCCTTTAGCAGCTGACTTCACAGAGTATTCAATTCTTCAGAATTGGGTCTCGCAGTGGCTCTAATATGTTAAATGGTATTGGGTGATCGCCATGCAGCTGGATGTGAGCCTAGAGGCGTTCTTTGATGCATCTGTTGTAGATAAATCATGGAAGATCACACGGAAAGATGAAGATGTTGTAGCTGCATCTTCGTCTTTGGGTTTATATGACTTAGGAATGCCTTCTAACTAATTATATCTATCCCTCTCATGGTCAGGTAATAGAAGATAAGGAGAGAAAAGAATGGCTTAGATTGGAAGGACCCTAATGGGACGCATCTCTTCCTATTAAGTGACTTTATTCCAGGCATGATTGGTTTCAAGGGTGGAGTTATATTGAGGCTCAATCTTACGGAACACATTTGCCTTAAATAGTTTATTTTATAAATAGTGGAATCTTTATAGTTCCTTGTATTACAACAAAAGGGGGATCGCCCCTGCTACTTAATGTATTCATATCTGGGCCATTCGCTACTTGGGGCAGCATCCAAAACTAGAATTGGGATTGTATATCTAGTGTCTTCTAATCCCAGATCCGCAGGATCCATAGAACTTCCCTCCCTTTCTCACGATCAGCACAGTCCAATTCAGTCCACCACCAACCATCCTATTAGTCCTATTCGTCTCTCCAAGATCTAGTTATAGATCCCCTCTCTTTGTCGTCGTCCTATTAGGCCCACCCTTCTTCCAGGCTCTAAAATATGACATCCCGATCGTCCAAAACAAGAAGCAGATCGAGCTACCGAGTGAGAATCCATGTTTAATTATGAGTTTGTAGCTTCCAATTCTGTATTTGCAGCGGGAACAGTAGGAACTTCGTATGAAGGTAAGGCCATCGGGTAAGTTGTTCTTTTTCTATTTAGGCTTATCTTAGCTTTAAGTTAAGGTCTCCCACCGTGTAAGCAAGTACTGGTTAAGCTGCCTTCGGTAAATTCCATCTCCTCATGTATTTTGCTTTAAAAAGGTCGCTCAACCCCCTTTCTATTGAATTCTAATAGAAAAGGCCCCTCGTCTTCAAGGAACTAAGTAGCTCGCCCACAGCTTGTTTGTCTATTCGAAACTCAATAGTAGTATCTCATCTCCCGACGGGATGGTTCGTTGATTTATTTGTACGTTCATTAAGGATGAGAACCTGTCATGGCGAGAGGGTTTCAAGGAATGACTTATCGTTGGGTACTCAATGTGCCTTTTCTTTCGAATCTATCTCGTTCACTCCGAAAAATCAATCCTTGCATTTGAGAAAAGAACCTACTTGCTCGGTTAGTCGGGCAGCACGTCTTAAGGACAGGAACCCACAAAGCCTATCTTTCCCTACTTCCTCGCTCTGCTTGCTTTCAATCCGTAAACATCACCCGCTCCTCTTGCCTTTCTCGTCTCCCTCACTTCGATCAGTTGGGGAACTCCTTACACCCGCTTCGATCAATACATACTGCTTGTCCGATCAGCACAACGAGTTTGGCTTGCTTGGATAGGAGCTGTCTTATCTGCCTAAACTATGTAGCTAGTAACTAGTTGTAGCTAGTTTTAAGTTCCTCTCCTAGTAGCTAGTAGTTTTGTAGTTCTCTTCCTGTAGCTAGGTAGTTGTTTGTTGTTGGCATTCCTATTCTAACAAGGGGCTTTTCTCAAAAGAACTTGACCATGAATTGAACTAACTCATAAGACGATGACTTATGGGAATAAGATTTATCCACTTTACACCTCCAGATTTGATTAGTTATTTTTTCTTGGCCCAACCAAGTCTACCTTTAAAAGTTAGACGTTTCTTTCATTGGGCGATACTCTACTATATGATTATATAAGAGGATGATTTCCACATTAAATAGTAGGATTTCTACCTTTCCTTACTAGCCCACATCCCCTTCGTATCTTGTGTTATCGAAAAAGATTGAGCTTTCAAGGCATAAGGCACAAGGCATAAGGCGTACACCAACTTCATCTAAGAGCCAACCTGACCCCCTTCCGTGCCAAAGTGTTTCGCTCAGACGTTCCTGCCAAATCGAATAATTGAAATCTTCCTTCATTAACAATATTCGTTCTGATCTCCTAGCGGCCCAATTCTTATGATTCGAACAAAGAGTTATACCATGTCTGCCCTAGAAGTTCTCACTGAACAGATTGCACTACACCTGCTCTCTATCTAGAAATATAAAAATTTATCTATTTGTATAAGTAACTTAAGAAGGATATTTTCTCCAAAAGAAAGAGATTCGAACCCTATCGATGAAAGGGGAGATGCCCGAGAACCTCGATTGGATATGGTTTGTTTTCCTCAATTGTTGAAACTTGGAATTGTAGTTCAACTGGTCAGAGCACCGCTAGATCAGTTTTGTTTATATGATTAGGTAGTTTGGAAAACCATTTCAAGAAAGGTAGATCCTAGTAGGTCCCAACACCAACGAGAGTTTTTAACTCATGTGAAT
This sequence comes from Camellia sinensis, assembly GCF_055761805.1. Taxonomy (NCBI): domain Eukaryota; kingdom Viridiplantae; phylum Streptophyta; class Magnoliopsida; order Ericales; family Theaceae; genus Camellia; species Camellia sinensis. The sequence goes on from NC_138967.1 coordinate 74,362,082, forward strand.
CACAAAATCAAGGGCAAAGGGTAGAATCTATAGATTGTTTCATTGCTTAGATGGAAAAGTATCTTGCCAAGAAGAGGATACAGATTGGCTGCCTTCTGTAGACGCGCCCGTGGGCCTCACGCTATAGTTCGGACTCAAATTGTCACGGTTCTAAATCTGAACCAAAGAGTCCGAATCCGGCAAATCGTTTTTTGAAAACAGATTTTGTGTAAAGAAGTGTCAAACATGGACTGCTTTGCCAGATACAAAGTCGGCACCTAAATATTTTTATGGGAGAATTTGGGAAACCTTGACTCGTTTTCCTAAGGCCACGTGTCCGTCATCACCAAAGTTGCCTCGGCTCGGGAACTTGGGTACAATTGGGGAAGGTCAGCTATGAGCACCCCCGCTCGCCCGATCAAAGATCGGCCTCTACTAACCATGATATCAAGTTTTGAAAATATTGTGTTCTTATTCCGGTTATTAGCCTAATCTTACTATGTAATGCGCACAACACAAAAGTATAGACTAGATCGCCTAATTTGGAACAAAGCATCACATATCCGTTTGGTTGAAAAACAATTTGAAATTTGCTACTTGCAAGTAGGCTAAAACACGGATTTCAATGAGTTGTTCCAGCTCAAACAATCTAACCTTCACCCACAGGCATTCAGGCAGCTTATATCACATAAGCATATAGCCACATGGTAAGTATGCTATCATGTTTAATATTCACACTCATGCGAGATGCTAAATCATAAAAACAATCACAGTGTACTCCAAGCGAAAACAAGAAACTAGTTAGTAATCATGCATGATCCTAGTTCATGTTAAAGTGGTTAATGCATTGCATACAAAATGTCACTAGAATAGGCTCAGCTAATCTATGGATGGCATGTGAAATGCGACAGATAGAACATATTCAAGTTAGATTTGAAATACTATGCAGTTGGCATGATGCGCCGAGCCCGGTGCATGCGATACTGATGAATGATGCATGAATGCATAGCATAAGGTATGCTAAATTGAATATGCCCTAATACTAACCATCAAAATCAGGTAAGTAAAAGGGAGAAAGAAGTGTGGGGGGGGGGGGGGCTTGGAAGACATGCACACACATACCCACACTTATTACACATTCGCCCTCGCTCGGAGGGACCGAAAGAATAATACAAATTAATTAACCTACAAGCTAATTAAATAATTACAGACCAATTAACTAGTTAAGCAAATTAACTAAGCTAATAAAGCGATAAAACCGCTTTGGGAAGAGGGCCCAATGCACGTATGCTCAGCTCCGCTCGGAAACCCACTGCCATGCACAAGTTGCCTCTGTTTTCGCTGTTTTCCTCCTCTGAAGACTGCACAAGTCCCAAGGTACGCCCTATGAACACTGGGAAATGCCACCGACCATGGGGAATGGTCACCGGCCAAAGGTAAGTGGTCATTGACCATTTATGAAGCCATCGGCCAGAAATGGATAGCCGGCCGGCACTGGAGATGGCCGACCGGCCATATTTTCCTGGAGGAACCTGTTTTGATAGCAGCAGAGGGCAAAACAAGTCATGGCAATGCATTTCAAAGCAATGTTTGTACCACCACACCCCTTATCATGTTTATGACTCAAAGGGGTATGGTACTCGATTCTCGGACCACCAATCGCGCATTTCAATGCGTGATGGCCCAAGAAACCAAGTTGTGCATTTTGGTGTGGAATGAAATGCACATAAACAAACAATGGAGGCCCAACCTCTATCATAACCAATTCAAGAGGCAAGGCATGCATGCTTAATGAAACGCAACCTAGGCATGCAAGCTAAACATGCAATATGAGGATGCAAACAAGCATGCTAAGATGCAAATATGTAACAAGTATACAAGTTAACAAGCATGCAAAGATGCAATGCGAATCATGCAAACATGCAAGACATATAACATGTTTAAGCAATCAAAACAAGAGGAAATGCATGCTAAATGCCATGTGATTCAAACATGCAACACATGCGATAGGCCAAGTATGCAACAACATGCAAGGCTAGCATGCAACAACACGCGAATGAGGGTCTTAGACTAGTTTGGGTAGCTCTCAAATAAGCCCAAAACAGTGGCCGAATGCTAAGGAAATGAAGGCCAAAATACACACAGACATGCATGCACACATGGTTCAAAACTTAAGCATCAAAGAGCAACTTTTAAGCACACTTAAAAGGGACAAACATGGACATATGGCATGCATACTAAGCTCTGAAAATCATGTTATAAAGGTGCCAAACCAAGTAAACAAGACAAGCCAAGCATGCAACAATGTCCAAGACTCAAGGGGGCTTAAACCAAAGCTATATGAAGCAAGCCCCAAAGGGCCAGGAGGACCTAAAACAGGTCCAATGCAGGTCTAAACAAGACCAAAGACGCACCTAGATGGCATCTAAATGGTCTAAACATGGAAGCATACATAAAGGTCCAAACATGGAGCATAAGACACAAGCCTTTTAAAGCATTAAAGGGGCATCAAATGCAAGCATACAAGCATACCACAAGGACTGAAATGATGCTATAAGTGGTGCCAAACCACTGAAACAAGCAAGTAAAGCATGCTAGAAGGGTCAACATTCAAGGCTCACAAGGGGGATTACATAGTAGTTATACAAAGCAAAGCACGGATGACCCGAGCAACCCAAAACAGACCTTGGGCACACTAAAACATGCATAAAAGCTTCACAAAGCTAGGCCAAAACAAGTAAGCATAGTGGTCTAAATGCTAGGCACATGTTAAGGCAATACATGGCATTACAAGACAAGTATGCTAAGCGTGCATGGTGTGTCTAAACCAATTAAAAAAAGTTCTATATCATGGCAAAATAAGCACAAATAACACTTAAGACATGGCCAACATGCACTTAAACAAGATGTTCACACATGAGGCCAAAATGGCCAACATTGAAGGCAACAAGGAGAGGGGATGGCCCTCTCCTTCTTAGGACCTTAAAGCACCATCCCCACCACTGAAATCTCTCTGGGGTTTAGTGGTGAGGAGGCCCAAACAAGGTGGTCCCAGAGCTCACAAAAAATGCACAAAATGGGGACCAAACAAGGCCTAAGGGGGGTCAAACAACCCCAAACAACAAAGTGAACTTAAACAACTATTTAGAGCATTTAAAAACAAGACTTTTATTAGTTATACACAAAGTCTAAAAATAGATGCAAGGTAGGTTAAAAACTAGTGCAAGAATGGGGAATATAAAGCAAGAATCTTACCCTTATAGACCCCTTCAAGGATGGAGCTCCAGCAGCCTTCCTTAGCTCAAAACCAGCTCAAAACATTGAAAACAAACCTTTGGCACCTCAGAAACCAAGGTAAGGTGTAGCACTAGGTGTTTATGCACAAAAATAAGACACAAACACACTTATACACACACAAAGGCAAAAAGAGAGAGAGATATAAAGATAGAAACCCTAACCCTAATCCAGACCTCTGGAACTCAACCTTCTAACCCTTGAGAAGGGAGGAGAAGGCTTCCCTTTATAGAGGATCACTCTTGCAAAGCTTACAAAACAAGCTAAGCAAGAGTGAAATCCCTCCATACACGTGGAGGGGGGTCAAAGTGGGTGCCAGCTATCACAGCTGGCACAAAATATCTGCCAAAAGCAGATGCACAGTGGTCGGCTAGCCAAAGATGCCAAATTGGCCAAAACAATGGTCGGCCGACCATAAATAGTGCCGACCGGCCAAACATTTGGCCGATGGCAACAAAACAGTGGCCGGTGGCCTCAAGACATGGCTGGTGAGGCGTGGGGATGGCCAACAAGCCATTCCCTGCCCTCCAAAGCAAAAACACAAGTGTTTGGTGCAAAACCAAACACAAAACAGTCGAGTCGAGAGATCCTAAGGTAAGGCACGTAGCCGAGACCTCTGGGAACTCAAGACGAACACAAACATGGATGATCACTGAGTGTTCAAACGGTGACGTCCAAGTCTTGAGGACGGTCAAAAATGGGGTGTCTACACCTTCAAGTTATGAGTGGGAAAAGGTGAAACCAATTCCTTACTAAGAGGGAGGTTCTAAGACCAGGTGACTTCAAGTGTCAAGAACTATTGGGAGAACCCTCTGTGCTTGAACCCATTGTGCCCTTTGGTTGGATACGTTTAAAGCTTTGTTCTTGACCTCCTCTCCAGCTTACATTCGATTGTTGTTCTGATCTCACGGCTAAGACGGCTCACCTAAAACAACACGACAAGAATAATTGTGACAACTCTCACCTCTGATTAGTGTTAATTCATGATTAAGCATGATAAGTGATTGATTATGATAAAATCCTAAATTGATTGAGGCAGTATGTTGTCCTAAATGCATTTCTATCTATTTGTCACTGAATGATCTGTTCACATTTTGATTTCGAACTGTGAATTGAAAGCCTTATCAGCGCCCGATTTAGGAATTAAGTAGTATTTTATGCTAATTAGGATTTATGTGATTTTATGGTAAGTTTAATTAAAATTTGATTCGGAATGATTGAATTAGACTAAATAATGCTAGATTAATTGAATATAAGATATTTACTCTTTTACTACTAAGTGGATTAATTCAAGGCCATTTCTTCTTACACTTTATACTTGTTTGGCATCATTCATCATTTCATCTTCTAGACCAAACGAGAGAGAGAGAGAGAGAGAGAGAGAGAGAGAGAGAGAGAGAGAGAGAGAATTGGAAGAAAAGAGTGAGTTCAACAAGATTTGGCTTGGAAAATTAGACGAATTGAAAGAGATTTGCAAAATTGAGTAACCACACTTGGAATTCAAGACTTAAGTTAGGGAATTTATCCTCTCAATTATGAATTTAAGTTGTTACATGCATGGTTCATGGAAAAATTGGAGATTAGAGTCAAGATATAGTTAAGGTGTTGATTTGAGAATGAATTCATGCATGCATGTCCATATCTTAGAATTTGGAGGTTGTTTTCCATAAAATCCTCACATGCATGTCCATATTTTAGTTGTGGTCCATGAATTCACCATGTTTTAGAGTTCAATCTTGTAATTGATCATATTTTGGAGCATTAGAGTTCATGGGAACTCATGTATGTTATGTTCTTGCATTGTTCTTTATGTTTCTTTGAAATTGGTGTTCAATTGGCTTACTTTGGGCTTTGATTTGTAAAATGATCTTCAAAAACATGTTGTATTATGGGTTTCCAAGTGTTTTCCAGAAAATTGGCCCAAAAGATTGAGTTTTAGTATGTTTTATGCTTGGTTTGAGCTTAGGGAGCAAATATGGAAAACTCAGTTTTGGCTTCCACGCTCGAGCGAAGGATTCCACGCTCGAGCGACCACCTTTGTGTTTAGAGCTCTGCTCGAGCGACGGAATGATGGCTCGAGCGTAGATTGCAAGCTCTTAGGTTTTTGTGGACGTAGACGCAAGCTCGAGCGACGAGACCTACGCTCAAGCGAAGGATTGTGTCTCATGCTCGAGCGAGCATCGAGCGGAGAATTTTAGCAACCAGTACTTTTGCATTTTTACAGACTGCTCGAGCGAGGAAGTTTATGCTCGAGCGACCCCTCTGTTTTGGTAAGCTCGCTCGAGCGTAGAAAGCCATGCTCGAGCGAGACCCCTGTTTTCAGCAAATTTTGAAAAGTGTTTTAAAGTAATTCCATCATAGGCATTCCTAGGTCATGTTTAAGGCATCTTATTGAGGATATTGATGTTGAACCACACCAAGTCAAGATAGGGGCTAAGTTATTAATCCCGAATGTGTAATTTAGTGTGTTCGTTCTATTACTGTGTAGGGTTGGCACCCGAGGACGCTGATTAGCCTGTCTATAAGAGTAACAATGTTGTAAAGATATGTTCAATTGTAATTATTTTCTGAATGAACAACTGTACTGCTTTCTGAAGTAATACTGCTTACTGAATGAATGTTTGTCCTATTTTATGAACTGTACTCGTGGCATCCATAGCAACTTACTGTTACTGTTACTGCTACTGTCATTGTCACAGAGATCTCTGTTAGTTCCAATAGTTGGAACCAATACTGTATATTGTTTTGATGGCCATCAACTGACTGTTCGGTCTTTTAAGACCTGCTGTACTGTTCTGCTATGGGATGTACCATATATGACTGGTATGGTTTCTAAATGACTGATATGACATAAACTATTAGTCACTGATTGAATAACTGATCTACTGATGCAAATGACTATTTTAATCACTGAAAGGACATTCATTCTTAACCTCTTTATACATTTGTTATTCACTGGGCTTTAGCTCACTGTTTATATTTATATGTAGGTGTCCAGGCACCAGACCGAAGCTAGGAGCGTCAAGCTAAGCTTATGTTTTGTCAAGCCAACCTTTATGCCTCACTCTGAGGTTCCAAGTCCGTTCAAGCCAAGGTTGTTTTTGGGGTGTTCCAGATTCACCCATTTTGTCTCTGTTTTGTACTGATTGAATAAGACTTGATTGTACAGTTATGGTATAGGGATTAGGTCCCTAACCAGGATGTTATGTGCATCTGATATGTATATATGTTTTGGTTGTGAATGTGGCTTGTTCATAAAAATCTTTTTGCATTCAGTTTTCCACAGCTCATTGGACATCTCTTATTTACTGTTTGGCTTCCGCTAGCCCCTTACTCTGTACTATTGTCGTTATTGTTAAGCAGGCCTTTGGTAATCACGGATTACTAGCCGGTTACGATACTAAACCCATAGGGGCGGGTTTGGGTCGTGACAATAATTGACTTACTTACCTATAAATAAGTATAAAACCATGATGAAAACATAAGAATTATTCCATATTATTGAGTGTCTGGGCACCCTCGGTGACTGGGGAGACTAGAAGAAATTTTACAAGCGCTTAGCTCTTTAAGGATTTGTGCTTGTAGTTAGCAGTTGTAGCTCTCCATCCTGCCATTCCTGACCTTAGAAAGGAATGGAGTAAGGGATGACCTTTCCTATTTTCTTATCTGTAAGCAGTAGTTTACTACGATGCCATGTTCTGCTCTTCTTTTTTCGTGCATTTTGTAATCGAGCAAGACACTTGCTCATTTATGATGAACTATGGGTTTGTTTCTTTTCAACTGAGCTATGTCAATTGGATCCTCTTTTTTCTGAGTACTAGGCTTGTTTTTGGGGCTTGTATGTAGGTGGAAGTTGTGTCTTTGTTGTCCTTTCAAGTCTAGTGTAATCAATAACCATAAAAGTCTCTAGATTAACTTATAGCGAAAGAGGGAAATGATTTACCCTCTCCCTAGTAACTTACATCAACAAACTTATGCAAAAACAAATAAAAAATGGAGCAACATCTGATTGGCTCTTTATAATACTACCCCTGTTTCTGTAATAGATTTCCCTAATGCTAGATTGACAATAAGAACCCCTCTATCATGCACATAAGGGCTCCCAAGGCCCCTTCCTCTTGTTAGGGTCGATTGTTTGCCTTGAGCTTGAGTGGTTGACTTACTCTCCATGATCTAGCCTTCCAAGAATTCCGATGATGTTTGCTAAAGACACAACTTTCACAAATTTGATTGTCATAATCATATAAAGGCAAACCAGAAACCGAAGTAAAAATTTCAATCCGGGGATTGATCTGCGCAGGGTTGCTAGTCCCGTACAAACCTTGCACTGTAAACCCCTTGATTCTCTTTCTATATCAATGTGACAGCAGGCATAAGTGCTTAGGTATGCCGTTAGTCTAAATTCCTAGTAGTATTTTGCAGTTGTCTTAGTTTTAACAACAAAAGAATAAATACAGTCCTGAAGAGCGGAATGGTCGTCCAACTCCCCTAAACACAAGGGAGCGGGCATTGCTCTCAGCCTGTCGTAATAACAAAAGAAAACTCCGTACCAGACATTACCTTTTTCCTAGAACGAAATTTAGACATTGGTACAATAGGAGGCTCGAGAGACCTCGAGCGACACATCGTAATTTACACTAACCTTAGCGTATCATTAGAGATACTTTAGCCACATGTTAACCCATGGTTGAAGAATGAGGCGATCAAAAAAGTCCTCCCCCTGAACTGGATAAAATGTCCGAAGACCTTCTCTTTCCTTTTCATTTCAAACAAAGCGAAGGCGCTATTTAGCCCTATGAAGAATGAAGGCCCGTGCGACACCCGGTGTTAACACTCCCAAATTTGGAAATGCTAACCACACAATGGTAACAGGAATACGCCTAACGACAAAAGCATACAAAGATAGTGACACTTCCATCGCTTAGATTTAGGGCGATAGGGTGCACCACAGATACAATAAGAAGCACCCCTTAATCGATAGGTCAAAGATAGAAACATAGTACCAGTTACATCTCTAATCTTTGAGAAAATCAGGGTCTTTTCCACATAATAGCTTCAACCAAATACCAGAGCATCTTAGCAGACACTGGGGATAAATCCCTAGTCACTTTGTTCCTCTAAAATCTTTTGGCAAACTCCAAAACATGACTTATAATAAAAAAATGTTTGGAATGAGAGACTTTTCTTTAGATATAGTTATAGTACACTGAAACTATATATTATGGTAAGTGGTCGTCACCTTCTCGTCGGCGATCACCTTCGCCAAGAATGGCATAGTCGCAAAGCTTCGTCGTGCCATACACCCTCTCAGCAGCTATCTACACAAGCATATGATGTGTGAATAGAGGCCAAGAACTAAAAAATCTGAGGGGTTGACCCTTTATAAACGTCAGAACCGATGACCTATAGCCTTTATTATCTAAACTATATGGTACTTGAAAGACTACAGAACAAAGTATAAATGTCCAAGAAGTTACAAAAGGATTTCCAAACAACCTTACATAGACGACGTGAGGATAACAGGTAAAGAATCGGTAGCAGCCTAGAGATCAGAAGATAATCATTTTTTCTTTCCTCTCAAGTACTACAATGGTTGGGTCTGGTTATAGGTACCATCCATTCTTAACCTTGCCAATACCGTCATGGCCCAATCATGTATATGCCGTACCAAGGCCTGATACAAGGGTAAGCCAATGGCGAATAACCTTTTCTTCCCTGCTCCCTCGGCCTTCATTCTCATCCTGCCAAGCTGAGGTTGCCAGTGCATTGTATCTAACCATACTGTGGAAAATCGCTACAAGTAGTTAATTTCTTGCTATACCATACAAAGGCATCTTCGGCCGAATGGCTAGGCAAGACTACGGCGCCTGGTTAAACATCATGTTTACCAAACAAGACGTTGAGAGTGTCACTTAACCATTTCCTTCCTACAGCCAAAGTAATAGCGGCTGTAGCATTCACCAGTAATGTGTGGAAGAGGGTAAACTTTCTATGTGGATAGGACGTGTTAACACCTTTTGCATATTTAAAAGGAAACATATAAGAATAATATTGTGTTGGGTCCTAAGGACCAGGATCGCCGAAGATCGAAACCTAAATGTCCCAGGGGTTGATCATCGAAGCCAGGGCAATAACGATGAAGGAATTTGAGCGCTGATGTAGCTAGTGTAAGTATTCATTAGGGTCGTCACCTTCTACCCAACTAGTGTAAGTATTCACCGTTTTCTTTTTCTGTTAAGCCTCACAGCTATGGGACTTCCTAAAGAAAACTGCAATCGCAGTTTATCAACCACTCACATGACCACCGAGATCTTCGACTTAGCTTCCAAAGGTAATCCACCCGGTCCTTCCCCAACCTATACAAGGAGAGCGGAAGATAATGAAAGGGAAACAAATTCCTAACTAAATCACAAGACAAGAACCTCCGTCTATATCATAACACAAGCTACCAATTCCATCGTCGAGTCAATCCGATTCGTTCTTATCTACAGATAAGGCAAGAGAGAATTTATGACCTCGCGGATGGAGAGGGATTCGAACCCCTGGTATTCCTATCAATACTTTGGTTTTCAAGACCAACTTTTTTAACTGCTCAGACATCCATTCCCTTCGTGCTTCGCCCGCCCTATCTATCCGTGCGTTGGCAGGTAGGGGCTTATCTATGTGATTCGCTATGCTTGCTTACGCCTATCGGCGGATTTTATTGCCTGCAGGTTATCGATTTATTTTTTCTGGTAGTACGAATCGCTACGCTTCTTTCTATATGATATGATAATATGCACCTTGGTTGTTGCGCTCCCTACGGGTAATAACAAGAGAGTGAAGAACGAATGATCCTCTAAACAAAAAGAGTAATGGAGTCCGAATCAAGCGAATGAGTAAAAGGTGTGGCCAGGGAGCGAGTTCGACTCGAACGATCAGCAAGTGAAGGACCGATCCTTTTGCATTGCGCCACTACGGTTGTGAGACTGGTACTTGGGCGCTCACGAGCAATATATAGATAAAGGTTGCCCTCCCTCGCTCTTTTTTAAAGTCCCTTTCTATTCTCTTTCTAGTATGGTTCCTCGATAAGAACACTGAACGCCCAGCTTTGCAGAGCAACTCTCTTCCCTGCCCACAGCATAATGTAGAATCTGGATCGCTTCATCGAGCACCATTTCTTTTAGATAGAAAGGTGTTCTGACTCTATGGATCAAGTCATAACCTACACCTTCTATTAGTATACTACTATGGAGAGACCAAGCTCTATTTTAGAGATTGGACTCTCTTACTGTGATTAGCCTCTACTAGTAAGAGGTTGTTCCCGAGCCAGGTTCCCTGGATCAACGTGTTCCTAGTCAGGCCTAAATGGATGAATAAAGAAGCACCCCCGGGTAGACTTCAAGAGCTCTTGCTCTGCCTGTCCTTTTACTTATTATTCTGGGGTCATAGAAAGATACGAACCGCCTACTCTTTAAAGCCCTACCATTATATTTAATATAATGAAAGCTGCTTGCCCTCACTAATAAAAAAAAAAAAAAAAAGCAATCCCTTCCCTTCTGTTATACTTATATCTTCGGTATACCTCAATATAAGACAAACACAGGAAATGATATTCAATCAAAACCGGGCTATCGCCCTATCTAAGCGGCTTTCCTCTCTCCTCTACAGAAGTCATCTTTTAGTCTAGTTTAGTTCCTGTGTCTATTGTTATCACCCTATTCTCTCTCAATTGCCTCTCATTTATAGATGAAGGGAGTCCCTTAGCAGTAGCTTCCAACACGATAGATTGACCTCCTCTAGTGCCAGATATGAATGTTTTATGAATTTCATACGGGACTACTTACTTACCTAATGCTCACTTTTTACTTAGCAAAAAAGTTTACTGAAGGAACTGACCTAAACATAGCTCTCTCTCTCTCTTTCTCAAATACAAATGCCAAGAAAGGGATTCTTGGAGAAGTGAAAAATTGCTACAAAATTCCTTTCATTTTTCTTTTGAGGCCTTTGTCCTACTTATAGTCTCAGTCCTTTAGCCTATCGAAACTCATGTTTTTATTAACCAACAACACATGCACTTTGTTGGCACTAAAAAAAATGTTATTCAATCCACTAGTGCAACTGAAGGAATTACCTCTTCCGAACCGAAATAAGAAAGAGCTCATAACCACTTCTTGTGAACAACTCTCCTCAACGGAAGGCACACCTACTATTACTAAAAGTCTAGTCTCTCTCAGGTTCAGTTTCGATCTCGAACTAACTTACTAAATAGGATAGGCCGGAAGAGAGATATTCAGAAAACCTGATTTACTGTCTTGTCTTAAGAACCTGACTCAAAAGAGAAAAGAAGACTTGACGAAAAGAGATATCACTTTCGACGATTGAACTTCACATTTATATCTAGATTGAACGTCTTTGGATCCTGCTTAGGGTCGACTTTCACTCCACTTTCACTTTCATATTAGGAACGTCGACTTGCACTTGCAATATCGAATTTCACTTTCTGAAATCCTTGCTCCTGGCTCATATTCACATAGGCCACTCATAAGAATAAGACGTTCTACTCCCTAAAACATGTATAATTGAGAGACTCAAAATATCAGTGCCTTGGGTAATACCTTCGAGAGAATCTTACCAAACGAGTTTCTATCCTCTTCACTTCCCAAGAAATTTAGGGAAAAGGGCCTTGTTGGCCACTGCTTGCTGACGACGGAACACATCGTCAATTAATGGGTCCTCGGATTGGACTTAGTTGGAAAGGTAGGTGTTCGGCATGTCCCTTGTTTACAAACTTATTTAGTAGGGCAGGTAGCTTTGGACGTCTCATTCCTCATGTTTACCGTTGTCCTTAGACTTCACTCTTTCAACACTTGTATACTTTCTAAATAGTCAGGCGTGCCCCTGTCCTTGTCTTTAAGTGTGTGATCCACCAATTCACTGAGTGACTCTTTCTTACTGTTGGAGTCCCTATCTCTTAAAGCCCTATCAGACCTCCAATCCATCCCTTGTTTGTCGATTAAGGAAAGCCTTATATTATATGGTCTCAAACAAGCGAGAAAATCCCTATATATGTTAGCAGTAAAGCCTAAAGGCCCAGCAATCTCTCTAAAGCGCTAACGCACCCCCTATTGAGAACTGAAGTTTCGCACAAGTTGCTTAATCCGTTGCTTGTTGCGTTCGAGCTGAAGCTTGCTGGTAATGAAGTGGTCCGTGAAGGTTAAATCACACTTGTGTTAAGCAAGCAGAATAGCCAGGCTAGAAAGGCAAAAAAAGCAGGAAGTGGTTTTCATTCGATCGATGGAATCAATCGTACTTTCACTGCTATGGACCGACTTTCATAAAGCATCTTTGGGCAGCAGCTACTATTGGGATCCAATTTCGAGATCAATTCGACAATGAAACTCTTCAAGGAATTCTCTTATCTATGTCATTTCTCTTAGACGCGATTCAAAAGATGACTTTCGAGAGTCACTTAGCCCCTTGACCTCTTCTCTTAAAATAGACGCTGTGAGGGAAAGTCAATCAAAGTCAGAGCGGGGAGGGAATGTTTACAGTTGTTGTAGTACGACTTTTCATTTCTTGTTTGGTTTTTTAATAAGTAGTCAACTGCAGGCTAAAAAGCCTCGTAATCAGACTTAACATTGATTGAAACAACTATTGGAGAGAAGGCACCAGTCAAACCTGCAAGCACTGGGCAGTATGCAGCGGCACTTTTCAATCATACAATGTGTACTCATAGTCTAACTTTTAGCTGTAGTCAGCTGTCTTTGTTCTCCTCTTTGAATTGCCCTATTGAGTAAGGGTCAGTGTTTGCAAAAATTTCGAGCTGACGGGGTTAGGTACCAGTAATGACATTGGCAAAGGAGAGGAGCTGGACACTAGTTGTGCTAGTGGAATGACCCAACTGGACCTAATCAGCCGAAGCCGTTTTGTGGTTCTAGAGGACCCTGAACAAGAAGAGGCAAAGATGCCGGATCTGGAGACTGCTGAACCAGAAGAGATTGCTCAGGATGAGTGTCTGGGTAACAAAACCGAGGAGGGTGTAGTCAAGGAGATAACTCCCGAGGAGAGTGATTTGGCCCATAGAAGTGAGGATCCGGAAGAGAGGGTTGATATTGGATCAACTATGGCAGTGACTAAGGGGGACTTGTTCTATGATGAACAAATGACTCCAAACAAGAACCTCAGGGCAGCTAATCCTAAGAAAAAAGGTGAACCTAAGAAGAGCAGTAAGAGTAAGCGTTCAGGTGCTAGTGCTATTACCTTAAAAGTGGAAGATCCTCCCCTGATTCTAACCACCTTGAATGAAGAGTGGGTGAACAAAATGCAGAACATATCAGAGATGTTGAATTCTAAGAAAGAGGGGGAAGGGAAAAGTCAAGGCCAAAGAACAAAAGAAAAAAAAAAGGGGTTGCATAAGACGAAAAACTAGAGGCAGCGCTAAGGTGCGAGGGGAATGTGAAAACAACAATAGTTCCACATGAAGGTCCTTATATGGAATGTCAGAAAGATCGGTAAAGTCAAGAAGGAGAGAGAGGCCAAAGATTATATAAGAGCGCAAGAGGTATATTTGATTGGCTTGGTGGAAACCAAAGTAAGGAGCGGAAAGGCGACCAGAATTACCAGATGCTTGGGAAAGGATTGTAGTAAAGCCATGACTGTGCAAAATAAAGCTGGGAGCGACAGAATTTGGCCTATATGGAATATAACTATGACATTAACAATATACAGAGATCCGATCAGGCCTTATCTTGTAGCTGTTGGGATAAAAGAATTGATATAAATTTTTTGGGAGGAGATGTCTTTGGGAGTAGCTAAAGGAAGTGTTTAAATGCATCTAGGGACCATGGTTGGTCACCGAGTCCATTCCATTGTGGGATCAGCGGCTAATGCTAATAGAACTGATGCGCCTCAAAAAGTGTCCTTCTTAATCAATCCCCGAGCATTCCATACATCACCATCGAACTGACATTCTCTGCACTGAGTTCTCTCAGGTTCCAACTCTTGTTTTTCTAAAAGAGAAAGACGTTCCTACATCAACATTTTATAGATGGAGTGAACCAGCTCATTCCATTTCTAAAAGACTCATCAGGAAGAACTAGATTGGATAAAGCATCCAAGTTTGCGGATTCATCTATTGAAGCATACCCTGAAGCCATAGCCGAAGAATATGAATATAAGATGGTTGGTAAGTCTAGAACAGATTCATCAATAGAGTAGGAACCCATCGTCCCTTGTTCTGGACCTGACCGGTGCCCTAATCTGTCGTTTTAAGGATATCGAGAGAGCCTTTGACCTATGGGTATGATCTCTATGAAGGTCTTTAATGGCTCTTCGCTGTTGGTTTCCCTTGGGGTGTAACGAAAGCCCTGAACTTACTACCCATTTTGCCTCGGTAGCGAGGAGTTTACCTCCAGAATCAATAGGTTGGTAATTTCATACATGATGTCATTCACTCATCCTTCTCCTTGTTAGGAAACCTTTCACAAGTTTGATGGTAGCTTTGGTGCCCTTCTGCCTCTTGATTCTTGGCAGGGTTTTCCCAATCTCAATCATTCCATATTTTGTTTTTTCTCCAACGATCAACAAAGTGGAACGAAAGGCTAGTTTCCTTCGCGCATCGCTTCACCATGCTCCTTGTTGCACGCGCTGGGACTGTATAACCGTCTACGCTCAGTGGTTTGACAAACCACTTAGGCTCGACTAGGGTAGGTAAGCTTGATGACTGAAAACTTGAAATTCAAGGTACGCAAAGAAGAGGTTGAGAGCAAAGGACATAGGAAAAGCAAGCAAAACAAAAGGGGGGACTAACCAAATTCAATAAAGTATAGTGCTCTGAACCAATGCTAGGCAAGCTTCCTCAAATATAGCCAAGGTTGGTAAGTAAGGAATGACGACAAGCTTTAAAGGCTGAGGAATTCCATTATTTTCTTGAAAAGAAGGGTTATGGGTGAGGGATAGCTTGACAATAGCCCAGAGTGCTCCTTGTTCAACAGTCCAATTTCCAAGGTCACCGAAGTGAAACGGGCGGACAGTTTCAATCACCATTCATTTGTCAAGAAACCTCAGACTGAATGTGCTTTAAAAAAGCACATGCCACTGAAGCAACGGAATATTTCTCTTAACCAAAAAAGGAGACCTTTGTCTATCGAGTTCGTTCCCTATCTAGAGCGGAGATTATCCGAAGGTACGATTTCGGTCTTTGATTTGACCCGTTTGATCTTTTCTTTTGAGGGTTAAGGACAAGAGAAGAGTAAGGGCGATCAGAGCCAATGCCATAGGGAAGGAAAATGTGGCACGAATCGATTCAACATAGGAAAAATTCATTTACCAAAGGGCATGGACTATAGGTGATTCCGACCAGAAAAAGAAAGCCTGTTTAAAGCACAGAGCTAGAGAACAGGGCTGGTAGGGACGGTGCGATTGAGCGACCGTCTGTAGCTGAACTTGCCTCTCGGAAGGAGTCTAGATCCTAGTTCAACTGGACTCTCTCGTTCTTCCAGTTTCCTTCGATTCTGTAGATTCGTCATCTGGACTCGTCAGTCTTGTTGGTAGCCCGTAGTCCATTTTCCAGTCTTAGAGAGGGATTTAGACAGAACCAATTCAACAACAGAGGAAAAAACAGCCTATTCCAAGGAGGTGAGAAGGGCTTTCAGCCTAGACTAATTCTTCTAGGTTCAATTCTTTTCCTCCAAAGAAGGGCTAGATTTGTCTAGGGTCACTCAACCTGGAAACAATAATTTTTCGTAAATAGAAATAGGTTCCTTATGCAAATTGAGATAGCTTTCCTAGTGGAGAATGCAAGATCTTAAAATTCTTTAGCCGAAAAGTGATAGCTAAAAGAAGTAGAAAAGAAAGATAAGGCATTAGCAGTTTCAACTCGAGAAGCTGCATCCCCCGAATCCGCTGAAGAGGGGCTCTGGAGTTCATAGTTCATTTCGCTCAACAAGCTAACCCAACCTGAAGGAAGGGGTTTTAATCCTATAGCCTACTCTCCTGTTGAGTTTTGTCTTTCGAATTAAGCTTACAATTGAGGTCAGTGAGAAGCTTGTAAGTTCTACCTTATGCTATAGGCTTCCCTAGAGGGATGAGGTGGTCGTACCGCTTCTAGGACCGCGATATGCACCGCCAGAGGCTGTTTTTCCGACAGGAGTTAGATACCTTGACTCCTACACAGGTAAGCTTGTTCTTTTGCGATATTTCCTTCTTCTTTGCGTGGATGACCGATTGATACTATGTGGATGTAGATCACCTGGAGGCCCTTTGGAGATAGACCTTACATTGCTAGGCCAGCTGTAGCTATATCTGATCCGTACTTCCTTACCCGAGTGGAGCTGATATACCTGGACCAGGTCGCGTGGTACCTGGGTGAGATAGTGTTACGGCAGTTTGGGATTAATCAGCCGGTTCTTGATGCACCATTCCAATCTTTCCATGCATCCCGAACAGGTCGAGCTGCTAGATATAGCTCACTGGAGACTTTCAGAGATCAGATTAGGCACTTCAATGATGGAGGAGACTTCTTCGAGATGCATTTGACCAACTGCGAGGACTATGTTGAATGGTATGCATTAGTGTCCACAGGACCGATCCTTTCTGCACACATGAGGATAGGGTCGAACTACGCGATTAGAGGAGGTCAGGCTACTTCACGAATTGCTGAGCTGATGAGAGACTTGGATAATATTATCCAGAGCAGGACACTTCTTTAAGTATTCTCTTCTTGTTTAGATGGCTTATAGATACTTGTAGGCCTTCTTGTTTTTAGAGTACCCACGGTGAGATTTTTTAAATCCTTACTACAGGATCATATCAGAGAGCTCGAGACCCAATTGAGAAGTCGAGCTGATACAAAGAAAGAGAGAGATCTATCTTCTAGAGTCATAGAATCATACCCTCTCATCCACGAAGCCAGGGTGGAACATATGCGCAAATCCCCAGCGTCATTGGTCACCTTCCTTCTTTCCTCCCCCTTAATTAAGAGGTCTGGAAATTTTTGCAAACAAGTAAGAGGCTTGTGCCGGTAACTATGCCTCTCGTTAAAGAGTTCATGATGGATGTGAAACCTACTTCATTGCCAGCATAAAGGCAGGCGGCTAAAAGGAAGCTTATTTTAGCATTGAATTGATGAAGGGACTGGTAGGAATTCTTTATTATGGAAAGGAATAGGGTAAAGAAGAAAGAAAGCATCTAGAATGCTAGCCAGTTCTTGGTCAAGGGCTTTCAATCCTGTCCTTGAGTGAAGAGCCTCATTAGACTTTTTTCTATTCGATTTCCATCTTATCTTGTTAATAATTATCGATCTTCCTTGAATGTGGTGGTGAACCATACCGAGCCAAAAATGAAGCATACATATCGAACCTTCTCCTTTGGAGCCTTGAACTCACTCGCTCGATCGCAAAGAATGCAAGCAAACCTGGACTTCCCTACCCCGCGATGGGTTAACTTAACTAGAGGAAAGACAACATAAAATGAAAACTCGCTGTGTCAATGATCCACCATGAGCTATGAAAGAGATCTTATTTTGGACTTAAAGACCGATTCCACCCCTATACTTGATCAAGCTAAGCTAGGAAATCTTCCATTCTTGCATCCTATCTTTTATAAGTAAAGGGAGTACACCGATCCGATTCAAGCCTTGGTCTTTCTTTTAGCAGCACTGCTTTCACATCACATATCGATCTATTCTTTCCTTACTTGAGGGGCTAGAGTAGAAGATATAGCGCTTTGCTGACTTGACTAGGTAGGCTGAATTCTCACTTCAACTTTCTTTTTGTCTCGAAAAGGGGGGTCATCAAGGGACTCTTACTTCTTTCTTGGTGGGAAAAGGCAAAAAAACTTGCTATTCTTATCCTTCTTTCACACCAGCCCTTTCCTTCGTTCTTCTGATCTTCTACCTCACCCCCTATACTGATAAAGGTCTTTTCTTTCTCCTTTCTAGCTGTCATGTAGGGTGTCTTTATTGTCATGCCTTATGGGGCTCATAGAAGATGGTCTTTCAAAAAAGGAAAAAGGATAAGCATACGGATTCTCTGGGGGAGAAGAGTTATTCCTCTATTTATGCGTATCAGAAGGTGTTTAAGAGACAGGGGAGTTTCAGGACGAAAGCGCAGAATGCTCTATGGCTGGATTTCTTCCTAAAGTAGGTCATTCATTTGCTTGATAGGATATTCAATTAAGAAGAAGGAGCAGCGATAAAAAGATGGCCAAAGATCTTTTATTATCTGTCCCCCTTATCCCCAGATCTAGCTAGCTTGAAGCTAACCAAACGCTTTCTTCATTTTCAAGGAGCTTTAGCTTTCCTTGAGTTGGCCGATGGGTCCTTAGGATCAAAGTAAATCACTCCTTTCTTTTTTTCTTTCTTCATTTGGAAGAGATTCACGGTGTATGGCCTTCCTTCTTCGGTCTTCAGTTTTCCCACGTTGGCTTTCTTTAATGGGATGAGTGCAAAATCAAAAATGGAAAGAGAAGGCTGCTCATTCATAGACCATTCCTTAAACCTATAGCTTTGCCAATCTGGGCTGATCCTGATTAAGATGGCCTTTTGTAGACACCCCATTTTTGACCGTCCTCAAGACTTGGACGTCACCGTTTGAACACTCGGTGATCATCCTTGTTTGTGTTCGTCTCGAGTTCCCGGGGGCCTCGGCTACGCGCCTTGCCTCAGGATCTCTCGACTCGACTGTTTTGTGTTCGATTTTGCACCAAACACTTGTGTTTTTGCTTTGGAGGGCAGGGAATGGCTTGTTGGCCATCCCCACACTCCACCGGCCATGGCTTGAGGCCACCGGCTGTGTTTTGTTTCCATCGGCCAAATGTTTGGCCGACCACACTACAGATGGTCGACCGGCCAGCTATTTTGGTCAAATTGCTTTTTTGGCTGGCCGATCATTGTTCATCTGCTTTTGTAGATATTTTTATGCCAGCTGTGCTAGCTGGCATACACTTTACTCCCCTCCATACACATGTACGGAGGGATTTCCCTCTTAACTAGCTTACTTTGGAAGCTTTACAAGAGGGAGCTTCTATAAAGAGGAGGCCTCTCCTCCCTCTTCTAGGGTTAGAAAGAAGCTCCAGAGGTGTAGTTCTTTTTAGGGTTAGAAATGTGTCTATTCTATCTCTATACTTTCCTCTCATTGTGTATAAGTGTGTGTTTGTTTATAGTTTTGCACATAAACACCTACCATTACACCTTCCCTTAATTGCTGAGGCTTTAGAGGTTTGATCTTGGACTTTTTGAGCTAGTTTTGATCCAAGAAGAGGTCTGGCCTTGTGATCTTGGAAGTGTTCTTCAAGGGTGAGTGTTCTTGCCCTTTATTCCCCATTTTTGCATAGCCTTTTTGTCTATCTTGCAACTATTTTTAGACTTTTTATATAACTAATAAAAGTCTTGTTTTTACTTGCTTAAAATAGTTTTTTAAGGGTGTTTTGTTGTTTGGGGTTGCTTGACCCCTCTTAGGGCTTGTTTGGTCCCATTTTTGTGCCATTTTGGGTGAGCTCTGGGACCATTGTGTTTGGGCCTCCTCACCACTGAAATCTTGAGGGATTTCAGTGGTGAGGATGGTGCCTTGAGGTCCTAAGAAGGAGGGGGCCACCCCCTCTCCTTGTTGTCCTTAAAAAGGGCCATTTTTGCCTCTTGAGGGAGCATCTAGTTTAGGTCCATGTTGATCATGCCTTAACTGATTTTTGTGCTTATATTGCCATGATATAGCATTGTGTTAAGTTGGTTTAGACACACCTTGCCTGCTTTGCATACATGTATTGTAATGCCACATTTTTGCCATTAACATGCTTTAGGTTTAGACCCTTGTTCTAGCATGATTTAGGCTTAGCTTTGTGAAGCTTTTGTGCTTGTTTTAGCATGTTGAAGTTCTGTTTTTGGTTGCTTTGGTTGACCATGGCATGCTTAGTATAGCCTCTTTGCATTCTTGGCTTACGAGCCTCAAGTGCATGGATCATGAGCATGCATTACTTGCATTCTTTTAGTGGTTTGGAACCATTTACCATGTTATTTCAGTCCTTATAACATGCCTATATGCTTGCGTTTGATGCTCCTTCAATGTGTTAAAAGGTTGTTGCCTTATGCTCCATGAATGTGCCTCTTTGTATGCTTGCATATTTAGACCACCTAGATGCCATCTAGGTACATCCTTAGCTTCGTTTAGGTCTGCATTGGACCTGTTTTGAGCCCCCTTTGCCTTGTGAGGCTTGGTTGACTTAGCCATGGTTTAAGCCTCTTTGGGCTTGCCTTGAATCTTGGACCATTGTTGCATGTTTAGCTTGTCTTGTTTACTTGGTTTGGCACCTTTACAACATGATTTTCAGAGCTTTATATGCATGCCATTTGTCCATGTTTGCATCCTCTTAAGTGTGCTTGAGAGTTGTCTCTATATGCCTAAGTGTTGGTCCTTGTGTGCATGCATGTTTGTATGTCATTTTGACTTCATTTTTGAGCATGTTGGCCACTATTTTGGGCTTAGTATAGAGCTGCCCAACTAGTGTAAGTCCCTCCTTTGCATGACCGTTGCATGCTCACCTTGTATGTTGTCGCATATTTGTGTGTTGTTGCATGATTGAAGTTGCATGATTGAATGAAGTCACATGCTTGCTTGCATGCTTGAACACCCACATTGTGTCTTGCATACTTGTTGGTTGCATTGCTTCATGCCTTGCATGCCTTGCACAATTGTTGTATGCCTTGTATGCTTCTTTGCACTTCCATGATTGCATGCTAGCTCACATGCCTAGGTCGCATCACATTGGCACGCATGCTTAACCTCTTGAATTGATTGTGATAGAGGTTGAGCCCCATTGTTTGTTTATGTGCATTTTACTCTACATTGAAAATGCACAACTTGGTTCCTTGGGCCATCACGCATTGAAATGCTCGATTGGTGGTCTGAGAATCGAGAACCATGTCCCTTTGAGTCATAAACATGATAAGGGATGTGGTGGTGCACACATCTGCTTGAAATGCATTGCCATGCCAAGTTTTGCCCTCTGCTGCTATCAAAAACAGGTTCTGCAGGACGTTTTGGCCGGTCGACTAAATACAGTGCCGACCGGCCATCCATTGTTGGCCAATGGATTAATTTGCGGTCGGTGATCATTTCCCTTGGCCGGTGGTGTTCCCCCTCAGCCGGTGGTGTCCCACAGTACCCAAAGAAGCAACCCTGGGACTTTGGCAGTCTTCAGAGGAGCAGAGCAGGGAAAACAGAGGCAGCTTGTGCATGGCAGTGGACTTCCAAGCGGAACCGAGCACGTGTGCATTGGGCCCTCCTCCCGAGGCTACTTTTACTGTCTTATTAGATTAGTTAATTTGCTTAACTAGTTTAATTTGTCTGTAATAATCAATTAGCTTGTAGGTTAATTAATTGTATTATTCTTTTGGTCCCTCCGAGCGAGGGCGAATTTGTAATAAGCGTGCGTGTGTGTGATGCATGTCTTCCAATCCCCACTTCTTTCTCCCTTTTACTTACCTACTTTTGATGGTTAGTATTAGGACATATTTCAATTAGCATCCTTATGCTATGCATGCGTGCATCCATTCATTTGTATTACATGCACCGGGCTCGGCGCATCATGCTAATTGCATAAGTATCTCAAATCTAACTTGAATACATGCCATCTGTCGCATTTCACATGCCATCCATAGATTAGCCGAGCCTATTCTAGTGACATTCTGTATGCGATGCATTAGCCATTTTAACATGAACTAGGATCATGCATGATTACTAACTAGTTCATTGTTTTGGCACGGAGTACTAGGTGAGCATTTATGCTTTAGCATCTCGCATGAGTGTGAATGTTAACATGACAGCATGCTTACCATGTGGCTAGATGCTTACGTGATATGAACTGCCTGAATGCCTGTGGGTGGAGGTTGAATTACCTAAATTGGAATAATGCACTAAAACTGTGAGTTTCAAGCCCACTAGATAGTAACAAAACCATCTTTTCTAAAGCCCACTTGAGGGTGGCAAAATCTGCATTTTAGCCTACTTGCGAGTAGCAAACCATTTTCAGAACAAACATGAAATGTTTTGTTCCAATTTAGGCGATTTGGTCTATACTTGTTTGCTGTGCGCATAACATAGTAATTCTAGGCTAATAACCAGAATAAGAGCATATAATATTTTCAAAACAAGATATCATGGTTAGTAGAGGCCGATCTTTGATCGGGCGAGCGGGGGTGCTCATAGCTGACCTTCCTCAATCGTACCCAAGTTCCCGAGCCGAGGCAACTTTGGTGATGACGGACACGTGGCCTTTGGCACCGAGTCAAGGTTTCCTAAATTTTCGAAAATAAAATATTTAGGTGGCGGCTCTGTATCTGGCAAAGCAGTCCATGTTTGGCACTTCTTTTCTAAAAATATGTTTTTCTCAAAATGATTTGCTGGATTTGGACTCTTTGGTTCAGATTAAGAACCGTGACGATTCGAGAGTCCGAACTGTAGTGAGCCCAATATGAACAGAACGGGACTCATCCTCCCAGGGCGTTCGGGGACGTCTACACCTTTCTACTGGCCTGATCATAATCGGTCAGTAAAGTGACAACCTTGAAATCAACGTACTGGTCGTGCTTTGTGAAAAATATTCCTTTTAACTTGAAATAATGTTCTTTGAAGTCAATCGGGAAATCATTTGGATGACGATTTGCGTATTGAAGAGAGTTGTCCATGATCCATTTTCAAATCCTTCTTTCTTCTAGGTCGAGATGATCGGCGATGAAGTATCCCTCAGGCGAATTGGAGTAAATATTCACATACTTTGGTATCTTGCTAAAGAAGGTGAAGGGAGAATAACAGACGCGTCTTCAGAGACAGCCCCAGAACGTTTCAAGCAGCCAGCCCCTTTATTTAATTATTAGCAGGTAGGTTACACATTTTCCTGAAGCATAGATGAGTTATAGATTAAAAAGATGCTAGTATTAGCAGAAGATCATCAATTATACTTTCTTGCCTTAGCCACTATTGAGGAAGAAAGACTCATAGCACATATTTTCCTTACTCGTGAAGATAGAAATAGTACCTGTTGTTAACAAAACGGAGTCTCAAAAGCCCATTTATCACACTGGTTCATAAGGCAAGATGCTTTTTCTCTAGCCCTTCTTTATGAGCTACCTTAGCTACTAGAATAGCTTCCCTGAGTTAAGAAGCTAACTGAAGCTGGCAGCTAGTCGCCGAGCTGGGTATAAAGCTATCTCTCTTCTTGGATGTTGTCATTCCTATGCCAGTAGTTCTCTTTCTCTTGCCCGAGTAGCTAGTAGTGCTATCCTAGGGGATATTGGGAATCCCTCTCCTAGCTGTGCTTCTATTTCCCTTAGTGTCTTCTAGTCTAAGTAGCTAGCTTTCCCTATCCTGGCTGCTAGCAGCTAGCTCTTCTTCTTTCTCGTTAGTCTGATGTAACTACATGTGGCTTTATTTACTTAAAGTTCTGGTAGTTGAGTAAGGTCTCTAACCTTCATTGCTAGTGAGTTCTCTCTTGCTGGCTTTCTAGTTCTTCTAAGGCTTCTTCAAGGTTATAGAAGACACAGACGAGCATATTGTGTCTTATCATCTTTTATCTTCTTGTCTTCTCCTATAGGGCTAGAGCTTCCCTTCCTTTCTGTGTTGGTAGTTATCTAAGGCCAGTGAAAGCAGTCTGCTATAGGTAGTTACTACTTATCCTATGCTTATCTGCTTTCCTCTGTTAGTTGTAATTCATTTTATTTGAACCCTTACTACACGAAGGAGGAATCTAAGAGCAAGAGGGCGAACTACTATCTTGGTTTCCTATAAAGGCTTTGTTCCATTAGGTCTTCTTGCCATATCAAAAAAGAAAGGTAGAAGGAACTAGCATAGAGGAGTTGGATCCAGGCTAAGAACTAAGGATAGTTTTATGTTAACACATTCAAATCGTAGAACTACCACTCATAAGGACAGTGAGGTTTTGATCCCTATTATTAGCTTTTAGTGATCCAGTAGCTGGAAAGCTAGCAACAGTCTCAACTAGAGCAGTTACAACTCTTAGCCAAGCATGTGTCCCAACGAATACCAACAAGTAGAGTTAATGCTATATCTCATCCTTTCCTTAGTAAGGTTTATCCCTAAACAAAATACTGATTCAAGCCCCTTTACTGGGTTGGGCGAGTCTCACAATTCTCGATTTTGAAATATTTTAAGAGATGAGAGAAGACCAACTGAACTTCTAGAGCTCTTTTTCGAATAATGAAGCTTGTTTGTCTCTAATGCGAATGAGGAATGCAAGATAACAGAGTAGTTTCTGCCCAAAGGGTCCTCTACTGGACCGGTCCCCGGGGATGAAGTCAACTTGCTACTGATTGAGCATGAAGACAGTCTACTTTGAACATCAATTCTACGTTAAAAAACATCAACTCTCTCTGGCTCGAGCACTCTGGTAGAAGGTAGTCTTTCCTCCCGACTGTGCTAAGTGCTTCCCTTTCTAGTAGCTCTCGTAGTTACTTGTGCCTCTACCTAGCTGCTAGTAGCTCTCTTCTTGGCTGGCTTTCTTCTTTCCATTGGGAGTAGGATGTAACTCCTTTCCTTTAGGTTTATAACACGCTAGGGGAGCTAAGAATGGATTCTATCTCGCCATCTCTTAAT
Organism: Camellia sinensis; assembly: GCF_055761805.1. Taxonomy (NCBI): domain Eukaryota; kingdom Viridiplantae; phylum Streptophyta; class Magnoliopsida; order Ericales; family Theaceae; genus Camellia; species Camellia sinensis. Next base: position 74,386,939 of record NC_138967.1, read on the forward strand.
AGTAGCTCTTATAGCTAGGCGAATGGGGCTTTGGTTTCTCCCCCCAAGCCTTTTAAAGTTCCAGAAGCAGAGGGAGTAGAGTCAGTTGAAAGTCAGGAAAGCCAGTGATATAAAAAGAAAGATTTGACTACGAGATTATCGTATTGCCCAACCAACGTTGGCCTTCCGAAGACCGTCTTTCTATTTCCCCAAGCGTGCTGGCTTTCATGTTCTTTTCTTTGAACTCAATAAGGCAAAGGCTACTTTTGTCATTGGTAGATGTTATATCAGACTACTCAAACAATCAAGTCTGCTTTCTTTTCGTGTTGTTAGGATGGACCTGCAGGCCCACCTTTGACTTCGATGTTGAGATATGTTGCTTTGCATGATGGAACTCCTTTGTCTATGAAAAAAAGTGGGCTACCTTAAGGCCCCTTCGAGCTCAAAAATGGTTGATGCTTGCGTGCCTTGCCTTCCTGATTTCCTCAAAGATCTCTCGTTGGTTTTTCTTTTTCTTTCTCATGGAGTTAATGAAAAGGCGTGCTTCGGGTCTCAGTTAGAAAGCCTATCACTGATCAATCAGGTTTCTGCCACTATCTATGTGATTTCAAAATTCAGTTTTGATCCACACAACCAGACATCCCACCTTTGGGATGAAGGAATCTGGTATTGGAGTCTCACATCGATCAAGCTATAGTTACGAAACCGGGTCTTTTTCATTAATAGAAACATATATTTTTTCCTTTCGGTATAATAGGAAACAGCGTCTGCACTTTGTCTGATCTCTTGGATTTTAAAACATTATCCGCCTTTTAGATCGTGCCTTTGGGCTCACCCCTGCCGTTGTCCTTTCTCTTTGGTTTGCTACGCTCGAAGCCCCACTTCATACCAGTTTAGCTCCTCAGCCCTTGATTCATGTCGAAAACGATCGAACTCATTGTCTCTGGGGTGAAATCACCTGCAGAACTCACTCACCTATTTAGGCACTTCTCTTCATTTACCCTTGACCTTTTCCCTTTGGGTTCTCAGACCTAGCTATGCGTAGGATAATCGATCAGATATCCTACGCTTAATTATCATGCGCATGGCATGTAGCGATGATTCTCCCGCTTTAGGTAATTGGGTTGCATTAGGGGGTTTAGACTATCTTCTTGTATCAATTTATCTACCTGTTACATCATCCTGTCGCTTAAGATAGAATAGCTAGTAAATGAGATTAGTTAGCAGGCAGTATTCGTAAATAAGGAGACAGAACGGATAAAGCGATCCCCCTCGTGTAGGTGGGGAGGGCGAACTTCTCTATTTCCCTGTTAGTGCACTTCTTCCTTTTCTCTATTTAAGGCCCTTCTCTCTCTTAGTCATGTGCTCGTGTGTTCTTGTTATCAAGGATTGGCATCACCAGGGTGAGTCTCTCTCTTTGGCCTCAGAGTAGGATATTTCCATTTTAGCGTAAGATATAGGAGTAGTCTATTTCCGGATGTTTTGTGTTGGAAGCACCTGTTCGCAATGTAAAAGTCAAGGAAGGTGCATATCCATCAAATTTAGGAGGAAAGTATGAAAAGGCTGTAGTGCCCAATCTTACATCTAGCAGTGGGTCAAATCTTGAAGAGGAAGCCTTGGTTGAGCTATTCGTCAGCTAGGGATGTGAACTCCTTTAACTTAACTGAATTGAGAAGTTGTTGAAACATAAGTTCAATCATTTGAAGTTCTATCTTCTGTGAGTGTACAAACGGTGGGAAGGCAAAGAAAGGTTTAAGAATTCCTCCATAAAGGACGGAAGAGAGGACTCGGTTAGCTTAGCTCATATTCATATTGGAAAGGGTGGAACTTAACCCATTCCTGCTTATTTATCCCCCTTTTCCCTTCTCACACTTCTACTGATCTGATGCTGTCAGAGCTTCATTTTCTTTTCTTCCTCTCCTACGTTTCACTTCCCTTCATCGAGATTAGAGGCGTCATAAGGTACGGCTTAGACTCTCTAAGATATCAATCGCTAAACTAAACAAAGTAGCAAAAATCATAAGAGAAGCAAGGTCCATAGAAGGTTCAGAAATAGTATGCCCGGTTCACCAGGTTCTACCACTGCAAGGCCCAATCATACTCAAAAGAAGAGTTTGATCCTGGCTCAGAAGGAAAGCTAGCTATACGCTTAACACATGCAAGTCAAACATTCTTCTCGGGGAGCTAGGTAAAAAGAGAAAAGGCTCCTAGCTAAAGGTAGCTTGTCTCACCCAAGAAGTGGGAAGAGTTGAAAACAAAGTGGTGAACAGGTGTGTAACGCATAGGAATCTGCAAAAAAGTTCGGGCCAAATCTTGAAGAAAGCTAAAAAGCGTTGTTTGATGAGCCTGGGTAGTATTAGGCAGTTGGTTAGGTAAAGGCTGACCAAGCCAATGATGCTTAGCTGGTCTTTTCGGATGATCAGCCACATTAGGACTGAGACACGGCCCAGACTCCCACGGAGGGCAACGGTGGGGAATCTTGGACAATTGGCGAAAGCCCGATCCAGCAATATCGCGTGAGTGAAGAAGGACAATGCCACTTGTAAAGATCTTTCGTCGAGTGTGCGATCATGATAAGACTCGAGAAAGAAGCCCCAGCTAACTCCGTGCCAGCAACTGTGGTAAGACAGGAGGGGCAAGTGTTCTTCAGAATGACTAGGCATAAAAGGCACGTAGGCGGTGAATCGGGTTGAAAGTGAAAGTCGCCAAAAACTGGCAGAATGCTCTCGAAACCAATTCACTTAAGTGAAATAGAGGAGAGTGGAATTTCGTGTGTAGGGGTGAAATCCATTAAATCTAAGAAGGAATGCCAAAAGCGAAGGCAGCTCTCTGGGTCCCTACCAATGTTAGGGTGTGAAAGCATGGGGAGCAAACATGATTAGATACCCTAGTAGTCCATGCTGTAAACGATGAGTGTTTGCCCTTGGTCTACGCGGATCAGGGACCCAGCTAACACGTGAAACACTCCGCCTGGGGAGTATGGTCGCAAGACTGAAACTCATAGGAATTGACGGGGCCTGCACAAGCGATGGAGCATGTGGTTTAATTTGATACAACGAGAAAAACCTTACCAGCCCTTGACATATGAACAACAAAACCTGTCCTCAATGGGATGGTACTAAGTTTCATGCAGGTGCTGCATGGCTGTCATCAGCTTGTGTCGTGAGATGTTTGGTTAAGTCCTATAACGAGCGAAACCCTCGTTTTGTGTTATTGAGACATGCGCCTAAGGATAAAGTCTTTGCAACTGAAGTGAGCCGAGTGACATGCCAGCGCTACTAATTGAGTGCCAGCACGTAGCTGTGCTATCAGTAAGAAGGGAGCAGATGCCTTTCAAATCCCTTTCTAGTGTGCGCTTTAGCTTGATTGCAGCTAGCGTGCTTTACTAGTAATATAGAAAGGGCTTTTTTCGCTTGTTTAGTAAAGTCAAGTTTTTGGCCTTATCTTGCAAGTGACGATGATGTCGAGTTGGTAGCAGAGAAAGACTCGGCATTCAAGGGAGTCACTTGGTGGTGTGGTACGTAGTGGGTTTAGTACGCCTTGCCAAAACGGCTCCAAAACAAACAAAAAGGTGCATGCCGCACTCACGAAGGACTGCCAGTGATATACTGGAGGAAGATAGGGATGACATCAAATTCGCATGGCCCTTATGGGTTGGGCCACACACGTGCTACAAGAGGAAGCAAGGCTGTAAGGCGGAGCGAATCCGGAAAGATTGCCTCAATTCGAATTGTTCTTTGCAACTCGGGCACATGAAGTTGGAATCGCTAGTAATTGCAAATTAGCATACCGCAATGAATATGTACCCAGACCTTGTACACACTGCTTGTCACACCCTGGGAATTGGTTTCACCTGAAGCATTGAACCCATGATCACCTATGACTTCTGTGTACCACTTGTGCCACAAAGGCTTTTGGTGGTCTTACTGGGGCATACCACGGTGGGGTTTTCGATTGGGGTGAAATCATAACAAGATACCTGTAGGGGAACCTGTGGCTGGATTGAATCCTTCGCGATGGAAATGCCCTCTTCCCCCAACCAACTAAGGGCAAGCACCTACTCCTAACAAAATGAAAAATAGTGAGCTCTGCAACAAAAGTGAAACGAGCCGCGCTAGTAGCACGCATCCATTTTTCAGTTGTCTTCAAATCAAAGCTTGACTAATAGGGGGCGCCCCTAACCTAGGTTAGGAAAATCCCTATATATGTTATCAGTAAAGCCAAAAGGCCCTGCAATCTTTCTAAAGCGCTAACGCGCCCCTTATTGAGAACTCAAGTTTCGCGCAAGTTGCTTAATCTGTTGCTTGTTGCTTTCGAGCCCAAGCCTACGTTTGCTTAGTGAGTAAGCTTCTTCTTTTTTTATATCTTCTCAATAAAGGCAAAAGGTTGCTTTACTAATAAGATAAGGCGCGTTAGCCTATCTATAGTAAGGGGACCTTTCTTGTTGGGCTTGAATGCTTACCTTATTCTTAGAGAAAGGGGAAAGGGGCAACCAACATAGGGGGCTAGGTTGCTTCCACTAGGGCGGGTGGGCGAAGGGTCCAAAGGACACGTAGTCGAGGTTGAGTAAAAAAATCCAAGAGTTCCATTTTCCTTCTTGTTCATCAATCGGAAATCAAGACAAACCGGGCACTATAGTGAGATGTGAAAACACCTGATCCCATTCCAACCTCGATACGTGGAATCGTCTTGCGCCATATGTACTAAGATTGTTCAAGAGACATGGTCCAAGCCTGGTGAAGAAATGAAAATTTCAAAGATTATGCTCGTGAGTGTAATGGTATAAGCCTGCCTGACTGTGCTATAACATAAGTAACTCAGTGCTCTCCTTAAATTTAATTGGAAATGAAAGAAAGAAAAAAGAAAATGTTCAGATCCTTCCACATGTTAAATCTTGTTTTCACATTACAAATTTTCCATCTTATTATATTGATTCTATTTTTCATATTTATTTATTTTTCCACCAAGTTGTATGTGCGTAATTCAAGTTTTCACCCCATTCACCTTTGGGAAGTTGTATCTTCTTTCGAGCAACGCATTTTTTTCTTTTTTATAAAAAAGAAAGATTTTCATAATTTGAAGAAAAGTACGAAAGTCTTTCTTTTGTTTTGTAAAGACAAAGAAAGAAATTCAATTTTATCTTATATTTACTACGGCGACGAAGAATCCAATTATCACTATATTTATTCCTTTTTCTACTTCTTCTTCCAAGTGCAGGATAACCCCAAGGAGTTGTGGGTTTTTTTCTTCCAATTGGGGCCCTCCCTTCACCACCCACATGGGGATGGTCTACAGGGTTCATAACTACTCCTCTTACTACAAGACGCTTACCTAGCCAACGCTTAGATCCGGCTCTACCCAAACTTTTCTGGTTCACCCCAACATTCCCTACTTGTCCGACTGTTGCTAAGCAGTTTCTGGATATCAAACGGACCTCCGCAGAAGGTAATTTTAATGTGGCCGATTTCCCCTCTTTTGTAATCAGTTTCGCTACAGTACCTGCTGCTCTAACTAATAGTCCACCATTTCCAAGTGTGATTTCTATGTTATGTATGGCCGTGCCAAAGGGCATATCGGTTGAAGTAGATTCTTCTTTTTGATCAATCAAAACCCCTTCCCAAACTGTACAAGCTTCTTCCAAAGCATACGACTTTCTGGATATAGATGATGATATCTTATCTATACAGATGGATTATATATATGTATATATATATCGTATAATGAAGTACCCCATGAGGGGATATATAGGAATCCAAATCTGGCGAATCGCTCATGTTATGATCTTCTACATCCTAGGTCTTCCCATTCCGTCATTCAAAGTAGATTAATTGCCAAAATATTTATTTTCTTTATATATTTTCGTGATTTTTCTTAATTTGAATCTCACAAAATTTCTCTTACTCACCGTTCATGAGAAGGTAGTGGAAGAGACAAATATTTAATATGTCACAAAAGCGGTATTAATAAAGAAATAATCATATTATAATATTTAAATGTGTTTGATATTTAAATACTCGCCGGTCATGAGAAGGTAATTGAAAAGATAAATATTGAATATGTCACAATAGTAGAATTATTACAAAAAAAATAATCATATTATAATGTTTAGAAGTGTTTGAATGCCGAAAGGTTTTTGGTTGTTTGGTAGATGTAGATTGCCATGTGATGTTTAATAAATTCAGAAGGATATTTTCAAGATACGAAAAAAATAAAAAATATATGTACTCTTTATATTTTTAAAATAGAAGTACATATATTTAAATACCCAACTCCTTTTATACAAGTTTAAAAAAATAAAAAAAAATAAAAAACAAACTTGGGTAGTCAAGATTTCAACTTTGGAGGGTCGCAAAGGAAAGTAAGTCCGCTCAAGTTAATTGACTAAAATATTATTTTAATTAATTAATTTATCCATCTAAATAAAAAAAATGAAAAAAAAACCAATAATTTGAATAACTAACATAATCTAACACTCATATGTAAAGTATTGATTTTAACAAAAAAAAATTCATTAAATATATTTACTCTCTTCAAAAATGATGTTTATGCCCACCGGGCCCAAACAGGCCTACCTCGATGCTCTAGAAAAACCCACCGCCGAAGACCTTCCGAAACATGGCTTTATAAACAAATAATAAATTCTGAAATCAAATCCATAAAAAATAAAAATAATAATAAGAAGAAAAAGACCACTTGAATTTGATCATGAAAAATCTAAAAATTCTCGAAATATTAATTTGTGATTATATTTGAATTTTTAAATAATAAATAATAATCTTAATCAAACAATCAAACACAAATCGACATAACGATTTAACGTGAGAAAAATACAATTGGAACGCCTCCAATTGTGATAAAAAAATCACGGGCCAAAGTCACAAAATAAGCTATTAAGAAGACAAAAAAAAGAATTACACAAGTATACCTTCAATTATCTAGCGAATTCATGCCCGAATTGAACCAACTCCATGCCCGAATTGAACCAACTCCAATGTGCCTCTTCCACTACCATCTTCACCTCGGAATTGCCTTACCCAACGTTGAATCCACAATGCAGATGTTGAATCCACGACGATGAGCTACTCCGGAATCCATCAAAACTTTAGGCTCAAATTCTCCGGAATCCACCGAAGAACAATTCTCCCTTTTGTGAATGAAACAATAAGAACAACCCTTGATGTTTGATAATCTGTAATTCGTTGATCAATTGATCACCTTCCGTACACCAAGAAAACTCATATAAAATAGCCTCCAATAGAAACACTTTGTCTTTTCTTTCTCTCAAAAATTCTAGATGGCTCAAACCCTAGAAATAGCAAACTTAACACTTTATAGTAAATTGAATTGCGAAGACCGCTCGAGCGATGTGAGTACAGGCGGTGCAAAACATATAGGTTGACCGCTCGAGCGCAACTTTCATCATTCGAGTGGTAAAACTTTCTTCCCAAAAGTTCAGGCACTCTGCAAAAGTACTGGATGCTCCTATTCACCGCTCGAGCGCACATAGTCAGCGAAGTGACAAACTTGTAAGCCTCAAGATCACAAACTCCTCTGTATAGGCACAATTCAGGTTGAGTTCGCATTTAAACACTCATATCCTTACTGAAACAAAATAGCGAATAAATTTACAATTGAAAGAAATTTTGTCAAACGAGATTGTCAATTACAAAAACCTAACAGATCAGATGGAAACAACTTACTTCAATACAATATATAATTAATAAAACAATTTAAGTAGAGATAATTACTAAGATTATGCAGAAATAAAGGACAATACAATTGACCAAACCTCAAATATAAAGAACAGAACAACAAGCGACTCTAAATCAAGAACAAATGAGTGAAATGTGACTCTATAAAACTGTTTACAAGTTACAATTATCTGTGTTAACACCCAAAACGGGTTAGCCTGCAAATAACATTGCTTTTGCATCACTTGTATGCAATCTGGAATTTCATGGTGAAAGGAAGAGAAGGAACTTATTAATTCACCTAGCTAATGAGAGCCGTCTAAAAAGTCAAACGAATGAAAAGGTTAATTTAAGTTGGAAAGAGTTAACTATCACAATTGAAAGTGGATAGGCCAACGTGATATTTTAGTTAAAGTACAAAAGTATTGAAGTATAATTAATCTTATTTTGTTTTGATAACACATATGATGGATTAACTTACTAGCATTACAATCAATATCGCTACCACCACAGCCCTCTGCCACTACTAGTACCTCACTATAGCAACCTAAAAATGAAAAGATTAAATTTAAAAATAATAAATAATAAATTTTATTTTTTATATATCAAATAATTTATTTTAATTTTGCACTTAAATTTATCAAATTACTTTTCAACCTAAAAAAATTAACCCTCAAATTTCAATTTTCAGCTTTCTAACTTCTAATTTTATCAAACTCTGTGTCATCGCATAGAGATTAAGGAATGACCTCCATCCAAAAAAAAAAAAAACCTTACCAAGGAATATCCATTTATTGGATCAACAGTCCATATATGTATATTTTTTAAATCTTTATTTGTTTGTTTGCTTGCTTTAAATTTTACATTTCTATTTTATAGCCATATGATATGTAAGCCTAATCAATTATAAGTGATTAAATAAAGACTTTTAGTCTGAGAACTTGGCCTTACTGCACCGTCTGTAGTGTAAACTCAACCCCCACAACATAAGCATATGCCTATTTGGAGAAGTTAAAATTTTAGTTAAAGTGCTAAAAAGTCAGTAAAAATTTTTTTCGAAATTAAATTAATTATAAAATTTATATTTCTATTTTATAGTCATTGGATATTTAATGAAATTTCTTTATTACATAAATGAGATTGAGAGAATCAAACTCCAAAAAAAATTAATTATTGATCTCTCTATTTTTTTATATGCTTTTTTTTTTATTTGGGGGGGTTATAAAGTCAATCACTAAAAATATCAATTCACAAAACAAGTTAGAGTTGTAGTTTTAGCCCAACTCCAAGTGCCTAATAAAAAAATAAAAACTATTTTCACAAACCCTAGTTGTTTTGTTTAGGGTTTGTAAAAAATTTAGCTGTCATATAACTATGAATATTATTTGAAAGATGTTGTCAAGTGATGATGTGAACATGATATCAGTAGCCATTGTAATGCACCCAAAATATAATTACAATATTCTAACTCCAAGCACTAGTACAATGTAATATAAATAAAGTAAGAAGCTTTCATTAATCAGAGTTAATAGATAAAAGGTGACACATGCAATATACATTCATAAATCATTCATCCTGAATTTACAGCATGTGTTACAAGGAGTAATAAAGAATGAAAGCTAAACAGATATTCATATGCCTTAAAGGCTTACATCTTTCTAGGTCACTACTTGGTTACAATAAAAATGAGTCTAGCTCAATACAATTAAAGCCCTTGGCTATACAAAATAAATACAACAAAAAGAAGCTCTTGCTCCAAATCTCCCTAAATTACTGTCTTGGCGGAGGCATATCTCCAACACCTGAAAATAGTTTTTTCCAAATAGAGTGAGCCAAAACCTAGTAGAAACAATCTAACACAATATATGAATCTTAACAAAGATATAAGTATGAGATGCATGTTCAATGCCCATGATAAAATCAATTAGAACTCCTTTGCAAAACCATGCTATGCCAAGCTTTATATCACAATTCACGTTACCTCAATTCATTTTATCTCAGTTCATAAGTCATTCACCAATTCGTTTAAACAACCAAACTGAGGGTACAACTCAGTGGGTTTCTAACCAACGCAACCATTTTACAAATACTTCCATTTGCCATTTTACGGATATTTCGTCCGCAGGAACTGACACCCATGTATACATACGATTTTTGGGACTTTCACCATGGGCACATAGGCCAACTTAATTCAATAAAGTCCATCATCTTTCTTCTTCCAAACATGGAGCACATCCCCTTTCTCTTCTCACACATCATACATTTACAATGTATTAAAACATAATCATATTCAATGATAACGGATAAGAGATTAGTTTCAATTCACCTAATCCTCATGCAATTTCTATAACAATCATAGCTATACTCTACCAATAGCCCAAAATAAATATACAATCTCTATGACGGATAAATTATTCAAATTTCCATAGGTGAGTGGTAATGCATATCCAACTCCACTATTCATATACATATCCATCAAATTTCACAATTTCAGTACTAATTCCAATCATTTATACAAAATAATTAATTGAGACATTTTATGGCAAAACTCAATTTCTTTCCAAATCCATCCCAAGTGCTAAAATCAACAAGTTGATCACACCACAACCACATATCTATCCCCATAATCATTTCCAATACATTCATTTGAAAACCCCTCTTTTGATTTTACATCAAAACCCTAGGTTTATTCAAAATCATTCCAAATCCCCACCTTGCTTGTTTCCACTTTTCAAAAAACACTTTTCAGAAAATTCTACTTTTTTATTTTCCATTTTTTTTGTTTTTATTGAATTTTTTTAATATTTTAAGCAATTTTTTTACTTTTTAGACACACCTAACATAAATACACCTAAAAAGTAAAAAAATTGTAAAAAAATCTTTTAAAAATTCACTAAATACCAAAAATACAAAAAAAATACAAGAATTCAGTATATTTTTTGTATTTTTATGTATTTATTAATTTTTTAAAATATTTTTTCACAAATTTTTTACTTTTTAGATACATCTAAGTAAAGTGCATCTAAAAACGTAAAAAAAATGTTTAAACTTTTAAAAATATTCACTAAAAACCAAAAAACACGAAAATAAAAAAAAAAACAATTTTCAAAAAACTTAATCCAGAAAACTCAAACCAAACACACTAGAAGAGTGTAGAAAGTCCCTACCTCAAGCTTAGAAGACCAATGAAGCAATGGAGGAACTTCAAAGACCTCGAAACCAAGTTCTATTCAGATCAAAACATAGGCCTTGAGGTGCTCTACCTTTTTAACAAATGCACGTGGGCAGAGAACTCAATGGATCTAGGTGAAAATGTAGAGAGTATGTAGGTTTTAGAGAGAGAGGGTCCCGATCTAGGGTTTTGGAATGTTTTAGAGAGAGTAAGAGATGGAAAAGTGATGGAGAAGAGGGCTTTTGTGACTGATATACGCACAGTCCACTCGAGCAACGCTCGAGCGTTAGACACAATAAGTTGTTCCACTCGAGCGCAGAATGCACACTCCCAGTAGTTTTCAGACAACAGACCAACACTCGAGCGTAAGAAAGGCCGCTAGAGCTGAGGGCGCTTGTAGCTCAACTTTTTGTACCCCGTTTCAGAAGATGAATAAGCCTTACAGTTCAGACTCCTGTGGTTCTAAATATAATCTCGCAAGTGCAATGTGAAATAGATAAACACCAAAGAGTCCAAATCCGGAAAATCTTTTTGGAAAATCGATTTTGAATAAAAAAAAGAGATAAAAATAGACTGCTTTGCCAGATACAAAATCGCCACCTAAATATTTTTTGAGAAATTTAGCAAACCCATGACTCCTGCCAAAGGCCACGTGTCCGTCATCACCAAGACTGTCTCGGCTCGGGAACTTAGGTACGAGAGGGGAAGGTCATGAATTGAGCACCCCCGCTCGGCCGATCAAAGATCGGTCTCTACTAATCATGATATGAATCTTATTTACATTATATGCTTTTGTTCCGATTTATTAAGCTAACTTTACTATGTGATGCGCATACACAAGTATAGACTAAATTGCAAGAATTAGAACATTTCGATTCATGTTTGTTTTGAAAATTGTTTCGAATATGTACCACTTGAAAAAGTGATCGCATATGAACATTACTCAAATTATCCCAATTCAAGCAGTTAGCCTTCATTCACAAGCATTCAAACAGTTATAGCACTTAAGCACTTAGCCTCATGGCAAGCATGCTAGACATGGCAACATCAAAATGCAATATGCTAAAGCGAGTAAAGGCTCACCTAGTACTCCAAGCCAAAAGAAAAACTAGTTAGAAAAATGCATGATCCTAACTTTATGCGATATGACTAATGCGATACATGTGATATGCAATCTAAATAGGTTCGGCTACTTAACATGGCATATGGATCAATTTGATAGCATGCCGTCTAAGCACGTATTCAAAGAATGTATTGAAACTAACAATGCAAAGTTAGAGTGATGCGTCGAGCTCAATGCATGCAAGGCGAATGGATGCAAACATGAAGTATGCTAAACGAAACATGATATCTAAAATAACCATCATAAGCTAGTAAATAAAAGAGAGAAAGACGTGGGGTTGGAAGACATACACGTTATTACATTGCACTCTCACGAAGGAGAGTCCGAATGAACTAACTAGCTAGTTAATTAAGCTAGACTAATCTAATTATTACAACACGAATTAAATTAGCTAAACTAATTAGCTAGTTACAACAAATCAAACTAATTAATTAACTATGCTAGCTAACTAATTATTACAAACTGAATTAATTAATTATTCTAGCTAAGTAATTATAATTACAACACAATACGAATTAGCTATTCTAACTAATTAATTTACACAAGCCACTAGTTAAGCATAAAACTAATCTATTACAACAGGGATCTCAATGATTGATGAGGAATTCATGCATGAACACTGTTTCCACCCAAAAAGCCATTGTTTTGTTGATGCATGCCTCTGTTGCTCAGTAAAGCACTTGTATTGATTTCCAATTCCAGACCAGCTCTATTCTGTCTTAGGAGTACACTGTTGAATTTGCATTGGTGGCCGACAGGGGACCGGTCGGCCACTGCTGATGGTCGGTCGCCATAAATAGTGGCCTGTCGGCCAATGCTTACTGGCCTTCCTTGCTGTAATAGAGTGCAAACGGAGTAGGACAGTGTATTTCTCAAGGGTTTGTTTGCACAATTCATCCCCCTTCTCATGAACAAATCAAAGGGAGACAAACCTCGGTCCACAAGCCATCAACTCAAACAATTTCATTGCATGATGGCTCATAAACCAAAGTGTGCAATTTCATTAAATGCACAAACAAAACCCACAACCTTCACCCTATCATGCATGATCAAGGGTAATGGAGGCCTAGGAAACTTGGCACATTTCATCACTTTGAGTATGAAATCGCCCAATTTTCCTTGTGTTCAATTAACGTCTGATTGAACACACCGAAACATAATCAAATTCTCATCTTTGCAAAATTTTAGTTTCAACTTTTAATTACTCATTTTAATTACCCGTCCATTCTTTAACCAATTAAGTCCAATGGTGAGTTAAGTCCTGTAAAAGAGAAGGAAGTGTCAAACAAGGGGTAGTTTAAGGCAAGAGAGAGGTGTCATCCCATTGGTAATGAACCCCCAAAAGAGGATTAAACCATTAAGCATGGACCTCAATCTCAAGCTTAAACAATCCAAAGGTTGACACAACCCTCAAAGAAAACAAAGAGTCAAGAAATGGAGGAGGTTGCAGAGATTATGCCTGCTGAAATTAAGTGAGAAAAGCACTAAAATAATGCAATCAACTCAAACAAGTGGTGTCTAAAGGCCTAAAACACCAAGCTTGTAAGGACATTTACACTAGAAGCATGCAAAACAAGACTCAAATGCAACAACCAGCCAAAAATAGAGGCAAGCCGGTCCAAAATAAAAGTTAAAAATGTTGGAATTAAGCTAAAAAAGGCTAGAAAATTAAGCTAACACATAGAGCTAATTAGGCTAGCAAATAAGGCACAAGAAGGGAAGGCTAACCCCTCAAAATTTAGACTTCAAAACATGATTTTCACCACTAAAAATACTCTGAAATTTAGTATTTAAAAGCCTAAAAAAAGATGGTTTGAAAGTGTGAAACAAAGATGGAAAGGCCTTATAAACAAGGAAGAGAGAAGGGTGGACCACCCCTTAACTTTAAATGGCCCAAAACCACCAATTTCAACCCATAAAACAGAGTTTTTCACAGCCCAAAAACAGCCCAAATAGGTGGGAAAAGATAAGAAAAACAAGTATGCAAAGCAAGTTAAAAAGGCAAGTGTTATACCTCTTGAAGGGAAGACTAACTCTAGGCAACAATTCAAGCCAAAACCACCTTCTAGCGCTCAAGAAGACCTCAAGGAACCTCAACTCAAAGATGGAGAGATTTGGTTAAGAGTGTATAGGCAAAGGTTGAGGACTTGTAGGCAAAAGTGTAGAGAATTGTTAGAGAGAGAGAGAGGAAAATTTTTGTTCTAAAATTTTTCCAACCTTAAAAGATGAGAGAGGGGTCTCCTATATATAGAAAACATGAATTCCTTACAAGGATATCCAGCCTTACACGTGGGTGCAGATGCATGTATCTGTGCAAACAGTTGACACAGCTGGCATAAAATATTTGCAAAATATACTGGTGGCTGTCAGCCACTATTGGTAGCCGATTGGCCACACCAATGGCCCATAACCAGGAGACAAGGCCGACAGCCTATAATGGTGGCCGACAGGCCACCAGAAGGTGCAGGCTTAAAAAACCAAGGTTTTGGTCCAAAAACAAGGCAACAGGGGTGCAAGGCTCAAAGCTATGGCATTCCGCTGAGGACTTCGGGTACCAATCCACCGAGGACTTCGGGCACTAAAACAAGTACATGCAGTCATAATCATTGAGTGCACAAGCGATGACGTCCAAGTCTTGAGGACGGTAAAAAATGGGGTGTCTACACCGCTCGAACACAGAAAGAATAACTCAAGCATAGAATACGCTCTCCCAGTAGTTTTGTAGACCTGCAAAATTACAGAGAGTTCACAAAGCCCGCTCGAGCGGAGGAGCAAAATTATGGACAACAAAAGTTTGAAAACTAAGCAACCAACTTGTTTCAACCACAACCACTACAACTACAATCCAATAGCCAAATTTAAGGAAGTATAAGGGAAGCAAGGTATGAATAACAATATGAAACTATGAAACCCTAGTCCAGCATACAAAATGGGTTGGGTCTAAACGAGAATCGCTATAAACCCCCCTAAGGAATTTCATCCCTGAAATTTCAAGTCAAGTTTCAAAGTTATGTTTAACCCAAACACAATAACAATAATTAATCAATTCCAATTCTGTGACCTATTCTCTAGTCATCCATTCCCATTAGCTCAATACACCGTTCCAACATTGAAAATATAATTCACATTTTCCCAAAACATTTACAATGTTTACGTTAAATCCATGTTTCCAAAACATACACAACATATACAATATTTTCACATTCTCAAAACATATACAATGCTTCCATATTTCATTAACATAATCAAAATGTCAATACATGCTCAAACATCAACAAATAAATCTGAATACTTTTCACGGACTTCCAACTCACGTTCCCAAGTTGCTTCCTCAACCCCGTGATGTTTCCACAATACTTTAACCAAGGGAATTGTCTTGCCTCGCAAGCCTTGGTCCTGAGTATCTAAGACTCTCACCGGTCTCTCCTCATATGAGGCATCCTCATCTACCTCTAAGTCAGTCTAATCCAACATGTGTAATGGATTTGGCTCATACTTCCGAAGCATGCTAATATAAAACACATCATAAACCCCGGAAAGCTGTGACAGCAAGGCCAAACGATAAGCTACCTCTCCAATCCGCTCAAGGATCTCAAAAGGCCCAATGAATCGAGGGGATAACTTCCCACTCTTTCCAAACCTCATCAAACCTCTCTTAGGTGATATCTTCAAGAATGCATGGTCTCTCACCTCAAAAGACAAAGGTCTCCTCCTACAATTGGCATAACTTTTCTGGAAACTCTGGACAGTAATCAACCTCTTACGGATAAGTGTAACTTTCTCTGTCGTTTCCCGGACTAACTCTGGACCCAACATAGGTGAATCACCCACCTCAGCCCAACATACAAGGGATCTACATGGTCGACCATACAAGGCCTCAAACGGTGCCATGCCAATACTCGACTGGAAGCTATTGTTATAGGAAAACTCCACTAAGGGCAAGTGCCTCTCCCACGAACCCTTAAAGTCAACGACACAACCCTGAAGCATATTCTCTAAAATCTTAATGGTGTGCTCTGACTGCCCGTCAGTCTGAGGATGATATGCAGTACTAAAAGTCAATCTAGTGCCCAAGGCACTCTGTAAACTCTGCCACAATCGATCCATGAAATGCGGATCTCTATCTGAAACAATCGTCACAGGGACCTCGTGCAACCTCACTATGTCCCTAATATAAAAGTCACCTGAAAAATCTACCGAGTCACTCACACACATAGGTATAAAGCACGCCGACTTAGTCAACCGGTCAACTACTACCCAAATGACATCACTACCCCGTTGAGTCCTTAGGAAGCCCACAACAAAATCCATCGTGACATACTCCCACTTTCACTCGGCTATAACCAAGGGTTACAACAAACCCGCTGGCCTTTGATGTTCGGACTTCATTTGTTGACAAGTAAGGCACTTTGACACAAATATGGCCACATCCTTCTTTATTCCCCTCCACCAAAATTGGCGACAAAGGTCGTGATATATCTTCGTGCCTCCCGGACGCACCGCAAGGCATGAATGATGAAACTCTCAAAGTACTTCCTCTCGGCATGACTCCAGCACGAAAAGACAATCAAGGTATCTAACACTCGAGTCGGAGTACACGTTTAAGCCTCTTTCTACCTTGCCACTGGAAATCTTCTCCTGGAGGAATTCTACCTCCAAGTCACCCTTCTATGCTTCTATCACTCAGTTCACAAGTGTAGGTTGTGCAACTACCGAAAACAAGACTGCAGACTCAATAGACTCGCCAAGATGCAAGTCAAACTCCCCAATAGCACCCAACATCTTCCATTCCCAAATGGCAATACAAGCTACATTTTAATAGATTTCCTACTCAAGGCATCGGCCACAACATTGGCCTTTCCCGGATCGTAATATAACTCAAGGTCATAATCTCCCTATAAACTCCATCCACCTCATCTGCCTCAAATTCAAGTCTTTCTGTGTAAACAGATATTTCAGACTTTTGTGATTAGAAAACACTTCAAACTTTTCACCGTACAGATAATGCCTCCAAATCTTTAAGGGAAAGATTACTGCCGCTAACTCTAGGTCATGAGTAGGGTAGTTCCTCTCATCTGTTTTCAACTGCCGCGAGCCATAGGCTATACTACTTTCCTCTCTTGTAACAAAACACAACCCAAACCTTCCCGTGAGGTATCACAGTACACTGAATAGCCCAACCCCCTCTTCGGAATAATCAATACTAGAGCAGTGGTAAGTCTAACCTTAAGCTCTTGAAAAGACTTCTCATAAGTCTCATTCCACACAAACTTAACTCCCTTCCTCATAAGTCTAGTTCATGGTGAAGCTAATCTAGAGAAATCCTTCACAAACCGATGGTAATATCCGGTTGTAGCTTGCTTTTCGTGCTCTTTTCGGATATGACAAGCCCTACAGTTCGGACTCCCGTGATTCTGAATCTGATTTCACAAAGTGCAATGTGAAACAGTGAAAACTCAAAAGAGTCCTGATCCGGCAATTCTTTTTGGAAAATAGATGTTTGAATCAAATGCCAAAAATGGACTGCTTGGCCAGATTACAGAGTCGCCACCTAAATAATTTTGGAAAATTTAAGAAACCCGACACTCATGCCAAAGGCCATTAGTCCATCATCACCAAAGTGTCTCGGCTCAGGAACTTAGGTACGAGAGGGGAGGGTCATGAATTGAGCAGCCCACTCGCCCGATTAAAGATCGGCCGCTACTAATCATGATATGATTTTTATTTACATTATATGCTTTTGTTCCGATTATTAGACTAACAATACTATGTGACGCATGCAAGTATAGACTAATTTGCAAAGATTGGAATACTTTGATTTCATGTTTGTTTGAAAATTATTTTTGATACATGTTACTTGAAAATATGAGTTTGTACATTAATCAATTTGTCCTAATTTTGGCAATTAGCCTCCATCCACAGGCATTCAAACAGGTATATCATTTAAGCAATTAGCCTCATGGAAATGTGCTTGGCATGGCAACATAAACATTCGATGCAAGATGCTAAAACATAAAATTGCTCACCTAGTACTCCGAGCTAAAACAAAGCAAAATCATTAGAAAATATGCATGCTCCTAACTAATGCAATATGACTAAATCCAATGCACACATTATGTAGTTTTAATAGGCTTGACTATGAACATGGCATATGATTCTCTTCAAGACATGTGATAAATCACATTTTCAAGCAATGAATGTGAAATTGACATTGGTTAGTATGATGAGCCGAACCCAAATGTACATGAAATGAGTGTACGCAAACATGGGAATGCTAAATAAACATGATGCTCTATACAAACCATCGTAAGCAAGTAAATAAAAGGGAGAAAGACGTAGGGTTGAAAGACGTACAACATTATTACATACTGGCCTTCGCACAAGAGGGTCCAAATGAGTGTCCGAATTAAACGAACTGTTACAAATCCAAATAAATGAATTAAAGAATTAACTAGCTAGCTACTTTATTACAACAAGAAAAATAATGAGAAATAAACTAGCTACCTAAGTTAACTAGCTATAACAATTACAAATAAAGAATAATAATAATTACAACAATAATTAAAACAAGACTAATTGTAACAATAATAATTAACAACAACAATAATAATTAACTACAACAATACTCGGAGCATTAATTTACAACATTGATATAAGCAAGGATGCACAAGGGTTGTATGCACAGGGTCCAACAGCTGCTCTGTCTGCCAAGGCCTTCTTTGTTTCACCTTCAGCCACGACCCTCTATTTTCTGCAAAACATACTGCTGACCAAACATTGATGGCCAACCGGCCCCTAATGAGGCCCGACCAGGTCCAAAAAGGGTCGGTCGTGCCTTAATTTTATGCAAAACTCTGTTTTTGTGTTCTGAGGTGAAAACTCTGCAGACAGAGTTTTTTGAGCTCTATTTGTCCCTCTCTCACTCCTCTGTCATGGGAAAGCCTCAAGAGAAGGTTGTAATCGTTTCCAAAACCATCAATGAGCAATTTGTTTACTTGATGATTTCAATGACGATTTGGACAAAATTCAATGAATGCAATGAATCAATAACCACACCTCCCTCCTATCATGAAGTAAACTTAAAGAGGGAGGTAGAGACGTTTCAAGGTTCATCAAAACATCAAAAATTGATATATGATGACCCTTGACACGATGGACTCGACATAACATCCAGCCGAACCCAAGCAATATGGCTCATTTTCTTTATGTTGGTTGGTCCATTTTAAGCTGATTTTCTTAGTCTTTTCCATTCTTTCATCCATTAAGTCCAACACGATGATTACGTCCACTAAATGAGAAGTGTGTCAAACGGGAAGTGATTCTCAACATGAAAGAGAGACTATGATGTTGGTGATGAACCTCCGTAGAGATTAAGCCATTAAGCATAGAACTCTAGCTCATGTGTTGAACAACCATCAACCAGTTGAAACAACTCTCAAATGAAAGAAATGGATAATGGATTGTGTGGAGAAGTGGTTTGGAAATACTCTTCTGATCCTGGAGAACGCTCGTGATCCTCTTCTAGTCACCTGAAAAGGAATAAACACTCCGGTCGGGGGTGCCAAAATTAGCACTCTGACGGACAAGTCAGTCTCAACGCTTAAGAATGCTTGTATTTTAAGTTTAGCACAACAATTCTCACATACCTTTCTTAGTCTGTTGTTCCTTTATTTATAGTTGTTTCCTGGGCCTCGTGACCAGGCCCACTTGTCACTCATTATCCTCTTATTTACTCGGCTCCATAATTCAGTATCTATTCGGCCTATCTATTATATTTGGCATCCTTATCGTGCAGGGTAGAGCCGTGTAATATTTGTCTTCTAGAATACGATTCTGATTATTCCAATTATCCGGCTCCCACAATTGCCTCCTAAACACCTCGCTAGCATCAGTTAGCCGGCGTGTTTGGCTAGAAGTCAAAAATTTGGCGGTTAATCCTATTCCCGATGCGTGTCAGAACGCATACATGCTTTCTGGTCATTGTAATGCTTTCCCGCCCCATTCGTGTTTCTCTCGCATTTATTACGATTTGAAACTTAAGTCCCTTCAAAAACATGTTTTTTCAAATATTTGAACCTCCTAGACTGCCAGTCGGTATCTCTTCTTCGACGCGTTTTCTGCAACTCCTATCCGTTCTCTCCTTGTCTCCTTTGCCTTTCGTAAGTTTTCTTCTCTTCTCCTTGCAATCCTATTTTTCGTATTTATTTTTCATTTAGAATATCCTTGAGTCCTCACTAGAATGGCTAAGCATTTGAAAGACCTCCTTTCCGAGGGTCGAATTTATGGGTTCCGAAGACATTTTTCTATCCCTGAGGATGTCCATCTTTCTCTGGTAATAGACAATACCCTTGATATGGAGAGGGACGACCAAAATACAATCGGCTTCCCTCTCCTGTCTATTACGGAGCGCGGAGTTCGCTTTCCCCTACACCCATTTCTCAGGGCCGTCCTCTGCTATTGGAGTCTGATTCCTTCGCAACCCAATGTGAATTTTTTTCGAATCGTAATGGGAATCGTAGAGTTGAACCGGCGTCTCAGGATCAACCTTGGCATTCTGGCGATTCGGCACTGCTATGCTTTAGCCAAATCGTTCGGTAAGCTCGGGCGCTACTTTCTCAAGGCCAAGGACACTGACCAGCACTTGGTAACGATGCTTGCCAGCTCTGGCAAACAAGTTGATGATGTAATGGTCAATGTCCGAGGCAACTAGGAATTCAGCGAAGACGAAGATCGCCTAGACCCTATTCCCAGACGGAGGGGTGAACCAGGTTGCCGTGTAACTCCTTCTTTGTTGATCTTTCTTTTATGCGGCTTTTTCTGCAAGCCTTACCCTTTGTTCTTGCAGGCAATAAGTTGAAGAGGATCTTGACCTCGGCTGACGACGCAGTCCTTGCAGAAATTAAAACTGCACTAAAGTACTTTGGTCGTCCAAACGTACAGAAGCAACGGAGAGCTGCCAGTATTCTCCTGCGGTACGAGCCTACCTACACTACGTTCTCGGCCGCGGACGACATCCCGATCCCAACCAGCGAACAACACCTTACGGCTCTTGTCTTCCCCAGTTTCAAGATCCTTAGGCAAATTGGTCTCCAAGCTTCTGATTCAGAGCAAAGCTTAGAGCCGGTTGTCGAGGTAGATGCCAAATCAACGAGGGAGTTCACTGTAGAGGCCGAAGAGGTCGACGAAGCTCTGAAATCAGCGTTTGAGGCAGCCGGTCTTAACCAGCCTAACTCACCATCCACTTTGGGTCGGGTGGAGTTTTCCTTCGGAGATATTTTTACAAACTTGGGAGACCTTCTTGGCACTTTTTCAGAAGACATGGCTGGGGAGAATCTCACACAGATGGCGAGAAAGAGAAATGCCGAGCGAATGGCTGCTCATTCTGAGCCTGCCTCGGTTGAATCTTTACAACCGGTTACTGGAGAAGAAACGGCTCAAGTTGTTGTGGCCGAGGCGGAGGGGGCTGAACAGCAAGTTATGGAAGAATGGCTAGTTTCAAAAGAGCAGGGCGAAAAACGTTCTGCCGAGGGAGAGGCCGGCTAAGAGGATAGCCCTGCTGACAAACGGCCTCACCTAGAGGAGTCTGACGTGGCTATCCCCTTCGTTGTTCAACCAAAGATCAAAGACACGCCAATCTCCTCTAATGCATCTTCCATGAAGGATCGAGCCATGCCGTTGAGCTTGGCCGCCTCAGTTTCGCTACCGGCTGACAAGGCCACCTTTCGAGAAGAGCCAAATTTGGTGGCTATAGCATTCGTTGCCCAGTCGGCCCTTCTGGTATGTATACGATACTTTCTTTTTTGCTCGTTTAGTTTGATTTGCATACAATGTTGATTGATGTGGTGATCCAAACTTGTTTTGCAGACGGTTGGAAGGATAGCTGAACTAGGCCGCCAGCAGCGTGATGCCATTTAAAGAATTGGCCGCTTAAAGTTTGAAGCCGAAGGTGAAAGAAGCAGGGCCGAGTTCGAGGCGATGAGAGCCGCAATGGAAAGTGCTCGAGCCGAAGCTAAAAAGGAGAGGGCTCGAATTGCTGACCAGCTCAGATCCGAAGCCGAGGATAGGGTGAACGCGAGCGAGGGGTCGCTCAAGTTAGCCCAGGAGGCGCTTTCCAAGGCAGAGACCGAGTTAGAAGAATTGAAGGCGGCCAAGGAAAAAGTCGAATCTATAGCTTCTACGGCGCTAGAAGTTGGGAAGAGTGCCGCCTTGAAGGAATACGTAGATAAGGTCCCCAAATTCAAGAATCAGGGATTCAAACATGGGTGGCTCAAAGCCCTTGCTGCCGCTGGAGTTACATTGGCCTTGCCAATTCCATACGAGCAAGTGGAAATTTATTAATGAAAATTTCCTTCCCATTTCAGTAGTATTTGTACGAAGTTTTTGATATTAATGACGAGTTTTGCCTTCCACTACTTTGGATAAAATGATTACTGTCTGTTGTGCCTTCTAACTAGCGATTGGATAACAGTGTAATCTTGGCAATTATATTAATTATACTTTAATTTATCCGAACAAGTAAATTGACTCTTGGTGCCGAATAGGACTAGTAAATCAATTCATGAAATGGCTGCGGCACTCAAGCCGAATAAATTGATGAATTTGCCCTTGCCCCAGCTGGTTCATGAACATTAAACGCCGAACCACACAATATCGATGAGTCGATTCATGAAGCGGCTGCGGCACTCAAGCTAAATTGATTGATGAATTTGTCCTTGCCCTAGATGGTTCATGAACATTAACGCCGAATCACGCAATATTGATTAGTCGATTCATGAAGCGGCTGCGGCACTCAAACCGAATAGATTGATAAATCTGCCCTTACCCCAGCTGGTTCATGAACATTGAACGTCGAATCACACAATATTGATGAGTCGATTCATGAAGCAGTTGCGGCACTCAAGCTGAATATATTGATGAATCTGCCCTTGCCCCAACTGGTTCATGAACATTGAACGCCGAATCACACAATATTGATGAGTCGATTCATGAAGGGGCTACGGCACTCAAGCTGAATAGATTGATGAATCTGCCCTTGCCCTAGCTGGTTCACGAATTTGCCCTTGCGGAAGTTAAGACTGCCAAATAACAGTGTTTGATGGGGGCACGGCATGACTTGGTCGACGCCGGACTGTTGAGGTTTCGATATTAATAAGATTGCCTTGGAGGCGCTGCTCTCGCAGGGAATAAATGAATGAAGGTCCTATTTATGTGCTCAGTGAGCAACTCAGTCCAGGTCTTTGATGAAGAATAAACAAGCGCGAATTTCGAATAGACTATTCTTTAACAGCAAAAGGGAAGCGAGGACGTTAGCTGAGCTGGGAGGAGACATGAATCGAAGTGGCGAACCTTCGCATGCGGGGGGTAGGATTTCGAGGGATCGAGAGAGACGTTAATCTCCTCGTCGTCGAAGTAGGTCGCCTACGAGGGACAAGGAGCCACAGGACAAATCCCCGCAACCCCGTTCTAGAAGGGAGTCCGGTGCGAACCCACGCCCATTGAGTTTTGCAGTCTTTGTGGGGAATAGGCCCATGACAGATGCGGACTCGATCATTCGAGATTCAAATGTGGCAGTCGAATTTGCTCGACAGATTTTTCCTTCCGAGGTCCAGCAGTCGATGGTAGGTCGGCAAGACTTTGAAGTGTTTTGTGAAGGCATTCACGATGTGGTGAAAGGGCTCTATACTGTCTACGAAATCGGCATGCATCTCCGTGCTTCCCACCGAGAAATAGAGAAGAGGGATAAGCTTGGAGGCTCGCGCGGAAGCGGCTGAGCGTGAGCTAAGGAAGGTCAAGGCTGTTCAGGCACAACCCGTCGGACGGGCTAACCCAATCGTGGAAGAAAGGGTCACCCAGCGGCTTATCAGTACCGCGCTCGCCAGTCAAGATACGGCGAGCATGTTCACGATGGAATCCGCGAAGGGGAGGGCTTATGAAAAAGGCTTCCACGAAGGCCGGAAAGTAGGGATACAGAAAACTAAGGAAAAGCTCGCCAAGGAAGTTTGCCAATGCGAAAATCATGGATTTAAGCATGGTTGGATCAAGACGCTTCAGGCCGAGGAAGCTCTCCGAGCAGCAGGCATCGATTCGGCATTGCCACCGTACCAACGTAACCATTTTCCGTTTTCCACCTTTGAAGTCGAGCAGAGTGAGGATGAGGGCGACGCCGTATAAAAATACTCAATGTAACGTTCGAACGCAGATCGCATTCATAACTATGTAATTATTGCCTGATTGAATAAAACATTCTATTTTAAATGTTTCATTTTAATTTTCATTCGGCACATACGTGTTTGCATGTTTCATTGTATAAACATTAACCGGCTCGAGTCAACTAGGCATTTTAATCTCGAACGGTTGTATGCCGGCTTGTCATGAGCATTCTTCATTAAATATATATTTCGCATGTCACGCAAGGTCAATTGCACCGATGAGTTTCCGAATTCGGAGGCTTAACCGGCCCAAAGGTGTCATGCACCAGGGGCTCTGAATCCGAAGACAGTCAGCCCATCTATAATTGTTGTTTATATAATTAGGCCATTTTAACTCTAAAAAAGCCAAAAATTAGTACATGGAGTGGCTGTGGCCAATATCGCTTGGCGTCCGTCTTTTGGAGTTCAGTGTTAATGAAATCGCCTCGAGGCCACTGCAAGGGTTTTAGAAATAAATCGCCTCGGACTTTTCGCTCCAGTGACTTCGCTTACTGTGTACAAACTCAATTTAAAACGATTTTGTTGCGTGGGGTTAGATAAGTGTGAATGTTGAATGGAGTTTTTTTCAGCAAGAGAGGAGAAGCTCGGAATCTGGCTGAGCTTGACATTGCAATGAATCGCAGCAGAGAACCCACTCGTGCGGGAGGTAGGGCATTCAAAAAATAGGAAAAACGTCAGCCTTTAAGTCGTCAAAGAAGATCACCCCGAAGGGAGAAACAGCAATGAGGAAGTTCTCCGCAACCGCAATCGAGAAATGAGGCCGACGTAGCGTCGCGACCGTTGAGTATTACTATTTTCGTGGGGAATTCCTTTCTTGTCCTGGATCTTGGCCTTGACATTGTCTATGGTGCCAAAGGTCCCTGCCTCGAGGGTGATTATCTCGTCGGTGTGAACGTGGATTCAAGCGCGGTCAGATCAAAGCATTTCAAGTTGTGGGTGCTCTTTGATCAGCGGGCGTTGATTCGGCGTTGCCGCTATGCCAACGTGACGCCGTATCAGAATAGATATTGTAATGCTTCGAACGCAGATTGTGTTCGTTGTAATTATTGTTTAATCGAATAAAATGTTTAATTTTAAAAGTTTATCTCATTCTGAATTTTTGTATGCTTAATTAAGCATCTTATTTTGAATGCTGGAATGTTTTGTCTTGTTCATGCGGTTGTACTGGCTCAACCTACATATCCGTGCCTCGATATGTAAATGTTTTCATTTTGGAGGGTGCTCCGAATTTGGAATATTATTCAGCCCTTGAGCATTGCTCGGTGGCACTATTTGGTCAGCCGAATTTGGAGGCTTTATCGGCCTGAAGATGTCGTTGCCGATGGGGCCCCGAATCCGGAGGCTTTATCGGCCTAAAGACGTCATGCGCTGATGGGGCTCCGAATCCGGAGACTGGCCAATCGTGATATCCACGATGGGGCCCCGGATCCGGAGGCTTTATTTGGCCAATCGCGACATCCATGAAGGGCACTCCGAGTCCGGAGGCTTTATTTCCCCAATCGTGATATCCACAACAGGCGCTCCGAATCCAGAGGCTTTATCGGCACAAAGACGTCATTCGCCGATAGGGCTCCAAATTCGGAGGATTTCTTTGGCCAATCGTGATATCCACGAAGGGCGCTTCGAATTCGGAGGCTTTATCGGCCCAAGGACATCATTTGCCGATGGGGCTCCGAATCCGGAGGCTTTATTTGGCTAATCGTGATATCCACGAAGGGCGCTCCGAATCCGGAGGCTTTATTTGGCCAATCGTGACATCCACGAAGGGCGCTCCGAATCCGGAGGCTTTATTTGGCCAATCGTGATATCCATGAAGGGCGCTCTGAATCCAGAGGCTTTATCGGCCCAAAGACGTCATTCACTAATGGGGCTCCGAATCCGAAGGCTTTATTTGGCCAATCGTGACATCCACGAAGGGCGTTCCGAATCCGGAGGCTTTATTTGGCCAATCGTGATATCCACGAAGGGCACTCCGAATCCGGAGGGTTTATTTGGCCAATTGTGACATCCACGAAGGGCGCTCCAAATCCGGAGGCTTTATCGGCCCAAAAGACGTCATTCGCCGATGGGGCACCGAATCTGAAGGCTTTATTTGGCCAATTATGATATCTACGAAGGGGGTTCTGAATCCGGAGGCTTTATCGGCCCAAAGACGTCATTCGCCGATGGGGCTCCGAATCCGGAGGCTTTACTCGGAACACTTTTGAACTGGATTGCACAGTGAGTAAACAGGAATCTTTGCATTACAGTAGTGGAAAGTGTACATGGTGAGCCATTCAGAACAATTATCATTCCCCACAGGTCGGGTTTAATGATAGAATTTGCGCAAGTGCGTTGGGGCAATGCCGCGTACCTAATTTTCCATCAACCGGCCTCCCATCATCCGAAAATACCTTCAGGAGCAACATTCCCGGCGTGTAGCGGTACAGCTGAACGCGTTGAGCATACGTCTCGGGAAGCTACTGCTGGTATCGCCTAGAGCTTCCGTGGCTTTTCGCCAGGGAGCCGTCCGACATTTTCGAGACTGTCTCGATTCGACACTTCAGTGGAGTTGACCTACGACTCTGTTGGTGTCTTTCCAGAAAGGAGATAGGGAACCACGGATTTGCTCAATGCCGTGTTCGGTCTGGAAGCGTAGCAGCTGATGATAGGTGCTTGGCACGGCCTGAATAGTATGCAACCAAGTTCGCCCCATGATGAGGTTATACGGCAAAGGGAGCTTGACGACCAAGAATTCCACGTCCACTGTTTGGGAGCCCACCCGAACGGGTTACGCGATTTTCCCCAACGGGTATTTTGGATTTGCGTTTAAGCCGAATAATGGATGAAGAGCCGGAGACAGTTCTGATTCATTGAAACCGAGTTTGATAGAGGTCTCATAATACATAACCTCCGAAGTGCTCCCCTAGTCTATGAGGATGCGTTCAACGGTAAATCGGTTCACGTGTAGTTCAATGACCAATGGATCAATATGGGGGAGTGTTATGTCGATAAGATCGAAATCGTCGAAGATAATACTCGGAGCTTCGTGGGGCTGTTCCGTTTGTGTGCGTTGCTTCTGGGGGCCTGACTAAATTTCATGTATGGTACATAGCGTTGGAAGGCTATATATCATATGAATAACGCCAAGGGAAGGTGACTCCTGCCGAAGGGCAACAGTTTTGATTGTGCTCTTCCAGACATGCTGCTGGAGCCGACCATCTTGCACCAATTCCTCAAGATGATCATTCAAGGCATAGCAATTGTCCGTATCATGACCATGATCTTTGCGATATTCACAACGCCTGTCCCGCCTTCTCGTGTCAGGAGGTCCCACCATCTTGGACGACCATTTGAAAAACGGAAGATGTTGAATTTTGGACATAATCGAGTTGATTGGCTCTGATAGCTCCGTATATTTCTTGTCGGCGCACTTTGTGCGCCTACTATCGACCTGCAGTTGCTCATTTGCTTGGTGTGAGCGTTGATCGCTGGATTGGCGAGAATCCCGTCTCTTATCTCGTTTAGCCCGCTGTCGTGGTTCAGGGCTCTGAGGTGGTACGGAACTTATTGGCTGAGCGATTTCGGGAGGGGCCGTTTTGTTGGCCACGTGTCTGGCTTTAACCCGCAAGGCGTCATCTTCCACTTTGCAGTATTCCTCTACTTTCTTCATCAACCCCCAGACTGTTTTAGGGGGTCTTCTAGTCAAGGAACTGCGGAGGGCACTATCTGGATGTAATCCCATTTTGAAGACGGTGATGGCCATGGAGTCATTGCAAGTGTCATCAACAAGATTAAAGCATTCCTAATATCGCGCCGAATATGCTCTTAGTGTTTCTCCTGACAGGATTTGCATTGCCCAGAGAGAGTCGGCTTGCTTCGGCTAGACCTCGTTGGTGATGAATCTAGCCCTGAAGGATTTCTGTAGTTGGTGGAAGGTTTTGATCGAAGCCAGCTCCAGTTTATAATACCACCTGACCGCCAATGGTCCCAAACTGCTGGGAAATATTCGGCACATGAGGGCCTCGTCGTCTGCATGCAATGTCATGGCCTGCTTGTAGTGGCGGATGTGGTCGGTGGGGTCTGATTTTCTGTCGTACAAGGTGAACAACAGTGCTTTGAATTTCTTAGGTAGCGCAGCCTTTGCAATCCGTCGTACGAAGGGATCGTGTTAATCTTCGTCCGAACTATTCCTTCTTCGCTTGTGCATTGTACGAGGACTTTCTTCGAAAAAACTGATGGTATCATGTCGTCCCTTCTTCTTGGGCTCCGGGGATAAGGAGTCGGAGCCGCTATCGGTGTTGTCTTGTCGGGCTCGAGGTCATCGACCATCTGTCTTAAGAGATCGTTCCGGATTTAGGCGTACAGCTTTTTTGGACTTCGCCACTTCCAAGGCCAAATCTTCACGAAGATGTTCGTTCTTAGTGATCATCTTCTCCAACCTCTATTCATTTTGCTTTGCTTGTTCCATGATCGCCTGCATTGTCTCATGCTCCGAAGTCGAGGGTAAGGCGAAGTTCAAGGCACGTCTCGCGGTGATAGTCTCCGGTCCAAGCATGTTTGTTGGAGTGAGGTCGTCTCTTTGAGTGGTTTCATCAGTGACTATTGGAGGATCTTCTGTTATGCTTGCCATGGATATATTTGAGTATTCCCACAGACGGCGCCAATTATGGAGAAGTGGTTTGGAAATTCTGATCTTGGAGAACGCTCATGATCCTCTTCTAGTCACCTGAAAAGGAATAAACACTTCGGTCGAGGGTGCTGGAATTAGCACTCTGACGGACAAGTCAGTCTCAATGCTCAAGAATGCTTGTATTTTAAGTTTAGCACAACAATTCTCACATACCTTTCTTAGTCTGTTGTTCCTTTATTTATACTTGTTTCTTGGGCCTCGTGACCAGGCCCACTTGTCACTCATTATCCTCTTATTTACTCGGCTCCATAATTCAGTAACTATTCGGCCTATCTATTATATTCGGCATCCTTATCATGCAAGGTAGAGCCGTGTAATATCTGTCTTATAGAATACGCTTCTGATTATTCCAATTATCCGGTTCCCACAGATTGCTTGTTAAAATGAAGCAGCTTAACATGGAAATTACTTTTAAAAAAAGCTAGAACAACATGCAACAAGTTATGTATGTGAACATATGAGACAACAAGCAAACTAAGCAAAGCACGAATTAATTAAACAACCTAGGACAACCCTAAAACAACCTCTAATAGGTAAAAAATAGTGGCTCAAAGTGCATGAAAAGAGCCTATAATGCTAAACAACAGACAAAAACAACAAGGCTAGTAAGTAAGAACAATGAGGGGTGGCAAACCCCTCCACTTTTGAAACCTCAAAGCATGATTTTTAGCCTCTTTTAAACTCTAAAAATCAATTTAGAAAGCAAAGAAAAGAGTGTAAAAACAAGGGTTTGAGCTATAGGTGAAGGTGTAAGAAAGAGTGTTAACTCTCTCTACCCTTTGGTAGCTCTCCAAACCCAAGCTTAGACACTTGAAAGAAGATCAAAAAAATACAAAATACAAGAACTAGATAGAAAGAGATAACAAAGAGAGCAAGAGAAGAGATAGCAAGCTTATACCTCTCAAGAAAGGTGAACTCTTTATTTGTGAATCAAACTAAGTCCAAACACACTCTCAAGCTTGAATTGTAATGCTCAAGGCTCAACCAAGGTTTCAAGGCTAAGGTGTGAACATGTATATGGTGTATGGATATAGTTTCAAAGTGGTAAGCTTGCTTAAAGGTTGCTTGCACAAGAAGAAGGAGCTCTCAAGAAGGTGTATAAGCTTTTTAGAAATTTTTCAACCCTCAAAACATAGACACAACTTCGTTTTGATAGAATTAGAGCAAAGGAGGTCATAAATATCTTCAAAAATAGATAGCTGGCGGGTTCCCTCCCAAAATAGTATTTCTCGTTACCAAGGCACGGCAGGCCATAAATAGCCACGGTCGGGCCTCAATGAGGCATCGTCGGGCCTCAATGTGATCCCCTGTCTCCCTGCTTCACACTCAGCACCGGGTGACACAATGTGTAAAAAATGGATTTCTGGGGTATAAATAGTGGTAATATGAAAGGTTTGGGATTGTTTCAGAGCTTAAACATAGCCCTTCATTGAGACCTCGAACCATTCACAACACTGCTTTCATCACTGAGTGTACTGGGCAAAGCGCTCGAGCCTTGCAGGTGGTCAAAAATGGGATGTCTACAGTTGCCCCTCTTTGACAGAACTCGAAGTCATAAAGTAACATGAGTGAATGTCAAAGCATAGAGACGACCCATTTGACGAGGCCGCAAGGTTTGGGCAAGAAATCAAGACATAAATGCAAAGATTGAACTCGAGGGCAAAATGCAAAATGAAATGCAACAAATAACTTATGATCATGCAATGAAACAATGCAATGAAACATTTGAATGCGAATGATACACAATGAAACAACGCTACAATGTAAACAAGAATGCAACATTTGAACTAAACTGCAAATCAGAGTAAAAAAAAATCCCGTCGTGTCTCACACGAAAAGAAGTGAATAAATAGACATGTCCCCCAAAAAATGGACAAAGAAGGCACAAACCAAGGTATGTCCCACGTAGAACGGATATAATAAAAAGCAGACCTAATTACGCCTCGCACAGGAAGGGTGAAGGGCGACGTAACCATCGAGCGCACTTGAGGTTTTCAACCGAGATCCTAATGCGTCTCATGCGATAGGAGAAAGGGTGGTGTGAACAAATAGGAGCACCTAATATTTTTAACCGAGTTAAACAATCCTCATGCATCGCACGCGAGAGGAGAAAAGATGGTGTGAACACCGAGCACACCCGATGTTTTTAACCGAGGAAAACAATCCTAACGCATCGCACGCGAGAGGAGGAGGATGGTGTGAACAAAGAGGCACACTTGATGTTTTTAACCGACGAAAACAATCCTAATGATTCGCACGCGAGAGGAGGAAGATGGTGTGAACAAACAAGCGCACCTGATGTTTTTAACTGAGGAAAACAATCCTAACGCATCGCACGTGAGAGGAGGAGGATGGTGTGAACAAACAGGCACACCTGATGTTTTTAACCGAGGAAAACAATCCTAACGCGTCGCACGCGAGAAGAGGAGGATGGTGTGAACAAACATGCTCACCTGATGTTTTCAAC
Source organism: Camellia sinensis (assembly GCF_055761805.1). NCBI lineage: Eukaryota > Viridiplantae > Streptophyta > Magnoliopsida > Ericales > Theaceae > Camellia > Camellia sinensis. Next base: position 74,418,252 of record NC_138967.1, read on the forward strand.
TGAGGAAAACAATCCTGAAATGTCGCACACGAGAGGAGGAAAGGTGGTGTGAACAAACAGGCGCACCTGATGTTTTTAATCGAGAAAAACAATCCTAACGCGTCGCACGCGAGAGGAGGAAAGGTGGTGTGAACAAACAGGCACACTTGATGTTTTTAATCAAGGAAAACAATCCTAACGCGTTGCACGCGAGAGGAAGAGGATGGTGTGAACAAATAGGCGCACCTGATGTTTTTAACCAAGGAAAACAATCCTAACGCGTTGCACGCGAGAGGAAGAGGATGGTGTGAACAAATAGGCGCACCTGATGTTTTTAACCAAGGAAAACAATCCTAACGCACCACACGCGAGAGAAAGACAGGTCGATCAATGAAAGAGCAAACAAATTTTCTAAATTTCATAAAGCGAAACTAACTCCCTCTTGGAAGGCCTCGGCAACATGCAGTCCATGGAGATAATTCAAAACAAGACACAATGCATAAATGTGAATTAGAAGTAAACACAGATTCTACACAAAGACATGTAAAATCAAAATAATCAAAGCAATGTAATAAAGTGAAAGCCAATTTGCCCATGTGCTGAAAATGGGCTTTTAATATATGACACACCACGTTTCAATTTGGTTGTAAAATGGATGATGATTTTACTATGGCACGAATGATTTTATCTGGAACTCCTCTAGATGAACTGTACATACAATACTCGTTTGTTTACGGAATAACAGAACATATTATGATTCAAGCAAAACAACTTATAAACTAACGAAACAGTTTAAACAAATTAAAAGTTTTAAACAAATCAAATCAAATTATGAGTTTAAACTATGAGTTAAAAAAGTAACTCTAAACAAAACGAATTAAGAGCCAAATAAATCAACAAAACAGAATAAACCAAAGTTCTTCTCCTTTCCTTTCCTTCTCCTTTTTATATTTTCTCGCTCACTTTTTTTCTTTTAATTTTTTCGTTGTTCCTATTTTTTCTTTTTTCTGTTTTTTTTTCCTCTTCTTTTCTTTCTTTTTCACTATTTTTCTATTTTCTTTTGCTTATTATTTTTTTTTTGGTTTACTTTTTTCATATTAAACTCCATAATACAAGAAATAAAAAGAACAAAATAATAAAAAAAAACTGACTGAGTTCACATTGAAAGCCGGCCGGGCCTCGATGAAGCACAGCCGGGCTTCAACAAAGCTGGCCGGGCTTCGATAATGGCAGGGGCAGAATCAAAAAACTGCGTGACATGGTTGTTTTAAACACATTCCAACCTCCATTTTGCACACATCCAAGGTCAAAACTCCTCCCTCTCTCTCTCTAGGCTTTTCCTTTCTCTATATTTTCCCTCCCCTTGAGTTACCCAACAACCCCTGCAATTTTTTCCTTGAAACCCTTCCCCTCCCCTACACTTTGAACTGAACAAAATTTAATTTGGTGGAGTTTTGGGGTTTCTCTTGTTTTCCCTCACATTTGCCCATACTTTCCTTCTTTTCCCCTTTGATTTTCCACAACCTCTTTACTTTCTCTCTCCTAAGGTTTGGATTTTGGTATTTTCACCCATTCTCACTCATCCCCTCACTTTTTCTTCACTTTTTTTTCACTTTCTCTCTATGGCTAGTGACGAGGTTCCTATCCCAGACCCTACCATTGGTACTGGGGCTGTCTTAGGTGCGGATATAGAGGTCAAGGACGTTCCCGAGTTGCCTCTCCTCATTAATAGGCTGCTTGATGCGGCCACCTACCGGGCACATACACGTGCTCCGTCCCCAGGTGGTATTTTTAGATTTCAGGGCCTCATTCCTGGGATAGATGAGGACATCTTGCTGCGAGAACCCACGGAACACTTATCCGTCGATGCCTCCATAGTAAGCAACTTTCCCTTCGTTTTATACATATGTTTAATCTCATAAACAAACTCCTTGTCAGTGCTATTCACATATTGATAATACTCCCACTTTACAGGTGATAGCTAGGAGGATTGGCGGCTACGGATCCATATCCGGCCCCCGGCGTTAGTATGAGAGGCTTCCCGTAGAGGTCCGCACACTGGTTGATGTTGTCGGCTTTGGGCCCTTCTGTTCAGGGCTCAACAGATGAGGGCTAAGTCGCTGCTATACGGGGCCCTGGTAGAGAAATTCTAGGACACTACAGACTCGTTCCACTTTTCATTGATCGGGGAGCTGACTCTGACCCCGTACGATTTCTCGATGCTCATGGACTTGCGGGTCGGGATTGGTGGCCCGATCCTATTCGATTCTGATATGATGGAGTGGAGAGCCGCACAACGTGAGCTTTTCGGAGCGATCCCAGACACTACCAGCCACGGGATGGTGAGGTACAGTTGGTTCTTGGACCGCTTCACTGACCTTCAACTAGCTACTCCAAATGAGGTTGCCTAGTACACCCGCGGCTTCCTTATGTATCTCCTCGGTACTACCCTGTTTGCCAACAGGGAAAACATCGTGGGGTTATATCTTCTAGGAGCACTAGTGCACCTACCACAGGTGATAAAGTATGATTGGGGTGGCGCCAACCTAGCCACCTTGTACTACTATATGAGCTCCGTATTTCGCCGCAAGGCGGATTTGCTGGGTGGCTACTGAAGAGTTTGGGAGGTACACTTCACACTTACTTTTCTGTGCAGCTATGTTCAATTTTGCATTTCTAGTTTATCTTTGCTTTGCATTTCCTATATGTATCTGGTTATTTATTTCGTCTATCTTTTTCTGCTTGCAGCTATGGGTTTACACATATTTCACCTCTCTGGCTCTGGTCCCAGTGAAGCCGATTGAGTTATCAGTACCATATTCCCAGTACTACAACTCCTGATTTGAGCGATGCTGCTGCGTAGATCGAGACTTTCCCTACTTTCGCCGTTTTTTTGACACCAGCACCGCGGATCAGGTAATAAAATACTAGTCTTTACATTTCCATACTATTGTTTCCATACTGCTGTTATTCTCATACTGTACTATTTCTATATTACACTATTATTCTCATATTGTTGCATCTTATACCGTTGTTTCCATACCGTGTTTCCATACTATTTAGATCGATGACGTCTGACATCTGCTTCCACGGGTGGACTGGCACCCTTGGGCGGGTATCCCTCAGGCACCAAGGGTGACCTACATTGCTGCATGGCACGCCTCTACTATGAGGATTTTGTTCGAGTATCCCTTTGGCAGGGCATATTACCTGGGGGAGAGGTTCATCCGCTAGACATGAGGGGTAGCAGATCCAGACATTCCACATCCTCTTCCTCCTGGCATGAGGATAGTGGACGATCTTCACAACAGTCCTCAGATCGACTTCCTAATGTTGGAAGAGGATGGTGACCGATATCATGGGCCCGGCGACTTCACCACCTTTTTGCAGACTTAGGTGATGGCACCTCTTACCCATGGCATGGCTAGTGTTATTCCAGAGGTTGTTGCTGCTGCTGCTGCTGCTACTGCTGCTGCTACTACTACTAGAAGTGCTCCCGTCGCTGTTCCCGCTTTGGGGTTTCCTGTGATTCCGACTGAGGTCGTATATACGCAGCTAGACGGGGTGATCGAGCAGATCTCTCTTGAGCACATTGAGGAGAAGGATCGCAGATTGGTGCTTGCTCCCACCATTGAGCAGGTACACACTTCTTCCTGTTTCTACCCATTGTGTTACTTTATATTTTCACTGCCGTTTGTTATTTCTGTCCACTGTTCTCAAATCCTTTTCCCTTTTGTAGGTACCCGCTACATATGCTGATGACCTCCTCCGGACGATTGATCGGCTGCTTCTGATGGTGTGGAGGAGACAGACTACTCTGGCCACTCATGGGATTAAGGTATGTTTTGCCCCTAGTTCACAGTCATTACAGTCTTGCTCATAACTTTATTGGCCTCCTCTGATATTTGTACTCTCTCTCTGTTTTCAACTTGGGCCAACACCAGTTACACCTGCAGGACCCCCTCCAGCTAAGAGACGGAGATGGGGCCTAGTGAGGGACAAAGGAGGAACTGACCGGAGGAGAGGCAGAGTGAGGCAATGATCACCTCCCGAGGAGTACACGACTTCTAAGGAGGAGGCGGAGGCAATTGACACACAGTCTAGCAGCCCCAATTATGACAGCGATGCACCTCCTCTGTAGCCGAGGAGAAAGAAAGCGAGGATGGGTTGTTGATGATGATGATGATTTTTTGTTTTTGTTTTTGTTTTTTTGTTTTTTGTTTTTTGTTTTTGTTTTTTGTTTTTGTTTTTTGTTTTTTGTTTTTTTTTTTTTTTTGCTTTGTAGTTAAAGACTGACTTCAGATAGACCCTTCTGTTTTTGAAGGATTTTCTTTTATTTTTTTGCTTTGTAAAACAATGATCGGGGTTGGACCTGCTAGTTTATAAAAGACAAATTTTTGAATGATCTCCTTGCACAATATGTGATGAATGGCGTAACCTTCGGACAACGAACATGTGCTCTTGCATTCATTCTTGAATCGGATAGCAACCCACAACCGGACAATATGTAAAATACAACTCGATAATAGGGAAACGAAATGAAAACAACTCGAAAATACTAAAGAAACATTTGGTACAAACAAAACAAGACTTAAAAAACAACCATGGCACACCAGGACAAAGGCCAGCCTTTTCTGAAATTGCACTAATCTGGGTCATCATTTAGACCCGGCCGGGCCCAAATAGGCACGGCCAGGCCTAAACATGAGGTTGGTCAGTGCTGTCTAGCGATCATGCACTGCTCCTTCTCAACCTCTATAAATGGTGCTCCTATGCTGTTTTTCTGGCAGAATAGGAAGTCTTTGGTATTTTTCTCTCAAGATGGAAACATTGCCCAACAATAGGCTCCAAGACTAGGTAGCCACTTTGGACGGCTCAGAAAAGGTGAACTTTTGCGGTTTCGGCCTAAATGCCCTTTTTCCTTTGAGCCTCACTTCTCTTTGATTTCCATTTCTTCATGCTGCAGTTTGATGTTGGAATCTAATCACACATGTATTTCACTTTGGTTCACAAAAGGTATGTCCGACGATCGAAGAATTTCAAGCATTGATGGAAGCCCAACGTAACGAAGAAATCATGCCAACCCCGTTTCGGCCATGCCTGAGCTTTGGGATGGATGGGTGGGCTTGCTTTGCACTAGGCTCAATCTTTGGCTCACAATGGGGAGTTGGACATCCCCGGTTTAGTTCATTGATTTTTCGCTATTGGAGATAAGAGCGACCTTCTCTGGCACAGCCACCGACAACATGCTCTCTGTTTACGCCTGCTCGCGCAATTCCTCCTTGTCCCTAGTTTCGGCGGAGCCAACATCCAATTGATTGAAGTAGCCCAATGCTTGAAAGAGGGTAAGAACTGTATTGGTTTCGTACTAGCCGAAACCTTGATGGGCCTAGATGCTTTCCATCAGGAAGAGACTACCCGATTGGCAGGGAGTCCACTATTTCTCCAGGTATTATTTTTCACCCTTCTAATTTATGATTCTCACATCACTCAACACTCAAATCTCTGTTTTTCTCTCAAAACATCTTCCTTACTTTTCCCTCATTGTACACCTCTCTATTCTTTAATCTCTCTTATTTTTTTTTATCCCTTCCCAGGTATGGTTGATGGATAAACTACAAGTAGTGGGCCCTTGCCCCGAGTACTCAGCCCAAGCTTACTTCTTTCACCAACGGCTTGTCAATTTGCCCTCAGAGGGGTTATGGTGTAACTGGATATGTAGCCGGTCCGCAAGTAACATAGCTTGGCATTGCCCCTAGCTTGATTTGATCGGCATGAGTTACTGTATGTCCCGACAGTCGGGTGTAAAGTTAATTGGCCACACACACTGCGTGTTCTATTTTTCTTTTCGATTTAGATGCCAATTCGGGCACGATTAGACGCGTCCAGATGAGGGAGTGGAATACACAGCTTCATTTTTGGTTCATGCCTCGCACCTGCCCCAGTATCTCGCAGCCTGAAGGACGAGAGAGATTTTGGCCCCTACCATTAGTTTTAGTTACACCCTGTCTGAGGAGTTCTTAGCTTGGCTTGAAGACAAAGAACAAGTTAGGTCATCTATAGCTACGGAACCTTTCGTGAGTGCAAGCAGAAGACATAGAGCCACCTGACTTAGCTATGCCCCTAGTTTTACTGCTTTGATCTTCTTCTTTTTTCAAGTTTTAAGATGTAAAAGCAACTTTGATCTAAATCGAAGAGGTAGAATGTACTTGTGTTGAAATCAATAAAATTAAAGTTGCGAGTACTAAAAATTTTCCTTTCGATCCCAAAAATGGTCCAAGTTGTAAAAGGGTAAAATTTTGGACAAAATCAACTTTTATTAAAGCTTTTCAAAACAATTTTTAGAAATGATCACCACCTAACATGCACATAATCGATTCTCAAGATGTACAATCCTGAATCAAAAGATCATAAATGCCCCTAATTGCATATCACTGCTACTCTGTATTGTAGCTAGCTTTTCTTCTCAAAATGAAGATCACAACCGAACTAATAGATGACGAACAAAGATGACCTGATCAAGAAAATAGACAGTTGAGTCGGAGATAGTTACGGCCAAACTTCAGGGTGAAGTTGCCTATGTATGCTAAAAATGGGAATCAAGCCTTACATAGTTCGGTTAAGGTTCACTCGAGTATTAACTCTCTCCTTTTATGCTCTAACTTTTGCCAAAGTCGCCCTTTAGGGTTTTCAACCTCGCGAGCTCAATTTTTCTTTGTTTCTAATTTTTTTCATGCTCTAACTTTTGCCTAGGTCGGCCTTGCAGGTTTTCGACCTAGCGAACCTCTCAGAGGTAGTATTTCTTCAACTTGTCCATATTGATTAGTTGTGAAAATTCCAGGCCATCCAAGTCCATCAGAATAACCTCCCCGCCTGACCAAATAGATTTGATGATATAAGGACCAGTCCAATTGGGTCTGAACTTGCCCCTAGGGTCGTGGATGGGAGCCTAGTCATCTTTCAGTACCAAGTCTCCCTCCTTAAGATTCCTGGACTAAACTTTCTTGTTAAAAGCCCTAGCAATTTTGCGTTGGTAGCCCTAAACATGATACAATGCCTTTAGCCTTCTTTCATCAAACAACATTAATTCCTCAAATCTATTTTGTTGTCAGTCCGTCTTCGCTATCTGACACTCGGCCGTAACTTGTGTAGACACTCCATTTTTTACCGTCCTCAAGACTTGGACGTCATCGTTTGAACACTCGATGATCATCCATACTCGTGTTCGTTTTGAGTTCCTGAAGGTCTCAGTTGTGCGCCTTGCCTTAGAACCTCTCAACTTGTCTGTTTTGTGCTTGGTTGTGGACCAAGAGCTTGTGGTTTTGTTTTTGAGGAAAGTGGGTGGCTTGTTGGCCAGCCCTACAACTCATCGGCCAGGCCTCATGCCTATTGGCCTTTCCTTCTTTCCATCGGCCATAAGTGGTGGCCGGTCGGCACCCTTTTTGGACGATCGGCCATATCTTTTGGCCGAAGCCTTTTTATTTGCTTTTGCAGATATTTTTCTTCCAGCTGGTGCCAACTGTTGGTCACTCGGTGTATCCTCCATACACGTGTACAGATGGATTTTAACAAGTTCCTAGCTTGTTCAACAAGCTTCGGACTTGATTTTCTATAAGAAGGGAGACCCCTCTCCCTTTCCAGAGGTTCTGAAATTTAATATACAAAACATATATCTCTCATCTCTCTATATTTACCTCTCTCTCTCTCTCTCTCTCTCTCTCTCTATTGCTTAAAAGTGTGTTTTGTCTTCACTTTTGCACTACAACACCTTGTAGAGCACCATTGCTTTGTTGCTGAGGTACTAGAGGACCTTCTTTGGACTCAAAGTTTGTTTTCTTTGGCTCAGAAGTGCTGGTTTACAGTGGTTCTTCAAGGGTGAGTTGTTATCTCTTTTAAGCCTTGTTTTGCTTAAGTGTTTGCCCCCCCCCTCCCCTTGCATATTGTTTTAGGCCTCACTTTCAACTGAAAAAAAGTCTTGTTTTGAAGTGCTTAGCATGTTTGTTTAAGGTTTTGTTGGTGTTGGGGGTGGTCTACTCCCCCTTGTGCCTTGTTTGGCCTTGTTTTGAGCCATCTCTTTTAGGCCTCTAGATCGCCTTTGTTTGGCCTCTTCACCACTGAATTCCAGAGGAATTTCAGTGGTGGAAAAAGTGTTTTGAGGCCTCAAATAGGAGGGGATTGTCCCGCCTCCTCTTATCTTGTATGCTTATGTTGATGCCTCACCAAGTTGGCATGTTCTTATATCTCTTTGTGGCTCCATTTCAGCATGTCTTAGGCCTTGTTTTACCATGATATAACCCTGTTTTGTCTTGGTTTGATCACATCATGCATGCTCCTTGCACTTATAGTGCAAATCCTCTCACTAGCCTAATGTGCCTCATGCTTTTGACCACCATTCTAGCATGCTTTTGGCTCTACTCAAAGAAGCTTTTGTTCATGTTTTAGCATGCTTAAGCTCTGATTCATGTTGTTTTGGTCATGCATGCCTTGATTTGTATAGTCATAGTGCAATTTTGCTCACTAGCTTTGAGTTTCCAAGTCGCTAGCATGTATTGCTTGGGCTATTTGCATGATTTAGCATCATTTAGCATGTGATTTCAGTGGGTGTAGTGTGGTCATGCCCTCACATGTGCCACTCTTTCAATGCCTTTGGAAGGCTATTCTTTATGCCTTAGACATGAGCCATTATGCATGCCTTTTTGCCTAAGCTTTCAGGCTGCCATATCAGTGCATTTTTGGTGTTATTTTGACATACCATAACTTTGATTTTAGTTGGTGAAGTCATCTCATGCTTGGTTTTGGTAGGTGTAATGCAATCATCCATATTGGCCTTGTATGCGTCATGTTTTGTGCCTTTCATTCTAGCATGAGTTAGCCCTGTTCAAGCATGTTTCTAGTCTTGTCTTGACCTGCCTTGGGACTGTTTTGAGTCATCTTGGCTCTTTGGGGCTTGATTGATATAGCCATGGTGTAAGTCCCTTGGCTAGTTTTAAGCTTTGAGCCCACTAGCATGCTTTATTTGTCATATGTGCATGGTTTAGCATCCTTTGGAATGTAATTTCAGAGCTTACTTCATTGCTACATCCCTTGGGTCGATTTTAATATTAATTTTTTGGACAAACTTCATTTGAATTTTTTCCAAAATTCTTGCGAGAAAATTTAATTTTCTGAACCGAAATAAATTCAATTTTTGAATTTAATTTTTTCTGTCCATTTGTTACCTCTCCAGTCCAAATTCTAGCAGTTCAAATTGTTTCAAACAGTGTTGCAAACTACCTAGCAGTTACAGGTTAAAACTGTCGCATCTGTTCAAACTGCCACTGCATTTGTTTGAAATTCAAAAATGAATCTGTCCAGTTTTTTTCACACCTGTTCACTTTCTTTTAGCACCTTTTCGGGTCAATTTGGATTGCCTATAAATTCAGACCATTTCCAGCAGTCTTGGGGATCGGAAATCAGTCTGAAAATCATCCAGAAAAATTCTGTTCTCCTCATTTTCTTACTTTATTTGCATAAATTCTTTATATTAATTTTTAGGGAAATTAAAGAGAGTATAGAACACAAGGTTCTAGTTCACCAGACAAATTTATTTGGAGTGCTACTACAAATTTGTAAAGATCATTGTATCCTGAGAGATAACTGCCACATAACCGTAAGCACCGCAGCGGGGCAAATCTGTCTTAAGGACAGAGTGTTTCACACTCGACTTTGGTCTTTTATTTTTTTTCATTCTGTTCGATAAAATAAATTCTGCAAGTTATTTATTTTATTTTGTTTGATTTAATTTCAATTTATTTTGTTTGATTTAGTTTTAATTTATTTTATTTACATAGAAGATTGTTTCAACACTGAACACTCAAAAAAAATAAAGAAAAATATAATTTTGAATTTTTGAAATGGTTGGATAATCTGAGAAAAATAATTAGTTAAAAGATAAGATAAGGTAACTATAAGAAAAAGGATTGCTAAGGTATCAAGATCCTCCACTAATGCTTTCTGTAAAATATTTTAGATTCAATTTGTATAACTCAATTGAGACATACACGAAGGGTACTCTCAATCAGAATATAAAAATTGTTATTTCATATAAAAATTAATTTCGAAAGATTGATTATTTTGATAGATTGATTCCATCATAAAAATCTAGTTATCTAATTCGTAGAAAATATCAAGCTTCTATTGTGCTCGAAGTCCACCATGAACAAAAAAAAAATTCCAAATAAATAAATCAATCACTCAAAATAATCTTAATATTAAAAACCATAATTGAATCACAAAATATTTATAAAGAAACCATTGGCTATTCACCCCTAAACTCAGCAAAGGAAAATTAGAACAACATGGAATAAAACAGTTTGTATTGACGAAATAGTGTTTCTTTTACAATCTCTCTCCAAATCGCTTCCTCTAACTCACAAATCTAACCTATATTTATAACTTCTCCTAATCATGTAAACACTAAATCTGAAAAGGAGACTAAAACATACAACAACCCAATTCTAATTACAACTCTATAGCCTCTATAACAATAGAAATTTGCAAATTTGAAATTAATTATTCTCTTCTTCAATTCTTTAGCTCCTTCGAGAATCATCATTGTAGAAATCTTTAGATATTCAAATCCAAAATGAATTCTTCGAATAACAGTTCTGAAAGGGCTCGAGTGTTGTAGAAAATTATTGACAAAATTGAGTGTAGAGCCATCAAAATTCCAACCTCTCCTTCATCTTCTAAAGTGACTCCGATTTCTGAATAATAGGCAAGAATTCTTCGGCAAGATGACTCTTCTCTTTCTCCCACCGACTTCACTCTTCTTTTCTTCATCTTCTGAGAGAAGTTCTCTAATTCTAGTCTTTCCTACAAACATACAAACAAACAAACATATATATATAATATTAATAATTATGTATGCATATCTGTACGGGAAAGAAATAAACCTTCTCGTATAATCCTGTTGATCATGTCTGCGCTCCTCCGTACGTCGTCGCTTTATCACCTGAAAACACAAACATGAGCTAGCCGGCGGGTGTGTGCCGGAAACCTCTCCGATGCCTAAGTCAGAAAGCTTGACAAATAGACAAAAGCTCTGTGTACTCAGAAAACAAAGTTGTGTCTTACCTCTCCAAAGGTGATGTTAGTGAGCCTTTTATAGGTTCCGCGTGGCACAATCCTAGTAGGACTTTTACTCCTCCATGTAGAGTCCTTCTAGGATTCATACTCCTGAAAGATAATGCTTATCCTTCAACACCCCCCTCACTGCTTTAACCAAGTGAGATGGTTTTATTATGGCCGAACTAACATACGACCGAAGTAGTCATGGAGTAGACCGAACTGTCTGTAGTTTGGTCCCGTCCTCCTACTACACTTTATCTCGGTCTCTTTATACACAAACCATGGTGAGATTAGACCGAGCTACCGAATAGTTAGGTTCTGACCCTTTTAACCACATTGTGCCATGACCGGGCTAATTCTGAGACCGGACTAACTTCAGGTCACCTCCCGACCGGACTAGCTTCGGGGCTTTAGGACCAGACTAACTTCAAAGCCTTTTTTACTCAGCCCTACATATTGTGGCCCATGACGGCCCATTTACTCAGCTCGGCCCAATTTTCACATAAATTACCCTCTCAATTGCCCCTTAATTCCATCTGCCTAGCATGATTGGGATTATCTATCAACCAGCCGAGCTATAGACTCAATCTTTCCAACCGACCTACAAGTCTTTCAGCCTCTCCAGCCGGGCTACTTTCATACCGAGCTTTGGATGTCCAGTAGTAACGTCTTCTCAATCACAGCATCTGAATCGATTCTCATCCCCATGACACGTGGCATGCTCTGATTTGCTGAGGACGGCTGTCACGCCGTCTTCGTACTTCGTGAAATTTGAACAGTCCCGCCTTTTTTTTCCTTTACCTGAAGCGAGCCCCTTCATTTTCACATACCTTGCAACTTCTCTCTCTCTCTCTGAGCCTCCATTGTTCTCCATTTTTTGCAACTGTGAAGCTCGTTTTTGCTGCCGTTTCTTTCTTCATTTCCTGCCTCTTCATCAGGTAAGTACTGTATATCTACCTTGTTTTCATATTTTGTTTTCTGTGTTTGTTTTTAAAAAACACCCTTTCACTTCCATTTGTGTTTTTCTTAGAAAAAACTTAGCCATAGAACACTCAAACACACATAATATCCTGTAGAACACTGATTTTTGATCCATAATCATGAAGCAACCGAACTAGGATACTGTTTTTGTTTAAGTGCGAATATAACTAGACCATAACCGAACTAGAACTTCATGTCTACACCAGTAGTTATAATAAGAAACTTCTTGTATTACCTCAGCCGAGGTAACCAACCGAACTAAGTTTGCACTTACCATAGTGAGATGCCTGAATTCCGACCGACCTAGGCCTTTGGGGCTGATACCAGCTTTCTCAGTTTTTTAGACCGAACTCAGAAAGCTGCCTCTAGACGATCAATCGGTCTAACAGAGCCGTTTCCACGACCGAGATACCGAGATGCTTGCCAAGGCCGAGCTAAGAGACCCTGCTCAAACTGAGCTACCAATCATCCTTCAGAAACCGAGATAGAGCCTGTAGCATCCCACAGAGTCGCAGTAGGACTTCTCTTTATTTTGCTTTTGTAGCACGGTCAACGATCTGTGCTTAACACCTTTGTTTTCCACTTTGCAGACTTAGGTTGCCCAGGCACTCCTCTGCGCGCTCAACCGAGCTACTGAGCACCATTTTCCGACCGAACTAATTTATTTTTAACTTATAAAATAAATGGGGAAGTATAGGTTTTTGGTAGAGACCCCTAGTGGCATGGCCGAATTCTGAAGGGATTATGGCATACCAGATGATATACACCTTACCCTAGTGTAGACGCGCCCGCGAGGGGCTCTCGCTACAGCTCGGACTCGATTTGTGTTACGGTTCTTAATCTGAACCAAAGAGTCCAAATCTGGCAAATTGTTTGAGAAAACAGATTTTTTTGAAAGAAGTGCCAAACATGGACTGCTTCGCCAGATACAGAGTCGCCACCTAAATATTTTTTATGGGGGAATTTAGGAAACCCTGACTCGGTGCCGAAGGCCACATGTCCGTCATTACCAGAGTTGCCTCAGCTCGGGAGCTAGGGTACGATTGGGGAAGGTCAGCTATGAGCACCCCCTCTCGCCCGATCCGAAGATCGGCCTCTACTAACCGTGATATCCGTTTTTGAAAACGTTATGTGTTCTTATTCCATTTATTAGCCTAGAATTACTACGTTATGCGCACAGCAAACAAGTATAGACTAGATTGCCTAATTTGGAAATAAGCATTGCATATCCGTTTGTTTTGAAAAAAAATGTTTTGGGATTTGCTACTCGCAAGTAGGCTAAAATACGGATTTCAACGAGTTTTTCCAACTCAGACAATCCAACCTTCACCCACAGGTATTCAAACAGTTTACAACACATAAGCATCTAGCCACATGGTAAGCATACTGTCATGTTAACATTCACACACATGCGACATGCTAAAGCGTAAATACTCACATCGTACTCCGTGTCAAAACAGTAAACTAGTTAGCAAAACATGCGTGGTCCTAGTTCATGTCAAATTGCCTAATGCAACACATACAGGATGCACTTAGAATAGGCCCGGCTAACCTAAGCATGGCATGTGAAATGCAGTCAATTGATGCACGTATTCAATTTGGAATTGAAGTACAAATGCAGTTAGCATGATGTACCGAGCCCGGTGCATGCAAGACAAATGTATGGATGCACGCATGCATAACATGAGGTATGCTAATTTTAAAGATGCCCTAATACTAATCATCAAAGCGGGTAAGTAAAAAGGGAAGAAAGAAGTGGGGATTGGAAGACATGCACACACACGCACCCACACTTATTACAAATTTGCCCTCGCTCGGAGGGACCGAATAAATATTACAAATTAACTAACTCGCGAGCTAATTAATTATTACAAATTACCTAATTAGTTAACAAACTAACTAAGCTAGGAAAAATAGTAAACCGCCTCGGGAAGAGAGCTCGATGCAGTGCATGCTCGGTCCTGCTCAGAAGTGCACTGCCATGCCTAGGCTGCCTCTGTTTTCCTTGATATACTCTTCTGGAGACTTCCAAAGTCTCAAGACTGCTTCCTTGAACATTTGGGGACACCACCGGCTGAATAGAATTGCCACCGGTAGTGGCATGTGGTCACCGGCCATTGGTAAAGCCATCGGCCGGGGGAGGATTGCCGGTCGGCACTTGGAACTGCCGGTCGGCAGAGGGTTCCTACAGAACCTGCAATTGACAGCAACAGAGGGCAAGGCAGAGCATGGCGATACAATTCAAGCATTGTATGCACCAATCATGTCCCTTATCGTGGTAATGACTCAAAGGAACATGCTCCTTCGTTCTCGGACCATCAATCGCGCATTTCCATGCGTGATGGCCCAAGAGACCAAGTGTGCACATTTTGATGTCAAGTGCAATGCAAAACAACAAACCAAAGGGACATCGACCTCCATCATAGCTTGGTCAAGAGGTAGAGCATGCATGCCGATGCAATGCAATCCTAATCATGCGAGCTAGTGTGCAACATGAGTATGCAAGCAAGTGATGTACACTAGGTACACAAACTATGCAAACAAGCAAACAAGCATGCAAGGCACAATGTGGGTGTTTAAGCATGTAAACAAACATGTGACTTCATTCAATCATGCAAGTTCAATTATACTACAACTCACCAATATGCTACAACATACAAGGAGTATATGCAACAAACAGAGAGATGGACTTAAGCATGATTTGGGCAGCTCTAAATAGGCCCAAAACAGTGGCCATAGTGTTTATGAAATGAGGGCTAAATGACATGCAAACATGCATGCGCACAAGGACCAACACTTAAGCATAAAAAGGCAACTCTCAAGCACACTTGAAAGAGGCATAACATGGACTAATGGCATGCGAGGTAAGCATTGAAAATCATGTTATAAAGGGTGTTAAGCCAATTAAACAAGACAAACAAGGCATGCAAACAAAGCCAAAAACCCAAGGCAAGCCAAGAGGCTTAAACCAAGACTAAATCGACCAAGCCTTACAAGGCTAAAAGGACTTAAAATAGGTCTAGTGCAAACCTAAACAACACCCAAGGGACACTTAGATGGCATCTAAATGGCTCAAAATCAAAAGCATGCACAATGACCAAAACATGGAGCATGCAAGCCAAGCTTCCAAAACTTCAAAGAGGTGTCCAAAGCAAGCATACAAGCATGTCAAAGGGACTGAAATAACATGTAGGGTGGTTCCAAACCGCCGAAATGATGCAAGCAACACATACTATACATTCACATACTTGAAGCATACAAGCTCAAATACAAAGGAGCTATACTACGCATGCCAAGATCAACCCAAACAACTATGGATAGACCTCTAGCATGGCAAAATAAGCACACAAGCTTCACAAAACTAGACCTAAAACATGCTAGAGCAAAGGCTAACAACCTAAGGCATATTAAGGCAATAACAAGGCATTACAAGGTAGATATGCTAAGCATAAATGGTGTACCAAAACCAACAATAAACATAGGTAAATTATGACATATTAAGCATAAAAGACAGCCAAGGCATGGTCAACATGAAGCTTAGCTAGGTGCTCCCTCAAGAGGCCAAAAATGGTCCTTTTCAAGGACAATAAGGAGAGGGGGTGGCCCTCTCCTTCTTGGGACCTCAAGGCACCATCCTTACCTCTGAAATCCCTCAAGATTTCAGTGGTGAGGAGGCCCAAACACCAAGGTCTCGGAGCTTACACAAAATAGCACAAAATGGGGCCTTTCAAGGCCTAAGGGGGGTCAAACAAACCCAAGCCACAAAACACCCTTAATAAACAATCAAGAGGGCCTAAAAGCAGAACTTTTTTGTGTTATACACCAAGCACAAAAACAGCTCTAAGATAGGTAGAAAAGCAATGCAAAAATGGGGAATATAAAGGCAAGTTTCTTACCCTTGAAGACCCCTTCAACAATGGTGCTCCAACAGCTCCTTTTAGGTTGAAAACAGCTCCACAACTTCAAAACTAGCCTCTTAGAACCTCAGTAGCTAAGAGAAGGTGAAACATTATGTGTTTGTGTGCAATAGTAAGACACAAATGCACCTAGACACACACAAGAGAGAAAAAGGGAGAGAAAATGTGTATCTAACCCTAACCCTAGAACCAGAGCTCTCCTCTATGTTTTCTATGTCTAAAATGTCTAACCTAGAGCCAAGAGGGGAGGGCTCCTCTTATAGAAGTCCCCCTTTGCCAAGCTTTCCAAACAAGCTTCCTAGAGGGAAATCCCTCCATACACGTGTATGGAAGGAAGCAGAGTCAGTGCCAGCTATCACAGCTGGCACAAAATATCTACATAAAGTGGATGAACAGTAGTCGGCTGCTCAAAATTGTCATTTTGACAAAATGGAGTGCCGACCGGCAACAAATAATGCCGACCGGCAATATACATTGCCGATGGCAATAAAACACCAGCCGGTGGCCTCTGGCCATGGCCGGTGATGTGTGGGGATGGCTCACAAGGCATTCCCTGCACTTCCAAGGCAAAACACAAGTGTTTGGTGCAAAACCAGACACTAAAAAGTCGAGTTCGGAGATCCTGAGGCAAGGCGCGTAGCCGAGACCTCCGGGAACTCCAAACGAACACAAACATGGATGATCACCGGGTGTTCAGACGGTGACGTCCAAGTCTTGAGGACGGTCAAAAATGGGGTGTCTACAGTTGCCCCTCTTTCACAGAACTCGAAAGTCATAACAATGACGGGAGTGAATGTCAAAGCCCAGAGACGACCCATTTTTGACAAGGCCGAAGACTCGGACAAACATGCGGGACAAACAAGGTATGCGCCCGAAGGCAGGGGCAAAATGCAAGGCAATGCACAGAGCCGGACATAACTCATGATCATGCAAAGAAAGCTGTAATAAAGCATACATGCGACAATTTTAAGCTAGCATAGACCAAACTACACTACAATGCGGAGAGGTTGTAAGAGAATTGTGCAATTCTCGATACGTCTCACTCGGAGGATGCAATACCTGTCTGGTTCGCCTGGTTCCACCAGTTGCAAATGAACCGTACGTACAACATTGCGCCTGCAAAGAAAACAACTCAACAGGTACGATGTTTATTAGCAACATGCATGACAATGCAAAAATAGATGCAAAATGATATGCAATATATACAAAACAATGTATAAACAATGCAATATATACAATATATACAAAACAATGTATAGACGCGCCCGCGTGGGGCCCTCGCTACTACAGTTCGGACTCGATTTGTGTCACGGTTCTTAATCTTGAACCAAAGAGTCCAAATCTGGCAAATCATTTTGAGAAACAGATTTTTTGAAAAGAAGTGCCAAACATGGACTACTTTGCCAGATACAGAGTCGCCACCTAAATATTTTAAAATGGGAGAATTTAGGAAACCCTGACTCGGTGCCAAAGGCCACATGTCCGTCATCACCGGAGTTGTCTCGGCTCGGGAGCTAGGGTACGATTGGGGAAGGTCAGCTATGAGCACCCCCCCTCGCCCGGTCCGAAGACCGGCCTCTACTAACCATGATATCCGATTTTGAAAACGTTATGTGTTCTTATTCCATTTATTAGCCTAGAATTACTATGTTATGCGCGCAACAAACAAGTATAGACTAGATTGCCTAATTTGGAAACAAGCATTGCATATCCGTTTGTTTTGAAAAGCGCTTTGGAATTTGCTACTCTCAAGTAGGCTAAAACACGGATTTCAACGAGTTTTTCCAACTCAAACAATCCAACCTTCACCCACAGGCATTCAAACAGTAATATCACGTAAGCATTTAGCCGCATGGCAAACATACTGTCATGGCAACATTCACACGCATGCGAGATGCTAAAGCATAAATACTTACATAGTACTCCGAGCTAAAAACAGGAACATGTTAGTAATCAATGCATGATCCAAGTCCATGTTAAGTGCCTAATGCTTCGCATACAAAATGTCACTAGAGTAGGCTCAGCTAGTCTATGAATAACATATGAAAATACACAACTAACATGTATTCAGTTTGGAATTTTGAAATACAGATGCAGTTAGCGTGATGTACCGAACCCGGTGCATGCGAGACAAATGTATGGATGCACGCATGCATAGCATAAGGTATGCTAATTTAAACATGCCCTAATCTACCATCATAAGCAGGTAAATAAAAGGGAAGAAAGAAGTGGGGGTTGGAAGACATTCACACACTCACCCACACTTATTACAAATTTGCCCTCACTCAGAGGGACCAAATAAATAATACAAATTAATTAACTACGCAAGCTAATTAAATATTACAAATTGCCTAATTAATTAAACAAATTAGCTAAGCTAAGAAAAGCAGTAAACCGCCTCGGGAAACGCACCGCCATGCATAGGCTGCCTCTGTTTTCCTTCCTTCACTCCTCTGGAGGTTGCCAAAACCTCATGACTGCTTCCTTGGACATTGGGGGACACCGCCGGCTAGATGGGATTGCCACCGGCAGTGGCATGTGGCCACCGGCCATTGATGAAGCTATCGGCAGTGAAAGTATTGCCGGTCGGCACTTGACACTGTCGGTCGGCAAAGTGTTCCTGCAGAATCTGCAAATGACAGCAACAGAGGGCAAGGCAAAGCATGGCAGCACAGTTCAAGGCGTATATGCACCAATCATGTCCCTTATCATGGTAATGACTCAAAGGGGGATGTGTCTCGATTCTCGGACCACCAATCACGCATCTCCATGCATGATGGCCCAAGAAACCAAGTGTGCATTTTCAATGTGGAATGAAATGCACATGAACAAACAATGAGCTTAATCCTCTATCATGCTCAAGTCAAGAGGCCAAGCATGCATGCCAATGCAATGCATCCTAGGCATGTGAGCTAGTATGCAACATGGCAATGCAAACAAGCAAGCAATGAACAAGCATGCAAGCTAGTGGACATACAAGACATGATACAATCAAAGCATGCAAAGTGTAAGACATGTAACAACATGTAAAGAGTGGGCTTAAACTAATTTGGGCAGCCCTATACTAGGCCCAAAACAGTGGCCATAATGATGCAAGTGAGGCAACAAAATACATGGAATACATGCACAAAGCATTAACCAAACTTAAGGCACAAAAATGCAACTCTACCAAAGCATGGCAAAGAGGGAATATGGCATACGATGGTGCATGTTCCAGATCTGAAATGGCATGCCAAATGACTCCAAAATGACTCAAAAGCATGCAAACACTCATGTAATGCATTGTTAAGGACTCAAGCACTAAAACTAGTGAAATGCAATACACTATAAACATGCAAAGCGATGCTCGAATGACGAGACCAGCCCCGAACAGTCCCTATGCAGCCCAAAATAATGCTAAAACATGTATGAAATGTAGCCAAAATAATCTAGCATGCTTGGCCAAAAACAACATACAACATAGGCTAGCAAACATGGTTTACATGGCAAGTGTGTGAAGCATATGGAATCTCACCAAACCATCAAAAATCAGTGAATAAAACATATGAAAATAGGCCCAAATAACCACTGATATGCAACCACGGCATGCAAAAATGATGAGTTACTTTAGAGGGCCATGCAAGGAGTTATTAAGCACATGCAAGATAGACATTTAGCAAGACCAAATCAACTCTGAAAATGAGTTCTAAGGGTCCTAAAACCCACTGAAAAATGCCTGAACTGAGCCAAAGAAGTGTGCAAACATAGGCCCCTTTGTAAGGCCAAAAATGCAAGTAATGAAGACAATAAGGAGAGGGGATGGCCCTCTCCTTCTTAGGACCTTAAACCACCATCCTCACCACTGAAATCCCTCAAGATTTCAGTGGTGAGGAGGCCCAAACAAGGTGGTCCCGAAACTCACCAAAAATAGCACAAAATGGGGCCAAACAAGGCCTAAGAGGGGGTAAACGACCCCAAACACAAAAGTGGTCTTAATGAAGTATCTTAAACACAAAAAAAAAAATAGAACTTTTTTATGTTATACACAAAGCCCAAATCCGAAAGCAAGACAGGCTAAAATGGTGTGCAAAAATGGGGATAAAAGAGGGTAAAGTGTGCTCACCCTTGTAGCTCAGCAAAACAGCCCCTTTTTTGGACCAAAACCAGCTCCTTTAGCCTCTGAAAATGGCTTCCAAGGTCCTTAGGGTGGTGGTGGAGGTGTTAGGATAGGAGGTGGTGTGTAATGGAGCAAGAACAATGGAGTTTGGAGCTTGGGATGTAGAGATATGGAGGGAAGTGTATGGTTTTTTGTCTTAGACAAATTCCTCCAACCCCTTGAATGGAAAGATAGGCCCTCTATTTATAGAGAAGATGGAGGCTTGAAGCTTCTAAGAGAAGCTAAGCAAAAAAAAGGGTCAAGGGGGTCAAGGGGGTCAAGCTTCTCTTAGAAGCTTGGAGCAAAAGGGCCATGCTTCTTGGAGAAGCTAGGCAAAGGGGTCAAGCTTCTTGGAGAAGCTAGACAAGGGTTCAAGCTTCTCTTAGAAGCGTGGAGCAAAGGGTTCAAGCTTCTTGGAGAAGCTAGAATAAGGGTGCAAATGGTGCAAGCTTCTCTTGGAAGCTTAGAAGGGTTCAAGCTTCTTGGAGAAGCTTGGAGCAAAGGGTTCAAGCTTCTTGGAGAAGCTAGAACCAAGGTTCAAAAGGTTCAAGCTTCCTCAAGAAGCTAAAACCAAGGGTTCAAAAGGTTCAAGCTTCCTCAAGAAGCTAAAACTAAGGGTTCAAAAGGTTCAAGCTTCCGTAAGAAGCTAAAACCAAGGGTTCAAAAGGGTCAAGCTTCCTCAAGAAGCTAAAAAAGGTCAAGCTTCTTGGAGAAGCTAAAAAGAGTCAAGCTTCTTGGAGAAGCTAAAAAGGGTCAAGCTTCCTGGAGAAGCTAAAAAGGTTCAAGCTTCCTCAAGAAGCTAAAAAGGTTCAAAATGGTCAAGCTCCCTCAAGAAGCTAAAAAAGGTCAAGCTTCTTGGAGAAGCTAAAAAGAGTCAAGCTTCTTGGAGAAGCTAAAAAAAGGGTCAAGCTTCCTGGAGAAGCTAAAAAGGTTCAAGCTTCCTCAAGAAGCTAAAAAGGTTCAAAATGGTCATGCTCCCTAAAAAAAAGGTCTCGGCCAGGAGAAGTGGCTGATTGATCAAAAACAGTGGTCGGCCGACCAAACACAATGCCAACCGGCAACAAAGAGTGCCGACCGGCAAAATACATTGCCGATGGCATAAAATCACTGGCCGGTAGCCTCAAGCCGTGGCCGGTGATGTGTGGGGATGCCTCACAAGGCATTCCCTGCCCCTCCAAGGCAAAACACAAGTGTTTGGTGCAAGACCAGACACAACACAGTCGAGTCGACAGATCCCGAGGCAAGGCGCGCAACCGAGACCTCCGGGAACTCAAGACGAACACAAACAAGGGTAATCACCAAGTGTTCCACTGGTGACGTCCAAGTCTTGAGGACGGTCAAAAATGGGGTGTCTACACTGGCACACTGACCTCACAGCATCTGATGCACGGCATACACTGCATTTATACACTGCATTCTGCACTTGATAAACTGCTCACAGCGCTCACACACTATACTCATACACTGCATTCTGTACTGATAAACTGCTCACGGCATTCTTACACTGTATACTGCATTCTGCACTTATAAACTGCTCACGGCATTCGCACGCTGTATACTGCATTTTGCACTTATAAACTGCTCACGGCATTCTCACATTGTATACTGCATTCTGCACTGATAAACTGCTCGCGGCATTCTCACATTGTATACTGCATTCTGCACTGATAAACTGCTCACGGCATTCTCACATTGTATACTACATTCTGCACTGATAAACTGCTCACGGCATTCTGATGTATTCACCCTTTGTGATTTTCAGCCTCCCTTCCAGATTCCTCAGGTGGGCAGTGCTCCAGCTGGGCCTTCTATTCCTGCTCGGGGAGGGCGTGGAGACATCGCACGTCCCCGTAACAGGGGAGGGCGTACTCAGGTCGGGAGTAGTTCTCGGGCGCCGACCCCTAATGATGATGACGACGACGATGATGAGTCCGAGGCAGAGGCGGAGGCCGGGTCATCTGAGGAGGCCGGAGTTGACTCAAACTCAGGCTCAGACGGCGACGTCGATGATGCTCCTGGACCTTCGTCCAGGAAGAGGGCGAGGGCAGACCCCCGGGCTCGAGACTACTGAGGATGAACCAGATTGTTGCTTTTTCTTCTTTTTCTTTCCTTGTACCTTTTCTTTTTGCTGGTAGTTAGGTTACCTTCTACTGCCACAGGCAGATTTTTGTTTTCCTCAAAACTTTGTACTTAAAAAAGATTATGAAATGAACAAACTTTTTGCTTAAAAAGTGTTACATTTACATATCTCATGTATTGCATTGCATCACATCATGTTACACCTCAATGTAAATGGAATTGATCTGTGGTCTGAATGTTGAACACATGCATTGTAATAACAAGATAACAGCAAAACAACCCATACAAACCACTGCTTAACCTGAACACACGGTCCATGCTCTGTTGAGGATTAATCTACATACAGCCCATAACCCAACACTTTAGTTTATTCTGCACACGGCAAACTTTAAACAAAACAGCCCAATCTAACAAGATGGCCTTCAAAGGCGACACCGGCTAGGGTTGAAACATGCTCGGATGCCCCAAATTTTTCCTTCCTACTTTTGGTTCGCCCAAATGTGGAGAATGGCACAGCACTCTGAGCATAAACGATTAACTTTTGGAAAAGGGGTTTTCTTAACCGGGGTATCGAGCCTAAAACTGAACATAGTGAGAAAGACTCAAACGAAAGGTACACGACCTAAACACAACGAGACACGCTTGGAAAGGACTCAAAACAAAGTTGAGGGAAACAAGGCGGAGGACACGACACACGGACGTGTTAACGAAGACGGGGGACCTCAAATCACGAGGAGCCAGTTTCTCTGGGTGTACTGTTTCCCACCTTTCTGATTTGTGACTCTCACATCACTCGACCCTCAGGCTCGGCTTTTCTCTCAAAACCCTCTTCTTACTTTTCTCTCAACTTACACCTCTCGATTCTTTATTCTCTCATTTTTCATCCCTCCCCAAGGTGATTAATGGATGAATAGGAAGGTGCGGGTTCATGCTCAACACCGTTAGCTCACGGCTATTTCTTCTGGTGGATAGAGTGCCCTTCTGACAAGTGCGTCGATGACGGGGGAAAGACAGAACGCCTGACTCGACTGTACCCCTAGTTCATCGTTTTGACCATTTTTTTTTTTTTTTTGCTTTCTACTAAAACAGTTTTGATCAAAATGAGAGTTAGATTAGCACACTTGTTCGATTTTGATTTGAAGACCACGCAGGTCAGGCTATGGGTACTGAAAATTTTCCTTTTTTGGGTCCCAGAAATGGTCCAGTTTTGGAAAACGAAATAGTTTTTCGAGAAAATAGTCAACCTCAGTAAAAATTTTCAAAAACTATTTTTGCAAACGGCTAATGCTCAACGAGCATGGAACCTACCTTCAAGATGCGCAACCTCGGATCGGGAGGCAATGGAAAATTGCCCCTTGCTCGAACGGGCGCCGCGTGGCAACGGAAAGTTGCCCCTGGTTTGAATGACGTCCCGCGACGACTCGTGGCAACGGAAAGTTGCCCCTTGTTTGGATGATGCCGCGGCAGTCTGCAAACAGTCTTCACTAGTGATGATCACGACCGAACTCCCTTGGACACAGAGAAGACGAAGATGGTCAAAACCAATATATGGACACAGTCACTTTGAAAGGGTTGAGCGACTGGACTTTGGGATGAAATCAAAACCATTGCATGGACCGGGACGCTATGAAAGCGTTGGGGGCTGGACTTCAGGATGAAGTTGCCTACGTATCCCAAACATGGGAATCAAGCCTTACGTAGTTCCGGTTAAGGTACACTCGGGTATTTTAACCTTCACTTTTCAGGCTTTAACTTTTGCCAAGGTGCCCGATGCGGGTTTTCGACCTTGCGAGCTTCTTTTCATTTTCCTTTTCTGTTTATTTCTTTTTCTTTTCTTTTTCTTTTCTTTTTATTTTCTTTTCCCTTTTTTTGTATTTTTTGCTTTTTGTATTTTTCTCTTTTTTTTTCTTTTTTTGTATTTTTCTCTTACTCTAACTTTTGCCTGGGTCGCCCTTCCGGGTTTTCGGCCCAGCGAGCCTCTCAAAGGGTAAAAATGTAACAAGTCCACGTCAAATGGTTTCTGAAGTTGAAGCCTCTCTGTGTCTAGGAGGACGGCTATTGCAATGATTTGCAGAAGGATCCATCCCGGTTGCTCCACGAGCTTCTTCCGGCGAGATCTAATCCTTCTAATTCGGCTTTGGTGCCTCTTGCTCGAGGGCTGCTTCTGATCTGGCCATACAGACCTTGCGTGACGTTTGAACGTTGAACTTGCTGAACGGGTTCAAGGTTCGGAATGGACGGGTTGAATCTTGAGGCAGAAAGCGATCCTAGGCTGCACAATCTCAAGAGCGGTTCCACACAGGTCTTCACAGGGCCGCGTAAAACATTTGTCTTTGAAAGTTTTTAAGAAAGCGACAAATCGCTCGTGCCGAAAATAGTGTGGAACCAATCTGGATCAAGCCAGGGTCCTTCCCAGTACTCATGCTGACAAGCCTGATTTCAATCATTAAAGGCTTAGCATGCTTCTCTTTTTCTCAAAGTGATCGAGATTTTGCAAATCCCGAGGGATTCCTCCCTCATCGTTTTTATCACCGCAGTGCTTAAAAAAGGTTTTGAAAAACTTAGGTCAATGTAATGATTTTCAAGGCATAAGAGAACAGGTGGAATGTACTGCTGTCCTATTCAAATCCTCTAGCACAAACGGCCCAAAATAAACAACAAGCACAGAAACATGATAGCCGCAGCTGCTTCATTCAGATTCCCTGGTTGTAACTGGCTCCTCAGCAGAGACAGACTCAAAAAGAAAACGAAAAGGTAATTACAAAAGCGGTGTTCGAGGCAACAACCCCAGAATCACCCGGCATTCTATACAAGAGGACTGACTCATCACAACAAGACAGACCCTTAAGCGAAAAGAACTGACTCAAAACGATGAGACAGACTCAAAACAAAACAAAAGACTGACTCGACACCCGAGCCAGAATTTACAGGGGTAGCATTTGCAGATGCTCAAAAACGGGTGCCAGACGCCACATCAAAAAATACCGGGCGCTGCCTACAAGCGGTCCAACCCCGATCACATACTCGCAGTATCTTCAAAGTCCAACAGCGTAGTGGCGACAGACTTTGCCGAGGTAGGTGGGAGGATGACCTTATTGTCGATCAAATCTTGCACTTCATGACGAAGGCGGAAACAACCATCGGTACTGTGGCCAGACTGTTGGTGGTACGCGCAGTACAAGGTAGAATCATGTGAGGGAGGGAGTTTCTTCGGGAGGGGCCGAGGCTCGAGGGGTTTAAGGTGCCTCTTTTTAGCCAATATTAGTAATGCCCTAGACAAAGGCATGTAGAGGTCGTGAAAGACTCTGCGTCCTCGGGGCAGATACTTTGAAGTTTAAGGATTCTTGCTAGACGCACTAGCGAAAGGGTCGGCTGGCACTGCCTTGACTTTCTGATCTTTCTCGGGTGCATGGCTGGGAATAGGAGGGACTGTTCTGGCATGACGGGGCCTATCCCGATTTTCTGACTAACTTGAACTCCCCTCAGGTGGAGTGGGGAAGGCATCCTCCACAGTTTTTGCCACAATTGCAGATATCTGTTGCTTGTTCATCCCCCTGGCTTTCAAAGCCTCGACTGCCCACAGCAGTTGTTCAATGGGATCGGGATCCACCTTCGCTTTGTCTTTTCCTCTGGCCTCAGCCTGATCGAGGGTTGGGGTTGATGCTGATATGTCATTACCATGGTTGGGAGCCGTCTCTGGCTGGCTAAGTTCAATCACAATCCGCCCCAGTAGCGGGGGCTCCTGGGGTACAAAACTCCCGGCATGTGCTGCTGCTGGTGATGAAACCGACATTCCGTAGGCGAGATCCGCCACAGATCTCTGGAGGTCACCTATCATTCCCATCAATTCAAAAGTAGTGGGCTCACGAACCTGGTACAACTGGGGTGCCCAAATTGGGTGCGCGACAGGCGACCTGGGCGGATGTGGTATATCAACATTATTCTCATCCTGCAGGGTGATTCCTTGATCCAGTGCGGCTACCATAACCACAATCTCTTCTGAATTCTGCGTCATCATAAGTCATGCCTCAATGAAAGGGGAACACTAGTTTTTCTGTACCAATTCTTTGAACTCTCTGAACTGAAAGGGAAAACAAACAGCATTTCAGCCCAAACGGATCAAATACAGGTGTAGCCGAACAACTGCACTCCACTACTGATCACTGTTCCCCAGAATCACTGTCCCCAAAACTGAACTGATACCCGCAGATATAACTGATCTCTTGACAACACTGATACTGATGCCCCCAGGCCTAATACTCAACCTTGCAAACTGATATGTACGTTCCTGTAGAAATACACTCTAAAAGCACATAGCAAGTAAAGAGAGCCAAAACACCCGTACATTGGGGTAGGGTTTCCTTGTCCTATTTTGTCAGGAGCTAGGGTTTCACTACGCACGCAGCGGTTTCAAACAACCTAACATCGGGTGAGCAACCTGTCCTAGTTTGGAATGGTCACTATGGATCCGAATATGAACTAGGTCGAATGGTCAAGAAGGGGTGCCCCGGTAAAACCGGGGTTTGTGTTCCCATACTGTCAGAGCCCATAACCGGTCAGCCTTATGGTCATGCCTTGACAAGACAAGCCTCCGGCAAACCGTTCAGGAATGGCAGATGGCGAACACAGTGTCCTAGGCGCACCAATGCACATGCAATGCAACGAAACACATAAATGAGATCAAAACAGGATATCACGAGTTCGAGTCAAGCTCTCTAACTCCCCAGCAGAGTCGCCAGAAACTGTAGACGCGCCCGCGTGGGGCCCTCGCTACAGCTCGGACTCGATTTGTGTTACGGTTCTTAATCTGAACCAAAGAGTCCAAATCTGGCAAATCGTTTGAGAAAACAGATTTTTTTGAAAGAAGTGCCAAACATGGACTGCTTCGCCAGATACAGAGTCGCCACCTAAATATTTTTTATAGGGGAATTTAGGAAACCCTGACTCGGTGCCGAAGGCCACATGTCCGTCATCACCAGAGTTGCCTCGGCTCGGGAGCTAGGGTACGATTGGGGAAGGTCAGCTATGAGCACCCCCTCTCGCCCGATCCGAAGATCGGCCTCTACTAACCGTGATATCCGTTTTTGAAAACGTTATGTGTTCTTATTCCATTTATTAGCCTAGAATTACTACGTTATGCGCACAGCAAACAAGTATAGACTAGATTGCCTAATTTGGAAATAAGCATTGCATATCCGTTTGTTTTGAAAAAAAATGTTTTGGGATTTGCTACTCGCAAGTAGGCTAAAATACGGATTTCAACGAGTTTTTCCAACTCAGACAATCCAACCTTCACCCACAGGTATTCAAACAGTTTATAACACATAAGCATCTAGCCACATGGTAAGCATACTGTCATGTTAACATTCACACGCATGCGACATGCTAAAGCGTAAATACTCACATCGTACTCCGTGCCAAAACAGTAAACTAGTTAGCAAAACATGCGTGGTCCTAGTTCATGTCAAATTGCCTAATGCAACATATACAGGATGCACTTAGAATAGGCCCGGCTAACCTAAGCATGGCATGTGAAATGCAGTCAATTGATGCACGTATTCAATTTGGAATTGAAGTACAAATGCAGTTAGCATGATGTACCGAGCCCGGTGCATGCAAGACAAATGTATGGATGCACGCATGCATAACATGAGGTATGCTAATTTTAAAGATGCCCTAATACTAACCATCAAAGTGGGTAAGTAAAAAGGGAAGAAAGAAGTGGGGATTGGAAGACATGCACACACACGCACCCACACTTATTACAAATTTGCCCTCGCTCGGAGGGACCGAATAAATATTACAAATTAACTAACTCGCGAGCTAATTAATTATTACAAATTACCTAATTAGTTAACAAACTAACTAAGGTAGGAAAAATAGTAAACCGCCTCGGGAAGAGAGCTCGATGCAGTGCATGCTCGGTCCTGCTCGGAAGTGCACCGCCATGCCTAGGCTGCCTCTGTTTTCCTTGATATACTCTTCTGGAGACTTCCAAAGTCTCAGGATTGCTTCCTTGAACATTTGGGGACACCACCGGCTGAATAGAATTGCTACCGGCAGTGGCATGTGGTCACCGGCCATTGGTAAAGCCATCGGCCGGGGGAGGATTGCCGGTCGGCACTTGGAACTGCCGGTCGGCAGAGGGTTCCTGCAGAACCTGCAATTGACAGCAACAGAGGGCAAGGCAGAGCATGGCGATACAATTCAAGCAATGTATGCACCAATCATGTCCCTTATCGTGGTAATGACTCAAAGGAACATGCTCCTTGGTTCTCGGACCATCAATCGCGCATTTCCATGCGTGATGGCCCAAGAGACCAAGTGTGCACATTTTGATGTCAAGTGCAATGCAAAACAACAAACCAAAGGGACATCGACCTCCATCATGGCTTGGTCAAGAGGTAGAGCATGCATGCCGATGCAATGCAATCCTAATCATACGAGCTAGTGTGCAACATGAGTATGCAAGCAAGTGATGTACACTAGGTACACAAACTATGCAAACAAGCAAACAAGCATGCAAGGCACAATGTGGGTGTTTAAGCATGTAAACAAACATGTGACTTCATTCAATCATGCAAGTTCAATTATACTACAACTCACCAATATGCTACAACATACAAGGAGTATATGCAACAAACAGAGAGATGGACTTAAGCATGATTTGGGCAGCTCTAAATAGGCCCAAAACAGTGGCCATAGTGTTTATGAAATGAGGGCTAAATGACATGCAAACATGCATGCGCACAAGGACCAACACTTAAGCATAAAAAGGCAACTCTCAAGCACACTTGAAAGAGGCATAACATGGACTAATGGCATGCGAGGTAAGCATTGAAAATCATGTTACAAAGGGTGTTAAGCCAATTAAACAAGACAAACAAGGCATGCAAACAAAGCCAAAAACCCAAGGCAAGCCAAGAGGCTTAAACCAAGACTAAATCGACCAAGCCTTACAAGGCTAAGAGGACTTAAAATAGGTCTAGTGCAAACCTAAACAACACCCAAGGGACACTTAGATGGCATCTAAATGGCTCAAAATCAAAAGCATGCACAATGACCAAAACATGGAGCATGCAAGCCAAGCTTCCAAAACTTCAAAGAGGTGTCCAAAGCAAGTATACAAGCATGTCAAAGGGACTGAAATAACATGTAGGGTGGTTCCAAACCGCCGAAATGACGCAAGCAACACATACTACACATTCACATACTTGAAGCATACAAGCTCAAATACAAAGGAGCTATACTACACATGCCAAGATCAATCCAAACAACTATGGATAGACCTCTAGCATGGCAAAATAAGCACACAAGCTTCACAAAACTAGACCTAAAACATGCTAGAGCAAAGGCTAACAACCTAAGGCATATTAAGGCAATAACAAGGCATTACAAGGTAGATATGCTAAGCATAAATGGTGTACCAAAACCAACAATAAACAGAGGTAAATTATGACATATTAAGCATAAAAGACAGCCAAGGCATGGTCAACATGAAGCTTAGCTAGGTGCTCCCTCAAGAGGCCAAAAATGGTCCTTTTCAAGGACAATAAGGAGAGGGGGTGGCCCTCTCCTTCTTGGGACCTCAAGGCACCATCCTTACCTCTGAAATCCCTTAAGAGTTTAGTGGTGAGGAGGCCCAAACACCAAGGTCTCGGAGCTTACACAAAATAGCACAAAATGGGGCCTTTCAAGGCCTAAGGGGGGTCAAACAAACCCAAACCACAAAACACCCTTAATAAACAATCAAGAGGGCCTAAAAGCAGAACTTTTTTGTGTTATACACCAAGCACAAAAACAGCTCTAAGATAGGTAGAAAAGCAATGCAAAAATGGGGAATATAAAGGCAAGTTTCTTACCCTTGAAGACCCCTTCAACAATGGTGCTCCAACAGCTCCTTTTAGGTTGAAAACAGCTCCACAACTTCAAAACCAGCCTCTTAGAACCTCAGTAGCTAAGAGAAGGTGAAACACTATGTGTTTGTGTGCAATTGTAAGACACAAATGCACCTAGACACACACAAGAGAGAAAAAGGGAGAGAAAATGTGTATCTAACCCTAACCTTAGAACCAGAGCTCTCCTCTGTGTTTTCTATGTCTAAAATGTCTAACCTAGAGCCAAGAGGGGAGGGCTCCTCTTATAGAAGTCCCCCTTTGCCAAGCTTTCCAAACAAGCTTCCTAGAGGGAAATCCCTCCATACACGTATATGGAGGGAAGCAGAGTCGGTGCCAGCTATCACAGCTGGCACAAAATATCTACATAAAGTAGATGAACAGTAGTCGGCTGCTCAAAATTGTCATTTTGACAAAATGGAGTGCCGACCGGCAACAAATAATGCCAACCGGCAATATACATTGCCGATGGCAATAAAACACCAGCCGGTGGCCTCTGGCCATGGCCGGTGATGTGTGGGGATGCCTCACAAGGCATTCCCTGCCCTTCTAAGGCAAAACACAAGTGTTTGGTGCAAAACCAGACACTAAACAGTCGAGTTCAGAGATCTTGAGGCAAGGCGCGTAGCCGAGACCTCCGGGAACTCCAAACGAACACAAACATGGATGATCACCGGGTGTTCAGACGGTGACGTCCAAGTCTTGAGGACGGTCAAAAATGGGGTGTCTACACCTAGCCAAACAAAATATCATACCATAGGGCAAAGCAGGCTTTATACCCTTCACCCTGCTTTCAATAGTAGAGACCGGACTAAGGTTTCCAGTCCAACCATTGATTTGTGAGTTTCTTAGGCAAACCAGACTATGCCCAACCCAACTATCCACCAATTCATACCGTATAATAATGGGTATAGCCGAACTAAACCGCCAAGCAGGCCTTAACCTCGGTCTAGCCAAGATCTTTCACCAGTACTCCATAGGCTCCAAGGATGACGACTGGGTCTACTACCTTAGGATACGCCGTCGGAGAGAAAAAATAATAAAAGATACGCCGAATAAGGACTTAAACGATGATGACTTTTTCTGGGTGCCTGGCAATTTCGAAGATCAGCAAGCCCAGATCCCAGGCTGAAGTATAAACTGGAACAAAGGAGAACCTGGTATAATTACTTCGGTTTTATGCATGCTTTGGTTTTACTTCGGTTTCTGATTTCATAACCGATCTAACAATTGTATTCTTCTTGCAGACTCAGCTCATCTCGCATCCTTGTACAGTTACCCCAACCTGAACACACTCTGAGCCGCATTACGTTTTGAAGAGAGGAGTTGGGCTAAGTTGTTAAATTTTGAGCCGACCTACAGATACAGCGGTCGCCAAAAAGCCAGAGTGACCGATTTTCTGCTAGAGGAGGCTCCTGAGCCCGATCCATCCTTGCCAGAAATTAGACTAATCCCACTAACTGCTGAAGAAGAGATGGCCAAGAGGAGCAGAGTCAGGGCCCTTCTGACCGAAACAAACAGGCCCGAAGTACCAGAATCAAGCCACGCTCAAGAGACCGTTGTTGCCCTTCCTTCTCAACAACCTTCTTCCTCACACCGAGCTAAACGCGCCCGGACTACACAGGCCGAACAACGATTAGTTGATGAAGACGAAACCACCCTACCACCGAGCCACCCACCGAGTTCGCAACCAGAGCCATCTGACCGAGCTACCTCCAAGTGGGCACCGAAGCTCACTTACCAGAACCGAGATATTGAAGAAACTGATTCGGTGGTTGCTGAGAAGGATCACATATTGGCCTTCAACCTTGCCAAAAGTGTGTGCCTTCCAAAGGATATGGAGCACCACAATCAGCTAAACACCGAACTGAAGGCCATTCGGTCTTCAACAAAATCCATGATTCTGGTAGGTAGCACTCTTTTTTGCTTTTGTACCTTTCAACAAAATCCATGCTTTTGTACTTTCAGCTCGGCTAAAAAGGAAAGTTTTTATTCTTTTGCAGGCCATTCAGAAGAACCATATCGCCCACAGGCGAGTGTTGGAGCTTAGGAGGACTACAAGGGAGGCCATGGCTGAAGCCGAAGCCAAGACCACCGAGCTGAAGCTGTCTCAGGCAAAGATGGCCGAGCTGGAGGCCGAGGTAACACATCTAACAGGACTAGTTACCTCGGCTAACGACGACAAGCAGAGAGCCCTGACCGAGATGAAAGATAAGTATTTACGGGAGCTGGCAAAACTTGAAGGTGTTAAAGACACCGAAATAAATCTTTTGAAGAAGAAAGTCGAAGATGCAGAGCTGAAGGGCTTCAAGGAAGGAGAAGCTGCATACATCCAGCAGTGTGAAGCCGCGAAGGACTTGTTCTTCAAGTGCGGTTGGAGGGCTGCCGTGGAGCAGCTCGGTTGTGGTCCTGACACTGAGGTCTTCAATGCTCCTTAGTACTTTATTCCAGCCACACTGGCTGAGTATGCAGCCGATCTACAAAAGCAGTTCCTTGAAGCATCTGACGATGATGAGACAGAGAATGAGCGAACTGACACTCCGGTGGTCAACGAGCAAGGCAACGGTCAACCAGCTCGGTTGGAGCCGACGTTTGAAGACCTAACTGTCGAGCCGCCGACTGACACCGTGCTGCCAGTTGCTACTGAGACTGATCTTCCTTCTGCAACCGGTGCTCAGGTTGATATTGACGCCGATCTTGAAGACATTTTTAATTGACTTTGTAATTTTCCTCTTTCTTTTTTCTTTTTTTTTGACTTGTAACCTGGCTGCGGCCCCTCCTGTGTACCTGTTTTTTACTTCAATGAAAATCTTCTTTCGTGCTCAACTCTTATTCCGGTTTTGATTTGTATGCTTGCACTTGTAATGTCTTCTATTACTCCAACTTACTAGCCAACACTCTTTTGCCGATATAATTACTTCAGCTGGAGAGTAACAATAGTTCATTTAATTCAGCTAATAATTTTTCAGCCCATAACCTTACTTCGGCTGAAGAGTAACAATGGTTGCCTTAATCCAGCCAACCACTCTTCAGCCATGTACTTACTTCGGCTGAAGAGTAACAAAAGTTGGTTTAATCCAGCCAACCACTCTTCAGTCATACACTTACTTCGACTGAAGAGAAACAGGGGTTGGTTTAATCCAGCCAACCACTCTTCAGCCATACACTTACTTCGGCTGAAGAGTAACAAGGGTTAGTTTAATCCAGCCAACCACTCTTCAGCCATACACTTACTTCGGCTGAAGAGTAACAATGGTTGCCTTAATCCAGCCAACCACTCTTCAGCCATACACTTACTTCGGCTGAAGAGTAACAACAGTTGGTTTAATCCAGCCAACCACTCTTCAGCCATACACTTACTTCGGCTGAAGAGTAACAACAGTTGGTTTAATCCAGCCAACAGTTGGTTTAATCCAGCCAACCACTCTTCAGCCATACACTTACTTCGGCTGAAGAGTAACAACAGTTGGTTTAATCCAGCCAACCTCTAAGTTGGTTTTTTCAGCCAACTTAGAATAAAATGTTTGGTTATTTCGACCAAACGTCCTGCAGCCTGGATCCTTATCCTGGGCTTTGGAGGGGTGTTGGTTTAATCCAGCCAACCACTCTTCAGCCATATCCTTACTTTGGCTGAAGAGTACAAAGAGTTGGTTTAATCCAGCCAACTCTAAGTTGGTTTTTCCAGCCAACTTAGAATAAAATGTTTGGTTATTTCGACCAAACGTCCTGCAACCTGGATCCTTATCCTGGGATTAGGAGGGGTGTTGGTTTAATCCAGCCAACCTCTAAGTTGGTTTTTCCAGCGAACTTAGGATAAAATGTTTACAAAGTTCCTGACTTACTAAGACTATTGTCTATTGAAAACAACCATACTGAAAAAGAATCGGCTTGTTTTATTAAAAAAGGAAAATTACATATTCTTAAAAAGAGGAGCTTAAAAATAAAATAACTTGAGATTGGCCGTGTTCCATGGTCAGGGGATTGCTTTGCCGTCCTCATCTTCCAAGTGGTATGCCCCTTTGCCTGCTAATCCAACCACTTTGTAAGGTCCTTCCCAATTAGGCCCTAGCTTGCCATCTCCTGGTACTAATGTATTTCCCATTACTTTGCGATGTACCCAATCGCCGATCTTGAACTGTCTTGGATGTACTGTTTTGTTGTATTTCCTGGACAACTCTTGTTGGTATGAGGCAATATGAACTAGTGCTCTTTCTCTTCTTTCTTCCGCAAGGTCGAGCTCCAATGCAATGGCTTCTTCATTCAAGGCTGGATCAAAATTTTCGCTTCTAATTGTGGGGAGGCCGACTTCAAGTGGGATTACTGCCTCCATACCATAGGCTAAGGAGAATGGAGTTTCTCCTGTCGATCGTCGAGGTGTGGTGCGGTAAACCCATAAAACATGAGGGAGTTCCTCTGCCCACTTGCCTTTGGCTTTTCTAACCGTTTCTTCAGTCCATCCAATACTACCTTGTTTGATGCTTCTGCCTGCCCATTTTCTTGGGGATATGCGGTGTAGAATTGTAGAACTCTATCTTGTATTCTTCACAAAAGCCTCTGAAGATTCTGTCGTCGAACTGAGTGCCGTTGTCTGAGATTAGGGCTTTTGGTATGCCAAACCGCGTAATGATACTCTGCCAGACGAACTTCTTCACATCTTTTTCCTTGATTGATGCCAGTGCCTCTGCTTCCACCCACTTTGTGAAGTAGTCTGTTGCTGCGAGAAAGAACTTCCTGTTTCCGGGTGCTGTTGGGAGTGGTCTGACTATGTCCAAGCCCCAAATGGCGAAGGGCCATGGGCTGGTCAATGGTAGGAGTTCTCTGGCTGGTTGATGTATTTGGTGTGCGAACTTCTGACATTTCTCGCATTTCTTCACATACTTCTCTAAGTCTGTCTGCATGTACGGCCACCAGTATCCTTGTGAAATGGCTCTGTAAGCTAACGATCTTCCACCTTGATGGCTTCCGCACACCCCTTTGTGTATCTCATATAAGAATGCTTCCACTTTGCTGAGATGAACACACTTTAGGTAGGGTCCTGAGAATAACTTTTTGTACAATGCCATAGATGGGGAGAGCCAAAATTGCTGCGACTTCGCTCTTATTCTGTTGGCTTCTTTTTTCTCTTCTGGTAAGATGTCGTCTTTTAAGAACAGGATGATGGGATCCATCCAAGAGGGGCCTAGTTCTGCGCAACATACCTCTTCTGCTTCGGGGTCTTCAATGCTTGGTCTAGGTAGGTAGTCGATCAGTAGTGGATGAGGGATAGAGGTATCTACCATTGAGGCGAAGCCTGCTAGTTCGTCTCCTCTGTTGTTTTCCTCCCTGCCAATTTGTTCTATCCTTACTACTTCGAATTTCTTGATCTCTGTTCTGACCAATTCTTGGTACTTGGCCATTCTGTCATCCTTTGCTTCATAGTCGCCAGAAATTTGGTTTACCACCAGCTGTGAGTCGCTGTAAACCATTAGTTCGGTGGCCTTCATATAGAATGCTGATTTGAGGCCTGCAAGAAGCGCTTCATACTCTGCTTCGTTGTTTGATGCTGGGAGGCCAAGGTTGATTGCCTGCTCCACTACTAGGCCGTCTAGAGAGATGAGGACTATGCCGAGCCCTGCTCCATGCCGGTTGGATGCTCCATCCACGAAGAGCTTCCACATATCTCCAACGAACAATTTCCAGCAAGTGGAGGGATCAAAAGATGCCTTGGGGTCTTCCATGTTGCTGGTGTCCTCTTCAAGGTTCATGCTTGCTGTCTGTCCCTGGCTATCTAATTGTTCCAAGTCTTTATTTGTTGGTAAACCTTGATTTGGTGTAGCATGGTTTGCCTCTTCCTTCCTTGCTTCGCTTTGATGTGCCTTGGTATCTGGCTGTGTATCCAGTACTAGGGGTTGTGCTATTCCGGCGTCAACTTCCATCCCTAGTTTGGCTATTTCAGTAAGGTCGACTGGGCAGATGTGATGACTTCCTGGTGTGAATTCTGCGACAAAATCTGTCAATGCTTGAGCTTTTATTGCGGTCCTGGGTTGGAATTTGATGTCGTATTGCCCCAACTCAACTGCCCACTTCAGAATTCGCCCGGAAAAGTTCGCCCTTTCGAACAAAGCTTTTAGTGGAAAGGCTGTGAGGACAACTATGGTATAGGCGTGAAAGTAGTGTGACAACTTTCTTGAGGCCATCATCAAGGCCAGAGCCTATTTTTCCAGTAGCAGGTACCTTGCTTCAACTCCCAGTAATGTCTTGCTGACATAATAGATGGGTAGATGTTGGATTCCTTCCGCACGGACTAACACTGCGCTAATTGCGTGCTGAGAGACTGCGAGGTATAGGAAGAGTTCCTCTCCAGAAATTGGGGTGACAAGCAGTGGTGGAGAGGGCATATATTCCTTCAAGCTTTCCAGAGCGCGGTCGCATTCTTCGTGATGACCGGCTTATGAACCGATTGGGCGCGGCTGCCATGCCGGTGAGATGCTGCACTTCTTTTACTGAGTTTGGTCTCTCCAGATCTTGGATTGCTTCGATCTGAGAGGGGTCTGCTTCTATACCCCGGTTGGTCACAAGGAAGCCCAGGAATTTGCCAGATCCTACTCCAAATGCACACTTGGATGCATTGAGGCGCAACTTGTGCTTCTTCAGGATCTCAAACATCTCGGCTAGGTCCTTGAGATGGTCATTCTCATCCTTGCTCTTGACCACCATGTCGTCGATGTAAGCTTCCATTATTCTGCCTAACAACGGTTCAAACATCTTGGTGACCATCTGTTGGAATGTCGCCCCTGCGTTCTTTAGGCCAAAGGGCATGACCTTATAACAGTATAGTCCTCTTGGAGTTGTAAAGGATGTGACCTCCTGGTCTGGCTCATGCATGGCAATCTGGTGGTAGCCTCTGTATGCGTCCAGAAAGCTAAGTCGATTGTGCCCCGCCGTCAGGTCTACCAGTTGATCTATCCGTGGTAGAGGAAAGTTGTCTTTTGGGCACGCCTTATTGACTGTTTTGTAGTCGACGCAGACACGCCACTTGCCATTCTTCTTTGGCACTACGACTATGTTGGAGATCCATCTTGGGTAGTGCACTTCTCTAATTGCTCCTACTTCCAGCAGGTGTCCTACTTCTTTTGCCACTATTTCGGCATGATGGAGTGCCGATCTACGGGTGCGTTGAATGATTGGTCTGGCGGATGGGTGGACATTGAGTTAGTGACAGATGAAGTTGGGATCAATGCCTGGCATGTCGTACGGTGTCCAAGCAAACACTTCGATATTGGAGGTCAAAAATTCCAAAACCTCTAATCTCTTAGTGCTGGACAATGATGAACCGATCAAAAAGAACTTATCCGGGTTCTTTTCATCTATTCTCACCTCTATCAAGTCTTCCACCGCTTTCTAATTAGCCGCTTTGCCTACATCTGCGAACAGTTCATTACTCTCAGGTTCTTCCACCGAGTGAACATATCCTTTGGCAGCGCGGCTACCGTTTACCGTGACAAAGCATTTCTTAGACATAATCTGATCTCCGTAGACCTCTTCAATTACACCGGTGTCATTGGGGAACCGCATTACTTGGTGGTAGGATGACGCCACCGATCGCATGGCATGCAGCCATGTTCTGCCCAAGATGATGTTGTAAGTGGAGGGGACTTTCAATACCCAGAACTCTACTTGTTTCGTCATGCTTCCTGCTCTGACTGGAAGAATTATTTTGCCAACGGGCCATTCTGGCATGGAGTTGAATCCAATAAGGGGAGATACGGCAGGTGCCAAGTCTTTGTCTTGTAGCTTCAATTGTTTAAATGTTTCGTAGTACATGATTTCACATGAACTACCCTGGTCAATCAGAATCCGCTTGACGTCAAAATCCTTGACTCGGAGAGTGACGACCAGGGCATCATTGTGAGGGCAGTATATCCATTCTAAGTCTTTATCCGAAAAAGACATGACGTTTGTGGCCTCTGTCTTCCCCTTCTTGGTGGCAGGTTGGGCACTTAGCACCTCTCTCAAGTGTTCAGCCTTTTTGATTGATCCCCTGAGCTCGCATACACGCTCGGGTTCAAAGACTCCATGTATCACATTGATAGTGCCTTGAGGTGGGGCGTCGATTGGCATCCCGTTGGGGTTATTATGGTCCTGGGGGGCTGGCTGCGTCCCTCCTTCAATGTATTTATCCAAGTGACCTGCTGCCACCAACTCCTCCAGGTGTTGTCTCAATGGCGTGCAATTCTCAGTGCGGTGCCCTTTTTCTTTGTGGAAGGTGCACCGTGATCTTTCGTCGTAGTCTTTCTGTGCTTCTCCAAGCTTAGCGAGCCACTTGACGAAAGGCTCATCGCGTATTTCGCTTAGAATCCGATAGATCAGTTTCTTGAATACTGTGGTTATGGTCGTGCGGATCCTCAACCATCTTTTATCCTGGTCCTCTCTGTTGTCTCGTCTGCCACGTCCGTTTCTGTTTGGTCGATCTACCGTGTTGACCTTTGCCGAGGTCTTCTTTTCTGGTACTGTGGTCGCGCCAGATTTTGCTTTGGCACGTGCGCCATCCTCTTCTACCCTGATGTGCTAATGCACTCTTTCCATCAAGGCCTCCATGGTGAGGGGTGGTGTCATGGTGATTGAATCCCTTAGTCTATTCCCGACCGGAAGGCCTCTCTTGTATTGCGCAATGGCGAGATTGGTAGGACAGTCCCCGATCTGGTTGAAAGTCTCCCAGTAGCGGCTGTTGTAGGATCTCAGGGTCTCTTTGTCACCCATGTCGATGGAGAGTAGCTGGTCGATCTCCACCGGGGTTTTAGTGTTTGTTCGGAACCTTGTTACGAATGCCTCTGCCAATTGCGCCCAAGAGGCTATGCTGCCTTCTGGAAGTTTCTCGAACCAAGTCAAGCCTAGGTCTCCAAGGCTAGATGGGAAGAGCATGCACATCAAGGCCTCGTTTCGCCTGTATACAGCCATGACCTGGCGAAAGTGGCTCAAGTGTGAGTAAGGGTCCGTCTTCCCTTCATATGTAGTGAATTTGGGTTGAAGGAAGCCTGATGGTAGGGGCACATTTTCGATTGCCGGAACAAAAGGTGAGGTCTGCAGCCTTGCTAATGCCTTGTCCGTTGGTTCGTAGGCAAGGCGCGGTATTGGCATTCCAACCTCGACGCTTCCATGCGTCCGAGGAGCCAACCGCTGTAAGGCAGAAACTCTGTGTGGATCCCTTGCCCTAGCATCCTCCTTGCATCGTGCCTTTTCTTCAAGCACGGTTCGTAAGTCGGATGATCTGGGTAACTCCGTTTGTCTAGATCTGGTTTGGTGCATATGTGAGGGCCAATACGTGCTTCCTTCAGTGTACGATCTTTCAGATCTCGTCCTCTCAGACCTGGAGTGACGAGTTCTGGAAGACCTAGATTGTGTATCACCTGTCCTGAGGCTTCTGCTCTCTCCTTGTGAGGGTGTGGTATTCCTACTACGATTTTCTGAGTGGCGAGGGGGCGTCTTGTTTTTGCGCCCCTCTCCTGTCGCCACTTCTTTTCTTTTCATCTGGCGTTTCAAGGCATCCATGTCCACTGCCATCTTCCTTATTAATTCATCTTGTTCCTTCACGCGGTCTTCCAGAGCTTGAGGATCAATCATCCGCCTTTGCCTGTCAGGACTTTGTGAACGAGAGTGACGGGGGCTGTTAGTCCGTCTCCCCCTCGTATCCCTCCTGTGGTTATGTCGTTGGGGCTCCAAGTCCGTCATGGGAGGGATAGAAGGTAGCCCCTCGCGCCTTGCAGCCCCATCTGGTGTTTGCCCGTCAATGGCGGACTGCGGTAAATCTTCATTGTGCGCCATTGTTCCTAAAGAGGTAAAGCTTGATCAAGAGGTTTCGTCCTCTCTGTTATTCCCACAGACGGCGCCAATTGTACGGGAAAGAAATAAACCTTCTCGTATAATCCTGTTGATCAAGTCTGCACTCCTCCGTACGTCGTTGCTTTATTACCTGAAAACACAAATGTGAGCTAGCCGGCGGGTGTGTGCCGGAAACCTCTCTGATGCCTAAGTCAACACAATAGACAAGTAGACAAAAGCTCTGTGTATTCAGGGACCAAGGTTGTGTTACCTCTCCAAAGGTGATGTTGTGAGCTTTTATAAGTTCCGCGTGGCACAATCCTAGTAGGACTTTTACTCCTCCATGTAGAGTCCCTCTAGGATTCATACTCCTGAAAGATAATGCTTATCCTTCAACACCCCCCTCACTGCTTAAACCAAGTGAGATGGTTTTATTATGGCCGAACTAACATACGACCGAAGTAGGCATGGAGTAGACCGAACTATCTGTAGTTTGGTCCCGTCCTCCTACTACACTTTATCTCGGTCTCTTTATGCACAAACCATGGTGAGATTAGACCGAGCTACCGAATAGTTAGGTTCTGACCCTTGTAACCACATTGTGCCATAACCGGGCTAATTCTAAGACCGGACTAACTTCAAGGCGTCTACAGACCGGACTAACTTTAGGTCACCTCCCGACCGGACTAGCTTCGGGACTTTAGGACCGGACTAACTTCAAAGCCTTTTTTATTCAGCCCTACATATTGTGGCCCATGACGGCCCATTTACTCAGCTCGGCCCAATTTTTACATAAATTACCCTCTCAATAAGGTAAACAAGTTGGTTGAGTTCATTTTTCCAAACTATTTCAAATGCAACCCAACTTGATTAAACTTGATTATTAAATATGCGAATTTGGATTGTCTTGTTTTAAATATATATAACCCATTGTGATCTGTTTAAACACACTTGTTTTTCACCTCTAACTCTTAGTGTAAGCACTCCCAAACCACAAGGTTATTGAGATGAATGAGAAGTCCTGATATGCCCTCATCTTAAGGATCATGATTAAATTGTATATTGAGAAAATCAAACCAAATTGTACGATTTGATTTGGATCAAACCAGTTTACAAATTTTTTGCTCAACCCTACCAGGCATATATTATTTAAAAATAAAGCATTTTGAAGATAATCAAATAACTAATTTTAGAAGTCAATTTTTGACAGAAGGATCATCATTTAGAAAAAGGAGCAAAAATAGAAGAAGCACAAACAACTCTTGTCCTATTTTTTTACTCCAGCAAAAGAAAAAGGGAACCTGCTTTTTTAGAAAAATTTCCTACACATTTTCCTAATTAATTAGATTTGCTTTATTGTATCCTATGTTACATGGATTCGGGTGTGAGTATCGGGTGCAGGTGCGTATTTAGGAGTTAGACACTTCAAAACTATAAATTG
This sequence comes from Camellia sinensis, assembly GCF_055761805.1. NCBI lineage: Eukaryota > Viridiplantae > Streptophyta > Magnoliopsida > Ericales > Theaceae > Camellia > Camellia sinensis. The sequence continues at coordinate 74,459,586 of NC_138967.1, forward strand.
AGAATACGCGGATATGGATTCAAATACGATTATGGATACGGGGATGCGTTAAATATTTATTTTTTTAAATATATTCATTATATAAAGATGAGTTAAATAGTTATTTTTTAAATATATTTATTACTTTTATCTTATGTATTATTTTTATTGATAATATTTTTAATTTATCTATATAATTTTATTTTTTTTTACTTTTATATGACATTATAAATAACAAAAATATAATAAATAAAGAATAACAAATTATGTTAAAATAAATATAAAAAAATAGAAAATGTATTTTATAGATTTTATTAGATTTTTATTTTCTATTATATATGATTTAATTAGATTTATTATATAATTTGTAGGTGGATGTCTTTTGACTGGTAAGTGAAAAGGTGAAATGGTTACAACTTTCAAGAGCCAATACACTTTTTCTTGGAAGACTAAAAGAGTTGCTCTCATTATATTATATATGATAAACAACAATTAAAAAGAAGAGAGAGAGAGAGAGAGAGAGAGAGAGAGAGAAAAGAAGATGGGTCAAGAGTAAGAAGAAAATAGAGAGCAGGGAGAGAAGAAAACAGAGAGGAGAGAGACGAAGTTGATTGACACAGAGAGAAGAGAGAAACGAAGATGATCAAGAGCAATACAAGAAAGAGACGAAGAGAATGATTAAGAGTGAGAGTGAGAGAAAAGGGAGAAGACGGATCGAGAGAAGAAGATCAAAACCCTAATCGCAATTTTCGTAATGCTATCCGCAAATATACCATCTTTCTTCTGACTTCCGCATGCCGTATCCACTTCTTCCCTGCCATATCCGGGCCAGATTCCGTACCCATACCTATATACTTTGCCAAAACTAACGAGTTCGTGTAATGTAGGTTGTATCCATCTGGTATTTATTAAACATTGATATCTAAGGACTCAAATTCCATTTTGTTGTTTTGTCAACTACAAAACTATAAAGCCAACATCAACCTCAAATATAGATATAGGAAAAAAAGCTCTTATCTGTTAAATTTATTTATATAAATATATATATTCGACTAAGTCGGTGGCCACAAAGTCTTCAGAATAACATTTCTTCCACACTATCAGAAATTGTCATTGTTCATCTATTCACAAACCTAGCAAACATTATTCAACTAAATGACAACCACAACACTAGAAGAAACAGAAGATTTCAGTCAACCATTTTCTCCAAACAATAAAATTATATTGCAAAACTATAACAGTGAGAGACTAACTCTTGGAACCAGCAAGCATGACAAACAACTCATGAATGCTTGTACAAATAAAATAGAAAGTCAAACATGATCCTATTTAACATCTCATATATTTAGTACTCAAACCTGTTCAACACATGATCCTATTTAACGTCTCATATATTTAGTCTCATACATTTAGTACTCAAACCCGTTCAATCACAAACAACCCTACCTACACCACTTCCCGAAACAAAACCAGAATATATTTTATATTTATATATATATATATAAACAAAAAAAAAAAGGTAGAATTTCATTCGGTGCTGTATTTCCAGGTAACAATTATTCAAGAAAACCACGTCACCAACCAATTCATTACGTTCCTTGTGAACTCCCACCTTATTCTTCAACATCAGCATTCTCTTCCACGTATATGCAATTGCCGAATGGTTTCTTCCACTTTAGCCTAGGTGAGGAAGACCAGAACAAATAGAACAATGAACAGAACAACCAAGAACAATATCATCATGATCTGCCCCTTAGCCCCAGCCTTTTTCATCACCACAGCTACCTTTTTCTGCAGCAAAAAATTGTTTTGAGAAACAAAAACAGAAAACTGCAATTCTATCTTTTATTATTGGGTTACTAATGAAACCATTTCATTCGTTAGAAATAAAAATAAAAAAATAACAGCTTAAGGCTTAACTTTAAAGTCACAGCTTGGACAGGATATATAATTACCTGAACGAAATCAAGGTGATTTGATGTGAGTTAATGTTTAAGCAATTATCCAATACAATGTACCTTGACTGCTGTGAGTTAAGTTTAAGCAAGTAATCCAATTCAAATCTGTGCATGAAAACAATCACCTGAACAAAATCAAGACGATTTGATGTACTCTCCATTTCCGTACCCAAATCATCTATAATCTTCTCCTGTGGCACACCATAAAAGACATGATTTAGTGTTCCTAATCAGCAAGAATAATGTTAAAAATCACTTTTGACTTGGTTCATATGCTATAACTACAGTTTGAGAAAGTGAATCATATGCAAGTGCTTGAGGATGGGACAAGTGCAGGTAGGCCAGATTTTGCTGAGAACATTGCAGAGAATTACAGCCTAAACAATACTTACCTGTGCAAGGAGTTCTTCATGTATAGTAATCCCAACACCTCCAATTATCCCCACACTTGCGCTAAGCTCATCCAGCTCCTCATCCTGTTGCCTGCAGCACCAATGATCCAATTAATAGGCATCAAAATAAGAAAAATAATTGAAGGCTGCTCTATATCACCAAGAAAGTTTACCAAAACTTTTCACTTCCTAGGTGGTTTCCCATGTAGCATGGTCAATCTCATTAATTATTAAAAGTGTGGATCCTACACATACACATGGCTTTCATTGTGTCAATACACCTAGAGGTGAAACAAAGTGGTGAAATAAAACTGGTGATAAATAGCATTTCACAAAATAATATTCTGCAAATTCAGGTTTCTAGAATAGGATGCACGCCCGAGTAACCATCCCTCATTTTTTATAAAATAATCACATTGCATTCAATCAACCAAGTATAGAATGCCATTATTTATATGCTCAATCTTCAATTTATACCAACAAAAGTAGAAAAAACTTTATCAAGAATATTACTAATTATCGAGATTAGATAATATAATCATAAGATTCATCAAAGTAGCAATTACTTAAATACAGAAATGAAAGCATTAATTAAGAATAAAAAACAGTAGAACTGATAATAAGAGTGACTGCTCAAGGGTTTTGAAGAATGCCAAAGAGGTTTCTGTAATTTGTTTAATTAAAAGCATAAAAAAAATCATATAACCCAGAAATCCAGTTCCTGTCCAGAAATGACTTGTGAAACTGGGAAACACATACTTGGGGGGAAGTTACAGAACGCATAAGTTGTAAAGATTAAAATGTTATAAATGAATACAAGGAAGAAAAACTGAGAGAGCAGGAGAGAGCCAAGGACGCTACTTTATGAGAAGTACTTGTCTGTCTGATTCTGATGATATGAAATCATCATTGTCCTGAGCTGCATACTGATTGGATCTGTCAGTCTGATGAGAATTTGGTAGCCTCATTAGTTCACGGCGCATTCCATTTACATTAGAAGTGCTTGTTATATCCAACTCCTTTCCAGCTACTACTGTTTTCTTCATCTTGCGCACCTATAACATAGCACAATCTTTAGGGGATCTGAAACTAATTCAACAACGCGGCTCAGTATGAAATATAACATCAATGATACCTGAGTACGAGCAGTGCTTGTCCATCTCCTCCTTTTGTCAAGTTCAACTTCATCAATCCCATACCAAGCAGGATCTCTGGCTGCTACAGAAATTGTTTTGTCCAATTCATCCACCTTCCTATCAAAAAAGCAGGTTTTCAGCAAAGACAAATAGGAGGTTGCAAAAATCACCAGAATTGCTTGTGGCAATCAAGGTAGTACAGTAATGATATTTCATCATAAAAAAAGCACATAGGATTGTAATGTAAGTCAAAACTAACAAAAGAGAAGTAACTGCATCTATGTAATATACAAGCTTCAGCTCCAAAAACATCCAGATGCTGATTTTTTTACTTTTGGTCACAAAGAATAACATAAGAAAAGCGACGGTATCCATGTGATATACAAAATTCAGCTCCAAAGTCATCCAGATGCTCACTTTTTGACTTTCAATCACAAATTGTATGCATATCACAGAAAGTCACCAACAAAACCATTTAAGATGATTATCAAAGATTTGGAAGCATACCTGCCACTCAATGCTGTCACAGCCAACAAGCAGCTCTTTTGTCAGATTTTGATGTTCTTGACCATAGGCAGGAATATGTTCCCATTGGTGAAAAGTAGACAGCAACTTATCAATCTAACAAGCATATAATCAGAGCATAAGAGAGATATTATATCCTTTACAATCTCAAAGCAAGAAGCAAAAATGCAATCTCTTTGGTGGGTTGGTGGTGCATGTCGAACTGTATGGGTGTGGGTGTGTGTACACTGTCCAATTATCAACTCTTGTCATGGTTAAAGGAGAATTTAAAATTTCCAAAAATTAAGTTTGTCAGTTTGGCCCCTAAAAAATTAAGTTTTCTCACTTTGGTACCTAATAAAAATTAAGTTTTCCCACTTTGGTCCATAAATCCAAACCCAACCTAATCTCAAACCATCCCCGCCCTAAACCCTAAACCAACTTTATATTGAAATGGTTGATCCAAAAAAAAAAATTTATATCAAAAGGACGAAAATGAAAAATTACAGTGGGTATGTGTCATTCGAAAAATGAGGAGACTGCAAATCAAAGTCTAGAGGCTACTAGAGAAAGAGATTAGGTAGCTAATTGGAAAGGGGGAGGTTGTCAGTAGGAAGTGTGGGGTGAGGGAAGGTGATGCGGAATGTGTGTGCACCGTGAATATTTTCTAAATTTGCCTTAATGTTTATTGTGTAACGTAGCTTACTATTTTTATTCAATTACAGCATAATTAGAAATTTAGTTTGGGTAGAATTTTAATAATATTTGTTTTCCTATTCTATTAAAATACAATTTCTAGTTTGTTTAGGTTTCTTGACTTATAAATATTAGGGTTTACATCGTATTATTTAGCTTTTGATTCTTTGAATAATAAGAATTTGAGTGTTTAGGCTGTGGCAATTGCGTTAGAGTCATGTCCCTCTTCCTCCTTCCCTCTCTTTCATCTCTCTTCTCTTACTCCAAAGTGTCCTACATTAGAAGGGAGGTGGTTTTTTGTGGGAGTGGGGTGAGAAGGTAAAATAGAGGAGGGGAAAGTAAAGGAGTGAAGGTTCAAGTAATGTGGGACAACATTTTAGTGGATGATGTGGCAAGTTTTGACCTTTTATATCTTTTTCTTTTTAGTAAAAATAACATAATAAACTTTTAAGAGTGTTTAGTATAAAAATAACCAATATTTATATATGATTTGTTATTTTGGTGATTAGAGGGCTTTAATAGTATCCAATCAGATTTCGTCAAACCAACGTGTTTTCCTCATTTTTTTCCACATAAAAAATTCATAATACATCTTCTAAAGATGCTTAATGTTAAAGTAACTTACAGCAATGAATTATCTATTTATATTTTAGTGAAATCAATATGGTTTAATTTTACACGAGTTAGGTAAGTCCGACCCAATGGTTCCACAACAGAAATTATTATTATTATTTTTTTTAAACTATTTTTTGAACAATGAGCACACACATCTTTTTAAAATGTTTTAGGTTCAAAAAAATATTTTACTTAATTCTTTTTTCTGATTATACGCGATAGAGGGTTCCTAGGTCTATTTTTAAAATGTCAAGAGAGATTGTATTATGGTTTTTGAATAATTTTAAGCTTGGTGGGATATGGCCCCACAATGTGAAGCACGAATAAGGATACATAAACGAGATACACGTATGATACAATACAAATATGGCGATACGACAAATTCTAAAAAAATAGAATACCTGCGTGTAAGACTAGGATATGTTTGTTATAGAAATTTATAATTTTTAGAATTCTACTATACATGATCTGGAAGGATGGTATAAATCATCTATAAAAATTAGTTATTAATTTAAGAACAAATGGCCAGTTTACTTTTTTTTCTTTCTCTCTCTTTTTCATTTTTTTATTATTAGTAGATCCTATAAAAATTTCATTTCAATTAGACAAATTCTCAAAAAGTAAGATACTATTGTAACCTTACTAATTTCTTCTTCTTTAAAAAGTAAGCAAAGTATTGAAAAATTACTTATCCTAACAAATAAACTCTTATACTACGTAAGAATTATTACAATCTTAAAACATGACCTAGAGTATTCAAAAAGTATCTAATAATTCTCAAAATTAAAATAAAATAAAATATTCAAGTATTGGACACATTTAAGAAGTATCTGATGTGAATTAGCCAGTATCCGAGGAGTGTCGGTAACTAATACAGATAAAATACGGATACGACTCCCTTTTAGAAGTATTCGTTCTTCGTAGGACCCACAGCTCCTGCTATGAAGGCCATGTCTTCCCGATTAGACAGTACAATCATGTCCTTATATGAGAATTATTTTGTAACATATGCCAAAGTCTATTTATTTCATTAATTTTCATATATACAACTGTTTAACATCAATTTTTATAGCTTGTACTAAATCTTAACGATTCTCGATTCGATTCAATTCACAATTAGCAAAATTAGGATTTCGATTCATGATACATTTTCGATTTGACAACTATGGTAATACTTACTACTTTAGTACAAGAAGAGAACTAATAGACTATAATCCTTACCAATGAATGCAAAAAATAGGCACTTTAATTAGAACCAATAGATTGAAGGAGATACGTAAACAGGAAAAGATTACAAACAAGAAAAGAAAAACAGTAATGCTGGAAACTTTTGACTTAGCCTCTCAATGCTAGGATTCAATAAAATGCTAATAAAATACTATACTTACTCAAGATATATTGGTATTCTATTAGGGGCAACGGCACTACCATCATAGGGTATCAATTGAATACCGTCCCTAATTTTATTTTTCTTTGTATATATAAGCAATTTATAGGTTAATTAGTTAACTCCTTATAATTTGAACACTCAAGTTCACAAAAATTAAATACACATAGTACAAACCTTGAACACCCAACTCACTTATTTCAAACTGTGCACATCCACCCCACAACTCACTCACAACCTTTTTTAATTCCAAATGTAACATCCTCCCAAAAAAAGTCCTTAGAAGGTGAAGTGTATGAAAGAGAATTAAAGTTGGAATGATTTGAGTCACACTCAAAATGCATCTAGCTCATATACTTTTTTCTTTTTTTCATCTTTTTATTTTATTTTTTTTTTTTTTTTTGATACATAGCAATAGTGAAAGGTCCAAAAAAGCTACCATTACATAAAAATAAAAATAAAAATAAAAATAAAGTAATACCCGGAAGATAGCGATCTCGATAATTAGCTTATATTGAATTATGACACTAAATTTGGGAAAGAATGCCTTTAAACTCCATCAAGACTAAGTTGAGAGGTATGGCATGTGGAGAAGAATTGTAGAATACCATATATTAATTAATTAATTTATTTATTTATTTTTGTATTGAAACAATAGTACATTAAAATTATTGTTTGCTTATGATTTGAAAAGTTTAAATTGAGAGATTTATTGCAAATTAATAATAATTTCTTTTATATAAATTCTTATTTAAGTTTTTGAATACCCAGACCAAAATCTCCACATTTCATATCTTTTAATATGAATCTGACTAAAAAAAATTGTTTGATCAGGAAACAGCAGATGGATGTTACATTTCAAAAGATAATGCAAAAAATGGCAAGAAATTGGGGAAATCAAAACTTACAGACTCTTGAATCTCTTCCTTAACAATGTAAAATGGATCTTGAGCTGAAGACATCTTGGATCCAATTACATAATAATGATTACCTGGTAACCCATCAAAAAAAATTAAATTGGATTGAGAGAAGAACAAACAGGTACTGAGCAATCATACATTAGGTTTTAGCAGACAGAACATATTATTTAATAATAAAAAATAAAAATAAAAATAAAAAGCTTTAAGACAATGAAACTAATAAATAAATGGAATGGCTATCGTTGAAGAAACAATGGGGACAAAGAGAGAAAACCCTAATTCTCAGATCTCGTCGATCGTCCAAGCCTTCCTTAGCCCCTAAACTTCTTTCTCGTCAGCGTCCCCAACTTCAAGATCTCAATTTTTCCATTTTTCTTTTCTTTTTTATTTTATTTTATTTTATTTTTATCTCGTTATATTCCCTACACAAAATTTACCTATAAATCTTATCTATCTTTATTCAGTTAAAAAATTAAAAAGTTATTAAAAAAATTAAAAAATTAATAATTTATATCAAAAAAAATTTAAATTTTTTTTTCTATTTTTTACACATCTTTTTATAAAAAGTCAAAAAATTATCTCAAATATACTAATTTTTTTACATCATATTTTAATCAAAAAGTCAAAAAGTTACTAAAAAAAATATGTTCCTATATGAGGCCTCTAAGATTTTTTTATTATAAATCAATTAGTTCATCCATTTTAGAATGGTAGATTTAATATATTATTTGAAAATTTAATTTACAATTATATTTTTGTTTCTATTATTATTTTTTTCTTTTGTGCTAGAAAAATAAGATACGCAATCTATGAGAATTAAATTTGACATGAATTTTTATATGATAATTTTTTTTTATTTGGAATGACTTAAAATGTGAGATTTTTTAAACATTTCAAAAAGAGTACAAAAATGACTTAAAATATGAGATTATTCAAACATTTAAAAGAATGTAGGATTTTTCAAACATTTAAAAAAAAGCACAAAACTCCTTAGTTAGCTTTGGGCGAATATATAATTTCAAACTGTAACGCTCTAATGTAACACTCTAAAAGAAATTCTTTAGTATATTTTTCTCAAACGTAACATTTCAATATAACACTCTAAAAAAATTTCTTAGTGTAAACTCCAATGTAACACATAAAAAAACTCATTAATGTACTTTTTTCAAACGTAGCACTCCAATATAGCACTCTAAAAAAATTTCTTAATGTAACACTCCAACGTAACACTCTAAAAACAATTCCTTAGTGTACTTTTCCCGTATGTAACACTGTAATATAATACTTTAAAAAAATTCCTTAATGTAACACTCCAATGTAACATACACAAAAACTCCTTAATATACTTTTTTCAAATATAACACTTCAATGTAACACTCTAAAAAAAGAATGTGAGATTTTTCAAAACATTCCAAAAGGAGTACAAAAATTTTTTAGTATGCTTTGGACAGTTGTATAATTTCAAACTGTAAATATTACGTTTGGGAAATGTATACTAAAGAATTTTTTAATATTTTTGTGTGTTATGCTAGAGTATGTTATATTGGAATGTTACGTTTGGAATTATATTAATTGGAGTGTTACGTTTGAAAAAAATACACTAAGAAATTTTTTTTGTGTGTTATATTGAAGTGTTACATTTGAAAAAAATATACTAAGAAATTTTTTTGGAGTACTACATTGTTACATTTAAAAAAAATACATTAATGAATTTTTTAATATATTACATTATCAGAGTGTTACATTGAAATATTATATTCTTATTCGTAATGTGGGATTTGCTCCAGATGGAGGAAAAATCTAAAATCTCTATAGTGCAGTTGTATATTTGGAGAAACTCACTTTTATTCTTCAAATTAAAAGCCAAACCGGCAAGTGACTAATTTTCTATGTAATTTTTATTTTAATGGAACCTTTAGGTTTATAAGAAAGAAAGAAGGACTAAACAGTTCATAAAATCAAGTTTTAAGATTTATTAATACTTCACTCATTCCCTTTTGACTTTCGTGCCAGTTGTTGATCTCAAAAAATAAATAATTAAATAAATAAAAATTTAAGAGAAAATGCTTGGGAAGGATATGGAATGAACCATACGGAGGGTACACCTACACTTCTCTGCCTATCTCTCTATTGTATCTCTTTCCTCTCATTAGACCATCTCCAACGCTTCAGCAAACCTGATATCAAATTCAAAATTTGATGAAAAAGTCACTTTTTTGAGTTCCAACGGTTTCACAAAATCGATATCAAATCCAGAATTGAGCAAATCTTGTACCAAAATGAGAACAGGCGAAGCATTTTACCAAATCACTGTTCCTAACCGTTGGGAGAGACCAACCGGTCAACCAGCCGGTTGCCCGGCCGGTTGACCAACCGGTTGACCGCCTAAAGGTTCAAACGGTTCGAAGAAAAAGGTTCAAACAGTAAAAAAAAAAAAAAAAAAAATTTTTTGCCTAACCGGTCGACCAGCCGGTCGACCACTAAAAGGTTCAAAAAGTTCAAAAAAAAAAAAAAAAATATTTTTCGCTTAACCGGTCGACCAACCGGTTGTCCTTGGCACAAATTTGATGAAAATGCACAGTTGGAGCGAGTGGTATCAAATTGGTAAAATGAGTCATTTTTTACTCAAATTTGATGAAAAATCTGAGTAACCGTTGAAGATGCTCTTAGAGATTAAAATAAGGATGATTAGAAGATGTAGCACCACTTAAATTTAAGTGACTAAAAAAGATATGTGTACTAACAAAACCTTTTAATTTTTTGGTGCACCAAAAAGTTCAGTTCACTTTTTAATTGTTATTACAAAATCTTATATTTTACTTTTTTAAATTTAAAGACCAAAATACCCTTATGTTCTATTGTTACTATCAGTGCCACATCCACCGTTGGACAATCACGAGACTTCTGTCAAACACGTCAAGAACATAACCAAACACTTATGGGCATATCCAAAACATTATCAAAAAAAAAAAAAAAAAAAGAATAAACAGAGTAATTAGAGTGAAAACATAGCAAAATTTAACTACTTCTTCTCTAATACCACAAAAAGAGGAAAAAAATATTTTTATCAAAAAAGACTAAAGGGAGTAATTAGAGCGAAAACATAGCAAAATTACAAATATTTGGAGTTTAATTTTTTTACTCATCAAGCTGCATAAATTTACAATTTAAAATTTGTAGTTTCAAAACATTTGCAATTTATCAAAACACAATTTCACGCCGTGACGATGGTTTAGATCTCAAATAAGTAGTTTCTAAGAGTTTGCATCTTTTCAATTTGTCAATATTTGCTAAAATTCTTTATTAAAAAAAAGAAAGAAAGAAAAAAGAAACTATAGTCATAAACGTGTCTTTAAAAATGTAAATTTTTTTAAAGTATTCAAAACTGAATATATGCATTACCAAAATAAGATTGTTTTTTCTCAATTGGTCTTAAATAGTTAATATTTGCTATAAAAAAAATAAATAAAAAATACTAAAGTAATAGAGAAAAGTATAAACATATCTTCAAAATTGTAAATTTTTCCAATTTTCACGGCTTATAACTAAAACTAAAAAAATATTTGTTCAGAATTTGAAAGTTTTCTCTATTAAAATAGGAAAAGAGAAGTTTGTTGCAGAGAATGAGGAAGACAGACATATAGAAAGGATTGTACTCTGATGATAGTTTTTTATTTAGATCTAAAAATGTAGATCTAGTCAAATATGGTACTCTAGGGACCATTTTTAATTTAGATCTAGTTGAAACTAATGTAGATCTAGTCAGATATGGTTAAATCTAATAGACAACAATAATGATGGAGCTCCAGTTTGCAATAACAAGCAGAGAAAGACGAGGGGAGTGTAAGAGGACACGAAAAGAGGTTCGTCGACGATAAAGAAGGTAAGGGAAAAACCAGTGAGGTAGAGCAGCAATTGCAGCAAGTTATCAGTGGTTGTTGAACCCCGATCGATGGTGATTGTTGGTCGTCGGTCAGTTTGCAGATCAAAAAGAGAAATAGAAGAAGTAAGGAGTCTTTTTATATGCAAAATAACTTTTTGATCTATACAAACAGTTGTGGTACTTAATGGTGCACAGGTCCTCATAACAAGATCTATGAAATAAATAACCCAAATTTTTTTTATTGAAAAGTACAAAACTTAATATATTACATATCCGATATTAAGTTGTTCGATGATATATGTAGAAGTACAAAACAAATTTCAAAAGGGATAAAAAGGGCCTTATCATAGGGAGACACCACACATGGAGAAAAATAAACCTCCATGCTGAGAGGAGAAAACCACTACTAAAGGAGGAAACATCTACACAGAGAGACATTATTGTAACACAAAAATCAAAATACAAAAAAATCTAAACAATCACCACCAAACAATACCTTAATGATTTGTCAATCATCAAAACAAATAGTAGTAATGTCAAAGTCCTAACCTCTACGTTACAAAATAAATCATTGTAGATTTGAGATAGTCACTTAGAGTATAAATATGAGTTTAGCAATATCATATCTTGATCATAAGTTAGATTCAAATCTGGATATGAAAGTTTTCTCGATGGCAGACTGATGATAGAGACAAGAGGAGCGGTGTCATGACCCAAACCCGCCCCTGTAGGTTTAGCACCATAACCGGCTAGTAATCCGTGGATTACTAAAGGCCTCTGAACAGATTAGCAAATAATAAGGGGTTGCAGAAGCAATAATACAAGATAGACAAGGTCCAATGAGCTGTGATAACGTTCATGAGACAGAACATTTCAAACTTATTTATATATATACATAAACATGCCAGTCCAGATACACAATATTTACAAGGTATTTACAGAATGTACTTCCCAAGACCTGACTGTACAGAGCGTACACAGAGACTAGCATGATTACAAAAACAGCCATAGCTTAGACTTCGTTCGAAACCTCATCGGGAGGCACAACAGTTGGCTGAAAAAAACAAAATAGAAGGTCGTCAATTCTGGCGCTGGTCACATGTCGGCTCACCTATATACATAATATAAACTGTGAGTGAAGCCCAGTGAATAATAATAGAGTAAAGGGTTTCAATGAATGAGTTCGTACAGATTCGGAAAATCTTAATTCAGATTTGTATCAAATTCATCATTTGTCCATATCATATACAGACGTAAATCATAAGTCATGATTAAGTTTACGTGATACATCCATTAGCATTAACAGAACAGAACAGAACGTATACACGTGAGGTTACGAATAACCAGTTCCATAAAGGAACCTTCGGATCCGGGAAACAGAACAGAACAGAAGCTGAGCCCCCGTGACAGGGCCTCCGGTATGGATAACAGAGTGAAGACAGAAATAAGTTCCATAAAGGAACCTCCGATACCGGGTAACAGCTAACAAATATCACATGATGCTAAGGATGTCACGAATACATATCAGAAATTGAACAATCATTCATTGTATAGAACATATCATTTCGAAAAACAGATCTTGTTTTATCACACAGAAAGTAGATACAGTTTGAACATAACTTTACTAAATTATTACTCACAGTTGGCCTTGAAACAGACAGACGGAGCAGATTGATCACACGACACGCGGTACGTGACCTACATAACACACAACGGACACACACTTGAAACACACATTCTAATTGCACAAAACTTACGTCATTGGTTCTTAGTGCGTTTCTAACCTCAAATCCTCACTATAGAGCCTTAAACATGGCCTAGGAATGCTTAGGATGGAATGAGGATACAAAGATGCCTTGGAAAGTATTTTTCAAAACTTGCTGAAAACAGGCGTCTCGCTCGAGCGTAGCTCCCTTCGCTCGAGCGAGCTTGTCAAAACAGAGGGGTCGCTCGAGGGTAGACTCCTTCGCTCGAGTGTTCTGTAAAAATGCAAAAGTACTGGTTGTTGAAATTTTACCCTCGATGCCCGCTTGATGCTCACTCGAGCGTGAGACACAACCCTTCGCTCGAGTGTAGGTCTCGTTGCTCGAGCGTGCGTCTGCGTGCACCAAAAACTTAAGAGCTTGCAATTTACGCTTGAGCCACCATTCCTTCACTCGAGCAAAGTTCTGAACAAACGATGGTCGCTCAAGCGTGGAATCCTTCGCTCGAGCGAGGAAGCCAAATTCTGGAATTTCCATATTTGCCTCCCAAGCTCAAACCAAGCATTCAACACCTCAAAACTCGACCTCTTGGGCCCATTTTCTGGAAAACACTTGTAAACTCATAGTAGAAGATGTTTCAAAGATCAATTTGTAAAATCAAAGCCCAAATGTGAGTCAATTAAATACAATTTTAAATAAAACTTCAAGAACAAAACAAGAGCTTAACATGCAAGTGTTCATTTTAAATCCAATGCTCTAAAACATGACCAAATGTAAGATTGAGCTCAAAATCATGATGAATTCATGGACTAAGGCTAGAATATGGGCTTGCATGCAAGATCTACCATGAAAACACTTCAAAATGCTAAGATATGAACATGCATGCATGATTTAAGTCTCAAATCAACATTTTCAACCAATTCTTGACTTTAATCTCTAATCTTCCATGAACCATGCAAGAATTAATCTTAAATTCACAATTGAAAGGAGAATCTCCTACCTTAAGGAGCTCAAATTTGCAAAGCCTCTTCAATTCTCCTAAGTTCCAAGCCAAATCTCTAGGTGAATTCAATCTCCTACCTCTCTCTGTCTCTCTCTCTAGTCGATTTTGGCTTAGGAAGATGAATGAAAATGATGCAACAAATGTATGAATCAAGTCTCTAAAGGTTTCATGAAGTGGCTCACTAGTGGCAATTTCGTAATAAACTTAACTAATGTAATTTAACGTTATTTAATATAATTTAATCATACCAAATCAAATTTTAATTAAACATACCATAAAATCACATATATTCTTACTAGTATAAAACACTAATCAATTTCTAAATCGGTCGCCGATAAGACTTCCAATTCGCAAACCGAAACTAAAACATGAACAGATCATTTTATGACAAACAGATAGAAACACAAAGCTAATGCGATACATATGCAATTTAATTCCGGATTCCTTCTAAATTACTATTAGGCATAAATAATCATGGTTTATCATTAATCAGAGGTCGGGGTTATTACAGTCTTCTTCCCTTAAAAAAGTTTGGTCTTCTAAATTCGAATTACCTTCATTCGGAATCAACATTGGGTCCAAGGGGAACAAATCCGCATATCTCTTCTCCATGTCTTCCTCGGTTTCCCAAGTTGCATAGGTTCCTCCATGGTTTTGCCAATCAACTTTTACCAACAGTATTTCTTTATTTCTCAATTTTTTGATCCGGCGATTCACAATTTGGATAGGTCTTTCCTCATAAGTGTAGTCATCTTTCAAAAGCACATGTGTCGGTTCGATGACGTGGAGTGTATCCCTCAAATATTCTCATAGCATCGATACATGAAAGACGTTATGCATATGTTCCATTACTGGAGGTAAGACTACCCGATATGATACCGGATTGATCTTTTCGAGGACTTCATAAGGTCCAACATATCTTAGCGTCAATTTTCCCTTAACACCAAACTGAGTTTGACCCATCATCAGGGTCACCTTTATGAATACGTGGTTCCCAATTCATATTCCCTCTCTCTTCTTCGAACATCGACATAGCTCTTCTACCGACTCTGTGCAGTTTTCAGACGCTGCTGTATCAATTTCACTTTCTCGGTTGTTTCTTGCACAAGTTCCGATCCCAACAAAGGTCTATCACCTACTTCAGCCCAACATACCGGAGAATGACATTGTCTTTCATACAAAGCTTCGTAAGGAGCCATTCCAATGCTTGAATGGTAACTGTTGTTGTACACAAATTCAGCTAATGGCAAGTAGGTTTCCCAATTCCCTTGGAAGTCTAACACACACATTCTGAGCATATCCTCTAGAGTTTGGTTCGTTCGTTCAGTTTGGCCATCTGTCTGTGGGTGATAGGCACTGCTCAGTCTCAATTTAGTCCCCAAAGTCAGTTGCAAACTCTACCAAAATCTCGATACAAACTTTGAGTCCCTATCATACACAATAGATACTGGTACTCCATGCAATCTCACAATTTCAGTCATATAAATATTGGCCAATTTATCAGCGTTATAAATGGTTTTGACAGGCAGAAAATGGGCAGACTTAGTTAAACGATCAACTATAACCCAGATAGAGTCCATACCACGAGAAGAACGAGGCAATTCCACAATGAAGTCCATGGTAATGTGCTCTCATTTCCATTCTGGTATTAGGAGTGGTTGTAGCAAACCAGCGGGTCGTTGATGTTCAACTTTAACCTGTTGGCAATGTAGACATCTAGTCACAAAATCGGCAATACTCTTTTTCATTCCAGGCCACCAAAAATTCTGTTTCAAATTATGATACATCTTCGTGTTTCCCAGATGCATAACAAATTTACTACTGTGAGCTTCGGTCATAACACGTTTCCTCAAATCATAACAATCGGGCACACAAAGACGGTTCTGAAATTTCAGCACATCATTCTCAAACACAAATCTTGGCCTCGGCTTTGAATCAAATTCGTCCGTGATCTTTTTTAAGTATTCATTCTCGCACTGTTTCTGTTTGATCTCGTCGAGAATTGTAGGTTGAGTGGCGATAGCAGTTAATAGCCCATCTTGTTCTAGATCAGTCAACAATTCTTTTCGGTTGGATAGCAAACATGACAAATTCGCACTGGATTTTCGACTCAAGGCATCTGCTACGGTATTAGCCTTTCCTGGATGATACAAGATTTGCAAATCATAATCCTTTATTAGTTCTAACCATCGTCTCTGTCTCATGTTCAATTCCTTTTGGGTAAAGAAATATTTCAAACTTTTATGGTCTGTATACACCTCGCAAGTTACCCCATACAAATAGTGGCACCATATTTTCAAAGCAAACACCACAGCCGCTAATTCAAGATCATGTGCTAGGTAATTCTTTTCATGAGGTCGAAGTTGTCTAGAAGCATAGGCAATCACCCTTCCGTTTTGCATTAGTACACACCCCAAGCCTTTATAGAAAGCATCATTGTACACTTGAAACCCATCAATACCATTAGGCAAGGTTAAGATTGGTGCAGTCACTAACCTGGTTTTTAACTCTTGGAAAGCTGCCTCTCTTTGTTCATTCCAGTCAAATGGCATATTTTTCTGAGTTAACTGAGTCAATGGCATGGCAAGCTTGGAAAAGTCTTTCACAAACCTCCGGTAGTAACCTGCAAGTCCCAGAAAACTTCAGACTTCTGTCACATTTGTCGATCTAGGCCAATCCACGACAGCTTCAATTTTCTGAGGGTCAATAGAAACTCTATCCTTGTTGATTACATGTCCCAAAAATGCCACACTGTCAAGCCAGAATTCACACTTGGACAATCTAGCATACAATTTCTTTTCTCTCAAAATCTGCAAGGTGGTTCTCAGATGGTTCTCGTGTTCTTCCCTGTCTTTAGAATAAATCAAAATGTCATCAATAAATACAACAATGAAGTCATCCAGATATGATTTAAACACCCTATTCATAAGATCCATGAAAGATGCAGATGCATTGGTCATCCCAAACGACATTACTAAAAATTCATAATGTCCATATCTAGTTCGGAATGCAGTTTTCTCTATGTCCTCAGCTCTAACCTTTAATTGATGATACCCGAACCTGAGGTCAATTTTGGAAAACACTTGGGCACCTTGAAGTTGATTAAACAAGTCATCTATTCGGGCCAGAGGGTATTTATTCTTGATAGTCACTTTGTTCAGTTCTCGGTAGTCTATACATAATCTTAAAGATCCATCATTCTTTTTGACAAACAAAACTGGAGCACCCTAAGGTGAAGTACTCGGACGGATAAATTTCTTGTCTAACAGTTCCTGAAGTTGGGTTTTCAATTCTTTCAATTCAGAGGTAGACATTCTATAGGGAGTCTTGGAAATAGGTTGCGTCCCCGGAAACACCTCAACAGTGAATTCAATTTCTCTATCAACTAAGTCCACAGGTAAGCCAGTCGAAAACACATCGGGAAATTCACAAGCAACAGGGATTGTTTCTACAGTAGTACTATCAGATGGTGCAGTCAGTATACAACACAGATAACCCCTACATCCCTTCCTAAGGAGTTTTATAGCTTTCATAGCCGAAATCAAATATGGGGGAGGAACTACCCCATTCCCAATAAAAGTAAATTCAGGCATACCCGGTGATCTAAACACAACAGTTTTATTTGCACAGTCAATGGTAGCACAGTATTTAGTCAACCAGTCCATCCTCAAAATACATTCAAAATGATTAATGTCCAAGGGTAATAAGTCCACATATAACATCATATCGCCAATCATAACATCACATGCTGGATAAACATGAGCACACATCATGGAATCCCCAGACGGCGTAGACACAGATAACACATAGGTCATAAGTTCTAATGGTCTAGTCAATTTTCGAGAAAAAGCAAGCGATACAAAGGAATATGTAGAACCAGAATCTATCAGTACACATGCATTATGAGAACATATAGAGAGTGTACCTGACACCACAGTATAGGTGTTCGGTACATCACCGGGCACTAAGGCAAACACTTGACCTTGTCTCAGAGGTTCTTTCCCAGTATTGGCTTTGACATTGGTTTTGGCCACAGAAGCGGATCCCGCTGCTGCAGGACAGCTAGTAGTCTCAAACCTGAGCGGGCAATCTTTCACTACATGACCTGGCTGGCCACACCGGAAACAATCACCGGACACCCGTGTGCCTCTTACCACAATCAGAACAGACTGGAATAGACCCACTACTTTGACTCGAGTTGTTCGAAGTCCCTGTGTTTTGCTTCTTACTAACAAAGGACCGACCTTTTTTAAAACCAAACCCGGATCTTTTTCCTCTCCACTCAGTTGTTGTAGTTGCTGGGGCTTTACCTTGTTTCATGGCGGCTAGGGTGGCCTCTGCCATTAAGGATCTGTCTAACACTTCCATATAAGTAGGCAATTTCAGAATGCCTACTCGATCAAATACCTCTAAATCCAATCCACCTTCAAACTTTCGTGCTTTCTTGTAATCGGTATCCACCATATGTGGAACAAACCGTGCCAGTTTGGTGAATTTAGCTTCATATTCTACCACAGACATCCTTCTCTGTTTGAGTTCCTGAAATTCAGACACTTTCTGATCCCTGAAACATTGGGGAAAGTACTTGTTGTAGAAGATAGCATTAAACTGTGCCCATGTCATATTTCCATTGCCACTTCGGATCAGTAACCACCACCTGCGGGCTTCATCTTTCAGAGTGTAGGTGGCTAGGAGGACTTTCTGAGTTTCAAAACAAGGAAATACTTCACACAATTTTTTCATCTCAAGCAACCATGTCTCAGCTTTCAGAGGTTCAATTCCACCATAGAACGTTGGCGGTTTCATTTTCATAAATTTTTATGTCAGATTGATGATGTCAGTATTATCTGCCTCGACTTGTGCCGGTGGAGGCGGAGGGGGCAAAGGTTGTTGTCTCTGTTGTTGTGTCCAGGCTTCAGTCAATGCTACTAACATCTGTTTCATTCGGCCCATGCGAGCCTCTGAAGACTCACTTTCACCACTTCCCCTTGCATTCTCCATCTTACTATACAGACATCAAATGATAATAAACACAGGCATAATCTTATTCATTTCCTTCAATTCATTGGATTCAAATGTACATTCAGTTTTCATATTCAGTTGCATTACCACACACTCACACATGCAGATGGAATACCCCTAACTCTTACTAGGACATCCTAAGCTCATACGGACCTGTGTGTGCGGTAGAACACGTGCTTTGATACCACTCTGTCACCACCCAAACCCGCCCCTGTAGGTTTAGCACCGTAACCGGCCAGTAATCCGTGGATTACCAAAGGCCTCTGAACAGATTAACAAATAATAAGGGGCTGCGGAAGCAATAATACAAGATAGACAAGGTCCAATGAGCTGTGATAACGTATATAGGACAGAACATTTCAAAACTTATTTATATATATACATAAACATGCCAGTCCAGATACACAATATTTACAAGGTATTTACAGAGTGTACTTCCCAAGACCTGACTGTACAGAGCATACACAGAGACTAGCATGATTACAAAAACACCCATGGCTTAGACTTCGTTCGGAACCTCCTCGGGAGGCACAACAGTTGGCTGAAAAAAACAAAACAGAAGGCCGTCAACTCTGGCCCTGGCCACATGTCGGCTCACTTACATACATAATATAAACTGTGAGCGAAGTCTAGTGAATAATAATAGAGTAAAGGGTTTCAATGAATGAGTTCGTACAGATTCGGAAAACCTTAATTCAGATTTGTATCAAATTCATCATTTGTCCATATCATATACAGACGTAAATCATAAGTCATGATTAAGTTTACGTGATACATCCATTAACATTAACAGAACAGAACAGAACAGAACATATACACGTGAGGTTACGAATAACCAGTTCCATAAAGGAACCTCCAGATCCGGGCAACAGAACAGAACAGAACAGAAGCTGAGCCCCCGTGACAAGGCCTTCCGTATGGGTAACAGAGTGCAGACAGAAATAAGTTCCATAAAGGAACCTTCGATACCGGGTAACAGCTAACAGATATCACATGATGCTAAGGATGTCACGAATACATATCAGAAATTGAACAATAATTCATTGTGCAAAACATATCATTTCGGAAAACAGATCTTGTTTTATCACACAAAAAGTAGATACAGTTTGAATATAACTTTACTAAATTATTACTTACAGTTGGCCTTGAAACAGACAAACGGAGCAGATTGATCACACGACACGCGGCACGTGACCTACATAACATATAAAGGACACACACTTGAAACACACATTCTAATTGCACAAAACTTACGTCGTTGGTTCTTAGTGTGTTTCTAACCTCAAATCCTCACTATAGAGTCTTAAACATGGCCTAGGAATGCTTAGGATGGAATGAGGATGCAAAGATGCCTTGGAAAATATTTTTCAAAACTTGCTGAAAACAGGGGTATCGCTCGAGCGTAGCTCCCTTCGCTTGAGCGAGCTTGTCAAAACAGAGGGGTCGCTCGAGCGTAGACTCCTTCGTTCGAGCGGTCTATAAAAATGCAAAAGTACTGGTTGTTGAAATTTTACGCTCGATGCCCGCTCGATGCTCGCTCGAGCATAGGTCTCATCGCTCGAGCGTGCGTCTGCGTGCACCAAAAACCTGAGAGCGTGCAATTTACACTCGAGCCACCATTCCTTCGCTCGAGCGAGGAAGCCAAATTTTAGAATTTCCAGATTTGCCTCCCAAGCTCAAACCAAGTATTCAACACCTCAAAACTCGACCTCTTGGGCCCATTTTCTGGAAAACACTTGTAAACTCATAGTATAAGATGTTTCAAAGATCAATTTATAAAATCAAAGCCCAAAGGTGAGTCAATTAAATACAATTTCAAATAAAACTTCAAGAACAAAACAAGAGCTTAACATGCAAGTGTTCATTTTAAATCCAATGCTCTAAAACATGACCAAATGTAAGATTGAGCTCAAAATCATGATGAATTCATGGACTAAGGCTAGAATATGGGCTTGCATGCAAGATCTACCATTGAAACACTTCAAAATGCTAAGATATGAACATGCATGTATGATTTAAGTCTCAAATCAACATTTTCAACCAATTCTTGACTTTAATCTCTAATCTTCCATGAACCATGCAAGAATTAATCTTAAATTCACAATTGAAAGGAGAATCTCCTACCTTAAGGAGCTCAAATTTGCAAAGCCTCTTCAATTCTCCTAAGTTCCAAGCCAAATCTCTAGATGAATTCAATCTCCTACCTCTCCCTCTCTCACTAGTCGGTTTTAGCTTAGGAAGATGAATGAAAATGATACAACAAATGTATGAATCAAGTCTCTAAAGGTTTCATGAAGTGGCCCACTAGTGGCAATTTCGTATTAAACTTAACTAATGTAATTTAACGTTATTTAATCTAATTTAATCATACCAAATCAAATTTTAATTAAACATACCATAAAATCACATATATTCTTACTAGTATAAAACAACAATCAATTTCTGAATCGGTCGCCGATAAGGCTTCCAATTCACAAACCGAAACTAAAACGTGAACAGATCATTTTATGGCAAACAGATAAAAACACAAAGATAATGCGATACATATGCAATTTAATTCCGGATTCCTTCTAAATTACTATTAGGCATAAATAATCATGGTTTATCATTAATCGGAGGTCAGGGTTATTACAAGCGGTAGCATTTAACATACCAATCCTACCATGGTGATGAATAGAAAAGAAATCGCTAAAGAAGAAACGAAGGAAAGAGGAAGTTTAGAAGTGTTGCCATCTTCCTCTATTAAGTGGTTTCAAAGGTAAAATTGGAAATTAATTTAAGTAGAGATTATGCATATATATAATAAAGCAACTAGGTTTTGAAAAAATATCAAAAAATGTCCCGCATGTCATCAATATATATATCTCAAGGTGGATTTTTTCTGTCTATAATTTGGAGTGAAGGGTGTTGTTTGGGCCTATAGGATTCACCACATATCCTGTTTTAATCATTCGAATTGTTTATTTTGTAAAGCACTTGGTGTATATCATCCACACACAAAATTAAGTTAGTCCCATAATCATAACATATTTTATTTATCACGTTTATCACAAAAAAAAGGATGACAATTGTGTTTTTTTTTTATAAATAAAATATATATATATTTTTTTTTGTGACAAACACTATAAATTGAATAAGTTACGATTAATGGATTAATTTTATTTTTTATTGATGATATACATGACGCGTACGATAAAATGATCAGTTCATATTATCAAAATAGAACCAATAGTGAGCCTCACATGCCCAAACAACGCTTTCTAATCTACAATCTAGACTAGTAGGAATCAGGGGCGGAGGGAACGAGGGCTCAGCGGGGTCACGTGCCCCCCCTGAGTTTTGGATTTTTTTTTTTTTTTTTACAAACATAAAAAAAATATTTTATATAAAAATAAATTATAAAAATATTATTTAGAGTGAAATGCCAATGATATTTTTAAAACTATAAGAACAATAATGATTGTTTTGATTGAAAGTAAAGAGACTACAATATTACTATCTATGAAAATTTCAATATAATGGTGATCTCTATCAATATTGATATGCAAACATAATTAATTTTAATGAAAATATAGAATTTATTGAATTGTTAAGTTACATTTAATATGCAGGGTTCACCCTCCATGTGTTTCTTTATTATTGGTTGGTAATATCACATGTCAATGATTGCGTGGTATGACTATTATATTAAATTTTTACGCATATTTTGTATAAAAAAATTACTTTATCATTATATAATTTATTTTAAAACTTTATATCCATGACTTTTTTAATGTTGTTCATGATACACTAATTACAAATAACATATTCACTTTGTTTGGTTTGAGTTTTCTAAAAACACTTTTCAAAAGATTCTACGTTTTTGTTTTTCGTATTTTTTTTTGTTTTTATTGATTTTTTTAATATTTTAAGTAATTTTTTTTTAATTTTTAGACACACCTAATATAAATATGCTTAAAAAATATAATTTTTGCGAATTTTTTTTTTAAAAAATTCACTAAATACCAAAAATATAAAAAAATACAAAAATCAATACATTTTTCACATTTTTATGTATTTATTAATTTTTTAAAATATTTTTTCACAAATATTTTATTTTTTTTAGATACATCATACATCTAAAAAAGTAAAAAAAAAATTGCTTAAAATTTTAAAAATATTCACTAAAAATAAAAACAAAACAAAATAAAATAAATAAAAAAAAACTTAATTTTCAAAAAACTTAATTCAAAAAATTCAAACTAAACACACTAATTTTTTTTTTAATCTTTCTTGAAGTCAATCGTAAAAATTTATGTGAAATATTTTTGTAAATATTTTTAATGTTGTAATTAAGAAGTGCCCCATATGATTTATTTTCTTGGCTCCGTCACTGGTAGGAATCCATCTCTATATATATTGTATTAAATGGATTTTTCTTGTAGAAGTGGTCTTTAACGTCATCATTATATTAAATATTTAATATTTGGAGAAATTATCGGTAAATCCCAAATTAGGGAATGATGATTCATTTAGTCATGTGTTTTTTCTTGTGAATCATTTGGTCCTATTTAATTGGTAAGGAATATTTTCCTTTGATTTGGTATGGGTAGAGTTTACACATTTACCCTTGTTATAATTTTGGTGATTTTTTTTACTCATTTGTGTGTAATGATTCCATATCACTACTAACATCCATACACTCAAAAAAACAGGAGAATGAGTGATACATTACAACACAACAAATCAAAAAAATGATACTGACACTACACTTCATTAACATCGATACGGTTAACATTACATTTTTTATTACCACAAATGTTATTAACATTTCATATCACCACCAACATTCATACATTCAAAAAATAAGGGAATGGATGGTACACTACAACACAACAATAAACCCAACACAACAAATGGCATTAACATTACATTGTTGTCAATCCCTATCATGTTAGTTGTCACATTAACACTAACACGATGACAATCATACATGTCCCAAATCCGGCATAACATTTAAACAGGGGACACTACCAATGTACGTCAAACCCCCTAACATCGACCACATGAACAACAACTTTGTGCACATACGAACACCTAAACCATTACAACAATCATCACACACTAGCAAACGGCGTTACAACAACATTTTCATTACCCGTATGTGAATCCTAAAGATAAATTCCACATTAAGCATCAAAACTTACACACTACATATCTTCACGTTTCTTTGTCATGAATCTTCTACAAAAACCCCGACGGGCACTACTATCCAATGCTGGGTTCATTCCCCCAATTTCATTTCTGAAATCATTGGCACGATCAACAATCTCACATTTGCACAGATGTTCGAAGATTGTTGGGATCACTGTCTTAGTTGATTTGAGAAGGTAGGTTTCGACGAGGTAGTGTTTTTTACCCCAATTTTGGATACGAAATCGGATTTGGTGCGGTAAACACTCATTACCATTTGCAATGTTCCCGAAACCATACCTGACGCCATCGTAGAACAAATCCAACGCCGCCTTTGACACATTGATGAACTACACACGGCGGGAACCAGTCGTCAATGCCTACCAAATTGATTACAACAAACGTCGATTCATATTTTTAGGGTTTCAATGACCCAAATAACAAATTGGGAACTCAGAATGACGGGTTAACATTACCAAATCCATCAACATGATTGAATCCCATTTTCACTAGATTAACATTACAAATCTATTGTTTTTACATATCAACCTCTTCCATGATGATCGCAATTGTGGGAAAACAAAAACAACCTATTGTAAGCTTTATTGGGTAGAAATGTAATTTTAACATTGTTCAATCCCTATAATACCCACAAAATCTACACAGTACGCTCTAACATCACGTGCAAATATGCCATTTTATCTCCAACGGGACTTATCAGTTCATAAGATTAAACACAAGACTAAATGGTTCACAAGGTCTTAGTTTGGGATTTATTGGTGCATTACCCTTAATATTTTTGGTTTATTTTATTTATAACTAGAGTATTCTAATAATTAGATTATACTAATTGATAATAGAAAATTTTAATGGTTTATTTAGTTAACTGAAATGAGATGGAATGATTATTCCGTAGACTCACTTTCCAATGGAATAATTAATTTCTTATAATGGTAAATAATAATTCTCTTTGCAATATATATTTTTTAGAGTGATACTATTAGTACCCCATCAATTATTTTGGACATCCTATTTTTTAGTTCTTTTTTATTTTATTTTATTACAATAATAACCTCAAATGAAATTAATAAAAAGCATATCAATAATTTTGGGATACTCCATCTTACAATTAAGCCCACACACACCTACTACATCGTGAGTTAGGGTTTATGAGAACACCCACCTCTATCACCACCTATTCATCTTCCCCAAATCCTACCTTCAAAACCTACCCACCCTCAAAACCTTGAAAACCTTGAAAACCCTTTGACGGCAATATTCCGGTGATAACAGTAGCAAGCATTTGATTACCTGCACTTCTCCGGCAATGACAATAAGTGGAAATTTTTTCGACAATCTCAACTCCATGAGACAACTGGAGTACAACAATAAAAGCTCAGAGGAGATTCATAATTTTGATAGTGTTTTTAGCTCAGAGGAGATTGGCCTTGTAAGGGTAAGGTTTTTGAAAAAAATGACAAAAATAATAAAATCTATTTGTTAGTTTTTTGGGACTAAACTCCTGAACATATGACCGAAATTCAGGAATACATGCTCGAGCATTGTTTATTTGTTCGGGAATAGGTAATCAAATATTTCTTATTTGTTCAGGAACAGGTAACCGAAACTCATGGAGATCGCAGAACCCACAAAAAGAGAATTTTGAATCAACAACAAAAAAAACCCTACATTTATTTTCTCAGATCATGGACAAGTATGTGGAGATGAAGTAGTAATCACTTTCGTAGATTTTGTTATGGCTTTGGGAAGAGAGGCTTCTTGAGGTGTGGGGGTGTGCATTCAATTGAATGGATAGAATATTTTCACAAGGATAATTTTGGTATTATTTGGGGGGAGAAAAGAAATTTTAAGGGTTTAGAATTTGTAAGTGGGGGTCCAGAGAAATGGGGGTCCAAAATAATTAATAGAGTGCTAATAGCAACACTTATTTTTTTTTTAAATTAAAAAATGATATAAAATCCCATTTTTTAGACCAGGTAGTGTGTAAAATAGATGATTGACTAAGGATTTGAGATGATTAGAACATATATAAGAAAAGAGAGAGAGTTTGATGAGATATTCTAGTAGGCTGCCAAACGGATCTATCTTTTTGGGTTAGGGTAGTGCTACGCTTTTTAATTAATCTTTTTAGTTAACCGAAAATAAAACTGAATATTTTGAAAGAATAATCATTTTCTTCCAGTTCATTCTAATGAACCAAAATATTATATTTGTTTTCTATATTTGAATAAGTTATCAATTAATGTTTTTGTAAATTAATTTATGTAAAGTTATGGATTTGTGTTTCTCTTCGCATTGAACAGGTTTTCTTTACAAGTATGACTTTTTATTATTATTATTTTTTTCTCATACAGAAAATTTGTATGATGATTTCCACTAACAGATCTTATAAAATTTTATTCATTACATATTTTATTTTGTATTCCTATCAAAAGTAAATAATTTTAGAGGGGAATCATAGACGCCTTATTAGGCATTTTTGTAACAAATATTATGTAATTTTTAATAAAATTAACAATAATTATAATTAAAAAATTAAATTACATATATATATATATCTTATATTTTAATTGGTATATTAAATAGGTCTTGCATCAAGTGTTGAATTGGAATGTAAATCTTGTTTCTCAATTAAAATGTTTGTTGGTATATTCTGACATTTGTGCTACAGGGGGCCACAAAAATATGAAACCTTATCTAAAACTGACCAATGGAGGGGCAAACTTTCACTCAAATTTACATCCAACACTATCCATCCACACTACTCCCTCCAACTCATACTCATAGTTTGTTTTCTGCATCACAGGAAAAAAGTGACTTTAAAATATCAAATTCATTTGAACTCAAAACACATTTCCACTTAACATAACTGATATATACAATCATGGTCCATTCATTAATCCCTGTACCAGGAGCTACAGCACCACCCATCTCAATCTCAACATCATCATCATCATCTCATTCTAATTCTATGAAGAAAGCCCATTTACCATCATCTTCAGGGTTTCACAGAGCCTGGGTTTGTCATCAAGCATCTTCTGATCAACCCCTACAGCATACAATTGTCTACCGCAGGTTTATATATGTATTCGTTTTTTTTATGTTTTTTATTTTGTCCATGTAACATGTTTTTGATTGAGGACAATTACAGCTTAGTAAATCATATGTGACTGCATTTGATCTTTGATAAATTAGTAATTAATGGGAATGTATATATATATATATTACATGTGTAACTAATGAAATGGAACAAGAATTTAAAACATACTATGTCATATGTGAGTACAACATATGAAATTGTGTGTGATGGAGTTAATGTTTCAGGAGTACTATTGCATTGGGCTTGGCTGGTGCAGTGCTGGGCTTGAACATTGGCAACCAGAGTGCAAGTGCCGCTGCTAGGAGGCCACCACCACCGCCACCAGAAGAGAGAAAGGATCCAAGTGTGAGTGGTCTTCAAGCCAAAATTTTGGCTAGCAAGAAAAGGAAGGAAGCAATGAAGGAAACCATGGAAAAGCTAAGAGAAAGAGGAAAGCCTGTTACCGGTCCATCTGAATAGTTTTTGAACAAAACTCATTTACCTAAAAAAAAAGAAAAAAAGAAAAACAAAATCATGTCTAGTTCCAAGTTCTACACCAATCTTCTTTTGATGGAGATTGGAGATTGAATGTGCCTTCTAATAATGGTGAATATTGTGGAAAATTTCGGTTCATTTTGCAAAAGTGATATTAATTTGTAGAGAAGCATACAAATGCTTCATAGTCATTATTGTTGGCCTAAACTTCTCAATAATGAAAAGCACTGCACAGGAAAACAATAACCCCCCCCCCCCCCCCCCCCCCCCCCCAAAAAAAAAAAAAAAAAAAAAAAACAGAGAAATGGAAAAGAGAAAGAATGAGGGCAATTTTATTACCTGAATTATTATTATTTTTTCACCCCATGGAGTATAGCCATCTTTTATAAGCTTGCCAAACTAGACAAGTGGCAGCAAGAGAGAACAAAGCAACAACTAAACGACCTCAACATTGAGGAATTTATTTTCAAATTTAGAACTGCCAGATAACCATGAACTAGAAGCAAATATTCTGTAGAAAAATCAGCAACAACCTGAGGAAAAATAGGGCCATCTATTTGAATTTGAATTATCTACTAACATTCTCTTCTTTAATTCAAACAACCACAACAACCAAGCAAGTTCCTTAGTTTGTAGAATTTTTCCATGAGAAAAGCCTTTGTAAAGATATCAGCAACTTGATCTTCTGTGTTACAAAGCTCTAACTTCACTTCTCCCTTAAGCACAAGGTCTCAAATAAAATGATGGCAATATGCTTGGTTCTTCCATGAAAAACGTGATTCCTGCTGGTCATTTCAATGGTAGACTTGTCGCAAAATATCACACTAGGCCCATCTTGTATCTCCTTCAAATCTAATAAAATACGTCTCATCCAAACAAGTTGACAAGCTGTTTTTGTTGCAGCTCAGCTTGTGAACTTGATAAGGCAATGGATTGTTGCTTGTTTGTTCCCCAAGATATCATTCCTGAGCCAAGGCTAAGAGCAAAACCAGAAGGCGTTTCGAGCAAAACGTCTCTATATGTCAATCATTAAAAGTGTCGTCCAACTTGAATTAATACTATGCAATTTGATGTTCTCAATCAGCAGTCCGTTTAACTTAATGAGACACCTAGCCTCCTTTGATGACGTTTTTATAGCTTACAGCGGTGTTTTAAAATGCTGTTAATTTTTGAATTTTGTCTAGTGATTATTAATCATATGGGCATTGATTTAGACCCCCTTAAAACACCCACCCCCACAACCCCTTCACACACATGGAGGTTGGGGATTGGGTGAGAAGAAAAAAAAAAAAAAAAGAGGAAAAGTTGACCAATCAAAACTAAAGGGAGTCAAGGGGGTGACCCCCAAAGGGGGTCTCAACCTTTATTCTAATCATAGGGCATCAATAACAGGACCGACGGCCTTAGGCTCCAAAATTTTGGCTCAAAATAGGGCCTCCAAATTTAGTAAAGTGTTATATGCCCAATTTTTATTTTTTATTTATTATTATTTTTTTTTAAGTACCAATTTAAAGGGCTCCAAAATATTTTATTGGGCTTATTTATTTATAAGTATGGTTTAACTCATTTATTTATAAGCGTGGTTTGGCCCATATTTATTAAAATGAAAATATATACAAAAAAAAAAAAAGTGTTTGGGACCCAAAAAGAACAATACATACAATACATTACTTAGTGCTCTCTCTGTCTCTCTCTCGCTCTCTCTCTCACTCTCACGAAGTGATGAAAAAGGAAACATATGCCAAGCAAGTATAAAACAGGGCAGACGCAGAGAGCAGCATTGAGCGAGTCGACGACTCACTCTCTCTCTCTCTCTCTCTCTCTCACACACACACATACACTCCTCCAGCAACTCACTCTCTCTCACACACTCTCTCTCTCTTATAGTAAGTCCTCGCTCTCACTATCAAATTTTATTAATCAGTGGATTGTCCTAATTTTTTTCTACATTCTTTCTTTGTCAGTTAATGGAATAATAAATTTGCTCAAATTTTTTTTTACCTTCTTTATTTATTAGATTTTAGAGGAATAAATAGTTTTGTCCTAATTTTTTTACTTAGGTCTTTATCAATTTTAATTGAATAATTTTTTTCTAATTTTGCCCTAATTTTTCCCTAGTGGAATAATAAATTTTTTTACCTAGGTCCTAATTTGTTGATACTTGTCATTTTATGAATAATTTTTTTATTAAAAAATATATATATTAGAGGGGATCCATTTTCATAGTTTCCCTTAGACCTCACAAATTTCAAGGCCCACCTTGATCAATAATATTCGAACCAAGATGTCGCGTCTCCTATGAGAATACCCTTGGGGCTTATCATATCTTATAGTTAAAGTACAAAAAAAAAATACATTTTTTATTATAATTAGCTATTTTAGTTGGCATGTAAAAATATTATATAAGATGAATACTTTCCAAAATTTACACTAACCAATTGGTTAGAGAGAAAAAGAAAAGAAAAGAAAAGAAAAGAAAAGAAAAAGAAAAGAAATATAGAGACTAAGAGAGAGGAAAGAACTAATAATTAATGTTTGGCTAGTAATTAGTAAAAGTGAAGTTAGACAAAATAACTAACTTGGGACGCAAAAAAAATCATAGAGATGAAGCATTTACAATATGTTTGGCAAATTAGGCAAAAATAGTAATGATGGGGGAATTTGATAATCTAATTCAGCTTTTAAAGTAATTTTTTAATTAAACTGGTTTGATTACATAGATAGTATATATCACTTAAAAAAAATTAAGCCCCACTTAAAAGAAGGTTAAAATTTTCAGTCAAACAAGACCTACTTTTTTTACTTATCACTTAATGCGCTAAGTGAAAAAAATAAAAAATTAAAAAAAAGGCATCGGGTGCTTTAGGTTTAGCAAAATTTATGTAATTTTTTACTTATCACTCATTGTTTTCATAAAATTTTATCTTTTTTGTGTGTTTTTTTTTTGTTAAATTAGTTTTTATTTTTTAAAAATGAAATATAAAAATAAAAACAAGTTATGAAAATTTAATCAACCATGATTATAGATCAATTTTACTTAGATAGAGAAGTACTATTGTATTTCAATTCTCAATAAAAAAGCCTATGGTCGTCAACAACAACAACAACATCAAAAAAAATATATAAATAAATAAATAGGAGGCGGATCAAGCCCCGAATTTCTTGTAAAAATCTATACCGAGACTACTTCACAAGTTTTAAGGCTCTCATTCCATCTATGAGTTTACATTTTACTTATTTTAGTTACATAAGTAATTTTTTTTTCTATTGATTACAAAAAAAAAAAATAAAAATAAAATAAAAATATGCATATGTTAAATTTGTTTTAATTAAGTATAATGACATTTTACATGTAGGATGACTTCTGATGATAGTGCTAGAGCTAATTGGAAAGATATAGAATTGTCTAAACTTTTCATAGATTTGTGTTTAGAAGAAGCTTCTAAAATTGGTAAAAATTGTGGTAGTCTTAAAAAAGAATCTTGGGATAGGATGAGGGTAACTTTTAAGCAACAGAAAATGTTGACCTTTCTCAAAAACAATGAAAAATCAATGGGCTTATCTGAAAAATAAACATGAAGTGTGGCCAAAGATAATCTTTAAAACTAGGAATGGTCATGATTCAGTGACTAATACAATAAATTGAAGTCCACAAAATGGGATGAGTATATACATGTATCGCTATCTTTAATGCTAACATATTTAAAAAACATAATGGCATTCAATAGATATGTGTGTAATTTTCAAATTTGTAGAGGCAAAACAATTTCAATATGTTGGTTGACAACATGCAAATGAACTAAAAGCATTATTTGATGGTATTAGAGCAGCTGAAAAATTTTCACGGGGTCCATTGAAAGAAGGATTGCCTACCGATGATTTCGGAACACAATCAGAAATACATTAATCTCAATGATGAATTTCTTGAGACACCTTCTTTACCAAAGGATGTGGCAAAATCTGAAATAAATGTCAAAAGAAAAACAAATATGGTGATCTTGATGAACAACTACATGAAACATTTACGCTGTGTTTGGTTAGGGAATTTGGAAAAGGATTTGGAAAGGGAAATAAAAAAAAAAGGTGAAATATGATTAAAATATACTTACATTTCACCTAGTTTCACACATCTTTTCCATTTCCATTTCCAAATCCCTTCTCAAATCCCCCAACCAAACACAATATTAAAACATTACAGAATTCTGAAGGGCCTAGTATAGAAGAATGCAATCAGATTTTGAATGAGATGCAACTTTTTGAAATGGTTGACCCATTATATATAACTGCATGTAGTATTTTTGTGATAACCACACCATGCATATCATATTGCATTAATTTAATTATGTGAGATTTGAATTTTAAATCATATGTTTTGTGTTTAATTTGTATGTATCTGTTCGATTTGTGAATTATCTGTTAGGAAGTTTTATTCGAATAAAAAATTGGAAGCCTAGATGAGTTCAGAAACCGAAATTGACGAGCTTAATTGGTTTGTTATAATATTTAGAGCATTTTGAGAAGTTTAATTAAAATTTAATTTAGTTTAGTAAAATTAAGATTTATTTAATTAGTCTGAAGCCTTAATTAATTGGCCTAATGTTAAATTAAGTGTTTGAGCTAATCTAGTACATATATTTGACATAAGAGAGGAGACTAGGGGAGATCCTAATCATATTTGTGCTGAAGGAGTTTTTAGAGAGAGAGTGAGCTCACATTTTAGAGAGAGAGAAGCTAGAGAATTGAAGAATTAAGAAGAGAAGATCAAGATTTTGATAGAACAAGTTAAATTCAAGACTCTAGGTAAGGTTTTGACCTTTAATTCATGTAGAATATCCATCTAGCTAATGTATTCATGAAAGAATTGAACTTATATCTAAGTAATTTGAAAGGAATTAGGTTAAAGATGATAAAAATGGAGCTAGACCTACGTGAATGCATAATTATGTACTGTTTCATCAAGTTGAGCGTGATTTTTGTTACCTATGTGAATTTGAGAGTTGAATTGCACATGCATCCATGATTTCTAAGTTGTGAAGGCTTAAATTTCATGAATCCATAAGTTAAAGATCATGTTTTGAAAATTATGAAGAAAAGGGTTTGAAATTCATACATGCATGAGATTTTGAGTTCAATTTTGATAAATTCATGAAGTTTTGAGTATAAGATTTGCAAATGATTATGTATTTACGTTTATTTTAGTGTTTTCATACTTTAGAGGAAGTCATGCAACAGTTTGGCCTTTGAATTTACATTTGGACAATTTTTCTTCAAGTGTTGAAACCCAAAATTTGGCCTCATCGCTCGAGCGATGAAGTTAACACTCGAACGCACTTCTTGAGCATCTGGTAGTTTTGCAGAACTTTGCAAACAGTTCAAGCGACTGAGTTACTGCTCGAGCAAACCAAATGATTTCTTGTGCATAGCTCGAGTGACCAAGTGTCCGCTCGAGCCTACATTGAGACTTTTTAGTATCTGATTTTGCAGAGCAAGTACTGAAAGAATGCATTCACCGCTCAAGCGGTGAAGTGACTGCTTGAGCGATCACCCCGTATTCAGCTTATTCTGAAAAGCAGTCTTGAGTTTGTGTTTTCATTCTCTTTTACTCTTGAGCATCCATAGGCATGAATTAAGTCTCATGAATAAGTTAATAAGCTAGAAACTGACTTAAATGAATTGAATAGAAAAGAATGATTCGATTAAGCTTTGTGTTTTAATATATGTGTTATGTGTAATGTGTAGGTTGATCCACGAAGGAGTGACAACCAATCTAATTGTTGTGAGTAATATCTTAGTAAAGATATTTTTATATAGTTTATTTTCCAAATGTTCCTTTGTGATAAGTTTTTCCGAACTTATGATTAATTAAAGATGAATGAGCTTTCCTTCTGTCTGATCAACATGATATCTGTAAATGGAATTGATGAAGTGCAAATGTGTGTGATGGACCCAAGGTCGTTCTGAATATCTATTGAGTCTATTAAGACTACCTTATCGAATATATCTGTAACGAGTTGAATCAAATTGAATTTATATTTTAATCTCAGTTGGGAATTTATTTTAAATTATTAAACTCCATTCATTTTGAACCCAATTGATTGAATCGTGACCCGTTAGTAACCATATAATATTGTTGTGGTTTTATTATTATTATTATTTAATTACCATAAAAGAATTGTGAATATTTATGGTGTGTACCATTAAACGAAATATATTTTGTGGTGAGAAAATATTATATTTACTTTTGTCATTAAAGATGTTGAAATATATTTTTAATTGATATATATATATAGGCATATATATATAGTTAGATATTTGTTTAATTAGATATTTGTTTAGGAAATATCTATAAAAGTAACCAAAATGATTTTTTATTCAACTTTTGGGAGTTCTTGGGAGGTTTGCTGTGAGAAAATAAAGAAAAAGGGTTCCAATGTTGGTTTTTCATGGGTTTGATTTAGTGTAAGTTATTTTTGACCCCTAGTACTTTGGATCAAAACGTAGATGGCGGAAAAGGTGTCATTTGGCTTCAAAAAAATTTAATTTCTGTTGCCGAAAAATTTGAAAGCTTCTTGGCTTGAGATAGAAATTTTTCCTACACTTCTTTATGTACTTTTACTTTTATGTACTTTTACTTGATTATATGGAGCTTAGAGTTGTATATAATTTAATTAAAATTTTTGAAAAATTTGTGATTTATTTGCTTAAAAGAGAAATTTTGAGAAAAATAAAGAGTTGATGCCCAAATTGAGAAAGTGTAAACTTGGAATAGTTTGTAAGGTTATGAAAGAGCTATGTTTTAAATTTGAACAAAAACAGATTTCGACTCGATCAGTTTTGAAATTTTTACCGATTTGCGACCAAAAGAGCATTTTTAAAGAAAATAAAGGAATTATGTTTAACTTTTGGGGCTTTTGATTAAAATAGGATGTCATAGTTGAATAATGCTTGGTGAATGAGTTTGGAAAGAAAATGATGTTTTCTTGCGTATTAACGGTATTATTTTGCTTAAAGTATTTGTTGGAATAAAACTGACACAGTTAGAAATGGACCTTGAGAGGTTACTGGACGTGATTGTGATATGAAAACTAGTGTAGTTGTTCATATTTGATGAGATGTGGAATAGATTGTATTTAGCGAAATTTTTGGAATTTAATTATTTAAATATCTGTTTAGAAATATCTGTTTTGGGCTATCGGTGGAGGATAGCCACGATTGTTGTAGAAAGGCATGAGACTTAGGTAAATCGAACCATATTTCTCATTTGTTGCATTGGACATTGCATTACATTGGAAATGTATCTGTTTTTGAGAAATGTTTGTAAATGTATCTGTTTGCAAAAGGGGGTGTGGAACCATGCAGTTAGGTGTCGAGCCTTCCAGTTTACTGGTAAAAATGACAGTGGGAGTGCATTAGGGCCTACTTGCAGACACTCACCTAGAGATTCATAGAGCTTGTATTCATGTAACAGATATGGTTTAAAATGGAAATGGTCTTATATCTGTTGTTGCATCTCAGCATTGCATGCTTTATAAAAAGATAGATAAACTATTTTATCATGAGCATGGCATGAGCATACTCCTCTTTAGTCTTGTCATGGTCTATATGTTGTGTAGTATATCTCTACTAGGCTGTGGCTCACCCTATAAGGGAAACCATTTCAGGTACATGTGATATGCCTCCGCCAAGTGTAGATATCCCATTTTTGACCGACCTTAAGACTCAGACGTCATCGATTGAGTACTCGGTGATAGTGTATGTTGTGCTTGTTTCGAGCTTCGGAGTTTTGGCTGAGAGCCTTGCCTCCAAGTCTTCGAACTCTTTATGTTTTGGCTCGGTTTGTGGACCGAACCTTGTTTTCTCTTCTCGGAGGGAGGGAGAGGTCTTGTAGACCATCTATTTGTGTCTACGACCACTTTTTTCCCGTTTGGAGATCAGTTTTCGATTTTTGGAGCCTTCGGCCGTGCGCCTTGTCTCGAGACCGCTTAACGTTCTCCGTTTGGCATGGTTTTTGAACCACACCTTGTTTTCTCTATCTAGAAGGACACTGTGGTCCGGGAGACCACTTTTGTGGTCGTATACCACTTTTGGTGCTCAACAGCTGGGTTTCGAGGCTCCCGGCTGCGTGCTTTGCCTTTCGAACTCTCATTTTGCATCCGTGTTGGTTTGTTTTTGGTACAAACCTTGTTTTCCTTTCTTGGAAAGTGGTACGAGGGTGAGAGACCAAATTTTCCCCTTGGAGACCACTTTTCTTCCCGCCAGCCGATTTTCTGGTCGAGAAACTAGTTTTCTTGGTCTTTGGGCCACCTTTTCTGGTCTCCCACCCCACCATTGGCTTGCTTTCAGTGTGGAGACCACCAATTCCCTTTGCCGACCACTTTTTTTCCTGAGAGACCGCTTGAAGTGGTCGGTCTTTGGGCCACCTTTAAGTGGTCGGCAGCTCTTCCTCTATTTTGGCAGACTGTGTAGATGCCAGCTGTACCAACTGGAGGGCACAAACTGTATCCTCCATACACGTGTATGGAGGGATGGCATCCAAGTTTTAGCTTCTCCAAGAAGCTTGAACCTTTGTTTTTCTATAAGAGAGGCTTTCCCTCTCCATGGCAGAGGTTCTAAAAAATTTTCCGAAGGCATAAGCATATATCTCTCTATATCTCTATATTTGGTGCCTAAAGAGTGTGTTGTTCTTCACATTTGCACCACAACCCTTAACCATACTCCCCCATCATTGAACTGAGGTTCTTGGAGGACATTTTTGGAGGTTAAAAAAGATGATTCTTGGCTGAGAAATCTGCTGGTTTTGCAGTGCTTCAAGGGTAACCTCTTTTCTCCATTTTAAGCTTTATTTTGGTTGCTCTCTTGGTCTCATTTGCATGCTTATTTAGGCCTTGCTTTCAACTGGAAAAAGTTTTGTATTTAAGTGTTTTTGATGTTTGTTTAAGGCCTCTTGGGTGTTGAGGGTCTTCTACCCTCTTGCATGTCTTGTTTGGCCTTGTTTTGTGCCATGGTTTAAGGCCTTTGAGCTAGTCCTTGCTTGGCCTTATAGCCACTGAAATCCAGTGGACTTTTAGTAGTAGGCATGTGGTTTTGAGGCCTTAAATCAGAGGGGGGTGATCCCCTCTCTTCTTGTTTTGTTTGCTTGCATTTTTGGCCCATCAAAGGAGCATGCATCTTCATACTTTCAAGGCTTGATTTAGGCACTTTTTCATGACTTTTAGGGCCTGCCTTAGCCCTGTCTATGGCTGGTTTGGCCACCTTGTGTTTGCTTCTTGTATGTGTAGTGTATTCCCATTTGTGGCTCATCAAAGTAGCATGTCTTTCTAGCATGTATTGGCTCCACTTTAGTAGATTTTTGGCCATCATTTGACATGTCATGACGCTGCTTTTGGCTGGTTTGGTAGTCTCTCGCATGCTCCATATGCTTGTAGTGTAAATCTTGTTTACTAGCTTTGTATGCATGATGTTTTGGCTCATTATCCTAGCATATTTTGGCTATGCTCTAGCATGATTTTGTTCTTATTTTGGGCTGTCTTAGCTCTGTTTTGAGGCTTCTTGGTCAGATGAGGCTTGTCATGCATGCTTGTAGTGTAATAGCCTTGACTAGCTTTGAGTTTTAAGGTCTCTTGCATGCTTAACTTGAGATATTTGCATGTTTTGGCATCATTGAGAATGATATTTCAGAGCATGTAGGGCTGTTACACTTCCATATTTTCCGCTCTTTAAGTGCTCTTGAGGGTTGTGCTTTTGTGCCCTGTTTGTGAGCCATTGCGTGAGCCATTGCATGAGCCTCATTTTCGTGCCTTTCAAGCCATCATCCCAACTCATTTTTTGCTACTATTTTGGCTTGCATAGGGTCTGTTTGGGGTTAGTTTGGCCATTTGAACATTATCTTGCATGCCTCTAGTGTAATACACTTCACTTGCTTTGACACTTGAGCCTTTCAACATGCATTACATGGGTTGTTGGCAAGATTCTAAGTCATTTTGCATGCCATTTTCAGTGCTGGA
This sequence comes from Camellia sinensis, assembly GCF_055761805.1. Lineage (NCBI taxonomy): Eukaryota > Viridiplantae > Streptophyta > Magnoliopsida > Ericales > Theaceae > Camellia > Camellia sinensis. The sequence goes on from NC_138967.1 coordinate 74,497,555, forward strand.
ACATATGCCACTGTACCCCATGTTTCATCCTTTCAATGCTTTTGGAGAGTTGTGTTTTGAGCCTTAAGCTTGGGCCGATATGCATGCATGTTTGTATAGCATTTTGAGTTTCTATCTTAGCATGCATGGCCACTGATTTGGACATGGCTGAGGCCTATCCATTTTGGTTTAAGTCCATTGTGCATTGTGTATGCCATGTCGTTCATAGCATTGTGTATGCTAGTATGTTAGTTGCATGTTTTCATGCTTGTCCCTTGCATCGTGTTCATATGCTTGTTTCATTGCATTGAATGTTTGCATGTATGAGCCGCATTGTGTTTGCCATGCCATGTTGTTTGTTGCATTGTGTTTGGAATGGGAGTTAGTCCAAACACGGGAAACGAGGGACGTTTCATACTCGAAGTGATAAAACGTGCCTCAATTCTCGGTCGCCGACACTCTTGACTATACATGATGGAATTTTAGGCTTTATGTGTTCGTATGTGCATTCATTTCATATTGAGTTATGCAATTTGGCTCCTCAGCCATCATGCATCGAGATGCGTGATTGGTGGCCCGAGGGTCGAGAACCACACCCCCTTGAGCTTATGTAATGAGAGGGAGAGTGGTTGTGCATATATTGTGTTGCAAACACTTTGCCATGCCTCTTTTTTGCCCTCTGTTGCAGCAAACTGAAGTTTGGCAGCAGAAACTGGTCGGCCGACCAGATAAAGTGGCTGGCCAACCACTTTTTCTGGTTTACAGCACAGAAAGTGGTCGGCAGGTGGCCTCCAATGCCAACAACTGGTCGGCAGCCCTCCTACAGATTCCCATGATGGAGTTTCAGCCTTCTGGAGTTTTTTTTTTCCAGTGTTTTGAGACCAGTTGCAAACAGAGGCAAATCGGGGCATCACGATGGATTTTCGCACGAGGTGACCGGGCACGCATCCTTCGTCATCCAAGGTAGAGTTGAGGCAGCCTATTTCATATAGTTTACATGCTTATTCAATTGCTAACTTAGTTAATTTGTTAATTAGTTAGAGTTGTGTAATAATTAGCTGTAGCTTGTTATTCATTCTGTTGTGTAATAACTAATTTAACTAGATTAGCTCAGATTAGCTAGTTGGTTCTGTATTATTCATTCGGACCCTCCGTCGAGAGGGCACAACTGTTGTAAATAAGTGTGCGTGTGTGTCATGCATGTCTTCCAACCCCCATTTCTTTCTCCCTTTTATTCACCAGCTTACGATGGTTAGTTTTAGGACATGTTTCAATTAGCATCCTTATGCTCGCATGTTTGCATCCATTCATCTGTCTTGCATGCACCGGGCTCAGTGCATCATGCTAACTGTGTTGTATTTCAATTCCTGTTTGAATACATGTATCAAATTGTATTTCACATGACATTTTAGAATAGCTGAGCCTATCTTAGTTGCATTTTGTATGTGTTGCATTAGGCATTCTTGACATAGCTAGGATCATGCATTGATTTCTAACATAGCTTTTGTTTTGGCTCGGAGTACTCGGTAAGTGTTTATGGTTTAGCATCCTTGCATGTGTGTGAGTGACTGCCATGATAGCATGCTTGCCATGAGGCTAACACTTATGTGATATAACTGCCTGAATGCTTGTGGGTGAAGGTTAGATTACTTGAATTGGAACAATTCATTGATTGCGAGTTTTAAGCCCACTTGAGAGTGGCAAATCACCATGTTTTCTAAGCCCACTTGAGGGTGGCAAAATCCGCATTTTAGCCTACTTGCGAGTAGCAAACCGCTTTCAAAAACAAACATGAGATGTCTTGTTCCAACTTAGGCGATCTAGTCTATACTTGTATGCTGTGCGCATCACATAGTAATTCTAGGTTAATAATCGGAATAAGAGCACATGTGTTTTCAACAACAAGATATCATGTTAGTAAAGGCCGATCTTTGATCGGGCGAGCGGAGGTGCTCATTACATGACCTTCCCCTCTCGTACCTAAGTTCCCGAGCCGAGGCAACTTTGGTGATGACGGACACATGGCCTTAGGCACGAGTCAGGGTTTCCTAAATTTCCCAAAAATAAAATATTTAGGTGGCGACTCTGTATCTGGCAAAGCAGTCCATGTTTGGCACTTCTTTCTAAAAATTAGTTTTTCAAAACGATTTGCCGGATTTGGACTCTTTGGTGATTTATCAATCTCGCATTGCACTTTGCAAGATCAGATTAAGAACCGTGACATTGAGTCCGAACTGTAGTAGCTATGAACCATGATTCACGCCTTCGCGCGCAGAGCGGAGTTCCGGGCGGTCTACATTTTCTGGAGACTCTACTGGGGATTTAGAGAACTTGACTCGAACTTATGATATCTTGTTTGACTACACTTATGTGTTTCTTTGCATTGCATGTGCATTGGTGCTCCTAGGACACAGTGTTTGCCGTCTGCTATTCCTGAACGGTTTGTCGGAGGCTCGCTTTGAGAAGTGTGCCATAAGGCTGACTGGTTACGGGCTCTGCCACGATGGGAACACAAACCCCGATTTTTACCGTGGCACCCTTTTGATCATTCGACCTAGTGCATATTGGAATCCATAGTGACTATCCCAAACTAGGACAGGTTGCTTACCCGATTATAGGTTGTTTGAAACCACTGTGTGCATAGTGAAACCCTAGCTCCTGACAAAATAGGACAAGGAAACCCTATCCCAACATAGGGGTGTTTTGGCTCTCACTTGCTTGCTATGTGCTTTCAGAGTGTGTCTCTACAGGAATGCATGTATCAGTTTGCAAGTCTGGGTATCAGGCCTGTGGGCATCAGTATCAGTATTTGGGAATCGGTTATATCCGCGGATATCAGATTCAGATTTGGGGCAGTGATTTAGGAATAATGATCAGTATTTGAGAACAGTATATTCAACTTACAAACGCCAACTGTGTGCGGTGTTTATTTAAGTCGTGATGCTATCCGTTTTTCTGGTTGTTTATTTTCTTATTATGCTTTATTTATCTTTTTGCTAGGAAGTTTAGCACAATTGCTTCCGACCAAGCAGATATTTCCCAAGCACTCTGGACTAGAGGTCGCAGACTCCATCGATCTGAGGATCTGATAGACAGACAACCAGTGTTCCACTCTTTACCCCCGGTTGCTAGATGGAGGTCAGTAAGGCACAGTGTATCGGTACCGTGGTTTCCAGATCAGTGGTCCTTGAGTAGTCAGGTTGAGATTTCCGAGTCTACTGCAGAGACAGATATACCGACAGTTCAGTTAGATCAGGGCAGTATGGCAGGAATGGAGGAAATGATGCGTCAACTCCAAGAAAGTATGAGAACCATGCAACAGGACGCTGCCCGTCAAGCAGAATTTGCGAAACAACAGGCCGAGGTCATGGCTCAACAGGCAGAGTTAATTGCCAGGCTACAATAGCAAACCGGAGCATCCGCTTCACACCAAGCTCCTCCCCCGCCAAGAGTGCCAATACTCGGGGAGATAGCTAATGTCCAGGAAGATACGGACATTCCAACAGGGCTGGCTCCGCCCCCAATCCTACCCCAGCTATCCAAAGCACAGACTAACTTGCCGGATTCACCCTTTGAGTTCGAGGTGGACCCTACATCGTTGAAAGTGAGCAAGCTTGAAAAGTTGTTCAAGAAATCTCAGGGTGTGAAGTCCATTCCAGATATTGAGGATAGGTACACCGACTCGGCTGTGACGTTGCCGGATCGGTTTAAGATGCCACATATTGACCGTTTCGATGGGTCTGGAGATCCCATGGTGCACCTACGGCTGTTTTCAGATATTTTAAGGCCAATGGGCCTCTCCAGATTATAGAAGCTTTCCCTGTTTGGCCGGACCCGTCGGGTGTAGCGGCTATTTGGTATGCAAAACTGGAGGACTCCGTTAAGGGGAACTGGGAGGAGATGGCTGAGGCCTTCGTAGCTCAATACTCCTACAATACACAGATCGAGATTACAACCCGTGATCTCGAGACGACTAGGCAGGAGCCGAAGGAGAGTTTCTTCGATTTTGTGACCCGTTGGAGGGCCAAGGCCTCGATGATGGCCATCAGGCCTGTGGACAAAGATCAGATACGGATGGTTGTGCGCAACCTCTAGCCCAAGCTCATGCAGAAAATGATCGTCCTCCCTCTCTCCACTTTTGCGGATCTACATGAGATTGGGGTGCAGATCGAGGACGCTTTGAAGCAGGGTCTGATTGACAATGACAGAGAATAGCCTAGGAGGACTTTCAACCGCAGTATGAATGCAGGCACAAGCAGTACTGCAGCTGCCAGAGCTTCAGATGTGAGCATGGTCACCACCACCACCCCAAGAACCCTTACAGCTACACTATTCACCGGCGCGTCCGGAAGTAACTCACAAACAACAAAGTACCTACCTCGAGGCCAAAGAACCTTCACTTCATTATACATGCCCCTGTCCAAAGCTCTGGGGGTTTTAATTAAGAAAGAGCACTTGAAGCCCCTTGAGCCGCGGCCATTGCCAGAAACACTTCCCTCCTCCCATAACCCAACTAAGTACTGCGCCTTTCACCAACAGCATGGTCATGACACCGACCGGTGCTTTCGATTGCGTCATGAGATTCAAGATCTCATTGACAATAGGGTGATTGTGCCTTCGGAGAAACCGAATGTCACTACCAACCCTCTCCCACCACATAACCAAGCTCCATCTGCCAAACGCATCAATCTTATCCAAATTGGGGTTGTGTCATACGACCCTAGCATATATATCACCTCTTCTCACCTACCCAAGCCGGAGGTGTTCATTCCTGACAGCACTAACTTGTGCATGTTGGACATCTCCCGAACCCAACCTGAAACGGTGGTGGTGGCTATCGAAGATAGAAGTGGGACGACTGTGGAGACTGATAAGAATGATTCTACAGAGCCTGAGGGGTCTGAGAGCGTCATGAATGACCCGAGCGGTTACATTACACCAGCAGGCCAGGCTAGGCCGAATGTGGAATTGCCAGTGGGGGCAGAGATTTGTGTAGTATGGGAGGATGGATTTGATCAGAGGCTAGATGACTTAACGGATTTGGAAGAGGACATTGCTAACTTTCAGTTTTTCAACGAACAAGATCCAGGAGACATGACAGTCAACTGGTTTAATTTTGATGGGTCAGCAGAGGTTACAGGGTGGCTTGATGACCAACCAGATATTGTTGAAGAATCTCAGCTAGAACAGGGCCCGTCAGGGACAAGGACATCAGCTGTGGCCGGAAGGTCCGGGAATCAGAATGCATTGCCGAAGAGCGCCAGTGCCAAGAATTTCGCTCGGGATTTGGGCATTTTGAATACAAGAGATGTTGAAAAGCAGGCTGCACTGAAGCATTTTGAATGGGAAGGGATCGAAGATTCTGAGAGAGCCAGAAAGGCCAAAGCCCCTGTGGGGACTGAACGTGCTGTGTGCACAAGAACAGAGCATGCTACGAGCACATGGACGGAAGGTGATGTGAGTACAGGGATAGTTGTAACGGAGCCGGACAGGTGTCTGTCAGCTGCCGATGGCATGTGGTGGGAAGGTGATGACCTATGTCTTGCCCACACCGATGAGGACTGGGGGAATAACCAGCCGGATGATACCTGGTATATTGGCAAAGTTGACCACGTGACTAGGAGCGGGCGGTATTTCAAACCCCCACACCTAGATCAACCAGAGGCATCCGGAAAGGACAAGGAGGTGAAGAAGCAGAAGAAAAGCTACTCGAAGAAGAGGCTGTGCTGAAACAGTTGAAAAAGGTACAGGCATACATCTCCATCTGGGGACTGCTTATGGTTTCACGGGTTCATAGACAAGCTGTCCTATCTGCAATGGACAAAGCCAAACTCTCAATAGACACCACGCTTGAGCAGTTGGTAGGATTGGTTTTTCCGGGAGGGGCTTCCTCGATGTTGACCTTTTCCTACAAGTAACTGCCACCGGAGGGCGCAAATCATAACAAACCACTCTACATCTCTATGGAGTGTAGAAACAAATGGATACCGGTGGTTCTTGTCGACACAAGATCCGCCATCAATGTGTGCCCGTCAAGGATAGCATACGCAATCGGGTTGAAGCCCGCGGACTTTGTGCCAACTGCCCAGGTGATAAGGGCCTACGATAATACTAGCAGCGAAGTGATGGGGACCGTGAAGATTCAAACTCAGGTTGGTCCAGGACAGCACGAGATTGACTTTCATGTCTTGGACGTTCCTGTAACCTTTAATTTACTCTTATGGTGGCCGTGGCTGCACCAGGCGAAGGAGGTGTCTTCCACCCTGCATTAGATGTTGAAATATCCCCACGGGAAGAGGATTGTCTAACTTTGGAAAATATTTGCTTAGCTATTTATCTTGCAAAATAAGTTGGCAGATTTGTTCAACTTTGGAAAATCTTTGACTAAGCAGGTTAGCTTGGCAAAAGAGGTTGGTAGGATTGTCCAAATTTGAAAAATCTTTGCCCAAGCTGGTTACCTCAGCAAAGTAGGTTGGCAGAATTGTCCAACTTTGGAAAATCTTTGCCTGACTAATTAGCTCAACAAAGTAGGTTGATAGGATTGACCAACTTCAAAAAAAATTGGCCAAGCTGGTTTTGCTCAGCGAAGTAGTCTGGACGTTTGGTCTAACTTTGGAAGTCTCTACTGAGCTGGTTTAGTTCAGCAAAGCAAATTGAAGGACCTAGTTCATTCAGGGAATGTAAAAACACATGCAAGCCGAGCAAAAAGTTGTCATTTTTCTATTGATAGTAAGAAAACATTACAAAAGTTGGGGCAACTACCCAGTTACAAAAGTAAGGGCCAACAGCTTGGTTCCAGTTAAGAGAACAAAGAAAAATTGTTGCGGTTAGGTGCTGGCCTCCCCTTGTGTCAGCGCGGCCCCAGCACCGTCGCCGACAATTAGATCGATGATTCCTTCTTCCGTGGTGACACGTTGCTGAGTGTAGCCAGCATCCTCCTATCGTGCTGGGGCATCCACTTGCTGAGCTAGGGCAACATGATCCTTATCTACCGGGCTCACCTCTTCATCTACCTCAAGCAATTTTTCTGCACGGCGTTGGCAAAAACCGCTATGTAGTCAAGGATAAAGTGTGGTAGTGGGTTGTTGAAGAATTTAGAGTTTGTAGCTTGCCCAAGCTTCTTAACCATCGCCTTCTAGCCGCACTGAAAGAAGATGTCTTTCATGGCCTTACATTGGCGCTCATATGCCTTTTCGCCTTCTACGTAGCCACAGTCATCAGCATTCTTCATCTTCTTTTCAAACGCTTTCATGATGGCCTCGTAACCATCTTTGAGCTTCTTCAGCTCACGGAGATATCGGGTTTTCTTATCAACTAAGGCTTTCTGTTTGTCCGCCTTAGCTGTGTGAACTTGCTTGGCCAGCTGATCTTGGTTAGTGGTCACGTTGGCCAGATTTGCCTTTAAGTCCTTCAGCTCAGCATTCTTGGCATCATTGTTCGCTATTACGGCCCTCAAACTCTTCTTTAAATCCAACAATCACTAATAAGTGAAGTAGGCTTTTTGCGCAGCTTGAAAAATAAAATAGCATCAGGAGCCGAACAAAGACTTAGATGAAAAAAGGAAAAGTTGTGCAATGCCCCAATTTTTATACCCAAATGATAATACGATAACCATGGTTCTTTAAAGTAAAACTGAAAATAAATCCCCACATTTGCATTACATGATACAAATAGTATTCAGGCAATAATACATTCACTTCAAATCAAAATAACATAAACAAATAGATACCCCTAAGGGTTTACAAGTTTCCAAAGCTTAGGCCTAGTTACACAAAATGGTTATTCAAACCCACACAAATATAGGCCTTGGCTTACAAACAGAGTTACAGCAAAATGAGAGCCTTGTACTCTCAACACATACTTCCTCGCCTTTAGTTAGGTGGAATCACCACATCTGTTCCTGCACAAAAACTTTGTAGGGTGAGCATAAAGCCCAGTAGGAAATCCTTAACAAAGTATATACATTTTATACAAGTCTCAAGAGATGAATGTACATGCCATGCTATGTCTTTATGCAAATAAATCATATCTTCATCTTTTGAAAACCATCATGCTCAATGATGCCATGAAATGTCCATTGTTCAAAACTTAACAATTTAATTCAAGGGGCGGTAAATACAACTCTGGTAATCCTTACGCCGGTGTTTGCAAGTAGACTATACAAGTACTACCAAATTGTCATTTTTACCGGTATTAACCGGAAGGCTCGACATCTATCCACGCGGGTTTTTGGTCTTTCACCCTGGACTCTCAGGATAACTTATTCAATTTCATCTACACCACCTATCAAGACTTACCAACGTATTTACCCCAAAACCATTCTATGAAAACTTGTTTCTCAACATTCTTTTCTCAATGCAAGTTTTCAAATCAACTTTCAAAGTTTAATGTAATCAAATGAATTGATATGCCAATTTCCCAAGATGAATATAAATATTTTTATTCCAATTTATCATCCAAGGAATAATACAATTCCTCATTCCCAAGTATTCTCAACAATTAGTCATTTCAAGACTATTTCAACGTTTTGAACAATAATTTCCAAAATGAACAACAATTCTCATATTCCATGAAATTCATCATTTATATAAATATAAATAAAATTTTTTCCAAACATCCATTTATTTTGACACACAATAAATATAACAACATCATTCATGGATTTTCAATCTCTTTTAAAAATTTCCGACTTCTAGGTTTTCTTACAAAAACTATACAACTCAAATCTTTTGAAAGAAAACTTTTCGAAATCATCTTTTCTTCAATCAACGAAGATCAAAACTCATAAGATCATTTTAAAAGAACAAGAGACAAACCCACTTTCAAAATTGCTCAACTTCTTGAATCAACAATCAATTTTCAAAGCTATCGAAGGATGATTTTGAAAATCATCTAGATCTTGCAAAAATATATATATAACTCTAAGAAAATCCCTACCTCAAGTATTGAAGAAGAATTGAGATGAAACCCCAAAATCAACGATGGCTAAACTCGATCTTCACCACACACAACGAAGCCCTCGAGATGATAACCAACTTTGGTGAAGAAGTTAGGTCTAAATCCCAATGGATTTGGAGAAATCAAAGAGAGAAGATGACTTCTAGAGAGAGAAGCTCCAAATCTGGAATTCTGGAGAGTTTTATAGAGAGAGAGAGGACTGAAAAAGTGATTTGAAATATCAGATTCACAAACTGATATAACATTGTCCGCTCGAGCGTGGAAAGCCCCGCTTGAGCGTCAAATACACTTTTCCAGTACTTTTGCAAACAGGTCAAACTTTTGAAACCAAACATTCTCCGCTTCAGCGCATAAATGGCCACTCGAGCAGACAAGCAACTTCAAATGCATTTTGCATTTTTGCTTCGGGGGCGCTGCCCCTAGACCTCCACGAGCTGACCGGGCAGCTCGATCCCCGACATACTTAACGAAGTGGCAAACATGAAAGAATTAACTTCTGATACAACTCTGCAAGGCACAACTTGGGTTGGATCCGCATCTAAAGGTTTGGAGACATTACCTATTCCAAACACACCACTACAACCCGATAACCAAAATAAGGGGAATACAGGGAAACTAAGATACGTAACATTGTTCAAAACCATACCAACCTGAGCTCGAAACACCACAAAGAGACGGGTCAAAACCGGGATTGCTACAAGTTGAAGGCCTTACCAGAACTATAGACGTGGTGGCTGACCTGATGGCCTACAGGTCAGTCAATTGTTAGTGCCACTCTACGTCAACAAGAAACAAGAACCCCTTGGCTAGGTTGAAGGCCAGCTAGTTATCTTTGTCTGCATACATGAAGTTAGTTGTGGTCACAGCTCTGCCCTTGTAGGTCAGCGTTGGTGCCCACATTGAGGGAGCATAAGGACTGGCAGTTTCCTCGGTTCCAAGTAGCTTAAGCTAGACGTCTTGGGTGGCTAATTCGGCATCCTGTAGCTCAATGTCGTCTTCATCCACAAGATGCTGCTTGGTTGGGGCTGTGCACACTTATTTGTTAGGCCGAGATGAACCAGCCCTGGCGGTGAGAAGGGCAATGATGGGGCCACCAGATCTTTAATGCTTGACGGAAACAAGATGCACAACAAGGCATCGTTTCTTCTGTGAATAGCCATAATTTGTCGAAAGTAGCTAAGATGCATGCAAGGATTTGACTTCCCGTTGTAGATCGTGAACTTAGGATGGTTAAAAGCTGTAGGCAGAAGTGCATTCTCTATCACTGGTATGAATGACGAACTCTACAATCTTGTCAACGCTCTATTCATGAGCTCGTAAGCAAGATGCGGCATTGACGTTGCAACCTCAACACTTCCATGCATCCTACGAGCCAACCTCTACAAAGCAGACACCCTTTGGGGGTCCTGCACTTGCATGTCTTCTCTCATTCTTAACCTCTCCTCAAGGACAGTCTGCAAATCTTCTGATCTGGGTAACTCTGTATATCGAGAAGCTGTTTGATGAGTGTGTGAGGGTCGATAGCTACTCCCCTCTGTGTAAGATCTTTCAGATCTCATCCTCTCAGACCTAGAGTCACGAGGAGGGGGCGAGAAAACTTAGGCGCTCTTTTCTAAACACCCCATTTTGACCAGCCCTAAGACTTAAGTGCTATTTTTCGAACACCCGATGATGAAAGTTGGAATGTGCTATCTTACGAATTCCTTAATAAGAGAGTCGGGTTCAAGCTTTAATCTCAACCTTACACCTGTTTTGGCCAAAACATTTTAGACCCTCTTAAACCCTTTTTTAAAGATTTCCACAAAGTTCTGAGGCTCACATTTTCAAAATTCAAGTGTTATATTCTCTTAGTAAATTGAGCAAGGACAAAATGGGAATGAGTGGAAGGAATGAGAATTTTCTAAAAAAAGAAATCATATTTTTCCATTTGAAAAGTTGTCTGGCCAAACACTTTTTTGTCTGGCCGAATGATTTGTTCGGGTAACAGAGCAGTTTCAAGAAATTCAACATTTTCTCTGAATTTTACACAAATATCTTAGATATTTTGCCTTTGGGCTTCCTCTACAAGTTTCTCAGATATTTTCTTTGCCTCAAAAGTCTATATATACACCTCTCCTTCTTTATTTCAAAGGGGTTACAAAATTGTTTACACCCACACCTCATCTTCAACATCCTTTTCCATTTTCTTCACTGCTTCTTCACTGATATACCACCCAAAACTCTATTAAAGCTAAAATTAAAGTTGAGAAATATTTTTAACAGGTTACAAAATATTTCTTGTAGCAGCTAATTTTGGGTGACCGCTTGAGCGGTCATTTCGTCGCTCGAGCGTAGATTTGTAGCTCCTAGTATCTCACTTGTTTGTAGACGAGACCGATCGAGCGAAGGAAAGGTCGCTTGAGCGCAAAATTCAAGAAACTAGTATTTTCATTGTAGCTTTACAAAACTTCTAAGACCATGTGTTTACTGCTCGAGTGGTGGAAAGTTCGATCGAGTGGCCTCTTTGTATTTTGGCACTTCATTCAACTGATAGAAAGTTTGCTCTTCAAGGCAACAGAGTTATAATGCGATCCAAACACTTTTCTAGCTCATTCTTTTCATACTCCTTCTCTCTCTAACAACCCTTATTCCAAAACCCTAGCTTGAAAACCCTAGATTTCATATAGTAATAGTAATAATCAATCTTTGGGCCTTCATTAAAGTTGTTACCCTCCCCAAGAGCTACATTTTGAACCGATTAGATTGTGTTATTTCGAAAGTTCATTGCGTGGATCTTCATCTCTCTTCTTGCAACCCTTCAGGTAGGAATATTTTTGCCCTTGTATAGTTATATTTTGGATTAAAGGTGTGTGAATCTTAATGTGTATGTGACTATTGAGAAGGATGATATATATATATATATATATATGGATTTTGTGTTGATGATGTGCTTCGTGTGAAATTAATGATGGGTTGGATAAGCAATTATGGAAAATTGAGTAAATAGACATGAATTAAGGGAAATTGATACTGGGAAAGGAAAAGCCCCAAATTTTAATGTGTAACTCGAAGGGTTGTTCTTGATTTGACTTAATGGATAATTGATAAGTAAAATTGGAGGGTCCATGTGATGTGTTAAGATGTTATTGTTTTGAAATGTGTTTGAGGTGCCCACTTGCTTGATTTGTGTGAGGATAATGAATGTGGGAATGTGTTTGAAGTGCCCACTTGCCTGGTTCGTGTAAGGACAACGAATGTGGAAATTTTATGAGGTGTCCACTTGCTGGGTTGTGTGAGGACGACAAAAGTGGAAAGTTTGAGGTGTCCACTGGCCATCCTTGTGAGGACGAAAAAATGTAGAGATTACATGTGAATTGTGTGTTGTGTTATAAATTGTAAACAATGTAATTCATGGGTATTGATGAAGATCATGCATAATTTAAATCAAAATATTTATATACATGGTTAAATATATTCACTACTGGGCAATTGCTCATTCCTATCTAATAACAATATTTCAAGACATGAAGAGCCCCAGCCCCGCCAATGAAGAAGAAGAAGATGTCTATTTTCTTTAATATCTAATTTTTTGTGAACTTAAAAATTGTAATAGAACTGTTGAACTTCTTTAGTACTTTTATTTTGAAATTGTATATCTTTCGCATCAAATGGACAATGTATTTTTTTATCGTTTTCTTTAACTTATTGAACTATGATCTGTAACTTGTAATTTTGTAAATTGAAATGTATAGTTCAATGAGAAAGAGAAATGTTGGATTGATGTCACGACCCAAACCCGCCCCTAAAAGTTTGGACATGACCGGCCTGACCTGAGGCCTCGACTATTAACTTAAATTTTATTCAATATTAGGCCTGAACGGAAGCAAGATAATAGAATAAAACATTCATTGAGCTATGATTACATGCTAGGACCTTAATGCATCACCATACATAAGTACATAACATTTCATACACCATTCACATTTACTGAATGTGGAAAAGGGTAACAACTCAAAAGTTAGGTATTGACAATATATACACATGTCTATTCTTCCAAATTCCAACAAAACATGCCAACACAGGGGTTTTCCAAAAATAAATCAAAAGAGTCACTTCGGGTGACTCAGCAAAACAGGTCCAGCAAAAGGCTTCTGGGCTGACCTAAGGTTGTCCCGCGACCTGATTACCTACAAAACATCCATAAAAATAGAGTGAGTAAGGCTCAGTGAATAATAGCAATACAAAAAGATCAGGAGTACGAGTATAATTTAACAGTTCGAATTGATGTCCTGTAGCCCCAGAGAGTGAATGGCACTTTGTCTGGCCAGTCCCTGTAAGTTTCCACCATCTTCTGTAGAATATGCTTGATGTTCTTGTTGGCGGCCTCAATAACTCCATTGGTTTGCGGCCGATATATGGATGACTTATGAAAAGCCACGTTGTACTTCTCCAACAAGTCGATCACGTCTTTCTTAAAGTGGGAACCATTGTCTGAAATGATCTCATTCGGGACCCCATAACGACAAATGATGTTATTCCTGATGAACTTGGCTACGTGCGACGCTTTCAGCACTGCATAGGATTGGGCCTCGACCTACTTTGTAAAATAGTCTATTGCCACCAAGATATACTCATGCCCATTCAAACCTTTTGGTGTAACTACCCCAATAACATCAATTCCCTAGACTAAAAACGACCATGGTGAAGTTATGTTATACAGCTTCGACGGCGGGATGTTCATGCGATTTGTATGAATCTAACATTTGTGCCATTGTCGAACAAAACCAATACAATCCTCCTCCATGGTTGACCAATAATAGCCCTACCTGAGAATCTTTCGAGCTAGCATTACTCCGCTCATGTGTGCTCCACACTCTCCCCCATGGATGGCCTCCATTAGGCGCTTCGACTCTTTTGCATCAATACACAGCTTATGCATTCCCAGATGGCCTCGTTTGTACAATTTACCTCTACAGATGATAAACTGAGCAGCTGTAGACACCCCATTTTTGATCGGCCTCAAGACTTGGACGTCACCATTTGAACACTCGGTGATCATCCATGTTAGTGTTCGTCTTGAGTTCTCGGAGGTCTCGGCCACGCGTCTTGCCTCAAGACCTTTCGACTTGCCTGTTTTGTGTTTGGTTTGGCACCAAACACTTGTGTTTTTCTTTTGAGGAGCAGGGAATGGCTTGTTGGCCATCCCCACATCTGACCGGCCATGGCTTAAGGCCACCGGCCATTGTTTTGTTGCCATCGGCCAAATGTTTGGTCGGTTGGCACTCTGTTTGGTCGGTCGACCATTTATTTGGTCAATTTGGCATTTTTGGCTGGCCGACCACTATACATCTGCTTTTGGTAGATATTTTGTGCCAGCTGTGCTAGCTGGCACCCACTTTGCAACCCCTCCATACACGTGTATGGAGGGATTTCACTCTTGCTTAGCTTGTTTTGTAAGCTTTGCAAGAGTGATCCTCTATAAAGGGAGACCTTCTCCTCCCTCCTCAAGGGTTAGAGGGTTGAGTTCCAGAGCTCTGGATTAGGGTTAGCATAGTTGTATCTATTCTATCTCTATATCTCCCTATCTTCTATATTGTGTGTGTATTAAGGTGTTTTGTTCATAGTTTTGCACACAAACACCTAGAGTTACACTTTCCTTCAGCTACTGAGGTACTAAGGAGTGATTTTCAGAGTTTTTGAGTGGATTCAAGCTTGAGGAAGCAGCTGGAGCTCAGTTCTTGAAAGGGGTCTTCAAGGGTAAGAACTTTGCCCTTCATTTCCCATTTTTGTATAGGCTTTTAGCCATCCTTGCATCTGTTTTTAAGCTTAACTTATAACATATAAAAGTTCTAATTTTAAGTGCTTAAAATAGTTGTTGAAGGTTGTTTTGGTGTTTGGGGTTGTTTGACCCTTCTTAGGCCTTGTTTGGACCCATTTTGGTGCTATTTTGGTGAGCTCCGGGACCACCTTGTTTGGGCCTCCTCACCACTGAAATCCAGAAGGATTTCAGTGGTGGGGATGGTGCTTTGAGGTCCTAAGAAGGAGAGGGTCATCCCCTCTCCTTGTTGTCTTCAAAAGTTATCATTTTAGCCTCATGTGTGAGCACCATTGTTGAGTTCATGTTGGCCATGTCTTAGCTAGTATTTGTGCTTATTTTGCCATGATATAGCACTGTTTTAAGTTGGTTTAGACACACCATGCTTGCTTTGCATACTTGTCTTGTAATGCCATGAATTGCCTTAGCATGCTTTGTGCTTTGAGCCTTGTTTCTAGCATGTTTTTGGCCTAGCTTTGTGAAGCTTTTATGCATGTCTTAGTATGCTTAAGTTGCCCCTCTTTGACAGAACTCGAAAGTCATAACAATGACGGGAGTGAGTGTCAAAGCCCAGAGATGACCTATTTTTGACAAGGCCGAAGACTTAGACAAACTTGTAAGACAATAAAGATATGCGCCCGAAGGCGGGGGCAAAATGCAACTGACAATGTAAGAAGCCGAACATAACTCATGATCATGCAAAGAAAGCTGTAACGAAGCATAACATGCAACCGTTTTAAGCAAGAACCCAGCTACATTACAATGTAGAAAGGATGTAAGAGAATTATTCAATTCTCGATACGTCTCACACGGAGAATACAATACTTGTGCGGCTCGTCTGGTTGCACCAGCTTCAAATGAACCGTACATACAATATCGTGCCTGAAAGAGAAAGAAAACTTAACAGGTATGATATCGTTAGCAACATGCATAACAATGCAATCTAAAACTGCGTGACAACGCAAGCGAAGGAGTGCATGACAATGCAACTCGTGTGACAAAGCATAACAATGCGGAATGGATGCAAGATGATAATGCAATATATACAAAACTATGTATAAACAATGCAAATGATATGCAATGATATTGAAACATGATCAAACCATAAGCAGTTCAAAACCACACAAATATCATAAAGATGATGGAGATGCAAAGTCCGTCTACCATAGAAAAGGTGCCGACACCCTCAAACCACAATACCAGCAGTGGAATAGGCGCGTACACATGCAGAACTATGAGTGTGTAGACGGAACACAAGATACAAGTAATTAGGTGGGATGATATAAGTGGGGAATGCTCTGCTCAGGAGAGATTGTGATCCTAAATGCTGGATGCAAAACACTACACTACAATGTAATGAATGGAATGGATATGGCGCGCGACCAAAACATATCTTGCCTAGGAAAGATATGGACACAAACAAACCACGTTTAACATAGAAACGGTGCCGTCACCCTTAACACTAGGTGCGTAGACATAATATCATAACTGTGCTTCAACGCGAAAAGTATGGGCACATACCAGACCAAGCTCAACATGGAAAGGCGCAAGCCGTAGATGAAGGTGATGCAATGAATGCATGCAACTACAATGCAATATAATGAATGCATGACAATGCACTATTTACAATGAAACCTACATACTAAATGATGCAGTAGGGAAATGCATGACAATGCAAAGTAAGGAAGAATGCACTACAATGCATGTAAGGAAAGATGCACGACAATGCAAGCTATGTACAATGCAATATTTACTAGCTAAAATGCAATGGATGTAGTGGATAAGGCCTGCGGCCAAACCGTATCTTGCCTAGGAAAGGCATGGACACATACAGACTACATTTAACGCGAAGAGTACGGGCACATACCAGACCAAGCTCAACATGGAAAGGCGCAAGCCGTAAATGGAGGTGATGCAATAAATGCATGCAAGCTACAATGCAATATATACAATATGGAATGAAATGTTTACAATGGATAAGGCCTGCGGCCAAACCGTATCTTGCCTAAGAAAGGCATGGATACATACAGACCACGTTTAACACGGAAACGGTGCCGTCACCCACAACACTAGGTGCGTACACATAATATCATAACCGTGCTTCAACGCAAAAAGTATGGGTACATACCAGACCAAGCTCAACATGGAAAGGCGCAAGCCGTAGATGGATGTGATGCAATGAATGCATGCAAGCTACAATGCAATATATACAATATGCAATGGAATGTATGTAAATGCAATATTTACAGTGAGATGCATGAGATATACACTATATACAGTGTAATGCATGACATATGCACTATTCACAATGTATGCATGACATATACACTATTTACAGTGTAATGCATGACAATGCACATGAGCGGCGCATAACAATGCGAGCGAGGGATGCATGACAAAGCAACCTAGGATATAAAACCCGCCAAGAGTTGTTCGGGCACGACAAACACCAAAGGACTTGCACCTTCAGCGGATTTAAGGTCTCCTAGACCGAGATGCATAACAATGCAAGTATGGCGTGCGCTACAATGCACAAGGTGTGTGCATAACAATGCGAGTGCGGCGTGCATGATAATGCAACCTAAGATAAGACCTGCCAAGAGTCGTTCGGGCACGACAAACACCAAAGGACTTACACCTTCAGAGAATTTAAGGTCTCCTAGACCGAGGTGCATAACAATGCAAGTATGGCGTGCGCTACAATGCACAAGGTGTGTGCATAATAATGCGAGTGTGGCGTGCATGACAATACAACCTAAGATAAAACCCGCCAAGAGTCGTTCGGGCACGACAAACACCAAAGGACTTGCACCTTCAGAGGATTTAAGGTCTCCTAGACCGAGATGCATAACAATGCAAGTATGATAAGCATGACAATGCATGATAGAGAAAATGCATGACAATGCAACTGGAATATGCATGACGATGCAAGGGGACTCAAATGCGCAACAACGCATGTTCTCTTTGAAATGCATGACAAATGCATGTGAGGTACGTATGATGATGCGTGATAAGGACCATGCATGACAATGCATGTAAGGTGCGCATGACGATGCAGACTAAGATGAAACCTACCAAAAGTCATTCGGGCACGACAAACACCAAAGGACTTGCACCTTCAGAGGATTTAAGGTCTCCTAGACCGAGATGCATAACAATGCAAGTCATGCGCGTCACAACGTGTGTATGCATGCATAACGATGCAACCTATGTAGGTAACCTTTAACAAGGTAAAACATTGTAATGCGACGCATTCAAAGCAGTTACTGAATCTCGTAAGATATCAAAGGATACGAAAAGGATACACCTCGCACGTATTCGAGTGCTACGCACAGGAGACACGGCTCAGAGACCGGTTAAGCTTCGTGCACTGTGTTGAGCAATAGAGGCCCCAAACCACATCAAAGACCCAAACAAAGGTGTAGGAGGTTCACCGGCCATCGGGGGAGGTCACTGGCCATACACCGGCCACAAAACAATTCCATCGGCCAAATATTTGGCCGACCGGCCAACAATGTGGCCGACCGGCCAAATATGCCTGAATCGGGGCAGTTTGGTCAATTCGGCACGGGTCTTTAAATATAGGGCTTCTAGCCCTATATTTCTTACTTCCTCTTGCTCGAAAAATAGCCCCCTCTCTCTCTAGGTTATTTTCCAAGCTTCTATCCCCGTCTTTCCTTGGTTTTCGGGCCCGTTTCAACGTTTGATTCGTGAAACCCTCGCTGTTTTGAACATTTTGAACCGAACAAATCTTTGTTTCTGTGTCTTTTTCTCGATTTCCACCACTCGGGGTTTGTTTCCCTCGAGTTTTCCTCACTGTGCCTTTTCCACACCCTGACCTTTTCGGCCATTTTTCACCCTCCCGGAGTTGACTTTTTTAGTTGACTTTTCATATTCTCGCTCGGTTTCCATATTTTCGGCCATTTTCACGCTACCCTTGAGATGGAAGACGATATTCCAGGCAGTAGGGCTCCCCCGGAGATGGATGTGGACCCAGAGGCCGAGCTCTTGCCTCTTCACATCCGACCGTTCGATCCGGCGGCCTACAGGCCGATGATTCACGTGCTACCTCTTGATGGTTTTCGCCTGTTCAGGACTTTTGATAGGGGCGTGCCACGAGAGCTTCTTCTGCGCGAGCCAGAGTCACATCTGTCTTACAGCGCTTCTGAGGTACAGTCTTCCCTCTATTTTATTTTCCGCAATGTAGAACATAACTGCAATAGTTGATTCTGTTCTTTAACTGCTTAGCCCGGATACACCGATATATTACACACTGTAATTCATCTGTGAGCACAATGATACCCGATATCTGTTTAAGCCTGAAAATGTGCACACACGCTGTGTTTTCACAGAACCAATCAGACACACTGACACATCATATGCTGTAGTTCACTTCGTGCACACCGGCACTCGATATCTGTTTGAATCTGAAAATGTGCACACACGCTGTATTTACGCTGAACCACTCGAACACACTGATACATCATATGTTGTAGTTCACTTCGAGCACACCGGCACTCGATATCAGTTTGAATATGAGAACGTGCACACACGCTGTATCTGCATCAATTTTGACTGTTCTTTAAAATTGTTTATTTAATATTGCTTCGCAACTGTTTGCTTTTGAATACAGGGGGATTCCCATGCCTTTCGGGGGTATGGGAATGTTGCCACCAGGGGATGGTATATGGAGCTACCGGACGCGGTTCGCCATATTGTTGATCAGGCCGACTTCGGCACTTTCTGCAGGGGACTGTCGCGCCTTACTGTGAGCACGCCTTTGCTTGCCGCTCTGGTGGAGAGGTGGTGGGACACCACCGATTCCGTCCACTTTTCTGCCACGGGAGACATGACGATGACTCCCTTCGACTTCTTGATGCTCACCGGCATCGGGGTAGGGGTTGATCCGATCCCCTTCGACACAGACATGGATGAGTGGGAGGCCACTCAGATGTACTTGCTTGGCGACCTACCGCCTCTTACCCGTCTAGGATTTGTCAGATATTCGTGGTTCGAGGACCAATTCAGGATTCAGCCAGCCTTAGCTGAGGAGGCGCCGATGGCTCAGGAGGAGGCGGAACAGTATGCACGCGGCTTCCTTATGTTCTTGCTGGGGAAGACCCTCTTCACCGACCGGGCGAACACTGTGCCCCTCTGTCTGCTAAGCGCTTTAGTGGACGTCACACAGATCTACCTTTACGACTGGGGTGGTGCATGCTTGGCCACCTTGTACGGCTACATGAGTTCATCCTCTCGCCTCAGCGGATAGTTGCTCGGAGGCTACTGGCGAGCTTGGGAGGTACATTTTCTTTCTCTATTTTACATTTTTGCTTTACATTTTCTGTACTCTGTACACTGCACACACTGCGGTCTGTCTTACGCTGACTGTATACTGCACACACAACACACATATAATCTGTTTTACACTGACTGTATACTGCACAATACAGTACATACTGCACAATCTGCTGCCAACTGACTACACACTGCACACACTACAAACATGCAATCTACTTTACACTGACTGTATACTGCACACACTGTACACTCTGCACAATACACTGCACAATACATGATTTTGCAATTTCTGCTTTATCCTACATTCTGCTTCGTCTGCATTCTGCTTTATCTGATAAGCATACTGATATTCACTCTATTGCACTCTGTAGTTGTGGGTGTATGCCTACTTCCCGAGGCTTGCCCCAGTGCCGGAGGAGGAGACCCCCCTCGGCGTTCCATTCTCCCGTCGCTTCGATGTGAGATGCGTGCGGAGACCCCAGGAGTCGTTTATATTCTTCCGTCGCTACTTTAACACCATCATCGCCGCAGAGGTATTTTAGAATTTGCAGTTCATTTAAGCTTTGCTTTACATTATTCTTTCGATAACAGTAGATAACAAACTGCATATCATTTACAGATCACCTGGCAGCCTTGGGCTCCATTGCCAGCCGCAGTTCGGGAGCGGTATGCAGGCGCTGAGGAGTCCGCCCAATTCAGGCTTCTGTTGGAGGGTCCGGTCTGTCGGGCTTGGTACCTAGGCGAGCGCTTCCTACGCCAGACCTTAGGTTTACCAGAACAGATAGTTCCAGGTCCACCTCCTATCGACATGAGGCAGACAGAGAGATACCCCCGCATGAGATGGCCGATTACACGATTGGATGGGAGGCGGAGGGCTTTAGAGGCAAGGGCGACTATGCAGAGTACGTCCAGACCTTCATCATGCGGCCCCTGAGTAGTGGCCATCGAGCTGAGAGAGAGAGGCTTGTGGCGCCAGCGGCTGGAGCGGAAGCAGGAGCGGGAGCAGGGGTAGGAGCACCTAAGATGGCTTGAGCCCGTGGCAGGAGTGGGCCCCGGAGAGGATGGGGGGCTAGTTGGCTAGCACTGCACACGACAATGACATGCAAAGGGCAGGGTGGGGAGACTTACCAGATCCCCATCGCTCCCCCTCCGGCTGATCACGAGCTAGTCAGTTTCTACGACTTGCCTCCGGTAAGTATTATTGCATTTTGTATTTTGCATCGTCATTTCATTTCATTTCGTTTGATATTCCACAGAATACTGATGCTTCTAACACTTTTGCAGGCTTCCTCCGAGTACACTCGCCAGTCTTTGGAGTTGACTGCCTCTGTGATGGGGATGTTCCAGTGGAGCCTCGACCTGCTGGCTATCTACAGTATCCCGGTAGGCTCTCTTTCAACCACAGTCTCAAACTGTGCATAATTTGTTTCACGCATAATCTGATGCATCGCACTACCAACATGGCACTTGATACACGGCCCTCATGGCATTTGATACAATGTATCCCACATACTGTTCACAGCGTTACTCACAGCATTCATACACTGCACTCAGTTACTACATTTCGTATTCATACACTGCTCATAGCATTCATACATGACATTCATACACTGTACTCACACACTGTATTCTGTCTTGATACACTGCTCACAGTATTCATACACTGTACTCACACACTGTATTCTGTACTGATACACTGCTCACAGTATTCATACATTGTACTCACACACTGTATTCTGTATTTATACTCTGTTTTGCGTAGCATACTGATGCGTTTGCCATTTGTGCTTTTCAGCCTCCATTCCAGATCCCCACTGCAGGAGGTGCTCCAGCTGGGCCTTCTGTTCCTGCTCGAGGAGGAGGGCGAGGTGGCACAGTATTCCCCCGTACCAAAGTGGGGCACACTCATGTTGGGAGTAGCTCTCAGGCACCAGTTCCCGATGATGATGAGTCAGAGGCAGAGGCAGAGGCAGAGGCAGAGTCATCTAAGGAGGAGACTGAAGACGACTCGGACTCGGGCTCAGATGATGGTGCCGACGACGATGCTCCTGGACCTTCGTCCAGGAAGAGGACGAGGACAGACCCTCAGGCCTGAGACGATCGATGCTGATCCAGATTTTTGCTACTTTTCTTCTTTTTGTTTTACTTTCCTTTTTTTTTTTGCTGGTAGCTTGAGTACCTTGTACTGCCGCAGACAGGTTTTATTTTTCTCGAAACTTTGTACTTGAAAAGATGATGAAATGAAACAAACTTTTTGCCTAAAAAAGTGTTACATTTGTGTATTTCATACATCGCATCGCATCGCATCATATTACACAACAATGTAAATGGGATTGATCTTTTGTCTGAAAATCAAACACTTGTATTGTAATAACCAGGTAGTGAACCAACTAATGACAAAACAACTCATATAACCTACTGCTCATTCTGAACACACAGCCCATAACACAGTGCTTGGTTTACTCTGCATACAGCCTATACACATAGTTCGTATAGCGCACTGCTTATTATGAACACACAGCCCATTCTGAACACTGCTCATTCTGAACTCATAGCCCACAGCAGCATATTACCCATTCTGGATACACGGTTCATTCTGGACTCTGCAGAAGTTGAAACACACTCAGATGCTCCAAAATTTCTTGCTTCGCAATCCGGAACCCAAAAGCTTCAGATAGGTCCAGGTTTTTTCTGTTCA
Source organism: Camellia sinensis (assembly GCF_055761805.1). Taxonomy (NCBI): domain Eukaryota; kingdom Viridiplantae; phylum Streptophyta; class Magnoliopsida; order Ericales; family Theaceae; genus Camellia; species Camellia sinensis. Next base: position 74,520,282 of record NC_138967.1, read on the forward strand.
CACTTATCGGGGGTGGACCCCACAGTTTTATGAAAGAACCAAATCATGTTTTGCACAAATGTGGGGAATGGCACAGCACTCTGAGCACAAAACGATTTGAGGAGAGGGTTTTCAACCGGGTATTGAGCCTACGACTGAACACAGCATACTATGACTCAACCAAAGGTATACAACCTAAACACAATGAGACACGCTCGGAACAGACCCAAAACAAGAGTTAAGGTAAACAAAACAAAAGACACGACACACAGACGCGTTATAAAAATGAGAGACTTCTCAGATCACGAGGAGCTAGTTTCTCCGGGTATAGTTCCCCACCCTCTTCTCATTTGTGATTCTCACATCACTCGGCCCTCAGGCTCAGTTTTTCTCTCAAAACCCCATTTTGCTCACTTTTCTCTCAACTTACACCTCTCTATTCTTTACTCTCTCATTTTTTTCATCCCTCCCCAAATATGGTCGGTGAATAAACAAGAGGTTGTGGGTTCATGCCCAACACTGTTAGCCCGCAGCTACTTCTTCCTGTAACGTTTAGTCGATGTTCCTGATAAGGGAGTGGAGTATCTTGATCTATTCCGGTTCGTGCTTTGCACTTGGCTCGATACCTCGTTGCTCAGAGGTCGAGAGAGCTTTCAACCCTTCAACGACAGCTTCAGCTGTGCCCTTTTCAGCAAGTATGCTGGTGATGGGGGAAAGACAGGAAGCCTGACTCAACTGTGCCCCTAGTCCATAATTTTGACCATTTTTTGTTTTGGTTTTCTACTAAAACAATTTTAACCAAAATGAGAGTTAGATTAACATGCTTGTTCGATTTTCTAATTTAAAATCATGCAAGTTAGGTTATGAGCACTGAAAATTTCCCCTTTTTTGGGTCCAAGAAATGGTCCAGTTTTGGAAAATATGGGATAATTTTCGAGAGAATTAGTCAACCTCAGTAAAAATTCTCAAAAAGTGTTTTTGCAAATCAACCACTACTCAACGAGCACAGAAGCTACTTTTGAGATGTGCAACCTCGGATCCATAACAATGGAAAATTGCCCCTTGCTCGAAGAGAACTGCATGGCAACGAAAAGTTGCCCCTTATTTGAATGGCACCGCAGCGCATTGAATGGCAACGGAAAGTTGCCTTTTGTTTGGATAGCACCATAGCACACTGCAATTAGTCCTCAGAGTAACGATCACAACCGAACTCTTGGATACAGAGAAGGCAAAGACGATCAAAAACCATTACAAGGACACAATCAATTATAGAAGTGTTTGCGGTTGGACTTCAGAATGAAGTTGCCTACGTATCCCAAACATGGGAATCAAGCCTTACGTAGTTTGGGGTTAAGGTGCACTCAGGTATTAACCTCTCCTTTTGCGCTCTAACTTTTGCCAAGGCCGCCCTTCCGGGTTTTCAACCTTGCGAGCTATGTTTTTCTTTTCTTTTCATTTCATTTCTTTTTTTTTTTCATTTTTTTTCATCTTTTCTTTTTCATTCTTTGCGTTTTGTTTCTTTTCTTTTTCTTCTTTTTTCCTTGCTCTAACTTTTGCTTGGGTCGCCCTTTCGGGTTTTCGGCCCAGCGAGCCTCTCAAGGGTAAAAGTGTAGCTTTGTCCATGTCGAATGGTTTTGAGATCCTGAAGTCATCTGAATCCAGGAGAATGGCCGTTGTTTACTGACGATGCAGGAGTCCATCCAATGGGGGGCTGAATTTGCCCCTAGTGTTATGGATAGGAACTCGGTTGTCCTTCAGTAATGTCTTCTTCTTTCCTCCCTTCTGGGGTTTGGCATTCTTGCTGATCTTCATTGATTTGTGGAATGATCCATCTTCGGCTCGTCGAGCACAATCTGACATCTTTTGCCCCTAGTTCGAGGGGTGCTTCTGATCTAGCTTTGCAAGCTTCTTTTGACGACATCTGACCTTCTTGATCTGACTTCCCTGCCTCTGATTCATGGGCTGCTGCAAATCTAGCCACATAGGCCTTACATTGTGATTGACCTTTGAATATTCTGAATTAAGGTTCAAGGTTTGAAAGCAGGGGATTTGGGTCTCGAGGCTGAGAGCGATCCTAAGCTGCACAATCTCAAGAGCGATTCCACACAGGTCTTTGCAGGATTGCACAAAAACATTTTTTGAAATCTTTTAAGAAAGCGACTAATCGCTCGCGCTGAAGACAGTGCGGAACCATTCTGGATAAAGCCAGGGTCTTTCTCAGTACTCACGTTAACAAACATGATCTTAATCATTAAGGGCTTAGCGGGCCCCTCTTTCTCTCGATTGGTCAAAGTTTTGCAAATCCCGAGGAATTCCTTCCTCTTCGTTTTCAATACGTTATTCAAAAAGTTTTAAAAAACTTAGGTCAAATGCAATGACTTTAAGGCACAGAAAAGCAAGTTAAAAGCTCTGCCATTTCATTCAAATCCTCTGGCACAATTGGCGCAAGGCAGAAGCAAACACAAGAGTGTGAAAATCACTACTGTTCATTCAAATCTGTTGGCATTACTGGCTCCAAGTCAGAAACAGACTCAAAAGAAAATGAAAAGGCAAACGCAAAACAAAATGGTGATGCCCGAGGTAACACCCCCGGAATCACCCGACCTTAACAAAACAGGATTGACTCGATACAACAAGACAGATCCAGCTGACTTAATATGAAAAGACTGACTCTAAATGACATAACAAAACTGACTCAATACTCGAGTTAAAACGTACAAAAACCAGCATTCACAAATGCTCAAAACAGTGCGTGCCATACGCCACATCTGGAGTAAACTGAGTGCCGTCCGCAGGTGGTTCATCCCCTGATCACATCACATTATCTCCCACAAGTTCACTGATAAAGTGTCGATAGACTTTGCAGGACCTGGTGCGGGGATGACCTTGTTGTCAATCAAATTTTGTATCTCGTGGCGGAGACGGACGCAACTGTCAGTGTCATGACCGGTTTGTTGATGAAAAGCACAGTACTTAGTCAGGTCATGCTTTGGAGGGAGAGGATCAGGTAGAGGCCGTTGTTCTAACGGTTTCAGATATCCTTTCCTGAGTAGGACCCCCAGAGCTTTAGACAAAGGCATATAAAGGGGGGTGAAAATCCTCTTGCCCCGGGGTAGATAGTCTGAGGTTCGGGGGTTCTGATTGGATGTACCAACAAAGAGGGTGGCTATTTTGGTGGTGACCATTCCAACTCCAGAAGATCTTGCAGCTGCATCACCACTGGTGGTCGCATTCGAACTGCGGGAAAACGCCCTCCTGGGTTGCTCTTTGTCATTGTCAATCAGGCCTTGTTTCAAAGCATCCTCAATCTGTACTCCTATCTCATGCAAATCTGAAAAGGTGGGGAAGGGGAGAACGATCATCTTTTGCATGAGCTTGGGTTGGAGGTTGCACACAACCATCCGAATCTGATCTTTGTCGGTTGGCCTAATGGTCATCATTGAGGCCTTGGCCCTCCACCGGATCACAAAGTCAAAAAAGCTCTCCTTAGGCTCCTGCCTAGTCATCTCAAGATCACGGGTTGTAATCTCGATCTGTGTATTATAGGAGTATTGAACGACGAAAGCCTCGGCCATCTCATCCCAATTCCTCTTGACATTGTCTTCCAATTTTGCATACCAGATGGCCTCTACACCTGACAAGGTTCAGCCGAATAAAGAAAGCTTCTGTAGTCCGGTGAGGCCCATCGGCCTTAGTATGTCTGAAAATAGCTGCAGGTGCACCATGGGATCCCCGGATCCATCAAATCGGTCAATATGCGGCATCTTAAATCTATCCGGCAGCGTCACGGCTGCGTCGGTATACCCATCCTCGATGTCCAGGATGGACTTCACTCCTTGGGATTTCTTAAACAGCTTTTCAAGCTTGTTCAGTTTTAATGCCGTGGGGTCCACCTCGAATTTGAAGGGAGAGTTCGGTAGATTGGTAGGTGTTTTGGATAGCTGGGGTAGGATTAGGGGCGGAGCCGGCCCTGTTGGAATGTCCGTACCTTCCTGGACATTCAGTGTTTCCCCGGGTGTCAGAACCCCTGGTGGTGGAGGAGCTTGATGCGAAGTAGATGCTCCGTTTTGCTGTTGCAACCTGGTGATTAGCTCTGCTTGTTGGGCCATGATCGCAGCCTGCTGTTTGGCTAATTCCGCTTGGCGGACAACGTCCTGTTGCATGAGTTTCATACTTTCTTGGAGTTGACGCATCATTTCCTCCATCCCTGCCATGTTCTGCTGTTTCGGCTGACTGACCAGTATTTCTATCTCCGTGGTAAAAACTGAGACCTCAGCCTGACTGTTCACTGGTGGGGGTGGATAAGGACCACTAATCTGGTAACTGCTGAATTGGTGATCTGTGCCTGACTGGCCCTTTTACCCTGCCTCTAGTGAAGGAACACTGATTTGCCCTTGAACTGAATCTCCGACCTGACAAAGTCTATCAACACGGATCCAATATACCCGGGGGATATTGGAGCCCTCTGAAGCTATAGTTCCACGACTACCCTGCAAAAGAGAAAACAGACAGTATCTCAGCTTGATTTCACCAGAACAGGTATAAACATAGCTGAATGACTATGCTCTCTACTGAATTCTGCCTAAAATTCTGCCTGTAAATCGATACCCTCAGGTAAAATTGATTCCCCAAATACTGATGCCCACAGGCTTGATGCCCGGACTCGCAAACTGATATATGCATTCTTTGTGGAGACACACTCTAAAAGCACATAGCAAGCAAGTAAGAGAAAAAACACCCCTATGTTGGGGTAGGGTTTTCCTGTCCTAGTTTCGTCAAGAACTAGGGTTTCACTACGCACACAGCGGTTTCAAACAACCTATAATCGGGTAAGCAACCTGTCCTAGTTTGGAATAGTCACTATGGATTCCGATATGCACTAGGTCGAATGGTCAAAAAGGGTGCCCCGGTGAAAATCGGGGTTTGTGTTCCCATCGTGGTAGAGCCCGTAACTGGTCAGCCTTATGGCACGCTTCTCAAAGCGAGCCTCCGGCAAACCGTTTAGAAATAGCAGATGGCAAACATGGTGTCCTAGGCGCACCAATGCAAATGCAATGCAAAGAGACACATAAGTAGTCAAAACAAGATATCGTGAGTTCGAGTCAAGTTCGAGTCAAGTTCTCTAACTCCCCAGCAGAGTCGCCAGAAACTGTAGACGTCCCCGAACGTCCCGGGAGGGAATCCCGTTTCATTCGTTTGGGCTCACTACAGTTCAGGACTCAAATTGTCACGGTTCTAAATCTGAACCAAAGAGTCCAAATCCGGCAAATCATTTTTGAAAACAGATTTTTTGTAAAGAAGTGCCAAACATGGACTGCTTTGCCAGATACAGAGTCGCCACCTAAATATTTTATTGGGGGAATTTAGGAAACCCTTACTCGTTGCCTAAGGCCACATGTCCGTCATCACCAAAGTTGCCTCGGCTCGGGAACTTGGGTACGATTAGGGAAGGTCAGCTATGAGCACCCCTGCTCGCCCGATCAAAGATCGGCCTCTACTAACCATGATATCTAGTTTTGAAAACATTATGCGTTCTTATTCCGATTAATTAGCTAATCTTACTATGTGATACACACAACACAAAAGTATAGACTAGATCGCCTAATTTGGAACAAAGCATTGCATATCCGTTTGTTTGGAAAATGGTTTGGAATTTGCTACTCGTAAGTAGGCTAAAATATGGATTTTAACGAGTTATTCCAACTCAAGCAATCCAACCTTCACCCACAGGCATTCAGGCAGTAATATCACATAAGCACATAGCCACATGGTAAGCATGCTGTCATGTTAACATTCACACTCATGCGAGATGCTAAAGCATAAATACTTACAGCGTACTCCGAGCCAAAACAAAGAACATGTTAGCAATCAAACATATGATCCAAGTCCATGTTAAATGGCTAATGCATCACAGGCAAAATGCAATCTAGAATAGGCTCGGCTAATCCTAAGATGGCATGTGAAATGCAACAAGTAACATGTATTCAAGTTAGATTTGAAATACTACGCAGTTAGCATGATGCGCCGAGCCTGATGCATGCAATACTGATGAATGAATGCATGCATGCATAGCATAAGGTATGCTAAATTAAATATGCCCTAGTACTAACCATCAAAAGTAGGTAAGTAAAAGGGAGAAAGAAATGGGGGTTGGAAGACATGCACACACACACCCACACTTATTACACATTCGCCTTTGCTCGGAAGGACCAAGAGAATAACACAAATTAATTAACCTACAAGCTAATTAATTATTACAGACCACTTAACTAGTTAAGCAAATTAAGTAAGCTAAGAAAGCAATAAAACAGTCTTGGGAAGAGGGTCCAATGCATGCGTTCTTGGGTTTGCTCGGAAATCCGTCACCATGAACAAACTGCCTCTGTTTACCCTGCTCTGCTCTTCTGAAAATTGCACCAGTCCCAAGGAACACTCTCTGAACACTGTGGAGCATCACCGACCAAGGGGAAACATCACCGACCATGGTAGAAGGGTCATTGACCATTGATATGGCTCTCGGCCTCAAATGTTTGGTTGGTCGGCAATAGAGATGGTCGGCCGACCATGTATGCCTGCAGAATCCTGTTTTGACAGCAGCAGAGGGCAAACATGGCATGGCAATGCATTTCAAGCAAATGTGTGCACCAACACCCTCCTTATCATGTTCATGACTCAAAGAGGATGATCCTCGACCCTCGGGCCACCAATCGCGCATTTCAATGCGTGATGGCCAAAGAGGCCAAGTTATGCATTTTGATGTCAAATGAAATGCAAACCAAATAAACACATAAGGCCCAACCTCTATCACTTGATCAAGAGACAAGGCATGCATGCTCAATGCAATGCGACCTAGACATGTGAGCTAAGTATGCAATCATGAGCATGAAAGCAAGTACAGTGTACTAAGCACACAACCTAAACAAACAAACGTGCAAGGCATGTAACAACATATGCAAGCTAACAAGCATGCAATATGCAATGCGAACATGCAAACATGCAAGACACGTAACATGTTAAGAAACCAAGACAAAAGGAAGAAAACATGCTAAATGCAATGTGATTCAAGCATGCAACACATGCGATAGGCCAAGTATGCAACAACACACAAGGCGAGCATGCAACAACATGCAAATGAGGGACTTACACGAAGATGGACAGCTCTCTACTAGGTCCAAAACAGTGGCCAATTGCTAAGGAAATGAAGGCCAAATGTACATACGAGCATGCATAGATACATGGTTCAAGACTTAAGCATAAAGAAGCAACTTTTAAGCACACTTAAAAGGGACAAACACGGGCATATGGCAAGCATACTAAGCTCTGAAAATCATGTTAAGGATGGTGCCAAACCAACTAAACAAGACGAACAAGGCATGCAACTATGTCTAAAACTCAAGGCAAGCCAAGGGGCTTAAACCATGGCTATATGAAGCAAGTCCCAAAGGGCCATGGAGGCTTAAAACCACCCCAAGGCAGACCAAAACGAGGTCAAAGGCTGTAGCACTTGAGTCCTTTAAAGCTTTTGGTATTTTAACTCTTTATTTTATTTTGAGAATCTTTGGTGTTGTTGTACCTTAGTTTTGGAGGTGTACAAATTGATTTAAACTTGTTGCGATTGCTCGTTCACGCTCGTTCGCGTTGAAAAGTTGTTTGGAAACTTGATCATGTTCTGGGGTCGACACCGGCCTTGGAGGTGTCGACACCTTCTCTTTTGTTTGCCATAAGGGTCAACACCAAAGCTGGGAAGGGTCGACCCTTGTTCTGAATTTGTTCACTGCATTTTGGTGTCGACACCAGCCTTGGTGGTGTCGACACCTTCTCTTTTTGGTTGGCCGCAAGGGTCGACACCAATCTGTGGAAGGGTCGACCCTTATTCTGAAATTGCTCACTGCATTATGGTGTCGACACCAGCCTAGGGAAGGGTCGACACCTACAGTGCAGTCACACTTAGTGTTCAAATTTCTTCTTAGGTGTCGACACCTATGTTGTGAAGGGTCGACACCTGTGACGTTTTCCCAGATTTTTTCTCACGGTTTGGACCTACTTTTGGGGATATTTTGACTAAATATTTTGAGTTGATTTTGGGGCTTATATCTATTTTTGACCTAGTACTATATAAAGGCCCTCACTTGACCTTTTCTCTCACTTTTTCTTCCCTTTCCTCTCTCCAAACTGTGAAACACCTTCTCTCTCTCTCAAAAGGCACTTTTTACTCAAAGATCCTTAGATCTACTTGTTTGAAGACCTCTACTCACGTTGCCCCTTTCAGATAAAGTGTAGAGCTTGTCGAGGGCTTCATTTTGATCGGAGCAAAGCTTGGTTTCTCTTCTGTCGACTTTTGGGTTTTTCTTCCTTCTTCCCCTTCTAAGTTTGAGGTAGGGATATCCTACTCCTCCTTATGAGCTTTGTCTTTAAATTTTAGCATTTTGATATGTTGGGGGTTGTTGGGTAATTTTGAGAAAGTTTGGGTCTTTGTGTAATTTTACAAAAGATGGAGTTTTGTTTATAATTAAACCTATATGCATGTTTGGCATAGAGAAATGAGATAGATGATGGACTATGGATGAAAATGGAACCTTGGGGTTGTTGTTTCAATTATGGGAAAATGCCCATATTAGTTGGATAAATTAATTTGTATAATTAATTTGAGAAATGAGGGATTGAATTGAGAATATTCAAATTGATAGATTATGGGATTAAAGGATGTAGTTGGATTCATTTAATTTCTCACCTAGGTTGAATGTTGATAATATATCCATTTAGTGCATTTATTTTCTGTTTAGAAATAACTACTTTGGGCTATCGGTGGAGGATAGTCTTGATTGTTGTAGACAATGCGTGATGATTAGGTAAACTAAAACTAATCAATTGAGTAAGCCATTGAATATGGTGGTTGGTACAATACAGCACTAAAATGTGTATTGATTGACTGAATTAGTATATGATAATTGTTTCTATACATTGTATCGTGTGGGAGGAGATGGGATGTACTCCACAGTTTATTGGAAGATGGGGGATGGACCTCTAAACCGGATTGTGTGTGACATTGATACAACACTACAATGTGTATCAAGTGTTGATTATGGAAGTGTTTAAATTGATTTGATATAGCACTAAAATGTATATCTTTATCAATTGTGGAGTATAGAAGTGTTTCTATGTTATGTTGATACAGCACCAAAATGTGTATCGTTCGTATAGTATGGAAGTGGTTTATGTGTTATTGATATAGCATCAAAATGTGTATCCATCATGAATTTCGAAAGTGTTTTAAAGATTAGTCTTATTCTCATTAAGTTATTTGGCTAAGTTTTGAGCCTTGTTTTCAAACTCAAGGTTGAAAACGAAATGAGAAATGAAATGTAACATGGACTTAAATGTCATGAAACTGGAATGTGATATAAGTGAACGTATCAGTGTTGACCATCTTTCCAATTAGAGGACTCTCACATTGGACTTAATCGGTTAAAGGATTAATCGGTAACTTAAAATATGTAAACAAAATGAATCAAGTAAAACTTGAGCAAGATAAACATATTTGTGTTGCATTGCATGTGTTTGGATTGGACGTTAATCAAAACACAAGAAATGTGGGATGTTTCATACTCAAAGTGATGAAATGTGTCACGTTTCTTGGTCTCTGTCACCCTTGATCATGCATGATAGGGTGGTGGTCCTTTGAGTCTTATTTATGCATTCATTAAGCTTGTACGAGTTTGGTTCTTTGGCCATCATGCATTGAAATGCTTGATTGGTGGCTTGAGAGCCAAGTGCCATACCGCTTTGAGCATGAGAAATGATGAGGAGGTGGCAGTACACACATTTCTTTCAAAATGCATTGCTTTGCCTCTATTGCTCTCTGTTGCAGCAAAATAGAAGTCTGGAAGAAGCAGTGGCCAACCGGCCACCTAGACTATCCGACCAGCTAGTTAAAGTGGCCGGCAGCCACCTTCTGTGGCCGATTGGCCACCAGTCCATTCTTGTGCAAAAGTGTTCCTGTTTTGGAGTAGAAGCAGTCTAGAAATTGGTACAGTGTTCAGAGATCAAGGCGAGTGAAAACAGAGGCAACCGGTGGCAAGGAGATGGATTTTCGAGAGGAAGCTAACCGAGCATGCACATCTCCCTCGCCCGCGAGGCCGCTTAATTGCTTTATGAGCTAGTTGTAGCTAATTAATACATGTGTTGTAATTAATTAGTTTAATCTGTTTTGTAATATTTTAAATTAGCTTAGCGTAGCTATTTATTCAATTGTGTTGTAATAATTAAGTAGCTAGAACAGTTAATTAGTTTCGTTTTGTAATAATTAGCTTAGCTTAGTCTAGCTTAGCTTATTTATTCGGATCCTCCTTCACGAGGGCACAATGTTGTAATAGGGGTGCGTGTGTGTGTACATGTCTTCCAACCCCACGTTTTTCTCCTTTTTATTTACCCGTTTTTGATGGTTAGATTAGGGATCATGTTTCGATTAGCATACCTTATGCTTGCATGTTTGCATCATTCATTTGTATTGCATGCACCAAGGCTCGGCGCATCATTCAAACTGCATTGTCAATTCAATACCTATTTGAATATGTGTTTCAAAGCATGTTATCAAATTGTATCATATGACATATTAGGTAGCCGAGCCTACTAATTGCATTATTGCATGTGTTGCATTAGGCATCTAACATAGTTAGGATCATGCATTGTTTCTAACTAGCTTTTGTTTTGGCTTGGAGTACACTGTAAGTTTTATGCTTTAGCATACTTGCATGAATGTGAATGATGCCATGTTTCGCATGCTTGCCGTGAGGCTATTTGCTTAAATGATTAATTGCATGAATGCCTGTGGATGAAGGCTTTATTGTTTGAATTGGAACAATTCGATGATTGTGCGTTTTAAGCCCACTTTGCAAAGTGGCAAATCATCATGTTTTAAGTGCATTTGAGGGTGGCAAATCTGCGTTTCTACTCCCACTTGCGGATGGAAAATTCAAACCATTTTCGAAAACAAACATGAGTTGTTTTGTTCCAATTCTTGTGATTTTAGTCTATACTTGTGTGTGCGTCACATAGTAAAGTTAGATAAAAATCAGAATAAGGACACGTGTTTATGAAACAACACATCATGCTTAGTAGAGGCCGAACTTTGATCGGGCGAGCGGGGGTGCTCATTTCAGGACCTTCCCCTCTCGTATCCAAGTTCCCGAGCCGAGGCAACTTTGGTGATGACGGACACGTGGCCTTTGGCACGAGTTACGGTTTCCTAAAATTTCCCAAAATAAAATATTTAGGTGGCGACTCTGTAATCTGGCAAAGCAGTCCAATTTTGGCATTATTTGATTTAAAATCTATTTTCCAAAATGATTTGCCGGATTGGACTCTTTGGTGTTTATTAGTTTCACATTGCACTTTGTGATATTAGATTCAGAACCATGACAGGAGTCCGAATTGTAGGACCAATTCGAGCTCTCCGAAAGGGGGCACGAAGAAAGTTGAGTCTACTGTTTCTGGCGACTCTACTGGGGATTTAGAGAACTTGACTCGAACTCATGATATGTTGTTTTATCTACATTTATGTGTTTCTTTGCATTGCATTTGCATAGGTGCACCTAAGTCACAGCGTTTGCCATCTTCTATTCTTGAACAGTTTGCCGGAGCTTGCTTGGAAAAGCATGCCATAAGGCTGACCGGTTGCGGGCTCTGCCATGATGGGAACACAAACCTTGGATCTGGATCACCGCTGTACCATTTGATCCTCCTTTCACTTCTCGGTGTTAGGAGCGAGAGGTATATTAGGTGGTCTTGCCGAGGCACCCCTGTTGACCAATTGACCTAGTTGCATATTGGAAGCCATAGAGACTGTTCCAAACTAGGACAGGTTGCTCAACCGAATACAGGATTGTATGAAATCGCATGTGTGCATAGTAACCCCTAGTTCACTATGAAACTAGGACAGGAAAACCCTACCCCACCATAGGGTTGTTTTGGCTCTCACTTGCTTGATATATGCTGTTAGGGTGTGTCTCTACAGGAATGTATGTATCAGTTGCAAGTCTGGGTATCAGTTTGAGGGTATCAGTTTTCAGGCAGAAGTTTGGGGGGCAAAAATCAGTGTTTGAGTACAGATTATCCAGCTTATGATTTCAACTGTGTGTTGTCTTTGTCTAAGCCGAGATGCTGTGCGTTTGCTGATTGTTGTTTTCTTTTTGCAAGGTAGTATTTCACAATTGCTTCCGATGAGGCAGTTTCACCCCGAGCACTCTAGACCAGAGTCAGGAGGATTTACCAATCTGAGGATCTTATTGGAGGACAACCAGTGTTTGCTTCGCTACCCCCGGTTACGAGACGGAGGACAGTTAGGCATAGATCATCGGTTCAACAGTCGCCAATTTAGCAGTCATTATTTGCTTCACCTGTGCGCAGTCGGGCCCAGTTTTCTGCTTCCACCTCAGAAAGAGAGTATACACAAGTTCTGTCAGATCAGTACCCCTCAGACAATATGGAGGATATGATGCGTCAACTTCAACTGACCATCGAGGCCATGCAACGGGACTTTGTTCACCAAGTAGAAGTTACCACTTGCCAAACAGAGGTCGCAGCCTAGCAAGCTGAGTTAATTGCCAAGCTTCAACAACAGCAGCAACCACAACAAGTAGTAGCTTCTGCTTTGCACCCACCCCCGCCTAGGGTTCCAATACCCGGGTGTGGACGCACCCTCGGGCTTTATGCCACTACAATTCGGACTCCCTTTTGTGTCACGGTTCTTGGTCTGAACCAAAGAGTCTAAATCCGGCAAATCGTTTTGAGAAAACAGATTTTTAGAAAAGAAGTGCCAAACATGGATTGCTTTGCCAGATACAGAGTCGCCACCTAAATATTTTTTAATGGGGGAATTTAGGAAACCCTGACTCGTTTGCCTAAGGCCACGTATCTGTCATTACCAAAGTTGCCTCGGCTCGGGAACTTGGGTACGATTGGGGAAGGTCAGCTATGAGCACCCCCTCTCACCCGATCCGAAGATCGGCCTCTACTAACCATGATATCCAATTTTGAAAACGTTATGTGTTCTTATTCCGGTTAATTAGCTAGAATTACTATGTGATGATGCGCACAGCAAAACAAGTATAGACTAGATCGCCTAATTTGGAACAAAGCATCGCATATCCGTTTGTTTGGAAAATGTTTTGAAATTTGTTACTCGCGAGTAGGCTAAAACACGGATTTTGATGAGTTGTTCCAACTCAAGCAATCCAACCTTCACCCACAGGCATTCAGGCATTCAGGTAGTTCATATCACATAAGCATCTAGCCACATGGTAAGCATGCTATTATGTTAACATTCACACTCGTGCGAGATGCTAAAGAACAAAATACTTACAGTGTACTCCAAGCCAAAACAAAGAACTCGTTAGCAATCAATGTATGATCCAAGTCCATGTTAAGTGCCTAATGCAACGCATACAGAATGCAATTAGGATAGGCTCGGTTAATCCTAGGATGGCATGTGAAATGCAACCATTTGATGCACATATTCAAGTTAGATTTGAAATACTATGCAGTTAGTATGATGCGTCGAGCCCGATGCAAGCAATACTGATGAATGATGCACGCATGCATAGCATAAGGATGCTAAATTAAATATGCCCTAGTACTAACCATCAAAGCAGGTAAGTAAAAGGGAGAAAGAAGTGGGGGTTGGAAGACATGCACACACACACCCACACTTATTACAAATTTCCCCTCGCTCGGAGGGACCGAAATAATAATACAGATTTAACTAACCTACAAGCTAATTAAATATTACAGACCAATTAAACTAGTTAAGCAAATTAACTAATCTAATAAAACAGTAAACAACCTTGGGGAGAGGGCCCAATGCAATGCGTGCTCGGCTCTGCTCGGAAGTCCACTGCCATGCACAAGTTGCCTCTATCCACACTGTTTTCCTTCTCTGATCATTGCAAAATTCCCAAGGTGCACTCTATGAACCCTGTGGGATACCACCAGCCAAGGGAAATGGTCACCGGCCAAAGGAAATGATCACCGGCCACTGGTTAAGTTATCGGCCACAAATAGTTGGTCGGTCAGCACTAAAGATGGCCGGTCGGCCAAATTTTCTTGCATAATCCTGTTTTGACAACAACAGAGGGCAGAACAAGGCATGGCAATGCATTCCAAGAAAATGTGTGCAGCAACACATCCCTTATCATGTTTATGACTCAAAGGGACATGGTTCTCGATTCTCGGACCACCAATCGCGCATTTCGATGCGTGATGGCCCAAGAAACCAAGTTATGCACTTTGATTTCAAATGAAATGCACATAAACAAGCAAGGAGCTCAACCTCTATCATACTCAATTCAAGAGGCTAAGCAAGCATGCCAATGCAATGCAACCTAGGCATGCGAACTAAGTATGCAACATGGCAATGCAAACAAGCATATAAGACATGTGACAATCATGCTAATGACAAGTATGCGAGATGCAATGTGGATGGTCAAGCATGTGACTTCATTCAATCATGCAACAACACATGGGGTAAATATGTAGCAACATGTTAAACAACCTAAACATGCAACAACACACAAGTATGCAACAACACACATGGTAAGCATGCACCAACACATAAAGGGTGGACTTAAACCAATTTGGGCAGCCCTCAACTAGGCCCAAAACAGTGGCCAATATGCTCAAGAATGAAGGCAAAATGACATGCAAACATGCATGCACACAAGGACCAACACTTAGGCATATAGAAACAACTCTCAAGCACACTTAAGAGGATGCAAACATGGACAAATGGCATGCATTATAAGCTCTAAAAATCACATAAGGATGGTGCCAAACCAACCTAAACCAAGCAATCGAAGCATGCTAACAAGCCCAAAGCTTGAGGCCAACCAAAGGGCTCAAACCATGGCCATGCCAACCAAGCCTCAAAGGGCCAAGGGGACTCCAAACAGCCCCAATGCAGGTCTAAACAAGACCAAAGACACACCTAGATGGCGTCTAAATGGTTTAAACATGCAAGTATACAAAAGAGGCCAAACATGGAGCATAAGATGACAACCTTATAAAGCATTAAAGGGACATCAAATGCTAGCATACAAGCATGCCATGAGGACTGAAATGATGCTATAAGTGGTTCTAAGCCACTAAAATGATGCAACAATAGCATGTTAGAGGGTCCGATACCTAAGGCCTACAAGAGGGATTACATGGTAGCTATACAAAGTGAAGCATGGATGACCCAAATGACCAAAAATAGACCTCAAGCACACTAAAACAAGCATAAAAGCTTCACAAAGCTAGGCCAAAAACACGCTAGAAACAAGGCTCAAAGCACAAGGCACGTTAAGGCAATTCATGGCATTACAAGACATGTATGCTAAGCAAGCATGGTGTACCTAAACCAACTCACAACAATGCTATATCATGACAAGATAAGCATAAAAAATAGTTAAGGCATGGCCAACATACACTTAAACAAGGTGCTCTCTAAAGAGGCTTAAATGGCCATTTTCAAGGACAACAAGGAGAGGGGGTGGCCCTCTCCTTCGTAGGACCTCAAGGCACCATCCTCACCACTGAAATCCCTCAAGATTTCAGTGGTGAGGAGGCCCAAACAAGGTGGTCCCGGAGCTCAACCAAAATGGCACAAAATGGGGCCAAACAAGCCCTAAGAGGGGTCAAACAACCTCGAAGCTCAAAACACTCTTAAACAACTATTTAGAGCAGGTAAAAACAAGACTTTTATATGTTATACACAAAGTCTAAAAATAGTTGCAAGATAGGTGAAAAAGCTATGCAAAAATGGGAAAAAAGGGGTAAGATTGTTACCCTTGTAGACCCTCTTCAAGAATGATGCTCCAGCAGCTTCTTCAAGCAAAAAACCACCCCAAAACACCAAGAACAACCTTTTGGTCCCTCAGCAACCAAGAGAAGGTGTAAGACTAGGTGTTTGTGTGCAATAGTAAGACTAAACACACACACAAGGCAAAAAGAGAGAGAGAGATATAGAGATGGAATAGATACAAACTCAAACCCTAATCTCAGAGCTCCTCCGAAAATTTTTGTAACCCTAATGGAGGGAGAAGAGGCTCCTTCTTATGGACAATCCCTTTTGTAAAGCTTTCCAAACAAGCTAGTCAAGAGGGAGATCCCTCCATACACGTGTATGGTGGGGAGCCAAGTGTATGCCAGCTAGCACAGCTGGCATAAAAATATCTGCAAAAGCAGATGAACCGTGGTCGGCAAGCCAAAAATGCAATTTGACCAAAATAAATGGCCGGTCGACCATCTAGAGTGCCGGTCGGCCAAACATTTGGCTGATGGCAACAAAACACAGCTGGTGGCCTCAAGCCATGGCCAGTGGAGTGTGGGGATGGCCAACAAGCCATTCCCTGCCCTCCAAACCCAAACACAAGTGTTTGGTGCAAACCCAAACACAAAACAGTCGAGTCGAGAGATCCTGAGGCAAGGCGCGTAGCCGAGACCTCCGGGAACTCAAGACGAACACAAACAAGGATGATCACTGAGTGTTCAAATGGTGATGTCCAAGTCTTGAGGACGGTCAAAAATGGGGTGTCTACACCGGGGATACAGCTAATGTCCAGGAGAATATGGACACTCTAGTAGGGCCAACCCTACCTTAGACTTCTAAAGCACCAGCCTACCTAACGGACACATCGTTCGAGTTTGAGGTCAATCCTACTGTTTTGAAAGTAAACAAGCTTGAGAAGTTGTTCAAGCGAGCTCAGGGAGTCAATTCGATCCCAGATATAGAGGACGACTACATAGATTCGGCGGTGACATTGCCAGATCGATTTAAAGTGCCACACATAGACCGCTTCGATGGCACGGGCGATCCTATGGTCCACCTGCGGCTATTTTCAGATATTCTACGGTCAATGGGCCTGACTAGATTGCAAAAGCTATCCCTCTTTGGCCGGACCCTATTGGGTATTGCGGCTATCTGGTATGCTAAACTGGAGGATTCTGTTAAAAGGAGCTGGGAAGAGATGGCCGAGGCCTTTGTCGCCCAATATTCTTATAACACCCAAATCAAGGTCACAATTCGTGATCTCGAGGCCACTCGACAAGAGCCGAAGGAGGGCTTTTCTGATTTCGTCACTAGGTGGAGGGCCAAGGCCTCCATGATGACTACTAGGTCAGCTGAGGAGGACCAGATAAGAATGGTCGTTCATAATCTGCAACCGAAGCTAGTGCAGAAGATGATTATCCTACCCCTACCTACATTTGTTGACCTTCATGAGATAGGGGTACAGATAGAGGATGTGATGAAACAGGGTCTGATTAACCATGAAAAGAAGCAGCCCAAGAGGGCTTTTACATGCGGTTCAAATGTGGCTATGAGTAGCAACGTAGTTGCGAGGACTTCTGACGTTGGTATGGTCACCACCACGCGGAAAACAGCCACCCCTTTTACCGGCACATCCGGAACTACCCCACAACCCGTAAAGTACCCACCCTGGGGCCAAAGGGTTTTCACCCCACTCTACATGTCTCTATCCAAAGCCTTGGGGGTCTTGATCAGAAAAGGGCATCTGAAGCCCATGGAACCACGCGCGTTGCCTAGTCCCCTCCCTCTTACACACAACTCGGCTAAGTATTGCTCCTTTCACCAGCAGCATGGTCATGACACCGACCTATGCTTTAGACTCCGCCATGAGATTCAGGATCTCATTGACAACAAAGTGATAGCGCCTCCTGAGAAGCCTAACGTCACTACAAATCCTCTCCCACCACATAACCAAACCCCTTCTCCACCTAGGCAAGTAAACCTTATCCAAATAATGGCCATCCCATACGACCCCAGCATATACATCACTTCCTCCCACCTGCCTAAGTCGGCGCTGCTCATCCTAGAAAGCACAGACTTGTGCATGATGAGCACATCCATATCCCAACCCGAACCTATGGTGGTGGTGGCTGTGGTAGAAGAAGGTATGCCTGATGGCTCCGTGAGCTTAACTGAAGAAGAGTACAACCCTTGCTGTTACATTATGCCAATTAGTCAGGCTAGACTGAGGGTGGAATTGCCAATGGGGATGGAGGTTAATGTAGTCCGGGAGGATGGGCCAAGTTAAGGGCTGGATGGTTTAGTTAAGCTTAAGAAGGACATCAGTAATCTGCAGTTCTTTGATGAACAGGATCTGGGGGATGTACAGATCAGCTGGTTTGATATGAACAGATCAACGGATAATACAGGGTGGCTTAGTGATGAGCCAGATGTTGATGAGGGGTCTCAACCGAACCAGGAACAATTGGGAACAGGAACGTCTGCAGCGGCCGGAACGGTCGACAACAAGGGGAAGTTGCCAGAGAGCAGCGGTACTAAGAATTTTGCTCATGAATTGGGTAGCTTGTGTACAACCGATACAGAACAGGAGGCCGCGCTAAAGCGGTTCGAGCAGGAAAGAACTGAGACTGATCAGAAGGCTAGAAAAGCCAACGGCCCCGCGGGGATTGATTGTGTTGTGAACACAGGAATAATTAAGGTGGAACCGGACAATTGTTTGTCAGTTACCGAAGGAATGTGGTGGGAAGATGATGAATTGCGTCTTGTCCACACGGATGAAGATTGGGGACAAAATCTGCCGGATGATACATGGTATGCCGAGGAAGTTGATCACATGACTCGGAGTGGGCAATACTTTAAGCCCCCACACTTGGACCAACCAGAGGCGTCAGGGAAAGACAAGGAAGCTGAGAAACAGAAAGAGAAATTGTTAGAAGAGGAAGCTGTATTGAAGCAGCTGAAGAAAATTCAGGCGGATATCTTCATCTGGGGTTTGCTCATGGCTTCACGGGTTCATAGACAAGCCGTCCTATCAGCAATGGATAAGGCTAAGCTCTCTATTGACATAACCCCCGAGCAGTTAGTGGGACTGGTTTTCCCGGGTGGCGCTTCACCGACTTTGATGTTCACAGATAAAGAATTGCCGCCTGAGGGCTCTGAGCACAACAAGCCGTTATACATCTCTGTGGAGTGTAAAGAGAAGTGGATACCAGTTGTCTGGGTTGATACGGGATCTGCAATTAATGTGTGTCCGTCGTGTACGGCCTATGCTATCGGTTTGAAGCCGGCAGATTTTGTACTAACAGCCCAGGTGATTCAGGCTTATGACAATACAAGTCGGGAAGTGATGGGGATAGTACGGATCAGAACTCAAGTTGGCCCGGTGCAGCAGGACATTGAATTTCACGTCTTGGATGTTCCAGCCACCTTCAATTTACTCCTTGGACGGTCGTGGCTACACCAAGTAAGAGCTGTCTCTTCCACTCTACATCAGATGCTGAAGTACCCCTATGAGAAGGGGGTAGCTATTGTCTTTGGGAACTCTTCCATACATCCACCACCGGAGGTTACTACACCGGTCTTGGAAATTGTGCACAGCGAGAAGGATGCCTTTTTGTCTGGGTTCACCTTGGTCGAGGCCCGGGTAGTGCAAGATATGCTGGCTGTTGATGAGGGGTTATATGTCAGTGCGCAATCCGTTTACCTCATGAATAAGTTGCAACATGTACCCGGAATGGGATTGGAAATTAGCGGCCGGAAGGGCGTTGCTGTATTGGCCGAAGTGCCACACAACCCTTATACCTTTGGTCTAGGTTACACACCTACCAAAGAGGATTGGGTAAGAAAGGGAAAGGAAATGATAGGAAGGGCCAAGGCTAAACAAGCTGGGAAGCACTATGAGTTAGTGCATAGACCTATTCAAGGAACCCTGAACGGTCGCTTTGTCCTGGAGGGGGAGGATTTCCCATTTTTTGGCTTTCCTGAGCCATGGTTGAATTCAAAGAAGCGGCGTTTCCCCGGCTTTGAGATCTTTTTCGACCTACAGTTGCAAGGGGATGACGTTGCAGAAGAGCAGACTGACCTACCAACTGTGGCTGAACAGTGTATAAAGGATGAGTCTGATGGCACAAAACTCGAGATAGGAGCAGTGCGGGCTTGTCTCCTCTTGAATCCTCTGATCACACCAGAGAGCTCAGGGGATGACTTCTCTGTTTCCATGATTCGAGATCAAACAGCTATGGACCCTTCTTTTGGCATTCTGGATGCGTTTATCGCACCCTTCGTCGTTTGGCAATTTGAGGAGGGCTTTTTGTCCAGCAGTTCTGAGTCAGGTAGTGAACCAGAATCTGATTCCATAGAGTCTGTGGAGTCGGAATCAGATTCTAGTTCTTCTGAGTCAGAGTCCGATATTCCTTGGGTTGATAACCCGGATGTCGTTGTTTTGTCCTGGTCATCTTTTTCCTTTTCTTTTGAGTCGGTTGTAACCGAGGAATTGGATGAACTGGAAGTTGTGAATGAGAATGGTACCACTGCTATTTCTGAGTACTTTTTTGTGCCACTTGTTTATTGCATTAATCAGGACTTTCAAAACTTTGATAAAAAGGATGAGGAAGAAATTCCTTCGGTTTTAAAACATTTGATTGATCGAGAGGAGGAGAGGTTTGTAAAACCCCTGGTTGATGAAATCACTTCAATTAATGTTGGTATTGAGAAGGACCCGCATCTGGTCCAGATCGGGTCCACGTTGTCTTCGGAGGAATGCGAGCGCTTAGTTGCTTTATTAAAAGATTTCAAAGATGTTTTCATGTGGTCCTACGAAGACATGCCTGGAATCGATTATGAGATTGTATAGTACTGGATCCCTCTTGACCCTGAGGCCCGACCTGTCAAGCAGAAGCTTCAGAGAATACACCCGGATTGGGCTCTAAAAATCAAGGAAGAGGTCACTAAGCAGATAGATGCAGGGTTCCTGTTAGTATCTGAGTATCCTACTTGGTTGGCCAACATTGTTCCGGTGCCGAAGAAAGATGGCAGAATTCGGGTGTGTGTGGATTTCAGAGATTTGAACGAAGCTAGTTTGAAGGACGACTTTCCTCTACCGCACATCGACAAATTGGTGGACTTCACCGCAGGGCATGCGCTGCTCTCCTTTATGGATGGGTTTTCCGGGTATAACCAGATCTTGATGGCACCCGAGGATAGGGAGAAGACTGCCTTCACCACGCCGTGGGGAACCTACTACAATAGGGTGATGCTGTTCGGTTTGAAGAATGCTGGGGCTACTTATCAACGGGCTGCAACCACTATCTTGCATGATATGATCCATAAAGAGGTTGAGGTGTATGTGGACGATATGATTGCCAAGTCCAAAGAAAGAGAGGGCCACTACACTGCCTTGAATAAATTTTTCCAACGGATCAGAGAGTATCGGTTGTGACTGAATCCTCAGAAATGTACTTTTGGTGTCACAGCAGGGAAAATGTTGTGGTTCTTGATTACACAAAGGGGCATTGAAGTCGATACTTCCAAACTCAAGGCCATACTCGAAATGCCACCACCACGGACTGAAAAGGAGGTGCGAGGCTTTCTGGATAAAGTGCAATTCATAAGACAGTTTATTGCAAAATTAACCTTTACTTGTAAACCACTATTTGGTCTCCCGAAGAAAGGAAAGAAATTCCAATGGGATGACCGATGCCAAGTTGCTTTTGAGCCGATCAAATAGTATCTATAGAACTCGCCCGTGTTGTCACCGCCAGAACCAGGGAAGCCGTTGATTTTGTATCTGTCAGTAACCGACACAACAATGGGCTGCATGCTTGCACAGGAATCTGAGGATAAAGTGGAGAAGGCCATCTATTACCTGAGCAAGAAGATGCTGGACTATGAGACCCGTTACACTCTGCTGGAGAAGGCTTGCTTAGCCTTGGTATGGGCTACCAGGAAGTTGAGGCACTACCTGTTAGCTCACTCCGTAATTCTGATTTCGAGATTGGATCCCATCAAATATCTCTTCGAGAAACCAGCACTTACGATTAGGCTAGCCTGTTGGTTGCTTCTTCTCTCCGAATTTGATTTGAAGTATATGACTCGCAAGTCTGTGAAAGGGAGAGCGGTAGCAGAGTTCCTAGCCTATCACCCAGTGGAGGGAGATGAAGCAGTAGGGTATCTGTTCCCAGATGAGGCCATTCTGCATCTTGAAGAAGAGATTTGGACTATGTACTTTGACGGAGCATCTAATCAGTACGGGTATGGGATAGGGGTGTTGCTGATAGCGCCCAACAATTCCCACATACCTTAGCCTTTCAAACTCTGGTTCAAAGTATCAAACAATGAAGCAGAATACGAGGCATGTATCGCTAGCTTGGAAGCCGCCCTAGAACTAGGGGGAAAACAGTTGGACATCACTGGGGACTCAAACCTGATTGTGTCTCAAACGAAAGGAGACTGGAAGGTTAAAGAAGAAAGGATGAAAATCAATCACCAAACCTTGGATGTGTTGATTCCTAAGTTTGAGAAGCTAACCTTCATGCATCTGTTAAGAGAGAGCAACAGGTTCGCTGACGCCTTATCAACTTTATCTTCTATGATAGACATCCCTTTGGGAGTCCGGATGCGTCCAATCATTATTGAACAGCGGTATGTGCCGACCTAGGAGCTGATTGCCGCAATAGATGAAGTACAAGGTCAGAACCCCTGGTATCATGACATCTGGAACTTCTTGGAGAATGAGGCTTATCCACTAGGGGTAAATGCCAAAGATAAAAGGGCAATACGACGAATGGCTGCTCAGTTTATTATCTGCGGAGGTAAATTGTACAAATAGGGCCATCTGGGAATGCATAAACTGTGTGTTGATACTGAAGAGTCAAAGCGCCTAATAGAGGCCATCCACGGAGGAGAGTGCGGATCGCACATGAGCGGAGTGATGCTAGCTCGGAAGATTCTCAGACGGGGTTACTACTAGTCAACCATAGAGGAGGATTGTATTAGTTTTGTTCGATGATGTCACAAGTGTCAGATCCATGTGAATCACATGAATATCCAGCCGTCAAAGCTATACAACATGACTTCACCGTGGCCGTTTTCAGTCTGGGGAATTGATGTTATTGGGGCAGTTATGCCAAAGGGGTCAAACGGGCATCAGCACATCCTAGTGGCGATAGACTACTTTACCAAGTGGGTCGAGGCCCAATCTTACGCAGTGTTGAAAGCGTCACACGTAGCCAAGTTCATCAAGAACAATATCATCTGTCGCTATCGGGTCCCGAATGAGATCATTTCGGAGAATGGTTCCCATTTCAAGAAAGAAGTGATCGGCTTGTTAGAGAAATACAACGTGGCTTTTCATAAGTCATCCACATATCGGCTGCAAACCAATGGAGCTGTTGAGGTCGCCAACAAGAACATCAAGCACATTCTACAGAAGATGGTGGAAACTTACAGGGACTGGCTAGATAAGCTATCATTTGCTCTTTGGGGCTACAGAACATCAATTCGGACATCTACTGGGGCAACTCCATATTCTCTAGTTTATGGGATAGAGGCTGTTCTGCCGATTGAAGTTGAGGTTCCGTCACTGCGAGTTATGGCTGAGTGCCAGATAGTGCAAGCATATTAGTAGCAGAGCAGGTTCGAGGAACTTATGCTGTTCGATGAGAGAAGGCTGAAAGTACTGTACCACGTCCAAGGCTATCAACGCAGGATTGCCAGGGTTTTCAACAAGAAAGTTAAGTCCAGGAATCTGAAAGAAGGGGATTTGGTGCTCAAAGACAACCGATCTCCCATCCATGACCCTAGGGGCAAGTTCAGACCTAATTGGACTAGTCCTTACATCATCAAGTCTATCTGGTCGGGTGGAGCTATCATTCTTATGGACTTAGATGGCCTTGAATTCTCCCAACCAATCAACATAGACAAGTTGAAGAAATACTACCCTTGAGAGGCTTGCTAGGCCAAAAACCCGAAAGGGCGACCTAGGCAAATGTTAGAGTACAAAAAATTAGAAATAAGAAAAACTAAGCTTGCAAGGTTGAAAACCTGAAAGGGCCGCCTTGGTAAAAGTTAGAGCGCAAAAGTAGAATGTTAATACCCGAGTGAACCCGAATCGAACTACGTAAGGCTTGATTCCCGTCTTCGGGATACGTAGGCAATTTCATTCTGAAGTCCAGCCATAAACACTTCCAAATCAACTATGTCCATGAGATTGTTCTAGTCATTTTTGTCTTTTCTGCATCCAAGAGTTCGGTTGTGATCTTTGCTATCAGAGCTGGTTACAGTGCAGTGCAGTGCTCTTCAGGCAAGGGGCAACTTTCCGTTTGTTGGATTCGGGGTTGTACGTCTCAAGGATAGATTCCAGGTGTGTCCAGTTGTGATCCTTATCAGAAATGGTTTTGAAAAGTTTTAATAAAACTTGATTTTGTTCAAATTAATCGTTTTACAACTTAGACCATTTTTGGACCAAAAGGAAAATTTTCAGTACCCACAACCTTCAATTTCATTGATTTCAATACAGAGTTCTCAACCTCTTGATACAAATTAAAGTTACTTTTTATTACATTCAAAAGGAAAACTTGAAAGTACATATTAAAGCAATAAACTTAGGGCATAGTTGAGTTAGGTGTTCCTGCGCCCCCTCTCAGAGCTTGTGGAAGCTTCAGATGCCAAAGTAGGCCTAGTTTGTGCCTCATCTTCAAGCCAAGCTATACATTCGCCAGAAAGGGCGCAACTGAAATTGGGAGCGGGGGCTAGAAGTTCTCTTGTCCTCCATGCAGTGGAATACCGAGCTAGTTGTGAGCCTCAGATCGGAAATGAAGCTGGGTACTCTATCCCCTCTTTCGAGCAAGTCTGGTCCTGTCCAAACTGACGCTGAAACTGAAATGGAAAGTAGAAGACACAGTGTGTCAAACCAACCAACTGCATGCCAGGTTGTCGAGACATGCTGTAGCTCATCTCAGGCAGATCAAACCAGGGGCAACGCTAAGCATTGTCAACAGCGGATCTGTTGCACATCCAGTGGTACCACCATCCCTCATTCGGGAAATCAACTAGCCGTGGGCGAAAGAAATAGCCGCATGCTGAATACGCAGGGCAAACGTCCATTACTTTCAACTTATCCATCAGCCATACCTGGGGAGGGATGAGAAATAAGAGAGATTAAAGAATAGAGAGGTGTATGTGGAGAGAAAAAGTGAGAAAAGGGTTTTGAGAGAAAAAGCCTGAGGGCCAAGTGATGTGAGAAACACATGTGAGAAGGGTGGGAAACATTACCTGCAACAGTAGTGGACTTCCTGCGAACCTGGTCGTCTCCCGGCGATGGAAAGTATCTAAACCCATCAAAGTCTCGGCTCGTGCCAAGCCAATACAGCCCTTGCCCTCTTTCAAGCCTTGGACAACTTCGATCAAGCGAATGCTAGATCCTCCAAAGCCAGGGGCAAGCAGAAAATGGGCCAACATACAGAAACAGAGGGCATGCTGCCGAAAGCTTTGCAAAAGACGGTCGCCATGGTTGCCGGCATCAGAAAACCAATGAATCAAACTGGGTATGTCCAGCTCTCCGTTATGAACCAAGGATCGAGCATCGTGTAAAGTAAGCCCACACATCCGTTCTAAAGCTTGGATGTGGCCAAAACAAGATTGGGGCAACATCTCCTCATCACGCCAAGATTCCATCAAAGCCTGGAACTCTTCAATTGTGGGACATATCTCTTGTCTCCCGAAGCTAAACACATGTGTAACCGGGTTCCAACATCTAGCCGCGACGTGAAGGAATGGAAAACACAGCGGAGTACGACTTAACGGGAATAGTGCATTTATCCCGAAACCCCAGAAATTCAACTTTTCCGAGCCATTTAAAGTTGCAATCCAATCAGAGAGTTTTTCGGTAAAGAATGGCTCCATTTTGTGGCAAGAACAGAGCTAGAATGAAGAAACCATGAAGTCCTAGCTTTTGTAGAAGATAAGGCACTGAGTGGAAGATAATTGGAAGCAATCTGGAGATTCCCTGCATTATTGGTCGGCCGGCCAGTTAAGGTAGCCGACCGGCCACCTTTTGCGGCCGAACGGCCACTTTAGTGGCCGACAATCACCACTAAGTGGCCGACAGCCTCTATTTGTCTCCAGAAGAATGTCTTGGGCCTTCGTGTGTGTTGAGGATGCTGAAAACCTGTGTTTTGTTCTACTCTGGATGCGTCCTGCTATTTTGTTTAGTAGTTTTGTTGATTTGTTTATCGAGTTGTTGCAATTTGTTTATCGAGTTATTGTATTTGCTAATCGAGTTGTATTTATTTTATTTATCGAGTTGTTGCATTAGTTGTTCTTTGAGTTGTCTTATTTTGTTTGTTATGTTTTGGTTGGTTCACTACCTGACTAAGCAATTGTCAAGACAATGTACAATATTCAATTTTCATCCAATCCTGTTTTTGTGTAAAATGGTGCAATGCGATGCTCTGAATATGAAATTCAGCACGTTTTCATCAAAAAAGCTGTTTTATTCCAATCATGATTTCTTTTTACAAAGAGTACAAGTTTTTAAAGAAAATAAAACTGCCTAAGGTTGTACAATGTGGTAACACTACTAGCAAAAAGGAGAAACAAAGCAAAAAGCATCTAAATCAGTGCCACCCATCTCAGGATTGAGAGGCCCTCTTCGTCCTCTTCCTCGGCTGAGCGGACTCAGAGCTATCGCCATCGGCGCCACTATTTGAATCTGAGCCGAAGCCTGAACCAGGGCTGCCTCTGCTCCCATCTTCGGAGCCCTCCTCAGCATCGTCGCTACCCTCAGAACCCAAGCCGGTGCTGTCGTCTCCATCCTCAGATGACTCTGACTGGGGACTCGCTGGCTCCTCGTCCTCACTAGTCCCATCATCGACATTGTGCATGACAGGCTCTTGATGTCACCCTCGGCCGCGTGCCAGAATCTCTCTCCCTGCTACTGGAGAAGGCTCTGATGGTCCTGACTGAAGAAGTGTGACCTGAAAAGGCAGTTTGAATATATCAGCCACAGTATGAGTATCAGATGCAAGTATGTTGTGCAGGGTGAGTACATGTAGATATTAGATATAGTATGTGAATGCAATGTGTCAGATGTGATCCATACATGTAGTGTATCAGTGTAGTGTGGGAAAATGTTCAGTTGAGATGTCAGTTTCAGTATATCAGCAGAAATATGATAACCGAAATGCAAGAAAATTGAAAATTACCTGAATTTCGTGGGAGCTAAGCATCGTCTCTCTCCTCAAGATCATGCCCTCGAATGAGGCCAATACCTCGAGTAATCCCTTGACGTATCCGGTGGAGGGCTGCAAATGCAAGTTGAAACGATCAGTGAATGAATGAAGGTTTGAGTATTTGGGCGATAAATGAAAATTGTAAATGCATGCCAGTGGTGAGTCGGGTGTCTTGACATATCTGTGACCGGGCAACGGAGGCTCAATCGAGATCTGATAAGGCCCTCCGGAATGCCTTCAACCCGTCAGCTCGGTCGGAAGGTCTGGCCATCCAAAACTCTGTCTAACAGGAGGTATCCCTCTAGCCCCACCTCTCGGTGCTCGGCCCCTGCTCGTCTAAGGGGCCTCTGCTACTCGAGCCCTGCTTGACGAAGGGACATCAGCCGCTCTCCCCGTATGAGCACGAACACTTGTCAATAGAGGCATGAGATACGCCTAGAGATAAGTCGTATAGTCCCCCTTCCCAATGAACAGGTTTGCATGAAGTCAGTGATCTCCTGAGGGGAGAGACTCTCTGTGGCCCGCATAGAAAGAGGAGGTGGTAATGGAACCGACTGTATGGCAGGCCCAGTGTTTGGCGCATAAAGCGCTTGCCAAGAAACCAGGCTCGGCCCACTGGCCCCTCAAGCAGGTACCAGGAAGCACCCCAAGCTCCGGTAAACTGGAATCGGGCACCTTCTGGCATCGTCACCCAGGGCTGCCATGTGACCTGCAGACAGCAAGTGCATAGACTGATAAGTTGCTATTAGATATGTAAAATGAATTGAAGCTGAAAGCAGAAAGAACTGTGATTTTTGAATTACCTTTACCGTCCTCACTGTGTTAAAATACTGGTGAAGGTATGAGAGGGTCTCCCGGGTCCTTGGCTGGCACCGACCATCATATCGATGTGAGTATGGCACCTCAAAGGGCATCTCCACCTCCGGCTCAGGAGCGAGTGTCAGGAAATAGGCGTATACCCATAACTATGAAAAGCAAGAGGGTGATAGTGAGAATACAGATAAACACAACTAATGCGGAAAGCAGAGTATGTGTGTAATCAAGAAAATACAGAATGCAGAGAATACTGAATACACAGAAAATGCAGAAAGCAAAGTGTGGCACAATGTATAGAAAGTACAAGTGCAGAGCAGAGATTAGACTATGTATGTGTAGTATACGGTGTGTGTAGTGTACATAAAGTGCAAAGCAGAAAGCATGGTAGAAAATGTAAAGAAGAAAAGTAAAGCATACCTCCCAGGCACTCCAATAGCCGCCCATTCTATTCCCGCTCCTGCGGAAGGTCGAGCTCATATAGCAGTATAGGGTAACGAGGCTGGCACCGCCCCAATCATAATGCCGAACTTGGGATAAGTCAACTAAGGCGCTCAAGAGATACAGCCCGACTGTGTTCACCCTGTTGGTGAACAAGTTAGTGCCGAAGAGGAACATCAGGAAACATCGGGCGTACTGCTCAGTCCCCTCTACAGTCACTGCGTCTGTCCCTCTAAAGTGGTCCGCGAACCAGGTATATCGGACCATACATGATCGGAAGATAGGCGGGTGTGCTCCAAGCAGATAGGTCCAAGCGGCCTCCCACTCACCCATATCAGAGTCGTATGGAATCAGCCGGCCTCCCACTTCAAGGCCTGTCAACATGGCAAAATCATACGGAGTCATCATCATATCCCGGGTGGTAGAGAAATGGAAGGAGTTGGTGGTGTCCCACCACCTCTCTACCAGTGCGCCCAAGACGGTCTTACTCGCCATGAGGTGCGATAGCCCCATGCAAAACAGACTGAACCCTACCTTATCAATAATTTGCTGGATGCCGTCGGGGAGGTCTAAATACCACTCTCACTGTAGTGGACCCATATCCGTGGGTGAAATGGGAATCTACCTGTGTTCAGAATGAGCAGAAATACAGTGTGTGAATGTGTTCAGAATGAGTAGAAATACAGTGTGTGAATGTGTTCAGAATGAACAAATAAAATACAGTGTGTGGGTGCGAGCTATGCAAGAAATGTAAAGTACATCGCAGAAAATGTAAGAATGCAGTATGTACCTCAGAGGCATCGTGGGACAGATGAGACTCTGGCTCTCATAGCAGTAGATCTACTGGTGCGCGTCGTGCAAATCCACTAAAGTGGAGGACTGTGCTAGGTGGTAGTGCATGTGCCTCGGGGCGGTACCTCTCTGGGTCGAAAGGCCGAACTCTGGGCAGCAATGGAATGTACTCGGGCTCCCCCTCCATCCCCGGAGAACCCTCGTCATGTGGAGTGTCGTCTGCCATTTGGAAAGAAGGTGAGAAAGTAGGCGAAAATGAGCAAAATGGGTGAAAAGTGCCAAAAGTCAACAAAAGTAAACTCTCGAAGAGAGAAAATGGGAGAAAAAGTCAAAGCCCGGGAAAAGGCGCCAAACTCAAGATAAACTTGAGGGAAGCAAACCTCAAGTGGTGGAAATAGAGAAAAAAGCTCCGAAAACAAATTTTGATCTGTTCAAACGGAGGAAATTGAAAGGTTTTAGCGAATCAACTTCGCAAGGGGCGTTGGAAAACGCGTGAAAAGTACGGATCTAAAAGGAAAAAGTGTCTAAGGAGGAAGAAGAAGTGATTTCGGCACTGTGGGTGTGAGGAAATGTGTTATGGGAATGTGTTTTTAAAGAACTCCATGCAAAAAGACCGAAATGTCCCAGAAATACCACAACTGGCCGACCGGCCAGTTTTTGTGGCCGACCGGCCACTTAGGTGGCCGACAGCTTTAGCAAGTAGCCGACATGGCTTCAGGGTGGCCGGCAGGTGTCTAGTGTTCTCCCTGTGTGTTTTCAGGTTGTTTTGTGCCCTTGGCTCTCGAGAAAGGCCAAGAAAAGTCCACTTTTCAGCTCAAAGTGTCTCTACGGAAGTTTCGAATCATGTCTTCGATGCGTGACTCATCGTCAGCCGGCGTGGACGAGGTGTATCTTTTTGAAAAACATTGTAACTCCTTCGAGAGGTAAATCGGAGGTTGCAACTGAATTAGTCTTGTTAAGGCGCGCATTTCTTTATTTAGTGTTTTGCATTGAACATGCTATTGATGTTGCATTGAACATGCATTTATCATTGTGCACAAAATGTGTATGCTGCGCTGTATTGTACTACACATGTTCTTACGTTTGCATAGAATATGCATGTCGCGTTGTATTGCACTGTGCATGCCCTCACATTTGCATAGAAATTGTCCGTACCTGTTGCATTGAACATATATTCGGCGTTGCATAGAACATGCTCCATTTCTTGCATGATCTGCATGAAGTATGCCTCTCTAAGCGTTGTGTCATGGTTATTGATGTTGCATTGAAGATCCATTCTTATTATATTGTACTTGTCAAAGTCTCTTTCTTGTGTAGGCACGATATTGTATGTACGGTTCATTCAGAGGAATTCCGGGTAAGGTCATTCCTGTCCTTTGAACTCCTTTGTTGGTTAGAAACACTCGGGTACACCTAGTGTTTACACCACTCCTTTGTTAGTTGGAAACACTCAGGTACGCCCAGTGTTTACACCACTCCTTTGTTGGTTAGAAACACTTGGGTACACCCGGTGTTTACACCACTCCTTTGTTCGTTAGAAACACTCGAGTACGCCTAATGTTTACACCACCCCTTTGTTTGTTAGAAACACTCGGGTATGCCCAGTGTTTACACCACTCCTTTGTTGGTTAGAAACACTCGAGTACGCCCCAGTGTTTATACCACTTCTCTGGTTAGAAGCCTTGGGTCGTGTGCCCAATGTTTACACCTCGCTTTGGTTAGAAACACTCGGATACGCCCGGTGTTTATATCACTCCCCAGTTAGAAGCGTTTGGGACGTGTGTTCGACGCTTATACCACCTTGCTTTGGTTAGAGACATTGGGACGTACGCCCGATGTTTATACCACTCTCCGGTTAGAAGCGTTTGGACCGTGTGCTCGACGCTTATACCTCCCTTCCGATTAGAAGCGTTTGGGACGTGTGTCTGACGCTTATACCAATTTGTTTTGATTAGAAACATCAGAACGTGTTTATACCACCCTTCAGTGTCTGCACCGCTCTTTTTTCCCTCTCGCGCGTGGCGCGTTAGGACGCTTTGGTTAAATGCATCTGGATGAATTTCAATGCTTATACCGCTCTTTGTTTTGGTTGCATAATGGTTGGATGTTGTAGACACCCCATTTTTGACCGCCCTTAAGACTTGGGCGCTACTGATGGTTTGCTCGATGATGAAAGGTGTGCAGGGAAAATGTTCAGTTTCATCGGCAAGGAGAGAGGCAAATCCTTCAAAACACTTTGTTTAGGGGTTTGGAGTTGAAGAAGAGAGGAAAGGAGAGGAGAAAACTAGTTTGGGAGAAGTTCGGCATGAATCCGGGTAGAAGCGAGTTGAGCAGCCCTCGCTGAATCGGGCTTATCTATCTGTACGCTTGGAGTTTAGCTATGAGGCCACCACCGTCGGAAAGATTACTTCCGGGGCTTCATTTTGCACTCAAGAATCTCTTAAAGCCAAGTCCGGGTGGGGGAGATATGATTGGTTGAAGTTGGGTATCATCCCGGTTGGATCGAATCTGCGCGGCTTCACCAAAATGGGCATAACGTTTTCCACAGAAGGAATTTTAATGCAAGGTTTGTGCCATTGGAAAGCTAACTTCCGGGGCTTCAATTTGGACACCAACCGGCCATTTTTTGACCTTACCAACCATCCACCGGCACTATATTTATCCGATCGGCCAGTATAAATTGCAGGCCGGCAATATATTGTGCCGACCGGCCATTTATTTTGCCGATGACCTCCTTTCATGGCCGATATGCCCCTTTTTCATCCCTCAAGCATGGTGCATGCCAGCTGTGCCAGCTGGGATGCACAGACCCTACTTCCCGTGCATATATGTGGCTATTTTGCACCCTTTGCACACCCTTTGGCCCCTTTTCTTGCACCCTTTGCTCAAGGCTTCTTGAGGAAGCCTTGACCCCTTGTCTTGGCTTCCCCAAGAAGCGTACCAGCTGTCCTAGCTTCTCCAATAAGCCTTGACCTCCCCTTAAACCCCTTTGACCCTTTGTAGCTTGTCTTAGAAGCTTAGTCTTGCCTATATAAGGGGCCTCTCCTCCTCCATTGTTTTGGTTGGATTTTTGGAACAAAAAACCAGAGATATATAGATATATCTGATATATACATACATATATCCCTTCATCTCTCACTATATCTCTCCCATTCAACCATCAAACACCCTTGTTCTTGGGCCATTTCTTCATCAACTCATAGCACAAGGCATCCTTACTCCATTGCAGAAACTTGAGGCTGTTCTCCAGAGCTTAGGAGCACCTAAACTTGGTCCAAGAGGTGCTGGTTTACTGGTCTTCAAGGGTGAGTCCTCCTCTTCCATTTTCTAGTCTTTTCTTGCTTCATATCTAAGCCATAGTTGCTTGCATTTTTGGGCTCCGACCCAAACTGTAAATCATCATATTTTGAGGTCCTCTTCATGTTTGATTGAGGACCTCTTGCTGTTTGAGGACAGTAGCTTGCACTTGCTTCATTACCCCTCTTTAATGCCATTATCTTGCATGTTATTCTTGGCCTATACGTGATCTGTTTTGGAGCATGATGTAAACTTTAAATAGGCTTATTTTGAGTCCCTCTTCAACATTGAAGAAGGGCTCAACACTGTTTGGGACCTCTATGCTATACTTGCCTTTATATTCCCTCTTTGGTCCCCATTTTTGCATGTTTTGGCAGCCTATTATGCTTCGGTTTTTGGCCTTTTTACAGTACTAAAAATAGTCTTATTTTGGCCCATTATTCATGTTTCATTAAGGGTCTTTGGCCGTTTGTGGAATATTTTGTAGACTTTGTGTTATAGCCACTTTTGAGCCTCATTTTGCATTGCATTTCTAGCATGTTTGTATACTGTTTTGGGGTTTTTACAGTTCTGTAAAGTAGCTTATTTTTGGCCCCTCTTCAATGTTGTTGAAGGGCTCTAACCTATTTGGAGTTAGCAGCTGTGAGTTGCTTCATAATCTCATGTTTAGGGCCATTTTTGCATGCCATTGTTGCCCTATCTTTGCTTGCTGTTTGGCCATGATTTGTACTGAAAAAATGCTTATTTTGAGGCTGCCTTGCTTCTGTCTTTTCATTCCATGTATCAATTATGCATGCTTTGTATAGCTGTAAGCCATTTTATGTACCTAATGTTGCATTTCGGTTTAATTCCATGCATCGGGTGTGCTTTCGCCTCATTTCGGGGCTGTTTTCCCCCACATTTCAGTGCTGAAATCCCATTAGCATGTTTGCATATCATTTTCCATGCCATTGCATTGCATATGCCATTGCCTCGGTTTGCGTGCCCGTGTGCACGCATTTCGAGGCACTTCATTTTCATCTTATGGCCTCCTATGTGAGTGTGGCTGAGGTCCACTTGTATTGGTGTAAGCCCATCTTGCATTGTGTATGCCATGTTTCAAAGCGTTGTGCATGTTATGTTGTTAGCATTGTGCATGCCATGTAGTTGCATAGCATGCTTGTATTCTTGTTTGCATACCTAGGTTGCATTGCATTGGCATGCATGCCTTGCCTCTTGATCATGTGATAGAGGTTGGGCTTTATGTGTTTGTTTGGTTTGCATGACATTTGAAATCAAAGCGCATACTTGGTTTCTTGGACCATCACGCATCGAAATGCGCAATTGGTGGTCCGAGAATCAAGGAACATACCCCTTTGAGTCAAAAGCATGATAAGGGATGTGTTGGTGCACACATTTGCTTGAAATTTCATGCCATACACTGCCTGTCCTTTGTTGCTGTCAAAACTGTCTTCTGCAGGAAGTTTCTGCCGACCGGCAACATTCAGTGCCGACCGGCCATTTATTCAGTGCCGATAGCTTTATCTCCAGTCGATGGATATTGTACACGGCCGGTGGCCATTCCTCCCAGCCGATGATGTTCTGCAATGCTCATAGAAGGTTCTCTGGGACTTTGACAAGTTTTCAGAGAAGAAAAGGCAGTGAAAACAGAGGCAGTAGTGCTATGGCAACGAGTTTCCGGGCAAGTTGGATCGAACGTGCATTATTCACGCATCCCGAGGCGGGGGCTGCGGCCATCTTCCCTTGGCACCTTTTTTTGATTAGACTAGAAGTTTTGTAATAATTATTCGGGCTGTATTATTATTTTGGTCCCTCCGAGTGAGGGCGTGTCTGTAATAAGTGTGTGTGCGTGGTGTGCATGTCTTCCAACCTCCACTTCTTTCTTCCCTTTTATTTACCTGCTTATGATGGTAGATTAGGGCACATTTATCTTAGCATACCTTATGCTATGCATGCGTGCATTCATGCATTTGTTGACATGCATCGGGCTCAGTACATCATACAAACTACATTGTACTTTTCAATTCCAAATTGAATACATGTTACTTGTAGCATTTCATATGCCATTTTAGGGTTAGCCGAGCCTGTTTAGATTGTATCTTTGCATGTGTTGCATTAGCCATTTTTAACATGAACTAGGATCATGCATATGATTACTGACTAGTTTCTGTTTTGGCTCGGAGTACTAGGTAAGCTTTTATGCTTTAGCATATCGCATGCGTGTGAGTGTTGCCATGACAGTATGATTACCATGAGGCTAGCTGCTTATGTGATATAACTGCTTGAATGCCTGTGGATGGAGGTTGAATTACCTAAATTGGAATAATGCATTAAAACTGTGAGTTTTAAGCCCACTAGATAGTGGCAAAATCATCTTTTCTAAAAGCCCACTTAAGGGTGGCAAAATCTGCATTTTAGCCTACTTGCGAGTAGCAAACCATTTTCAAAACAAACATGAAATGTTTTGTTCCAATTTGGGCGATTTGGTCTATACTTGTTTGCTGCGCGCATAACATAGTAATTCTAGGCTAACAATTGGTTTAAGAATACATAAAGTTTTCAAAAATGGATATTACGGTTAGTAGAGGCCGGTCTTCGGACCGGGCGAAAGGGGGTGCTCATAGCTGACCTTCCCCGATCGTACCTAAGCTCCCGAGTCGAGACAACTCCGGTGATGACGGACATGTGGCCTTCGGCACCGAGTCAGGGTTTCCTAAATTCTCCCATAAAAAATATTTAGGTGGCGACTCTGTATCTGGCAAAGCAGTCCATGTTTGGCACTACTTTTTCAAAAATCTGTTTCTCAAAACGATTTGTCAGATTTGGACTCTTTGGTTCAGATTAAGAATCGTGACACAAATCGAGTCCGAACTGTAGCATGAGGCCCACGGGCGCGTCTACAATTTCTGGCGACTCTGCTGGGGATTTAGAGAGCTTGACTCGAACTCGTGATATCCTGTTTTGATTTTGCTTCTGTGTTTCTTTGCATTGCATGTGCATTGGTGCGCCTAGGACACCGTGTTTGCCATCTGCCATTCCTGAACGGTTTGCTGGAGGCTTGTCTTGTCAAGGCATGACCATAAGGCTGACCGGTTATGGGCTCTGACAGCATGGGAACACAAACCCCGGTTTTATTGGGGCACCCTTTTTGGCCATTCGACCTAGTGCATATTCGGAATCCATAGTGACCCTTCCAAACTAGGACAGGTTGCTCACCCGATGTTTGGTTGTTTGAAACCGCTGCGTGCGTAGTAAAACCCTAGTTCCTGACAAAATAGGACAGGGAAACCCTACCCCAACATAGGGGTGTTTTGGCTCTCTCTTACTTGCTATGTGCTTTTAGAGTGTATCTCTACAGGAACGCATATACCAGCTTGCAAGTCTAAGTATCAGACCTGTGGACATCAGCATCAGTATTTGGGGAATCAGTTTGACACGAGGGTATCAGTTTACGGGCAGATATTTGGGAAACAGTGATCAGTATTGAGTACATTCATCCTAGTATGCTCAAATCCGTTCCAGTGAAATTGTGCTGAGATGCTGTCTGTTTTCTCTCTTGCTAGGTAGTCCTGGAACTATAGCTTCAGAAAGGCTCCGATATCCCCCGAGGTTCATCGGACTTGTGCTGATAGACTTTGTCAGGTCAGAGATTCAGTTCAAGGGTAATCAGAGCCAAAGAAGGCTAGTCAAGCACAGGCCACCAGTACAACAGCTACCAGATCAGTGATCTTTGAGCAGTCGGGCTGAGATTCCCGAGCCTATTGCCGACACAGATATACCGGTTGCTCAGTTAGATTAGAACAGTATGTCGAGTCTGGAAGAGATGGTGCGCCAACTCCAGGATAGTATGAAAGCCATGCAGCAAGACACTGTCCGTAAAGCAGAATTCGCCAAGCAACAGGCTGTGATCATGGCCCAATAGGCAGAGCTAATAACCAAGCTACAGCAGCCAGCCGGGGCATCTGCTTCGCATCAGGCTCCTCCCCCACCAAGGGTTCCGATACCCGAGGAGACGCCAAATGTCCAAAATGTCCAAGAGGATACAGACCTTCCAATGGGGCCGGCTCCACCCCCGATTCTGCCTCAACAATCCAAGGCACCCACTCCTATCAATCTATCGGATTCTCCCTTCGAGTCCGAGGTGGACCCCGTGGCATTGAAAATGCACAAGCTTGAAAAGCTGTTCAAGAAATCTCAGGGTGCGAAGTCCATTCCGGACATTGGAGACGGATACACTGACGCAGCTGTGACGCTGCCAGATCGGTTTAAGATGCCGCAAATCGATCGTTTTGACGGATCAGAGGATCCCATGGTACACCTGCGACTATTTTCAGACGTCCTAAGACCAATGGGCCTCACTAGATTGCAGAAGCTGTCTTTGTTTGGCCGGACCCTGTCGAGTGTAGCGGCCGCATGGTATGCAAAATTGGAGGATGACGTCAAGAGAAGTTGGGACGAGATGGCTGAGGCCTTCATCCTGCAGTACTCGTATAACACACAAATCGAGATCACGACCCGGGATCTCGAGACAACGAGGCAAGAAACCAAGGAGAGCTTCTTAGAATTTGTAACCAGATGGCGGGCTAAGGCCTCGATGATGGCTACAAGGCCTTCCGACAAAGACTAGATCAGGATGGTTGTGCGCAACCTCTAACCCAAACTAATGCAGAAAATGATTGTTCTCCCCTTCCCCACCTTTTCAGATTTACATGAGATGGGGGTACAAATTGAGGATGCTATGAAGCAGGGCCTCATTGACCAAGAGAAGGAGCAGCCCAGGAGGGCGTTTTCCCGCAGTTCTAATGCGACCACCAGTGGTGATGCAGCTGCAAGATCTTCTGAAGTGGGCATGGTTACCACCACCGCATCAAAAACAGCCACCCCATTCACCGGTGCGTCTGGAAGTAGCTCACAGAAAACCAAATATCCACCTCGAGTCAAGAGGGTTTTCACCCCACTCCATATGCCTTTGTCAAAGGCTCTGGAGGTCTTACTTCGGAAAGGACATCTGAAACCGTTGGAACAACGGCCCCTACCCGATCCTATCCCTGCAAAGCATGACCAGACTAAGTATTGTGCGTACCACCAACAAACCGGTCATGAGACCGATAGCTGCTTTCGTCTGCGCCATGATGTACAGGATTTGTTTGACAACAAGGTCATTGCCGCACCAGCTCAGTAAAGTCTATCACCACTGGATCAGTGAACTCGGGGGATAGTACGAATATGTGATCAGGGGATGAACCACCTGTGGGCGGCACTCAGTTTACTCCAGATGTGGCGTGTGGCACGTACTGTACTGGTTTTTGTAGCTTCTGACTTGGGTGTTGAGTCAGTTTTGTGGTTTTGTTTTAAGTCTGTCTCTTTGTTTTGAGTCAGTCTTTTTGATTAAGGGTCTGTCTCGTTGTATCGAGTCAGTCCTATTGTACAGAAGTCGGGTGATTCTGGGGGTGTTACTTCGGATATCACTATTTTGCTTTGTGTTTGTCCTTTTGAGTCTGTTTCTGCTAGGGAGCCAGTTGTGCCAACAGATTTGAATGAACAGCAGTGATTTTCACACTCTTGTGTTTGCTTCTACCGTGTGCCAGTTGCGCTAGAAATTCTAAACGAGATGGCAATATTTGACTAGAAGCTGTGCCTTTTCTGTGCCTTGAAGTCATTGTAATGACCTAAGCTTTTCAAAACCTTTTCGAACACTGCGGTGATAAAAATGAAGAGGAAGGAATTCCTCAGATTTTGCAAAATTTGATCAAACTGAGGGAAAGAGAGGCGTGCTAAGCCCTTAATGAATGAGATCATGTTTGTTAATGTGAGTACTGAGAAGGATCCTGGCTTGATCCAGATTGGTCCCACACTGTCTTCAGCGCGAGCGATTTGTCGCTTTCTTAAAAACTTTCGAAAAATGTTTTGCGCAGTCCTGTGAAGACTTGTGTGGAATCGCTCTTGAGATTGTGCAGCCTAGGATCGCTCTCAGCCTCAAGATTCTGTCCATTTGTTTTCAAAACTCGAACTTAAATTCAGAATGTTCAATGGTCAACCGCCATATGAGGCCTGTGTGGCCAGATTCGAAGCAGCCCTCGGACAAGAGGCAAGAAAGTCAGATCAAGAAGATTAGACCTCATCAGAAGAAGCTTGCAAAGCTAGAACAGAAGTACCCTTCAAACTAGGGGCAAAGATGT
Source organism: Camellia sinensis (assembly GCF_055761805.1). NCBI lineage: Eukaryota > Viridiplantae > Streptophyta > Magnoliopsida > Ericales > Theaceae > Camellia > Camellia sinensis. The sequence continues at coordinate 74,558,816 of NC_138967.1, forward strand.
CAGACGTGCTCGAAAAGCCGAAGATGAGTCCTCTTGCAAATCAACAGCCACTTTCCTGGATACGGATGGCTTCAAAATCCTACAACCATTTGGCATGGACCAAACTACGCTTTTACCCTTTGAGAGGCTTGCTGGGCCGAAAACCCGGAAGGGCGACCCAGGCAAAAGTTAGAGCAAGAGAAAAATACAAAAAAGAAAAAAATGCAAAGAAAAGAACAAAAAAAGAAAATCAAAAAAAAAAAGAGGAAATGAAATGAAAAGAAATGAAAAGAAAAGAAATGAAAAGAATTGAAAAGAAAAGAAAAACAAAGCTCGCAAGGTCGAAAACCCGCATCGGGCGCCTTGGCAAAAGTTAGGGCCTAAAAAGGAGAGGTTAAATACCCGAGTGTACCTTATCCCCGAACTACGTAAGGCTTGATTCCCATGTTTGGGATACGTAGGCAACTTCATTCCGAAGTCCAGCCGTAAAATACTTCAAATTCAACTTGTGTCCATGTGATGGTTCTAGTCATCTTTGTCTTTTCTGTATCCGGGAGTTCAGTTGCAATCATCGCTCTGAGGACTGATTACAATGCGCTACGGTGCCATTCAGACAAGGGGCAACTTTCCGTTGCCATTCAATGCGCTGCGGTGCCGTGCAAACAAGGGGCAACTTTCCGTTGCCATGTAGCTCTCTTCGAGCAAGGGGGCAATTTTCCTCCAAATCTGAGGTTGTGCGTCTCAAGAGTGGGTTCCGTGCTTGTTAAGCATTGGCCGTTTGCAAAAATAGTTTTTGAGAATTTTTACTGAGGTTGACTATTCTCTCGAAAATTATTCCATTTTTCCAAAAAACTGGACCATTTCTTGGACCCAAAAAAAAAAAGGAAAATTTTCAGTGCTCATAGCCTGACTTGCATGATTTCAAATCAAAAATCGAACAAGTGCGTTAATCTAACTCTCATATTGGTCAAAAATTGTTTTCGTAGAAAACCACAAAAGATGGTCAAAATGATGAACTAGGGGCACAGTTGAGTCAGGTGTTTTGTCTTTCCCTCGTCATCAACTACCCGCTAAGAAGGGCACCCGACCTGCCAAGAAGGGCACAACTGAAGTCAACAACAAAGGGCTAAAAGCTCTCTCATCCTTCAAGCAACGAGGAATCAAGTCAAGTACGAAGCACGAACTGGAATGGGGCGAGATATTCCACTCCCTCATCTGGACAGATCTAACCACGTCCAAACTCCCCAGCAGGGCATCATCAACCGATGTTAGCTGCAGATTTGCTACACACCCAGTTGTAGCACAACCCCTCTATGGGAAAAACTTACTGTTGTGAACAAGAGTCTGGTAAAATACCAGGGGCAAGAGCCCACAATTTCCAGCTTATCCATCAACCACCCAGGGGAGGGATGAAAAACGAGAGATTAAAGAATAGAGAGATGTGCGCTGAGAGAAAAAGCGAGAAAAGGGTTTTGAGAGAAAAACCGAGCTTGAGAGCCGAGTGATGTGAGAATCACAAATAAGAAAGGGTGGGAATAATACCCGGTGAAACAGGCTCCTTGTGCACGTCTGTGTGTCGTGTCTTTTGTTTTGTTTGTCTCGATTCTTGCTTTGAGTCGTTCCGAGCGTGTCTCGACGTGTTTAGGTTGTTTACCTTTTGTTTTCTGTTGTTGAGTCTTTCTCGCTGTGTTCAGTCGTAGGCTCAATACCTGGTCGAAAACTCATCTCTCAATTTTAAAAATAAATCGTTTTGTGCTCAGAGTGCTGTGCCATCCTTCACGTTTGTGCAAAACAAGATTCTTTTTTCCATAAAACTGCAGGGTCCACCCCCGATAAGTGTGAACGGTGAAACCAGGACCTATCTGAAGCTATGATGGTTCCAGACTGCAAAGCAAAAACAAAAGAGCGAATATCGAAGTATCTGAGTTTGTGTCAACTTCAGAAAATTCCGTGATTGTACTCCGGACGTACCTCTTCAGGGCCTTGTCAATGCTCCGAAATATGAGTGTACCTCTACCTCAGGCGCAAGATCAATCCTGCTTCAAGGTTATACACTCTTCCACTTACATTGTTATGCACCCACTTCACTTGCATTGTAATGCGTTATACCTATCAAGTTTCTTCCTCAGTCATGCACGATATTGTATGCACGGTTCATTCAAAGAAGTTCCGTTTTAAGGTCATTCACTTTTGTGTATCAATCACACACACTCACTTTTAGTGTATCAATCACACTCTGTTCACATAGTGCATCTATCACACTTTGTGTTCGCTTTTAGTGTATCAATCACACTATGTTCACTAAGTGCATCTATCACACTTCGTGTTCACTTTTAGTGTATCAATCACACTCTGTTCACATAGTGCATCTATCACACTTTGTGTTCACTTTTAGTGTGTCAATCACACTCAGTTCACTAAGTGCATCTATCACACTTTGTGTTCACTTTTAGTGTATCAATCACACTCAGTTCACTAAGTGCATCTATCACACTTCGTGTTCACTTTTAGTGTATCAATCACACTCTGTTCACATAGTGCATCTATCACACTTTGTCCTCACTTTTAGCGTATCAATCACACTCTGTTCACATAGTGCATCTATCACACTTTGTGTTCACTTTTAGTGTATCAATCACACTCTACTCGCTTTGAGTATCTATCACCCACATTCTCATTTAGTGTATCAATCACACTCTCTTCACTTAGTGTATCAATCACATTTCTTTCATTTTGTGTATCTATCACACACATTCTCATTTTGTGTATCTATCACGCACATATTCGCTTTTGTGTCTATTGCACTCTCACTTAGTGTATCAATCACACTTCTTTCATTTTGTGTATCTATCACACACATTCTCGTTTTCTGTATCACACTTTCAGTGTATCAATCAGACTTCATTGATTTACTATATCAATCATACTTGTTCACTGAGTGCATCTATCACACTTCGTGTTCACCTTTAGTGTATCAATCACACTCTGTTCACTAAGTGCATCTATCACACTTCGTGTTCACTTTTAGTGTATCAATCACACTCTGTTCACATAGTGCATCTATCACACTTTGTGTTCATTTTCAGTATATCAATCATACTTCGTTCACACTGTGCATCTATCACACTTTGTGTTCGCTTTTAGTGTATCAATCACACTCTGTTCACATAGTGCATCTATCACACTTTGTGTTCCCTTTTAGTATATCTATCATACTTGCTCACTAAGTGCATCTATCACACTTCGTGTTCGCTTTCAGTATATCTATCATACTTGTTCACTAGGTGCATCTATCACGCTTTGTGTTCACCTTTAGTGTATCCATCACACTACGCTTACTTAATGTATCTATCACACTTCGTTCACTTTTGTGTATCTAACGCACATGTTCGTAAGAATTGCATAATTCTCTTACATCCTTTCTGCATAAGATGTAGTTTGGTTCATGTCTACTTGCTGGCATAGCATTCGCTTAAAATGTTGCATTTATTTTGCATATTTGCTTCATCACAGCTACATTCGCGCTATTTTGCGCATCGCACTGTTTTGTGCAGTTTATCATTCATGCTATTTTGCGCATCGCACCGTTTTGTGCAGTTTACATTCGCGCTATTTTGCGCACCTCACTTGTACTTGTTAGTACATTGCATTGTTTTGAGTGCAAACTGGCTTCGCGTGGCGTATAAGTCCAATTATCAAAGTCTTCCTGCATATCATTTGCATCCTGCCCCTGAACTACGCTGGTTTGATTCCTTGCAAAGGGATACGTAGGCAGCCTATGGGCACAACCATTTATTTATCGGTATTTTGTTTGTTTGTCCAAGTCTTCGACCTTGTCAAAAATGGGTCATCTCTGGGCTTTGACATTCACTCCCGTCATTGTTATGACTTTCGAGTTCTGTCAAAGAGGGACAACTGTAGACACCCCATTTTTGACCGCCCTTAAGACTTGGGCGCTACTGATGGTTTGCTCGATGATGAAAGGTGTGCAGGGAAAATGTTCAGTTTCATCGGCAAGGAGAGAGGCAAATCCTTCAAAACACTTTGTTTAGGGGTTTGGAGTTGAAGAAGAGAGGAAAGGAGAGGAGAAAACTAGTTTGGGAGAAGTTCGGCATGAATCCGGGTAGAAGCGAGTTGAGCAGCCCTCGCTGAATCGGGCTTATCTATCTGTACACTTGGAGTTTAGCTATGAGGCCACCACCGTCGGAAAGATTACTTCCGGGGCTTCATTTTGCACTCAAGAATCTCTTAAATCCAAGTCCGGGTGGGGGAGATATGATTGGTTGAAGTTGGGTATCATCCCGGTTGGATCGAATCTGCGCGGCTTTACCAAAATGGGCATAACGTTTTCCACAGAAGGAATTTTAATGCAAGGTTTGTGCCATTGGAAAGATAACTTCCGGGGCTTCAATTTGGACACCAACCGGCCATTTTTTGACCTTACCAGCCATCCACCGGCACTATATTTATCCGATCGGCCAGTATAAATTGCAGGTCGGCAATATATTGTGCCGACCGGCCATTTATTTTGCCGATGACCTCCTTTCATGGCCGATATGCCCCTTTTTCATCCCTCAAGCATGGTGCATGCCAGCTGTGCCAGCTGGGATGCACAGACCCTACTCCCCGTGCATATATGTGGCTATTTTGCACCCTTTGCACACCCTTTGGCCCCTTTTCTTGCACCCTTTGCTCAAGGCTTCTTGAGGAAGCCTTGACCCCTTGTCTTGGCTTCCCCAAGAAGCTTACCAGCTGTCCTAGCTTCTCCAATAAGCCTTGACCTCCCCTTAAACCCCTTTGACCCTTTGTAGCTTGTCTTAGAAGCTTAGTCTTGCCTATATAAGGGGCCTCTCCTCCTCCATTGTTTTGGTTGGATTTTTGGAACAAAAAACCAGAGATATATAGATATATCTGATATATACATACATATATCCCTTCATCTCTCACTATATCTCTCCCATTCAACCATCAAACACCCTTGTTCTTGGGCCATTTCTTCATCAACTCATAGCACAAGGCATCCTTACTCCATTGCAGAAACTTGAGGCTGTTCTCCAGAGCTTAGGAGCACCTAAACTTGGTCCAAGAGGTGCTGGTTTGCTTGTCTTCAAGGGTGAGTCCTCCTCTTCCATTTTCTAGTCTTTTCTTGCTTCATATCTAAGCCATAGTTGCTTGCATTTTTGGGCTCCGACCCAAACTGTAAATCATCATATTTTGAGGTCCTCTTCATGTTTGATTGAGGACCTCTTGCTGTTTGAGGACAGTAGCTTGCACTTGCTTCATTACCCCTCTTTAATGCCATTATCTTGCATGTTATTCTTGGCCTATACGTGATCTGTTTTGGAGCATGATGTAAACTTTAAATAGGCTTATTTTGAGCCCCTATTCAACATTGAAGAAGGGCTCAACACTGTTTGGGACCTCTATGCTATACTTGCCTTTATATTCCCTCTTTGGTCCCCATTTTTGCATGTTTTGGCAGCCTATTATGCTTCGGTTTTTGGCCTTTTTACAGTACTAAAAATAGTCTTATTTTGGCCCATTCTTCATGTTTCATTAAGGGTCTTTGGCCGTTTGTGGAATATTTTGTAGACTTTGTGTTATAGCCACTTTTGAGCCTCATTTTGCATTGCATTTCTAGCATGTTTGTATACTGTTTTGGGGTTTTTACAGTTCTGTAAAGTAGCTTATTTTTGGCCCCTCTTCAATGTTGTTGAAGGGCTCTAACCTATTTGGAGTTAGCAGCTGTGAGTTGCTTCATAATCTCATGTTTAGGGCCATTTTTGCATGCCATTGTTGCCCTATCTTTGCTTGCTGTTTGGCCATGATTTGTACTGAAAAAATGCTTATTTTGAGGCTGCCTTGCTTCTGTCTTTTCATTCCATGTATCAATTATGCATGCTTTGTATAGCTGTAAGCCATTTTATGTACCTAATGTTGCATTTCGGTTTAATTCCATGCATCGGGTGTGCTTTCGCCTCATTTCGGGGCTGTTTTCCCCCACATTTCAGTGCTGAAATCCCATTAGCATGTTTGCATATCATTTTCCATGCCATTGCATTGTATATGCCATTGCCTCGGTTTGCGTGCCCGTGTGCACGCATTTCGAGGCACTTCATTTTCATCTTATGGCCTCCTATGTGAGTGTGGCTGAGGTCCACTTGTATTGGTGTAAGCCCATCTTGCATTGTGTATGCCATGTTTCAAAGCGTTGTGCATGTTATGTTGTTAGCATTGTGCATGCCATGTAGTTGCATAGCATGCTTGTATTCTTGTTTGCATACCTAGGTTGCATTGCATTGGCATGCATGCCTTGCCTCTTGATCATGTGATAGAGGTTAGGCTTTATGTGTTTGTTTGGTTTGCATGACATTTGAAATCAAAGCGCATACTTGGTTTCTTGGACCATCATGCATCGAAATGCGCAATTGGTGGTCCGAGAATCAAGGAACATACCCCTTTGAGTCAAAAGCATGATAAGGGATGTGTTGGTGCACACATTTGCTTGAAATTTCATGCCATACACTGCCTGTCCTTTGTTGCTGTCAAAACTGTCTTCTGCAGGAAGTTTCTGCCGACCGGCAACATTCAGTGCCGACCGGCCATTTATTCAGTGCCGATAGCTTTATCTCCAGTCGATGGATATTGTACACGGCCGGTGGCCATTCCTCCCAGCCGATGATGTTCTGCAATGCTCATAGAAGGTTCTCTGGGACTTTGACAAGTTTTCAGAGAAGAAAAGGTAGTGAAAACAGAGGCCGTAGTGCTATGGCAACGAGTTTCCGGGCAAGTTGGATCGAACGTGCATTATTCACGCATCCCGAGGCGGGGGCTGCGGCCATCTTCCCTTGGCACCTTTTTTTTGATTAGACTAGAAGTTTTGTAATAATTATTCGGGCTGTATTATTATTTTGGTCCCTCCGAGTGAGGGCGTGTCTGTAATAAGTGTGTGTGCGTGGTGTGCATGTCTTCCAACCTCCACTTCTTTCTTCCCTTTTATTTACCTGCTTATGATGGTAGATTAGGGCACATTTATCTTAGCATACCTTATGCTATGCATGCGTGCATTCATGCATTTGTTGACATGCATCGGGCTCAGTACATCATACAAACTACATTGTACTTTTCAATTCCAAATTGAATACATGTTACTTGTAGCATTTCATATGCCATTTTAGGGTTAGCCGAGCCTGTTTAGATTGTATCTTTGCATGTGTTGCATTAGCCATTTTTAACATGAACTAGGATCATGCATATGATTACTGACTAGTTTCTGTTTTGGCTCGGAGTACTAGGTAAGCTTTTATGCTTTAGCATATCGCATGCGTGTGAGTGTTGCCATGACAGTATGATTACCATGAGGCTAGCTGCTTATGTGATATAACTGCTTGAATGCCTGTGGATGGAGGTTGAATTACCTAAATTGGAATAATGCATTAAAACTGTGAGTTTTAAGCCCACTAGATAGTGGCAAAATCATCTTTTCTAAAAGCCCACTTAAGGGTGGCAAAATCTGCATTTTAGCCTACTTGCGAGTAGCAAACCATTTTCAAAACAAACATGAAATGTTTTGTTCCAATTTGGGCGATTTGGTCTATACTTGTTTGCTGCGCGCATAACATAGTAATTCTAGGCTAACAATTGGTTTAAGAATACATAAAGTTTTCAAAAACGGATATCACGGTTAGCAGAGGCCGGTCTTCGGACCGGGCGAAAGGGGGTGCTCATAGCTGACCTTCCCTGATCGTACCTAAGCTCCCGAGCCGAGACAACTCCGGTGATGACGGACATGTGGCCTTCGGCACCGAGTCAGGGTTTCCTAAATTCTCCCATAAAAAATATTTAGGTGGCGACTCTGTATCTGGCAAAGCAGTCCATGTTTGGCACTACTTTTTCAAAAATCTGTTTCTCAAAACGATTTGTCAGATTTGGACTCTTTGGTTCAGATTAAGAATCGTGACACAAATCGAGTCCGAACTGTAGCATGAGGCCCACGGGCGCGTCTACAGTTTCTGGCGACTCTGCTGGGGATTTAGAGAGCTTGACTCGAACTCGTGATATCCTGTTTTGATTTTGCTTCTGTGTTTCTTTGCATTGCATGTGCATTGGTGCGCCTAGGACACCGTGTTTGCCATCTGCCATTCCTGAACGGTTTGCTGGAGGCTTGTCTTGTCAAGGCATGACCATAAGGCTGACCGGTTATGGGCTCTGACAGCATGGGAACACAAACCCTGGTTTTATTGGGGCACCCTTTTTGGCCATTCGACCTAGTGCATATTCGGAATCCATAGTGACCCTTCCAAACTAGGACAGGTTGCTCACCCGATGTTTGGTTGTTTGAAACCGCTGCGTGCGTAGTAAAACCCTAGTTCCTGACAAAATAGGACAGGGAAACCCTACCCCAACATAGGGGTGTTTTGGCTCTCTCTTACTTGCTATGTGCTTTTAGAGTGTATCTCTACAGGAACGCATATACCAGCTTGCAAGTCTAAGTATCAGACCTGTGGACATCAGCATCAGTATTTGGGGAATCAGTTTTACACGAGGGTATCAGTTTACGGGCAGATATTTGGGAAACAGTGATCAGTATTGAGTACATTCATCCTAGTATGCTCAAATCCGTTCCAGTGAAATTGTGCTGAGATGCTGTCTGTTTTCTCTCTTGCTAGGTAGTCCTGGAACTATAGCTTCAGAAAGGCTCCGATATCCCCCGAGGTTCATCGGACTTGTGCTGATAGACTTTGTCAGGTCAGAGATTCAGTTCAAGGGTAATCAGAGCCAAAGAAGGCTAGTCAAGCACAGGCCACCAGTACAACAGCTACCAGATCAGTGATCTTTGAGCAGTCAGGCTGAGATTCCCGAGCCTATTGCCGACACAGATATACCGGTTGCTCAGTTAGATTAGAACAGTATGTCGAGTCTGGAAGAGATGGTGCGCCAACTCCAGGATAGTATGAAAGCCATGCAGCAAGACACTGTCCGTAAAGCAGAATTCGCCAAGCAACAGGCTGTGATCATGGCCCAATAGGCAGAGCTAATAACCAAGCTACAGCAGCCAGCCGGGGCATCTGCTTCGCATCAGGCTCCTCCCCCACCAAGGGTTCCGATACCCGAGGAGACGCCAAATGTCCAAAATGTCCAAGAGGATACAGACCTTCCAATGGGGCCGGCTCCACCCCCGATTCTGCCTCAACAATCCAAGGCACCCACTCCTATCAATCTATCGGATTCTCCCTTCGAGTCCGAGGTGGACCCCGTGGCATTGAAAATGCACAAGCTTGAAAAGCTGTTCAAGAAATCTCAGGGTGCGAAGTCCATTCCGGACATTGGAGACGGATACACTGACGCAGCTGTGACGCTGCCAGATCGGTTTAAGATGCCGCAAATCGATCGTTTTGACGGATCTGAGGATCCCATGGTACACCTGCGACTATTTTCAGACGTCCTAAGACCAATGGGCCTCACTAGATTGCAGAAGCTGTCTTTGTTTGGCCGGACCCTGTCGAGTGTACGGCCGCATGGTATGCAAAATTGGAGGATGACGTCAAGAGAAGTTGGGACGAGATGGCTGAGGCCTTCATCCTGCAGTACTCGTATAACACACAAATCGAGATCACGACCCGGGATCTCGAGACAACGAGGCAAGAAACCAAGGAGAGCTTCTCAGAATTTGTAACCAGATGGCGGGCTAAGGCCTCGATGATGGCTACAAGGCCTTCCGACAAAGACCAGATCAGGATGGTTGTGCGCAACCTCCAACCCAAACTAATGCAGAAAATGATTGTTCTCCCCTTCCCCACCTTTTCAGATTTACATGAGATGGGGGTACAAATTGAGGATGCTATGAAGCAGGGCCTCATTGACCAAGAGAAGGAGCAGCCCAGGAGGGCGTTTTCCCGCAGTTCTAATGCGACCACCAGTGGTGATGCAGCTGCAAGATCTTCTGAAGTGGGCATGGTTACCACCACCGCATCAAAAACAGCCACCCCATTCACCGGTGCGTCTGGAAGTAGCTCACAAAAAACCAAATATCCACCTCGAGTCAAGAGGGTTTTCACCCCACTCCATATGCCTTTGTCAAAGGCTCTGGAGGTCTTACTTCGGAAAGGACATCTGAAACCGTTGGAACAACGGCCCCTACCCGATCCTATCCCTGCAAAGCATGACCAGACTAAGTATTGTGCGTACCACCAACAAACCGGTCATGAGACCGATAGCTGCTTTCGTCTGCGCCATGATGTACAGGATTTGTTTGACAACAAGGTCATTGCCGCACCAGCTCAGTAAAGTCTATCACCACTGGCTCAGTGAACTCGGGGGATAGTACGAATATGTGATCAGGGGATGAACCACCTGTGGGCGGCACTCAGTTTACTCCAGATGTGGCGTGTGGCACGTACTGTACTGGTTTTTGTAGCTTCTGACTTGGGTGTTGAGTCAGTTTTGTGGTTTTGTTTTAAGTCTGTCTCTTTGTTTTGAGTCAGTCTTTTTGATTAAGGGTCTGTCTCGTTGTATCGAGTCAGTCCTATTGTACAGAAGTCGGGTGATTCTGGGGGTGTTACTTCGGATATCACTATTTTGCTTTGTGTTTGTCCTTTTGAGTCTGTTTCTGCTAGGGAGCCAGTTGTGCCAACAGATTTGAATGAACAGCAGTGATTTTCACACTCTTGTGTTTGCTTCTACCGTGTGCCAGTTGCGCTAGAAATTCTAAACGAGATGGCAATATTTGACTAGAAGCTGTGCCTTTTCTGTGCCTTGAAGTCATTGTAATGACCTAAGCTTTTCAAAACCTTTTCGAACACTGCGGTGATAAAAATGAAGAGGAAGGAATTCCTCAGATTTTGCAAAATTTGATCAAACTGAGGGAAAGAGAGGCGTGCTAAGCCCTTAATGAATGAGATCATGTTTGTTAATGTGAGTACTGAGAAGGATCCTGGCTTGATCCAGATTGGTCCCACACTGTCTTCAGCGCGAGCGATTTGTCGCTTTCTTAAAAACTTTCGAAAAATGTTTTGCGCAGTCCTGTGAAGACTTGTGTGGAATCGCTCTTGAGATTGTGCAGCCTAGGATCGCTCTCAGCCTCAAGATTCTGTCCATTTGTTTTCAAAACTCGAACTTAAATTCAGAATGTTCAATGGTCAACCGCCATATGAGGCCTGTGTGGCCAGATTCGAAGCAGCCCTCGGACAAGAGGCAAGAAAGTCAGATCAAGAAGATTAGACCTCATCAGAAGAAGCTTGCAAAGCTAGAACAGAAGTACCCTTCAAACTAGGGGCAAAGATGTCAGACGTGCTCGAAAAGCCGAAGATGAGTCCTCTTGCAAATCAACAGCCACTTTCCTGGATACGGATGGCTTCAAAATCCTACAACCATTTGGCATGGACCAAACTACGCTTTTACCCTTTGAGAGGCTTGCTGGGCCGAAAACCCGGAAGGGCGACCCAGGCAAAAGTTAGAGCAAGAGAAAAATACAAAAAAGAAAAAAATGCAAAGAAAAGAACAAAAAAAGAAAATCAAAAAAAAAAAAAAGGAAATGAAATGAAAAGAAATGAAAAGAAAAGAAATGAAAAGAATTGAAAAGAAAAGAAAAACAAAGCTCGCAAGGTCGAAAACCCGCATCGGGTGCCTTGGCAAAAGTTAGGGCCTAAAAAGGAGAGGTTAAATACCCGAGTGTACCTTATCCCCGAACTACGTAAGGCTTGATTCCCATGTTTGGGATACGTAGGCAACTTCATTCCGAAGTCCAGCCGTAAAATACTTCAAATTCAACTTGTGTCCATGTGATGGTTCTAGTCATCTTTGTCTTTTCTGTATCCGGGAGTTCAGTTGCAATCATCGCTCTGAGGACTGATTACAATGCGCTACGGTGCCATTCAGACAAGGGGCAACTTTCCGTTGCCATTCAATGCGCTGCGGTGCCGTGCAAACAAGGGGCAACTTTCCGTTGCCATGTAGCTCTCTTCGAGCAAGGGGGCAATTTTCCTCCAAATCTGAGGTTGTGCGTCTCAAGAGTGGGTTCCGTGCTTGTTAAGCATTGGCCGTTTGCAAAAATAGTTTTTGAGAATTTTTACTGAGGTTGACTATTCTCTCGAAAATTATTCCATTTTTCCAAAAAACTGGACCATTTCTTGGACCCAAAAAAAAAAAGGAAAATTTTCAGTGCTCATAGCGTGACTTGCATGATTTCAAATCAAAAATCGAACAAGTGCGTTAATCTAACTCTCATATTGGTCAAAAATTGTTTTCGTAGAAAACCACAAAAGATGGTCAAAATGATGAACTAGGGGCACAGTTGAGTCAGGTGTTTTGTCTTTCCCTCGTCATCAACTACCCGCTAAGAAGGGCACCCGACCTGCCAAGAAGGGCACAACTGAAGTCAACAACAAAGGGCTAAAAGCTCTCTCATCCTTCAAGCAACGAGGAATCAAGTCAAGTACGAAGCACGAACTGGAATGGGGCGAGATATTCCACTCCCTCATCTGGACAGATCTAACCACGTCCAAACTCCCCAGCAGGGCATCATCAACCGATGTTAGCTGCAGATTTGCTACACACCCAGTTGTAGCACAACCCCTCTATGGGAAAAACTTACTGTTGTGAACAAGAGTCTGGTAAAATACCAGGGGCAAGAGCCCACAATTTCCAGCTTATCCATCAACCACCCAGGGGAGGGATGAAAAACGAGAGATTAAAGAATAGAGAGATGTGCGCTGAGAGAAAAAGCGAGAAAAGGGTTTTGAGAGAAAAATCGAGCTTGAGAGCCGAGTGATGTGAGAATCACAAATAAGAAAGGGTGGGAATAATACCCGGTGAAACAGGCTCCTTGTGCACGTCTGTGTGTCGTGTCTTTTGTTTTGTTTGTCTCGATTCTTGCTTTGAGTCGTTCCGAGCGTGTCTCGACGTGTTTAGGTTGTTTACCTTTTGTTTTCTGTTGTTGAGTCTTTCTCGCTGTGTTCAGTCGTAGGCTCAATACCTGGTCGAAAACTCATCTCTCAATTTCAAAAATAAATCGTTTTGTGCTCAGAGTGCTGTGACATCCTTCACGTTTGTGCAAAACAAGATTCTTTTTTCCATAAAACTGCAGGGTCCACCCCCGATAAGTGTGAACGGTGAAACCAGGACCTATCTGAAGCTATGATGGTTCCAGACTGCAAAGCAAAAACAAAAGAGCGAATATCGAAGTATCTGAGTTTGTGTCAACTTCAGAAAATTCCGTGATTGTACTCCGGACGTACCTCTTCAGGGCCTTGTCAATGCTCCGAAATATGAGTGTACCTCTACCTCAGGCGCAAGATCAATCCTGCTTCAAGGTTATACACTCTTCCACTTACATTGTTATGCACCCACTTCACTTGCATTGTAATGCGTTATACCTATCAAGTTTCTTCCTCAGTCATGCACGATATTGTATGCACGGTTCATTCAAAGAAGTTCCGTTTTAAGGTCATTCACTTTTGTGTATCAATCACACACACTCACTTTTAGTGTATCAATCACACTCTGTTCACATAGTGCATCTATCACACTTTGTGTTCGCTTTTAGTGTATCAATCACACTATGTTCACTAAGTGCATCTATCACACTTCGTGTTCACTTTTAGTGTATCAATCACACTCTGTTCACATAGTGCATCTATCACACTTTGTGTTCACTTTTAGTGTGTCAATCACACTCAGTTCACTAAGTGCATCTATCACACTTTGTGTTCACTTTTAGTGTATCAATCACACTCAGTTCACTAAGTGCATCTATCACACTTCGTGTTCACTTTTAGTGTATCAATCACACTCTGTTCACATAGTGCATCTATCACACTTTGTCCTCACTTTTAGCGTATCAATCACACTCTGTTCACATAGTGCATCTATCACACTTTGTGTTCACTTTTAGTGTATCAATCACACTCTACTCGCTTTGAGTATCTATCACCCACATTCTCATTTAGTGTATCAATCACACTCTCTTCACTTAGTGTATCAATCACATTTCTTTCATTTTGTGTATCTATCACACACATTCTCATTTTGTGTATCTATCACGCACATATTCGCTTTTGTGTCTATTGCACTCTCACTTAGTGTATCAATCACACTTCTTTCATTTTGTGTATCTATCACACACATTCTCGTTTTCTGTATCACACTTTCAGTGTATCAATCAGACTTCATTGATTTAGTATATCAATCATACTTGTTCACTGAGTGCATCTATCACACTTCGTGTTCACCTTTAGTGTATCAATCACACTCTGTTCACTAAGTGCATCTATCACACTTCGTGTTCACTTTTAGTGTATCAATCACACTCTGTTCACATAGTGCATCTATCACACTTTGTGTTCATTTTCAGTATATCAATCATACTTCGTTCACACTGTGCATCTATCACACTTTGTGTTCGCTTTTAGTGTATCAATCACACTCTGTTCACATAGTGCATCTATCACACTTTGTGTTCCCTTTTAGTATATCTATCATACTTGCTCACTAAGTGCATCTATCACACTTCGTGTTCGCTTTCAGTATATCTATCATACTTGTTCACTAGGTGCATCTATCACGCTTTGTGTTCACCTTTAGTGTATCCATCACACTACGCTTACTTAATGTATCTATCACACTTCGTTCACTTTTGTGTATCTAACGCACATGTTCGTAAGAATTGCATAATTCTCTTACATCCTTTCTGCATAAGATGTAGTTTGGTTCATGTCTACTTGCTGGCATAGCATTCGCTTAAAATGTTGCATTTATTTTGCATATTTGCTTCATCACAGCTACATTCGCGCTATTTTGCGCATCGCACTGTTTTGTGCAGTTTATCATTCATGCTATTTTGCGCATCGCACCGTTTTGTGCAGTTTACATTCGCGCTATTTTGCGCACCTCACTTGTACTTGTTAGTACATTGCATTGTTTTGAGTGCAAACTGGCTTCGCGTGGCGTATAAGTCCAATTATCAAAGTCTTCCTGCATATCATTTGCATCCTGCCCCTGAACTACGCTGGTTTGATTCCTTGCAAAGGGATACGTAGGCAGCCTATGGGCACAACCATTTATTTATCGGTATTTTGTTTGTTTGTCCAAGTCTTCGACCTTGTCAAAAATGGGTCATCTCTGGGCTTTGACATTCACTCCCGTCATTGTTATGACTTTCGAGTTCTGTCAAAGAGGGACAACTGTAGACACCCCATTTTTGACCGCCCTTAAGACTTGGGCGCTACTGATGGTTTGCTCGATGATGAAAGGTGTGCAGGGAAAATGTTCAGTTTCATCGGCAAGGAGAGAGGCAAATCCTTCAAAACACTTTGTTTAGGGGTTTGGAGTTGAAGAAGAGAGGAAAGGAGAGGAGAAAACTAGTTTGGGAGAAGTTCGGCATGAATCCGGGTAGAAGCGAGTTGAGCAGCCCTCGCTGAATCGGGCTTATCTATCTGTACACTTGGAGTTTAGCTATGAGGCCACCACCGTCGGAAAGATTACTTCCGGGGCTTCATTTTGCACTCAAGAATCTCTTAAAGCCAAGTCCGGGTGGGGGAGATATGATTGGTTAAAGTTGGGTATCATCCCGGTTGGATCGAATCTGCGCGGCTTCACCAAAATGGGCATAACGTTTTCCACAGAAGGAATTTTAATGCAAGGTTTGTGCCATTGGAAAGATAACTTCCGGGGCTTCAATTTGGACACCAACCGGCCATTTTTTGACCTTACCAGCCATCCACCGGCACTATATTTATCCGATCGGCCAGTATAAATTGCAGGTCGGCAATATATTGTGCCGACCGGCCATTTATTTTTCCGATGACCTCCTTTCATGGCCGATATGCCCCTTTTTCATCCCTCAAGCATGGTGCATGCCAGTTGTGCCAGCTGGGATGCACAGACCCTACTCCCCGTGCATATATGTGGCTATTTTGCACCCTTTGCACACCCTTTGGCCCCTTTTCTTGCACCCTTTGCTCAAGGCTTCTTGAGGAAGCCTTGACCCCTTGTCTTGGCTTCCCCAAGAAGCTTACCAGCTGTCCTAGCTTCTCCAGTAAGCCTTGACCTCCCCTTAAACCCCTTTGACCCTTTGTAGCTTGTCTTAGAAGCTTAGTCTTGCCTATATAAGGGGCCTCTCCTCCTCCATTGTTTTGGTTGGATTTTTGGAACAAAAAACCAGAGATATATAGATATATCTGATATATACATACATATATCCCTTCATCTCTCACTATATCTCTCCCATTCAACCATCAAACACCCTTGTTCTTGGGCCATTTCTTCATCAACTCATAGCACAAGGCATCCTTACTCCATTGCAGAAACTTGAGGCTGTTCTCCAGAGCTTAGGAGCACCTAAACTTGGTCCAAGAGGTGCTGGTTTGCTGGTCTTCAAGGGTGAGTCCTCCTCTTCCATTTTCTAGTCTTTTCTTGCTTCATATCTAAGCCATAGTTTCTTGCATTTTTGGGCTCCGACCCAAACTGTAAATCATCATATTTTGAGGTCCTCTTCATGTTTGATTGAGGACCTCTTGCTGTTTGAGGACAGTAGCTTGCACTTGCTTCATTACCCCTCTTTAATGCCATTATCTTGCATGTTATTCTTGGCCTATACGTGATCTGTTTTGGAGCATGATGTAAACTTTAAATAGGCTTATTTTGAGCCCCTCTTCAACATTGAAGAAGGGCTCAACACTGTTTGGGACCTCTATGCTATACTTGCCTTTATATTCCCTCTTTGGTCCCCATTTTTGCATGTTTTGGCAGCCTATTATGCTTCGGTTTTTGGCCTTTTTACAGTACTAAAAATAGTCTTATTTTGGCCCATTATTCATGTTTCATTAAGGGTCTTTGGCCGTTTGTGGAATATTTTGTAGACTTTGTGTTATAGCCACTTTTGAGCCTCATTTTGCATTGCATTTCTAGCATGTTTGTATACTGTTTTGGGGTTTTTACAGTTCTGTAAAGTAGCTTATTTTTGGCCCCTCTTCAATGTTGTTGAAGGGCTCTAACCTATTTGGAGTTAGCAGCTGTGAGTTGCTTCATAATCTCATGTTTAGGGCCATTTTTGCATGCCATTGTTGCCCTATCTTTGCTTGCTGTTTGGCCATGATTTGTACTGAAAAAATGCTTATTTTGAGGCTGCCTTGCTTCTGTCTTTTCATTCCATGTATCAATTATGCATGCTTTGTATAGCTGTAAGCCATTTTATGTACCTAATGTTGCATTTCGGTTTAATTCCATGCATCGGGTGTGCTTTCGCCTCATTTCGGGGCTGTTTTCCCCCACATTTCAGTGCTGAAATCCCATTAGCATGTTTGCATATCATTTTCCATGCCATTGCATTGCATATGCCATTGCCTCGGTTTGTGTGCCCGTGTGCACGCATTTCGAGGCACTTCATTTTCATCTTATGGCCTCCTATGTGAGTGTGGCTGAGGTCCACTTGTATTGGTGTAAGCCCATCTTGCATTGTGTATGCCATGTTTCAAAGCGTTGTGCATGTTATGTTGTTAGCATTGTGCATGCCATGTAGTTGCATAGCATGCTTGTATTCTTGTTTGCATACCTAGGTTGCATTGCATTGGCATGCATGCCTTGCCTCTTGATCATGTGATAGAGGTTGGGCTTTATGTGTTTGTTTGGTTTGCATGACATTTGAAATCAAAGCGCATACTTGGTTTCTTGGACCATCATGCATCGAAATGCGCAATTGGTGGTCCGAGAATCAAGGAACATACCCCTTTGAGTCAAAAGCATGATAAGGGATGTGTTGGTGCACACATTTGCTTGAAATTTCATGCCATACACTGCCTGTCCTTTGTTGCTGTCAAAACTGTCTTCTGCAGGAAGTTTCTGCCGACCGGCAACATTCAGTGCCGACCGGCCATTTATTCAGTGCCGATAGCTTTATCTCCAGTCGATGGATATTGTACACGGCCGGTGGCCATTCCTCCCAGCCGATGATGTTCTGCAATGCTCATAGAAGGTTCTCTGGGACTTTGACAAGTTTTCAGAGAAGAAAAGGTAGTGAAAACAGAGGCCGTAGTGCTATGGCAACGAGTTTCCGGGCAAGTTGGATCGAACGTGCATTATTCACGCATCCCGAGGCGGGGGCTGCGGCCATCTTCCCTTGGCACCTTTTTTTGATTAGACTAGAAGTTTTGTAATAATTATTCGGGCTGTATTATTATTTTGGTCCCTCCGAGTGAGGGCGTGTCTGTAATAAGTGTGTGTGCGTGGTGTGCATGTCTTCCAACCTCCACTTCTTTCTTCCCTTTTATTTACCTGCTTATGATGGTAGATTAGGGCACATTTATCTTAGCATACCTTATGCTATGCATGCGTGCATTCATGCATTTGTTGACATGCATCGGGCTCAGTACATCATACAAACTACATTGTACTTTTCAATTCCAAATTGAATACATGTTACTTGTAGCATTTCATATGCCATTTTAGGGTTAGCCGAGCCTGTTTAGATTGTATCTTTGCATGTGTTGCATTAGCCATTTTTAACATGAACTAGGATCATGCATATGATTACTGACTAGTTTCTGTTTTGGCTCGGAGTACTAGGTAAGCTTTTATGCTTTAGCATATCGCATGCGTGTGAGTGTTGCCATGACAGTATGATTACCATGAGGCTAGCTGCTTATGTGATATAACTGCTTGAATGCCTGTGGATGGAGGTTGAATTACCTAAATTGGAATAATGCATTAAAACTGTGAGTTTTAAGCCCACTAGATAGTGGCAAAATCATCTTTTCTAAAAGCCCACTTAAGGGTGGCAAAATCTGCATTTTAGCCTACTTGCGAGTAGCAAACCATTTTCAAAACAAACATGAAATGTTTTGTTCCAATTTGGGCGATTTGGTCTATACTTGTTTGCTGCGCGCATAACATAGTAATTCTAGGCTAACAATTGGTTTAAGAATACATAAAGTTTTCAAAAATGGATATTACGGTTAGTAGAGGCCGGTCTTCGGACCGGGCGAAAGGGGGTGCTCATAGCTGACCTTCCCCGATCGTACCTAAGCTCCCGAGTCGAGACAACTCCGGTGATGACGGACATGTGGCCTTCGGCACCGAGTCAGGGTTTCCTAAATTCTCCCATAAAAAATATTTAGGTGGCGACTCTGTATCTGGCAAAGCAGTCCATGTTTGGCACTACTTTTTCAAAAATCTGTTTCTCAAAACGATTTGTCAGATTTGGACTCTTTGGTTCAGATTAAGAATCGTGACACAAATCGAGTCCGAACTGTAGCATGAGGCCCACGGGCGCGTCTACAGTTTCTGGCGACTCTGCTGGGGATTTAGAGAGCTTGACTCGAACTCGTGATATCCTGTTTTGATTTTGCTTCTGTGTTTCTTTGCATTGCATGTGCATTGGTGCGCCTAGGACACCGTGTTTGCCATCTGCCATTCCTGAACGGTTTGCTGGAGGCTTGTCTTGTCAAGGCATGACCATAAGGTTGACCGGTTATGGGCTCTGACAGCATGGGAACACAAACCCCGGTTTTATTGGGGCACCCTTTTTGGCCATTCGACCTAGTGCATATTCGGAATCCATAGTGACCCTTCCAAACTAGGACAGGTTGCTCACCCGATGTTTGGTTGTTTGAAACCGCTGCGTGCGTAGTAAAACCCTAGTTCCTGACAAAATAGGACAGGGAAACCCTACCCCAACATAGGGGTGTTTTGGCTCTCTCTTACTTGCTATGTGCTTTTAGAGTGTATCTCTACAGGAACGCATATACCAGCTTGCAAGTCTAAGTATCAGACCTGTGGACATCAGCATCAGTATTTGGGGAATCAGTTTTACACGAGGGTATCAGTTTACGGGCAGATATTTGGGAAACAGTGATCAGTATTGAGTACATTCATCCTAGTATGCTCAAATCCGTTCCAGTGAAATTGTGCTGAGATGCTGTCTGTTTTCTCTCTTGCTAGGTAGTCCTGGAACTATAGCTTCAGAAAGGCTCCGATATCCCCCGAGGTTCATCGGACTTGTGCTGATAGACTTTGTCAGGTCAGAGATTCAGTTCAAGGGTAATCAGAGCCAAAGAAGGCTAGTCAAGCACAGGCCACCAGTACAACAGCTACCAGATCAGTGATCTTTGAGCAGTCGGGCTGAGATTCCCGAGCCTATTGCCGACACAGATATACCGGTTGCTCAGTTAGATTAGAACAGTATGTCGAGTCTGGAAGAGATGGTGCGCCAACTCCAGGATAGTATGAAAGCCATGCAGCAAGACACTGTCCGTAAAGCAGAATTCGCCAAGCAACAGGCTGTGATCATGGCCCAATAGGCAGAGCTAATAACCAAGCTACAGCAGCCAGCCGGGGCATCTGCTTCGCATCAGGCTCCTCCCCCACCAAGGGTTCCGATACCCGAGGAGACGCCAAATGTCCAAAATGTCCAAGAGGATACAGACCTTCCAATGGGGCCGGCTCCACCCCCGATTCTGCCTCAACAATCCAAGGCACCCACTCCTATCAATCTATCGGATTCTCCCTTCGAGTCCGAGGTGGACCCCGTGGCATTGAAAATGCACAAGCTTGAAAAGCTGTTCAAGAAATCTCAGGGTGCGAAGTCCATTCCGGACATTGGAGACGGATACACTGACGCAGCTGTGACGCTGCCAGATCGGTTTAAGATGCCGCAAATCGATCGTTTTGACGGATCTGAGGATCCCATGGTACACCTGCGACTATTTTCAGACGTCCTAAGACCAATGGGCCTCACTAGATTGCAGAAGCTGTCTTTGTTTGGCCGGACCCTGTCGAGTGTAGCGGCCGCATGGTATGCAAAATTGGAGGATGACGTCAAGAGAAGTTGGGACGAGATGGCTGAGGCCTTCATCCTGCAGTACTCGTATAACACACAAATCGAGATCACGACCCGGGATCTCGAGACAACGAGGCAAGAAACCAAGGAGAGCTTCTCAGAATTTGTAACCAGATGGCGGGCTAAGGCCTCGATGATGGCTACAAGGCCTTCCGACAAAGACTAGATCAGGATGGTTGTGCGCAACCTCTAACCCAAACTAATGCAGAAAATGATTGTTCTCCCCTTCCCCACCTTTTCAGATTTACATGAGATGGGGGTACAAATTGAGGATGCTATGAAGCAGGGCCTCATTGACCAAGAGAAGGAGCAGCCCAGGAGGGCGTTTTCCCGCAGTTCTAATGCGACCACCAGTGGTGATGCAGCTGCAAGATCTTCTGAAGTGGGCATGGTTACCACCACCGCATCAAAAACAGCCACCCCATTCACCGGTGCGTCTGGAAGTAGCTCACAAAAAACCAAATATCCACCTCGAGTCAAGAGGGTTTTCACCCCACTCCATATGCCTTTGTCAAAGGCTCTGGAGGTCTTACTTCGGAAAGGACATCTGAAACCGTTGGAACAACGGCCCCTACCCGATCCTATCCCTGCAAAGCATGACCAGACTAAGTATTGTGCGTACCACCAACAAACCGGTCATGAGACCGATAGCTGCTTTCGTCTGCGCCATGATGTACAGGATTTGTTTGACAACAAGGTCATTGCCGCACCAGCTCAGTAAAGTCTATCACCACTGGATCAGTGAACTCGGGGGATAGTACGAATATGTGATCAGGGGATGAACCACCTGTGGGCGGCACTCAGTTTACTCCAGATGTGGCGTGTGGCACGTACTGTACTGGTTTTTGTAGCTTCTGACTTGGGTGTTGAGTCAGTTTTGTGGTTTTGTTTTAAGTCTGTCTCTTTGTTTTGAGTCAGTCTTTTTGATTAAGGGTCTGTCTCGTTGTATCGAGTCAGTCCTATTGTACAGAAGTCGGGTGATTCTGGGGGTGTTACTTCGGATATCACTATTTTGCTTTGTGTTTGTCCTTTTGAGTCTGTTTCTGCTAGGGAGCCAGTTGTGCCAACAGATTTGAATGAACAGCAGTGATTTTCACACTCTTGTGTTTGCTTCTACCGTGTGCCAGTTGCGCTAGAAATTCTAAACGAGATGGCAATATTTGACTAGAAGCTGTGCCTTTTCTGTGCCTTGAAGTCATTGTAATGACCTAAGCTTTTCAAAACCTTTTCGAACACTGCGGTGATAAAAATGAAGAGGAAGGAATTCCTCAGATTTTGCAAAATTTGATCAAACTGAGGGAAAGAGAGGCGTGCTAAGCCCTTAATGAATGAGATCATGTTTGTTAATGTGAGTACTGAGAAGGATCCTGGCTTGATCCAGATTGGTCCCACACTGTCTTCAGCGCGAGCGATTTGTCGCTTTCTTAAAAACTTTCGAAAAATGTTTTGCGCAGTCCTGTGATGACTTGTGTGGAATCGCTCTTGAGATTGTGCAGCCTAGGATCGCTCTCAGCCTCAAGATTCTGTCCATTTGTTTTCAAAACTCGAACTTAAATTCAGAATGTTCAATGGTCAACCGCCATATGAGGCCTGTGTGGCCAGATTCGAAGCAGCCCTCGGACAAGAGGTAAGAAAGTCAGATCAAGAAGATTAGACCTCATCAGAAGAAGCTTGCAAAGCTAGAACAGAAGTACCCTTCAAACTAGGGGCAAAGATGTCAGACGTGCTCGAAAAGCCGAAGATGAGTCCTCTTGCAAATCAACAGCCACTTTCCTGGATACGGATGGCTTCAAAATCCTACAACCATTTGGCATGGACCAAACTACGCTTTTACCCTTTGAGAGGCTTGCTGGGCCGAAAACCCGGAAGGGCGACCCAGGCAAAAGTTAGAGCAAGAGAAAAATACAAAAAAGAAAAAAATGCAAAGAAAAGAACAAAAAAAGAAAATCAAAAAAAAAAAAAGGAAATGAAATGAAAAGAAATGAAAAGAAAAGAAATGAAAAGAATTGAAAAGAAAAGAAAAACAAAGCTCGCAAGGTCGAAAACCCGCATCGGGCGCCTTGGCAAAAGTTAGGGCCTAAAAAGGAGAGGTTAAATACCCGAGTGTACCTTATCCCCGAACTACGTAAGGCTTGATTCCCATGTTTGGGATACGTAGGCAACTTCATTCCGAAGTCCAGCCGTAAAATACTTCAAATTCAACTTGTGTCCATGTGATGGTTCTAGTCATCTTTGTCTTTTCTGTATCCGGGAGTTCAGTTGCAATCATCGCTCTGAGGACTGATTACAATGCGCTACGGTGCCATTCAGACAAGGGGCAACTTTCCGTTGCCATTCAATGCGCTGCGGTGCCGTGCAAACAAGGGGCAACTTTCCGTTGCCATGTAGCTCTCTTCGAGCAAGGGGGCAATTTTCCTCCAAATCTGAGGTTGTGCGTCTCAAGAGTGGGTTCCGTGCTTGTTAAGCATTGGCCGTTTGCAAAAATAGTTTTTGAGAATTTTTACTGAGGTTGACTATTCTCTCGAAAATTATTCCATTTTTCCAAAAAACTGGACCATTTCTTGGACCCAAAAAAAAAAAGGAAAATTTTCAGTGCTCATAGCCTGACTTGCATGATTTCAAATCAAAAATCGAACAAGTGCGTTAATCTAACTCTCATATTGGTCAAAAATTGTTTTCGTAGAAAACCACAAAAGATGGTCAAAATGATGAACTAGGGGCACAGTTGAGTCAGGCGTTTTGTCTTTCCCTCGTCATCAACTACCCGCTAAGAAGGGCACCCGACCTGCCAAGAAGGGCACAACTGAAGTCAACAACAAAGGGCTAAAAGCTCTCTCATCCTTCAAGCAACGAGGAATCAAGTCAAGTACGAAGCACGAACTGGAATGGGGCGAGATATTCCACTCCCTCATCTGGACAGATCTAACCACGTCCAAACTCCCCAGCAGGGCATCATCAACCGATGTTAGCTGCAGATTTGCTACACACCCAGTTGTAGCACAACCCCTCTATGGGAAAAACTTACTGTTGTGAACAAGAGTCTGGTAAAATACCAGGGGCAAGAGCCCACAATTTCCAGCTTATCCATCAACCACCCAGGGGAGGGATGAAAAACGAGAGATTAAAGAATAGAGAGATGTGCGCTGAGAGAAAAAGCGAGAAAAGGGTTTTGAGAGAAAAATCGAGCTTGAGAGCCGAGTGATGTGAGAATCACAAATAAGAAAGGGTGGGAATAATACCCGGTGAAACAGGCTCCTTGTGCACGTCTGTGTGTCGTGTCTTTTGTTTTGTTTGTCTCGATTCTTGCTTTGAGTCGTTCCGAGCGTGTCTCGACGTGTTTAGGTTGTTTACCTTTTGTTTTCTGTTGTTGAGTCTTTCTCGCTGTGTTCAGTCGTAGGCTCAATACCTGGTCGAAAACTCATCTCTCAATTTCAAAAATAAATCGTTTTGTGCTCAGAGTGCTGTGACATCCTTCACGTTTGTGCAAAACAAGATTCTTTTTTCCATAAAACTGCAGGGTCCACCCCCGATAAGTGTGAACGGTGAAACCAGGACCTATCTGAAGCTATGATGGTTCCAGACTGCAAAGCAAAAACAAAAGAGCGAATATCGAAGTATCTGAGTTTGTGTCAACTTCAGAAAATTCCGTGATTGTACTCCGGACGTACCTCTTCAGGGCCTTGTCAATGCTCCGAAATATGAGTGTACCTCTACCTCAGGCGCAAGATCAATCCTGCTTCAAGGTTATACACTCTTCCACTTACATTGTTATGCACCCACTTCACTTGCATTGTAATGCGTTATACCTATCAAGTTTCTTCCTCAGTCATGCACGATATTGTATGCACGGTTCATTCAAAGAAGTTCCGTTTTAAGGTCATTCACTTTTGTGTATCAATCACACACACTCACTTTTAGTGTATCAATCACACTCTGTTCACATAGTGCATCTATCACACTTTGTGTTCGCTTTTAGTGTATCAATCACACTATGTTCACTAAGTGCATCTATCACACTTCGTGTTCACTTTTAGTGTATCAATCACACTCTGTTCACATAGTGCATCTATCACACTTTGTGTTCACTTTTAGTGTGTCAATCACACTCAGTTCACTAAGTGCATCTATCACACTTTGTGTTCACTTTTAGTGTATCAATCACACTCAGTTCACTAAGTGCATCTATCACACTTCGTGTTCACTTTTAGTGTATCAATCACACTCTGTTCACATAGTGCATCTATCACACTTTGTGCTCACTTTTAGCGTATCAATCACACTCTGTTCACATAGTGCATCTATCACACTTTGTGTTCACTTTTAGTGTATCAATCACACTCTACTCGCTTTGAGTATCTATCACGCACATTCTCATTTAGTGTATCAATCACACTCTCTTCACTTAGTGTATCAATCACATTTCTTTCATTTTGTGTATCTATCACACACATTCTCATTTTGTGTATCTATCACGCACATATTCGCTTTTGTGTCTATTGCACTCTCACTTAGTGTATCAATCACACTTCTTTCATTTTGTGTATCTATCACACACATTCTCGTTTTCTGTATCACACTTTCAGTGTATCAATCAGACTTCATTGATTTAGTATATCAATCATACTTGTTCACTGAGTGCATCTATCACACTTCGTGTTCACCTTTAGTGTATCAATCACACTCTGTTCACTAAGTGCATCTATCACACTTCGTGTTCACTTTTAGTGTATCAATCACACTCTGTTCACATAGTGCATCTATCACACTTTGTGTTCATTTTCAGTATATCAATCATACTTCGTTCACACTGTGCATCTATCACACTTTGTGTTCACTTTTAGTGTATCAATCACACTCTGTTCACATAGTGCATCTATCACACTTTGTGTTCCCTTTTAGTATATCTATCATACTTGCTCACTAAGTGCATCTATCACACTTCGTGTTCGCTTTCAGTATATCTATCATACTTGTTCACTAGGTGCATCTATCACGCTTTGTGTTCACCTTTAGTGTATCCATCACACTACGCTTACTTAATGTATCTATCACACTTCGTTCACTTTTGTGTATCTAACGCACATGTTCGTAAGAATTGCATAATTCTCTTACATCCTTTCTGCATAAGATGTAGTTTGGTTCATGTCTACTTGCTGGCATAGCATTCGCTTAAAATGTTGCATTTATTTTGCATATTTGCTTCATCACAGCTACATTCGCGCTATTTTGCGCATCGCACTGTTTTGTGCAGTTTATCATTCATGCTATTTTGCGCATCGCACCGTTTTGTGCAGTTTACATTCGCGCTATTTTGCGCACCTCACTTGTACTTGTTAGTACATTGCATTGTTTTGAGTGCAAACTGGCTTCGCGTGGCGTATAAGTCCAATTATCAAAGTCTTCCTGCATATCATTTGCATCCTGCCCCTGAACTACGCTGGTTTGATTCCTTGCAAAGGGATACGTAGGCAGCCTGTGGGCACAACCATTTATTTATCGGTATTTTGTTTGTTTGTCCAAGTCTTCGACCTTGTCAAAAATGGGTCATCTCTGGGCTTTGACATTCACTCCCGTCATTGTTATGACTTTCGAGTTCTGTCAAAGAGGGACAACTGTAGACACCCCATTTTTGACCGCCCTTAAGACTTGGGCGCTACTGATGGTTTGCTCGATGATGAAAGGTGTGCAGGGAAAATGTTCAGTTTCATCGGCAAGGAGAGAGGCAAATCCTTCAAAACACTTTGTTTAGGGGTTTGGAGTTGAAGAAGAGAGGAAAGGAGAGGAGAAAACTAGTTTGGGAGAAGTTCGGCATGAATCCGGGTAGAAGCGAGTTGAGCAGCCCTCGCTGAATCGGGCTTATCTATCTGTACACTTGGAGTTTAGCTATAAGGCCACCACCGTCGGAAAGATTACTTCCGGGGCTTCATTTTGCACTCAAGAATCTCTTAAATCCAAGTCCGGGTGGGGGAGATATGATTGGTTGAAGTTGGGTATCATCCCGGTTGGATCGAATCTGCGCGGCTTCACCAAAATGGGCATAACGTTTTCCACAGAAGGAATTTTAATGCAAGGTTTGTGCCATTGGAAAGCTAACTTCCGGGGCTTCAATTTGGACACCAACCGGCCATTTTTTGACCTTACCAGCCATCCACCGGCACTATATTTATCCGATCGGCCAGTATAAATTGCAGGTCGGCAATATATTGTGCCGACCGGCCATTTATTTTGCCGATGACCTCCTTTCATGGCCGATATGCCCCTTTTTCATCCCTCAAGCATGGTGCATGCCAGCTGTGCCAGCTGGGATGCACAGACCCTACTCCCCGTGCATATATGTGGCTATTTTGCACCCTTTGCACACCCTTTGGCCCCTTTTCTTGCACCCTTTGCTCAAGGCTTCTTGAGGAAGCCTTGACCCCTTGTCTTGGCTTCCCCAAGAAGCTTACCAGCTGTCCTAGCTTCTCCAATAAGCCTTGACCTCCCCTTAAACCCCTTTGACCCTTTGTAGCTTGTCTTAGAAGCTTAGTCTTGCCTATATAAGGGGCCTCTCCTCCTCCATTGTTTTGGTTGGATTTTTGGAACAAAAAACCAGAGATATATAGATATATCTGATATATACATACATATATCCCTTCATCTCTCACTATATCTCTCCCATTCAACCATCAAACACCCTTGTTCTTGGGCCATTTCTTCATCAACTCATAGCACAAGGCATCCTTACTCCATTGCAGAAACTTGAGGCTGTTCTCCAGAGCTTAGGAGCACCTAAACTTGGTCCAAGAGGTGCTGGTTTGCTGGTCTTCAAGGGTGAGTCCTCCTCTTCCATTTTCTAGTCTTTTCTTGCTTCATATCTAAGCCATAGTTTCTTGCATTTTTGGGCTCCGACCCAAACTGTAAATCATCATATTTTGAGGTCCTCTTCATGTTTGATTGAGGACCTCTTGCTGTTTGAGGACAGTAGCTTGCACTTGCTTCATTACCCCTCTTTAATGCCATTATCTTGCATGTTATTCTTGGCCTATACGTGATCTGTTTTGGAGCATGATGTAAACTTTAAATAGGCTTATTTTGAGCCCCTCTTCAACATTGAAGAAGGGCTCAACACTGTTTGGGACCTCTATGCTATACTTGCCTTTATATTCCCTCTTTGGTCCCCATTTTTGCATGTTTTGGCAGCCTATTATGCTTCGGTTTTTGGCCTTTTTACAGTACTAAAAATAGTCTTATTTTGGCCCATTATTCATGTTTCATTAAGGGTCTTTGGCCGTTTGTGGAATATTTTGTAGACTTTGTGTTATAGCCACTTTTGAGCCTCATTTTGCATTGCATTTCTAGCATGTTTGTATACTGTTTTGGGGTTTTTACAGTTCTGTAAAGTAGCTTATTTTTGGCCCCTCTTCAATGTTGTTGAAGGGCTCTAACCTATTTGGAGTTAGCAGCTGTGAGTTGCTTCATAATCTCATGTTTAGGGCCATTTTTGCATGCCATTGTTGCCCTATCTTTGCTTGCTGTTTGGCCATGATTTGTACTGAAAAAATGCTTATTTTGAGGCTGCCTTGCTTCTGTCTTTTCATTCCATGTATCAATTATGCATGCTTTGTATAGCTGTAAGCCATTTTATGTACCTAATGTTGCATTTCGGTTTAATTCCATGCATCGGGTGTGCTTTCGCCTCATTTCGGGGCTGTTTTCCCCCACATTTCAGTGCTGAAATCCCATTAGCATGTTTGCATATCATTTTCCATGCCATTGCATTGCATATGCCATTGCCTCGGTTTGCGTGCCCGTGTGCACGCATTTCGAGGCACTTCATTTTCATCTTATGGCCTCCTATGTGAGTGTGGCTGAGGTCCACTTGTATTGGTGTAAGCCCATCTTGCATTGTGTATGCCATGTTTCAAAGCGTTGTGCATGTTATGTGGTTAGCATTGTGCATGCCATGTAGTTGCATAGCATGCTTGTATTCTTGTTTGCATACCTAGGTTGCATTGCATTGGCATGCATGCCTTGCCTCTTGATCATGTGATAGAGGTTGGGCTTTATGTGTTTGTTTGGTTTGCATGACATTTGAAATCAAAGCGCATACTTGGTTTCTTGGACCATCACGCATCGAAATGCGCAATTGGTGGTCCGAGAATCAAGGAACATACCCCTTTGAGTCAAAAGCATGATAAGGGATGTGTTGGTGCACACATTTGCTTGAAATTTCATGCCATACACTGCCTGTCCTTTGTTGCTGTCAAAACTGTCTTCTGCAGGAAGTTTCTGCCGACCGGCAACATTCAGTGCCGACCGGCCATTTATTCAGTGCCGATAGCTTTATCTCCAGCCGATGGATATTGTACACGGCCGGTGGCCATTCCTCCCAGCCGATGATGTTCTGCAATGCTCATAGAAGGTTCTCTGGGACTTTGACAAGTTTTCAGAGAAGAAAAGGCAGTGAAAACAGAGGCCGTAGTGCTATGGCAACGAGTTTCCGGGCAAGTTGGATCGAACGTGCATTATTCACGCATCCCGAGGCGGGGGCTGCGGCCATCTTCCCTTGGCACCTTTTTTTGATTAGACTAGAAGTTTTGTAATAATTATTCGGGCTGTATTATTATTTTGGTCCCTCCGAGTGAGGGCGTGTCTGTAATAAGTGTGTGTGCGTGGTGTGCATGTCTTCCAACCTCCACTTCTTTCTTCCCTTTTATTTACCTGCTTATGATGGTAGATTAGGGCACATTTATCTTAGCATACCTTATGCTATGCATGCGTGCATTCATGCATTTGTTGACATGCACCGGGCTCAGTACATCATACAAACTACATTGTACTTTTCAATTCCAAATTGAATACATGTTACTTGTAGCATTTCATATGCCATTTTAGGGTTAGCCGAGCCTGTTTAGATTGCATCTTTGCATGTGTTGCATATGAACTAGGATCATGCATATGATTACTGACTAGTTTCTGTTTTGGCTCGGAGTACTAGGTAAGCTTTTATGCTTTAGCATATTGCATGCGTGTGAGTGTTGCCATGACAGTATGATTACCATGAGGCTAGCTGCTTATGTGATATAACTGCTTGAATGCCTGTGGATGGAGGTTGAATTACCTAAATTGGAATAATGCATTAAAACTGTGAGTTTTAAGCCCACTAGATAGTGGCAAAATCATCTTTTCTAAAAGCCCACTTAAGGGTGGCAAAATCTGCATTTTAGCCTACTTGCGAGTAGCAAACCATTTTCAAAACAAACATGAAATGTTTTGTTCCAATTTGGGCGATTTGGTCTATACTTGTTTGCTGCGCGCATAACATAGTAATTCTAGGCTAACAATTGGTTTAAGAATACATAAAGTTTTCAAAAACGGATATCACGGTTAGTAGAGGCCGGTCTTCGGACCGGGCGAAAGGGGGTGCTCATAGCTGACCTTTCCCGATCGTACCCAAGCTCCCGAGCCGAGACAACTCCGGTGATGACGGACATGTGGCCTTCGGCACCGAGTCAGGGTTTCCTAAATTCTCCCATAAAAAATATTTAGGTGGCGACTCTGTATCTGGCAAAGCAGTCCATGTTTGGCACTACTTTTTCAAAAATCTGTTTCTCAAAACGATTTGTCAGATTTGGACTCTTTGGTTCAGATTAAGAATCGTGACACAAATCGAGTCCGAACTGTAGCATGAGGCCCACGGGCGCGTCTACAGATGTGTTTCACTTGTTATCACCATTTCCCTCCTCGCGTGTGCCACACGTTGGGATCTTGTTTGCCACCTAGGGTGCGCCCGACGGGTACAGTTCTTTACCTTTCCTACATGATGCGCAGTTGAGATTGCATAATTTTCTTGCATCCTTTCTGCATGAAATGTGGTTTGGTTCATGTTTACTTGCTTATGTACGAGTTTGCTGTAGCATTTCTATGCATAACGTTTACATCTACATGTTTCATTACAGCCCTCATTGCATGATCATAAGTTATGTTCTACATCGTGCATATCATTTGCATCTTGCCCCAGAACTACACTGGTTTGATTCCTTGCAAAGGGATACGTAGGCAGCCTGCGGGCACAACTGCTCTTTGTTTTGTTTGCTTGTTTGTCTGAGTCTTCGGCCTTGTTAAAAATGGGTCGTCTCTAAGCTTTGACATTTACTCCCGTCATTTCATGACTTTCGAGTTCTATCAAAGAGGGGCAACTATAGACACCCCATTTTTGACCGACCTCAAGACTTAGACGTCATCGTTTGTGCACTCGATGATTGTGCATGTTTGTGCTCGTTTTGAGTGCCCGAAGTTCTCGGCGGAACACCGTGTCTTTGAGCCTCTAAACCCTCTTTGTTTTGTGCTTGTTTTTGGACCAAACCTTGGTGCCTCTTGCCTGGAGGGGGGAAGGGCCTTGTCGGCTACTTTTGGCTATTGTTGGCCACTTTTCCCCCTTGTCGGCCACTTGACGTGGTCGGTCGGCTAGGGGAGGTGGCCGGCTGGCCACCTGAAGTGGCCGACGACCATTTTTTTCCTTTTTCAGATATTTGCTTTGCCAGCTGTGCCAGCTGTTGATCACTGATTGCCATCTCCATGCACGCGTATGGAGGGATGAAAGCAAGCTTTTAGCTTGCATTTCTATATAAGGGGAGGTCTCTCTCCCATTCGTGGGGTTACAAAATTTTGTGAGCAAAATTCCCTCTCTCTCTAGAATCCTCTCTCTCTCTCTCTCTCTTCCTATTTTGTGCTTGAAAGTGAGAATTCTCTACACATTTGCACAAGACCCTTGACTAAACACCTTCATCTTGGAGCTGAGGTTCTTGGAGGCCTAGTTTGAGTTCTTAATGCTAGTTTTAGCTCAGAATTGTTGCTGTTTGTTGCTGTGCTTCAAAGGTATAAGGCTTACCCCTTTTAAGCATTGTTGTAGTTACTTGTTTGGCCACCTTTGCATGCTATTTTGAGGCTGGTTTTAACCTATGAAATCTTTGTTTTTTTATGGTTTAAAATAGTGGTTTGAGGTTTGTTTTGGAGTTAGGGGTGGTCTATCCTTTTTTTGTAGCTTGTTTGCTAAAGTGTTGTGCCATTTTTCAAAGCTTTTAAAACAACTTTTTTTGGCCTTTTAACCACTGAATTCCAGGGGAATTTCAGTGATAAAAACTTGGTTTTGAGGTCCAAAATAGGAGGGGGTAGCCTCCCCTCCTTGTGTCTTGTTTGCAAGTGTAAATAGCCTAACATGTGAGCATGTTTTTCTACCTTTTTGTGACTTGATCTCAGCATTTTTAGCTACTGATTTGGCCTACTTTAGCTCCGTTTGGGGTCGCTTTGTTTATATGAGTTTTGTCTTGCATGGCTATAGTGCAAATGCCTTCACTAGCTCATTGTTTTAGGCCTCTAACATGGTTTGCTTGAGATGATTGCATGTTGTAGCATCATTTAACATGTGATTTCAGTGTGTATAGCTCTATCACACTCTTACTTACTTCACTCTTTCCTTGCTTTTGAGAGTTGTGTTTTGAGTCTTGTTTGTAGCCTAACACATGAGCATGTTTTTCTTGCGTTTTATGCTTTAATCTCAGCACGTTTTAGCCACTGTTTTGGTATGCCTTAGCTCTGCTTTGAGCTGGTTTGGTCATTTGAGCTTGGTATTGCATGCCTCTAGTGTAGTGCTCTTCACTAGTTTTGTTGCTTTTGGCTTTTGAACATGTTGTGCATGTGTTGCTTGCATCATTTAGTGCCATTTTGGCCAGGTCACATTACACTTTGTTGTTATAGTGGACCAGATTCCGAATGAAAAAGGACACTCAAAGAATAGATGATTGTGGTCCTCATTATCCTCCTCACAAAGCACACACCTAGAATTATCCCTCACTCCAAAGATAACCAACCTATCAAGGGTATTAAGCCTACTTTAGATGTCCATCTAGAAAATGGTACTAACCCTATGAATATGGTGTTTGAACCAAAGAAGTTTAGCCCACCTTGGGGTGCTGGGCTCTCCACAGATTCCAGGCTGACTGAATAAAGAAGTAGCCATCAAAGGAGTTTAACCAAATGACCATGTCCTCAATGTTAGTAGGGTTACCCTGCACATTAGCCTTGATCTCATCTAATTCCCAAGTTTGGCACATAAGCCATCTCCACATCCACTCATCAATAATAGACTCAACCTTAGCTTGGTCTTGAGAGGCAGAATCATAAATCACTCTATCCCCAAACCTTTGCTTCAGAGGGCCAGGGGATGCCAATTATCAAACCAAAGAAAAGTGTTCCTCCCATTACCCACTTTGTAACCAATATGTCTGATGAGCTCATTTCTAAGGCCTAAGATTTTCCTCCAAACCCAAGAAGGGTCACTAGGTGTTTTAACACTCCAGAAGCTTCTATTCTTGAGTAAGTATGACTTACACCACATGGAATGCTCACCTCTGGTCAAAAGATACCAAACGTGTTTAGATACAGCAACCTTGTTCCATATCCCAAGCTCTTTAAACCTAAGGCCACCTTCATTTCTAGGAATACGTAAGTGAACCCAAGCCACCTCAGCCCTAGACTTCTTAAGCTCAGGCCCTGACCAAAAGAAAGCTCTAAGGAGAGCCTTAGGTTGCGTTTGGTTTAGTTTTGGAATTGTGATTCTCTTTTTAGAGTTGTGATTTGAGTGTGGAATTGTGAGTTAAATTTTGAAAAGAGAAAATTTGTTTGGTTATGAGTTTTGAAAAGAGTTTTGAGTTGTATTTTGAATTTTGAGTTTTTGAATTTTGAGTTGTATTTTGAATTTTTTGGATTTATTATTTTAAAAAAATAAAAAATATTTAAGAAAGTTTTATTTTTTATTTTAAATATATAATTTTTATTTACATATTTTTAAATTTTTAATTTTAAACATGTTATTTTATTTTGTAAATATTTTAATTTTTAATTTTAATATTTTAAACTCGAAACACAACATCACACACAAATCGTAACCAAACATATAATTTAAAACTTATTTTCAAAACTCATAACCAAACACATAATTCGAAATTTCACACTACTTTCAAAACTCTACACTCAAATCGTAACCAACACATAACAAAAAAAAAAAAAAATTAAAATATTTAAAAATATATTTATAAAATAAAATAAAATATTTAAAATAAAAAATGTTTAAAATAACAATTATATATTTAAAATAAAAAATAATTTTTAAATTTTTTTTAATATTAAAAAAATACAACACATAAATGTAAGAAATACAGTGTACATTAAAATAAATAAATAAATACTTAAAATATAAAATATTTGCTCGAAAAAAATAAAATTAAGAAATTTTTTAAATATTTAAAAAAATAAATAAATCCAAAAATTTCAAAATACAACTCAAAACTCTTTTCAAAACTCAAAATCAAACAAATATTCTCTTTTCAAAACTCATAACTCAAAATATGACTTCACACTTAAATCATGATCCTAAAAATAATTTCAAAAAACAAAATAAAAAAAATTGATTTTTTTTTTATATTTTAAAATAGAGTTTTGAAAAAAAGTTTTGAATTGAGTTTGAGTTGTGTGCTTGGTTATGAGTTTTGAAATTAATTTTTGAATTGAGTTTTAAGTAATCTTGAGTTGTGTGTTTGGTTTTGAATTTTGAAAAGTGATTTGAAAATTTGCCTTTGGAATTTTGGAATCATGGTTCGAAAGGCAAACCAAACACAACCTCAATCTCTCTAATTACCATCATGGGGAGGATAAAAAGAGAAGACCAATAGATTGAGAATAGAATGGACTTAATTAGCTGAGCTACACCTGCATTAGAGAGAGCCTTATTAGTCCGCAATTGAATTCCCTATGATTCTACTAGTAAGCTGTGAATAGTCCACATAGCTCAGTTTAGAGGATACAAGAGGGACACCTAGGTATCAAACAGGAAGCTTACCCTCATTAAACCCCATAATAGAAAGAAGCTCATTTCTCATGTGGCAATCCATCCCAGAGAAAAACATGTGACTCTTATTGGGACTAGGTGTAAGTCCAGATAATGATTCAAACTTAGTAATAGCCTCCTTAATGAGTCTAACAGACTGGCTATCCCCTTTACAAAAGATCATAAGATCATCTGCAAAACACAAGTTAACAATTTTATTCTTCTCACACCTCCAGTGAAACTTAAAAGGAGTAGCAGCTGTCTTAGGAAGAAGCCTAGCCATGATTTTTATCACAATAACAAACAAATAAGGGGATAACTGATCCCCTTGCCTAAGACCTCTAGCATCCTTGAAATAACCACGCAGCTCCCCATTCACACAAATGGAAAAGGATGGACTAGTGATACAAGCCCTAATCCATTGAATCATCTTATGTGGAAACCTCATTCCCTTAAGAACATCAAAAAGGAAATCCCATCTAACATTGTCATATGCCTTCATAATGTCAACCTTCATAGCACGCCTAGGGGCACCACTAGATCTATGATACCTTCTCATAAGCTCTTGGGACAAAAAGATGTTGTCAGAGATCCTTCTACCTTGCACAAAAGCAGATTGGACAGGATCAATAAGGTCAGGGAGGACAATCCTAATCCTATTGGCCAAGATCTTAGCGATGCACTTATATAAAGTGTTACAACAAGAGATGGGCCTATAATCCCTAACCTTGCTAGGGTTAGGGAATTTAGGGACCAAAGCAATTTGAGTATTATTAGACTCCCTAAGGAGCTCACCAGATTGAAAAAAAGATTTGATAGCCACAACCACCTCTTTTCCCACCACCTTCTATGAGCTCTTAAAAAAGCTAGAAGGAAAACCATCAGGGCCAGGAGCCATATTGCTATTAAGAGATCAAAATGTTGTCTGAATCTCGATATTAGTAACCTTAGAGGCTAACTAGGAAACTTGATCATTAGATAGAGTGCTAGTGATCAGGCCTTGAATCTTGGAAAACCTAGAGTACACATCATTGAAAGGTTTCCCAAGAATACCTTCAAAGGTAGAAACAAAAACAGATTTAACCTCACCAGGGTCAGTGACTTTATTACCATCCTCGAGTGTAACATAATGGATTCTACTTCTATTCCTATTATTGTTGACTGATCTAAAGAAAAACATGCTGTTACTATCACCCAAACTAAGCTAGTTAATCCTAGATTTTTGGGCAGCCAAAGACTCCTCAGCCTTACTCAGTGAAGAAGAGTTAAGGCAGAGAGCTCACTCCTTATCTTGAAGATTGGTATCCAGAGCGTGTTTATCAAGTTTGAGTTGAATAGCATCTAGCTCCTCTTTGGCACATTTGGCCCTCACAGATATCTCACTAAAGTGCTTCTTATTGAAAGACTTCAGGCCAAGCTTAAGAGCCTTAAGCTTACAACAAATTCTATACATAGGAGACCCCTTGATATACTTACACCACACCTACTGAACCAAAGGGATAAATTCCTGGTGGTCAGCCCAGTAGAAAGTATTTAAAAGGTTTCAAGGACTTAGAAGCAACACTCATCAGTTGACCACACAGGGGGAATGGTTAGATGTACCAGAGGGTGGAAATAGGCATAAAATCTAGGAAAGGTGACCATCCAACTCTCATTAACAAGGGCTCTGTCAAGCTTAGAGGTAATATAATTATCCTAGCCCTGCTTATTAGGCTAAGTAAATTGGCTGCCCCCATAGGACAGGTCCTCCAATTTAGAGAGATTAATACAATCATTGAATTCACTTTTGCAAGCTGACCAGCTTAGATCACCCCTCTCTATCTTTTCAGTGGGGGATCTAATAGCATTAAAATCCCCAATGAAAAGGCAAAGAGAATTTTTGAAAGACAGGGTAAGAGAGACAATTTTGTTCAAAAGACGTCTTTCTTAGACCATACGAGTTCTGGGCATAAACAAAACAAGCACAAAAAGTTTGATCGCTCTCAAAAACATGGATTTTACAAAAAATGTGTTGGTCAGAACTATCAAAGACATCAATTTGACAAAACTCAGGTTTCCATCGAACCTAAATTCTCCCAAGAGTAGCAGAATCATAGTTATTGTGACAAGTGCAATTATACAAAACATGGTTGAAAACACTACTATGATTGGCATTCAGAACTTTAGTTTCTAACAAACTAGGAACATGGATATCCTCTTTAGGCAAAACGTTCGCAACCGTTTTTTGCTGAACGGGGTCATTCAAACATTTAACATTCCAAGCACAAATATTTAACAACATAAGAAAGTAATTACCTAACCAACACATAACAAAAATGGGATCAATAGGGTACAGAATTACCTTGATTTCTTCTTATGCCCACTAATGGACAATTGAAACAAACTATACAGACTCTAGAAAATATGCTCAAAATGTGTGCTTTGGATTTTCAAGGGAGTTGGGAGACTTACCTACTATTGACTGAATTTGCGTATAATAATAGTTTCCACTCCAGTATTGGTATGGCACCGTATGAAGCTTTGTATGGCCGAAAATGTAGATCTCCGATATGTTGGACTAAAGTTCAGGATAGGGTCTTACTCAGACCTAAACTTGTGTAGACGACTACCGATAAAATTAAAGTTATTCAATAAAGGCTTAAGACAACACAAAGCTGACAAAAGAGCTATGCGTATGTTAGGTGAAGACCTATTGAATATGAGGTCGATGATCATGTGTTTATCTGTGTAAATCCCATGAAAGGCCAATCAAGGTTTGGTAAAAACGGTAAATTATCACCTCGTTACATTGGGCTCTTTCAAATTTTAGAAAGGCTTGGTCCAGTTGCTTCTAGAGTTTCTTTACTGCCGAGAATGGAACAAACGCACAACGTATTCCATGTATCAATGTTGAGGGGCTATATCTCCGAGATCCATTCCACGTAATTGATTATCATCGGATAGCACTTGACGAAAATATGGAGCACAGAGAATGGCCAAAACGAATCATTGACCGACAAGTAAAGCAACTGAGGAACAAATCCATTCCAATGGTGAAAGTGGAATGGAAAGAACATTATGGAAGGGATGCCACATGGGAGAAAGAAGAAGAGATACGTCAACACTACCCACATTTGTTTTCGATAGAAGGTAACATAAGTTTAGGGGACCAAACTTCCTAAATGAGGGAAGAATGTGACAACCTAGCTTTGTGATATACTGTTAATCGTCAATTATTCTTGTGATTATGTTCTTGATGTAAATTGCATTATGTGATTAGATGTGAATTTGAACTTATATTTGTCCACTGTAGAGAAATCTGTTTGCTTTTTTGCTATAATTTGAAATTAAAGGCCGTAGAGGCTACAGAAACTTAAATTGACTGTATTATTATGATTAGCATGATTTTTAGAGCCTATGGTGAGATTTGACTAAAAATTTATTCGGACCAAATTAATTAGATTAAATTGAAGAAATAAGTAAGGTTGAATAGTCTTAACTAAGCTTAATAAGCTTAATTAACCACCCACTATATATATTCAAGGAGATAGTGTTTAGACTCAACATTTTAAGCTCTACAACATACAAAATTTGATGAGAAGAGCATAGAAAGAGAGAGAGAGAGAGAGAGAGAGAGAGAGAGAGAGAGAGAGAGAGAGTGAAGGCAAAATTGAAGAATTGAACAAGAAGCTTGAAGGTTAACCCATGACTAGCTAGAATTTGGAAGATTAGAGCTTCTAGGTGAGTAATTGAGCTCAAATTCATGAGTCTAAGTTCATAATTAAGTGAATTCAAGGATAATATGAAGTGAAGGACAAGATTTAAGATGAACATGATGAATTTGAAGTCAATATACACATGCATGTAAGAGATTGCCTTGAATTTGCATGCTTGAGCATGAAACATGCAGTTCATGTTGATTTGAGAGTCATTTAATACATGCATGTAAGAATTACCATGGTATGAAACTCAATTTTAAGGACTCATGTTTGTATTTGGAAAATATAAGATTTGTTGCATGAGTTTTGAAGTTGTGAAAATAAATTGGATATAACTGAACATATGTGATGAATTCAATGGAATTTGAGCTTGAAATCTTGTGAAATTGATACTTATATCATGTTAGAGGTTGTATAGTTGATATATAGGCCATATCATTTAAATTATGCCATGTGAAATTGTGTTTCGGAGCTCAAACAGCTTGCTGGAAAACCCAAAAATCGACCCCTTTGCTCAAGCGAAAAATGAAGGCAACCAGAAGTTTTGTAGACATTGACGTCCGCTCGAGCGAGGAACCTTGTTTCCAAAAATTTTAATAAAATGTTCCATGTTCTGTTTTCCTTTCTTTTCCATTCCTAAGCACTCTTAGGCATGCATTATGAATTTTAAATGACTTAAAGGATATAAAAGAAGCCTAAGAGAATTCAGCAAGCAAAAGAACAGATTAAATTGTATTATGACCAAATGCGTTATGAATTATGTAGGGTCAAGTGCAAGGACGAAGCAAGCACCGGAACACTGTGAGTGATATCTTAGTAAATATACTTTTTTGTGTGCATTATGATACCTGTGTGGTAAGTTTCTAAACTTCCGAATTGATACTTTGAATGAGTATTCTATCCACTTGATTCGCAATGATGTATGTGAAGTGATTGATGTATGAATATGAAATGCACCCAAGACTGTTCGGGTTACTTCAAGAGGATATAAATTGGGCCCAAGGCCGTTTTGTATGACTGTTAAATGGGCCAAAGGCCGTTTTGGATAAGGAATTGATTGGATCTAAAGTCGTTTTTAATATGAAGGCGAATGTGAACATGATCATGGATCTAAAAGTGTGCACAAATATCAATATGGATTGAATGAACCTAAGGTCGTTTTGTATATGAATTGGACCCAAGGTCATTTTGCATATAAATTGGACCCGAGGTCGTTTTGCATATAATGGACCAAAGGTCGTTTTGTAAATACGAATTGGACCCGAGGTCATTTTGTATATGGATACGGAATATGATATGTTGGACCTGAGGTCATTTTGCGTTGGTGTCAATCAACAAGCTTAGTTATGAATTTAGATTAAATGAATCCC
Source organism: Camellia sinensis (assembly GCF_055761805.1). Classification (NCBI taxonomy): domain Eukaryota; kingdom Viridiplantae; phylum Streptophyta; class Magnoliopsida; order Ericales; family Theaceae; genus Camellia; species Camellia sinensis. The sequence continues at coordinate 74,598,557 of NC_138967.1, forward strand.
ATTCATGAACTCCTTTACTTTGGAATTATTCACTGGGCATTAGCTCACTCTTTATTTATATGTATGTAGGTGAGCAGCGTGATATCCACCCCCACCCCCACCCCCAGTGAGCTATGAAAAACTGAGTTTTGAGGAGTCAACTAAGGTCGCCTCACGCAAGAGACCTTACTTTTGTTTCGCTTTTTCTTTTGTTCTTGTGCGCTCATGCATGACCAAATCTGTGTATAACCTTAGTTTTTGTTAACACTGACTTTTGAATGATCCTGAACTCATGTAATACATAATATAGGTGTTTTTATAGTGTAAGTTATCACATATATGAGAAAGTCTTTTTGGTTAAGCCATGTATGCACAGCTCATTAGACAGTCATTGCAAGTTCTATTTTCGCAATTTGGCCCCCTATTATTAAATGTGATTTGATTTTTGATTGAGGTCGCAGGTAATCTCATGATTATTGGTCGGTTATGACTCTAATCCATAGGGGCTGGTTTGGGTCATAACAGAGTGGTATCAGAGCACGAGTAATAACTCACACACTTGTCCTAATGAGCAATAGAGTGTCTAGAAAATATCTAAGTTGCATTCATATGATAAATATATACGCTTGACTGCGTTGAGATTTTGCTAAAATGACTTGATATATCTGACCACATGATCTAATACTGTTGCCTATTTGTATGAACGTGCTCCCTTTGTACATGAATATTGTGTATATCTTTTGTATGAATTATAATGCAAGTCTCATTAGATAATGGGGAGAACGAGAGCCAGTGAGCTAGAAGAATCCTCCACTGTTCTATGTGAACTTGTATTATGACAAATACAAAAAAATGCAGAGATACACATAGGCATAGTTGCACATAGGCACATATTCTCATATTCACATTTTATATATCTTGGGTGCACAATTAATCATATATTTAATAGATGATTGCATACAGAACACGTATCACATAAATGCACACTTAATAGATGAATGTAATCCTTGATTTTGTTCTACGAACTCTTATTGCTCAAATAGACACGTGTGTGAGATATAACTCGTGCTCTGATACCAACTGCCACGATCGAAACTTATATATATGTATATAGGTGAGCATCAAGAAGTCTCGCATTAGAGCCTGCTTTGGAGTCAGCCTTTTGTGAAGCCACTTGAGTTATGCCTTCGTGTCGAGGCCTTAGTTTTCATTTTGGCCAAGCTCGATAAGCTTTGGCTTTGTTCAGTCTGTTATGTTATAAGTCTTTGATCTTGGGTTATGTATCTATAAGATGATGTTTGTAAATATTATGGTATGATGTGAGATATAACATGTATGTTTCTATCCATAGCATGTATGCACAGCTCAATGGATAAATCTTATACTCTGCTCTTGCTTCATGCCCAATATTAAATAAATATTTTTCTTAATTCTATTTGTGAGGCCGAGTAATCTGGGATTATTGGCCGATTATAGCCTAAACCTATAGGGGCGGGTTTAGGTCGTGATACTAAAGGCTTGTGCTAACTGTATTGGCCGATGGCTGTGTGTCTGCCTCAAACCAAAAGCACCAGATGTGCCAGTAGACTGAGGGAAAAACCACATCAAATTCCCTGATTGCCCACATTGATAGCAACTAGGTGGCTAACCTCTCCCATGGCTCTAGCTTTGAGGACGAGTCAAAGACAATGCAGACTGTTTCCCTCCTCCCCTCTTGGGGCAAATTGAAGACTTGTGGCCCAACTAACCACATCTGAAACAAGTGAACCCAACCTGGTTACCTTTTTCAGAACCCGAGCTCAGCACAAGAAATGTGGATCTAAACTGTGTAGCCTGGGACTGCTGTAGTTGTCCCTAGTGTCCCCCTAAACATCTTGGGATCTCTGCCTGAAGCCCCTCATCCACTCCTCCACTATTTGGATCGTGATTTCTATGTGGGCCGCTGACTCCACAAGACAACCGTGATCCCAAATCATTGACCTGGCCACCTTAAATAGGAGCTCGGTCCTCAACCTCTTCTCGAACTTGATGCAACAGAATTCTTCCATCACCATAAGTTCCTATGCAAACCTCAATACACTAGTGAAAGCCGCCTCAAACTTGGCTACTAGCGTGTTGAACTGCTTGAGCTTTAGAAACTACTCCCTCAACTTCTCCCTAGTAGTGGGTGGTAAAAACTTATCCTAGAAAGCATTAACAAAAGCCTCCCAAGTCATCCCAATACGCCATCGCGCGTACTTCCAGTACTGGCCTGCATCTCCCTTCAGTTGGAAGGATGCAAATGTCACCCTTAAATCATCATCTTCAATGCCAAGCATCTTGAACGTCTTCACCATCTATTCAAGCCACTCGTCAGCCTTCAGTGGCTCCTTTAGATTCCCTAAAAACTCATTCGGATTCAACTGAAAGAACTTCCTCTTTAAAAAGGATGGCCCTATTTTTGCCACATGGGCCTGGACTTGATTCTCAGCCTTGAGAATGCCCATGGATTCATGCAATGCTTTGTTCATTTCACGGGCTAACATGCCCATAGCTTGCTGATCTGTTGGCTCAGCCATGTTGGCTTGACCAACTTCCTTCTCTTGCCCCAAAATTTGGTCTGGTATCGGCACCTCCTACCGCCTAGGCCTGCCTACCACCACCACGTCCTTATCCTGACATTCTAATAAAGATAACACAATAGTTTAGCACATTTACAAATGTGCCGAAGCTAACCCACTCATGTCCTAATGCAGTGGACAACAATTAATTCATTCCATGTAAGCACCGAATCACGTAATCACAAACGAATATCCTTTCTAGATAAATAATTGTTCAGCGACATTACCAGAGTTCCAATTATAATAAGCAATGATCAAGTGCTCTTCTAATAGGACTTCTAGAAACTCGTAGATCCAATCAATATCATAGAAACCAAATCTCATATTTATCTAGTCACATAAACATATTATTACATAGCATACCAGGTCTACTTCTAATACTATCTAGCGAGACAAACCCATTGTGGTAAAAACCACGTCCTACGATCCCAAAATATTCAAACCCGGTAGCTTTGATACCAAGATGTAGCGCTCCAAAATAATAACAACAACCCATCTCATGATAATTAAAAGAAAATGTAATATGTGAAAAAGTAACCTTTCATTTATATTCGTTTGCCATACAGAAGATGACATATGTGAGTATACATTCATAAATCCTAGATCCTTAATCTATAGCATATGCCACATATGAGTCAAATTGAAATAAAATGTTATACAGATAAGTTAATGCCCTAATGGCTACATCTTTCCATGACACTGCTTGGGTGTAACAAAAGTGAGTTCAACTCAATACAGTTAAAGCCCAAGGCTAGTACAAAGTACTTGCAACAAGAAACACAAATGAGCCTTCAGCACCATGGTCCTCCCAAGCTAAGTCCTTGGTAAAGGCATATCATCAGCACCTGAAAGTTGTTTTCCACATAGGGTGCACTAAAGCCCAGTAGAGATACTTTAACATAATGTGTGGAACTTAGCAAAGTTATAAGGTGAATGCACATACAAGCCATTTGTCAAACATTATACTTTTCAATCTCAAAAAATGTAATGCCTTTATCAATGCATTTCAATTCATGAAAATACAGTTTTATATCAAAAAACAGGGTAATGGATACAAAACACTAAAAATCTCTAGGTACGAGTCTGCTGGTAGGCTATACAAACACTACCAAAGCCATTTTACCAGTACCAACTGGAAGGACCAGCACCTAGCCAGATTCACCAAGGTATACACCTTTTTTTTTTTTTTCTCAAAAACAATATATTTTCAATGTTCAAGTATGAAGTAATGCTCGATGCAAGATGTAGGAGATATTAGTTTCAACTTAACCTAAACCTCTTGCAATTTTTACAACAATCAAAGCTATCCTCCACCTATAGCCCAAAACATATATTTCTAATCAACTAAAAAATTGTCAAACAATAGATAAAATCTCAACATTTTCAAAATGGGAGTGATAATAAATATCCAACTCAATTGTCATCATTAACTGATACCCTTTTTCCGTATCCTTTCAAAACCCAACATCCTTTATTTTCCTTTCATCAAACAAACATCAATACTTTTCAAACAAAATTTTCTTCATTTCCAAAATCACATTTAAAGAAATATCCTCCCATATTTCAACACAACCCATCAATATACACACTTCCACAACCTTCTCAAGCATTTATTTGAAAAAAACCCTCTTTTATATCTCACAATCAAACTGTAGATTTAACCCAAAATGCCCAAATTACCAAACACTTTCTAGGAGCAAATAACTAAGCTAAAACTCATAGAAGAGTTTGAAGAAATCCCTATCTTAAGACTAGAAGAGGAAGAGAGCAAGAGTGAAACTTTGGCATAGTTGAAAACAAGATCCTCTCCGATTAGATTGAAGGTTTCGATGAGCTCCACCTTTTTCTCCAAAGAGCAATGGTGGAGAAATCAATGGATGATAGAGTATTTGCGGTTTTAAGCAAGAACTAGAGAGAGAAAGTGGAGAAATTAGGGTTTGGAAGGTTTTAGAGAGAGAGAGAGATAGAATGATAAAGTGATTGAAAAACCCTTTTTCCTGAATTGATATATGCTTAGACTGCTCGAGTGACCAAAACACCGCTCGAGTGCACGATGTCACCTTTCTAAAAGTTTTACATATAGAGAAGACTGCTCGAGCAAAGATCACCCTACTCCCAGAAGTTTTGCAGGCCTGAAAAATACTACGAAATCTCAAAGACCGCTCAAGTGATCAAAACACTGCTTGAATGAGCAAGAAGAAAACTGGATAACAAGTCTTTCGAAAAACTAACTTCCCACCTGTTTCAAACCCGACCAACAAATCAACTTGACTACTAACACGACGATAAAGGATATGAACAACAATGAAAGTACTAAATCTCGAATCTAAGAATATTAAATGGGTCAGGTCTAAACCAAAACTGTTATAAATTTCTTGTAACCAAGTAATGTCTTGCAAAAATGTAGCAACTAGGGCAAACTTACCTATATTTACTTTGATTTTAGTTCACTCGTTGTGGCATATTCTATAGATTCAGGATCTAGGATTTATGAATGCATACTCACATATGTTATCTTTTGTATGGTAAAAATGGTATAAATGAAAGGTTAATATTTTGCATATTTGTGTCTTCTATTGGATATCATGGTATGGATTGTCGTTATTATTTCGGGGGAAACAATAATTAAGAGAATTTAAAAATTAACCAATAATATTTTTATGTAATAGTATAGATAGAAGTATAGATATGGATGTGGATTTCATACCATAATTATAATGATTCTGGTTTAGACCTGACCTATTTCTTACTTTTAAATTCGAGAATCCATGTACTTAACTGTTGTTCATCTCATTTCCATCTTGTTGCTTATTGACTTTGCCTGTTACGAGTTTTGGTTATGTTTGAAACAAGTTGGGAAGTCAGTTTTTCAATGAGTTGTTGCCCAGATTTTTTCTTGTTCACTTAAGCAGTCTTTCTTGCGCTCGAACGGCCTTTTACAGTCTACAAAATTGCTGGAAGTGTGATATCTTCGCTCAAGCAGTTCTTCTTGCGCTCGAGCGGTCTTTACAGGTTTGAACTTCTGGAAAGGGGTCATTGCGCGCTCAAGTGGTAGTTTTGGTCGCTCGAGCGGTGTTTAGGTCGCTCTAGCAGTCTACGAGTATACTAGTCGGAGAGAAGGCCATTTTGGTCACTGTTTCATCTCTCTTTCTTTCTCTCTAAACATTTCAAAACCCTAAAACCTTCACACTCTTTCTCTCTAGCTCTTACTTCTAGCTCCAAATACTCTTAATCCAATGGTTTCCTCACACTAGCCCTTTGGAGTAAAAGATTGAGCACATCGAGGGCTTCGTTCTAATCAGAGGAATTTGTGTTTCAGCTCTGCCAAGTTGTACCTTTTGCTCTCCCTTTTCCTCTACTTTGAGGTAGGGATTTCTTTAACCTTTAATATGATTTTTAGGTTAGTTATTTGCTCTTTGAAATGGGCTAGTGGTTTGGGGATTTTTGGAAAAACCTAAGGTTTGAAATCAAAAGAGGGTTTTCCAAATGGGTTCTTGAGAATGGTTGTAGGTATGTGTTTATGGTTGAGATATGTTAAAATTGTGGATATCCTTTCTTAAAATTGATTTTGTAAGAAAATAAGGTTTTGTTCTTAAATTTGGAATATTTGAATTTGTGAAAGGAGATGGAAAATGATGTTGGGTTTTATAAGATTGGAACAATGCTTATGTTGATGATGATGGTGGAGTTGGATATGTAATATCACTCCCATTGTAAAGGATAAAATTATATATTTTGATTGGAAATTATCTGTTTTGGGCTATCAGTGGAGGATAGTCTAGATTGTTGTAGACATTGTATGAGGATTAGGTTAAATTGAAAAAAAAAAAAAAATTCTCATACATTGTGCATTAAGCATCATTTCATATTCAACATTGTAAATGTATTAATTTTGAAAAAAATGGGTGAATACCTTAGTGAATCTGGTTAGGGGGTGTGGTTGTGGTTATGATATTGGCTTGTGTGTCTTTGGTGAAAGTCCAGAAACCCTCGCGGTTAAGTGCCTATCCGTCTGGTTAGTACCGGTAAATGGCTTTGCTAGTGCTTGTATAGCCTACTAGGCCTACTAGCAAACACGTATGTAGAGATTCCTAGTGTTTTCTATCCATGTCATACCCTGAAAATAATTCCACATAACTATTACATCAACCTACTTCCACAATGAGATATTAACCAGTTTCATTTACATGGTTCCAAATGCTTACTAATGTATTCACACATGCCATTATACCTTTATTTACAAACTAGTACATGAACCGATAACATGTAAAAGAAATCATTAATCACAACAAATAAGGCCTTCAAGGGCTTACAAGTTCCAAGGCAATAGCCCGATTACACATAATGGTCTCTCGGACCCAAACACATTAGCCCTTGGCTTACAACAAATATCACAACAAAATAAGAGTCAAACTACTCTTCTTCAAACATCTCCACGCCCTTAGCTTGGCGGGGTCACCGCATCTTTACCTGCACCAATTCCCATAGGGGTGAGCATAAAGCCCAGTAGAGATTCCTCACAAAGTATATGCAGTTATGCCAATACCATCAACGTAAAAAAAAATGCATATGTAATGCCATGCAAGTGCCAATATTGAAGGAAAATTTTATTTCAATGCACTATTTCAAAATCACCATGTTCTCAATAATATTCAATGCACTATTTTGAAAATCACCATGTTCTCAATAATATTATGCAATCTCATCAATTTCAAACTTTCAATATTTAAATCAATAGGGGCGGTAAATACGACATTGGTAATTCCTAGGCTGGTGTCTGCAAGTAGACTCTATGAGTACTACCAAACTGTTATTTTTACCAGTATTAACCGGAAGGCTCAACACCTATCCGCGCGGCTTTCGGGTCTTTCACCCTGGACACTTAGGCCAACTTATCAAATTCATCTACACCCCCTATCCGGACTTACCAACGTATTTACCCGATACACATTTCCATTAGTTCTCATTACAATATAATCCTTCTCAAGTAAACATGATGAGAATGCAACAATGGTAATAATTCATTTCATAGACAATGGTGATATTAAATCAAATGGAAATGAGATGCAATAATTAATATCTCATAACACTTCTCTATTTTCAAAATTCCTTAACAACAATAATAAACAATACCTTTCTCACTTTCACAAATACGTTTCTCATTTCGCAAAATAATCATGTGTCTTCAACACACCATCACAATTTCTCAACAATGATTCATCATGATCAACCCTTTCAATATGTCCAGCATGTCATCTTTCACTTTATTTTTCCCATTTCATTAATATCAAACATTTTTACATCATCTATGGCACTCAACAACTTGCCATCTTATAACTCTACACATATATACATTTATCAATGGACTTTAAAAATGGACCTCTATTTTATACATACATCAAGAAATTGCTATTAGCAACTGCATCATAAAATCAATGCTCATTCATCCTTCAATCACAAGAAAAGAAGAACTTCCATAGGCCTTTCTACTTTTTAAGAAAATCCCCAATTTCTAGGAGTTTTATTAAAAACAAAACTCCATCATTTTCTTGTAGGAACTCCATTACACCATTTTTCATGAGTTTAATAGAGGAAAACCCACAAAATAATAGTAAAAGATTGAAATACAAACTCACATTCAAGACCCTTTTCATTTTGAAATCAAAATCAAAGAAATCAACTCAAAACTTCAAAACCCTTTTTAAATCAACATTAATCTAGCAAAACTTGTATATATAACTCAAGAAATTCCTACCTCAAAGCTTGATGAAGAACAAGATGAGATGAAACCCTAGCTTTGAAAGATGAGAGAGAGCTTTGATTCCTTCAACCCAAGTGAAGCCCTAGTTCTTGATCTCCAAGATTTAGAGGGAGAAGATGAAGATCTTGACCCAAGAATTTGCAAAATCAAAGTGTTTTGGTGTTTGGAGAAGTTTTCTAGAGAGAAGGGGGAGAGAAATAGGGTTTAGAGTGAGAGGGGAATGTGTATAATGGATGATATATTCAGACCAAAATGTTATATAAAAACAGAGCTCGGACTGCCCGTTTGGCCGCTCGTGCGGCCTTCTCCACCGCTCGAGCGCCCCACCTTGACCGCTCGTGCGGCCCATTTTCTCCGCTCGTGCGCTCTAGACAGAATGGAATTTCCTGGGTCTCAGCCTCCACCGCTCGAGTAGCCTAGCCCACCGCTCGTGTGGCCCAGCCCCGCACGTGCGGCCTAGGGCCCCGCACATGCGGCCCAAGCCCAGCCACCAGAAATTTCTGCTTCGCTCCCGGTACTCCGGACTCACCCGCGCATCCACTGGAACAAGCGAAATTTAACACCGAACAGAAAAACACTAGAACACCAATCTAGGGAACTATCCCGGACATTTCAAATCCAACGAAGGCAAACAGAGAACGAAGCGAAGAGAGAAAGAGAAAGGGAAGGAACCCGGCCGTCACAATCCACTACCCAATTTTCTCTTATAAAAGAATTTTTTTTTTCATGAATTGATTTATAATCTGGCATTGCATTCTTTTGAGATGGAAATCAAGGAATATTTGACAAATGGAATGTGTAACAATCTGTTTTGGATGATCGGCACGAGCGGTCATTTGGTCGCTCGAGCGCAAAATTCAAGCTCTCAGTATTTCCACTGCAGTTCTGCAAAACTTTTTAGACTTTGCATTTATCGCTCGAGCTATGGGAAGTTTTCTCAAGCGGTATCTTTGTATTTTGCACTTCACTCGAGCAGTGAATTGTTCGCTCGAGTGGTCTGGTCAGGATAACTCACTTAAAAGTCGACCGAACATTTCTTTTCTCACTTTTTTCCAACTCTTTCCTCTCTTCAGCACCCTTATTCCAAAACTCTAGTCCCAAACACTTGATTTCCCTTGATTTCTACCAAGATATACCTTATATCCTCCAAGAGGGTTGAAGATCAAGCCTAGATCAAAAACATTACCGACTGTTTTTCCATTTTAAAGCTTGAAGTTGGGTATTCACCTATTGTCTTCAATCTTGACGTAGGGGTACTTTTAACTTGATATATTCATGATTCGAGATATATATGTGATATTTTTTTAGTTATAGTAATGTATGAAATGATTTTGTGATATAAAGTGGGTTTGTTGAATAAAAAGAGGTTCCCCCCGTGTTTTGAAAAGTTTTTGCATATTCTTCTTGATTATTGTTAGAAATGGTGAATATTGACTCTTTATGTGTAAAGAAGGGGAAAGCCCCAATTTTTCCAAAAACCCTAGTTTTCAAATTTGATTTAATAATAGGTTTGCCAAATTGACTCTTAAAGCTTGAAATTGGGTGAAGGATTATGGAAATGGTGTTGAGATATGAGATTTTTGAAACTCTTTGAGTATATGTATTGAGATTGATAAATGTTGAGCTTGTGGAAATTGTGAGATTAAAGAAATCTTTTGGTTATTGATATTATTAATGTCGTCATGGATTGAACAAACTTTAGGAAAATTTTATTTGAAAACTCATACATCATGTGCATCCAAATTTCTCATGTGATCTAACCATCTTATCGATGTTTGGAAAATGTCAAGGGGGTAAATAGCACATGAGTCGAGGTAGTTGAGTTAAGTTTTGGAAATTGAGTTGTGTGTTGTAATGGTACCCGCGCGGGGTGTCAAGGTGCCCAATTGCCCTGTCTACACATATTGCAAGAAGAATGTGGGAAAGGTTTTTGGGTGTCCACGAGCCTACCGTTTATACTGTCGGCTAATGTGGAAAACTTGATTTTGGGTGTCCACAAGCCCGCCGTTTTAGGAGTCGGCGAAAGTGAAGAGGGAAAGATTTTGGGTGCTGTAGACGTCCCCGAACGTCCCGGGAAAAATCCCGTTTTGTTCATTTGGGCTTACTACAGTTCGGACTCAAATGTCACGGTTCTGAATCTAATCCTGCAAAGTGCAATGCGAGACCAATAAATCACTAAAGAGTCCAAATTCGAAAAATCGTTTTGGAAAATTGATTTTTAAGAAAGAAGTGCCAAACATGGACTGCTTTGCCAGATACAGAGTCGCCACCTAAATATTTTATTTTGGGGGAATTTAGGAAACCCTGACTTGTTGCCTAAGGCCACATGTCTGTCATCACCAAAGTTGCCTCGGCTCGGGAACTTAGGTACGATTGGGGAAGGTCATCTACGAGCACCCTCGTTTGCCCGATCAAAGATCGGCCATTACTAAACATGATATCTTGTTTTTGAAAACACATGTGTTCTTATTCCGGTTATTAGCCTAGAATTACTGTGTGATGCACACAACACACAAGTACGGACTAGATCGCCTAAGTTGGAACAAAACATCTCATGTTTGTTTGAAAATGGTTTGAATGTGCTACTCGCAAGTTTGAATGTGCTACTCGCAAGTAGGCTAAGACGTGGATTTGCCACCCTCAAGTGGGCTTAAGAAAACATGATTTTGCCACAATCAAGTGGGCGTAAAAATCGCATTTCAATGAATTGTTTCAATTCAAGTAATCTAACCTTCACCCACAGGCATTCAGGCAGTTATATCACATAAGCAGTTAGCCTCATGGCAAGCATGCTATCATGCCAGCCACTCACACACATGCAAGGATGCTAAAGCATAAACACTCACCGAGTACTCCGAGCCAAAACAAAAGCTATGTTAGAAATCAATGCATGATCCTAGCTATGTTAAGAATGCCTAATGCAACATATACAAAATGCAACTAAGATAGGCTCGGCTATTCTAAAATGTCATGTGAAATGCAATTTGATACATGTATTCAAACAAGAATTGAAATACAATGCAGTTAGTATGATGCGCTGAGCCCGGTGCATGCAAGACAGATGAATGGATGTAAACATGCGAGCATAAGGATGCTAATTGAAACATGCCCTAAAACTAACCATCGTAAGCTGGTAAATAAAAGGGAGAAAGAAATGGGGGTTGGAAGACATGCATCACACACACGCACACTTATTACAAAATTCGCCCTCTTGACGGAGGGTCCGAATAATTAATACAAACCAAATGATTAATCAACTATCCTAGCTAATTAATTATTACAAACCCTTAATTAATTAACAAATTAATTACAAAAGGTGGTCGCCGCAGCTCCACCTCGGAATGATTGAATGATGCATGCTCGATAGCCTCGCTCGGAAACCCGTTGCCATGCCATATGTTGCCTCTGTTTGCACTTTTTTGCTCCTCTGGAAAATGCACAAGTCCCAAAGATGCTTCTGAACCACTCCCTAAGCACCGTGGGATGTCACCGGCCAAGATATAGGACCACCGGCCATTGGAAAATGGTTCTTGACCATTTGTAAGGCTCTCGGCCAGATTTTTGTAGCCGGCCGGCACTTAAGATGACCGACCGGCCATATATTCCTGCAGAATTATGCTTTTGCTACAGCAGAGGACAGACAGTGCATGGCAAGGCATTTACAAGATAATGTGTGCACAACCACCCTCCCTATCATGCTATAAACTCAAGGGAGTATGGCTCTTGACCCTTGGGCCACCAATCGCGCATTTCAATGCATGATGGCCAAAGGTGCCAAGTGTGCAAATCAATGTGGAATGAATGCAACAAAACATATGAATGCCTAGAACTCTATCATGCTTGATCAAGAGCGTCGGCAACCGAGGGCTAAGGCACGTTTCGTCACTTCAAGTACGAAACGTCCCTTGGCCCTCATGTTTGGTTTGACACCCCAAACCAAACACAATTCAATGCATGCAACCAAGTACAATGCAACATGGGAATGTAAGGCAATGTAACATGAACATGCCAAGTGCAAAGCGATGCAACCTAACATGCAAATAGCATGGCAATGCAACAAGTATGCAATACCACAATGCAACCTAGGCATGGAAATACACAAAGTGATAGGCATGCAACAATGACACCAACTATAAGGATGCAACAACATGTAATGCGATAAGCATACAACAATAGACAAATGCATGATCCATGGACTTACACTAAAGATGGATAGACCTCAGCCATACCAAAAACAGTAGCCAAAACACCCAAACCAAGGTACCAAAAAGGGAGACATGCATGCACATACATGGATCCGTGAGCTAGGCAACGATGCACAATCCTCAACCATGAGCAAAATGGGATAAACATGAGAACATGACAATGCAATGAGCTTTGAAATCTTGTGAAGAATGAAGCCAAATCATATACACAAGTGAAGCATAGCATGCTAATGGGCTCAATGCCCAAAGCTAGTCAAGGGGTTCTCACCATGGCCATATCAACCAAGCCCCAAAGGGCCAAAGTGACCTAAGACAGTCCTAGGGTAGGCCAAAACAAGGCTAGAATATGCATGGAATGAGGCCAAAACATGCTGAAAAGATGGCACAAACAAGGGGCATGCAAGGCTACAAAGGGAGCATTACACTACGCCTATCATAACCAAACATGGCATGAATTATGCAATGAAAAACAAAGTTATAATATGTCAAAATAAGCCCCCAAACCCAATGAGATGGCATCCCAAAGACCTAATCATGGAGACATACACGATGACCCAATCTTAAGGCACAAAACAACAACTCTTCAAAGCATTGAAAAGATGGCAAACATAAGTGTGTGGCTACACTACATGGACTGAAATGTGATTTCAAATGATGCCAAATCATGAGAAGAGTCAAAACAATGCATGCCAGCACATGGGTACACAAAGCTTAACAAGCTAGGATGAACTAAGGCTATACGAAGAAATGCATATATGATCAAATCAACACCAAACAGAGCTTAAACATGGTGAAACATGACTAAAAGTTCCTTGGAGTTGAGTCGAAATATGCAAGCATGATGGTCCAAATGCAAGATACATGTTAAGGCAATAGAAGGGATTACAAGGCAAGTACATGGTGCATGCAAGAGACCAACAAACCAACTTAAAAAAGAGGTATATCATGCCAAGATAACACCAAATACTTGCTAAAATAGGGCCAAAACATGCTAAGCAAACATGCTATTATGGTGAGCCAATAATGCAAGCAAATGAGACACAAAGAGAGGAGGGGTGTCCCTCTCCTATTCAAGACTTCAAAAACACTTCTCCACCACTGAAAATCCTCTGGATTTCTGTGGTGAGAAGGCCAAAACAAAAAGGTTTCAAACCTCAAAAAGAAGGTCACAAAATAAGGCCAAACAAGGCTAAGAGGGGGTAGACAACCCCCAACCCAAAAGTAACCTTAAACAACCATATTTAGCATACAAAAATAAAACTTTTTTTAGTTGGACACTAAGCTTGAAACAGTATGCAAGCATTGCTAAAAGCTTAAGCAAAAATGGAGAATAAAAGAGTAGTTTCTCACCTTTGAAGAATACTTCAAGAACACCAACTCCAGCACCTCCTTCTGATCAAAACCAACTCAGAAACTCTGAAATCAACTCCTTAGCACCTCAGTAACTAAGGGATAGTGTACCACTAGCTGCTTTAGTGCAAAAATATGAACAAGAACACCCTTTAGAACACTATTACACACACAACTATAGAGAGAGAGAGAGGAGATATAGAGAGAGAGTGATATATATCTTCTATATCAGTTGGCTGAACCCCTGGAAAGGGAGGGGAGGCTCTCCTTTTATAGGAAGTCCAATTCAAAGCTTCCAAGAGAAGCTAAGTGTTGGTTCAAATCCCTCCATACATGTGTATGGAGGGCAGAGTCTGTGCTCACCAGCTGGCATAGCTGGCATGCACAATGCCCGAAAAAGGCAAAGGAAAGGCCTTGGCCAGAAAATGTGGCCGATCGACCAAAACAATGGCCGGCCGACAAAATACAGTGCCGATCGGCCAACACTTTTAGCCGATAGCAAGAAAATAAGGCCGGTGGCCTCAGGCCATGGCCGGTGGGTTAAAGGGATGGCCAACAAGCCACTTCCTACCCTTAGGTGCAAAAACCACAAGTCCTTGGTCCACAACCAAGAACAAAAGCCGAGACCTTCGGGAACTCAAAACGAACATGAGCATGGATGATCATCGAGTGTTCAAATGATGACGTCCAAGTCTTAAGGATGGTCAAAAATGGGGTGTCTACAGGTGCCAATTGCCCCGCCGTTATTAGAGTCAACAAATGTGGGAATATTTTCTGTATATATATATATATATATATAAGTATGTATGTATGGTTTTGCAGCTCTTGCTTGGGACGTCATAGCGTATTTAGTACCCCATGTTTGTAGATGAGACTTTGAATAAAAATCATGCATTGAACATTTTTGGCTGTAAAAGAAAAAATACGTATAATATTCTTACAAGTACATGGCATGATCATATGCATTTCAATTATTTATATAACTCTTAAATATACTTCCTATTGAGCACTAGCTCACCCCAAAACTATCTTTCGGGAAACGATGTGGATGCACCACCTAAATGATTGACTTGTGGAAGAATGTTTGGACGGGGGCACAGAAGCTCTCTTTTGATGTTTTGTGTTAAGCCTCGGGCTATTTTTGTTTGGGAATTTAAACTTCCATTTTTGTGTATTCATGGACCGTAATAACCTTGAACTATGATTAGCCACTAAACCATGACTAAGAATGCCTAATAAGTAATTAAGAAGAAATTCTACGTTAATTGCATGTCTTACATGTTATTTGTGTTTATATCTGTCTATCATAGAAATATCTGTTTGTGTTTTTGTTTTGTTCTGCAAATTGAAGGCCTTATCGGCCACAGAATATGTGATGATCGGGTATGTAAAACATCCTACTTTATTTTGTGCGTGTCGGGTTCAACACTTTTTGAAATCTATCTCTCGATTTTCGTCTCTCTTAACTTCAATTCTAAGTTCCACTTGTTTCGGGAGGCTTGATGTTGAATCCAGGGGGTTTTACACTTAAGCTGGAATTTTTCTAGACTAGGGGCTGAGCCGCACGTGCGGGGCCTTAGGCTGCACGTGTAGGAATCTGGGGAAAATTCTAGGCTGCACACTACATTATATATAGGTGCAGAGGCTAGTGCGGGGATCAGTGCCGCACATGCGGGGCAAGTGCACGTGTGGGACGGGCTGGATCCGAGAGCTCTGTTTTTTTTTGCCTCTCTTTTGGTTGAGTGTGTGCCACTTTTAATCCTTCCTTCTCACTCTAAAAACAATTTTGCTCCTCATTCTCTTTAAAAACTCTCATCAAACACCAAGAAACTTTGATTTCTTGCAATCTATTTAGTTTTGATTTACCTTTTACACAAAATCTTGGAGAGCAAAGCAAGAACTTCGCTTTGTACAGTGGAGATCAAATTTCTATAACTTTCAATTCTAGGGTTTTATCAAATCTCTCCATCAAACTTGAGGTGGGGACTTCTTTTGAGTCATATATATGTTTTGCAAGATTTATTAATGATTTTTGAATTTCTCTTGTAAATATTGAGTATTGATGGTTAGCTCAACAATGTGGGTAGTTTGGGAGGGGTTTTGCTTCGCATTTTCCATGAAATAATTTTCTTGAAGGTTTTAAATTACATTGGCTAGGAAGAAATGATTTTAAGGAAATTCTTTCAAAAGATTGGTGTGTCTGTGTGTGTGTGGTGTGGTTGAGAAAAACCTTGAAATTGGGGCTTTCAAAAGTTATAGAGGTGTTTGTGATTGACATTGTTAATAAGTTATTTTGTGGGCTAAAATGAGTAAAGGATGAGAACTCTTTTATTATTGTTATGTACTAAATGATGATTTTCATAGGGCATAAGAATTGTGAATGTTGTAGTGGTTGTTTATTGTTGGTGTAGTCTTGTGAGGGCTATAATGTTAAGGGAAGTAGGAAATAAAGAAATCTTGCTATTTATCGATAAAATTAGATGAATATGTGGTTATTTGTGAAATGGCATGGAAAAGAGAAATGGGGATTTTAATTCTCATGGGATTATTGTTGAAGTATTTTGAACATGGAGAAATAAATATTGTTATGTTGGTATTTGTTGCTTTGCTCATCCGTTCAATCGGTTATCACATGTTTTGATTCGAGTTTGGAAACTTGCATTGAGAAAAGAAGTTTATAATAAATTTTTATTGAAATGTTTTGGGGTAAATACGTTGGTAAGTCTAGATAGGAGGTGTAGATGAAATTGGTTAAGTAGGCCTGAGTGTCCGGGGTGAAAGACCAAAAACATGCGCGGAGGAGGTACCATTTCCCTTCCGGTTAGCAATCGGTAAAGTGGGGTATTGGCAGAGCTAGTTATGCCTACTTGCAGACACCAACCTAGGGATTACCTGAGTTGTATTTACCGCCCCTCTTGAATTAAATTGATAATTTGTGCATTTCTTTTGAGTCATCAAGATATCATTAAGCATAAAGGATTTTCAAAAGATAACAATGTGATTTCCATGTCAGAAGCATAGCATGGCATATGTATTTCTTTTTATGAGGCTTGTACAAAATGTATATACTTTGTGAAGGATTTCTCTACAGGGTTTTATGCTCACCCCTATGGGACTTTGGTGCAGGACAAGAAGTGGTGATCCCTCCGAGTTGAGGGTGTGGGCACATTTTGTGAAGAGTAAATGACTCTCTTTTGTTGTGCTTTATTTTGCTAGCCAAGGGCTATAAATGTATGGGTTCGTGAAACCATTTTTGTGTAACCGGGCTTGAGCCTTGGAAATTGTAACCCCATGAGGGCATTTTATTATTTTTAGAATTTGATGTTCTACATGCTATAGATTCATGTATTTTCATACCGTCGAATGTATAATTCGCATGTGGAACTTTTGTACAAACTTTATTGATTAATGATGTAAAGGTTGGAGATTTACCTTTATTCCCTAATGGACGTTGGTTAATGTACCTAATTTGTGTTGGGTTATTTCGGGGCGTTATAGAATACGAAACTGACTAAGATTATGTGTTACTTAGGATTTTTAGAATTTTATGATAGATTTAATTGAAATTCGATTCGGAATCAAATAATTAGAATAAAATAATGTTACTTGATTAGTTTGAAACCAATTTTAATTAAGCTTCCCTAATGAGCCTATATAAGGCCTAATTAACTCAAGAAGCTTCTCATATACACTCCATTCCATCCAATTTGAGCATAAACATGAGAGAGACGGTGAGACCAAGGAAATCACATCTAAGCTTGAGGATTGGAGAGACTTGGAAGGGAAATTGAAGAATTAACTTGTGAGCTCAATACGTCTACGCATCTAAGCCATAATTGAGCGCCTAAGGTAAGAAATCAATCCTTCAGTTCTACAATTCGGGTACTTAACACATCTATTCAAAAGAATTAAGTGAATTGAGGCAAGAATTAACCTTACTGTAGTAGAAAAGAAGAGTATACATACATGCATGTGCATTACATTGCATTAAGAGCATGTTGACTAAGAATTTGTCCCATGCATGTTCATATTTTGGTTTTGGTTTAAGAATTTACCATGTTTTTTAGTAGAACACCTCATTTGATTATGAGTTGGAGACTTAGAATCTCATTCATATCACGCATGACATGTTCATGTTATGTTTTAAACATTCCAAGCTTGATTTTGTACAATTGTCAAAGCTTTTGGGCTTAAGTTTGCGAATTGGCTTTTGACTCATGATATATTACGAATTTATAAGTGTTTTCTAGAGTTTTGACCCAAAAGGAGGTGTTTTCAAGGTTTAAAATAAAGTTTTAAACTTGTATCAGCAATCTGGAAATTTCAGAATTTGCACCCTCTACTCGAGCGGCGAAGTTTACGCCTGATCAGAGAATACGAGCTCCCGATACTTTTGTAGAGTTTAGGGGGCTGTGGCTCAAGCGGTAAAACCTGCACTTGAGCGACCACCCTTATTTTTGTCCTTCAGCTTGAGCGACCGAAGTTGTGATTGAGTGAAAAAAGAGAGCTCCTGGAAGTTTTATAGACTTTTGCAGACTGCTCAAGCGTAAGAAGTTGCGCTCAAACGGAGACTCTGTGTACCCAGTCTTGCGTTTGAGAGACGACCGAGCATCCATCGAGTGGAAAAATCATGCAACTAGTACTTTTGCATATTTTGCAGACCGCTCGAATGACAGAAGTTGTGCTTGAGCAGACTGCCCTGTTTTTGAAAATTTCGCTAAGAGTTCCACAACATATTTTGGCATCCTCATTGCATCCTAGGCATTCCTAAGCACCAATTAAGACATAGTAATGGGGATAAAGATTAGAAACACACCTAGACAAGAAAGAAAGAAACTAATTAAATGAATTTCAAGCGTGTGTTTCTAATGTGTATCCATTCTGTGTTTATATAGGTCCTGCGTAGTAGGCTATCTGGTTATCTGCTCTACTTTATCTGCTTTATCTGCTCTATCTGTCTGCTATTGGAGCCAACTGTGAGTAATAACTCTGTAAAGCTGTTTTCAGCTATTTGCATTTGTGAATGATATGATACTCTATTTTTTGAACTGTTATTTTCGGTATGAATGAATGGTTGTCCAATGTTTTTGAAATGTATTCGTGGCATCCTTAGCTTCAGATGATATCTGTTATATGTTCTGTTATATCCCAATTATGGGCCAACAGTACGTCTCATGAGCCAACTGTTATGGATCCTTCTGTATACATCCCATTTATGGGCCAACTGAATGTCTCATGAGCCAACTGTACCATCTCGATGCACTCGAGTCAATTATATACCTTCATGGTTGTCCTTTTATAGGTCAACTATTTCTGTTAGTGCTAATGGATGTACCACGTATGATTAATTGTAAATCCTGATTATGAATATGATTCTGATTCCATTTCTGTTATGAATAATGATTTTTGAACAAGAATATGAATCCACTTTTGATATAAAATGAATTCTGTTTTCTGTATTTGTTATGGACAACATTTATTAAACTCTTTACCTTGTTATTATTCATTGGGCTCGAGCTCACTATATTATTTATGTATGTAGGAGATTAGGCACGTGACCAGGCTTAACGATGATTGCCTGGACTTCTATTTTGTCAGCCAACCATTGTGCCTCTTGAGGAGGCTCTAGAAAAAGTAATGTGGTCGAGTTTTGTGAACTAAGTTGAAGACCTTGTTTTCTTTTATTAAAATCTGAACCAGTATTCGTTTATCTGTATATTAGGCTAAGTCCCATTTTGGTTTTATCTGTATATGTTGGTGATGTAAGACTAATGTAAATATGATGTCACATGTATGTATACAAAGTTTTAGATTTCTATTCCATGTATGTCTGCACAGCTCTATGGACATTGTATTTTGTATTGTTGCTTCCACTAGTCGTCTTAATTATATGTTATTATGTATAGAGGCCTTTGGTAATCCAAGGATTACTGGCCGATTACGATGCTATACCTATGGAGGCGGGTTTGGGTCGTGACAAGGACACTCTTTGAAAGATGTTTGCCTTTTGGCTCTTTCTTTACATTATCTCTTGTCTTTTAACTATTATTATTTTTTTTGATAGATGTAATCAAACACATGATGTAATCATTAGAATAGTTCAATGGGGAAAAGATAGTTATGAAATTTTATTAATGTTATTACGGACTTATTCTCTCTCTCTCTCTCTCTCTCTCTCTCTCTCTCTCTCTCTTCTATATTGGTTACACCCACATGAGCATATTTGATTGGGTCAACTTAATTTCCGAGGCGTTACAACATGCATGGGCATTCACCTTATCATTTGGCTAAGATTCATATATTGTGTTAGAGCATCTCTACAAGGCTTTGGCTCACCATATATAGAAAAAAAACTTTCAAGTGTTGATGATATGTCTTCACCAATGACGTATCTTGGGAGAACTTGGAGCCAAGGGCTTCATTTTTGTTTATTGATGTAATTATTTTTGTCTAAGCCTCAGGCTTTACTTGTATTTAGTTAAAGTCATTTTGTTTTACCCAAGTATTGACTTGGAAAGTTGTAGCCATTAGAGCATATAATTATTTGGTTTTATTTTTACTTTAATTTATGTATCCATGGCATATGCTTTAGATTCAAAATCTAGGATTTTTGAATGTATATTGCATATGTTATGCGCAAAACACCAATAAATCCCAAATTTTAATTTGTTAAACGATTTGGTCCTGCCTTTTATTTTGTAGACTAATAAGTCCTATTTGAATGTTAAAAGCTCACTATTGGCCTTTTTTAGATTTCCCTTAGTTCTGAACATCAACAACATTAACTACACGAACAACATCATCAACATCATCAAACATCAACTACATCATCAAACATCATAAAACAACATCAACATCATCAAACATCAAACATCAACTACATCATCAAACATCATCAACATCACCAACATCATAAAACATCATCAACAACATCAAACTTCACCTACATCATCAAACATCATCAACTACATCATCAAACATCATCGTATATCATAAAACATCATCACCAACATCATAAAACATCATCAACATCATCAAGCATCAACTACATCATCAAACATCATCAACATCACAAACATTATGAACAGTATCAAACATCAGCAACATCATCAACATCATCAAACATGAACTACAACATCAAACATCATCAACATCAACAACATTATAAAACATCATCAACATGAATGTGTTCAGTCTACATCATCATCGCAGTCGGAGACGGAGCAGGTGCCGCCGGAGTCGGAAAGGATGGAGGCGTTTGTCGTGAAGGTGGTTTTGCGGTCAGCGAGCTTGAAGTGTTTTCCAACTCTGCTCTCTACCTTGAATGTGTTCAGTCTACATCACCATCGCGACGGTGGCGACGATGAGGTCTGTGCGGATTCAACCTACGAAAACGGAGTAGCCGGGATTTACCGGAGGGAACTTGTAGGACTCGTCGGGGATGATGAGGCGGTGGTTGGCGGTGGAGCAGTTGGCAGCCGAGATGGTGGGATCAGAGCAAAGGGGGATGCAGTGCCGAGTTAGAGAGAGAGAGAGAGAGAGAGAGCTA